>NC_079393.1:16454071-17680737 GCF_029220125.1 Pseudoliparis swirei
TTTAAAATTTCCAAAAAAATTTTTTTTAAAAAATTTTTTCCCGGGGAAAATTTTTTTAAAACCTTTTAATTTTAAAAAAAATTTTTTTTTTAAAAAAAAAAACCCTTTTTAAAAAAATTTTTTAAAAAAAAAAGGGGGGGGTTTTTTTAAAAAAAAAAACCCCCCCTTTTTGGGCCGGGGGGTTTTTTGGGGAAACCCAAAAAAAAAACCCCCTTTTTTCCCCCCGGGGGGGGGGGGAAAAAAAAAATAAAAAATTTTTAATTTTTTGGGGAAAAAAATTTTAAAAAGGGGGTTTAAAAATTTTTTTTGGGTTTTTTTTTTAAAAAAAATTTTTTTTTTAAAAAAAAATTTTTCCCGGGGTTTTTTTTTCCCCCCCCCAAAAAAAATTTTCCCGGGCCCCCCTTTTCCCCCCCCCCCCCAACCCCCCCCCTTTTTTTAAAATTTTTGGGGCCCCCAAAAAAAAAAAACCCCCCCCCCCCAAAAACCCCCCTTAAAAAACCCCCCGGAAAAAAACCCCCCCCCCCCCCAAATTTTTTTTTTTAAAAAAAATTTTTTTTAAAAAATTTTTCCCCGGGCCCCGGGTTTTGGGGGGAAAACCCAAAAAAAACCCCCCCAAAAAAAAAAATTTTTTTTTTTAAAAAAAGGGGGGAAAAAAAATTTTAAAAAAAAATTTTTAAAATTTTTTTTTTTAAAAATTTTTTTTTTTCCCAAAAGGGTTTGGGCCCGGGGCCTTCTTTTTTTGGGGGGGGGTTCCCCCTTTTCAACTCAAAAAAAACCCCCAAATTTTTTTTTTTAAAAAAATTTTTTTTTTTTTAAAAAAAATTTTAAAAAAAATTTTTGGGAAAATTTTTCCCCAAAAATTTTTTTTTTTTTTTAAAAAAAATTTTTTTTTTTTTAAAAAAAAAAAAATTTTTTTAAATTTTTTAAAAAAAACCCAAAAATTTTAAAAATTTTAATTTTTTTTTTTTCCCTTTAAAACCCCCCCTTTTTTTTTTTTTTTTTTTTTAAAAAATAAAATTTTTAAAAAAATTTTTTAAATTTAAAAAATTAAGGGGAAAATTTTTTTTTAAAAAGGGAAAAAAGGGGGAAAAATTTTTTCCCCACCCCCCCCCCTTTTTTTTTGGGGAAAACCCCGGGGGTTTTTGGGAAAAAAAAAAAATTTTTTTTTTAAAAAAAAAAATTTTAAAAAAATTTGGGGCCAAAAAAAATTTCCCCCAAAAATTTTTTCCTTTTTGGGTTTTTTTTGGGGGAAAAAAAAAAAATTTTTAAAAAAAAAAAAAATTTTTTTTTTTTTTTTTTCCCCTTTTTAAATTTAAATTTTAAAAAAAGGGGGCCCCCCCCCCCCCTTTTTTTTTTTAAAAGGGGCCCCCAAAAAAATTCTAACCCAAAAAAAAAAGGCCCGGGGGGTTTTTTTTTTTTTTTTTCCCCCTTTTTTTTTTTTTGGGGGGAAATTTAAAATTTTTAAAAAAACCAAAAAAAAAAAATTTTTAAAAAAAAGGGGGGGTTTTTTTTTTTCCCCCCTTTTTTTTAAAAAGGGGGGGGAAAAAAAAAAAGGGGGGGGGGCCCCAAAAATTTTTTTTAAAAAAAAAAAATTTTTAAAAAAAAATTTAAAAATTTTTTTAAATTTTAAAAAATCGGGGAAAAGAAAATTTTTTAAAAAAAAAAAATTTTAAAAAAAGGGGAAAAAAAAATTTTTTTTTTAAAAAAAAAAAAAAAAACCCCCCAAAAAAAACCAAAACCCTTTTAAAATTTTCCCCAAAAAAAAAAATTTAAAAAATTTTTTAAAAAAATTTTTTGGGCCCTTTAAAATTTGGGTTTTTTTTTTCCCCAAAAAAAATTTTTTTTTTTTAAAAAAATTTTTTTTTTTTTTTTAAAAAAGGGGGGAAAAAAAAAGGGGGTTAAAAAAAAAAAATTTTAAAAACCCTTTTTTTTTTAAAAAAAAAAAATTTTTTTTTTTTAAAAACCTTTTTAATTGGTTTTTTTTTTTTTTTTTTTTAAAAAAAAAAAAAAAATTTTTTTTTTTTAAAAAAAAAAAAAAAAATTTTTTAAACAAAGTTTTGGGTTGGCCCCGGGCCCTTTTTTTTTTTTTTTAAAAAAAAACCCCCCCCAAAAAAAAAAATTTTTTTTAAAAAAAAATTTTTTTAAAAACCAAAAAAAAGGGAAATTTTAAAAAAAGGAAAAAAGGAAACCCCCAAAAAAAAAAAAAGGGGGGGGGAAAAAAAAAAAAGGGAAATTTAAAAAAAAAACCCCTTTTTAAACAAAAAAAAATTTTTTTTAAAAAAAAATTTTTTTTTAAAAAAAATTTTTAAAACAAAACCCTTTTCCCCCCAAAAAAAGGGGGGAAAAAAAAACCCCCCCCCAAAAAAAGGAAAAAAAACCCCCCCTTTTAAAAAAAAAAAAAAGGGGGGGGTTTTTTTTTTTTTTTTTGAAAAAAAAAACCCCCGGGGAAAATTTTTTTTTTTTTTTTCCCCAAAAAAAAAAGGGAAAAGGGTTTTTTTTTTTTTTTTTTTTTTTTTTAAAAAAAATTTTTTAAAAAATTTTTTTTCCTTAAAAATTTTAAAAAAAACCCAAATTTAAAAAAATTTTTTTGGGGGGGGGGGGTTTTGTTTTTTTTAAAAAAAATTTTTTATTTTTCCCCAAAAAAAATTTTTTTAAAAAAAAAAATTTTTTTTTAAAAAATTTTTTTTTAAAAATTTTAAAACCGGGTTTTTTGGAAAAAATTTTAAAAAAAAACCCCAAAACCCCAAAAAAAAAAAATTTTTTTTAAATTGTTTAAAAAAAAAACCAAAAAAAAAAAAAAAATTTTTTTTTCCCGGCCCCCAAGGGAAAAAAAATTTTTTCGGGGGGGGGAAAAGGTTAAAAAAAAAGGGGAAAAATTTTAAAAAAAGGGGGGGGGAAAAAAAAAAAAAAAAAATTTTTTTTTCCCCCCCTTTTGGGGGGGTTTTTGGGGGCCCCTTTAAAAAAAAAAAAAGGGGGGGTTTTTTTAAGGGGGCCCCCCCCCCAAAATTTAAAAAAAAAAAAACCCTTTTTTTTTCCCCCCCAAAAAAATTAAAAACCAAAAAAGGGTTTTCAAAAAAAAAAAAAAAAAAAAATTTTTTTTTTTAAAAAAAATTTTTTTTTCCCCTTAAACAAATTTTTAATTTTAAAAAAAATTTTTTCCCCCCTTTTTTTTTTAAAAAGGGGGGCCAATTTTTTGGGGGGGGGAAAAAAAAAATTTTTTAAAAAAGGGTTTAAAATTTTCAAAAAAAAACCCAAAAAAAAAACCCAAAAAGGGGGGGGGGGCCCCCCAAAAGGGGAAAATTTTTTTTCCCCCCCCCCCTTTTTTTTAAAAAAATTTTTTTTAAAAAAAAAAAAGGGGGGGGGCCCCCCTTAAAAAGGGGGGGTTTTAAAACCCCCCAAAAAAAAGGGGGGGGGGTTTCCCCCCCTTTTTCCCTTTAATTTAAAAAATTTAAAAAAATTTAAATTTTTTAAAAGGTTTTTAAAAAAAGGGGGGGGAAAAATTTTTTTCCCCAAAAAAAAATTTTTTAAAAAAAAATTTTTTTCCCCCCTTTTTTTAAAAAGTTCCCCCAAAAATTTTTAAAAAAAACCCCTTTTTTTCCCCCCCCGGGAAAGGTTTTAATTTTTTAAAAACCCCATTTCCCTTTTTTTTTTTCCCCTTTTTTTAAAAAAATTTTTTTTTGGGGGGGGGGCCCCCCCCCTTAAAAAGGGTAAAAAAAAAAAGGCCGGGGGTTTTTTTTTTTTTTGGGGGTTTAAGGGTTTTTTTTCCCCAAAAAACCCATCCCCAGGGGGGTTTTTTTTTTTTGGGGGGGGCCCCCTTTTTTGGTTTTCCAAGGGAAGAATTTTTTTTTTCCCCAAAAATTTTTTTCCCGGGTTTTTTTTTAAATTTTTTTAAAAAAAATTCCTTGGCCCCCAAAAAAGGGGCCCCCCCAAAATTTTCCGGGGCCCCCAAAAAATTTTTTTTTCCCCCCCAAAAAACCCCCCTTCCCAAAGGTTTTTTTCCCCCCCCCCCGGGGGGGCCCCCCCAAAAAAGGGGGGTTTAAATTTTTTTTCCAAAAAAAAAGGGGTTTTTTCCCTTTTTAAAAGGGTTTCCCCTTTTAAAAAAAAAAAAAAAGGGGGGGCGGTTAAAAAAGGGGTTAAATTTTTTTATTTTTTTAATTTTTTTCCCCCTTTTTTCCCCCCCCCAAAAAACCCCTTTGGGAAAAAACCCCCCGGGGGGTTTTTTTTTTGGGCCCGGGAAACCCCCCCCCCCTTTTTTAAACCCCCTTTTTTTTGGGGGGGGAAAACCCTTTTAAAGGTTTTTTGGGGGTTTTTTTGGGGGGGGGTTTTTCCTAACAAAAAAACCTCCCCTTTTTTTAAATTTTTTTTTGGGTTTTTTTTAAAAAATTTTTTAAAAAAACCCCCCCAAAAAAAAATTTTCCCCCCAAAATTTTGGTTTTTCCCCCCTTTTTTTTTTTTTAAAAAATTTTTTTAAAAAATTTTTTTTTTTTTAAAAAAAGGGGGAAAAAACCCCGTTTAAAAAAAAAAACCCCCCCCCCCTTTTAAAATTTTTTAAAAAAAATTAAAAAAGGGTTAAAAAAAAATTTTTTTTTAAAACCCAAATTTTTTTAAAAAAAAAAACCCCGGGGAAAAAAAAAATTTTTCCCCCCCTTGAAACCGGGGGGAAAAAATTTTTTAAAACTTTAAAAAGGGGGGAACTTTTTTTCCCTTTTTCTTTTCCCCCCAAAGGGGTTTTTTTTTCCCCGGGGGGAAAACCCAAAAAAAAACCCCCCCTTTTTTTTTTTTTTAAAAAAAAAACCCCCCTTTTTTTTAAAAAACCCAACCCCCCCGGGCCCCCAATTGGGGAAAATTTTTCCCCAAGGGGTTTTCCCCCCGGGGGGGTTTTTGGGGGGGTTTTTTTTTTTTTTGGGGGGTTTTTTTTAAAAACCCCTTTTTTAAAAAAAAAATTTTTTTAACCCTTTTTTCCCCCCCCCCCCCCCCCCCCCCCCCCCCCAAAAACCCCGCCCCCCCGGGCCCCTTTTTTTTTTAATTTTTAAAGGGGGTTTTTTTTCCCGGGTTGGGGGGGGGGAACCTTTTTTTTTTTTTAAAAAAAAAAAAATTTTTATTTCCCTTTTTTTTCCCCCCCCCCGGGAAAAAGGCCCCCCCCCTTTTTTTTTTTCCCCCTTTTTTTTTTTTTAAAAAACCCCCCTTTTTTTTTAAAAATTTTTAAAAAAAAAACCCCTTTTAAAATTTTGGAATTAAAAAACAAAAAGGGTTTTTCCCTTTTTTTTTTTTTTTTAAAAAAAATTTTTTAAAAATTTTTTTTTTTTTTTTTTTGGAAAAATTTTTTTTTTTTTTAAAATTTTTTTTTTAAAAAAGGGTTTTTTTTAAAAAAAAATTTTTAAAAAATTTTAATTTTTTTTCCCTTTTTTAAAAAAATTTTTTAAAATCTTTTTTTTTTTTTTGGGGGGGGGAAAAAAAAAAATTTTTAAAAAAATTGTTTTTTTTCTGAAAAAGGGGGTTTTTTTAAAAAATTTTTCCGGGAAACCCCCCCTTTTTGGCTTTTAAGTGGCTGTTGAAAAGATGGGAAGCTGTAATTGGTGTTTATTCTGCCTCAGAGGAGGGGTTTTTAAAACCATCAATCCTCGTCACATATAAATGTGGGAGCTAATACAGATGTTGTACACTTGGGTATTGTCCAGGTGAAACTGCTGTTAAACCATGGTGAAGCACTGGGGTGTCACCTCTTTAGTGGCACTAGCATTGCTAGCATGCTTAGCTGGGACAGAGGTAGAAGCTCAGGGCCAAGGGTTGTTGATGCCTTCCATAAAGTCTGCCACTCCAGCACAGACCAGTATATTACCCGGTATCCCCAGCCATTACCACGGCCATCACCACGGCCATCACCATCACGAGGGACATCACCATCACCACGGCCATCACCATCACGAGGGACATCACCATCACCACGGCCATCACCATCACGAGGGACATCACCATCACCACGGCCATCACCATCACGAGGGACATCACCATCACCACGGCCATCAGCATCACGAGAGACATCACCATCACCACGGCCATCACCATCACGAGGGACATCACCATCACCATAACCACCTCCATGTCCCCGGCTATCAACACAATCATGATCTTCACTTTGACCAGGCGCAGCAGAACCCAGCAGACTTACAGACACCATTCAAACCCATTTTCACAAACAGTCCTGCCCAGAGTTGTGATGTGTCTAAAAACACAAGAATCACATGTGGACCTTCTGGTATCTCTACTGAGCAATGTGATGCCATAAACTGCTGCTCTGATGGAGGACATTGCTATTATGGAAAGGCAGGTGAGTTTTGAAAAGAATGTCATGCTATATACCTTAATGGAGTACGCAAAAAAGATGTTCTACATATTTAACCTGTCAATGCTTGTTTTTATGCCATCAGTGACCGTTCAGTGCACCAAGGATGGCCAGTTCATTGTCGTAGTGGCGAGAGATGCCACTCTGCCCAACATTGACCTTGAGTCAATCTCACTGTTGAGCAAAGCTCAAGGCTGTACACATGTTGACTCTAATTCAGAGTTTGCCATCTATAACTTTGCTGTTACCTCATGTGGCACCGTTGTTTCAGTAAGACCTTGAGTTTCTCAACTTCTCCACCAGTTAAAAAAAGTTACATTTGTACCCCATTATGCCATTTTCTTTTACCTTTTGTAGGAGGAGCCTGGTGTTATAATCTATGAGAACAGAATGTTCTCCTCATATGAAGTGGAAACCGGGCGTCATGGAGTCATTACCAGAGACAGTCAGTATGAGTAGGTGATGCTTTTTTAAAGTAATTTTGTAATATCTAAATAACAAATCTGACCAAGCAACATAATGCCAGTCTTCTCTTTTCAGATTGCTCTTCCAGTGTCGGTACATCGGCACCACTGTTCAAACTGTGGTTGCAGAAGTATCACCGTTACTAGATCCTCCGATATCAGTTGCTGCTCTAGGACCCATCAGAGTAGAGCTGAGGTTGGGTAATGGACAGTGCATTTCAAAGGGTTGTAATGAAGGTAAGTGCATGTCGGCCTGGCCAAGCTGCTGTGTTTGTAGATGGCTGTCATGCTAACTGGTCCCTGCTCTCACAGAGGATGTGGCCTATGCTTCGTACTACACTGATGCCGACTACCCCGTGAGCAAAGTACTGAGGGACCCTGTGTACGTGGAGGTTCTACTCCTTGAGAAGACAGATCCCAAACTTGTCCTGACTCTTGGTCGCTGTTGGGCGACCACAAGCCCCAACCCTCACAGTCTGCCCCAGTGGGACATTCTGAGTGACGGGTAACTAAAACACCAATTTAACCCTGTCCTGTTTATGACAACATGATTAATCATTTTTGCCAGAGTTTAATCTTCTGCTTATTAGGAGTAGTGATAGAGAAATGAATGCTATGAAAACACTGACTTCCTTTTTTAATTGAATTACAGAGGAGTTGTCTTCATGCCGTTTTCTTTTCATCCAGGTGTCCATCCAGGAATGATAACTACATGTCTTCACTGGTTCCAACCGGTCCCTCCTCTGGTCTGCTCTTCCCCAGTCACTACAGACGTTTCCTTTTCAAAATGTTTACCTTTGTTGGCCAAACGTCATCAAAGTCGACCAAATCTCAACCGTTGAATGAACAGGTAAGAATGTAATCCACTGATGATAAACTGATTCAACAAATATGTTTGTATTGTTCTGCTTACATGGTTTTCTTTGTTCAGGTGTACATTCACTGCAGTACAGCTGTGTGCACTCCTGTAAGGGGATACTCCTGTGAACCAATATGCCATAGACAAAGTAAGAGATGAATTTATAATCTGCAGAATTTAAGGAGCAATATGGAATCAAATCTGACCCTGTTTGTTTGTCTGTTCATAGGGAGAGATGTCGTGGATGTGGCCCAGACAAGTTCTGAGCCAAAGGTTGTGGCTTCTGTAGGACCAGTGAGCATGAGTGCCTCTGTGGAGTAAACAGCAGTGTCGAACTCAAGAATTTGGCCGAGTTCATAAAGTAAAAGATTTGCATATTACATACTGTATATTGTAATGATTGGAAAAAGAATACAAAGTGTGCTGCAAGACGAATGAAATTGATCCCCAAAAATATTGTAGACACATTTGTAATAAAATATATTGGCTTTGATTTGCTATAAATACTTTGATAACTTGTTTGTGTAATAGTTATACCAAAAAAACTCAACAAACGTTTTTATACATAGATATCTCTATTTTCGTGACATTCACGTAAAGTACCTGGTTGAATAAAGGTACGGGTATTATTTTTCACTTATTTGCACAATAACTCGCGGATTGAAGAAAATAGATTTTCGTTTATCCACATTACATCAATTACAGCATAATAATTTGGTAACAAAAGAAAATATGTGCTGTAAAAAAATATATTTTCCCCTTCACACACTCAGAACTGACACTAATACGATTTTATCAATCAGGAGGTTACAACAGATTGAGGTATGATGGTAATAAACTATAAGAACGATGGTATTGATATCAATAAAATAGCATTTTCAACAAATTCATGCAAAATCAACTTTGCTGCAAGTATTTACAAAACATTACAGTATCATAATTGTTCCCTTTACCATTGAACAATTGCAAGTGTAATGGTAATTTTATATTGTTGTATTTTATAGTCTTATCCAATGGAACTGGTATACAAGCTGTATATTCTTAATGTTGCACCACCCACCATAACAAATTCCTTGAATGTGAAAACATACTTGGCAACAGAAGCTTCTGATTCCGATTCTGATATTAATGCCTGCATTGGGTGACTCGTGGCTTTTATTCTGATTGTGCCATAAACAAAACTAAAACTCCACTAACAGTAATAATTCATAGTTGCTCTGAAACAAAACAAATTACAACAAACGTTTCTATAGATAAAAAGAGAGATTGATATCTCTATTTTCGTGTCAAGCACATAAAGTGCCCAACCCTCGTGGAGCTATAAGAAACCAAAAGTACAGCTGCAGTGGACACATTTCATATAGTTTCATTTAATTAGAAATGCACAGGTTATTTCACCACAATATCTTAAATAAAACATTCTGCCTTCAAATCAAATCGGCGCCAAAAAAGATTCCTTTACTGAGGCACACATCAAGTTTTTCACAGTTATCCAGGAATATAAATCAACATAAACTGAATTCCTTTTACTAAACACTACATACCTTATGTCCTCGTCGATAGAGCAGTAAAACAAAACGTGAACCTCATTCTCAATTTCTCTGATCTCACACAGCAAAAAGACTGTAAAATGAACCCACCAGTCTCTAAAACTAATGAGAATGTTCCTGAGCTGTGGACATCGGGATCTTTGTCTTTTGTTTAAGTTATACTTCTGCACTAATGTAATTACCTTCGCATTGAAAATGCGGAAGGTTATGTTTTGATCGCCGTGTATTTATTTATTTATTTATTTATTTGTATGCGTGTTACTCGCATAACTAAAAAAGTATTAAACCGAATCACATGAAATTTGGTGGGATGATTGGTTATTATCCAGGGACCATTTGATTAGATTTTGGGATTGATCGGGTCAAAGGTCAAGGTCATGAAAAGGTCAAAATCCTCTTTTACCATAGCGGTCAATTTTATCCAATTGGCATGCAACTAATGCCAACATGTTCATAATTCAATGCCCAATCTTGTGGTATGCGCTCTACCGAGTGCCTGTTCTAGTTCTTTGAGACAATAGGTCCATAACTTTAGTTTACACCAGGGATGGTAATTCAAAATGTCCCATTGAAATATATGTTTAGTTAGTCTCTGATCAGACACCTCCACAAGTCTAGTCCAAAGTTAAAAGAAGTCAATGTGTAAACTTCAAAGAAGGATCGAATAGCTCTGTGATGCACACTGTTACAACATGTGTGGTCATGGAAACCCCAAACACTTGAAACATAGTCAGCCACAGGACTTACACAATAATTACATTACATTACATGTCATTTAATTAGAGGTGTGTATAAGTATGGCATTTCAGATTACCACATGTTTAACTTTGTTCAGTTCAGATCCCAGTGCTTTTCCCAACTGAGCGAGAAAATTGACCGATTCTCTAAATGGCATGTGCTCGCCAAGAGTAATGCCAAATGCCAGAGTGAAATAAATAATCACGCCCATCGGCCGTGGTTAGTGTATTTACATTGATTAATAAAATGTTCATCGAACGTAACGTATTAACTTGTTATATTTGTGTAATTTAAACACCAAACATTCCTACGTGGAAGAGTATATGTTGATAACAATGTAATACATAATGACAATTCAAAATAAAGAGACAGTTGGTTTATTCGTCCATGTGCTTCCATTTTACCTTCATTACTATTCATCACTCCACCATCGCCACGGTTACTCTCATACTCATTCGACATCACTCTGACAAAATCACATCATAATGTCGGCACTTTGATCTAAAAAAGTGATATAGCACTGAGCTGTGTGTGAACACTGTGGTCAGAGTTGTATATTTAGATAAGACATATTCATTTTTATGTGTACACACTTAACACTAATTCTGATTATATAAATAACAATATATTTATCGAGATAGTTTGCTGTTCCTGTAAAATGATAAATAGGGCCATTGGGTTTGTTATGGTAGATGAGTGGTGTGGAGGACCCAAACGCACGCAACACAGCAGCTTCAGAATTAAAGTCAGGATTTTATTGACCTGATGCACAAAACCAAAAAACTAGAAACAAACAAATCACATCACAGGGAAAACTGGAAGTCTCACTTCAGAGTCGGGAGGGCAACTCAACCGCTCTCTGCTGATCCGACGTCGGGAGGGCAACTCCACCGAGCCTGTGCGCTGCTCATGAAAAAAGGGATCACTTGACTGGTTTTACCAGAACAACCTGACAGCGTGCCAGAGAAAGACATGGTCCCTATAACCACTGCCGGTGATTACCAGAAACTCATCACAGCTGGTCCAACGGAAGCGGGCCTGGCAGTGGGCGGAAACCGGGGGTGGACACTGTAGACCAGGGGTCTCAAACTCAACTTACCTGGGGGCCGCTGAAGGTAGACTCTGGGTGAAGCTGGGCCGCATCAAGTATTCCACAAAAAAAGGGTTTCAAGTATTCAAAAAAAACCTGACAACTGATCCAATCTTCTCAATCTTTAATAATAAGTCAGAACGTGCAGAACATTAACGGTTCTTCAGAACATAGGCTTCAAGTATTAAAAAAAAACTGACAACTGATCCAATCTTCTCAATCTTTACTAATAAGTCAGAACGTGCAGAACATGAACGGTTCTTCAGAACATAAGCTTAACTTACTTCCTCCTACTCCTAACTTACTTCCTCCTACTCCTTGCTTAATTTGACATTTGTATTAAGGTTTTATTGTAAAGTAATATTGATTGTTTATTGCTTATTTAGGTTATATTTTGATATGTTAGTTGTTTCTTATGATAGTTGTAGTTTAGTTTAATATATTTAGTTTTAGGTTCACTGATTGGGTAACACTGGGCACCTGTGGTTATATGTAGAGGTGGATAGGCACAGGACCAGCATGCACCAGGGTGGCCAATGGTTTTTTACCATAGCACAGAGAGGAAATGTCAACATTTTGTTTGTTCTTTTTTGGGGTCTTTTTTTGTCTTTCTTTGTTTAAGAAATACATTCTCAGAATACTAACAGGCGGAAATGGACAGTACTTTCTTTTGCATGCGTCAACACCAAAACCCACGGTGCATCAGTGGCGGTTTGATTTATATTTTTGTTTGATTTCGGACAACAAATGGCCACTACACTATTTATCTGTTGAGATTCCACGAAGCACTGATATCAGGTTCAATGCCTGAGGTGGATATGTGTAACAAGCTCCTGTCACATTCCTATGGGTTTCCTCCCCCCAGCACCAAAGGATGAGCACATTCAGGGTATCTTTTGTAATATGCTTTATTTCTTAGCAGACTGAGCCTCTGCTCTCCTCTCTCGTGCCTCCACCTCTATCAAACCTCATATAGGCAAGAGGCACACATCAACTGATCCCTGTAGCTGAGGCCAATTAGGTCTCATCCCAGCACCTGTTCCCGGAGCCACTCCCTAATTCCACTCCGCAGCTGAGCCTAACCACGACCCAGCCACCACAATATACAAAGGACAGCTGAAAGGTGATCGAGAGTGATGTCTGTATTTGTTCAATTTTATCAAAGAGATTGTTTATTCACATGTCTTCTGAACCAAAAAGAAGCATTGTTGTGTTTCTTTGTGTATTTCGTCTTGTAATGGCAATTCAAATTGTATCCTTAAACACTGCGTCCTGTTCTGCTCAAATTCATCTATTTGATATTTTTTGATGGCTGACGGCTACCTTGTCCCGTAAGTTAAGCTCGCCAACACATTGCAATGATGCTGCTGCCGGCACACATTCACCAACATACTATGTACATTAAGACAAAAAACAGCAGCATTCACCTTCAAAATGAAAGCAAAGCCAATTTATTTACGTTTTATTCCTAATTTCCCATTGACCAGGCCGGTCGGCAACAGCCAAAAGGCCGGCTTTGGCCCGGGCCGTACAGTGGCCATTTGTATCTGTTACCTCCCAAGCTACAATAATTCTATAATACTGTATGTACCGGTACGTATTATATTATACATCTAGAAAAGTCTTCCAAGATTAAAAGATGTATTTTGGCTCTTATTAACCTTTAAAGCATGTTTGTCTTCCAGTAGATTAAGAGTGTATCTGTTTGGGAAACTGTAACATGTTTATGTTTAAAATTGTTTAGAATTGATTTTTAAAAAGTGATAAGGCACGTATTATGACAAACTTTGTTCCAGATCCAGAAAAAAGATCAATATGTTTGCTATTGTGAACAAGCAAAATATACATTTGGGGACAAAAAACTCTTGAGGTCACAAAGACCTTTAACAAAAGGTGACCTGATCTAATAGGACACGTGTCTGATGTTGTGAAGTTGCCAAACCAAATCCTGACCCTGAATAACATTGAAAAACATGACATAATACCCGCTTGAAGCTTTTAAGTGGCTGTTGAAAAGATGGGAAGCTGTAATTGGTGTTTATTCTGCCTCAGAGGAGGGGTTTTTAAAACCATCAATCCTCGTCACATATAAATGTGGGAGCTAATACAGATGTTGTACACTTGGGTATTGTCCAGGTGAAACTGCTGTTAAACCATGGTGAAGCACTGGGGTGTCACCTCTTTAGTGGCACTAGCATTGCTAGCATGCTTAGCTGGGACAGAGGTAGAAGCTCAGGGCCAAGGGTTGTTGATGCCTTCCATAAAGTCTGCCACTCCAGCACAGACCAGTATATTACCCGGTAGCCCCAGCCATTACCCCGGTTATGACCACGGCCATCACCACGGCCATCACCATCACGAGGGACATCACCATCACCACGGCCATCACCATCACGAGGGACATCACCATCACCACGGCCATCACCATCACGCGAGACATCACCATCAACACGGCCATCACCATCACGCGAGACATCACCATCACCACGGCCATCACCATCACGAGGGACATCACCATCACCATAACCACCTCCATGTCCCCGGCTTTCAACACAATCATGATCTTCACTTTGACCAGGCGCAGCAGAACCCAGCAGACTTACAGACACCATTCAAACCCATTTTCACAAACAGTCCTGCCCAGAGTTGTGATGTGTCTAAAAACACAAGAATCACATGTGGACCTTCTGGTATCTCTACTGAGCAATGTGATGCCATAAACTGCTGCTCTGATGGAGGACATTGCTATTATGGAAAGGCAGGTGAGTTTTGAAAAGAATGTCATGCTATATACCTTAATGGAGTACGCAAAAGATGTTCTACATATTTAACCTGTCAATGCTTGTTTTATGCCATCAGTGACCGTTCAGTGCACCAAGGATGGCCAGTTCATTGTCGTAGTGGCGAGAGATGCCACTCTGCCCAACATTGACCTTGAGTCAATCTCACTGTTGAGCAAAGCTCAAGGCTGTACACATGTTGACTCTAATTCAGAGTTTGCCATCTATAACTTTGCTGTTACCTCATGTGGCACCGTTGTTTCGGTAAGACCTTGAGTTTCTCAACTTCTCCACCAGTTAAAAAAAGTTACATTTGTACCCCATTATGCCATTTTCTTTTACCTTTTGTAGGAGGAGCCTGGTGTTATAATCTACGAGAACAGAATGTTCTCCTCATATGAAGTGGAAACCGGGCGTCATGGAGTCATTACCAGAGACAGTCAGTATGAGTAGGTGATGCTTTTTTAAAGTAATTTTGTAATATCTAAATAACAAATCTGACCAAGCAACATAATGCCAGTCTTCTCTTTTCAGATTGCTCTTCCAGTGTCGGTACATCGGCACCACTGTTCAAACTGTGGTTGCAGAAGTATCACCGTTACTAGATCCTCCGATATCAGTTGCTGCTCTAGGACCCATCAGAGTAGAGCTGAGGTTGGGTAATGGACAGTGCATTTCAAAGGGTTGTAATGAAGGTAAGTGCATGTCGGCCTGGCCAAGCTGCTGTGTTTGTAGATGGCTGTCATGCTAACTGGTCCCTGCTCTCACAGAGGATGTGGCCTATGCTTCGTACTACACTGATGCCGACTATCCCGTGAGCAAAGTACTGAGGGACCCTGTGTACGTGGAGGTTCTACTCCTTGAGAAGACAGATCCCAACCTTGTCCTGACTCTTGGTCGCTGTTGGGCGACCACAAGCCCCAACCCTCACAGTCTGCCCCAGTGGGACATTCTGAGTGACGGGTAACTAAAACACCAATTTAACCCTGTCCTGTTTATGACAACATGATTAATCATTTTTGCCAGAGTTTAAACTTCTGCTTATTAGGAGTAGTGATAGAGAAATGAATGCTATGAAAACACTGACTTCCTTTTTTAATTGAATTACAGAGGAGTTGTCTTCATGCCGTTTTCTTTTCATCCAGGTGTCCATCCAGGAATGATAACTACATGTCTTCACTGGTTCCAGTCGGTCCCTCCTCTGGTCTGCTCTTCCCCAGTCACTACAGACGTTTCCTTTTCAAAATGTTTACCTTTGTTGGCCAAACGTCATCAAAGTCGACCAAATCTCAACCGTTGAATGAACAGGTAAGAATGTAATCCACTGATGATAAACTGATTCAACAAATATGTTTGTATTGTTCTGCTTACATGGTTTTCTTTGTTCAGGTGTACATTCACTGCAGTACAGCTGTGTGCACTCCTGTAAGGGGATACTCCTGTGAACCAATATGCCATAGACAAAGTAAGAGATGAATTTATAATCTGCAGAATTTAAGGAGCAATATGGAATCAAATCTGACCCTGTTTGTTTGTCTGTTCATAGGGAGAGATGTCGTGGATGTGGCCCAGACAAGTTCTGAGCCAAAGGTTGTGGCTTCTGTAGGACCAGTGAGCATGAGTGCCTCTGTGGAGTAAACAGCAGTGTCGAACTCAAGAATTTGGCCGAGTTCATAAAGTAAAAGATTTGCATATTACATACTGTATATTGTAATGATTGGAAAAAGAATACAAAGTGTGCTGCAAGACGAATGAAATTGATCCCCAAAAATATTGTAGACACATTTGTAATAAAATATATTGGCTTTGATTTGCTATAAATACTTTGATAACTTGTTTGTGTAATAGTTATACCAAAAAAACTCAACAAACGTTTTTATACATAGATATCTCTATTTTCGTGACATTCACGTAAAGTACCTGGTTGAATAAAGGTACGGGTATTATTTTTCACTTATTTGCACAATAACTCATGGATTGAAGAAAATAGATTTTCGTTTATCCACATTACATCAATTACAGCATAATAATTTGGTAACAAAAGAAAATATGTGCTGTAAAAAAATATATTTTCCCCTTCACACACTCAGAACTGACACTAATACGATTTTATCAATCAGGAGGTTACAACAGATTGAGGTATGATGGTAATAAACTATAAGAACGATGGTATTGATATCAATAAAATAGCATTTTCAACAAATTCATGCAAAATCAACTTTGCTGCAAGTATTTACAAAACATTACAGTATCATAATTGTTCCCTTTACCATTGAACAATTGCAAGTGTAATGGTAATTTTATATTGTTGTATTTTATAGTCTTATCCAATGGAACTGGTATACAAGCTGTATATTCTTAATGTTGCACCACCCACCATAACAAATTCCTTGAATGTGAAAACATACTTGGCAACAGAAGCTTCTGATTCCGATTCTGATATTAATGCCTGCATTGGGTGACTCGTGGCTTTTATTCTGATTGTGCCATAAACAAAACTAAAAACTCCACTAACAGTAATAATTCATAGTTGCTCTGAAACAAAACAAATTACAACAAACGTTTCTATAGATAAAAAGAGAGATTGATATCTCTATTTTCGTGTCAAGCACATAAAGTGCCCAACCCTCGTGGAGCTATAAGAAACCAAAAGTACAGCTGCAGTGGACACATTTCATATAGTTTCATTTAATTAGAAATGCACAGGTTATTTCACCACAATATCTTAAATAAAACATTCTGCCTTCAAATCAAATCGGCGCCAAAAAAGATTCCTTTACTGAGGCACACATCAAGTTTTTCACAGTTATCCAGGAATATAAATCAACATAAACTGAATTCCTTTTACTAAACACTACATACCTTATGTCCTCGTCGATAGAGCAGTAAAACAAAACGTGAACCTCATTCTCAATTTCTCTGATCTCACACAGCAAAAAGACTGTAAAATGAACCCACCAGTCTCTAAAACTAATGAGAATGTTCCTGAGCTGTGGACATCGGGATCTTTGTCTTTTGTTTAAGTTATACTTCTGCACTAATGTAATTACCTTCGCATTGAAAATGCGGAAGGTTATGTTTTGATCGCCGTGTATTTATTTATTTATTTATTTATTTGTATGCGTGTTACTCGCATAACTAAAAAAGTATTAAACCGAATCACATGAAATTTGGTGGGATGATTGGTTATTATCCAGGGACCATTTGATTAGATTTTGGGATTGATCGGGTCAAAGGTCAAGGTCATGAAAAGGTCAAAATCCTCTTTTTACCATAGCGCGGTCAATTTTTATCCAATTGGCATGCAACTAATGCCAACATGTTCATAATTCAATGCCCAATCTTGTGGTATGCGCTCTACCGAGTGCCCGTTCTAGTTCTTTGAGACAATAGGTCCGCAACTTTAGTTTACACCAGGGATGGTAATTCAAAATGTCCCATTGAAATATATGTTTAGTTAGTCTCTGATCAGACACCTCCACAAGTCTAGTCCAAAGTTAAAAAGAAGTCAATGTGTAAACTTCAAAGAAGGATCGAATAGCTCTGTGATGCACACTGTTACAACATGTGTGGTCATGGAAACCCCAAACACTTGAAACATAGTCAGCCACAGGACTTACACAATAATTACATTACATTACATGTCATTTAATTAGAGGTGTGTATAAGTATGGCATTTCAGATTACCACATGTTTAACTTTGTTCAGTTCAGATCCCAGTGCTTTTCCCAACTGAGCGAGAAAATTGACCGATTCTCTAAATGGCATGTGCTCGTCAAGAGTAATGCCAAATGCCAGAGTGAAATAAATAATCACGCCCATCGGCCGTGGTTAGTGTATTTACATTGATTAATAAAATGTTCATCGAACGTAACGTATTAACTTGTTATATTTGTGTAATTTAAACACCAAACATTCCTACGTGGAAGAGTATATGTTGATAACAATGTAATACATAATGACAATTCAAAAATAAAGAGACAGTTGGTTTATTCGTCCATGTGCTTCCCATTTTTACCTTCATTACTATTCATCACTCCACCATCGTCACGGTTACTCTCATACTCATTCGACATCACTCTGACAAAATCACATCATAATGTCGGCACTTTGATCTAAAAAAGTGATATAGCACTGAGCTGTGTGTGAACACTGTGGTCAGAGTTGTATATTTAGATAAGACATATTCATTTTTATGTGTACACACTTAACACTAATTCTGATTATATAAATAACAATATATTTATCGAGATAGTTTGCTGTTCCTGTAAAAATGATAAATAGGGCCATTGGGTTTGTTATGGTAGATGAGTGGTGTGGAGGACCCAAACGCACGCAACACAGCAGCTTCAGAATTAAAGTCAGGATTTTATTGACCTGATGCACAAAACCAAAAAACTAGAAACAAACAAATCACATCACAGGGAAAACTGGAAGTCTCACTTCAGAGTCGGGAGGGCAACTCAACCGCTCTCTGCTGATCCGACGTCGGGAGGGCAACTCCACCGAGCCTGTGCGCTGCTCATGAAAAAAGGGATCACTTGACTGGTTTTACCAGAACAACCTGACAGCGTGCCAGAGAAAGACATGGTCCCTATAACCACTGCCGGTGATTACCAGAAACTCATCACAGCTGGTCCAACGGAAGCGGGCCTGGCAGTGGGCGGAAACCGGGGGTGGACACTGTAGACCAGGGGTCTCAAACTCAACTTACCTGGGGCCGCTGAAGGTAGACTCTGGGTGAAGCTGGGCGCATCAAGTATTCCACAAAAAAAGGGTTTCAAGTATTCAAAAAAAACCTGACAACTGATCCAATCTTCTCAATCTTTAATAATAAGTCAGAACGTGCAGAACATTAACGGTTCTTCAGAACATAGGCTTCAAGTATTAAAAAAAAACTGACAACTGATCCAATCTTCTCAATCTTTACTAATAAGTCAGAACGTGCAGAACATGAACGGTTCTTCAGAACATAAGCTTAACTTACTTCCTCCTACTCCTTGCTGCCAGACACAGCTGATCCACATTTGGCTTGAGGGAGGAAGCAACTGAGACCCTCAGTATGGCTTTAAGATGGTCATCTTTAAGTTTGGACCTGAACTTTGACTTATTAAAGTTCATTGTGGAGAAGAGCTTTTCACACAGATAGGTGCTGCCAAAAAGGCACATGATCCGCTTAAACATCCTGGAAAGCTCAGGGAAGGTGGGGGGCAATTCTCTCAAAAATTGTCCAAGCTTGTCTGTTTTTCCACTCACCTCTCTGAACTTGGCTTTGAGTTCAGAATTGCACTGCAGGTCAATTATCTCCATCTGAAGCACAGGGGGGGCATCTTCCACATCGAAAGAGAAGGGGTCAGCAAAAATTTGAAAAGTGGCTCTGTGTGTCTTGAAGTCTGCAAACCTGTTGTCAAATTCATCCTGTAGCTTTCCAATGGTATCAGCATACTTCATACCACTGAATGTTGTGCCTGAATCCATGAGTGCCTTGCATGCTGGGAAATGGCAGAGGTTTGTCTGGGAAAGCTGGGCTTTCCATAATGCAATTTTTGTGGAGAATGCTCTGACATTGTCATATGCAGCACTTACAAGCTGGCCCTGGCCTTGTAACTTCTTATTAAGTACATTCAGCTCCTGTGTGATGTCAACCAGAAAAGCTAAGTCCATTAGCCATTTGGGATCACTTAGTACAGGAACAGTCATCCCATCCTTCTCCATGAAGGCTTTCACTTCTGCTCTCAACTCAAAAACCTCTTCAATACCTTCCCCTACTAAGCCAACGTACCTCGGTGAAGTAGAGCACGTCCTCATATGCTGAATCTATTTCCTCCAAAAAAGCGCGAAACTGCCGGTGCTTTATACCCCTGGATCTGATATGGTTGATGAATTTCACAACGTCAAACATCACATTGTCAAACTTCAGGCATTTGCTGCAAAGGGCCTGCTGGTGGATAATGCAGTGCAGAGTAATGGTCTCTTCCACACCCTCCTCTTCCAGTTTTTTTTAAACAAGTGCCACCAGTCCATTTTTCCTCCCTGTCATTGATGGCGCTCCGTCAGTTGTTATTCCAGCAAAACGCTTCCATAGTAAGCCGGCATCCACAATGGAATCACACAGCTGGCGGAATATTTCCTGACCGGTGGCCTGGCCATGCATTGGAATCATTGTGAGCAACTCCTCCGTCACTTCAAAATTATCATCAACACCACGGACATATATTGCGAGCTGCGCAGTGTCAGTGACGTCTGTGCTCTCATCAAGAGCGAGTGAGAATGAATGGAAATGTTTAGCTTTCTCACGCAGTTGATCGTAAATGTTTCCTGACATGTCAGAAATGCGCTCTGCCACTGTGTTGGCTGAAATGCTAATATTACTAAACTGTCCCTTTTTTTCCGGGCAGACTATACTTGCAGCCTGTAACATGCACTGTTTGATGAACTCGCCGTCTTTGAATGGCTTTCCTGCCTTAGCGATCATCTCACTCACCACGTAACTAGCTTTGACAGCCGCATCACTCTCTTTGCTTGCTTTCTTGAAAAAATCTTGTTGCCTCAGTAGACATGTTTTAAATCTGGCGACCCGGACGGTCCTCTCGCTCATCTCCCAGGTATTTTGCATACTCCTCAGCATGTTTAGTTGAGTAATGCCGTCTGATATTATACTCCTTGTTCACCGCAATTTTATCCGTGCATAATAGACACGTTGGGATGCCCCTGTGCTCAACAAAAAAATATTCCGTCTCCCACTTTTCCTGAAATTGTCTGTGCTCATCGCCAACTTTTCTCTTCACAGCAGGTTTAGAAAAAGACATGACTGGGGCAACTCTGTATCACAAAAATTACGTTCCCCCAGACCTAAAATGCAATTTGCAGTTACGTTTGACTGAAACGTATTTCTCTCCAAATTACGTTTGACTGAAACGTATTTCTCTCCAGATTACGTTTGTATTTGACGTATTATAATCAGTGTTGGGAGTAACGCGTTACTGTAATTCCACTACTTTTAGCGGTAACGAGCGTGTAACGAAGTATTTTTTAAATCAACTAACGCAGTTACAGTTACTGAAATTTAAATGAGTTCGTTACTCGCGTTACTCTCTTTTGTGAAAAATGAACACTTGCAGACAAGAAGACAAGCTAGGCTACTTTAGCTGCTTCTGATCTGACATCGCAGGACCTTGGTGGCGCAATGATATTGTAACGTCTCGGACGTTATGGACTGATGACACGGAGACGGGACGACGTTATTATTCCTCCCTTTATTGGGCATCCACCAACACAGACAGCGTGCTCCTCTCAGCTCAGCAGCTCGAACGTCATCAACAACAACGGTTCCCGTCAACCACCCGTAACTTCCGTTTTCCGACAGGTTAACCCCGCCTCCCCTCTACTCCGCCAATCACAGGCACGCCTCCTCTCCTCCGCCAATCACAGGCACGCCTCGACCAGCACGCACGGTGCCACACTGTGATTGACAGCCACTTCCAGTGTTGCCAGGTCCGCGGTTTTGCCGCTGGTTGAATTTTGTGTCCGCTGGTTCGGTAGACCTATTTTGCATGCAAATTACATGAATATCTTTAAATAAAAATCCATATTTTAAATGAAATAATTTATTTATACCCAAATCCTATCAAACTGACTCCAGATCAGCACGTACACGCCTCACTAGCACCCCACCCTCAATTATATGCAGCACCTCAAGGCACCTTTGTTTTCTCTTTTAATTAGTGTTAATACTGTAGGCCAATCACTTTTATTTCATTGGGCCTAATGTGGTAAAAAAAAACACTGTTAAATCACTGAGACAGTTATTTTGTATTAAGTTAACTAAAAAAGGGACTTTTGTACTCCTGCTTGATTTGAAGGCCTGTTGCCTTGTTGATTGCAATAAATAGGTCTACAACATATGTTTATTGTGTTTGACTGTTCAGTACTGTTCATGACATTAAAAAAGCAGACATAAAAGTAACTTAAATGTTACTTTCCCGAGTAACTAATTACTTTTGATATACAGTAACTAGTAAAGTAATTCAATTACTTTTAAAAGAAGTAACTAGTAACTATAACTAATTACTAATTTTCAGTAACTTGCCCAACACTGATTATAATAACAAATACGTCTCTGATCAACGTATCTTTGCCGTTTGTTATCTCTCTTTTCTACAATGCTGTTATGAATTGTAAAAAGCGTCCTCTAGTCTTATTTATTATTATGTTATATATGTTGTTTCGCCTGCGTATTCTGACAGCAATAAGCGTTGTCGGATCATATGAATTGGCGTGAAGACTTGCTGCTGGTGACTCTCCTTTATTTTCTTTTTTTAGGTGACAATACATTAATTAAAACTCGTAAACTATCACCACCTCATCACCACCTTAACAGAGTCAGTCCCATACGGGTCAAATCAACTATTAAACTTGTTATAAAATGCGCATCTGTCCGTAATCTATACCATAAAGTTCGCATTTTAACCTAAAAAATGTGCGCTTCCTTGTTACCTTTCAAAATAAAAGTCCGATTTGTCTGTTAAGCGGAAGTAGTATAAAACGTCTATATTTATTCAAACAATACAATATAAAAGGCATACATCAAAATCAATAAGGAAAATGCTGAACAGTCAAACAACTCAAAACAATAAACCCTTCATGGGGTTATTTACAGGGTGTTTACTTCTCATCAAACAAAAGAGCAGGTATCTGGAAAAATCTGGGAAATAATTTGGGAATTGTTAATAAAACATGATTTACCCTTCAACTTCCACTGATATGCATGCAAACTAATACATCGCTTCACACACACACACACACACACACACACACTGACAGAAACACATAGACACTCACATACGTACACACACACACACAGGCAGAGACACACATACTCACACACACAGACACACACTCTCATACGCACACACTCTTACACACGCACACACACACAGACAGACACACACTCACACACACACACAGAATGACAGACACACACAGACACACTCTCACACACAGACACACACTCAGACACTCATATACATACAAACACAGGCAGAATCACACACACGCACACACACACCCACACACACACAAATACACATGCACACACACGCATACTCTGCAGACTGACCTTTGACCTCCCAATTGTCTCTCAGATATAACCCTTCTGCTATATATTAAATATATTATATTTACCTAACTATAAGACTTTGAGGTCGTGGGGGGAATCCCCTCCAAAAGATTCACAAGAGAAAATTGTCACCGTGCCAATAACCCTTGTACGATCCTTAAAACCAGTCTTTTAGTTAATTTTGCACACTTTCAATCAGCTTAAAGATCTGGATTCTTTTCAGATTAAAAGAGGGGCCTCTGAATATGAATACCCTACAGTTTTGGACTGATAGCTCTGAGCTAAGGGCCCCAAAAACAGGTCCAAAGGGTCAAATTGGGTAAACATGTCAGAGCTTAGCTTTCTTTTCCAGGTTGTAGCCACTCCCAAATGGGGTAGAATACAATTGAAATTGTTCATATAGTACAAACATTTGAGGAGTTGTTAACCTTTGAAGGAAGGAATTTTGTTTTTTCCGGGTTTTTAAACCCTTCCCAAGCAGGGATGCTAAGTGCTATATGTGGCCAGCCTACATGGTTGGGACCCATTTGGGAGGGGCTACAACCTGCAAAAGAAAGCTAAGCTCTGACATGTTTAGAAAAAAAGCTAAAATCAGCCCAAACTCACAACAGGGTCTCAGATTTGTTAAACCACACACCCTCTTCAAGTCCTGGATTTCAGACAGCCAATTAACTCTTGTGGGTGTTTCGGAGGAAATTTCACCCCATCACCTCATTGTAGGCTCTGTCCTGAGTGTCTGTGTTCAATTTGGGATTTCCAGGACTAATATTTAGGAGATTATGGCCATTTTTGCACTTGTCAAAAAATATGCAAATTTAAGAGAATAAGGCCCAATTTGACCCTTTAGACCTGTTTTTGGGGCCCTTAGCTCAGTGCTATCGGTCCAAAACTGTAGGGTATATCATATTCAGATGCCCTTCTTTGAATCTGAAAAGAATCCAGATCTTTAAGTTGATTGAAAGTGTGCAAAATTAACTAAAAGACTGGTTTTAAGGATCGTACAAGGGTTATTGGCACGGTGACAATTTTCTCTTGTGAATCTTTTGGAGGGGATTCCCCTCATGACCTCAAAGTCTTATATTTAGGTAAATATAATATATTTAATATATAGCAGAAGGGTTATATCTGAGAGACAATTGGGAGGTCAAAGGTCAGTCTGCGGAGTATGCGTGTGTGTGCGTGTATTGTGTGTGTGTGGTGTGTGTGTGATTCTGCCTGTGTTTGTATGTATGTGAGTGTCTGTATGTGTGTGTCTGAGTGTGTGTCTGTGTGTGAGAGTGTGTCTGTGTGTGTCTGTCATTCTGTGTGTGTGTGTGTGTGTCTGTGTGTGTCTGTCATTCTGTGTGTGTGAGTGTGTGTCTGTCTGTGTGTGTGTGTGTAAGTGTGTGCGTATGAGAGTGTGTGTCTGTGTGTGTGAGTATGTGTGTGTCTCTGCCTGTGTGTGTGTGTGTGTACGTATGTGAGTGTCTATGTGTTTCTGTCAGTGTGTGTGTGTGTGTGTGTGTGTGTGTGTGTGTGTGTGAAGCGATGTATTAGTCTGCATGCATATCAGTGGAAGTTGAAGGGTAAATCATGTTTTATTAACAATTCCCAAATTATTTCCCAGATTTTTCCAGATACCTGCTCTTTTTGTTTGATGAGAAGTAAACACGCCCTGTAAATAACCCCATGAAGGGTTTATTGTTTTGAGTTGTTTGACTGTTCAGCATTTTCCTTATTGATTTTGATGTATGCCTTTTATATTGTATTGTTTGAATAAACATAGACGTTTTATACTACTTCCGCTTAACAGACAAATCGGACTTTTATTTTGAAAGGTAACAAGGAAGCGCACTTTTTTTAGGTTAAAATGCGAACTTTATGGTATAGATTACGGACAGATGCGCATTTTATAACAAGTTTAATAGTTGATTTGACCCGTATGGGACTGACTCTGTTAAGGTGGTGATGAGGTGGTGATAGTTTACGAGTTTTAATTAATGTATTGTCACCTAAAAAAAGAAAATAAAGGAGAGTCACCAGCAGTAAGTCTTCACGCCAATTCATATGATCCGACAACGCTTATTGCTGTCAGAATACGCAGGCGAAACAACATATATAACATAATAATAAATAAGACTAGAGGACGCTTTTTACAATTCATAACAGCATTGTAGAAAAGAGAGATAACAAACGGCAAAGATACGTTGATCAGAGACGTATTTGTTATTATAATACGTCAAATACAAACGTAATCTGGAGAGAAATACGTTTCAGTCAAACGTAATTTGGAGAGAAATACGTTTCAGTCAAACGTAACTGCAAATTGCATTTTAGGTCTGGGGGAACGTAATTTTTGTGATACAGGGTTGGACTGGGGCTGGGTGAAAAAAACCGTATAGCACTGGGTGACAGGATATATTTCCCCTCCACTCGGTGACAGTCCCGAAATATGTTACAAGTGACCAATTGCTAATTCGCGTTGTTGTCACGAGCCTGAGCTATGGTAGCCCACAAAAAATAGAAAACGCCCAGATGCATGTGAGAAAAAAACGCGCGGGCCGCACTAACACCAAGCTTTGATTTCAGGCAGGGGGCCACAAAATATCGTTCCGCGGGCCGCAATTGGCCCGTGGGCCGCGAGTCTGAGACCCCTGCTGTAGACAGACAACACAACACAGACAGAAGGGAAACAAGACAGGGAATCACACACTAGGAGCAGACAGGAACCCTAACAGGGTTCCCCGGTTGGTCACTAACACATTTACATCAGCAGGTCATGACCTTCCTTCGTAGCTCACATGTACTTCGTTTCAAAGCCATCTGCACATGTCTAGATTAGCAAAGAAAAACAATCTTTAGTATTTTCTAATTTTCTTATCCATCTTCTATGCACTTCTCGTCTGACCTCTCTGAAACTCCCATGTCTAAACCTCATCTCATTTTATATGTTGATGGGTCCGCATAACGTGATCCATCCGCAGTTACTAATCGTGTTGGTTTTGCCAACCTTGTGTCTGGTTCTCTTCCTCACCATTTCTCTATACAGGAAGCCCAATAGGTCGCTGTAACAGAAGCATGTAAAGCCACAGACGGTAAAACAGTCACCATTTATAGTAGCCATTTGGTGTTGTTTGTGATTATGCGTCACCTGTGCAATGCACAATGTAGGCAGATCAGTTAAAGTCTCCTAACAGGCAGCAGACCCATCTCAACAAGACACTTTTGAACATATGATGATGGATTTCATTGAGCCAACACTATCGGTAGGTAAAAAGGTTCCAGACTTACTCACTGACTCAGGTGAAAACGTGACTGCACCCACAAAGGCACCGACTGACTCAACACAACAGGAAGCGTGAAACAAGAGTCTCTTCTGTTGCACCGTTGAATAACAAATACCATACAAGCTACTTCGGAATAACCTACTCACTGACGACAGCCAATGATGGAGCGACCACGCCCATTGCACCCATTTCGACAGGTCGGACTATGTGGCCTAAGATGCAAAATGTTTTGTTTTGTATTTCTACCCTGTATTATTGTCACACCAATTTTGTTGATAACAACACAACTCAAACTTGAATGGTTGTGTTTGACTTGACGAATGCGATGTTCATGTTGATCAAATGTATGATCAAAAGGGAGGAATGTAATGGTAATTTTATATTATTAGTTGCATTTCATATTCTTATCTAAGTGAACTGGTATACAAGCGGTTATTGTTCATATCATCAATGCCTGCATTCGGTAACTCGTGGGTCATGCAGCAGCTCCCTAAGTAGCATTCACATCCTCTTTCCTGTTGTTAAGTAATAAATAAAGTATTTATTTGGACAGGTCATATGTTATGTATCCATCTTTATGTTTTGTCTGCCACTGCCAAAAGCATCATGTTCCAATACAACACACACCCTGGTCACTCCCTACACAACTCTGTGGGACTTCTTCTCTTTTGTGCTCACTTCTACAGACTCCTTGCGACTCTGTATAACTGTTCCTCTTCTTGCAAGAATAAATGATTTAATTGACATGTTTTGTTTTACGATATTCGTCATTTTAGATTAAAAAGACTCAACAGTTAAATTTGCCACCACACCATTAAGTATAACTAGATCATAAAATACCTTTTTCCTCTGTTACCTCCCGAGCTACAACAGTTATGTAATACTGTATGTATGTATGTATTATATAATACATCTAGAAAAGTCTTCCTAGATTGAAAGATGTATTTTGGCTCGCCTTAACCTTCAAAGCATGTTTGTCTTGCAGTGGATTAAAAGCTCCTTTATTTAGTAAACTGTAAGATGGTTATGTTTAAAATAATATTTTCATTAGGCACATATGACAAACTTTGTTCCAGAGAAAAGATCAATATGTTTGCGATAGTGAACAAACAAAAAAACATTTGGGGACAAATAACTCTTGAGGTCACAAAGACCTCAGGTGACCTGATCTAATAGAACACGTGTCTGATGTTGTGAAGTTGCCAAACCAAATCCTCACCCTGAATAATATGAAAAAACATGACATAATACCCCCTTGAAGCTTTTAAGTGGCCGTTGAAAAGATGGGAAGCTGTAATTGGTGGTTATTCTGCCTCAGAGGAGGGTTTTTTAAAACCATCAAGCCTCGTCACATATAAATGTGGCAGCAAATTCTGCTTATGTTGTACACTTGGGTATTGTCCAGGTGAAACTGCTGTTAAACCATGGCGAAGCGCTGGGGTGTCACCTCTTTAGTGGCACTTGCATTGCTAGCATGCTTAGCTGGGACAGAGGTGGAAGCTCAGGGCCAAGAGTCATTGATTCCTTCCATAAAGTCCCCTCCACTACTTGAGGTTCAACTAGCTGCCCCTCCAATACCTACCCATCAACAAGCTGCCTCTCAACAAGCTGCCCCTCCTCCACCTGAAACCCAACCAGCTTCCCCTCAACTACCTGGCGCTCCACAAGCTGCCCATCCACAAGCTGCCTCTCAACAAGCTGCCCCTCCTCCACCTGAAACTCAACCAGCTTCCCCTCAACTACCTGGCGCTCCACAAGCTGCCCATCCACAAGCTGCCTCTCAACAAGCTGCCCCTCCTCCACCTGAAACTCAACCAGCTTCCCCTCAACTACCTGGAGCTCCACAAGCTGCCCATCCACAAGCTGCCTTTCAACAAGCTGCCCCTCCTCCACCTGAAACTCAACCAGCTTCCCCTCAACTACCTGGAGCTCCACAAGCTGCCCATCCACAAGCTGCCTTTCAACAAGCTGCCCCTCCTCCACCTGAAACTCAACCAGCTTCCCCTCAACTACCTGGAGCTCCACAAGCTGCCCATCCACAAGCTGCCTTTCAACAAGCTGCCCCTCCTCCACCTGGAACTCAACCAGCTTCCCCTGAACTACCTGGCGCTCCACAAGCTGCCCATCCACAAGCTGCCCCTGCACTACCTGAACCCCGACAAGCTTTTCTTCCACCACCTGAACCCCAACAAGCTTTCTTTCCACTACCTGACAGTCGACAAGGTTTCCTTTCACTACCTGACAGTCGACAAGGTTTCCTTTCACTACCTGACAGTCGACAAGGTTTCCTTTCACTACCTGACATGCGACCAGCTGGCCCTCCACAAGCTGCCCATCCACTAACTGACACCCGACCAGCTGCCCCTCCACGACCTGACAACCAACAAGCTTTCTTTCCACTAACTGACACCCGACCAGCTGCCCCTCCACGACCTGACAACCAACAAGCTTTCTTTCCACTAACTGACACCCGACCAGCTGCCCCTCCACGACCTGACAACCAACAAGCTTTCTTTCCACTAACTGACACCCGACCAGCTGCCCCTCCACGACCTGACAACCAACAAGCTTTCTTTCCACTAACTGACACCCGACCAGCTGCCCCTCCACGACCTGACAACCAACAAGCTTTCTTTCCACAACCTGACACCCGACCAGCTGCCCCTCAACGACCTGGTGCTCCACAAGCTGCCCCTCCACAAAATGGCGTTCTACTACCTCAATTACCAGTCCGTCCACCACAGAGAGGTAAAACACCTGACGCTGCACGACGCAACTTCGGACATGGCTATGGCCATCACCATGGTTATCACCACCACGGCCATCATCACGGCCATCACCACGGCCATCACCACGGCCATCACCATCACGAGAGACATCACCATCAACATAACCACCTCCATGTCCCCGGCTTTCAACACAATCATTACTCCCATGATCTTCACTTTGAACAGGCGCAGCAGAACCCAGCAGACTTACAGACACCATTGAAACCCATTTTCACAAACAGTCCTGCCCAGAGTTGTGATGTGTCTAAAAACACAAGAATCACATGTGGACCTTCTGGTATCTCTACTGAGCAATGTGATGCCATAAACTGCTGCTCTGATGGAGGACATTGCTATTATGAAAAGGCAGGTGAGTTTTGAAAAGAATGTCATGCTATATACCTTAATGGAGTACGCAAAAAAGATGTTCTACATATTTAACCTGTCAATGCTTGTTTTTATGCCATCAGTGACCGTTCAGTGCACCAAGGATGGCCAGTTCATTGTCGTAGTGGCGAGAGATGCCACTCTGCCCAACATTGACCTTGAGTCAATCTCACTGTTGAGCAAAGCTCAAGGCTGTACACATGTTGACTCTAATTCAGAGTTTGCCATCTATAACTTTGCTGTTACCTCATGTGGCACCGTTGTTTCGGTAAGACCTTGAGTTTCTCAACTTCTCCACCAGTTAAAAAAAGTTACATTTGTACCCCATTATGCCATTTTCTTTTACCTTTTGTAGGAGGAGGCTGGTGTTATAATCTATGAGAACAGAATGTTCTCCACATATGAAGTGGAAACCGGGCGTCGTGGAGTCATTACCAGAGACAGTCAGTATGAGTAGGTGATGCTTTTTTAAAGTAATTTTGTAATATCTAAATAACAGATCTGACCAAGCAACATAATGCCAGTCTTCTCTTTTCAGATTGCTCTTCCAGTGTCGGTACATCGGCACCACTGTTCAAACTGTGGTTGCAGAAGTATCACCGTTACTAGATCCTCCTTTATCAGTTGCTGCTATAGGACCCATCAGAGTAGAGCTGAGGTTGGGTAATGGACAGTGCATTTCAAAGGGTTGTAATGAAGGTAAGTGCATGTCGGCCTGGCCAAGCTGCTGTGTTTGTAGATGGCTGTCATGCTAACTGGTCCCTGCTCTCACAGAGGATGTGGCCTATGCTTCGTACTACACTGATGCCGACTATCCCGTGAGCAAAGTACTGAGGGACCCTGTGTACGTGGAGGTTCTACTCCTTGAGAAGACAGATCCCAACCTTGTCCTGACTCTTGGTCGCTGTTGGGCGACCACAAGCCCCAACCCTCACAGTCTGCCCCAGTGGGACATTCTGAGTGACGGGTAACTAAAACACCAATTTAACCCTGTCCTGTTTATGACAACATGATTAATCATTTTTCTCAGAGTTTAAACTTCTGCTTATAAGGAGTCGTGATAGAGAAATGAATGCTATGAAAACACTGACTTCCATTTTTAAATTGAATTACAGAGGAGTTGTCTTCATGCCGTTTTCTTTTCATCCAGGTGTCCATCCAGGAATGATAACTACTTGTCTTCAATGGTTCCAGTCGGTCCCTCCTCTGGTCTGGTCTTCCCCAGTCACTACAAACGTTTCCTTTTCAAAATGTTTACCTTTGTTGACCCTCGTTCAATTACACCCTTGAATGAACAGGTAATAATTGAATCCACGGATGATAAACTAATTCAACAAAATATGTTTGTGTTGTTCTGCTTACATGGTTTTCTTTGTTCAGGTGTACATTCACTGCAGTACAGCTGTGTGCACTCCTGTAAGGGGATACTCCTGTGAACCAATATGCTACAGAAAAAGTAAGAGATGAATTTATAATCTGCAGAATTTAAGGAGCAATATGGAATCAAATCTGACCCTGTTTGTTTGTCTGTTCATAGGGAGAGATGTCGTGGATGTGGCCCAGACAAGTTCTGAGCCAAAGGTTGTGGCTTCTGTAGGACCAGTGAGCATGAGTGCCTCTGTGGAGTAAGCAGCAGTGTCGAACTCAAGAATTTGGCCGAGTTCATGAAGTAAAAGATTTGCATATTACATACTGTATATTGTAATGATTGGAAAAAGAATACAAAGTGTGCTGCAAGACGAATGAAATTGATCCCCAAAAATATTGTAGACACATTTGTATTAAAATATATTGGCTTTGATTTGCTGTAAATATTTTGATAACTTGTTTGCATAATAATTTTATTATTATTAATTGTTAGTTATGTTCTAACAAACAGTTTCCACTAGCAGTAATAATTCATGGTTGCTCTGAAACTAAACAAAATAAAACAAACGTTTCTATGGATGGAAAGATAGATTGATATCTCTATTTTCGTGTCAAGCACATAAAGTGCCCAACCCTCGTGGAGCTATAAGAAACCAAAAGTACAGCTGCAGTGGACACATTTCATATAGTTTCATTTAATTAGAAATGCATAGGTTATTTCACCGCGATATCTAAAATAAAACATTCTGCCTTCTCTCCCAGGCCTGGCAAATCAAATCGGCTCCAAAAAAGATTCCTTTACTGAGGCACAAATCAAGTTTTTCAGTTATCCAGGAATATAAATCAACATAAACTGAATTCCTTTTACTAAACACTACATCTCTTATGTCTTCGTCGATAATTTATACTTCACATAAAGTTCTACACTAAAGTTATTCTTTACGACACAATACGTTGGTAACTTTAGTTTACACAATATTTCAACAGACCATTTTTGTCTATATATGAGAAACAGTTTAGTATTAATTCCCTAAATATCACAAAGTAACTGAAGAATGAACGACAAAATGTAAAAATCAAACCGATTTCAAACCGTTAACCTAGGGATGGCAATTCAAAATGTCGCATTAAAATATATGTTTAGTTAGTCTCTGATCAGACACCTCCACAAGTCTAGTCCAAAGTTAAAACAGAAGTCAATGTGTAAACTCCAAAGAAGGATCGAATAGCTCTGTGATGCACACTTTTACATGTGTGGTCATGGAAACCCCAAACACTTAAAACATAGTCAGCCACAGGACTTACACAATAATTAGAGGTGTGTATAAGTATGGAATTTCAGATTACCACAACTTTAACTTTGTTCAGTACAGATCCCAGTGCTCTTCCTAACTGAGCGAGGAAATTGACCGATTCTCTAAATGGCATGTGCTCGTCAAGAGTAATGCCAATATATTTATCCTGTTCAGCAGGCACGTGCACAGATAGACCCCAATCTAAGAGGATTCGTTCTAATACTTTAGAAAGTATACTGGCCAGAGCAGTTGGTTGATAATTGTCAATGCTGGATATTTTACCGGTTTTATTTTTGATTAGTGGCACTAACAACACAGTGAACATAGAGTCAGGAAGTACGCCGTGCATTAACAATCCAGAAAAACATATAGCAAGTAACACTGACAATCTGTTGCTAGTATGCCTTGGATGTTCTGCTGTTATTCGGTCAAGGTCACATGCTTTGTTCAATGACAATTTTTCAATTGCATACAACACTTCATCAGGTCTAATACACACACCAACATCATTAGGAACATTACCAATATTAAATGTGTCACTCTTAATACTATTGAAAATGTCCCTATAGTGTTTAGTCCACAGAACTGCAATACTGTCCGAACCAACTGCCCCATCAATACTGGATGGCAGAGGCGTCTTCATGTTATTGGCAACTTTAACTTCTTTCCAGAAGTCAAAGACATTATTCTGCTGAACATGTTTGGCCATGGAGTTTGCCCTCATGTTCATTTCTTTTAATGAAGCGCTCAGCATATTTAAATCGAGCATTTGTGTGTTTCTTGTGTTCGCACTCTGGACCATGTCTTGCCTTTCCTGATAAAATCCAGTTTTTAAAAGCTTCTGTAGCTTCTATATGGAGTTCAGACACATATTCATTCCATCCTGGCCTAAGATTATGTTGTTTAGCCTTTTTTTTGCAAAATGATTTACGAACATTATTTAGACAATTCACAATGTTATCATACATTACACACGGATTATTATTGTGGTTTTTATTTTTATAGTTTATGTTGCCACACAGAATCGCATCAAGCGGTGTATCAATATTTCTGAGGCTCTTATCAGTTTGTGAATTGTAATGCAATAAATCAACTTCTGTGAGCTTTGACCGATCTACTTTAAAGTGGTGTTCATGGTTATCATCATTACTGGTCAACTCAGGTAGACTCTCAACATGCAATCTCATAGAGACAGGTATGTGATCTGCTGTAGCCAGCTCATACAAGATTGCAACATCCTGGAGACAGTCATGAGCATCAGCTGTACATACACAGTGATCCAGCCAAGACGTTGTATGCCACGCTTCACTGGTATACGTGTAGCTATTTACTGGCAAGAGCACTTTGCTGGAAAGAACCAACTTGTTATCTTGACAAAATTGCATTAGGTGTTGACCAAACAGGGAGTTATTATCTGAAATATCAGCGTTCATATCCCCCAAAATAAATATATTTGTATATGCACTTTCTTTGACAAAAGAACTAATAAAAGCGAGCCTATGAAGGTATTCATCCTCGTTTTGGTTACTTTCATAAGGGGTGTAAACATTTAAAATTAAAAAAACAGTCTTATTAAATGTATGATAGCACTGTTGAACAAAAGTTAAAAACAGCTAAACTTCTGTTTGTCTAAAATGTACTGATTGTGTTAAGTCTTGATTTACCACTAAATTACCACAAACGACCACGACCACCATCTGATCATCAACTTTACAGAACAATTGATCCATTACTGTAAAATTAACAACAAATACAATTATTTTGTGTGTTGTACATTTAGACCAAAGTTCGGTGTTATGTTTTAAGAAGCGACCGTGTTAACTGGAGATTTTGAACAGAACTTGTCGTTGTTTTCGTAGTTACAGACAGCTGTTGAGAATAGAATTGAGTGCCTTCGTAGTGTTGTAAAGGTAAGAGAGATCTTTCTCTGGGACATGCCGACAGTTCAATCAGGAGAGACAGCTGACGTCAGATAAAGAACATATACTTGTTTATTATTAACAGATGATATTAGAGTAAGAGCCATTTTGTTTGTTTTTGTATTGTTGGACCTCCCACCACTAGAGTGCGTAAGGTCGCTGTCAATTAGGACAACGGACAATATTAATCAGGACAACGATGGCCAGGGGTTGCTAAACTGGCAGGAGGAAACCAATGTTTGATTTCTTTCTTTTTTTTGTAGCAGAAAAAATGGGTTTTGACAGGGAATGTATCTTTTGATGTGTTGGAAAAACATACAACTTTAGAAATAAATAGCCTTTCACATTAAAAACTGGGCATTGCATCTGCTTATTGCACATGTCTAAACTAAGTCTTCAAACAACCATAGTGAACTTTTTTTGAAAGGCAACAGGGTTCACAATTAGTCTTGATAGAGTCTTTGGCACGTGGACTTTATAGGGAGATTTTTAATTGAGGGCCTCTCCCCAGTAGAGTCCAGACCTGGTGGTTTGGATTCATAAGACTTGTTTTGTGATTGATGGAACACGATAAATGTACAGCCTTCAGCATGTTTTATTTAAATGTTCTGAATATTGCTCATTGTTCAACAAACTTTCAACCATCTTGCATAAGTAGCAGGCACGTGCACAGACATTTTAGAGGGCAGGTGCTCAAACCCCAAAAAAGGGCACCCATCTCCAACAATGTTTTGTGACAGAGTTGAAGCATAAGCAGCATTACACTCTTGATGCTGTCCTCGACCTGCGTTTCCTCTGGGCAGGATTAGACAGCAAGCTTCCATTTTCTTTATGAATAAAGATGAATTATTATATGGCAACGACAGTACAAGCGTTCTGATTGGCTAATGGGTCGTCATGCCAGCCACTATTGCCCTCCTCGCCGGTCTGATACGGATCTGTATTACCTTTGACCTCATTTTCAAAATGAACGATACTGATAGACATCAACAGCCAAGAGGAAATTCAGAAGCTGCGAAAATGTGTTATTGAAAGTGATGAAGACTAGAAACTATAGTTTGAATCACTTGAGTTGTTACTTTACTGTACATAAAAACTATTTTAGCTGAGCCACATTTATCTGTTTTCTACAAATTTGATGTTGTAAGACTGGAACAGACCAAACAAAGAGATGCATAACACATATTTGGTCCAATGTAAGGTTACTGCGCGCTATGTGCGGGACTTTCTGCGTAAAACAAGAGCTTACCAGGCTCCACGGCCTCTAACAATGTCCACCCATAAAAACAGAGGTAACGTACAGACGGGATGAAGGATGAAGCTCCGGATGTTTTTATGAAAACACATGCATGTACAGTTATTGTCGGGATGATAGTTTTATGGTTCAATATTTTTGATCACGCACTAACACGGGGGCTTTTATGATGCACTGTTTTTTTCATTCCGAATGAGCAAAGATGTGGAGAGTATCGCAGAGTGTATAAATCAGAAAAGATAAGAGAAGTAGGCCTTGTTTTGTTCATCACTTTGGCGGGAGAGGACACTGGACCCACTCCACCAAAACAACATCCGCCCCTATAAGCGGAAGTGACGTACATCCTCCTTGAGTGGTTCTAAATCAAAGATCGTGTCTTCAATAAGCTGGTGTCATCGAGTAGTATTTAGAAAACACAACAAGAACGCCGAATTTAGATTTATTCTCCCAAGGAAAATGTGTTGCTATCCACAGGACTGGATCACTGACAGGAAACTGCTCCAGGGCTGCAGAATAAAAAGATTACCAACCAAAACGAAGAGCATACAAAAATACACACACTACTACACGATGTATGCTAAGAAGTACACTTTATAGAATACATGCACTATGCATTCTGTACAAATATATAAATATTGATGTATTTAGTAACACCTTTTCATATCACGACAAGTCAACATGTCTGCTGTGAAAAAAGCCTATTTAAATAACAGGTTGAGAAATCAAAAACTCAGCACCACGTGACTTCAACTCTTGTTTCCCGCCTGTATTCGCAATGACTTATTTAATACCCGGAAATACTCGCAGAGTGACAGCTCGCTCCTCTAAAACTCCTAATTTAGAAAGCGTGTAGATGAGGCGCATGTATTTGAGAAGAATAAGACTCCTTTATTTCTCCTGAATCAGATGTTGATCTGACTGCAGCGGCTGGAGAGTCTTACGATAAAGAAGTTCAGCAAGTTTCCTTTTGGATGTGAAACATCTCGAGTGGCTCAACAAAGTCTTCTGTCTGTCTCTCTGTCTGTCTGTCTCTCTCTGTCTGTCTGTCTGTCTGTCTGTCGTCTGCGTCTGCTCAACATTCAAAAGTTCCGCCGTCTGGGAAGACAGCTAGCTATCACAATGACGTGAACCCCATTCTCTCTATACCTGCCTAATACCTGCCGTATAACGTTATGTTTATATGAGGTTTCCTACATCCTGATATTTTATTTATTTGTATTTCATGTTTTGATTGTTTGAGCCCGAGTCTTTTTACCTCACGTGACTCAGTCTGTGGAAGAAGGCTGCTTAATTTCCCCTCATGATACACTGTTACGTTTCCCATTAGGGTTGAAGCCCCTCCGGTCTCAAATATCTGTCTCCTATTTTGGTTTCACTTGAGTGTATTTGTGCATTTAAAGTGTATGATCAGAGGTTGACACGAGAGGATTGTTTTTACATTTAGCTGAATGATGGAACGAGCAGGATTTATGACGTGATGGTTTGTAGATGTAATGAGATGTTGTCTCCAGCAGGTGGCGGTGTGGCCTCGCTTTTAGTAAATCCTCCGTAAGAGACTGACTGCAAGTCCTTTTCTTTCTTTTTTAGCACTGCACATCAACAACATGCTTTGCTTACGGGCCAGGTAATGGCTCTATTTATCTTACATAAAGGCTACAACGGTTGGATTAGTTAATTAATCAATGATCAATTTTACAACTAAAATCCAACTATAAAAAACTATTTTAATAACCTTTTAACCTGTTTTTATACCATTAAATTGTGTATCAATGAATATCATTGTGCTTTAGAAAACAAGCAACATTTGAAATTTTTAAGACTTAACATTTACTCAATTCATCTACAAACTAATTTGTTGATTATTTTGGTCATGGAAAAAATAAGTTTGTTGCCGCCCTCGATGACTTTAATTAACTTGACAGCTTTAATTTCCCCCTGTCACATTGTTGTTTTGGTGTATGTCATTATCTACTTATACGGGTGGCGGCTTAAGGTTTTTGTCAGGAAGAGAGGGGACCTGTGCTTTCAGTGTTTATTTTCAGATCCCTTTCTCTCAATGAATCTACACGGTTGTACAATGAAAATCACACTCCATTATTGGTAGAATGGTATTTAATTTAGGGCTGGTAAAGTCCTCAGAGGACTAAAAGGGCAAGAAGAGACATTAGTTAACCATCGACCCACTGAGAATTGGCTCTCCACCACCCACCGTCCTTCTTTGTGAGCAAACAATATACAAACACAAATTAGGACTCACTGCTTTGTGTCAATTGAGAGTCCAACAAAGATGCTACACAGAGTGATATGTCATTAGTGAGCAGGTGGGAAAGGACAACATCGAGCTGTCGCCTCTCCAACTATGAAGAGGTCCCCATGGCGACCGGGCTGCCTGTTGCCATTTCTGTGTCATTCGAGGGGGGTGGAGATCAAAGTCTGCTGTCCTCAATTCCACTGGAGGTAGAGGGTTAAATACTGGGGTTGCAGGGGGGAAAACTGTCATTTAACCTAACCAAATATCCAGTGATTCCCAATATTTTTTCTGACAAGCCCCACAGCCACCTGATCAACAACAGACCTGATCAAAAATAGACTTGATCTATAAATCAGGAAACGGGCAAATGTGTCCTTCAAAAACCATTCCTAAGCAGTTTGTACTGCCATTTCTGCATCACCTTATATTGTCTTATTACAGGTAACCAGTTTTAAGAGATGCATGTTTGATAAATCCAAACTTATTTTGTTGCATGTGTTATTGAAAACATACACACATGTTAAATACTTTATAAATGAGACAAAATACATGCAAAATACTACGACATGGGAAATCGAATTAACATAATTAGAATGACTAGATTTACTGGAGCACTACAGTAAAAACTTTTTTCTTTACTTTAGACAATTCTATTTCCCAATAAATGGTTCTCAGGATGTATCATTGAAACCGTGATTGATCTTTTATCAAAGCAAACGAGTGGTCTTAATAAACGACTGCGGGTTGGACTAAACAAGTCATTTCATAATGTCAAGAGGTTACCTGGGGCTTTGGATAATTGTGAGGGGCATTTCAATGTGTATTGAGATTGAAGTGAACTTCTGCTTTGTGCTGAGCGGTAAATGTGAATGAGAAGCTGTTGTTGCTTTTTCTTGTTTCAACACAAACGTTTCTCCTGCTGCTCTTCGGCTCCCAGCCTCTACGGTTGTAAAAGGATTATCCTTTAGTCTGACTTTTTGGTGTGGTAATAGCGAGTCCCGAGGTGTGCCCAGTGTTGTAGGACTGTCCTAATTAGATAACTGTAACCCTCATATGAGCAGCTACACTCCTGGTGGTCCGGCACTGGGCCACACTCATCTTTTCGACTGCGAGACCGAGCGGTGTGAAAGGCCAAATAAAGGAGGGCTCGCAAATCCCTTTTAAGCCTTTTGTCATTCACACAGGGATTCATTTGTCATTAAAGAATGATATTAGTATCGCATCTATACTTTTTATCAGATAAAAGAAGTGGACATTTCACACACACTGAAAAGCAGTTTGATCTCTTCAAAAAGTAATGAAAAGTATCTTAGGTTCCTCCTCGTATTTCCCATTTTTTCCCATGTAAATCCCTAATATGCACAGAGGAATCCACCTGTCTTCTTTATTGTTGTTCTTGGTCAGGATTTGTCTGCATGACTTTCTGCATGTGTAACTTTCCCAGATCTGATGAGAGGATCTGCTGCTACTCCACAACATCTGTGTGAGACCTTAATAACTGGGCCGGTGATTTATTGCCTGTTCTCAGCGGTCTGTCTTTGAGAGGAGTCCAGACAAAAGCACAGACCCTCGCCCCGCTGTTTTAATGGTTCTTTAGGATGTGCAGGGAGGGAAAAACAGAAGTAATGTGGGGGCTTCAGCCTTTAAGGAGGCAAAGTGAGAGAAGATTGAGTACTTAAAATAAAAGTAGCCCGGAGAATGTTACATTATCAAGATGGTTTAAAGGGTTGTCTATCGTTAGAAGTTTTAAACCTGGTAATAACACATTTTCTTTAAATGTTGATGGTTCAATTAAAGAAAAGCTTCGAGACTACATCAGGCTGCTATTTTCTGAGTTTTTTGTCTGCTCCGTAAGCCTTCAGTGACCCCTCTCTCGTCTCTTGTCCCCTCCGGAGGGCGATAAGGTGCTTCTGGAGAAAAGCTCGTCTTATCTCCCTGCTGCCCTCTGAAGCAGTCTTGTTTTATGGGTTGTAGCTCTTTTGTTTCCTTGTTCGCTACCTCGGCCTGATCACTCACACTCATTCCTCATGGAAGTTGTTTGAAGGCCTAGAATAGCTTTGGAAAAGAACCTCCCCCTCCTCTGTTCCATCTTTATTGAATCCCGCCTCTGTATCATTTATCTCTAGACTCCCCCCTCCCCCTTTTCCTCAGTTTGAGGGGGCCGTTAGGGAGCATCCTCTTTTCTCACCCAGCTGGGTTTGTTGACACACAGTCAATCTACGGTTCCCTTTCACCTCTGCCACCGCTCTTTTTAACTCCCCACCCCTCAGCTCTACCCTCCGCTTCCCCTGAACAGTAAAGCTGCCACAGCTGTGGACGGTATTAGCATAGCTGCTGAGGGGCACAGGGGGGTTGCTAGATATATTGCAGCCATTACCTTTTGTTCAACAGTTGACCGTCTTAAAACATTTCAGCTCCTCTCTGTGCAAAGGGAGTGAAGAGAAAAGGATGATTTCAGTGTAACAGCTTTTTAAATATGGGACACTGAGCGAGGAGGGAAAGCAGGGAGAGCCAATTAAAAGCAAATCATTGAAAACAAGTCAATATCTAATTAGTGGAGTAGAAAAAAAGGGTATTTAGAATATGTGTTCATTCAAATGACATTTGGAGGAATCTTACTTTGTGCTGATAACACAGAGGAAAGAAACGCGTTTAAGGCCTCATACACAGGGATTCATGTTTAATATAGGCTGAATTATTAGTTTTTTCTGTCTGTGAACAGGTGTTGGGATGAACAGGTCCAGCTGGGATAAAATGGTCCCCCAGTCTCCAGTCACTAGGATGACCCGCAGCTCCCAGACCAGGCACAGCGACCCCGCTGAGACCCAGGACGCTGGGCTCGGTCCCGGTTCCTTTGGAAAACAGCGACGGAAGCAGACTGACTCTGCTTTGGCTCAGGACCTCCGTCAGATGAGTGTGAGCAGACGGGAGAGTTTACCTACAAGGTGGGGACGTATTGCAGCAACGTTTACTTTGTTTTCTATAGATGTATCAATGATCAGGATAAGAAACATCACAACAATCAGACATGAGGACATGCGTAAAAGCAGGTGGCCACACTGACCAACACGTATTCACATGAATGCACAAACACAAAGGCATCTCGGGAACAAATCCCCAGGTTGGAGTGGAAGCAATGTCAAGAGACCGACAGTATGTTCTCGTATGTGCCAGATAGCTAGACATGCGTTCTCGTTAGTTTGCCAACTTTTGCCACCAAACACAAAGTTTAGCCCCGACTGATGGGAATGTCATTCATTCTGCAGATGTCTGGTTGGAGCCAGAGTATTGGACAAATGAAATGTTGCCCTGATGGTGGCGCTAGAGGAAAGGTCAGGGACAACAGTAATTAGGTTTCATCATCTGGGAACAAGTTAATGTCTGGACAACATTCCTTCTTACTTCATCCAAACGTTGTTTAGATATTTCACTTTGGATCGAAATGGTGGAACAAATGACCGAAATGGACGTTCTCATCCTCAGACAACACCAGCAGCAGGGTTAGAAATACATTTAATTTAGTAGGAGGAAATATTGTAACAGTGTTTTCTCTCGGCCCAGCAGTCAAACCCACCGTCTTGTTGAGTTCATGTGAGACCTCATGCCAAATGTCTTTGAATATATTTGAACAGGCATTGAGTGAGGCTACAACTCTCTATTTCACGTTGGGGACATTGACCCTATTAGAGACACTTTTATATAAGTTTATATTTATTTATATAAGTGGATTTCATTCAAGCATCAACAGGAAAATAATGACAATCAGCGAGTAACATCCTACTCTTCTTTATACAGTGCAATCCCTAATTATCAAGCATCTGAACAATATTATTTTGGGGGATTATGCCTCTGTTGACACATAAAGGGGGCGGCTGTAGCTCAGTGGGGGGGGGGGGTCGCAACCCCCCAAGGTTGTGATTTGATCCCCTCTCTCCCATTAGTTGCAAAAGAAGTGTCCGTCCTTGAGCAACTGACCCCCAGTTGCAGGCGGCGCATCACACTGCAGCCTGCTGCTAAATAATAACTAAGGATGGGTTAAATGCAGAGAACTAATTTCCCCTTGGGGATTAATAAAGTATATATCTATCTATCATAAACTATTTAACATAAAGTAAATATGATGGGGACTGTCCCATCAATATGCTCATATCTTCTCTTGTCCTTCTGCTCAGTAACCAGCAGCGGCCTCATGCAGGCTGGACAGTCCCCTGGGTCCAGATCTGCGTCCTCGTCCCAGGGCGGTCTGGCCTCTGTTGCTCGGCTGGTGAAGCTCGGCCGCTGTAAGAACGTGGTGGTGGTGGCCGGAGCGGGAATCAGCACAGCCAGTGGCATCCCAGACTTCAGGTTGGTGTCTGTGGTCCTCTCTTCATCTTGATCCTCATCCTCACATTTCTCTTTCCTATTAAATGAGTCTTTGGACCTGATGTGTGATCCTGTGGAGTAGATATAGCGACCGCCAAGGAAAATATTACGAGAAGGACACTAACCATGAGAGCGCTTTAGTAAAAGCGTCATCATAATGCCCAGAATGCCTTTGTCTCCATTGTCAGAACTCCAGGAACCGGTCTTTACGCCAACTTGGAGAAGTACGACGTCCCTAACCCAGAAGCTATTTTCAACATTGATTACTTCTCCAACGACCCTCAGCCTTTCTTCTCCCTGGCCAAGGCTCTGTATCCTGGCAGCCACCGGCCAAACTACATCCACTACTTTCTCCGCATGCTTCATCACAAAGGCTTGCTGCTCCGAATGTACACCCAGAACATCGACGGGCTGGAGAAACGTGAGTGAGATCTTCATGGGAACGACAACTAAAATCAATTAAACTCCGGCCTCGCTGAAAGTGCTTCCGTCTTTATTTACGGGTACGAACACACAAAGTACCGTGTGAGCGTATACTTATCCACAGTGACCTTGTTAACATACATGTTACCAATCAGAAAATAACTACTTTTATTTATCAGGGGAAATATATCAGTTAATAACAATGAAGATATGACCGCATCCTCTGTGCAGCATGTCCCTGAATGCACCACCGGGAGACATACTGTAGCACTGAGAGCTTCTCTATCCATCTTAGTCTGTTTTGATTCTCAAACTGGATCTCCTCGTTTGCTCTTCACATCGTAGTGTTGAATAACTGTGTTCAGTGTGTGGCATCCCAGATGACAAACTTGTGGAAGCGCATGGTGGTTTTGCTACGGCTGCCTGTCACCTGTGCTACACTGTGTTCCCTGCGGAGGAGGCGAAGGTGTGTCTGAGCACATGCCAAAAAAAGCATTCAAATTGAATACATTGGTTCACTGCATTTGACGCCGGAGCGATGCCTTCTTCTTTATTTTGTTCCGCAGCATGCCATCATGAACGACTCCATCCCTGTTTGCACGTTCTGTGCTGCAACAGTCAAACCTGACGTTGTATTTTTTGGAGAGGACCTTCCTCAGAAGTATTTCCTCCACACGGCAGACTTCCCCAAAGCAGACCTGCTCATCGTTATGGGCACGTCGTTACAGGTCATCATTTTCACACATTTGTAATTAGTACAAATGGGTTCTCGTACATTTGGTGAGCAGATAAACCATAAGCTCAGAAATATCTTTACAAAGTGTCATCGTTTCAGATTGAGCCATTTGCCAGCCTGGTGAACACGGTGCGCTCCACGGTGCCACGCCTCCTCCTAAACCGGCACGCCGTGGGTCCCTTTGAGGAGGCCCCGCCGCGGAGAGGAGACCACATGGAGCTCGGTGACCTGGAGCATTCAGTGCGGAGGTTTGCGGAAATGCTCGGCTGGAACGATGAGATCGAGGAGCTGATGAGGAGTCAGGAAACACTGGTGGGTTACAGTTTAAACACGAGGCCTTTACACAAATAAATGTCTTTCGACCTTTTTACTGTCCAACGTCTTCAGGCTCAAATGTGACATCACTGGAGGCAAAGTATCAGATTTCAACCAAATTTCACAGAAAGCTTTCTACAACGTTGTTCACGTATGCATTAGAACTACCAAACAGACTTTGATGTGTAAGATGGAGTTCCCCTTTAATGGTATTTGGGCTCCGTTTTAAAACAATTCAGCTTACTATGCAATAATTAAACTTTCTGCAGAGCATCCCTACATTGATGAGCAGCCCGCCAGCTGGCGGTCAGACATCTTGTCAGAACAGAGGAGCTCCAGAGCCTCCAGGTGGCATGGAAACATCCACGTCCAGACCAGGAGGTCAAAGGGCATCTAACAGCGGGGGCGAGGAGACGGACTCAGAGACGGACAGCAAGAGCTCTGCTTCGTCCTGCCAGAGCATCTGATGCTGCATGTTGCATAAACAATGACACTGGGAAGCTTTGAGACCCGAGTTCACATTAAGACTGTTCTCCGGTAATTGTATACACACACACACACACACGTTACTTTTCAACTGTTTATTTTCATGTCATGTTTATGCTATGTTCATATGTTAACAAAATAATCAAGTTATCAACGACCATATTTAAAGCACTTATGATAGATGTAGGGCCCATCCAGAACAACTCGTGTATGTCACACACACACACACACACACACATACTCGTGGTCTGAGGCCCATCTTAGTAAACTTGTTCATGTTTTATATCAGCACTACACTGTATTTTAAATAGTATTTAATAAAAGTATTTTGTAAATTGAATCGTGTCCTTTTTGTTAATAGTTTGGGTCCAAAAACATCAACTATTCTCCATTATATTAATGTTTCAGAGGAAGCCTCACGACGACATAAGTGAAAGGCCTGCATTCAACTTTCTACTTCAAGTGGCGCTTTTAATTCTCGTATGAACGTTTTCCACGAGGCCTGAAGCACCGAAGGAACTCGGCCACCGAGACTTATGATCAGGAAAGGCAAAAAATATCATAGCATATGCCATTAAAGTAATAAAAAAACATCATAGTATAATGTCATGTCATATTTAAAAAAACTTGTCGAAAGACATGCTATTCAAAAATGTCAGTGTTTCTTTGTGTAAATATGGTAGTACAGTATGCCATACAAATTACAATAAAAGGATCATACCGTCATAACATTCTAGGATGCCATAAAGAAGTGATACATTTTAAAATGTCATACTAGAATTAACACCACAGCTGAATACCTCCGCCAATCAGTCAAGTTTCAGAATGCATCCATATGTCAAGAATGTCATTTCATGTTATATTCATTTGTGTGAAAGTGGCATATTCATTCTTGAGTTATTCTTTTAGGTTCATGACCGTTGACCACAAATTCTCATCAGTTCACCTTTGAGTGCAAGTGGAAGTGATTAGTTAATCCTGAAAGTCAAAAAGCATTTTGTGCCGGTGTGAGGCCAAATCCAGATCATTTAAATATTCCTGATACTCTCCTCCACTGTGTGTTGTGTGTGCGAGTAAATGATCTTTGAGATTCACAGGTCCGCTAAAGAGCGCTCATGATCGTTCACGATTAAATGATTGACGCAACACGGATTCTTGTAATAATTACACATTCTGTCTGGTAAAAGCAATATTTATTTACTTTGGATTGTAATCAGCAATTTTTTTAGAAGACAACAAACTGTTGTGAAGTTGTAACAAACATGCAGCTTATCATTAAATGAAATTTAACAAACACAAATAAATATTAATCAGTTTATACAGGCAGTGGGTCTGTATAATATTAACAGTTTGTACCTGTGGATTTGTATAAAATTAGCACAAAAAAATAGATCTAATGAGAACTGATTTAACAGCATCAAGATTTGGCAAAAGTAAAAATTAATTAGAAAACAATCATCGCAGTTTCTGCTCTTTGTCCAGAGGGTATGATCGTAAACAGATCGTTTTTACGCTCATAAGCATCAAATGCTGAATCTCTCCATTTATAGTCATAATGTTACATGAAAAAACACCTCCCAGTGACACCAGTCGACCAACAAGCCCCGACTTCAGAAGGCTTGCGGCTAACTGATGATGACACAACCGGACGCCCCGTCACTTTTCACATTTCAAACACATTTTAAGTGAACTTTTGAAGTGTCACAGAAAGAAAACAGCAAATCAAGCATTTCTATGAACTGGTTTGGAGCAAATAAAGTCAGCTACAGCGTAGTTTAGTCAGAAGTTGGCGCCACAGGCGATGCAGAGCGACCAGTAAACGGAGGAGAAGAAAAGTTTTAAGAACCGGAAACCAAACAAGTCTCTGGCCATCCAGCCCCCCACAAGAGAAACAAGGAGCACGATGAACAGGAACTGGTTTCAATTGGGACGCTTTAATTGTTCCATCATGTCAGCTACTATTGTTATGTTTTATGATGTCCATATATAAAAATAAGTATTAAAACGCTATGGGAATATCAGAGACGACTTCGAGATTGGAAACAGCTAATCAGTCATTTTTGTTAAAGTTAATTATGTCCAAATGTATTCAGCAATAGTTTTCAATGATCCATTTGCCACATTGACTCTTTTCCGACAAAAGTTAGAAACAACCTCATGCGAGCGTAAAACTTGAGACTTAAAGGGTCCGATCAGCGTTTCTAATGTGCATAAAAATATGTGAATGGAAACGATACGGTGAGTTAAATCTGATCTCTAAATATACTGCACATCATCCTTTGGTCCGCACTGGACACAGGCCCCAGATTTAAAAATGACTCGTTAGCTGTAAACAGTTTTCAATGAGTTCATGTTTAAATGTGTGAATAGTGTGCTCGTCAATCATCTAGAAATACAGTGGACAAAATCATCATGAAGCAGAAAAAAAGTTTTGTAAGAAAAAGAAGCAAAGTGAAGGAATGACTTTCAGACCGAGTGACACTTGGCATCCAGACGACAGTGCTTTCAGCCAGATGCTTACGATCCAGCAAAGAATTATATTATTACCTCTTTTTTTGTTTTTGTTTAAGGTGCCTGGAGGCCTTGTGTGCATCATGATGCCACTTCCTGCCACGCATCAAGTCCACTTCCACTTCAGGGAATGTCTTACTGCTGCACCTGGGACATGACGAGCTGCGTCCCGGTTCACAGCTGGAGCTCCAGAAGTCACACTTAACCCTTGTGTTGCCTTCGGGTCATTTTGACCCGAATCAATATTACACCCTCCCCCCGCCTATGGGTCATTTTGACCCGATTCAATGTTTCACCCTCCTGTTACCTTTATATTTACTAACATATTTTACCCTTTGAGTTCAATTTGATGCCAGCATTTAAAACCTCCAGAAAATTATTAGAATTAATATTGTTTTCCAAGTTTAAGTGTGAGGCACTTTATGTTTGTTTGTTGACTACCGAAAGAACACCGACATTAAACATTGAATGGGGTCAAATTAATCCTAAGGCGGGGGGAGGGTGTAATATTGATTCGGGTCAAAATGACCCTAAGGCAACACAAGGGTTAAAAACGGGCCGACATATAATACACATTGCTTGAACCAGACCCGACAACCTGGTACACTACTTGCCAGCTGTGCCGCATTTTGTACACATAAACTTTAAAATGTGAACGTGGGTATTTCAAAACGTGTTACAACTGACAGTAACGACTAGAGTCGAGTTTAGGACGACTTCCTGGGGATAAGAGTTTAAAAGCGGATCCTAAATTCCCGCTTTATTCTGAGTAGTCTCAGGTTGTCAGTCAAATAAACTCTTTAGTCGACTGATTGTAGAATCACGTCTTTTTTTTCTTGCTTATTGAGCCCGCTCTGTTTAAATGTAACTACTATGTTTCTAGAGAAATATAGTGTTTCCTCCTTGTTTTTGTGGTTGAAAGCAGAACTTTCAGACCAAATTTATTTTTCTCCATTGTGGCAATCCACATACACAATTGAGAAGACAGAGAAGTTTTAGAGAATCGTTAGTAATAGGGCCATGTTGTGTTTATTATGAACAATCCTGTGATTCATTACCACATTTTCCCATGACTACGACGCCTCCAAGCTCCTTAGAACAAATCGTGAACTATTTGGGGTCACCCCTTGAATAGTCTTGACTATAGATCCACACATTGTACTAATATCTGCATGTTTAAGTTAATAGAGTATAATTTATTGGGAGGTATCGGTACAGCGTGTGGATCTTTTGACTGACTTCCGCTACTGTTGCCCAGTAGCAGTAGACCGCGCCGGACTGGCCCACCGTCATGGGCACCTTCCTCCAAAGGTCCAAACCTTGAAATGGGACACAGCTCCAGATGTGTTTGGGCCAAGTGGGCTTAGCCTGGGAAATGTGGCCTACATGTGAAGTGCACTAGTCAGAGTTGGATCCTGAGTCCTCAGCTGGATCACAGAGAGTTTCTTCAAGAGGCGCTAATGTCCCATCAGGCCTGACCCCCATTGGCCGGATCACGTTCTGCCTGTGGACACAAAAAGAAAAACATCAGATATCTCTCCAAAAAACATCCGATGTGCTGGATGGAAAACGGTTGGATAGGAAGGTAAAACATATCAAATTATATTTCCAATGTAAACAAAACCCAACTTTGTTCAGTAACCCTTGTGTCTTAAGAGGGCTTTTTCATCTTTACGCTCTTACATCGAGAACTCAAGGACCCCCCCCCCCCTATTCCCCTTCAAGGACACTAGCCCCGGTCTGGCCATCCTGGCTGCCCTCCTCCTCCCCTCCTCCCCTCCTCCCCTCCTCCCTCTAGCAGATTAATTACAGGATCAGCACTCAAGCTAATCTCCTCAAAGCCACAACTACCCCTTCATCCTAATCCAATTATACCTGTTCTGTGTGTCACCACTTCCTCCAAGATGATTTATCAGAGAATTGTCTACCACAGATCTAAAAAGGACCCATTTGCATTCATTTGTAAAGAGATTCCAAAATAAATGCCCATGTAATTCCCATTGATTCCTGCAATTAAATGTAATTCATCCTTGGAAAACTGCTGGTTAAATTCTAAAAATCTGGAGGAGACGTGTGGTGTGATTACATCTGAAAATATTTCAGCATTTTAGAAAGAAATTCAAATAAAACCCGTGATAAAACCTGCTGAGAAGCCCCGCCAGTCCACAGCTTCATATCGCTGGCTCAAGTCAGCAGGTAAAATGAGGACCAACACAAACAAAAACATGCAACTACATCTCTCCAATTAGCGCAAAAATATTCCCTCCTCTTCACTCGGCAGTGACAGAGGAGTGGCAGATGTGGGGAGCAGGGGGGGGGGTGCAGAATATGTGCTAATTGGAGGACCAGTTAAGCAGTTCGGGGAGCACATTCTTACAGGGCTCCGACTGATCTCCTTAGAGCCCGCACTGAGGGAGCACCTCTCCGGCACCATCAGAAAGGAATCTTCATCTTCTGGGCGCACGTGCCTCATTACAGCTCAACCCTCTATTTGGCTGAACAATAACGAGGTCAGCCTACTTATGTCTGCACATTTGCTCACCCCGGTCTCCTGCTCTCTGTTCACGTTCCACCCAAATTGCTTTGTTGTTAGTCGTACCTCTGTCTCAGCCCACTCCCTGTCTGGCCAATGACTGGCTCCTCAGACTGACAACAATAAAGTCAGGACGCGCGTGTCATCAGAAACCTGAATGCGGCAGATAAAGGAACCGGGTAATGATGCTGCGGTGGCGGGCCGGCAGCGTCCATCTCCTCCGGCTGAATGCTGCGGCGTGCTGGAAAGCCCGGCCTAATTGAAGCTGCAGCTAACGGGAAGAGATTCTTCCTTTGATGAATCGGTTGGCAGGCAGCACCTCACCGTTACCTTTGTACGGGCATTGTGCTCGACGAACGTGAGCCTCGGCTCAGCGAGGAAAGGTCGACACAAACACTGACGCGCTCTTTGCAGAGGAAACACAGACTGATGAGAAGAAGTTGAGCAGGGGAAGTAAAAAAGTGAATTATCTTAGTCGAGTTGTTGATGAATAATAAATTGTGTTTCTTGTGCAAAGACTTCTGTGGTGTCTTAAATTGTAAATACATTTTTGTTGTTGTTAAGAATGTTCAAAGGTATTTATTGATTCTTTTAATCTGATGTTATTGACTATTCGGCAGAACGTGTTAAATAGAGTCAAAACTCTCAAAAACCTGTCAACGTGTTAAACAGATCCAAATGAAATCGGTTTTTTTCATGCGACTCTTAATACAAGTGCAGAACTTGTATTTCTTGACAAAACTAAACTCTTCCAACATTTGTCATGAACTACAGCTCTTATTTGAGTATAAGAGTAGGATACTGGTGGGAGGTTTAAGACGCTGACCATGTTATTAAAACATCCCCGATTCGAGTCAGAGCGGGGAACTTTGTTATATTTCATGCCTCCTTTTATTTTCCTCATTTCCTGTCAACTCTCCACTATCAAAATAAAAGTGCTCCTGTAAAAAAAATCATTTACAGTATTATTACTGACATTATTTTCTCTCCTTTCTAATTTGTGCATTACCTTGACAACTTGTCAAACATATTGACAAGTTTCTGAGCTTCGTACTCCTTCTGCTCTTCGGTCATCTCTTCGATGGGGTTCGGCATCGGCTCCTCCACATGACCGGTGATGGGATTGACGCTGGGACAAGCAGATGAGTAAGATTAAAAGTGCACAATCCGAGATTAGGAGCATTTTGATTGCCTCTCAACAGCTCTCAACATGCAGCCGTGAGCAAACCAGTGGGGCGGGCTCACATGCACTCACATACAATCACATGCACTCACATGCACTCACATGCACTCACATGCACTCACATGCACTCACATACACTCACATACACTCACATGCACTCACATGCACTCACATACACTCACATACACTCACATACACTCACATACACTCACATGCACTCACATGCATGCGCGGCCGACAGGCTATGTCGACAAAGCAAAGAGAAGCTTGGATGACAACACAAAGCGGGAAAGCAACGTCATTATGTGCTTTATATATTTACAAAGCAAATGGTTGTTTGCTGCTATATTAATGTTTAGAATCTTAAATATAGCTCAATAATGAAGAGCTGAAAACAGATCCTTTCTTGATCAATATATATATATATATATATATAAAGCTTGAAACCAAAATGTCAATGCTTTATTCCAAGACCTGTGCAGAGCACTCACAATTGTTTAGCAGATTTGTATTCCTCTGTGTCGGAGTCTTCATCTTCAGAGTACTGAGTCTCTCCTCTCCCTCCTGCGAGAAGTCCTCGAGCCACCAGGAGTCCGGCTGCGTTTCCATATCCTGTGTACTTCAACAGGTTGTCCACTACGAGACGCCACAAGAACCAAAGGTTGTGCAGTTAAATATAAATGTTCATGTGTGATCATGAGCCGAGCTGTTCACTCCATCATTTGCACCCAGCTGGAAACGTCACTCCTGCTCGCTCATTCTCTCATCACTTATCCATCTGATGCGCTGAACTCCATGTTCCTCCCGTCACCCGACCACTGCTCACCGCTTTCTTTGCAGAGGACAAAGAGAAACTCTGCAGCCGTCTGCTTCACACCCATGTCAACGTGCGTCATGAGGCGAACCAGCTTGTTTCTGGTGGCGGTGCCGATCTCCGGCCTGACCTTTACTTCTTTCAGCGGGGGAAGAACCTGATGGTGAAGACATTATAACAAGTTCAGATTATTGGTTTTCTGTTTCTTAAAAAAAAAAGACCTTTGAAACAGAGTAACTGGATAATGAACACACACATTATAAATATCTATAAGGTAACACAAATCTGGTGAGGATCCCTGTGAGCTTTCAGTGCTCTCCTCAAACACTTCAGCAGGGCAGATGCTGGCCTTCCACATTAAAAGAGCAACTCGATAACAAATGCCAGTCACTGTTTGAGAATCATCTCTTTTAAATATGTCTGACGCTACTGTACCTGAGCTTTGATATATCTGCGGATCTCCCTGTGGCGTCTGGATCCTTCAGTCAAGAGGCTGAGCACCGGAGTCAAACCTTCTTTGTAGTTGGAGCCCTGCTTGGAGTGACACAAACCACAAACACTTCACAAGCTGCAGATCGGTTTTAATCAGTGGAGCACTAATGAGTAACTTAAAGAATAATGAGAAGATGGGTGAACGAAAAACTGAACGACGTGCAGTAAAGCGTTGTCATGTTGTGCTATGCTACACTAGTTAGCCAAGCTAGCGAGGCCAAGGAGCTCCCTGGTTGCTCCATTCTGGTCTGAGGGCGACCAGCACTACTTTCACATGAATGCAAGACGTCACTAAAAATGTGTTCCATGGCTGGCTGCATGCGAGCCTAGTTATGTGTTAAATGTATGCATCTTCTTAATTTATATGTAAGCTTGAAAAATGGCCTGAGTGTCAATTGTAACAAGGACATTTACTCTACTAGTATCACGATATTGTAAAATATTCAAACATTATTGAATGTCGTTTTCAGTGTTTACACAGCCAGCTCTGTCTATGTATTTGCTGCAGAGGATGAACTTTACCTTGTCCATCCTTTTCTCCATGAAGTCTATTAACATCCGGACTGCATCCATATTTTTCCCACCATATATCTCTAGTCCGCCCTGGACGGGCACGTCGATTAACACATCCAGGCAGGACACAGGCAGGTTATTCAGCAGGTTGATGGCATGGCTGGAAACACATTGTTTTTAAATGCTAATTACGTCAATCTTTACAAAAATATTTGATATTTAAGAGTTGAGTGATTAAAAGGCACTCAGAAATCAGCAGTTACTGAGATGAGACTGCCAAAGGATCTGTGGGGTTGAAGAGGTCAACGTTTAGAAGTGAAGATGATGATTTAAAGATAAGACTGGGAATATTTCATTTGAGACAAGCTGTTCCAAAGTCAATAACCCCCAAGGCAAAGGACCAACTCACTTCTTGTTTTGTATCTACATGTTGAAGGAACAGCGGATGAGGAGCTGCTCGAGGACCTCAGGGTGCGATCTGGCCCACATGTGGTAAAAGTGGCTTTCAAGTAAAGATTGATTACATTTTACTTCCACCTGTGTCACACTGTCAAATCTACTCAAATCTATATTGTGAGGAGAGCAATGTACAGGAAATAAAGGTGTATAATTGACTACTACCTAAATCCCAGCTGCATTTAGTAAGTAGAAATGTCTACCGTCATAAATTATTAGAATGTGTGAGAAAACTTGCAACAACCAAATAGCAACAAACAATGAGAAAGATTTAAGACAACAGGGAACGTCTGAAATGGTGAATTTGAAAGGACAAAAGCTGGTGTCTGTATGACCTATATAGTAACTATTGCCAACGCCATATTTTCTCAGCTCTTCCAATGCGCAGAACTGAGGATTTTGAGGAGAAACAAGTCGTGTGTAGCGCCGCCTTAAGAGAAGATCTCAGTAACATGAAACGGCTTCTTACTTGCTCAATGGATGCAGACTGATTTTAAAGTTGGTTTCTCAATTTTAGTGTTGCACCCAATTGTTATTTTTGTATTATTATTATTTCAATTATTGGGTTAATCTAATGACTAATCGATCATTTATCTCCCAAGTAACATAACAATTAATTTACCCAAAATAAACTTTAAAAACTCTGATCAATATTTTTACATTGTATTAAATTATCTATTTTATTAAAACAACCAAATGTAAGAAGAATGTAAACGTATTGTCCAAGGACATGAGGAACCTAACCATGAGAGCAGCGGTGCAGACAGTACTGTCAACATGGGGCGATAAAGAAACGGTTAGATCAAGTTTAAAAGACTTTGAACAGAAACACGTGCTGTGTGTTTATAATCCTAACACATCAATGTCTGATGAAATGTATATTTAAACACCTCAAACCTGCCTTACTTGTGGTTTTTTCCATTTTCCCCCTAAAAATACAACTTTATCCATTCAAACTTTTCTACTCCACTTGGTGGTTCCATCACATTCACATTCACACAAATAACAATAGTTAGGTTGATCAATAGGCCGAACACCCATGACCAGTCCAGCCAGTGACTTGACAGGTCAAGAGAAACATCAGTCTCTTTTACATGACACTGCTTACATTTCCATCTATAAATTCTTGGCATTCCTGCATTAAATTACCATGAAAAGAAGATACTGCTGCCGTATAACGACAGCTAGAGCATCTAGAAGACGAACCACCCAGCAAGGCTCCAAAGAAACATGTCTGTTTTTCCCACGACACCCCAGTCTGCTATCAGACCGTGTGCTTTCAGTCTTAATATGCAGAGGCAGCTTTGTCACTCAGTGCTTACATGCAAATCACAGCAGAACATGGACAAAAGTTATTTTACTGCCTGGTGGAAGCACTTGGTCAGTGTGTAGAAATGTTCTACGCAATTCAGTTTCACAGGTTGCAAAGTGGAGAGCGCCTTGGATCAATGTTCATGGTGTAGCTTTCGAGAAGAGTTAAAACATTAAGAGTGAAGGACGGACTTCTCACCTGTGTGCTTCCTCCGTTTTCTCCTCGGTCTCAGTCTTCAGCATCAACAGATGGCGCAAGATGGCAGCAAGAAGTCGGAAATGGTGGTCATCCTCCTATTGAATCAAGGACGGACAAAAAAGGTTATTCCAAAGCAGATCGTTCAATTTTTTTCGAGGTAAAGAAAAACAATAAAGACAGAAAAAAAACGTAAGCTACAAGGACAGGGACCTGGGAGCAAAAGCCTAATTGCAAAATTAGCTGCCTTAAAATTCAGTGAGGCATCACAACGAGTGTGCGAAATACTTGATAAACACCCCTCCAAAAGAGCAGGATAGGGGGGGGGGGATGTTCTGGAATAATCTTTAATCACCCCGGATTGCCACAGGAGATTTTGCACACTGGTCACATCCAGTCTGAGCAAAAAGAGGAGGGCTAAGGGATGGCGTGAGATCAACGCTTTAAGTCTAGATTTAAAAAAATGTGAGGAAGTTTGGATTTCTACAGAGGCAACAAGGAGAGCATGCTCTAACTTGGGAACTAAGAACTACATTTGGTGACATTAACACTTACACGATGTCAGATGCAGCCCTTGCAGTCATATGTCCCCTTCAGTCGAAATTGCATGAAATGTTTGACAATAATTTTCAGAAATCAGCCAACTATTATATGATAACTACATCATGAATAACAACAATCACAAGTATTTTTTTGCTTAGGTGAAATGACCTGGAAGAATTAAGTGGCAGCAATGATATGTGCTGCTTGAATGATCTAAATGCTAAGGAAAGGTGCTGTAATGGTACCTTTCTTATCTTTACGAAAGGAGATAATGCTGCCCTAGCAGCAGCAACATGTAAAGCAATGTGCAATTCAGCCTCCAAAAAATGTGCAGTTTAATTGTACACTATGGACACCTTTAAATAAAACATCCTTCTTAAGAGCTGTGACCAGTAGAAGGCCACACAGGTCACAGCGCATCACTAACTGCATTTGTCTTGCAGTGTAAATTTATGCGGTTGATGTTGATAATCACAAAACTATTTATATTAGGTCACATTTACGATGACATAGTGACATAGTCATCATTTGGCTGTTGTGGGACAGTCTGATTGGTAATTGACTTGCAAGATAATGAGTAATGACTAAGTTGCAACAGACCCGCTGCAGGATGTGAATGTACTGCCTTAACGTTCTTTTGGGACACCGGTTGCATCCAGTGGCGCAGAACACCAGACAGATTTAAACTCCCTAATCGGTGTGTTAAGGTGTCTCCATCTCGATAGTTATTTTAATGATTATAAGCAGTGACTCAAACAACTCTGCGTGTGTATTCTGTTGCAATATGTTTTGCTGTTTTACTGTGACACATAATATATATATATATATAGACAACAAATAACCTGAACACACTCACCTCCCCACCAGTATCAGACAGTGTGAGGTTGAACAAGGCTTTGAGCGCCTCCATTGCTCTCTCATTGTCCTCTGCAGGCATGGGCAGAGCCTGTGGATCTGGACGAGCAGCTTCATAGGGACCAACCCAGCTCACATCCAGGGTGTGCTCCAGGACCTCCGTCAGTAGTCTCACAGCATGCCATTCTCTCCTCAAAACCCCTCTCACATCAGGTCTTAGTGCCGACACCAAGAAGAGAAGGCGCAGTGTGAAGAGGCCCACTTCATGGTGCCATGTACGGGCTGTACGCAGGGTGGCACAAAGCCCATGAACCAGCTGCACGTCGACACTGACCTGCTGAGCAGCAGGACTATTGTACACCACATTGCAAAGGCACTTCAAGGCCTCCACCACCACCCTCTCCTCCTCCTCTGACAGGGTGTCTTCCTGAGCGATGTTTTGGTTGTCGTCGCCTTCCTCCCCAGCACTCAGCCTCGCCATCGCTCCCAGGACCAGCATGCCCTCCCTGGTGGCCACCGGCGCGAGGACACGCTTGTCTCTGGACAGGATGCGCAGCGTCTCGAGACATGTCTTCTGACAGCTCGGCTTCACCCGCCTCCCGAGAACCGACAACACGCTCTGGCACAGCTTCTGAAAGGAAACAAGTATCGACAATAACGTAACTGGGGCCCCCCTGGTCGCATGAGAACCGTCCGCTCCGATAACTCGTGCTTACACTGCGCAGGGACTCTTCCTTCTGGTCAAAGCTGAAGGTGTGACTGTTCTGAAACAGACAAGATGCTCATTGTGGACACCAAACAACTCAGTGCGACATGTCAACAAACCTCACTGTCAACAAACCTCACTGTCAACACACCTCACTATCAACAAACCCCGGACTCACTGAACAGGTATTAATTAGTTCCCAAATACCTCCTGCGACGAGCTAAAGTGTGCTAATGGCGTTGTTTACCGTGCGGTGACGCGCTTTGTGAGCAGCGAGCATTACTTCGCATCATCAGCCCAAACAACGTATCAATGCTTCGGTCCTCTCGCTCATAGGTCTGGTGGGACCCGATCAACGACTCGACATTAGTTGACACTTGACAGCATCGGAGCTCAGTCGGCTGCGAAGATGTTCAGCTAATTCAACGCTAGTTGTTTAGCTCGCTCGCTAGCTAACTGCTAGCAGTTTGTTGTGGTTGACGCGAAAAACGAGCAGAGCCGCGGTTTACCTCTCGAATATATTGCCGCAGAGACGTCTCGACGTCCTTCTCGTCGGCAGTTTCAAGCTGCGGCAACATAATGTTCAAGTCCATGGTGGATATCGGAGGATAGAGGAGCTAGCTTGGTTGGGACGTGGCCAATGGGTGCAGCTATCTCGCGTTAGCTCTGTAGCTCGCAGCAGGCAGCAGGCTGCAGGGTGTCGGTGAGGTCCGCTTCTGTCAACAGGGACACTCCCTCGCCGGCTCCATCACTTCAGGGCTGCTCGTGTTATAATATATATGTATGTAGAAGCCTGTTGAGGGACTACATTTCAGTTTTATACGTGTGAGAAAATGTTTAGGACAAAACACATGGTTGAATCTTGAATGTTTAATCTTTAATATTACATATATAAATATTTATTATGGCAAAAGAAATGTACAATTATTTGACAGGAAACATGCAACCTTTAACTTGTATGCAATATATGTATATGATATATAAGTACAAGGCTCTCAAGTTTTGAAGACAGGCAAGCGTGACATTTCCATCAGCCCCCCCCGCGTCGTGTGCGTTATGGGAGCGGCGGCGCTGATCACAACTCTGATCAAAACATAAACTAGGGATGATTAAATGACCTTCAGAATTTAACAGATTAAAAATTTATTAACCGACAATGTATGTTTTGTATACCATTTTCTCCGGAGCTCATATATATTTACTTTAATACTACAAGAGGGCGCCCCATTTGACATTGTTTTGTGGTCAGAAAAATAGGTCAGATAAAAGAATAACACGTAATTTAAATCATAAATATTTTTATATTAATTTCAAACTTTTCAAAATTGAAAATTAAAAACATTTTATTTATTTATTGTAAATGACCTCTCGCGGCCCACCTGCAGTACCTTCACGGCCCACCAGTGGGCCGCGGCCCACACTTTGGGAATCGCTGCGTTAGTGTAAACAGCGTCTTAGTTTGGGTAATGCAGCAGGTTTCTCACAGCTTAAAGAGATTTCCTTTTCCATACACCCAGGATCACCAATCCTCCTGTGAAATTGTCAGTAGATTTTAATATTAACACTGAGGTCAGATGATTAAACCAAAATAGTGGGTTGCAATTACATTTGATTCTTTATAGGTTTTTTGTAAATTCAAAATCTCGGTTGCGAATCTTGGGAGGATTTTGGAGATGTAACACAGAGGATCTATGTTCAAATAAAAACAAATCTTGGCAGAGGTCAGAGGTCAAAGGTTATTGGAATGAGGTACAATGACCTCCAGCACACCAGGACATTCTCTCTATAGAAATGTCATTCTTACTGCAGTGTGGCTGTTGTGCTACTGGCCCAACCTCCCACTGTGTTGTCACTGCGTGGAGAGAGAGGTAACAATCAGCTCAGACTACTCTAGAAAATACTTTTCCTTTTCCAAAACAAACTAAAGATTCGATGGATGGCGAACGTGGAGCAATGCAATTTATGACGTACACATGTCTGGTTATGAAGTCAACCTGTTTTGCAAATTAAATAAATCTATCAAAAACTTTTACCACATAGAAAGTAAAGAAAGTACAGGACTTGATCGATCAATGAGCACTTTGCTCCAGTGCGGACATTGATTATGAATATTGAACAGATACAACAGGTAAGTTAAAGAGTTGAAAAAGGAAGACAATTTGACAATGACTTTAAATTGTCACCACAGACGGTTTCCAGTGCTTTTATTTACAGAAAAGTGACTAGACTTCATGTTACTGTACACTTTGATAATTTCCCTTTTTATAAATACCCACAGGGTAATAGGTCCTCAGTAGCTTTGAGTGCATTATAAGACACACAACCCTAGGTTAATGCGTCTTTCACTAACCATACAAAACAGAGTACCAATTGTAACATAGAAAATAAAGGATACACCATGTTACAAAGTTACAGAAAATACATACTATATATATATATATAGTCACAGTAAAACAGCAAAAAATCTCGCAACAGAATACAGACGCAAAGTTGTTTTTGAGTCACTGCATTCAATCATTTAAAAAACTATCAAGGTGGAGACACCTGAACACATCAATTAAGGAGTTTACATCCCTGTTGTGTTTTGTCTGTGTGCCACTGTATGCAACTGTTGTCCAAAATGTACTTTAAGGCAGTACAGTTCATCCACATCCTGCAGCGGGTCAATAATAAGATGCTGCACAATGCTGAGCAACAAGAGGAGACAGCGGTGTCACTGAGGTTGTAGTGTAGTCAGTGAAGGCCGACAGCACACTGATCCGTCACTGACTTAACTGAAGGTTGGTGTGTTGATCTGTGTGCTGACTTGTGAGACTGACAAGGGAAACAGAGGTGAACATTCCTTAAAACAAAAGGCACAGCTTGGCAGCAGCATTGCACTCCTAAAATGATTTTACTGCAAGTTCATTTTATATGATTTAAATGTCTTTTTCTCCAGCAGTGAGGAAAACATCTTTTTTTAATAAACCTCTGCACAAGTTACATCACAATCGATAGTGATTCAGAGACTTTTCAAATTGTCAGAACGTCCATACCATGATTCCTATCACCATGTACTCTCTGCTCCTCCGGTTTCATGTACTTGATTGGAAGTGTTCAGAGACTTTGCATCCACCAGTGTGGCCGGCCTGGAGCTTTTACCCAGGTGTCCAGAGGTTTGTTTATTTTGCCCAGCCCGTGGTGGCCTCTCCGTTGATGTAGGCAAAGCCGGGGAAATGCTGCGAGTGTTCGTACTCTGAGTTCCTGCGTGGGCCCAGGGGAGAGTACAGTTCCCCAGAGGCGGCATAGCGGGATGAATGCATAGGTGGGCTGGTGTAACAGCTGTTAGCTGGCGACACATCTGGCCACCGGGGGGCAACGGGTGCGGGGTGTAATCGGGGAGTGCTGCCCATCAAGCAAGGCTCCATTCGAGACATCTGGCCGTTGAGCTGGTACTGAGGAAGGGAAGAAGAGAAAAGAAGTTATGGCGATGCAGCAATGCCAAATACTGAGAAGCATCAAATCTACAGTAAAACTTAAACTAATGATTATTTTCATAGCTGATTAATCTGCAAATTATTGTCTCTATTGTGCCTGAAGTCTAAATATATTTAGTTTACGATCATTCAAGATGAAGAAAAGCATAAAATCAGAGCATTTAGAGGGCAGAACCGACTAATGTTTGGTGTTTTATTAAAAAGTGACTTAAACGATGAACCAGGTATCAGTTATCACAATAGTTTCAGATTAATGTTGTGACTTGACTAATAAATTAATCAAGTAATATGTTATATATTTTCATCACTTTAAATATTAAGGAAGAAGGAAAATGATTTCCTTTCTTTTTGAGAGTAAGATGAGAGGTTTCAAAACCACTCTCAAAGCTGTCTGTTAAATATAAGGCTCACTTAGCACAAATGCTAGAAACAGCTAGAGTGGCTCTGTCTCAGTGCATATACCCCTCTATACATTTCACAGCGTTGTGTGTAATGAAACAAACCAGATCTAACATGTTAACACAAAAATAAAGCAAACAAGGGTATTTCCCAAATTATCAAAAATATTCCTTTAATTAAAGTTAAAATGCTACAAAACTACTTGAGAAAAACAGAATAACTTATTGATTAATTTGGCTAAAAATAATCAAACCCTAACATGTTGATAAAAAAATTAAGGACAGATCTTAAAAAGCTTTTAGAAAATACCCACTATGTGTAACTTTTTAATTGTATGATCTGTACTCACTTCAGGTTGCTGAACTCAACACATTCCCAGAACACGTACAGAGGACCTGACCTTGTGTCCTCAAAGGTAGCCAGAGCCCTCCTGATATCATATTTGATACTGCGTTAGCCCTGTAGCGGTGTATTGTGTGAACTGACCCTGCGATGGTAATTTCCTGTCAGGGGAAATTGCTTCACAAGTTGAACGACAATGGTCAAAATTGAAAATTAAGTCACTTAAGAAAATTAGACATCAGTAGTTGTCTTGTTTTATATTTGTTGCCTATGGTGACTGAACCCTTACAGTTTTAAATAAATCTGCCTGTTGATAGAAATATTTTGTACAGATGGGGATCCAACAATGTTTTGTGTTCGTCTCAGCTCCATCCCCAACCTCTCTCACGGACAAAGTACAGGCATTGTCCCCGATTTAAGCTCAGAATGGCTTCAAAAAAAGAAGTGGAAGTACGACCCAATTTCCCTTTTCTAACTAAATATAAACACGACAGTCGATTCCATTATGAGGGATCACGGCATGGAAAAAGACAGTCAGTGCAGGTCAGAGAGCAGAACAGACGGCTCAGCTGCCTCTTGTTCACAAGCAGAAAAGAGACCATTGAATAACAATATTTTAATAAACGCCCCCTTGCCGTGCTCTGTGGCTACTGGCTCAAACAGATGACGAGACTATTGAGAGCTGGAAAGAGGAGTAACAGAGCAGGGCCCCTCTTGGCCGGGCCACCTTTCACTGTCTGCTTCCGCTGTGAGGAGAGGGTGATTGGGGGACTTTCAGAAACACTACGACTGCTGAGGCCCAGCTGGTCTCCTCCCACTATAAAGCAGCAGCGGCTGGAGGGCCCTTGACAGGAAATTACCATCAAAAGAGTAAACTCACACCAGTCGCTACACAAGCTGCAACGTCAGTGACTCCGTCTCATCCTCACAATCATTTTTTCCTCAAATTTAAATCTTCAGACTTCTATGTACTTTGCTACAAATTGTACCAAGACGTGCTTCAAGCATCTCACACATAGCCTATTAACTGTGTACTACATATGTATGCTCTCTTTCGGTTTAATTTGGAATAATACTAAGTTTAAATAGGATGTAGAATTAGAACATTTCTTAATTGATTTACATATATTAAAAACGCTATTAAACCTCTGTTCTTGACTGTGACTGACCTGTGCAGACGACCGGTGGTAGGCCGAGTAGTGGAGGGGGGTTGTGATCGCCGGCTCATGGGCCAGACTGGGATACTGGCTCTGGATGGAGTGAGGATGCTGGTTGGCATAGCTGCCATAGTTGTAGCTACCAGTATACCTAGAATGGAGGAGGTAGAAACCCCATCAAAGAAAGTCCTCAACAAAAATAAAATTAATCTCAATACCAAAATCATAATTACCCATGCTCCTCTCTGTAGACAGGCATCCGCTGGGTGGAGGATGGTGGTGGGAGTGGAGGACTGCCCCTCATACAGGACAGCTGCTGTCCGGCCTCTGGAGTGGAGCCGCTGGCCGTTGTCACTGTGTATGTAAGGGACCAGGTATATGACTGAACAGCGCCTGGTAGACACATATATGGACACAAAGAGAATGTGTTGGCTCAAAGACACTATGTGCAGTGAGACTTCTGCTTATTTAGGATGTCTGGGGGGCAGCGAGGCTTGTCTCACCGGTGGTGGGGGTGACTCCAGTGTACTCCGGGGACACGGCTGCTGTGGGGGAGCTGGCCGAGGACACGCCCACAGAGTGGACTGAGCGAGCGGGAGAGTAGGATGCTGGAGACGGAGAGGCTGGAGTGGTTTCTGTCTGTGAACTCCTCCTCTCTCTCTGCTGAAGGTGTAAAGAGAGGACAGACCATGTTATCGTGCATTTATAAAGGTTAAAGAGCCACGACTTGCATCCATATCAACATAAATAAACAGTTTGTACAACTCTGGGCTAATAAGAATAAACAACCTCAGTGGAGCACTAAACATACAGCTCAATGTTTTAGGGGAGGTTTCAAGCGGTAATTTGAATATATTTGTATATGTGCGCAGAGAGGGAACTCTAAAGTGAAAGAAGTTTATCCTTTCTTAAAAAATAAAAGAAACAAAATAGCAATTTAAGATTATTTCCATCACTGATTATTCTGCTGTTGATTCTCAATCAACTGAATACTGACGGAGCAGAGAAAAAAGTTTTGACAAAGAATTGACAAAGTTTCCTAAAGTTGGAGGGCAATGTTTTCAATGTCCTGGCTTTATCCACCAGTCCAAACCCAAAGCTTCTTAGCTTATTATCAACAGAAAATCTTCACATCTTGGGATCAATCAATTTATCAATTAAAACCAATAACATTACCTAATTGTTGGACATCTCTACTTATTCTATCATCTACTTCGACATCATATATTTCTCAGCAGTACAGTCATTATTTACCGATCAGACCCCAGGAAGCAGTCTTACCTGTGCTGCCCTCTCCCTTCATTGCCTTCATGAGGTCGTTGGATCTCTCCTGGCAGTGCAGGGACTCCAGCAGGTAGAGAACATAATCATCAAACATGAGGTGGATCAGGTGGAAGGACCCTGTGTACGGAGAAGACAGGAGGAGCTCTTTACAAATAAAGAAAACTCAGAGGTGATATAGAAGTTATGTTGAGTAAAGACATATTGACAGGGAGACCTGGTTATGTGGTGGAAAACACCAAAGGGCTATTTAGGTTTGGGATAAGACATAAATGACGATGACATCACATCCTGATAGGATGTGATCAGAAAGAAGTGAGTATGCTTGTTTCCGTGAACTGAGTCAGTGCCAGAAATATGTCAGCTGACCCCGGGGTCGCACGGAAGATGAGACCGTGGCATGTGAGGGAGTGTCACAATTGTGTCATTGTGCGGGTCGCTGTTGCCGCCGTGCGCACAATAAACACTTGTGGCTATTCAAGGGAGCGGGTTGTAACACTGACCGGTTATAAAATGGAAAAGACGGGGACACACATCAAGAGAGGGGAGGGGAGGGGAGGCTTTTGTTAATTAGCTGTTTGTGCACAGAGACCTGCTTTATCAAAACACTGCAACCAGCTGTGTCTTTGATATTCACAGACAGGGCAAAAGGACACAAGGAGAGGAAAGAGAAGCCATTTTCTTTTCTTTCATTTTTACAACTCTTCACTTATTGCCAACCGTGGGGGTGCACAATCTATTAAAGTGGCCATTTCACTTGTTTTTACACTCTTTTTATTTTAGACATGAGATCCATACTTGAGAGGACTCAATACATGTTTATTTGGTTGCACTAAACCCTGTTTTAAGTTAATAAACTTACACCAGCGTCAGTTTAGTGCTGATATGGACATCAATTACCAGATGTTTTTGTGAACCGGTCTGAACCCTAGAGCACTAGAATATCTTTAACCTGGACATTTTACATTAACGTCTCTGGATTAGGGAATGCAACATCTTTGTTTTGGTATGATTTTATCAATTTCTTTTATATGTGAATTATTCATTATGCTTAGCGCATATTCCTCACGTGAAAAACAACTAAATTCTGCCTTAAGTGAAGCAGGAATTAACCAAAAGTCCCAGTGTGCAGTTAGTTATAGCTACGGAAGCGATTTGAAATGTTTTTTCTCTCATTATATTGTTATTTAAGGGCGACACTCGGATGATGAGTTAATCTGAAATAATAATAATACAAAAGCTTAATTTGTATGTTAGGAAAGGACCTTTTATTTTTTTGTTTGCAATGTAAGAAGTTATGTATATTTATTTGATCATGTTTCACCACTGCAATGGCATCTGTGGTATCTTAAAAGTCTGTGTGGAGCCTTCTATGTGCATGACACAATAAACTACAATATATAACTTTTCCTTATACTCATGAATCATTGTTGACGTGTATTTCCGTCTCTCTGTTGCATTAAGAGATGATGGACAAAGCATTAGCCGCTCACCAAAGCTGGGCGCGCTGTGAAGGGTCATATCCCGGATGACTCTCGTCCCAAAACACGACCACATCAGCAGGAACTGTTGGGCCACCTTCTTCAGGAACCTGGGCCTCTTCCCTGCCACCTAGAGAGAACATTTCCATGTGAAAAGAGGGGGAAGGGTCGGGAATCCGGCGTAGAATTAACCCCTGGGTCCACATTGGGGCTTAACCCTCAGGAACGAAAAACATGTCAACAAGTCAACTATTTAATTTGCCCCGAGAGAACGCCCTCCTATTGAACTATTGTCTGGGCAGTCCAAGACGTTGCCAGGGCGACCACATTTTACAAGCCCATATCTGGCACATAATGGACGCAAATGGGAAGCTTGAAGACATCATTAACTAAGAGGATTGCAACGCAAGAGCCTCTGTGTGAGAAATACACGCAGAGACGAGCTTTAGGTAGCAGGTGTATTTTTAAGGGCAAAATAACTTCTGCTGCGCAAACACTTGAAACATTTAGTTAAAATCACAGTCGGTTCAGGTTTAAAGACCTATTTTTCCGAAATGAGTGGTAAAAAGTAAATGTTGGCTGACCTTGACCACACAGCGATCCACCATCAAGTCCAGCCACTCGATGTACGCCTCGATTGGAGACTGCTCCTCCAATAGATGGTCAAACTCCTGATACACTGTGGCAGGAGGGAGAATGTCAGCCTATATTGTTTTTTACGTCACTTGAAAACAAAGAAACAGGAAAATATGAATGCAAATGGCGTCTTTATGTGACAACTGCAACATATCAGTGACCTCTGAACCTGTCAGGACTGATTCACAGGAGTGAGACTGGAGTGAATTGAAGATACTCCGCAGGGTGTTTCAGAGGAGTGTGAACTTGTTTAACCTCTTGGTCTCCATCATTAATGCTTTGACTCTGCTGGTCGTGGGAATGATTGTCCCTCGTGGTGTTGTTTGCGTAGCAGTAAAGTGAGATTCTCCCTCTGGCTGGGTGTGTTTGAGTGGATTCAGTTTAAAAGCAAGGACCTACGGTGGATAATAAGCTGCCTGTGCTCCTCTTGTGAGTCCTCCACGGTGTAAAGTGTCTGCTTGGTGATGCTGTCCAAGTCCACATTCCTCCAGTCCTCCAGCATTTGAAAGGTGATGTCGACACTGTTTATCACAGTCCGTGACGCCTGGGGACAGATAAATTGACAATATTACAAGAGCATACCCATATCCCTTATCTTATGTGTTTGTTCATATGGATTTTATTAAAAAACATTCAGTCCACGATAGGCACCTGACATAGATGGTTTAATGATGTTTGCCGCTTTAGAATCTGAGAAAATCTCCTGGATACTGCAAATAAAAAAGGATAAGGAATATGGTTAGTCCAGTGTGTCATCATTTAAACATTGTTTTTAAATAACATTCTCAAGATGTAAGCTATCATGATGAGATGTAGATTATAATCTTACATTCAAATTTGATATTCCTCAGGTTTTCAGGAAGGTCATGAAGTGCTATTTTGAGCCACTCATCAAGCTGTTTGGCAAATTTTCGAATAACCTGAGTCAAACTGTTTGGATGAGAGAAACAGGAGCATGATTAGTACATTGGACGCCATTTATCAGTACTATCCATATCCTATTACACAACTCAATCGTTTGGTCTATAACATTTATAAAAATTGCCAAGTTCCCAGAAACTAAGGCAAGGTCTTTAAATTACTGAAGCAACCTCAAACTGAGATGTGGTGAAAACTAAATGGATCAAAACACTATTTCCAAACACAAACATTTTCATAATTTCGTATGTGAAAGAAAAGAAGCAAATGGTGTGTTTGACAGCTGGAACCAGATCATTTATAATATTTTTGCCCAATAAACTATCAGACGATTAGCCAATTTTATCATCTGACAAATTGAGGAATTATCTGACAAATATCTTTTAAATTGTGCTTAAACATCCAGATCACAGCAAATAATTGAACCTATTTATTTATTTAAGTGAACCTCGCTGATGTGCAGATCTTTAGGCAAAACCTGCAGTGGAACCGCAAATTGTTCTACACAATAATACTCACAAATTAATCTGTTTATATGGAAGTAAAATATAGTCAAAAATTATATGATCACAAGAAAGCCATTAGTGTGTATGGTATTATTATTAGTAAATTTACTTGACAGGGTTAATGTAGCAGCTTGAATACACGTCTGTTGTAATGTCAATGCAATAAACAAAACATGGCACCCCATGTATTCTTTTCAGGAACAACAGATAAGAACATGGTATAAATTCAATCCTTCAACAAGAGTGAGGGCTCCCCCAGGTGCTCACCTGTCAGGCAGTGCTTGCAGGACGGTGGGCATCAGCACTCCAGAGATGGCCTTGTAGAGGATGGAGTCGCAAACCCCGACTATGTTGACCACGGTGGAGGAGCCGAGGACAGGCAGCATGTGGGGGGGCATGCCCTGCCAGAAGTGCAGCAAGAAGCTTTGGACCTGAAAGAGACACACACAGACTTCAATGTTATGGGAAATAGAAGTAATTTGTTTAACATTTTAAAAGCTATAGTAACTAGTTACACGCAATCAAACGTGTTGTTCGGTAGAATAGAAATGGATCTGTAAAATGGTCGTAAACAAAAGAAACTTGCCTCATCGAAGTTGGCTCGGATAACCGTGTCCAGTATCCTCTGACAGTGCGTTCTGTACATCATGATGAAGGTTGACACCTGTGGGCAACAACAGAGTATTAACGTAATTGCATCACAAACGTAACTGGTTTTTTTTCTCTTATGGGAAAAGTAAAAAAACAAAAGTGCTACAAAAACAAGAGAATAAATCTTGCACAAAGCATGTCAACCAATAAATACATGTTACAGGTCTAGGCAAAGGCAGAGTAATATAAAACAAGCTTTAGAGATCAGCAAAACACAAACCATTTAAAATCATGGCCCCTCTTTAAAAGCCAGACAGCTAGTGCCTGTCCTTTGTCCATTGCTAGATCTTATTATCTCCCCCAAAAGATTAAGAGTTAGTGAAGAGCCAGCATATAAATCCTCAAGGTCCTTCTCTAAATGCAAACCCAGTGAAGGTCCCAGGCAGATAAAAGGCTGGAGCCAGAGGGGGCGCAGGGATGGTGAGATGGCAGAGAGAGGTGGGAGGGGGGTGGCTGTAAGGATGGACTTTTAAAACTCCTGTTTACCCTGTCTTCTGGCAGGTTGGCAGGCAAATTTAGGTCTTTGACATTTGGAAACTCTGGCAGGAGCGTTCCCAGTTTGGAGCGCGGTGAATACGCCACTGTCTGCTTCGTGACCTCTTTCTTCCCCGTCTCGTTCACCCACGCCGCTCCCTTTTTGGAGTACATCACATCATAATACTGAGAGGTCTCCTTCACGGCTATGCCGTAGTAGTGGTACCTGAGGAGAGCAGAGGGCGAGCGGGTGAATGACGTCTTCAAGGTACAAATACAGAAAACTAGAGCTACAGAAAACAGGGAAAGCAAAACTTAGAATGAAAGAAAGTTAAGACATTTTAGAAAGACATTGCTTAAAAAGTTATTTTAATCAGATGTATAACGTTTTTTTCTCTGATTTTGTGTTTGGTTTAAATAGTTTGGAAGAACAAAATAATCTTATTGAAGGGTACAGGACTGTCTCAGAAAATTAGAATATTGTGATAAAGTTCTTTATTTTCTGTAATGCAATTAAAAAAACAAAAATGTCATGCATTCTGGATTCATTACAAATCAACTGAAATATTGCAAGCCTTTTATTCTTTTAATATTGCTGATTATGGCTTACAGCTTAAGAAAACTCTAAAATCCTATCTCATAAAATTTTAATATTTCCTCAGACCAAGTAAAAAAAAAGATTTATAACAGCTGAGTGTTTGTCAAGGCTCAGGAAACCCTTGCAGGTGTTTCGAGTTAATTAGACAATTCAAGTGATTTGTTTAATACCCTACTAGTATACTTTTTCATGATATTCTAATATTTAGAGATAGGATATTTGAGTTTTCTTAAGCTGTAAGCCATAATCAGCAATAAATCAGAATAAAAGGCTTGCAATATTTCAGTTGATTTGTAATGAATCCAGAATGCATGACATTTTTGTTTTTTTAATTGCATTACAGAAAATAAAGAACTTCATCACAATATTCTAATTTTCTGAGACAGTCCTGTATACGTAGTCAGATCTTTACTATCAGACTACTATTAAATGTGATATTGCATCAGGTTGAGATTGTGAAGATATCCTTAAAAAAGGTAAATAAATGTAACCGTTTAACGCCTTCGATAAAGTCTCAGAAACCGCAACGGAATGAAGTTATTTTAACCGTGAATTAATTCAAAATAATAATCTGGAGTTAAGAAAAATATAGAACAATTTTCATGTTTAATATTTAAATAATCAGTAATTATTTAAATGAATGCCCCAAAGAATAAGTAATAGTTTCGAGGTAAGTTTCAAGACAATATTAAAGTTCAGTACATTAGGATCCTGAGGTCAGAATATTCCAATCGGCACAGAAGCTTTATCCTAAGAAGAGGACACAAAGAAAAGAATCCAGTAATCAAGCAATAACCAGACAGAACACATAGAAAATTTCCAAAAAAATGAAGAATAGAGCATGAATTTAAAATTGGAGTAGAAACTTGATAGACTTGTTAGTTAACAAATATGCATTTCGATATAATCTTGATGTGGGGAAAGAATGTAGAGAAATCTAGAACTTCTGAAGATGTAGTAAGACTTAAAAGACAGCAAAGATCAGTCATCAGAGCAGAAATATCTCAATGCAAACTCAAATCCTAGCAGACTATCAAGCAGTAGATACGATATCTAGTAATGATTGAAGAGCTCAAAGAACCATAATGACACTCATGAAACACTACAGCCAAGGCAGACAGAATAGAACAAGCTACATAGATACTAAATATAATATGGCTAGAAATAGTACAAGATAAAATATGATGAAATGTATTTGCATACAAAGAATTTATAGTGTTTCATAGAAGATGAAAAGAAAGAATTTGTGAGATTAGTTGAAAGTGCAAGCTAGGACATAAATGCATCAGATTAATAACTAACAATCATAAATTACAATTAATGACACTGAGTGAGATGATTTAATCATACGTGCCTAGATAAATCAGAATAGTAAGAGCAAGACCAGGTACTATGCAGCCTCATGAGCAGGTAAGGATACAGAGCAGTAGCTGACAATTGACTGACAGTAGGAATCAGCGTGCAAACAAGAGGAGGTAAAGTGAAAGTTTGAGGAAGGCAGCAAGAGAAAGTGGCAGTGAAAAAGAAAGAGAAGAGTAGAAGAGGAATAATGCATAATGGAAGGAGTTACATTGACGAGATGAGAATCAGATGAAGGAAAGAACTGAACTGGTCAATAATCTGGCATCTGGACAAACTAGACAAGTCAAGCAGGATACGGTCGGAGAAGAGGAAGACAATGATACGAGGTCAAAGTAGAAGAAGAAGTGAGCGCAAAGGTGATACAAGCGTAAACAAATGAAAAAGAAAGGAGATAGCGAAAATAGGTGAAAGTGATGCTGATTGGACAAAGTAATGATACCTAGTGACAGGATTGATTGCAGGAGTAAGAGCATACAAGTACTGACAAGCAATCCAGATCCATTAGATGTCAAGCATGAAGAAGCCACATGCACTAGACACATACAATGCATCTCCTCCACGGTTACGTGCGTTATACTATCGTCAGACTTTCCAGTCTGCCAAGCTGAGGTCTAATGATTTATTGTGACCAGTAGTCTTAAATATAGTTATTGTAACAATAAGAGTGATTAGCGCGAATCATGTTGGACTCAGAAGTCATACTGTAGCTGTTTAACAAGCCTCTTCAACGAACGTCTACTTGCAGTTACCAGGTCTCCTACGGGCTCATTGGTAACTCTGCACATTGCAGCAGAGCATTGTTCCACTACTAGCTTCTATAGGAATCGTAAGCATCAACATGCTGATTAGACCAGCTAAGATGCACATCATGGAAGTTCAAATGGGTTTCACACAGTCAATGATTTTTAGCAATATCTGGACATTAATTCTTTGTCAGAAGGCTAAATTGGAGTACTGAAGCATCAGAGGTATAGACTCATGCTGCACGGCCTGTAATTGCCCAAGAAACGCCAGTGGATCTTCAGTTGGTCTCATGTGATTGAGGTATTAGTGCCTTAAGTTGATATAGAAGTCAATCGTCTAGGCCTCTGATCAGACCAGTGACTGCGGTGCGCTGGCTGAATCCTGTGCTGTCTGTCTGGGTCTGATGAGAGCATCTTATCATGAGCATCCATGAGTTTGAGCTACACTTGAGCGAGCTGAGTCTTACAACATGCTGGTTTCTGACATGTCACATGAGCTTTGATAGTAGCATTGCAATGATGCTGGACTGTCTGATGCTGGCCTCTGTACCTCTAGTGGTACGTGGCGTTGCACTCATGTCAATCAGAGTCAGTTTGACTTACCCAAGCTTTCATCGGAAGTCAACATGGCTTTATATTAGCGCAATACTTATAACAGAATTCCTATAAAATGTAACTTTAATACACATTATAATTACTAAGAATAGACCAACTAGACTTAGCAAAGATGACATTCATATGTATTATCTTAAGGACTTCAAGAATTCTATTCAACAATAATTGAAAATAATTAGTATAATTACTTCATAAAATACTAAAATACATTATCATGATAGTCGTAAATTTTACAGCAAAATCATATACTTAAATACTGAAACTTAAGCTATACCTCAAATTAATGACTTAAACATGTAAAAGAATGCACAATGGTAGATCTATCACAAATTGGCTCAAAGAGATGATATAGTCAAATGCGTATAGTTAGCGTAATAGATGCAAGAGCCGATAGCATGAATCTGTCAATCGATTCATGTGGGATCGAGCACGTTGGCACTCAATGTACTGATGGTGCAGTGCACGCATCTGTTGGCAGATGATAACGCTCCAGTTTGCAGAATCATCAGTCTGCCTAGATCTGTGGAATCATTGGCAGTAATCTGTCTGAATATTTAAGCATTTTCAAGATCATGCATGTCAGCACTGCAGAACTAAGCATCACTTCGATTACCCATGTGGCTCAGTACGCACAGGTGAAAATCATATCATAGTTACTGTACTCATGGTTTGAGCAAGCTAGGACTCAGCAGACGTAGGTGATGCGTTCTTAGGTAGAGGTACTAATCTGGGACTCTTGCAGGAATTCTCAGTTATGATTGCGATCTTCTGTTTTGCAGGTTATGCAGCTAGGTTCTATTAAGCTCATCTTTGAAATATAGGTTATCATTTAATATCATTTAGATGTAATGATATGGAATTTAGTATATGTATCTAGATATCGTGCAGTAAAGTTATAACTAATTCAAACTATAATCTATTACTGAATACTTAAATATGAGAATTATAATTCATATTAGAATGTATGATATACAATGTTATTTATTATATAATACTGCATATTAATTAAATACATATATGCAGATTATCATGGATCAAGCTTGCAATACACTGTTATTAATGTCTATAAACAATAAGATCATATGAGTTAATCTGTTGATTGACTGGTCACAGGTTGACGATTCATGATCTGATGTGACTGGAGCTGCATGACGGTGTGTATGTATAAAGGCTGGCTACCATGCGTGCACCGTGCTCAGTCAGTATTAAACTGGCCGGAACAGGATCAAGGCCCATGGCAGCAGCCAGCTTTGCAACATTCGAAGCAGCCCAAGCACAATAGGCACAGCAGAGCCATATTGATCAAATTTAGTCGAGAGGAGAGGATAGGCAGGGGGAAGGGCGGAGGTGAGGTACGATAGCGGCGGTTGGGGTGATCCGCAGGAGGAAGTGGGGCCGTTTGGAGTTTGGTTACACGGCTGGCAACTGTACTTGCATCGGCACAGACCGCGCAGCACAGCGCAGACACAGAAGCATGACACTCGGGACAGAAAGGGCCTATGCACACACAGTCAAAAGGCTACGCAAGCGCCAGTTGACACACAGACACACTAGACCACAATACCTAATATCATGACACAATAACTGACAAGACAAGACGTGAGACAGTGAGAATGTGACGTTACAGACTGTGTATTTACGTCTAGATTTCATTTTAAGTTCTAACTTTCTAGCAGTTTAGAGTAAATAGTTTATGAAGATTAATTAGAGATAATATGTGTAGCATAAGTAAATGTCCATGTCGAGTATGCGGTAAGGATTGGATCTGGGTAAAGACTGTAGGGATGGCGGCTCCTGCTACGGAGTTTGCCCATGGCATCTGCTCAGAGTTCATGGCTGCTTGCGTGACGTTGGTCGATGCACGGAGGCACGTGGGTGCAGTGCGGCCGAACACAGCAATGTGAGGCTCTGGACGACAAGTGAGCGCTGCGAAAAACTACATGAGAGGGCCAGAAACCTGCTTCTGCCAAAACTATCGTGAGAACGTTTCACAGTTCTCTGACGTGTCAAGGAATCTGTCACTAGCATTGTCATGAAGCATGTTGACAGATCCCATTGACATCCATTCTCAAGCCCGCAGTTAGTCAGTAGGTTTAGTGTAACAGTGTTCGCCTGCTTACGTTCATCGTTGGACATGTTCCCCAGAGACGTGTGACTGGAATATCGCTTGCTCTCACTCTCGTTGAGGCATCTTTCAATCCAACTCTCTAAAAAAGACATGATGGACCACAGATCACAGAGCTGGACAAACCCTTTTAGTACAATTCAGAAAAATATATATTTTAGTTTGGACAGAAGTGAATATGTAATTATAAATCTGGTCAAAAGAATGTGATTATAACATATGTCACCGTGGGCCTTCTAATTGTCCTTTAACTCAAACATAAGTTTGTAGCAGTTTGGGTCCATTACTTTGTTTTCATTTTCATTGAAAAAGAAACTGTTGATTTAAAAACTCACTTTCTGAAGTGAACTCATTTTGTTCTGCAGCCGAAGCTATATTTACATAAACAGTGACAATCTCTGCCTATACAGGACACTTTAAATGTCTCTAATGTGACAAGGCGAGCGGACTGCAATCAATTGTATGGACAGCGATGCAGCCATGGCTCTATTTGAGATGTTTTCACCAGGACGGCAGGAATCCAGCATTGTTCCCAGGAGACTACGAGCATACACACTCGCTTAAAAGAGCCTGTGCACATTACTGGAGCATTCTGGTGGAATAGAGGCCATTGTGCTGCTGTAATTTCTACTTAGAAACTGCTCACCATGTGTGCTTTCTGTGACCGAGCAGAAGCAAAACACCAAAGCTTTCATGTAGAAACAGCCTGATACGTATAGTGGAGAACCATTTTAAATTATTGTATTTCATTCAAGAAAGGTATTCAGACTTAGATGAATGTAATTAAGAAATGTGTATTTATCTTGTTTGTTTTCTGAGTTTAATTTTTTTTCAATCTTCTTTACCAGCCACTAAATGTCCTCAGCAGAGCAATGGAATAAAATGGAAAATATTATCCCATAAATCTATTGAATAAAAATGTTATGGAACCCGATATAGAAATAAGCAGTCAAAACTACCACAGAAGTGTACACAGTAGCTACAACTTCTCAACCAGTTACATTTAACAAAATAAAACCCTCGACTAAATAATTCTTTAAAATGTGTTAATTTTTCTTTTCCTGCATGTGAACCGACAACAATCCTCATAGCAGCTGTTGCTCGGACCGCCTGTTGGCAGCACGACCTGTTGGTGCAGCCCGTGAGAGGATTGAGAGGTCACAGATAATCAAGTTTTAAAAGTCTCCAGGTGATGAGGAATCTACACCTCCATGTTCGTCACATGTTGATGGAGAAACGTCCGACTGGAGTTCAGAGTCCCGTCAAGGCTGCGGACTCACGGCCCTCTGGACGGACGAGGGGGGACTTTTATTTTCTACGCGAGATAATATTATCATTAGAGGCTCTTTAAAGGTCTTAACTGCTGTGATTAGGATTAGCATCGCCTTTCATTTCACCAACTGATTAATAATTACTCTACATGTCAATTATGATGCTTGTTACACAATAATAAAAAAACTGCCTGTAAATTTAAATTTAAACTCTGAATAAAATAATCCCAGTGTCACAGACGGCTTTCTGACATGTCTCATTATTTACCGACAGCATTTGCTAACTAAAAAACTAAAACTGGGAACGAAAAAGTGAATCCACTGAAGTGGAGCTAATTCTCCACAGAGGCTCAGATCTCAAGCTTCATTTGCCACAGGAACAGATAAATTGGGGATCTAAATAATTGGATTAAATTTGATCAACACTCATTTATTTACACACACGCAGGGCTAAACTAGTGTGCACTGCTGTACCTGCATACCACACATACATTTATTTTGAATTCTTTAACCAGTGATTTGATTCCATGAGTCATCTTTAAGTTTAGATACAAATAACATAATTTGTTTCATTCCAATCATTTAATCAGATTAATGTTTTGGAAAACCACATAATTGCTACGTTTTAGTAAATAAAAACTTTAGTTTTCCAATTTGACTAAAAATAAACGGAACATGTAGTTGAGAGCAGATACACAATACTTTAAAGGCCACCATGATGTTTGCACTTTCTTGTTACTCTTCTAAAGATGGATCCAGAATGTTGCAGCTTGTTTATCTGAAAACAGCAAAAAGCTACTTGACCGAGCAAAAAATGAAATATTCAAGAGCTATTTCCCTGCTTCCTGCGACTTTTCTTGAATCCGTCACTAAGTGACACACTTGTGACACAACAGCACTCCTCATAAATGTGCATGACCAAAAACACACTTTCACAAGCAAAACTTCATAAATTAATTTTTTTTAAATTACTGATCAAAAGGTGAAGAAAAACCGCCGAGCATCCACACACTTCCTCCGTGTGACCGTAGAGAGAGTTCGGTACTTCCAGAGCAGCAGAACCAGAAGCTCACACATGTTTCTGAACAGACGCTGGTTCTCTCAACACTTCCAGACAAAGCAAAGCGAGCAGAGATTAACAGGACTGACCTGTGGAATCCATATCAGGCTCCTCCAGCAGCCCGCAATGCATCCTCTTCCCATCAACGACACTGGCTCCTCCAAGAAAATGGCTCAGTGCACGTTTCCCCCTCCTCGGCGGCTCTCCCCTCGTCTCGCTCAGTGTTTCCGTGACCACTGCCCGTCACAGGAGATGTTAAGGATCTGAGGTTCGCCCAAAGAGGGGTGGTGTTGGCGGAGGAGAGAGGGGGGAGGTGGGAATAAGGGAGGAAAGGGGGGTAGAGACTCCAGAAATCCAGCGGGGGGAAAGCCAGACCCGTCAAAATGTTTGCTGATGTTTCATGGGAAAGGGGCTGATTTTATTGGAGCCCTGATGGGGACATGTCATTGATAGGCTTGGAAGGCTGATGAATGGCCCCAAGTCAGATGGGGATGTGGCAAGGCTCACTGGAAGTCTTTTGTGGGGCTGTTTTGAATAAGAAAAGCTCCCTCCCAACGAAAAAAAAAGAGGCTTAGATCTACGCAGTCCTAACACTGTGGCCTCCCCGTCTTCCATTATGGCATTTAATACGTTTTTATACACCCCAGAGCTCCATATAAACATACATCCCTACACAACCGCCGCTCCCGCCTCTGCTTCTCATTTTAACTCCCAATTCACATCGCACGGACACTTGTTGCAGCATTTGGTGGACTCATCCGCTCCCTCCACCATTAAAGCATCTTTGTGGTAACTTCGTTAAAGATTTGACATATTGTGCGCTCAGACACACATTTAAACCTGCAGAAAATTGCACCAGTCTGGATGTTTTGGTGCATTTCTCACCTGTTTTTCGCTCACTCTTTGGCTGTGGCAACCTTATTTCTGGTGTGCCTCTGAGAAGAGGGAACGGTCACAAAGGGGGGGAAGTAAAAGTGCAAAGCCCGAGGCTGGGAGGGCTCTGATGGAGTGCCTGAGAGCTGGAGAAGCGAAAGCTGTGATTAGAATATGAATGGAACCACGGGAGAGGGGGAGAGGAGAGGGGAAAGAAGAGGGGAGAGGAGAAAGGCGGATTATGGCTGAATTACTCACCACACCACGGACAGCAAAGGAGGACTTTCTCCACCAGTGCGCAGGCGTGGTCACCACTGCTACTACTCACTGACGGACACCGTGCAGATACCTGGGAGCAAGTGTGGGACAGGGAGGCAGCAACATGGGACACAGTGCACAGGGCCATAGTTTGTTGGAGCAGGTCTGTGCATCCATTCAGACTCATGTGGGAAGAAAGAAGCTGCTGGGATGAATGAAAGGTCAAAAGGAATTTGGAAATACATTTTTTTTTTAAAGAAGAAAAAAGAAACCCAGCATCGGCATAAAATTGTATTCATTTTGACTCGTCTGCAAAGCGTCTTCATGCTTCAGATTAAACAAGAAATATACTTTAACAACCCATGAATGACGTACTATTTCAAGGCCTACATGCCGTGACCTCAAATGGAGGATCCAATTAATTTCAGGCAAATAAGGAGACGGTGGAGTATGTATCTCTCTCAGTGGATGACATCCTTTTTTTCTTCCTGTTATCTGCTTATTAGAGCCTCATAAAATAGGACAGGTGCAGCCACCAAAAGAGCCTCTTCCACCCTTCCCATTCTCACAGACTGCCCGCACAAACGGATGTGTACTGCTTTTGTTCAGTGAAAAGGCCCCAATTGAGTTGTGTGTGTGTGTGTGTGTGTGTGTGAGAGAGGGGGGTATGGTTACGCTACATACTACATGTTGGTGGTATTAAGGCTTCAGTTTAAAAGAGGAAACCGTAGGACTGAAAGACTTTCTCATCCTATTGACATGAATGACCGTCGCTCTGCATATTTCTGTTGGTCCTCACTGAACATCTCTGCTCATTACACGAAACCTACACAAGAGTTGTCCTTAACTATCTTCCATGAAACTAAAATAATCTTAAATTGTAAAAATAAACAAACTAAATGTATTCTGATCATCTCATTAGTTTTTAATGGACTTCCATCAAGAAGCAAATATGTGTATTTTAGCCGAGTAGTTAGATGCGAGCTGGCAGATAGTTCAGTATTATTGCTCATTAATAGTAAAATCATATAATGATGATGTTCTCTCATCGCAAGCTGAAAAATTAACAAAGTGCTACGATGATTAGTTTATTAATCTTTCAGGCAACAACTTTGACAATCGCTGTGATAGTTTTTTTAAAAGGTGGGAACGGTTTCCGTTGTTCCTCTACAATTTCTTTCTGAATATCTTTGGGTTTAGGGACAATCAATCAAAATGCTCCGAGCTAAATACTATTGAATAAACCAAGAACATAAACACATTAAATGGCCATGAAAATAATCGTTAGTAGCAGGCCACAAACCAAAATGATGTCCTCAAATGTTTGTTTTGTGTGTCATGCATTATAGTGGAACACATTCCTCCATGTGCTTGCTAAATCATTATCTGTATCAATTGATATCAGAAAACAGATCCATTTGTGATTTCAAAACGACGATAACAGATTTCAAGCATGTCGCCCAACCCCTAGTTTGACATTTTACCGTAAGTTGTGCATTTTAGTGTATTTTTGCATTTTGTATCTCTTTATGATCTCTGAACTTTTCAGGACCAGAACATGCAAGTCAGTGTGTTTTCTTACCAAAATAAAATAAAAAAAATATTCAGTGAGGCCAATTTATATTTTCTATGTAGAAAAAAATTAAATGATCTTTGGTTTTAAATTATTGACATTGATATGGCTGCTCCTGTTGTCTACACAACATGTGGTATAAAACACCAACATTTGACAGATGAACAGAATTGAGGAGGAGGATTTCAACACAATGTTTCATCAGCACCTGAAGTGACCCCAAAAACTTTTACTTTGAGTTTGACCCCCCAGCTGCATTATCACCTAACGGTGATTTAGTTTTTTAGGGATTCATTTTTTTGGCAATTTGCATTAGATAGAATTACGCCGAGAAGCAGACAGAAAATAACATGAAATGAAGATCTGCGTAAGAAAACACATCAAACAATGAATGAAAGTTGTTTTTTGTTGTTAAAATCTTTCAGAAAAAGACTAAGATTAACTTGTAATGTGTCGCATTAAAACATGGAAAAGCACATACTTTATCTTCATGAACTGTTACCGGTTTATTTTTTAACAATGTCTTTTGTTATTTATGCTAGATCAGAAGTTGTATTTAGATTTAAGAGCATTTTCCAAACAGCACCTATTCAAATAGTTTTCACCAAACAGGAAAGTTAAAAGTAACCAAGTAGCAGCACACACAGCAGCTGATTGTGAAATAATCTGTTTTTGTTTATTATATACACATAGAAAAACACAATGGTGAGAAAGTATAAACACAAATGAGAAACTTCTCATTGTTTTGGTTTGTAAACACTAACAAAAATGTAAATATACTAATTTAAAGAGTTAACCTGTTACTTCTCATTCACAGCTCTAATAGCTTTTACAAGAACAGTTTCAGACCATGTAAATTAAATCTCCAACGTAAACCTTTCACTCACACAGACATGCGTTTCTGCTCAGTCATTGTAGCGTGACAGTTTGAGTCGGGGGATGATGTTCATGGACTGCAGCTCCTGGAACAGCAGCTTGCAGGCGTACGGGATACGCAGGGAGGACACGTGGCACGAAGACTTGCAGTAGTGACACCTGCAAGATTCAAACTGAGAATCAGACTCAAGACAAACTAGGGGACCAACAACTGGACTTCCTTCAGATCCAAGGACCTCGCCGGTCAGAGAATTGGCAAGAATCAGCCCATTTTTTAAGTTTAGAAATTCAATCTGTAGCCGCTACTGAAATTATGTCAGACATTTGAGATGTTCACAAACCAACATACGAAAGCTTCTGGTCTGCATTACAATTAGGGCTGGGCACGTTAATCTTGCGTTAACGCATCAATTAATTAACGCCGACAATTATTTTATCGCGCGTTAACGCAGGTTTTATTATTTATTTTATTATTGTAAAAGTGTGTTGCTCACAGGCTTTTATTTTGTAAAAGTCTGCTACTGATTGCTGCGGAACCGGAAAAGAAAGTCATTCGCGGTTTAACAAACATGGAGAATCTCAACAAATGACGGCAGGTATGAGACGCCCTCAAGACACACATCACACGGAGAATACACGAGTTGGATGAAAAGGAGAGGACTGCAAAAGCGACAGCTTCACAACGTGCACCCTGTTGCTCTCACTGGGGACGACTGGACATCGGCTGACCAGACGTCCTCTTTCCCCGGACATGTCCTGCTTTTGAGACCTAAAAAATGCGTCCGGCAGGGATTCCAAAAACGTCCGGGATTTTGCTTCGTCGGATATTTGTGTTTCTCTGGGTTTTCATAAACTAGTATTTACCCCTTACAAGTTTTGGAAATGGTATCTCCCTTACGTTCCACCTTCTTGCGTGAGCTGACAGTATAGAGAACAGTCATTGGTCGACCGATCTCAGGGTTGCCAGATACACGATAATTATCCTCCAAATACAACCATTTTGAGCCTTTGGTACGATACTTCACTATTTCCAATCTGGCAACACGGAGCACCTCGCCGCCTCCACTAGTTCATTGTTGTTTGTGCGGCATGCTGTACACTACGACCAGGGCCGCCGCTCCCATAGCGCACACTACGCGCTGTGCGGAGGGCACCACGTCCTGAGGGGGCTCCACAAAATAGGCAACTAAAGGAGAGGAGAGACATTCTGCTGAAACGTGCGCGGGACACTTTCCTGAAGTTGCACAGCAGTGGAATGTGTCAAATAAAATCACCACACTGAGCAGATAGTGCACGAAATATGATCGCTGCTGCGAGACGACTGCCTTTTGATCATGTCCCTGCTTCGCGCTCAGTCTCCAGCGCTCTGTCACAGTGTCTCTGCATAACAGCGTTTGACAATGTCCTGACAGATTTTATGGCACTTTAGTTCATATGGCAGTACATTTAAAATAAGTGTCAAGTTCTAGGAATTGACAAACTGCACTGAAAGTGTTTTCTGGTGTCTCACTTAACAGGGACAATAAATGTTATGGCACTTTCATTCATATGGCAGAACATTTAAAATAGAAGTGCGCTATACACTACTTTTGAATTAATTATTGGATTTTGCGTATACAAATGCGATTAATCGTGATTAATCAGGGAAATCATGCGATTAATCGCGATTAAAAATTGTAATCGTTGCCCAGCCCTAATTACAATGTGTTAAAGTATCTGGTTTTACGTATGTTGAAGCATTTAAGCTTTAGAAACATCATGTATTATTATCAAGAAAATGATATTAAACTAGTAAATTCTCAGTTTATTGACCAGCTTCACTTTGAGTTGAACAAGGACCAAAATGTCATCACAAAAGTGATGAGTCATTTAAAAAAAAGTTAATCTGAATAATTATTCATGTTAAACTTTTTCCTGAAAATGACAATGCTACATCAATTTTCTTTCTCTTTCAGTACACAGTAATGTACACCGGGTCATGAGAGGTACAGAACCTGGCATTGTTTCAGGCTGTCTTCACATCTCTGAAGCTCATCCTATATCTTGGCTTCGAGGAGAACAGAAGTGTTCAACGTACCACCCGGAGTATCCCAACAGGCCGCATTGCCCGCACACGTCCACCTCGAAGGCGTCACTGGAGATCATGAGGCGCTCCAGCAGCAACATACTCGCTCCGTAGCCAATCAGACAGTCACGTTCCATCTCGCCCAGACGCAGACCTCCGTCTCTGGAGCGGCCCTCCGTCGGCTGCCTGATAACCAAACGGATGCAGAATAACAATGCCAGAGTTATGGAGGTACTGGTATAAGAGGAGCACTGTTTTATTTACTTTATTTCTACATGTTTACAATGGGACCTTTGATTTTACCTGGTGAGAACGGCTCTGGGGCCTCGGGCTCTGGCGTGCATTTTGTCAACCACCATGTGTTTCAGTTTCTGGTAATACACCGGTCCGAAGTAGATGTACGCCTCCAGAGATTCCCTGAGGAAAATACGCAGATATCAAGCTAATGCACCGGTAAAGATCTACAGAACATCTCAATTATCACGCAATCCAAGAACATAAACATCATTTATCCATTAAAAATATTAACATTTGGTTAATGCAAAATAAAAAATGTTGGGGGTTTTGACTATTGCTCCAACAGTTTTAATATGTTTGTGCTCTGTGTAAATTGTTATTCACATTTGGCATTATTGTGTTGTTGTCAAGCAGGAGGGAGCAGAAGCTGCTTTAAAATAACTTGATGCTGAAAACATCGTGAGGACGATGGTGCATTCAGGTGCCTCTGGGAAGCTCAGGCATCCTGCATTCGACAGTTAGCTGTCAACATGCAATGCAAAGCTTGGACAAGCAATGTTGCTGGAAAATCAGAACCAAAAAACAAAGTAAGGCCTGAACTGTAGTGGCACGACTCCAACAAGCTGAGAGGTGGATCTTTACTTTAGGAGGGCAGATTGTAAACAACAAATAAAATAAACTAGTGCTCACATGAAGCCAGCACAGGAAAACATGTTCCAGTATTATGCAAATATGGACTTTGTGAGATGGATAACTTTTTATCTCATAATTTTCAGCAGCCAATGTATATTATTTACACTATTAAAACAGTTGTTGTTGTCAACTTTCATAAAAGTCTTTAGATACTGGCAATAATAATTTCCTGATGACACACAAGGCGGAGTCGAATAGGAAACCTCCTCATATTTTGTATCTATGAATCCTCATAATTCCCTCAGATAAACAAAGATGGGAAGCAGAAACAAACATGGTCGCATCACAGGACGCATGCATTGAGAGACACCAGGTGACAAGGAGCCCTGTCATGGCTTTCTTAATACCATGAGGAGGGTTCCCTAGTGGTGTTCACATATGCTTGTATACGCACGCCTTTTGGTTTTATCTTGTTTAATACTGGAATATTATGTGTAAGAATACTATATACATCTGATAAAGGAAAAATCATTGTATGAAAATGTATATATTGTTTTGTTGTTGACGTGAACTAAATAGAAATCGCTCTGAGGAAAGGGTTCAATGTGTAAGATCTGATGATTTTCTATCACAAAATAATGTCATGCTTTTGTAAACTTTTAGTAAAAGAAAGACAAAATAAAAAAAGCCATGAAGAAAGCAGCCAGTAATGAGAGTTGTGTTTCAGGGGATGCATGAGCTCTTCATTACCCAGTGATTCCTGAGGTGACGTAGTCTTTGCCCTGGTAGTTGTATCCAAAGCGGATGAGATCCTCACACACGTCCTTCACCTTGCTGCCTCCGAACGCCGTACCGTAGTGAAACCGGCCGTCCAGGACTCCGGCTTTCCCAGCCAGCAGCTCAATCAACTTTCCCACCTGGCAGAATGAGGAACAATGGCTCTGTTCATAACATAAATCTTTTGTGTTTTACACTCTCTCCTGGCACCAAATGTTGATATTGTGGGTGAGAATAGATTACACATGTACCCCGTGGGGTGGGACCGGCAGTCTAAGGATGACTGATTTCAACAATTCCTCAAAGGTCCCACCCAGAAGACCCCTGACCCCATCACATAAAAGGAAACACCTACTCTCATTTCACTCTCAGGCCACAGAAACATCTTCCCGAGCCAAACATTTCTGAGTCTTTGCCATGACAACCACAGTGCGCAAACACACTGGCACTGACAACTTCAGCAGTAAAGATCATTCACGTTTTTACAGTGCAAGAGACAAAAAGCTGCTGGAAACGGGGCCAAGTTTCATGTCATTCACATTCAGCACCATCCTGCAGTTTAGATGTACTGTGCATGTTTGATAAAACTTCCACACACTGCTACAGGCGGCGGCTTCGCTGGGAGCCGTCGCCACAGCAACCAATATCTGTTTGTGAACAGTAAGATTGCTGCTAAGTGCCGTCAATGGACGTGTGCTCTGGAAGCCAACGATAACCAGAGAGGAGAGCAGCGGGATAATGACGGTTTTGTCTGAGAAGAGCAGACGCAAACTTCTGAAGAGCAACAGTCAACGCCGAGACGGAGGAGATTCAGACTGAAGTCGGCCGTCTACAGGTCTTTGGATTTGGAGTCAAATTACAGAACCTTCAACAAAATAAAAGTTTACCTATCTGACGAATATTTCACAGAATACTAGAGACTAAATAATTAATATAATAAAGAAAACCTAATCGCTCCAGCAGCTCAAAACTGATCATTTGTTTTTGTATTTTTCCTAAATGGTAATAAACTGAATCTCTCAGAATTTTGGATCGTAGGTCATACTAAGAAAGAGCGGCACATTTAAATTAAAAAAAATTAAAAAATCTGCTGCAGATTAATCAAGAAAATGAATCAGGAGTAACAACAAATCATCAGTTCCAGCCCTAATTATATCACCTTTTTAAAAATTGTAATGGACATGTTATTATTTAAACAATGAAATGACCCGTTGAGAAGATACAGTAATGTAGTTTCTCGAGAGGTCATTGTTAGTTTCAACACGACAAATATGTTCCTCCACAGTTCGTACCGTCATTCTGGAGGGATACCCGTGAGGGTTCATGATGATATCTGGACAGATGCCCGTGTCACAGAACGGCATATCCTCCTGTGGAACGATGAGGCCACAAACACCTGATACACACAAACAGGAAAAACAACAACATATTCAAGTCAATACACACACACAGACACAGACACACATACACACACAACAAGCAAGCTCAAATGAATGTGGCAGGAATCATTCAATCAATAAAATAATAAAATAATCTAAACATTAACTTGATTATTTAGGGTCATTTATGAAGCAATAATGCTCAATTTGATTTCAGCTTCTTACATCAGAGGATCAGAATATGTTCTGCATTTATCATCAATGTAAATCTTTGGGCTGTTGGTTGGTTGTACGAAAAAAGTAATTTGAAGACGCCATTTTGGGCTCTCAGAACTCATGAGCATTTTTCATAAAGACTTAATGATTAAAATGAAAGATAATCAATATTAAAGTCAGATATACAATTGTTAGAGTGAGCACTATCTTCAAATGTCACTAAAAAGTCAAACCAGATTTGCCCTAACTGACCAAACAGTACAGCCAAAAGAATATAGGAACTTCCAGTTAAACTTTCAGGCGCAACGAGGCCTCAGACAGAACGACATTTCCAGACTCATGTGGACGGACAGGGTCCTCTTTGGATTCACATGATGTGAGGGACAAGCGCTCTGGTAGCCCGGAGTTTAAGTGTGAGTGCAAATGTTTGCTGAGGGGCCCGAGGCACTCTTCCCTGGCCAGGGTAAACAGATTGTAGGCCCATTTGCAAATATAAAAAAGAGAAGAGGGAGAGGAGAGAAGAGAAGGAGCAGGAAGTGGAGAAAGGTGCTTAGCTTGACAGGGAGACCGGGATTACACATCCATGACTTTCAGTTTAACTCTGAGGAAGTGAAAGGGATCAACTGCAGAGGAGGAATTGAATCTGTGCATGTGGGAAAAATTCACTATGAGCCGACCAGTCAGCAGCCCAGCAGACTGTTGATGCCATACAGGATGTAGTAGCAGGATGTGGACTGGGAACAAGTACAGCAATTTAATGGAAAGTCATCCAAGAGCAGGAAGAAGGTGAAAAGGAAAATAGAAAAGGCGAGTACGGCTGAGACAGAAGAAAAGGTAAAAGGGGTAAAGAAAGAAAGAAAGAAAGAAAGAAGGAAAGAAAAGGCAGTAAAAAAAAAGGTTTGAATATCAGGGCAAAAGAAGAATAAAAGAGGAAAGAGAGGAGTAGGAAAGAAAGAGGAAAATGGAGGAGGTGATTAGAAAGATTCAGAGAGACACTAGTTCCCATAGCAGACATCCTCGGTGTTGTTTGTTTTGTGTGAAAGTGAATGATAAAAGAGGCATGAAATCAGCAGAGAAAGGCAAGACAACAGCAAGGGTCCAGAGCCCTCCATCACAGCTCATACAGCCCCACGCTGGCGGCTCGCACAATGGGCCCCTACTACTGACAACCCCTCCACCTCCTCCTCCCCTACCTCCACAGCTGTGTGTGTGTGCGTGCGTGTGTGTGTGTAAATAATTAACTTATTCTGCTCTGCTGACCAGGACTTATGAGACCAGTCATGAGTCGTCGTAAGATCTATTGCTGCAGCCAAATTCTAATGAAATAATAAAACCTTGATTTAGGATTCAGTTTGAAATATTGAGGTGGTTATTTCTACATACAAATACAAGTCTACTGGAGCGAAAAAAAGGTTAGCCGAGCATTTCTCATTTGTAGTGTCTGTCCTCCACATGACAGTAAGGAGCTCCGATTTAGCCGACTAGCCGTACATCAGTTGCACATCTGGGAGTTTCCATCCAGGACTCCAGTTAACCCCCCGGCGACCCCTCTCTCTTCGTCACTTCTGAGACAGAAGACATTGTTCCACCCTGATCTGACCGCTCAGTGGCCACTGTGTTAATGAGGAGAGTAAATTATGCATGGCACCAGTTAGCTTTTTGATTAAAACATCATACAAGCCCTCAATAGGGGAGGTGCTGCAAAACAATGGAGGTTGTAAACACTTTTTCTCCAGCAGCAGCAGAATACTGCTCGGGTGTAATAAATTTGCATAGTCTGGCACAGGACAAAGAGCCAATTAATTGAAAAGAGCTCTTGAAAGATGAGGATAGGGGGGCAGTGACAGAGCAACAGCTACTGGGACTTGACTCAACAAATGCTCCGGCACAGAGACGACCACAGTTCTTTCTCTCCAGTCATTTACAGTCTCTGGTGACGGGTTCAAATTTGGGGTTTTCAGTGGTGGATATTAGCGCAGTGCTCTTTATTCTGCACATCTAGGTTTGAGCTCAACATGCTGCCCTCTGAAGAGAGATTACGGTCCGACAGCGCGGAGGTTGGCACCTTTCTGTCCATGTCGACTGCTGAATTTGTCTCCTATCTCTGGCCTCCTGGTCTGCCTGAGGAGGATCTTGATGAGGAAAGCATCTTCGGCATTGGATGAGATCATGACCTTCTCGATGTACGAGTCGGTTGAGCCCTTGTAGCTGCAGAAAGAAAAAGGAAGAATACGTGGTTTTCTTTGCAGCTGGGTTTGCAAGTAATCAAAAGAAAGTTGAGCCGTTTTTTCTTGACATACAGAAGCTGGAGAGGTGGCTGTGATGTTGTGCACTCACCTGATGGGCACGTCTCTGTACTGGGGCTGGCCTGGCTGGGTACTGCCCTCCAGTGGTGCCTGGGTGACGGTTGGCATGGACTTGTTCACCAACACCTGCTTGTTCTCCACTTTCTCACCTGAGCCCCACACAAGATGCATTACATCAGCGGTTTACGATGGCAGGCACAGGTGATGACATGCGCTTATATGATGTGACTCTTACCAAACACTCTTTTTCAGAAGGAATGTCATCACTTAATTAAACTAAAACAATCTAAAACAGTCTAAAATCTAGATCAAGTTATGAATGACAAGAAGAATAGACATTCACCAGGATGTGCAGCTACAAGTGCAATTACATTGATGTTTTAGGCCTGTTTATTAATCTCTTAATAAAGAAAATGTCCCCTTTATTTACTTGCAAACAATGAATTGTACAAAAGTACATTAAGGGTTAATTACCTCAGAATCAACCAATAGCTTGAATCAAATTGAATATTTCTTTGATGAATTATGTCCCACCTCAACATATTTTTAACAGCAATTACATCACATTAAATAACGTGATAATTGCAAGAGGCCTTGAACACTTACAAAATTGCTTAATGATTAAAACACTCGTAACAAGCAAATACCAGCAAAATGGACTGACATCCTGTAAAGGACTGCACATCAAATCATCCCTCAAATGAATGTATGAGTAATAGATGAAACTGGTTGTATTGTTGATAATACAGTTAATCACGTTATTGGAGCAGTGGAGCCTGTTAAAGAGCAGCAATGCATGCTGGGTCTCGTCCAGTCCTGCTGGAACTCACCGGGGGAGCAGATGCCATCAGCATCCAGGATGTTGTGCCTCCAGATTGGCTTGCGTGTGGCAGCATCCAGCATGGGCCCCATCACCTTGTCGTAGGTCTGGTTGGTGTAACGCCGCAACGTGCACTTTGCGTTTTTATAGACGAGGCACCTGCCAAATCCTAGAGGGAAACATCAGGATTACCAAGTGTCTGTGGCCTGAACAAATACATTCATAGGAGGTATTTTAAAAGTATAATCCAATTCATAATTCAGATAAAAATGCACTGTCACCTCTGTCTAGCGAGGCTTTGTTGAGGATCAGAGCGTCCTCAATGTCGTAGCCGCTGTAGCTCATCACGGCCACAGTGGCGTTCTGACCAGCAGGCAGCTTCTCAAAGTCGATCAGCTCGATGGTTCTGGTTTTGACCATGGGCTTCTGAGGGTACGCCAGCAGGTACATCAGCGTGTCGATGCGGTTCCTCTGGTTGTAGCCAATAGTACCTGAAGAGAGGAGACAGAGAGGAATGACTTCTTCTTTGGCATGGAGAATTTACGTCCTGTGTGGAAATCTTTATGGATATATGACACTATCTTTTGATTGTTTACTGCACGTGTATCAATATTTTTAAAGTTCCTTTGCAATAATCATATATAATATGATAATTGATCATCTTTAAATATAATCATATTTTGATTAGATCATGTATCGAGATATTGCGAATGACAAGTAAATAGTCTAAATAGACAACGAGCACATACTAACAAAAAGGTTCCCAGAAACTCTGATTATTTTGCACTGAAGTTCATAATTAAATGAAGACAAGACTATACAAAACCAAGTGGTTATTTCATATTGGCTATTTATTGAATTACCTGAAAACATGCTGTGTTGTAACATATACCATGATAAACATGCATGACTTGTATTCTGATGGGGGAAATTGACCCAGCGCTATGTCAATGCACACCGTTTGTAACTGTCTATAAATCAATTAAGAGTGGATTATGAGTTAAATCCTCCTGTTGGGGGGGGGGGGCTGGGTCTGGTTAGCACCATCTCAGGGCAGCGGAGTGGAGGAGCGGGCTGTGTTATGCTATAAAGCCTGGCCTCCCTGGAAGCCGTGACATTTGTCAGATGCTATTACTTCACAATCAGGCTACAAGCACAGTCTGTGATAATAGGCCCGAGCCACACAGCCAGATTTGCACATGTATAGGGCCGTCTACACACAACAGACAAGGCAGAGGATATTGGGCCAAATATAGTTCCAGTCTGTGTTTTTGTAATAACGGGAGGGGGGAAGGGAGGAGGTGATGGACAGAGGTAAAGCGGCGGGGTGGGGGTGACCGCAGCTCTTACGAATGTTAGCTGGGCCGTTTGGGGAAGTTTTGGTTACCAAGGAGCTGCGGCTGCACACTCTGTGGTCTTTCGCAGCTGAGCACACTGACCCCCTGAGCACAGCCAGAGCAGACACAATGAATTGCTAATGACACTCTGGGTGACTGGCAGGGAAAGGGCCTTCGCACACACACAGTACAAAAGAGGACCTACGCAAGCGCCCCATGTTTGATGTCCATGCGCACACACACACACTGACACACACATACACTTAAGACAAACACTCGATCACACATACAAATGTATTCTGACAAGAGGTAGAGCAGGAGCAACGTTTTGGGGGAGACGAACCAGCAGGCTGTTTGTATCTCTGCTGTTTGTTATTCTAATGTCCTTTTGAATGATTTTAACTTCTGCAAATACAACTCTAAGCTAGCAGATTTAGGAGGGTGAAGAATAGTCTTTATGCAAGATTAAATTACCGTCAGTATCTTGTGTGTATGCATGCACAGAAGTAAACACTGTCGCTGTGTCGAGGATGTGGGAGAAAGGATTTGGGATCTTTACGGTTTAAAGACCGGCCTACTGGCCGAAGCTACCTGCTCAGCGGAGTCTTACCCATGGCCTGCTTGCCCATAGCACACTGATATGTGTTCCTGGGTGACTGGTTGTGGTGCGGGTAGGGAATGAGGCCGGCACACACCCCGAGCAACGTGAAGGGCTCGATCTCCAAGTGTGTTGTGCCTCTGCAGAAAACAAACAAAAAAACAAATAGAGAGGGCAGTGAAACCTGTGCGTTGAATGCCAGAAACAAATCGGGAGAACCGTTTCCCATTCTCTGAGCGTGTCACAGGAATCATGTGCTGCTCACTTTGAGATCATGTGTTCATAAAGGGCGATGTGACAGTCATTCTCCTCATTGACATCCAGGTACTCCACCAGGCCCTCGTGCAGAAAGTCTTCAAAGGCTCTGGAGGCAAAAACAGTGTTTAAATTATATATAAATCAGCTTTTTTAATTATTATCTGCAAACAAATGGACTTCCGACTCCCAGCCTTACCTGTAGCCCTGTGACAGGTCTTCAATGTGTTTGTTTTTCACCATGGGCTGCCCCCTCTTCACTATGATGTACGGCCTGATGGAGAACCACCAGGAAAGGTTTGACATATTCTTTGATATTAAACATCACCACAAGCTATGAATGGTTAATACAGTTTGCCACTTTAAATGAATCAAAGAATTCAAACTTCTTGTGTAAGAAAATGTGATTGTGTTCTCCAAAGGCCTGGCTGATGTAGACTCATCTTTTATTACAGAATGCGTACCATAGCATTTATTTTTTTAATGCAGTGTGTTTCAATCCAGGTTCAAACTCGCCCACCTGCAGAGACGTCCTCCATCAGAAGAGATGTAGACGCAGCGGTCGGTCAAGTTGGTGGAGATGGAGACAAACTCGTTGATAAAACCCGCCCTGCGCATCAGTCTGAAGGTGTTGATCAGCTTGTAGTTATCTCGAATCACACCGAGAATGTTGCCTGTCGACATCATACAGACAGAGATAATGCACATATTTTAACTACACACACACACACACATGCACTGATACCCACCATCACCGTTCAATATATCCTGGTATCATTGGACATGAAGATATTATTTGTCTTGCAACATTCTTTTTAGGTTTCAAAATAAAAGCTCTTGTGTGTTTCTGTGGACAGAAAACCTTCAGTTGTTGACGCCACAAGGCTTTTATTACGAATTATTTACAGGACAGTGTGTGGCAATACAACGAGTTGTAGGGCTCCATACATTAATACAGTACCGCCTTTTGATTAGTATTATTTAGAAATGAGAACTCTTTTTAACATTTTTCTTTCTAATATCAAGTAGAACTAAAATTTAGAAAATAAACATTAAGAGAGGCAAACAATCTAAAGAAAGAAAGGGCTGGCGGCAGCGCTGCAGCAGACAAGCCTGTCACGGTTGGGAGTTGCAGCACTTCAACGAGGTCACCGTCCTCGACGTGAATTAGGGTTGTAATTATTATTTTCTCAATGAATCATCCCGTCTATAAAATGTCAGAGAACGCCCATAAAAATGTCTCAGAGTCCAATGCGATGTCCAATTATGTTACGAACAGTCTAAAGTCAGAAAAGCTGGAGCACAGAAATGTTTGGCATGTTTGTTTGTAATAGGAACATTGCAGAATTAGCATTAAAAATAATATTCAAAATTACAGAAATGTATTTTCAATTCGCAAACTTTAAATGGAAATAAAAAGAGAAACAGCAGGTGTGAACAGTAGTGTACTCCGAACCGCCAGGGCTGGAGAAAGCAGAGCTCAGGCTGCCTGCAGGGGTTTGCTCATATCAAGTCTGACAGACGAATGGAGGAGAACAGAGGAACCACTGTGCTCTGCCTCTGTGTGAGGGCACGTTTGCAGTGAGCACACTCTGAAGGGCTTTGACACCTGCTGCTACCAACTAATTAAATGGTATGGCAGCTAATATAATTTGACAGTTATCAGCGGTGAGACAAACATATACAGTAATTAAGGGGCCAAGTTCTGACTAGAATATTACCTACTGCTGCCATGAAATTAATGACTTATCAGCCTCCCTGCAAAATTGCTTTCTGTAAACTAAACAGAATATTTTCCCTTTATGTTCCAAAGCAATGCATTCAAAACGGAGAGGATTAAACTCTCTTTTCAATTGATCCAAAGCAACAGCATTCACTGTTGGTTCTCTTTATGTTTGTTTATTTATTTATTAGGCTGCACTGGTGCAAAGGAGTTTTACCATTGAGGAAGACGAGGAAGACGCTTGGGTAGGAGAGTTCCTCTCCACACAACAGGTTGACGTCTTCTACTCCCAGGTTGAAGGCCAGTTTGATGATTGGACCGTCCTCCATGTCGGTGGTGATGTGGGTCATCAGAGCCAAGTTCTTCACCAGACCACAGGCCTACAAACCAAAACAAGGATATAAACCATGAACAGTTATTAATTATATAGGTTACGTTTCTTTGTATTTCCACGAGGGATGGGTGATATTGAAAAAAAAAGTTCCATCACGAGATCTGTAGTTTTCCAGCAATTCAATAAATAAAAAGTCTATGAAATCACCTCTTGATTTGTCTACCTTACTTGACAAATGAAGTTTTTTCTTATTTAATGCAAAGAAATCAGATTTTCTTAGACATTTTAGTTTGTGTGGGCTTGTTATTTTTAATTAAGACAACGTAATTGTGTAGCACAATATCTCGATATGATCACATGATTTCAGCATAAATTAACATATTGAATTATCAGCCAGGCCCAATTTACATGTTATGTACAAAACAACAATACTGAATCTTTGTGAAGACCAAACTAAATCAATCTACAACAATATTTGGTGGACAATTAATGATGTTTGTAAAAGGTTGTTCTGCACAACAAGCGCTGTGACACGGTTCCTTGTGGCTCACTTCAGCTCTGCGTGTTCCACACAACCTCTGATTTCATTCTGAGCATGCAGCTCACGCACCTCTCCCTCAGGTGTGTCAGACGGACACAACATGCCCCACTGGGACGGCTGCAGGGAGCGCGGCCCGCTGACCTTCCTGGTCTTCTCAAACTGGGAGGAGATCCTCGTCATCATACCGAGGGCCGAGATAAAAGAGAGACGAGACAAGACCTGGGTGACACCCTGACGGTCCATCTTGAATCTCTTCAGAGACCAGTTACCCTGTGGACAGAAAATGCTCCATTATTAATGAACCTGCCTAGTAATACATGTTTAATGAAGATTTAGGATTATTATAATAATTCCACTTGCAACAAGTATTCTGCAGCGCGCACGTTTACATTACAACCGACTTTAAAGATCTTCACCTGTTCACATCCCACTGCTGTGATGGCATCGTGACGTTATCAGTCTTCATATATCATTATAATTCTGGTCTCAGCTCCGATGATGCCCGTTTAAATTTTGACATACTAGGTTTCTTTTTCTGGCTAAACTGGATTTTAGCTCTATGAACTTGTTACCGTTTAAAAATATATATATAAATCAATTTCTGTCTACATTGTGTATTGAAAAACAAAAACAGATGTACACAATTACAGAACATTTTGTTTTGCTTCCCCTCCTCCACAGGTAGTGTAGTAACTTGGTAATTATTGTAACTATCTTATTGCTTTACTTCTACCTGCTACTAAAGTTATGATATATATAAGTAGCTCATGACAGTAATTTCAAGAAAATCAATATTAAAAGTTTTGATCTGAAGTAAGCACTATGTGTATTTTTGTGAAAACTGTACTCAATGTACAGTTACTTAGCCATTTCAAAATCGTAGTTCTGAAGAATACATTCAAGTAAAAAATAATTTTATATTTTTTTTTTTAAATAATAATGTTTATAGTCCATAGAGACAGTAGACAGGGCCCCTGCTTGTGGCTACAGACACTCCAGTAGGCCAGATGTGTGTAGGGGGTGATGTTTTAATCTGGGTCGTCAGGGGGTGAGCTGCTTCCTTTCCACTTTTCCATGGTCTCCGACTGGCGCACACTCACAGTGGCAATGGCGTTGACCATGCCGTTGGTGATCTGATCCTGCCGCATGTGCTTCACCACATCAAACTGAGCAGCTCTCTGCTTGGGGATGATCTGGTCAGAGATTTTCTTCAGCTCAGAATTGAACTTCTTAAACAGATCCTCAAACAGCAGAGACAGGAGCTGAGACAGAAAGACACAATCATCAGTAAGAATGTTTGTGACTGATAGTATTCACTTGTCACGTGTCCAGCCAGGGTGTCAAGTAAGAACAGTCATTGTACCTTCATCGTCAGACTCTCAGATCTACTGGCACCTCACATATGTTCCTGCCTTTAATCAGAACTGAGGTGTGTTTACAGTCAGATTTAATAACCAGGTGTGCCGGCTCACTGATAAGCCTGACCTGGCCTCCGTCCCAGGTCCCTGTCCTCCTCCGCCAGGCCTACAGGAGGCAACCTCTCTCACAACCCCCACCCACCCTGTGCATTAGCATACATCAAAAACAAACAGGCAGCGCTGCTTGAAATTAATAAAGAAATTAAGCTTCCATTGCGCAGCCAGGCCAATTAGTTGAATGTCAGGGAACCATAATTGGAGAGTGAGGAGAGATTGCTGGCGTTGTTAGTGTGTAAGCCCCCTATTGAAAGAGGGGTCTGAGCCCCCCCCCCTCCATCTCCTGCTCCTTATACAGAGCAGGTTGGGGGGGGAAATTAAAGGCCTTAAGACAGCAGTAATTACATTATCAGAGCTGGGCCTGCGGATTAACTCAATCGCTCCAGTCAAGGCAGCAATTCTATTGTCACGGTGCTGAAAAATCCCCATGCTGCCACAGCCTCTTGATTTTGGTGCCACTGCATATCTCTCTCCTGACAAAGCCAGGCTGAAATACAGGGTGCGTGTGTGTGTGTGTATGTGTGTGTGTGGGGGTGGGGGTGGTTGGGGGCGTGAAAACAAAACAGGAGAAACAAAGCTGAATAGAAATAATGAGTCTTATTAAAAGAAGGAGGCAGGAACAAAGATGCAGGTGAGAGATCAGGGCTGGAACTCCTCTGGTCCAGTCGCACGAAAGCATGCGTGGAATATTAGTTCTTTTCCACGCATGTTTTATTAATTAGTATCAAGCCTGTTTTGCTTTCTAGTGAGAAAAGAAAAGGTAGAAAACACCCAGTTCAAAAGGGTGGATTTTAATGTCAGAACTGATTTCCTGTTGATTCTTTGACAAATTAACAAGCAAAATTAACTGAATGGAAATGCATGTCTTTGTCATGCAATGTGAAAGATCTAAGACTGGCTTGGCTGACTGAGTGAATGGTGGATTAAATATGGCATGACACCAACAGTAAATGAGACCACATGGAGCAGAGAGGCTTACCTGTCCAGCCAACTCGAGGCGTTTGTTGCCATAGTAATCTCTGTCGTCCACTTTGTTGGCCCCTTGAGCCAGTATCACCCTCCGAACCATCACAGCCAGGTAAATACACTTTGCCCGAAAGTTAAACTCTTTGACCTGTAGACAAAATGCACGATGAGTCCACTTTGTGGTATATACCAATTATACTCTGTGACTCCTTTTCTGTCTGTTAACTAACATACGGGCACATGTGTGAGGATAAGAGACGCCAAAAGCTCTCTGGCCTCCTCCATCTTGGTCTTCTTGGGGCCTCCCCACATGCGCTGTCTCCGCACTTTATTCCCCAGGTACCTGAGAGCCTGAAACACAGAGCAGCAGATACAGCCGAGGTGAGGAAGAGCCGAGTGCTGATGTTATACGGATGTTATTTCATCTAAAATGTTTAACATTTGCAAAACCCACACACCTGCCCTCCCATGCCTCAACTTAGACTTGAGACACAACGTAATACATAAGAAGATATTGTCTGTTATAAAATATAGAACAAATTAGAATTCTTTATTATTTCAAAATAATGAGTGAGAAAGTCTATGATCCTGATCAGACATTTAAAACAAACATTCTGAACATGTATTCAGTTATATTTTGGGGGAATATTACATGATTATGTCATAAACGTTTTAATATTTGACCATGTTTGATAATTTATGGTCAGAAAAAACTTAATTTGGCATACACAATTATTAAGGTTCACGACCCAGAACGTGTCAATAAGTCTGAATTTAAAGGCATTTGGTGGAAGTGTGTTTCACACTGATTGTAAAATAATTAACCAATATGAAATTTTCTCGAAAAAGAGAATATCAAACACACGTATCAGGCTTGTGAGAGTTCAACACCACAAACCAACAACCACACCTCCCCCTCCCCCCTCTGACCTTTTCTGTAGTTCAGTAGAGGGCTCCAGAGGATAATGAGGGTGAAGACTTTTTGAAAGACCACCCACCCAGGCATCCGTATGGCATTAGATACATTTAGCTGTCTATGCATATATTATACACACACACAAACACACATTATATATATATATATATATGTGTGTGTGTGTAAATATGCATGTGTATATATATGTAAAAATATATATATTCGTAAATCCATATTGTAATTTCATACATTCATATTTATTGATGAAAATCTTCAAATCTGATTTCTAATTATATAATCACTAGAAAAAAGATGATAGGCAAATATAGTTTAAACAGATTACTTATCATAATCTGATGTTTTGTAAGCCTTATCTGCCTTTAATTATATAGATTTAGGCCTCATTGTGCACACTACAATGACCCAATGGTCATGAAAAGACACCATGGAGGCTGGCAGACAGAGGAACATGGGATCTGCGGAGACTGGTTGCTAGGAAGCAAATATGGCCTCATCAATGCATCAGTGGTTCCTCTAACAACATAATCTTTATGAAAAACAAATTGGGCGATCAAATTCATTTGTAGGTGTCAAAGAACACGTGTGCCTCCTGAATAAACCAGCCAAAGCATTACTTGACTGGCTGGCAAGACAAAACCTTCGTCATCTGATCACAGAGAGACAAAGAAAATACCTTCTGTCAGCAGACCGGAGACGCTTGTTTGTGTCTGAACAACAACAACAACCTCAGACGGGCTTAATGGGCATATCAAGGTTGCTGATAATTCAAGAACGCCGTTTATTGACTTCCAGCTAATCATACTGTAATTATGTTAGTATTATCTCTATTCTGTTAATTATACTGAGCAAAAAAAAAGAAGCTAAATATGCTTGTTTTACACACAGCTAGCCCAGCTCTGTCCAAAGGTAACAGGATGCCTACCAACCCATCTGAAGCTCACCAGTTAATGTACTACATCTGGATTATAGATCAATACAAAAAAAGAGTGAGAACAAGTGGATTTAAAGGGGTAATGTGACTTCCTGAGTCTTGTCGTCCCTGTGAGATTGCCAGGCAACCAACAGAGACTTCAATTAGTGAGCGTTATGCTGCGTTGACACTTTACTAGAGTGACTAAACAGGCTACAAGTCATTTTTATGTAGGGATTGACATGAAGCTACAAACTGACGCCCGACACTCATCACTGCGTGAGGGGCTACAAGTCAAAGCCAAGTCTTAGCTCTTTGTCAACGGCGGTGAAGCTTCAACCAAACCCTTTGTTGAAACTGGTTCTGTTCCATGTCCAGAAATGCCTCTAGCCCGTTCCCAGTGCCATTTCACTACATCAAAGAGCACTTGTTGCTTGTAGTGTGAACACAATTGGAGGTTTAAACACTGGATCCTACATTTCTCATCATGCAACAATCTGCATCCATTTACTTGACCATCCTGCCTGGTAAATGGCCCTCCAACACCACATCCAGTGTGTTGCCCAGAGGCTCTGTTGACTTCTCAAGTACAGGATGAGAAAGAAACCTCAATAACATCAGTATTATTGCCTATTATTATAAGCTGTTGTGATTTAATAATTTGCTCATGTTTGTTGTTTAAACAATCCTAAATTAATGCTTGTATGTTTTGTTAGCTTTGTAAATCTAAATAAAAAGACAATTGAAGACCAAGACGGATCCCCTTTAACTAGTAAATTGACTATTAAGTTTTAAATCAGTGGAATATTCCTCTAATTTTATGATAGTTATTTCAACCACACATCGACCACTGAGGTACCTGAGTCTGAGTGAAGATCTGGGCCTTCTGACACTCCTCCAGACTCGGGGCAAAGCTGGCCATGACATGCTCCTCCGTACCGATCATCTGCACGATCTCCTGGTCACTCTCTACGCCCATACCCTGCGTGAACGACCAGCCAAGAGTGTGTGATGGGGAGTGAGATTAGAGGAACAAGTGTGGACTGATACACATATCATTCATGTAACTATATAAACACCCGAGAAATTAAACCAAAGGTACACAAAGTAGATTGCAACTAGTAACTGGAACAAGAGGAGAGCCAGGAGGCATACGGAGGAGCCGTGTGTACACGGAGGGAGGCGTGGACTGGAAGTCATAAGGTTGTCTGACATTTGTTTATGGAAATGTGAATCTGTGGGAACTGATCCGTGTGTACTTCGTCAAAGGTTGAGGGACGGGGAAGAAGTCACCCAGGATTTACAAAAGCACTCCAAACAGAGCGAGCATGCAAACGGCGTCCTGCGGATAATGACTTCAGCTCCAAACACTCGACGCTCACCAGTAGACATGTTTGAGGAGATTTGTCCTCAGTGGAGAAAGAAGTTAATGATTGCCAGCTGGCTGACTGACATTTTCATTGAGAGCAAAGGGCGACACATGACAATTAAATCGGATGAAGAATTACTGAAACTACTGACTTCTAACTGCGCACTAACCTGCGGCAAAACCTCTCACACAATGCAATGTGCATTGTTTATGTGGTGTGAGATCATCTAATGAAGATTATTCAGGAGGCGGAAGTAAAACAGAGCGGACCATAAAAAGTAATTTCATCTGATAAAGTTTATTTTGAAACAAACTCAAGTGTTTGACTCAATCAGTAAAAACAACTCATCTAGTTGTTTTGCAGCACCCCCTACTGGAGGCTTTGTATCACTTTGCGGTGTCATGCTAATAATCAACTCTTTCACCTTGAAAATGATGGCAATGGGGGCGTCCTCTGACAGCGTGTTGTGTTTCAGGTAGAATCTGCCTTGTTTGACAATCATATTAGTTCTGCTTTTCTTCTCATGAGTGGAGCTGAAATTGAAGACAACATTAAAAAAATTAAATCAAAGCAGATGAAGAACCATAAGCAAGTAAAATAATTCACATTTCACATGGAAACAAAAGTAAGATATGTATATCTATCTTTCTTGTAAAAAGTAACTGTTTCAGATATTAAAAGATGTATGACTATTTGACATTCAGTAGAGCTTTGGAGCTGTCTTATGAGTGGATCCTTACTTTGTTCATCGTGCACATATCAAGGATTCTGACACATTCCTACCGAAGGCTAGGAAAAAAAAATCATTCCATGGGAAAATTGCAATAAAGACGTTTGTTAGACCTCAAAGACGCACAATGTGTTTGAAGCATTGCATCGATAGAGACACTCATTTGTTGATAAGAAAAGTTGGACTTAATTCAAGTTTTCCTGGATCACAAAGCCAGCTCAGTTTTATCAGGAGTAGACCTCTATGCCAACAGCCGACCACTGACCTAAGGACGGCTGTAGCTCATGGGGACGAGTGATCTGTGCAAGTATTTATTAATGGCAATGTCTTTTCTTTTTTTGTTTTACTCTGTCACTGCACTGAATGGATAATGCGGTGAGAAGTTGTTACAATACCTGGTAACTGAGGCTCCGACGGCACCCTTCCTGTCCTGCTCCACAATGATTCGATTCTTTGACAGCTGTTCCTGGATCAGAATGACTTTCTCTTGACCTTTTACAATGAAATAACCCCCTGTAAAGAAATACCACACAGAGCAAATAAATCACCAATACAAAATCAAACTGTATTGATAATTGTGAGGATGTGTTATTGCTCTCGTTCTGCGTCCTCCTTCGTGTACCTGGATCCAGAGGACATTCATTGAGTTTAGAAACCTCCATGGCCGTCTTTCCTGTGAGAACACAGTTTGAGCTTCGCAGCATGATTGGCATCCTGAGAAAAGCAGTTAAATATATTAATACCAAGAACCTATGAATGACATGACACTTGCACTTCATATGTTATCATTATATTATAGATTATTTGTATCCATTGTGGACAAAAACTCAAACTGTGAAATAAAAGTTTAACATCATCAAACTCAAAACTACCATTTGTATATAAATGACTCGCCCTGTCATCTTAAAATAAATGTGTCCCCCCCCATGGGGAACTAAGAATAGAGAAAACTAGATAAGTAGATATGTATACAAGTAAATGGTGGCTGTGTTCAACTACATCAAAACTATCCAAAAACAATGTTTTTTCAAACAACACATGCAGTATAATCCAACTCATATTTATCTAGTTGTATTCTCACTATTTCCCAAAGACATGCATTTTCATGCATAAAGCCCTACTATTTAAAACACAGCCACACACTCTGCAGGTGCTCTCCTCGCACTAATGAGTAATTCATCAAGACTATTATCTGTTTTTCTTATTCTTTGTTCACTGTGAAAGAATGCGAGACAAACTTAAAAATTCAAGGTAACACAGGGTAAGTAATTGATATACCAATTGTCATTTTAAGAGTGAAAGTATACATTTAAGATGAATTAAAGGAACCAGAATGATCTTGAGTAAAGGATGTCGTATTCAGATACTGTGACACTTCGATACCTTCCGATGGGCAGTGCATTGCGGATGATTCTCTGGCTGCCACGAGTGTACTCTATGTCCACTGTGATGGGGGCCGAGTAGGTCATGTCTCTGAGACGACACTGTAAAAACAACCGGAACAATGAGTGAAATATTCTGACATTTGATGTCACCATAGGTTAATGTATTATTGGCATAATTATCAAATATCCCTATGAGGGATTTTAAATAATCGAGTCATCACAGAATCCATGAAATATCAAAACAGTGAACAATGGGCATCACACATTAAGTTTCTGGAACCCAAATATTTTTTAGCATATTACTTTTTTGTCTGTTTAAATATTCAAATACAGAAATGTTAATGAAGTCAAACAGCAAACACTCACATTTGAGAAGCTGCACCTTTTTATTCTGTTTTTAACAAATATTTGACATTTTTTAAATTATGAAAATAGTTGACCATTCATTACGTGTCAATAGCCAAATTGAGAGATAATCATCCAAAAACTAACTAAGATGTTGAACTGCAGCGGCACACACTTTTCTGCCAACAAAGCATCATAATATGTTCTTAATACTACACAACAAGCTAAGCTTACTTCATGAGGAGATACTGGTCTGGTTACGTTGAAGCTTTCTTCAACATCAGGCATGCCAACGTAGATATTGAGGTATCTGCAAGGAACATATTTATAAATATTAAAACAATCATTTGATATTCTCAACAGTAGCTGCTTCATGACAGTTGTGTTAGATTACTGTTGGTTTACCCAATATAGGTGTTCATGTGACTTACTTGAGGTACCACATTGGATCAGCATCACTTGTGATCTTCTCGTTGGCTTTCATTATTTTCTTTATCTGGAAAACCAGAAATAAACGACATGAACACATTTAAATAAAGATGCAGCTCGACACACATTCAAGTTGGAGTTTTGTTTTACCTCAATGTTGATAAAATAGTTAAATGAGTCGATGTGCTGCTTCACCAGTCCTTTCACCTGGAAAACGGATTAAACGACAGCTTTAACATGTCCATGATGAAATAAATACAGGTTGTAATGTACGAATTAGTCTGACTAGTTGATCAACAGAAAACCAAGTACCTTCAATTTTTAGCATCTATCCCTTTCATATTTCTGAGTGTGATGTTATTGTTAGCCAGGGTGCAAATCCATGATTTTAGTGTAATTGCTGCATTAACGTGAAACATTGCCTTTGCTAGACGAAAGACAGACTCTATTCTATGAAAATGTTTTATTTTTCCACACAAAAAATAGGCTACATCATATATCATGAGAGGATGTGTAGAGTACACGTAGGATGCAATTCAATATGGGATATTCGGGGTACATAGCAGGTGGATGAAGGTTGGCATGTTACCTTTAGAAAGGCTGGTAAGAGTTTCCATTTATCCTGTAAAAAATAATAATAAAAGACATAAAACAAACACATCACGTTTCACTGGACCCTTGTCATCAACAAGCAGCGAGAGCAAATAGCTTGAAACACCTTAAATACTGCAACCGCAAGTTAAAAGTGACAACACTATCTTCAATTTGCCAACCGACAGTTCCCCCGACAACACTAATACGTGGAGCTCCAGCGGACACATTGCCCGAGGTCTCGGTTCATACATCTCTCCCAGCTGTCGGTGAAGTTGTGTCGCTGATAGCCACCGTGCTAACGCTCGCTTCTCCGCTCGTGGTGTGAAACTTTCGGTCTCTACGTGCTCGTGCCTCACCACTATCGTGTTGACAGGAGCCGCCAGCTCCTGGGGAGTCAGGTCACAAAACTCCCCTCCAAATATCTCCATGGTTTTCTCTGCAGTTCAACAGTAGACACATAAGACTCTGCTCGTACTGTCAATGTTGATATATTTTGTGTCGTCGGAAGTCGCTCCAGCGTGCGTCTCTCTCATGTGTGTTCCACCGTAAACCGTCCGTGCGTGTGGGCGGAACGAAAGAAAGTGTTCCGCCTTTCGTCATTTCTTTTCTGCTGAAAAAACTTATAGAGGTATAGAAATCCATGTATGCGTGTTTGTAGGTCTGATTATCTTGTACGTGTCTGTGAACATCAGTATAAACTCAACGCACACACACATTTGGCAAATATGCACATTTAGACAGACATTGTGGAGTCGAAGTACTGGTACTTTACGTGTTATGTGTATTTCGATGTGTGGAAATGCATTTGTTTGTTACTAGTACTGAACATTGCCAAATAAAGAGCCAATAGACACAATTGGTAAAGAGCTAAATCAAATGAAAAATATTTCTCACTTTGTTTGATCCGGGTTGGTGAAGCTTCTGCTGCCACTGAACTTCTCCAGAAAGAGCTGGACTTGGACTTGACTATTTATAAACTCAAAGCATAAATAGTCTAACATCGTCATATGAAAAAAAACCCGAGAACAATTAAGATGAATATGATAGGGACCGGCAGACCAGGCATGGCCCGACACCGACAGCTTTATTTATTGCAAAGCAGGGCCCTATATCCCAAAAAATAAATATCAAATTAGTCACGAGAATGCAAGGACTTTCAGCCTGTGTTGCAATTTGCTTATGTAGACTTCTGACTAATCCAGGGACCTTGGTTTTCATTAGAATGACATTATAACAAAGAAATTGTCTTCTTTTGTTCTTGCATTTTTAACTGCAGCATTAAAATATTGTTCAACTTTTTTGTTACCTGAAAACACTGTATAACAATTATTTACAATAATATAATTTAAAAGGAGTACTTCATCATGTAATTGATGTTATTACTGAAGAAAAGGGTTGAAGTGTTTCGTCCAAATATCTACTAAACAACTAAATTAATTAACTCAGTATAATAAAGTGATTTAAATGTATTACAAAGGTTACAAAGAACATTTCATAAATACACCAAATTGTTGACTTTCAAAAATATCAATTACTTTTATTGAAATGTATGACAAAGAAATCAAGTGATACAAGTGATCTTAATAAACAAATACAGATGTTTACACATCCACTAAGAAGGTATGTGGCGTCTCAACCAAACCGCAGTACATGTGCGCCTCAGCTTGTTGGGCATGCAGCTCGTAATGTGAGCATCGCTTCGTGTCAGGAGACACTCCACCTCAGTGTGAGTGTGAGTGCGGCTGCCGAACATGTCTGCTGTTGCTGCTGATCAGTTTCGGGTACGCCGTCCCGAGGGAGCGTCCCTGTCTGATGACCACCAGCTCCATCCGACACTGGTCGATGTTGACCAGCACCGTGGTGCGCCTCTCTGTGCTCATGAGGAAGACGATGGTGAAGATCGCCATCTCAAACTCAGGGCTTGTCCCGATGAAGGCGCTGCCAACGGGCTTCACCAAACCGTGCCAGCTGAACTGGAGGTTCAGAACGTGGTCGTCTTGATCGGGCTGAGGGCGGAAACACACGCATGTTCATTTAGTATAATTAAGGATGGAAGACAGGAAGAGAGGCCTCTCTTCATCTGATGGACTGTTGTACTCACCAAGTCGTGGTCCCTGGCCTTGTATCCTTTGTAGTCCAAGTGGCTGTTTTTTTCTTGCAGGTAGAACTGGATCCAGTTGTGAAAACCGATGATTTCTGATCCAGATTTTGTCTCTCCGACAAACACATGCTCGAATCCACAAGAGTCCAGACTAGTGGATGTTTTAGTTCAGAGAAACCAAAACAACATTGATATTACTTAGAAATGATCACGTAACTGTTTACATTATCAGAATACAACCCGTGATTGCTTTCTGTACTCTCTCTGGTAAGTTTGATAGACAGACATGATGATTGGCTGCCGTTTGTGCATCTCACCCTGCGTTTCTCTTCCTGTGATAGAGGTGGAACCAGATCAGAAACAGCTGACTCTTGAAGCTCCTCAGGTCAGCGCTGGACTGCCTTTTGCTCACCAGGTACCGATGAGCCCTCTACGGATCACAATTATGACATCGGCTCATACAGAGAACAGGCAGCCACGGGCAAAAACATAATCCATATTCAGATGTATTCTTATATTTCATTCTTTGTAAATTTACAATACACCATTTAACTTTGCTCTACAAAAATTTCTTTAAAAAAAAGTTCTAACTAAACAACTAAAGTGTTACAAAAGTCACACGATTAAAACATGTATTGAACTTGACTGTTGAAAGAATTATTCAATGTACAATAAACAGACTTACTGACACTCGGTGAGGAAATACTTCAGAGTATCTTGAACAGGTTTTAGACACAGTACTACTCTACTACTGGTATGATGTGTTACTAAGTACTCCACTGCACCCTGTACTGCCCATGATTGTGTATGTGACAAACATTGTTGGTGTGAGAAGCTCTTCTAACAAACTTGAAGGAACCAAATACTCAAATAGGGTATTGTTCTCTGCAACAAAAAGTGAAGCCCTGATGTGAGCTCCAGCCTTCAGGTCCACCTAACAAGTACTGCATGTTCTTTCCATCCGATTCTCTCTGGGGAGACCATGAGGCCAACTCAGCATTCCACAGCTGCACACAGATGTTTTTTCTCTCTCTCTCAAATACTGAAGTAATGTGTTCAGAGCTGAAGTGTGGCTCAACACCATACAATGTTGCGAAACAACAAACTGGAACGAGTCAGTGGGAAACAAAAATACTGAGAATACTGCTTATCTACATTCTACATTTCACTCTGAGAAGACATCCAGACAAACACAACAACAAATGCAAGGAATGAGGCGTTGTGCAAGAGGAACTAGCACAAGATGGTCAAAACCTGTGGCTGGGTAGATGCGACTGGTTGTAACATGTCAAATGTACCTTCATGACTTCTGTCTCTAAGACGGCATCCAGGAAGAGATTCATCTCGGCCTGCTCCTCTGTCGTGACTCGCTCAGCCACGCCTGTGGACCGCTCATAGTTGTCCAGGAGTTTAATCAACACTGCAGGAACACAAGTTCCATTTAACACAGTGAAGTCTGCAAATGGGCTGCACTGTTGTGCACAGAGAGAGAACATAGAGATGCATGTGTGTGTTGAAGAGACACTTACGGGAGAAGGTGGTTGTGTTGGTGAGCTTGCGCTCGTTAACGTTGGAGAACAGAGGCTGGGAAGCGTGATCCGGCACGACATGGCTGCCCGGGCTCACAAAGCTGGCTCTGCCCTGCAAAGGTCAAACACGGCATGTATATATTTATGTATATCTGAGGCAACAGAAGATAATCTGAGTGTTGTCAGAAGAACTATGTGCTATACCTGAACAGAGATGGTGTAGTCGGTATCAGGAGTCAGGCGATTGACGTCCAACGTCCACAGCTCATTGAAAATATTGGACAGCTCCTGGTTTACAGCTGGTCTGTTACACAAAGTAAAAAGTGACCAATACTAGCAATGTCAACAAAGACATTAACACTTGACACATGTTCTGACCGGCTACTGTACCTCGATGCGTCCAGTCCACTGAGACACACAGCCAGAAGGGCGAGCAGTCCACAGAACCTGTACAACACATGTTTGACACATTTTATATAAATACATGAAATAAAAAAACATGCATCTGATCAAATGTAGTATATGTTTGTCTACCAACACAAACGAATACTTGTTGTTGTACTACAGGCATAAAATAACGTAAGAAACTTAACTAAAGTGATTACATTCATTTAAATAAATATTAGTTATAGGAAAAAACACAACAATAAAACGAGACACACCTTGCAGCCATGATGCTCCTTCCAGTCCTTGAGCTCGCACTGCAGAGCCTCTCTGGTCTCGTCTTAACTCGCTCTTCATATCGCGCAGGGGTTGCACCGCGTACATTAATGCGCATGGGCAGATCGGTACGAACGCGCTCTGGTGTCAGTGTTCACTGTACAGCCGACAGAGGGCGCTCTCCCATTGATGTGATGCACTTCTGCCAAACGTGTTCATACACTACACATATCGGCGACGGATGGCGATGAAGTGAAGGCAACCTTCTTCTTTTATGACACAACTTTCTTACAGCGTTTCGACACGTCGTTCCTTGGTCAATGAAACTTCTCTGGAGCTCAAATGCAGGGAGGGACCGCGTTCACGACTCTTGGTAAATGCATCAAAACAATGGAGAACATCTGGAAGCCAGCAGGCCCAGAAGCTGTACCTCTATGGACACAAGAGAAACATCTAAATAGGGTCACCCTCAAAGCTTGTGCTCACTGGCTGGATATTCCCAATTAAGTCGTTTTTAATGTAATTGCCACAAACTAACAAGTGGCATTAGTTGATCTGGATTCAATGTCAACTTTGAGGTTGGACATGGATTTTAGGAAGGACCTGAAGGAGCTAGGAAGGACCTAGGAAGGACCTGATGATTCCCCAGTTTCTATGTTTTGACTCTGGTGCATCATTTAGACATGATTGATAATAGTTTAACTTCAAGGCTTGAGGCAAAACAGTGTTTATTATTACTAAATCAGCTTTTATTATTACTAACATGCTCACGCTCCAACCTTACTTGCCCCGGACTGTATTTTGATTACCCTGACTTGTCCCTTCACAGTTGTACTATGGACACCAGTAAGTTATATAGTTCTTTGATAGAACACATACCCAACGTTTGCATTTAATGACAGTCAGCTTTTAAACAGTATTTCAAACTACATGTATAAATGTGAGTTATCAATGCCTGCTATTGAATGATCTTTTATAGCATGCTCAAGCAGTTTAGAGTTGCTAACCTTGAGTCAATACCACCAGCAAACGTCCTTCAATGCAGTGAGAGACGCGTCAGTGTAGTTCAACAGAACCCGAACTAGACGAGAAATGACAGCTGTATCATTGTACAAATGTATACGTCACATTGAATGCAGACTAAAGCAGATGATTTAAGTACACACAAGTCAATGCTACATACAATTCACTTATGACTCATCGACATTCAGTAATTATAGCTGCGTCTGTCAAATCTAGCTCTAAACTGACTTATATATAGCAATCTTGCATGAATACCTACATTATTAAAAGTTATTGGACTATCAGAATATAACGAGTTGTAGCTTATTGACAGTCTTTTAAGACGGATAGACTTTTACAACATGCTTCTTTGACAGATTACACTCAACAGTTAGATAGCAAAGCTTTAAGACATGAAATTGGCTGCGACATCGTAGTGAATTTCACAGTTGAAGCATCACATCATACATACATTAGTTAGTACATTAATATTAGTAACTGGACCAGAAAGGCATTGTCGTATGCTAATGGATCGAATGTCAAGCGATAAAATGTTAGAAATGAAATTAGTAATGATAATTGAAGATTGCTGCTGATAGTCAACATATGTACAAGCCATAGTTATGGAATACTGATCTAACATGTATTCAATGATACTAAGTGAGAAATGAACAGTAGTTACACAAGTATTAATACAGAAGCAGATGGAGAGATACATGTCTGAACTTGTCAGTGACATTTGCGATGTACGTCCTTGAGCTAAGACGCTTACACGTAGATGATGAGATGTATGAGTACTTCAGCTAACTGACAGAACATGCACAGATTGTCATTAAATTACTGACACTACAAATTGGGAGATCTCTAGATCCAATTGCTCGAAACTAAACAATACTTAGATCCTAAGTATCCAAGAATACTTCATGAAACAATGTCTTGCATGATTACAAGATGCTTCTATGAATACTTTTGAGACAAAGAGTTTCCATTTAGGAATAGTACTTAGCTTGCAGTTTCATCTACACAAATTCAGCTTCTAATTTGGCAGATAGCGTGCACTTACGTTGACTTTCTCTGAGAATAAGCCAGTCTGCTGAAAGACAAAGCTCAGCTAAATGGATTTTTTCTGAAGTTCTTAAAATATTTATCAGCAATGAGTTTGAACAAAAAGTACTATCCCGATCTGATGACAGCTTCACATAAGTTTGATTTTTTCATTTCACTTGAAAGATATGAATCTAAATAGTGTATTGCTAGCATAATTTACAAATGATATTTTAGCAAGACAAGCAGTTGATAGTCTGAAATTTATAATGAATTAGTAGAATTATACTATCAAGTAGCTCATAGACCAAAGTAAATTAAATATTACACATCATCATAATTGTGATAACAGTTCTATGATAACAGGTTGGATCATTGAACACTCATCTGTGGCAATCTAATTCTTCAACATAGCTTATTTCTCGACTATGAGCTGTTAACTCTTTATCAGTTGATTCTATAGGTGCAGATCGCGTTGTGACTCGTACCTGTCTCAAATTGTACTTATAGCAGCGATAAAGAGGTGACAAGCAGTGACGGTCCATCTATCTCAAGAACCAGTTGGACAAATGCTGTTATTAATGTTAACTCTGCTTAGAATAAATATTACATAAGTTTTACTTCACCAGTATTCACCACTTAATGATCTTGCACTCCATCGGCTTAGAGTCTAAACGACTTCATTCATGCTCATGAATCAGCCAGTAAAGCCATGCGAAATTTTCCAAACTTTGGTTGTTGCTGATTACTATGACATAATATCTAATAAATGCAGTCTGTAACACATGAACTTAAACTTAATTACAACATTACTGTTTTGTCCTATTAGCTGTTAATAGATAACATTTTAATTGTTATTATTATAGTTATCATATAGATATTCAGCTTATCTAACATTGTTTTATTTAAAGTTTGAATGCAATCTGTATCAACTGTAATAAGACGTCATATACAATATACGGTATCAGATTGTTATAAATTACATATCTTAAACTATTGCAACATTTAAGCCTAGAAGTTACATATATAATAATCAATTGTGTTTTAAAACAAATGACACATTAAGACTTTTGTATGCTCCCTCCACTATGATGTAGCTTGTACTAATTGGTTCTCACTGCACTGACTATGTTTCAATTAAGCTGGCTACTAGTTGTGTTCATAATGTCAAATTTAGATCTGCAATAAGCTATGGATGAACACTTCACTCTCAACTGCAGTTACTGAGCTGATAAAGCATTCAATTCTACTCAAAGTAAAATCATAGTTATCTATTCTACTCTTATCATAGAACATACGACATGGAGTGCTTCAGTCACTGGTCCCATGTGTGCTGTCAGACTCCAGGCCTGTGTCAGGTCGATGTCTGTCCTCAGCGACTCATCTCACTCAGCATCGCTGCGGCACCACACTGTCGCATGCTACAGTGACACTATCTCGATGTGCTAACCACACAGTCTGATCATCTAGCAGGATACTATCGTTAACATAAGACATAGGATTCGATTATTTAACAAAAGAGCTGAAAAGATTAGCGCTTCACATTAGACTATGCAAGAAGTTCAATCGATCCATGATTTGTACAGTTATCAGTTCATTAACTCTACGAAGTTCAGTAAGAACTTATTTGATCCTTATTCCGAGCACGCCTAGGCTTAATACGCAGTTGTAATCCTTCAAGCCATGATGCCTATGATATCTGCTAAGCATCAGCCTGTTCAGTGTGGTAATCAAAACAGGCAACCCTGAGTAGCCACATCATACTGTCATGATAAGCAGAATGAAATCTGAGGTAGATTGAGAATTAGGTAGTAATGAATGTCTACCCACTCATTTAACTAACTGGATATAGTTAGAAGTGATATTAATTGATGTGAGACTACGTAATAATATCAAGGAAATTCTAATGAACACAGTTGTGATATGAAAACTAAAGTCATGGAACTAATGGTACCATTCAAGTTTAGCCGGAATTAAATGTGCAGTCATGGTTTGTATTAGTAGCTAGTCCAGAGTCTGAACCAATAAGGTATGCAAACTATCAGATATTGCCATGAAAATGTGGCAATTGAATGACTGCTGTGTGGCTCAGTGAATCTGAGGGTATAAACGGGAAAGTTTTAGAAAAATGCAGCTTTCACTTCATGTGGTTCAGAACTGAACTCGTGTCGACCCAAATGACTGAGGCCGTGGGACAAGATTCGCATCCTCTTACTATAAGCAAGCTGCGTTCTGATTGAAGGTATCACCATGCTAAGCCGTGAAATCAATCGAAGTATGACTTGATTCAAGATCATTCTGTAAAATATGCAATTAAATATCTCTGTAAACATGAATGAGAAAGTAATCTTGACTTCTTTCTGAAATGTGAATATCATGGATTACATAATGACTCAGTCAGATCTTAACCTATCTGAATTAGTCAGATTCTTATTTGGTCACTTTCAATTAACCTATTCCAGTCCTTAAGCCTTTCAGGAAACTACACATCCCGAAATATAAACCCGTGTAGAAACTGTAATTTGACAAATGTAATCAAACTCCTATACCATTCATCTAAGATCAACATCTATAACAAACAAACTATTGCGATGATTGACATTAAATTCGTTATTTAATTTGATCTATGCAAACTTCAACATATTTGTTGTGATGTCAGATATGATTGTAATTTGCAATATATTTAACCAAGAACATTAATTTATTGATGATTAACTCAGTTTTAATTAAAATCCAAAACCCCTCCATTCTTTACTTATTAAAAAGAAATTAAATATTGCGTATAATATAGAAAAATCACATCCAATTATAAACATTCTGTAGACATTACACAAAATTAACATGTTTTAGTATATTCGGGTTTAATGTATTAACTAACATTGAACAATTGGAATTTTGGTGCAAATCCGATTTACATAACATTTACATGACATCGTCTACAACACATGTTATAGAGCAGTATGAAACATGTTGATGCATGTTGTCCCGTGCCATACAGTCGATACAGAAAGTGGTGGACTGCAAAACATAATTTTCAGCGTCACTCAATCCAGGAAAAGAAACGTCTAAATTGTGGGCACTTTTTCCAAAAGTCACGCGAGTCGGCGTCCAGCCTGTTCCCACCACGTGCGCAAAGGTGATTGCAGCTTTATTTATAACTAAATCTGAAAGTGTTATTCTTAAAATGAAAAGCTTAAGATTCTATGTTGTTTTCTACTCACTTCCCAAAGAGTTTCTTTATTCCTTTGGACTTTTTCCTGCTCTCTTGGGTTGTAGACAACGTGTTGGTGCTGTCGCTGTTAGCCGACCTCTGTGGCAGCCCGGCCAGATCCAGATGGTCAGTGCCCTGTTGCTCCGTTTCAGCTGTACAAACAAATGCCCACAGAAAATAATTAGCATCAGGAGAATCAGTGTGGGAGACGGAGCTGCAGCACGGGGTCAGACTCAGACAGACACGTGATGTCTCCTCGACCTAGACAGAAAGCGAGGTGGGCATCAAAAGCAATACACTCTCTAGTATGCATGCATCAGACAAACCTGATGTCCAACTACATCTGGAATAAAAGGCCTATTGTATTAGATTAAAAAGAGACTCATTAGTTTTGTTTGACATTTTTTTGTGTTAGGCCTTTAGGATCCAAATACATCATTTGATCTGATTATCTGGATCTTGAAACCGATGCGCGTTTGGGGAAGAGTGTAAACAAATACATGCAGGCACACAGGCAAATAAACAGACATTGGACATTGGGCAACAATGGGTAGTGAGCAGGGTGGGGCTGTTGAAGCACTCAGACGGGACGATACAAATGTCAGCTGGATGGACGAGTTTAGAAGGGGCAAAGGTGCATGTACAGCAATATAGGAAATATTCAGCAGTTTCCTTTGCCATCTTCAACCCTTCAACGACCTGTGGTCTATACTGTACCTAACATAGGCGCACTTGCACTCCGGCTGCGGTCTTCATGTGTTACAAAGCACACATAACACACCACACGGTCCAACAGAAAAAGAACAAGACAAAGGGCAGACATCATGATTGAAATAAGACCAGGATTGTAGCGGTGGAACAAACACAGACACACACACGTGTACTGTGCACACACAAAAATATATCAGCACAGAAACAGACTTCCATAATTTAATGGGGATCGCAGTTTGTGTGGGCTGCAAATGACGGTCTGGGTCCATATAATATGTTCCACAGGTGTGGCTTGGGAAAATAAAAAGTTGTTCATGGTGGAAGAAAATCACAGTCGCTCAATTTTGCACGGCCGCTATCTTAACGTCAGAATGGCATCAAACACAGGGCGAGGCGCCTTTTGGACTCGTCTGCTACATCATGTGGTTTGTGCTTACCGAGGTTCAGGGTACCGGCGGTCTTCTTGGCCCCACGGATCTTGAAGAAGCCTTTTCCAAAGGATGAACGAGCCTTTCTCGAGCCAAAGCTCTCATCTTCTGTGGTGGCAGGCAAGGTGGCTGAGGCACTCATGGGCGGCTTGTCACTGGTCTCTTCACTAGCATTCTTGCAAAGGTGAAAAAACATTTCTCTCAGATGACTGTCGTGTTCATACAAGTACTGGTCAAGTATATCATGCTAAACTTGTAGCCAAATATGTGCCTTCATAATTCAAGTACTGTAACCTTTACTGTAAACAGAATGAAGTAATAAGTATAAGTGGACTGCACACAACAAGTCTCACACTTTGGATGCTACGGTGCATTTTACAGAATAAAACAAAGAGACATTTTGGTGATGGGGAAAGGCTACTTGTATTAGTTACAAATCAACAACTTCCTGGGAATGTTTTTGCCAAAGTTCACAGACAAAGGACTTTGTTTTGTTGAAGATTAGTAATTTTTACCTTTTGATTATTGCTCCTATCCAGCTGGTCCCGGCTGCCAGTCTTTGTAGCATCTTGGCTGCTGAAATACCAAACCATGAAAATATACACTAAACTCATGGCAGTGTCGTAAACTTGGTCATTAGAAGCAGCAGCAAGTTTTCAAATATGTACAATATTAGGTATAATTCTGGTAAAATAGAGAAACTAAATATGCAGAAACAAAGTATTTTGTAATTATTGTCCAGTTGCACAAAGGTGATTGCTTGTCACATAAGTGCACACTACTCTGCCTTACACTGATGCATGAGTACCTTTGTTCTCATTGCTCAACACCACATGTGATTGTTATCTCCCCAAATCAAATAAACAGAAGTCAGTAATCGTCACCGACGACACTGAAAAGCCTTCAGGTCATATTTACAGTCTTATATTTACCTTTCTACATCTGTTGGTGCCGACTCTGATACTCCTTCTGGATCTGAAGGGCTCGGTGTGGGTGAAGACTCTTCATTCAGTCCATTGAGGATCTCCAACTGGACACAGATCAGAGCGAGGAAGGAAGACAGGAATATACACAGAAAATACCATTTTAAAAATGAACTTGCATATTCTTCTGCGGCCATGAGACCACAGCAGTCTATTCCTCTTCACACATGCTTCCAGAAATGACAGACAATGTTATTCATTTAATAATGTCAAACCTGTCAACACTCATTTCACAAGTGCCAAATCTATGTGAGCTATTAGTGCTTTATTAAGCATTTTAGAGTTTTATGAGATTTGAAGTTGCTTGAGGGTAAAAATGGACGAGAGTCACTAGCAACCTTAACAAAACATTAGAAAGATAACAATCTGGAGTATCTAATACAAACTTTAGCATCTTTCATCTCGACTGCCCCCCCCGCCCTCGAGCAACGGTTAAGATAGATTTTTAGAGGCTAGCATTGGTGTCACACAAATTATGGCACACAAACCTCATCTGGGCTCCTTCTTTTCAGTTGTTCATCTTGTTCATACTTTTCTGATTCCCCAAACACAGGGATGGTTGACCAGCATGCAATGGATTCATCACCATGACTCTCCATGTGCTCGCTGTCTTTGCTTTTATCTGGAGTAGACATTGATTAAGATGCAGATTGAAATGTTACATGTACAGTTACAGAATCAGCTGTTTTAGATTTTTTTTTTTAAAGGTTTAAATTGTTCGAACGTCCTTCAACACACCAACAAGAGCAGTTTTCAAAGCAGTCCCTGCTCTCAAACAAATAGACTTGAGAACAATAAGGCTAACCAGATGTTCCCTGTGATGGATTATCTCAAACTCAAGTCTGAGTCACTGCAGGATGACATACATATCAATAATGTAATCTGACAGATATCTTACCTTTCTTCCCTTGCACTGACATCACCATCTCTTGGACCTTCTTATACCGCAGCAGCGACTGCTTTAGTTCATCAATCTTTCGATCCTACAAAGTCAAAGACAATTAAAACCACAGTGAAAAATGTTCCAGGAGAGTTGAATCTCAAAGCGAATCACAACTTGTCAAATGTACCTTCTCTTCATTGGCTGCCATCAACGACTCAACTGCCTTTTTCATTCTCTGCACTTCCACATCTAGCGAGGACAGAAAATGGTTACAGACAAACAACTGTTGTGTTGACAGTTGTGAAGTTTGAGGAGGGTACAAGGAGGATATGTGGGATGAAGACTCAACACAATCAGACTTTACAGGCCGCAACATTGATGAAACCATTCCAGTAACATTCTTTTTCCAAAAAGAGTTCTCCAAATGAACCAATTATATCCTTGTGTGAGCAGATTTTGCACATATTTCATCTTGGTAGAACATGTTCACTTTTCAGAAAACAGACACACATACACACACACTGCTAAGACACTGTGCGCAGTCAACCCTCAACATTAGCGATTTTCTATTATTCAGCCTTCTGCCCACAGGTTTGTGATTTTTATGTAATTCAACAACAGAGGTACTTCAATATGATCTCTCTCTAGAACCTAACACACAGGGGCCAGTGCTTTTAAACTCATCTGAAGATGCGTGGGACATAAATCATTAAATCAGATTGTTTATGTCCCACGTATCTTCAAAAAGTATTACAAGTAGTGTTGATTAAGGATCACCAAGGACACACTACAAGCCTTATTGCTCAATTTGGCTTAATTGCTAAGATATGATGACATTGTTTATTTAAATACAGCCAATATCAGATCCCAGTGTGAACTGGTTATCGTCCTAAACCGATCTGCATTTGCAAAACAACAATAACTTCACATGCAGAACGCTAATGTACGGAAGTGAACAACGAGGCCACTGCGTTTGTGGTTTCATGAGTTGATATTAAGTGCATGATAGAACATTTGTCAGCAGATGATAACGAGGAAGATGATGAGGGCATGGAGAGCCAAATTCAAAATTCTGGATTTTTTTGGAGCAATGGATTCCACTTCTGTACGGGGGGGGGGGGGGAGGGGGGGAGCCAGAGCCAGAGCCAGATCCGTCAGCACCTCTCGCGCATGTCTTCAAAGTTTGCATCCACAAGGTGACAAGTGCCAGAGCAAATGTCGATGTCGAGTGACGTAAAAGTCTAAAAAATTTCGATAGGACCAAAGTTGAATTGCAAAAAGATACAAATGTAAAAGGTCAGATTCCATGTAATTTGTGCTGTTCACATTGTTAGAATTAAAAAAAGATGATCCGAGTCACATATGCACACAAAACAGAGGGATTTGTGCAACTTTTGCCAGCAGTCTGAACACACATTCCAGTGATCTAGACAAGTGAACTGTATGTGCGTCATGTTGAGGGAATCTGTCGACTAAATGAAAAATGAAATTGTTCTACATATGTGAAAGATCACTGATGGGGCATGGCGCAGATATGAAGGCAGCACTTATAATAATGAACTTTCAAACAACACTGAACTGGACAACATGACGACAGGTTAGCAGGACACACGCTGGTTGTTGGTGTGAGCGAGGGAAGGTAGGGAGGAGTTTGTGGAGAGATATTGATGGGTACAGGAGGTGATTATTGTTGGAGAACACGAGGCAGGAGGATGAGTGAGCAGCCTGAATGGTTATGACAAACAACACAATTCATTCCTGTTGAAAACACAAAGCAGACATTCCTTGTTGCCGTTCCAGGTTGGACATTAAAAACAGTTCAAAGTCCTCAAACGTTGACAAAACTTTAACAGATTGGTGATGTGATGCTTTGTGCTCTGGTATTAGCACTCTGATGGGTTATAATGGACAAGCCGAGTTCAGATGGCTCATGCTCGTTCATGCAAACGGGGGTTGAGAGGGGTGCAGTAATAAAGTGCAATAATAAAAAATAAGTAAAACCCCCCTTACGTTTTTCTTTCAGCCTTTTTCTAAGAGTTTCATCTGGATGAGAGACTAGACAGGACAAAGAATTATGGAACAACAACTGGTTGGCTTCATATTCTGACTTCTTGCAGGACTATGCCTACTGCTTTGCGAACTATCCATAGATATTACCACTCAAACATATGACCAGGTGTAACATGAGTTTAAACACCATGCATGCTGACATCTTCAGTAATGCCTGTGATTGGACTGGTTTCCCTACCTCTCTCTGTCAGATCTGAACTGCTCGAGGCGGTGATTCCGAAGCCCGTCTCATCCTGTAGTCTCCTCATATCTCCGTCTTGGCCCTCCAACTGCCTCCTCAGTATGGCTAGCTCCTCCTGTCCAACAGAGGACAACAGTGAGGCGATTTTCCTCCACACAGACACTACCTCCCCCACCCCAACTCCGCACTACAAACAAACCACAACACAGAGTTTCAAAGATGCTGACGTGGTGCACAGGCATGCAGGAAACACCTGCCCTGGAGGGTGACATGAGTGAGGTGGGTGGGTAGGCCCTTATGACTGGGAGGGCTGAGGTAATAACAAATACAGGCAATTATATATAAATAAATAAAGACACGTTTAGGTGAACGCAATAGGAAGCGAGCTTAGACTCTAAAAAAAGAAGTTAAAGCATGCCTGTGGTTTGAAAAATGTGAATGTTTGCTTTAAGTGGTCCCCTGTAGATGCAGAGTTAAATAAGTGGCATTTTTGTACTAATCCGGACTTTATACATTTTACTGTGCTGCATGGTTTAGTAAATCAAGAGATTTCACTGTTTAAATAATACAGCAAACTAGATGTAATGATTTGTATCCTCAAAAATCAAAACAGAAGAGCCAAAGGGAGAGGTCAAAAACCATAATCATACAGCAAGCAAACAGTTGTCCTGACAGCCAACCTTCAAAGCCTGGAGTTTGTGCTCCTTCTTCAGTTTCTCATACTGCATCTGCCCCATTTTGATTTTCAGGCTAGAAAGCTTGGCCATTAGCGGCTAGCAGTTGAGAGACAAGCCAAGGAAGAGAGAATATTGAGATGCAAGAAGTGAAAGATAAAGGAGGTCAAGAAGATAGAATACCCAAGATTCAAACCAAGATATTTACAGAACAAAGCATATAAACAAATAGACACATCAGACCAACAGACGGGAACCTCAAAGCGCCGTTTCAGCTCGATGGGCAACTGCAAAGGTGCAATTTCTCCTGAGGTCTCACCCAAGAGAAGACAGAAAATCCAACACCCATATATTCAAAGACAAAAGGACTCTTGAAAAGAGCCACCAAAATCTCCGTTCAAATTTTTAAAATGAATAAGCCGTACTGGGAGCCGTTAAGACGACGTGGGATGATATGTTAACCAGTTCAGTAGACCATGTCAACCTTCTGTCAGGTTTAGCTGTGAATCGTCCCACACAGTTTTAAACTATTTTGACAGCCATGCAAGTTGATTGTGGGAAAAAAAAGTGTTTTCAGCTGGAAGAGACCACTCCTGAGGATACATAAATAGCCGTGAAGTAATGAGATGGAAATCATGAAGAGATTTTCATTTACACTGAGAAAACGTTCCTGTTACAACTCACCTTTGTAGATTTAAGTTTCTTTTCATACTGTTGTTTTTCACTCTCCAGCTCTGTCAATCTGTACCGCAGTTCATTAATTTCAAGAATCAAATCCTGAAAATAGAAAGTGCCAATGTGAGAATTGTAATAAAATAGCAAGCAGACTCTGAACATATGTTTATTCATGCACATTAACATGGGGCACATTTAGCCATGAAGGCTAATTTTCATCTACGCTCCCTGGCAGGTTGATGGCATGAAAGACAAGATACACTAATACTTTATTCTTTTCATCCATTCATTCTCATCTGATTAATCTGGGGTCGGCTATTCTTTTCAATTGGCTGTTTATTTTCCAGTTTCATTATGGCAGTGTTCAAAAAATTCAACAGTTTTAGTTAAAAGCTCCGTTAAGTATCAAGCAGCTCTAGAAACGTTTGAAGGGACTGAAATCCTTTGAGAGTGGACGCTTCAAAAGGAGCAGCGGCGCTAGAACACGAGAAAGCTGCTTGCTGATGAAGTGATTGAAGCGCTGCGAGGCGGAACATTGAGAGCAGCTTTGTTCCAGCGGGGTGGTAGACGACCTCGCTGTTTCAACAATAACATGGCGTGTTTGAAAGCTTTCCAAGTATTCTGCATTGTTCCTCTGGGAGCAGAAAACGCTCGAATCTCGTAAACAACCGATTGGCATCTTAATGTTTGTTACAGCTTTTGACCAGAGGGCATTATATTCAAATAAGGGAACAAAATCAATGAAAAGGTCATCAACACATTACCCATGGAAGGTACAGTGAATTTCGAGGTTTACTCGTCTAAGTGCAAGAACATTTATCTGACTTTTCTTCTTACTCAAAACACAGCTGTTGAGATGAAATGAGATGTCCCTCCCCCACACAGATGTCAGATAACATGAATGAGGGCTAGTTTGCTGTGTGTGAGTGTGTGTGTGTGAGTGGTTTGAAGTGAGAGAGAAGGACAAAGGCAGAAACAAGGAGAATTCCTGTCCTGAGAATTAGCGCGCATACCTCACTATCCCTAAAGCTATCATCAAAATCAAGTCGGTCCTTCTCGATGGAATTCAGCTTCAGCTTCAGGTTGGACACTTCAGAAATCAGGTCCAGCTTCTGGGTCTCCAGTGCATTTCTGCACATAAGCTCCTACAGGGACAAAAGAAGGAATGTTACAAAGAAAGTTGGTGCTGTGTGGTCAATAAACAGTGGCTGTGTAGGCATTCTTGTTGTTGTAAATATTTAAAATAATAATGGCGAGAATTCAGTGCTTTGTGCTAAAGGTAGATGTGGAAATTGTACTGCATTATCTCAGTAGCTGACTACAAGCACAAAGAGAAGCCCCTGCTACACACAACAAGCACACGAGTAAATATGCATTTATCAAGCACAGCAAATGTTTGTCTACAGAAAGACATGAACTCAGATCTTAAAGTTAAAAGTAAGTGTCCCCTTTACACATGTGAAGCGTGGATAGCTCTCTCTACTGGGTGGCTGTTTCTACCGAGCTGAGAAATGCACACAAATGCGCACACAAATGCGCACACATACTCACATACACACACACACACACACCTGTTGTAGCATCTCCTCAGTGGCGTCGAGTTTGTCCCTGTGCTCATCTAAGCAGAAGTCCAGGTCTCGAATCTTCTCTCCTTGAGCCTCCACCTGGTCCGTCAGCACGCTCACCTGCAAGGAACCAAGAAGTCATTCTTATTTTTTTTAAGTAGATTTTATTTATAGTTAAGAAATATGTCTTTGTGATACTGGTAAGATTATTTAAGAAATGTTGGATGATACCTGAAGAACCAGTGATTCCTTATCACTTTCTATTCGGGAAAGCCGTTCCTGGTAGTGGTCCGCCCCACTCAGAGAGATGTGCCCGTTGGACTAGGCGGACAGTAGAAATATGGATTAGACAAAAGAGAGCCACTGACCTTTGACCTTTTAAAGTGCACACCTGGGTTATCGGCAAAGTTAAGTTATTTATTCTGATACTCTTCAACAGCTTTAATGTTTCAAAACCTAATAATGATCTCAGGTGAAAGGCGTCACATCAAAGTGTGACGAACCGTACATGGCTGAGAAGGCGGCTCACATTCAGACAGCTTTGCTGCATTATACAAAAACTCTGGCGTTCATCTGGCCTGAAGCCCATCGCTCTCCAAAACACCACGCTGGTTCCCAAGAAATCGGCCTGTTTCTTGCAGCACATTGGCCGGGACATTGACACCCATCGCCTCCCTCCCTCCACATACACCAGCATTTCATTGTGCATTCCCAGGGAACTCAGCAGAGGAGGACAGTCATGTTTTTGCTTAGCAAACAACTCTGTCCTCTACTTTCACACAGGACTGTTTGCCCATGCTCGTTTGCATTCATAGAGTTTTAATGCAGCACACAGAGTGAGCAAAATCAGAAGCAAACCAGATGTGCTAAAGTTTGTTCGGAGCACGGTGGCTCAGTGGTTAGCACTGTCGCCTCACAGCAAGAAGGTCCTGGGTTCGAATCCCGGTCGTCCCGTTCCAGGTCCTTTCTGTGTGGAGTTTGCATGTTCTCCTCGTGCCTGCGTGGGTTTCCTCCGGGTACTCCGGTTTCCCCCACCATCATAAAGACATGCACCGCAGCCTCACCCCGGTTCGTATGGATGTGAATGAATGTTGGTGGTGGTCGGAGGGGCCGTAGGCGCTGAATGGCTGCCACGCTTCCGTCAGTCTGCCCCAGGGCAGCTGTGGCTACTGATGTAGCTTACCACCACCGGGATGACTGTGTGTGTGTGACTACTGGACTCTGTAAAGCGACTTCGGGTGCCTTGAGAAGCGCTATATAAAATAAATGATTATATATATAAATAAAAGAACACATCTTACCAAGTGACCGTGGAGCCACTCGACCAGACTGTCAGCTGTGGAGTCAGGGATCTGGCATCGTAGACTCTCCCTTTCCTCTGTGTCCATTAACTCCAGGACGCTCCTGAGGTCTTCCAAAAGGTGAAGTGCCCGCAGGCTGCCCATGAACGGGGAGGTGGGGGACTGACAGTCATACAGCCCATTGGAGTAGTCCAGAGCCTTGGAGCCTGAGGTAAAGAAGCACAACAGAGGAGAGACACACACATTAGGCTCAGGCTCTAATTCACTGTACATACAAATAACACAACTTCCAACACTTCCTTATGTATTATTAATAATATTGCATACACTAAATGGCAGTGTGCCTGCCATCATAGACTGAAGTCAAATGGTCCATTGAGACACAATCAGAGCTCTTCTTTTAAAAGTGATCGCCTGTTCATTTTCAAACTGATTTAAAGATTTGTATTGATCACTTGTGGCCCTTCTGGCTGAAACTAAAGGGCCCCTCAGTCAGCATATACTTTGAACAATTAAGATACTATGCAGTTATGTTAGCGTAATAATGATGTTTGTCTTGTTTGTGTTTTATCAAAACACGACTAAACATTTCCTTTTTGTCTGTCAGTTGAATTGAATATGCACATTTGTTTGTGACCTTGATGGGTTATTTAAACTGTTCAACCCAATAATGCAACAAATAATAGAAATGCATTTATGTTGGGGTGCAGATTTATTTGTCAAAAATTTAGGCTGAGAACTGGTTCCCAATTTCCCAAAAGTGTCACTGGCAACTGTCCCAACACGTTCGTATCGGGACATAGATTTTACTCTGGTGAACATAGTTACAACAAGCCACACCGCCTGAATGGACACAGAATAAATGCTGAAGCCTTTCTCATAAAAGTTGAGTTTCACACATTTCGTGATGTCTATTTAAAAAGTCAGCTCTGCAACAAACCGTCTCATTAAATAAAGCGTCATCAATGTTCACTTCACCAGAAAGGGTTATATCGAGACCGTGTTACTTTATGCTTTTGAAATGCTCGACTCAAGTTTGTAAAATATTATGTTGATGCTTAATGCAATAGGAGAACTATACCTGCTATAATGCCATCCATCTGCTCCAGGGCGGCTGCCAACATGTCGCTGGCATCAGCCATCATCTTTAGTCACTGATGAACCTGAAAAAAAGTAAAATTAAATAATTATTTTTTTACTGCATTTTAATATCTCTTTTGTAGAGAAGCTTCATAAAACATCTCCACTCTTGCACGGTGACCAAGCAGTAACACACAAAAAAAAAAAAAGGAATCTTACATTAAAACTGAAAGAAATGTACAATGAAAACATGCCAAATGATTGTGAATAATAACTCAGCAGCGTCGTGCAGTGAACCACAGGTTAGTGGATGGAACCATTACGACGTTGTGAGATCTGAACATGAACAGTGCAGGAAGAGGTCGTATCTGGCAAACCAGTCACAGTAGTGGTCAGCGCAGGAGGCAAAAGGCGCAGTAATGTTGAAGTAAAGCGTGTGGTTACAAAAGGTTCCCACCCAGGAATTAGGCTGCGACTGCAGAACATTCTCAACAACCCTCTACGCCTAAAAAGGGACATTACCTGCTAAACTACTGTTTGTGTAAGTATTTCACCCATTTGAGCTAAATGACAGAAAAGCAACCCAATCTAAACAGTTCCATGATAACCAGCGTCTGTTGCAGCTAAAGTCTGAAACAAAAACAAATAATGATATTTGCTCTGCAGATTTGTTCTATGTTCCCTGAGCAAGTGATGAATAACGCTTTACAAAAACTCAATCAGGCCGTTTAGCTAAACGATTGACAGAATGAATGTCCTGCCAATAGGACACTGGACACTCTGTTTGGGTCAGTGTTGCATGTTAGTGTCCCAGTCTTGGACATCTGCCTCAGCAGCACAACAAACCCTTTATCTTTGTGCATTTAATCAAAAGGCTCTGCTATATATTCACGCATGCACAGGCACTCATCTGCACATGCACACACACCTCTTCCTTTAATCAGCTGCCTCATATCCTGGGTGTGTCCGTCACTGGGACGTAACACCATTTACAAACTTTATGTAAACCACCCACAGACCTAACACTGTTATTTCAGCATTTCTGTGGGCACATTTTCCACTATGTGTAAGGTAAGCCATGCACTTGAACACAAGAATACACACACACGCACACGCAAGATGAGAGGAACCAGCATGCCACCAGCTCTATAGTAAACTGCGGAGGAGTTTCCAACAGTAAAACCCAGAATGAGGGTAAAGTGCTGAGTGCTCCTCTCAGGCTGCGTGTCTCGCTGAAACATATGGGACCAGCAGGATGCGGAGCAGAAAACAGGAATCTCCAAAAGGAAATTACAAAGTTCTGCTCGCATTTTAGATTGGTTTTATTTTCTTAGGTTAGAGACCGATGTACTCAAAAAAAGATAACATTTCAATGGCTGTGTTTTCAGAGGGAACCTAAAAATATCATGCCCACTGAAAAACCAATCATGGTGCATCGAATCAGCAGTACCACAAAGACATGCAACACGAGGCAGAAATAAATTTAAAAAACAGGAAAATAAGCGCACCATATTTAGAAAAACATTGATTAACTTCTTAAGGAAACATTCTTGTAAAAAAAAAATATACAAATAGAAAATAGTTGGAATAGACCATTATATATAATGCTCTTCTCCCTACTGGCATTACTTATTTCAAGTACAATACACAGCAGATTCAGGGAAGACCTTCATTGCTTTTCTCGAAAGATATAAACAATGTCAAATTCTGCCTTATCTAATGTCAAAACAGTGTTTTTAATGTTCATGCACACATTGTAGATAGTTACCCCTTCCTCCCCCAAACAAACGTGGCATCTGGAGTTACATGAGGAGAGAAACAGGGCACATGAACTACTCCTTATCTGAGTCTCGTCATGAATACAGATTGAAACCCGATGGTGATTGGTTTAGAACAGACATGCAATACAACTATTAGAAAAAGAACAAAATCATAAATACCTAATAATAAACTAGCATAATATTCATATCCATACACACTTATGGATATAGTTAAACTATATGTGTATGCAGTTTGTTCTGTGGGCGACATGATTAAAGATCTTCAAGAGGGAACGAGGGTGACCGGCAAGTCAAAGCTGAATCCCATCAGGAGAAGCATTGGTCTATAAAACCGTTGAGTGACTATTTTATCTTCTCTAGCTGTGTGAGTTGCATTAGTAATACATTTATTCTTCACGCAAGCAGTGTTGTAACAAGTCGTGCAATTATGTTTTTACGAGTGTTTTCTATCTGTGATATGAAAAGTGGCTGCTGCTGCTGCGTTGGCTGGAAATCAATATGAAATCCCTCCGGTGGCGTTTTCAGGCGCACAGACCAGCGAGTTGCAGGAGCAGGGCATCACCAACATAGACGGGTTAAATTGGCGGGCGTGTTAAGACATCGGTTGCAACTGTTTTATAACAATAATCTTTGCAAGGTGGATGAGGTTTTTGAGAGAAGCTATACCCTGTATTCTAGCACTTAGTCTTTTTTTGTTAAAAGGGATCTAACTTACTATCCAGGCCTGAAACTGCAAACTCAAAACCAGCTTAAAAACTCATGAGACTTCAACGACAAACACACAGCAGAAAGTCAGTTTGGATCGCTATGACTCAAAGAGGAATGAAGGCCTGCAGAGCGTCCCGCCAAAAACACCCGAGCCAGCTCTTCCCTCACAACAGAGAAACACATATGGGTAAGATGAATGGCTTTCAGAAAACAGACTTCAAACGCATCAGGTCAAGACCAGACATGCTGCTCAGAAACCTGAAACCTGCTAAACAAGCGTAAAGACCGTCTCAGGGCCCTGACATGCATCAGCCTGGATTCAGTGGATATATGTATTCAGAAAGATCTCAGCAAAAATAATGCCTATTTATAGCAGAGCACTGTCCTCGGGTCCTGGGATGCCTCCGTGGCCCGTTAGTCACAACAGAAGAGGGTTGTCTCGCAAGCCGCGGGGAGACTTTGCCTCTCGTGTCTTCTCTAAACAAAAGCAGTGGATCCGTGTTTTTGGACTGCAACAAATTATTTTCTTCATGAATCCATGAATTGTTTGTCCATTAAATAGTGAAAAAATTACCCATCATGTTTTATGAAAGCACAAAGAGGTATCTTCACATTGCTTGCTTAAAATTAATTGTCACGTATTTAAAATCCTCACATCTAAATGTTTGGCATTTTGCTTAGAAACCGATTGATTACTAAGACAGTTATAGCATATGCTGTTTTTTTCTTTCAAACCACTAATCAGTCTATTTACATTTTTGCTGATTTAAGGACACATTATGAAGGAAATATCTGCACCTGTATTTCATCTCTTCAAGCTTGCTATCCAAGGAGACATCTCAACAATCCCAACAAACAAGCACCAGTCTCAGAAACAAAGTCTCACTGTCTGCTCCTCTATAAGCAACACGCACAACCATAAGACACAGAGGGCTATTGTTCATGGTGGTGAGAGGCCTGAGAGGACCAAAACAGACACACATATGCCATGCTCCCGCTACAGCATGCACTGCATTTGCAAAACCACCTGCCTGTCTGCATACTCCTTTCAGACGCACAGTGCCTCAAAATAAATAGGAAAAAAAGAAAAAACGCATCATAAAAAAAAAAGCAATCTTGCCCTTTGGTGAACAGCCGTATAATTCATCGAGACATGCAGAGAATAATTAATACGATGGGAAGAGTGGATCACAAGAATGGCTTTTTATATCCTTGAGCTTGTATCCCTTCAGGCAGGGAGAACCAAACCCCATCCACACGCAACACAACAGAAAGCTGAAATATTCACGGGGAAAAAAGAGAAGATCTTGTAATTCCTTCGTCCTGAATGCCCAGTCAACTATACTCTGGCACACACAGAAGATAGAGAACAAAATGAAAGCCTGCGGGCCACTTGACTCTGATGGGAGAAAGTGTTTACAGCAGCCATGCAAATGGCTCCAACAGCTAGTATTCCACGAGTGGTGGTGAGATAAATACAATTTACAATCCAGGCATATATCATATAGACGTTTGCTTTACTTGTTCTTTTTATATCCAGGTAACATAAGAAATGTGTGGGCATAAGGAAATGAATCCAAGCATCACCACATAATGACACTTTCCACGTCTTGAGTCATGCAGGCCTTGACTCAGTCTTTACTTTCCCAAAATGTTTCCATGGGAGAAACTTGATGAATGCTCTATTCAAAAGCCTTAGGAAAAGTGTACCAAAGCTTTTCTTTAAACGTCATCTAAGTGTGTTTGAGCACCAACCATGTAGGGTGTTGTGCAACACCATAAAACATGCTTAAAATAGTTAAAGTATGAGCAAACTGCCTGCTGTGATTTCCTACCGTGACAGAGCTTATGTTTTCGTCTTCAAGTTTGAGGGTGGGTGGTGGTGCGGTAAACAGACCGTGTGTCCGCTGATGCACCCGCCGCCGGCAGGGCGCTGCTCTCATATAACCTGCAGCTATTTACAAACTGAGTGAGCAGGCAGAATACAGCATCACTAATTTTATACCACCAAAACAACGTGGCTTATATAAAAACCTGGAATGGTGTGCACATCTGAAGAAGCCGTTTCTCTCTCATTAGACCAGCTGGGACTAAAAGTAAGAGACCAACTCGGCATATGGGCAATGCCGTTTACACACTGAACAAAAGATGGACATTTCGGTTTTTGCAATACAATCTTATGATAAAGTCACAGAAGTGCTCCTGCTCCAAAGGAGCATAGCTGCATTGAATTTATGTTGGACCGCAGCACACTTTTCATTTGACTCATGATTGTACGACTTTTACCAATTTGATTAAGGAGTTATTCATCTTTAACATTATGCCAAAAATAAATGCAACACTGGACAGAGCACATGCATTACAGAGGGCTATGTTATGTAAATAAAAACAGCTTCAAAGTTTAACACAACTTCCTAAACTCTCCCAAACTAGGCTTAACAAAAGCTCAACATGATTAAACTGATGGGTGAATGTAGGTTCTAAGGCAGAGTCATTACCTTGGCATTATCTCGTATTTGATTTTCAGAAAATGAATTTGTTTTGGAAAGCAGTTCAGAAGGGAGGCCAGACAGTTTAAGGAAGTCAACTGAAGGGCATTACAACAGCTGATCAGCTTTCACAGCTTAAAAAAACCCAAATGTACAGAAGGGTCAATTCGCCTTGTATGACTCCATTATGTGTGAACCAAAGTACGTTTACCTCAGTCAGCACCCCCTCAAGGCCACACAATAACTCATATCAGTGGAGTCTGTGCAAAGAGAAGTGGCCTGAGGCGCGGAGAGTGAGTAACCACAACGTCTGTGAGAGTCCGGAGCTGAGGCGAAGTCACAAAGCAGCGTGGGACCGTCACGTCAGGACCCTCCAGCCCCCGGTAGACCGGCTGGTTCTCCGAAAGCCACGGATGTAATGACGTCACACCGACGATGAGCCCACGTCGTTGTGGTGAAAAGTTAATATGTTATTGTAAGTTAAAACGTTAACGTTACCTCCAGATTAAACTTCCATCACTGTAAAGTTAGGCTGAGACGTCACAGTAAACCCAGTTGACTTTGGCGGGATTGGGTATAAATGCAAGAACTTTGACGCTCAACCTTTTTTTATGCAACAAGTGATATACAACTGAAAATGAGCTGGCAGTGCTTCACTCGTCCCAGGACCCCGGTGACACTCTCTCACGGTGGGAACACACGAAACCGGGTCCGTTAACGCCACAACAGCAGTTTGTTCCGACTAGCTCAATTAAACGTTAGCAACTAATCAACCGGAGTTCATAGAAATAATAAATCACAGCCAAACAACAACTTACCAAAAGTCCGCTCGAAGTCGATTTCGAAATGCCCGTTGATTTGTTGATTGTTTACGATAATCTTGCAGCAACGCTACTTGGTTTCTGAACTTCTCCGTGCCGACCAGTACTGCCCCCGTCCATCCACATTGCTACGCCATGATGTACCGAGGTGAAGACGGAATTGTTGGATATGGAAGTTGGAAAACTTGGGACGTCGTGGCAAGAAAGCCCCGCCCCGCTGCTGCATGCATTGGCCCGGGAGCAGGAATTCATTAGACGATGGGAAATCTGGTGCCTTTAAGTACCATGGTGAATATGGGAAATAAGAAAGGCGAGCATTATACAATTACTCACTATTGACATCAGCAATGCACAGGGCGGGAATATTATTTTTTAAACTATTCATCCAACTATTCATGTTCATCAGAGGGATGATTATAATAAATACCAGGAACAACCACAATAAATACTCGCTTAACGTCCATAAACACGTCAAGCTCAATAACTCAGGAAGAATTCCATGATTTTGCCGAAACCTGAATGCAGCATGTTCCCATGGGAGGAGCCTGTGTGTCAGTTTTAAAGAAGCACCGGCGACATCAAGTGGTCTTTAGTGTCAAAAGCGGAATAAGTATCTTCTTTATCCTGTAAAATGCAAAAACAGTCCAATACAAGTAGAAGTTACGAATGAAAAGTTGTATTTCAATAAAAGTACATAAGCATTAGCAGCAATATGTATTTAATTTGCTGATGAATGTCACATAGTGTATTACAGGATTATTGTTCCTGATGCATACATTTCATTTTAATGTTATAGCTGATCAAGGTAGAGCTAGATTTAGGAACTCACATTTTAAGAACATTGCATCATATATATTGTTGTATCTGGTGGTATGTTGGTAAATTAATTAGTAACTTTAGCTATCTTGTAAATGTGGTGGAGTGAAAAGCACAATATTTCCATGTAAAATTAAGTGGAGTAAAAGTATTAAGTGACATGAAAATATTATTACTGCAGAAATATGTTGAATACCTAGTCGATGCATGGCATGTTTAAATGCAGTCAAGGTCAACTGAGAGGTGCAGCAAGCATTACAATATGTTAACTATATTTAGGGTCTGTAGCCTTGTGAAAGTTAATCTTGCCACAAGTATAGAATTGATATGTAATAATGTCAAATGAGAAGTACAAATACAATTCAATTTTCACGTGATGGCTATGACTTACTCTAAAAAGAGATGCAACCAGAAAAAGAAATGATTAAAACTACAATGAAATAATACAGCCAATAAAACAACAACAAAATAACAAACACAACATTGATCCAAAATACAGAAATTACTGTTTTTCATATTGTGATAACTTAACAAAACAATGTCTAACATGTCTAGTGCTCCTCAACTCAATCTCTAAATTATTGTGGTGTAATTTGTCACAGGGAATAGAAGATGTGATGCCGTTAAAAATCCTCTAAATCTCTGTCCAAACACGACTGGGTAATTCCTCTGCTCCCAGTGAATAGAAAACCCCACTCTGGGTAACCCATGGGCCCCCAAAGCGGTGTCCCTCCTCTCCACTTCACTATGCTGGGGTCACATTCCAGAATCTCCCTGATCCAATCATCATACAGCGCTCCCTCTATGAACTCCTCCAGACTGATGATGGCTGCAGACATAACAAGGACAGACAGTGATTACAGACAAAGAGCACAGGACAGACTCAGTATAATTTGGTTCACTTCCCAACTCAACATTTGTCTTCAACAAGTGTTGGTATTAGAGAGCAATTCTTATTATTATTAAATGAATGTGTAGGGAGAATATTAGCTGTTTTTCTCAATGTAAGCATATGTGGAGGCATATGTAAACCATTTACAACCTAAACTGTATCCTTCATTGAATTGCAAGATTACAGAGGACAAAAACACCTCCCATTCTGAGGCCCTCACCACACTTTAGCATTAGGGCTGTCAGCGTTAACGCGTTAATCTATGCGATTAATTTGGCCGCGTTAACGCACTAAAATATTTTAACGCAATTAACGCAAATTTTTTTTTTTTTTTAAACCGCGGCACTACGGTTTGACACTGTTTCCGTTTTTAAAACAATTATTTCTCCGCGAAAATAAGGATCATAAATCAGTTTAACTCGTGGATGAATCAGTCGGGTTTCCTCCTGCTCCTCCTTCCTCCCGTCTCCCCCTCTGATACACAGAGGAACGAAGGGGCGAGGTGTCGGGTGACGCGGCGCGGAGAGAACTCGTCACACGAAACCTTCAACGTGATTGGTCAATCCGTTTGTCTGTCAACATTTTGGGAAAAAAACAACCAATGAACACTCAGTAAATCACAAAGGACCTCCCACCTCACAGGTGAGGCTCTATAGCAGCCTGTCAGTCAGAGAGCAGAGAACACGGCGGGAGGACAACTGAGCCTCATTGAATAGAGCTGAGATTGTTCTGGAATGTTTGATGTATAACACGTGGGTATGTGTCATATGCAAACGCCTTTAAAAGGTGAATTTTTGTTGTTGTTGTAAAATGTATAAAATGCCCCCAGCCTCCAGAGGGTGAACGTGACATATTTGAATGTCAGTCAGTTACCAAGGCCACTGGTTCTGCTGTTCAATGTTAAAGATGACAGGACCAATGGGGTCTCAATATACTTCTTTTTTTTTACTAATCTGATGTTTCACTGAAGAAACAATTTATCATCCACAATATTAAATACCTCGCTGGCACTTTATAGGTAGGAGCCTCTTTGAAAGTTTGATCTTTAAAAAGAATGAACTTTTAACTTCTAACTTTGAATTGCGATTAATTGCGATTAATCGCGATTAATTAATCGCAATTTCAAAATGTGCGATTAATTAGTTAATTTTTTTTAATCGATTGACAGCCCTATTTAGCATCCATGCTAAATGTTTTGAACTTAATAACTTTTAGTTTCATGATTCATCTCATATGAAGTTTGGGGTCACTTAGAAATTTCTTTATTTTTCAAAGAAAAGCACTGTTTTTTCAATAAAGATAACATTAATCAAAAATACACACTATACATTGTTAATGTGGTAAATGACTATTCTAGGTGGAAACGTCTGGTTTCTAATGAAATATCTCCATAGGTGTATCGAGGCCCATTTCCATCAACTATCACTCCAGTGTTCTAATGGTACATTGTGTTCGCTAATCGCCTTAGAAGACTAATATCTGATTAGAAACCCCTTGTGCAATTATGTTAGCACAGCTGAAAACAGTTATGCTGGTGATATAAGCTATACAACTGGCCTTCCTTTGAGCTTGAAGTTTGAAGAACAAAATTAATACTTCAAATATGAATCATTATTTCTAACCTTGTCAATGTCTTGACTATATTTTCTATTCAATTTTCAATTCATTTGATAAATAAAAGTGAGTTTTCATGGAAGACACGGAATTGTTTGGATGACCCCAAATTTTTGAACGGTAGTGTATGTTACGTGGATTCAGCATTATTTAACATTACAAATACTGTGGTTTATCCTCAATTAGATGCATTACCTCAGCTTTAGGTATGTGTTTGCTTTATCTGTTTTAACTCTGTCATTGAATAATCTTAGACTTGTCCCAACTAGTAACATTGTTTCTTTAGGCTTGTATCACATAATTGACATGAGGGTGTTAATGATAACTTGTATAAATCAATTTGGAGTTTCAGAGTTTCTATATTTTTTCATAATAGACACATTGGACCATTGTTTTGAAAAAAACAGAATTGTCCTGTTCCAGCTGTATGAAAATGATTCCCTCCAGAATCACGTGATATACAGCGCTAATTCATTCAGTGTAGTTTGCGCTCCCTATTATTGTCCGATGTGCAGAATATCTGCCCTGCATACTCAGCCGACTCATCGCTCCCTGTTCCATTGCAGAAATGTCTTTGAAACTCATGAAGTGTGATCAGCCCACTTGGAAATTCATTAAAACACTTTCTAGCACAAAAAGAAAAACAACACATTTGTTTAATAGACTGAATAACAATATCCTTTACTTTAATACACAAGAACGCATGGGGCACTTTGGGTAAACGGTCAGATCTGAGAAACATGTCCTTTGATATTAAAATAATTAAGGTCATGTTACTAACACCCTGAGACTAGAGTGCTAAGATAATCAGGCCAAATGATTTTCAACCACTTCACTACAACAAAGTGAAGCTAATGAGCATTGTGTAGTCACGCAAATAAAGTAGGACTAGAGACTCTATTCCTGAGTACAGATATAACATGAGAGAAAAAAGAAAACAAACAAAACGCAAAGGATGCGGTTTGTAGATTTGTCTGGAAAATACCATATTATACACAACAAAACGACGAGACCTATAGCATGCTTATTAAATGCTGCTTCAAAAATCTGCAGTTGAATCTGCATCTATAGTTTTATGAATGTTACAACTGTTCACCGCTCAGAAGAGAACCTCGGACGTCTTCAATCTCTCCAAACTTTAATTTACTTGAAAAAATATGTCCCACGTTCCTGTTGATGGTTTGGTAAAATAATATTTATTAGCAACATAACAAGACATGTTGATAGAATAGCAGCAATGTACATTATGCGGTAGATCTTTCTCTGGGGCACAACAATAATGAACTCATAGAGTGGCAAGAAGTGATGAACTGGAGGCAGTAACATGCTGCCAACAACCCAATACAAGATGCATGTCCTTCTTACTGTGTGTAATCACTCTGTTTCAACTTGACAGGTTTAGTGATGCAACTAATAATACATTGTTTGTTCAAAAGTGTCATGCAACCAGTAAGAAAGCAAGGCATCAAATCAAAACATAATGTTCCCGTTCTTAAAAACTCTTGTTGTATTACAAACAGAGACAGAAGGGAAACATATGTGACCTCCCAGCAAGGTTGATCACTCAGTCGCCAACAATTACACTGAAGAGGAAGCAATGTTTAAGATTTCAGGGGTAAATCACAGCTACAAGAGTACAATGATTGAGCAAGAAGAACAGGGGAAACATAACAATACAAAATGGACTTGATGCCTTTAAAAAGCCCCGCCTGTGTCTACGGCACGACTCCGTAGCTCTGCTTGTTTGGTTAGGTTGTGAGTGAGGCCTGACATGTACGACAGCTCCTCTTTTATCTGTGAACAGGCTTCCCCTGTATGATGTGTAGTGTGCGTCAAGTCAAGCCAATGATACATGTTGGCCCTCCCTCCAGTCTGCGCAGGTTGCCGGGCTCGAGGAGGTCAACATAAGCAACACGGGTTTATCGAGTATCTGAGCAGACATGTCCAAAGGCACTTCGGACACAGGCAGGAGGCTCCTTGTGAGCTCAGCTGGTCCATCCACTGGCTCGTTATTCAAGTATTAGATAAAAGAAGACCGGTTTCTTTGATTCACAACAATGTCTTCAAGAGTTCTTGGTGCAAAAGCCTGAACAGTCCTCTTGAGGTGTCCCGAGACGCCAATATGAATGATGGCATGAAAGCTACACAGTTCCATGTATTGTATATTTTGGTGCCAATACAACATTGGTTATTTTTGAAAGATCATTTGACTGGTTTAGGTTCAGAATCAGATGACAGAGGGCAAGACACAGACATGTGGTCTAACAATTTTTTTTTTTAAATCTTAAAATTAAGCTGTCATGTGCTCCCTATATTTTTCCGTGCACTCCCAAAGAGACTCTGGGAGTTCACACAATTCAAAATCATGCAGGAAAACCAAATGTGATAAACAGTCAAAAAGGTATCAAACAAGCCCATAATGAAATAATTTTTACACTAGCCAAAACAATAATTGTTATCGAAAATGTTCGTATTATTTGGCATCAACAAGCTGACATGACAATAATTAGACATACTTGGGTAATTCTACATCTGTACATTATATTCACCAATAACTACAACATGATTCTCAACAAAGTGTCACTATGTATTAATCATGACATGATGAATGTCAATGTTTTGTTAGTAAAATCCAAGATTTGCAATTTTAAAAATGAGCACAAAAAAATAATTCTGCATGAGGTAAATTGCAAAAGGGATCCACACAAGTCCGTGACTCAACAAGTTCAAGAAGCAGCAGCATCATCATCATCATCATCATCATCTCCCTTGGAGAGCGAGTCATGCATGATAAGGGAGGGACAATCACATGGAGTTAGAGAGGAACATACCGTAACATTTTGAATTTATGGAATACAAGCGTAGCATAACACAATCCCTTTACATATGTATGCGGGACAAAATTGTGTTTGTCAAATAAAGCAAATACAAATGACCGTGTCGTTTTAAAATTGTCAGTGCGTAGTATGTACAAAAGAGAGGTTAAAGTTATGGCTTACCTGCAAGATTATAAAGCTGACAATAAGTGTAAGAACAAAGATGCACAAGTACAGAGTCTTTATCAATATATAGTTTGAGGGAAGTATGTACAACTTTAAAATACTGCTATGGTTACTCAGAACTGTGTCATTCTACATTTAGATGGGGCTGCTGGGTTTCCATCATTTCCTGAGTTAACACTTCTGCCATCAGACTCAGCAATCAACCTTAAGCATGTATTGATAAAATGTCACAACTGTGAAAGGGTTTGATGACAAATTTTAGCACCTCCAAAGTTTCACTTTTCACAAAGTCGTACTGTCGTGCTCCGAACGTCATAATGATTCATGAATGTTCAACCATCAAAACTGGCTGCTCTCTGACAAATGCATGTCGGTGAATTATCTCTGACAATAAATATTTCTTGCTTAGAGATCAATAAAGGGCAGCCAACATTGAGGGTTTAATGTCTATACAAGGATACATACTAAAATACACTTTCCACACAAACTATCTCTTTAAGACAGATGTAGTTTGAAGACATGGTGTTTGTAATCATACCAAATTCACACATAAAGTTGTTTCAAGTCAGTGTATAAGATAGGAGGTTGCTGGATTGTGTTAACAGAGAATGTTCAGATACTGAAGAGGAAATCTCTGAGCGGCACATCATTCTGTGACTCAAAGCTAGAGGTTATGGAAGTGTGGTCGGCTGTGGTCAACGATGGCTACCAACGGCTTGGATCCTGAGGGGTAACACAGATGGGACAGGTGTCTTCTTTGCATTTGACTTAAACATCTAGTGTAATAAAAATACAACCTTTAAGAAAAAAAAAAACATAAAATCGATTCAGTGCAATTATATATATTTTTTGCATCATCACTCCAAACCCGTTTAGTTGTAGGTGGTGAAGAAAGTCCAGAGCCATCATGATGTCCATCATGCTACTATCATACGTGTTCATGGGTTCTTCAACCTTATGAGGCCTCCTCAGTTAAACAGAGGATGGCAGTAAATGTGAGGAGAGCAGTGTTTCAGGGCAACCGCCGGAAGGCTTGAGAGGAACATCCTTCTTCGGACAACAAGGTGTCTCTTGTTGCCGCTCCCTGTTAGAGCAGCCACTCAAAGAGGTGACTAATCAATGAAAAAGTCCATTGACAAAAACGGAATGATGTCTTGGAGAAAAGCGTTGAAGTGTTTCTTTGCAGGGCGACAGCGTCACACTGTAAGAGCAGATTCTATAAAGACCAGTGCATCTCCTCGAAGTCCACAGAATCGCCCGCGTTTGTGTCCGTCTCCAGGAGGCTCATGTACACGGCCATGGCTGCTTCGTCGTTGCCCAGGCTACTAAGGCCCGGTCCGACCACGCTGTCCAAATCCAGCTGGGAGTTCTCTTCTGAGGTGAGATAGGAAAGAAAAGAAGATAACTAAATATGATCCTATATACAATGTAGAAATAAGCACATCAATAAGAGCAGCAAGTGTACCCATGACTGATTCTGCCCCTGAGAATGCAGCTCCCTTGAGCTCATCCGCTGAGCTGGACTTTCCTGGAATCACCAAACCGGCTGCCTCTCCATTTGGCATCTTACAACCGAAAGAGGAACACATTAGTATGGTAGGAGTTAAGTCATGAAGTAAAAAAAGAGGAACACAATTAATTCTGTGCAGGCCCAATTATGCCTTCCAACCGTTGGAGGATATTCATCATAATTTCCCAGTACATGTAGCGGTGATTATATTTCTTTATGGTTTTTCTAAGGAAATCTTTTTCCATTCCTGTGAGATGTTTAAACACCAAAACCAGGCAGAGCTTCCTTAGCCAGAGTCAGTTTGAAACATGTCTTACTGCTTGGTTTCAATACATACAAAATAAATTACAAAATAAATATATATATTTATATAGCTATCAGCTAGGTAAATGAACAGTTGTATAAATCATTGGAGGTGTTTGAGATTGTATTGCTTTATTTTATATCAAATATTTGGCATGTCTTGTACATTACTACCCATTCTACGCCAAATTAAGTTTAAGATATAATTAACACCTTATTCAAGTTAGTGAGAATTACTGTATTTCTATTGCATTTGCAAAATTAATGGGGCAAAAACAATAACGTTCCCTTTGATTTGGTGTCATTTCAGCTTCAGTTATTGGACTGAACTTGAATTTAGGTAGATTTCCTCTGAGTAGCACTGTCCAAATTATACTCTAATGTAGGTCTCGACCTCTACAGCTAGAAACATATTGGTTTTTTAATCTTATAAATTACACTCAGCTTTTTTGGACTGAGCTAGTCTTTAAGGTGTCATGGAGTTTTGTAAATCCCAAAGCACTCGAGACAGATGCACTAATGACTGAGATATGCTTGTACATGAAATTACATTGTTGCTGGTTTGATTGGGAGTTTGCGGACACTTGTCGTGCGGTAGACTGAACGGGCTGACGCTCCCACTGGAAGGAGAGGAGTTCATCCTGAAGAAACACGGACACAGATCTACTTAAAAACTGCAGTAGTCACAGAAGTAACATCATCAACAACTTCTAAGCAGAGCAACTGTAGTAAATTAAGACTTGATTAATTACTCTCTTTGTAATTGTCTATCAGATTTACAAAAAGGTAAGAGGACCTTATGTCTTGTGAAGCCACACCTGTTGTAATCCAGCAGCTCATTGGCAATCTGGGTCCCAATGCTTCCAGCATAAATCATTGCTCCAGGTGTGGTGGAGCTGCCTGGTATAACTGGAAGGGACTTATTGACATCTTCTAGCAGAAAAGACAGTTAGGAGTAAAATTAACAAACATGTGCTTTAGTGTGCAATGGCTTCACCATCTGTATGTTCAACTATTACAGGGCAAAAGATCTCCATCGTCTTTCTTCCTTTGAACTGACCCTGAGAAGTCTTGTAATTGCTCGACTGTTCAGACTTGTTTCCGGATCGACTGGTAGGACTGTGATCGCATCTTGTTGTGGGACGAAAAAACAGATGAAGTACCGATGAATGTACAATGTCTTGGGTACAAAGATATGTAGGAAGTGCACAAAGGGACTGAAGCATTTACTCACGTTATAACCGTGTTAGTTGAAACTATGTATTCTACTTCTTTGGTCCAGGGATTTACAAAACTAAACCATTGACTTTGCAGAGTGACAAAAGAGCCATATTTAGTTTTGAACTTATAGCAGTTTGTTTCTATTTTGTCTTTGCTCCGCAGCACTGTGAAAGAAAACAATGAGAGGACGAGTTAGAGGACTGAACAGCAAGTAAAGCATCCGTAAGATCTGCTTCAGGCAGAGAACAGCAAAAGCAACAGGACCAGCAGACAGAAATATGGGGAGCCCATCACAGTTTTATAGCATACTGAACTACTTGAGTAAAAATCAGCGAACTCAGGAAGTGATTTGCATCAACACCTTCAGTTACATTGTAAATTCTAATTTAACCTAAATAGACCTAGATAATTGAAGAATGTAGGTATCGTCTTGGCAGACATTACAAGAAATAATAATAAAGGATCCAAGGCAATTACAAAAAAGTGAAGAAAAGTGATATTTGCCTTTTCGATGCCTTTCAGCTAAATGAGGTAAATCATCTTGATGGAAGTACTCATAGCATGATGTCCCGAGCAATTCTTGAGGAAGATAACCAAGAACGGTTGTGGCTCTGCAGGAGAACATTTAAATCACAGTGTTAATGCGAGTGTTTCATACAAGTGTTTCATGCTTGTATGAAACACTTGTACTGTATTGTCTAATATAATATAATACTCATAGTATTTTCATTTTGACATCAGTATCAAAGACATTAAGAAGTGTAGATGGAAGATATTAGAAAAGTCTAAATAATTGTATATGTCATCAAAGTTTTGCACCAAGACAATACAACCACCATAATTCAAATTATATTTTACCTTTGATCGACAAAGGTGAATTTGCCATCCATGGCACAACGTGTGAAGAACTCTGTGGGTTTAACGTGGACCTCTCCATTAACCGGGGGAGATGAGTGGGAGTGGACGCGGCCCATCGCCACCAGGCAGCTGAAGTGGGAGCTATCCTGCTTGTCTGGCTCCTCCCCCTCTGCTCCCAGCTGACTGGTAGGCCAGCTGCGCATGTAGCCTGTGCAGTGGACCGTGCAGTACTTCTGCGACTCTGTTGCCACAAATCACAATATTTATAGACATATTACTTAATTCTATAAAGGGGAATACAACTCTAGAATTTTGAACTACAGTTCCCAATAATGCTTTGGAAGATGTTAAAAGGAAATAATGTTGCCTCATGAACCGAGCCCCGGTCGCCCACTGACCCCCAATGACCCTCACGAACAGATTTATTGTATCTTATATGTTGACTGTTAATTTTGTTTGCTTGTTGTTGTTGTTTTGTTTGATGTGTCTAATGTGAACACACCAGCCGCCAAGTCAAATTCTCTTTGTGTGTCTAACACACATAGCTAATAAATGTTTCTGATTCTGATAAACCACTGGATCATTTCCCCACCTTTCTTTTTGGAGGTGCTTGCTTGGAATTCCTTCTCCTCCACTTTGATCGAAATTTTGTTGTACTTCATGCGGCAGAAGAATGAGCGGCGCGCACCTGAACACAACCGCGCTGCTCCGACCGGGAGGTCAGCCTGGACCTGCAGGCCCGCTGGAGAGTTTGAGGAGAGTACAAAGAGGATATGTGTAATAAACCTGAACACACAGGCTACAGTTAGAAGACTCAACACAATCAGACTTTACAGGCCGCAACATTGATGAAACCATTCCAGTAACATTCTTTTTCCAAAAAGAGTTCTCCAAATGAATCAATCGTATCCTCGTGTGAGCAGACTTTGCACACACACACTCACTCACACATGCACACACACACACACACACACACACGAAACACACACACGCACGCAGACAGTAGAAATAACAGTTGCTTTACTTTTAGCATCTATCAGGCGTTCACGAGGGTATAATTCAGAAGCTGACAGCTGCTCCTTCACTTTCTCCATGTCCTTTGGGTGAATGTAATCAAACAGGCTCTGTCCAATCAGCTCCACCTGTAAAAAGAACAAACAGCCCTAAACATGGCGCCCAGGCTGATGAAAAGAAATGTAAAAAACATTCAGCATGTTAGGTCATTCCTGCTGATGAATAAAATACTGTTGACCCCGGAACTCACCAGATAGTGTGTGTAGCGGATTAAGATTGAAGTAATATTGAGGGAGAAAACACAACAGCTCACTTAAAGCTTTCCTTAAGTACGGCATGTGATGTCCTCAAGTAATACAAGTGTGTCGTATACACTGTGCTCTTGTACCCAACAACGTCGTGTTTCCTCATCAGAGCAGCCAGGTGTGTCTGCTCAGGGTTACTCTCACACAATGCTAAATGTGTTGCTTCAGGCGCATGCACGTGCAGGTGGGTTTAGTTTATGATGATAACCCTGGTGGGTTATAGTATGTTAACAGTTGTGCAGAGACAACGCAAACCATCTGGTGTGTCCGGGGTTTCACATGAACAAAGATGTTGCTGATGCAATAACAAATGTAGAAGTGTTACCCGACTATAATTTAATATCTTCGTGACGGACTCTGAGACAAAAACTATTTTCCCACGATCACAGCCGACTACAAACAGGAACCCATCTGCAGCCTGCACAACAGAAACATGAGAACATAAGGGGGTCGAATGTGATGACAATGCCAAGACAAATGTACAAGGCAATTGGGTATACATTTCTGATCTACTTTATATATTTAATTGTATTTAATATAGTTTTCAAACTAAAATTATACAATTATTATTATATCATACATTTTGGTAATCTCTAGCTATCAACGTACTTATTAGATGTGCAGAACCCACAGTAAAGCATGCGTGTTGTTGTTTGTTTACCTTGAGGACGAGGTGTTTGAGCTCCTCATTGGGAAGAAATGACGGCTTGTAGCTCGCTTCAGAAAAAGAACTTGATGAACCTGAAAGCATTAAAAAAAACATGGGAAGAAAACACGTTGTATTTAATGCAAACTAGCTAAATCAGCATCTGTCATTATGACAAGTTTTGGCAAGTTAAAAAGTTGCCAAGATGAGCAACCTGTGCAAACAATGTCACGGTGCTAAATCTGACTTCTACGCCATTCATAAGAAGCAAAACAACAACATCATTACCATATTATGTTTGTTTATAAATAAACTAACCGAGCCAGTAGTGTCTGACATATTTATGTATGTATGTTTGTATGTATGTATGTATATAAATTTATATATAAACCTACAACGGTGGAGCAGCGCTGACACGCCGTCCTCGTCTTATACACAACTCTTGCTCTTGCTCTTGCTGTTGAACTCGACAGAATTTGTTGTGCTAACCTCAGGAATATGTTGCTTACAGTGTTCGGCTAAAACATAAATCATATACAGTATATACTATATATACATATGTACATACACACATATATGCTCGCATCTGCACCAAGAGACACAACAAAGTAATAAAACATGTCATTTAAAGCGTGGCGAATGTTCTTGTTAAAATGGTACCTTTGAGAGATTTGAGGTGCTGCACGGCCATTCTGAGCACTGTGAGTTTGTCCACTTTACGGGACAGCGGGTTACAGGAAGGGATCATGGCTGAGAGTTTGTCAATGAGAGTGTTCATTTTGTCCCGTCTCCTCTTCTCAATTTGGCTGTGCGGCTCTCTGCAGAGACATTAAATAAGAAATAATTATCCATTCAAATTAACAGACCGTATTTATATTATATGAATACATATACATATATTATATTTTAAGACTGATGATAATATTACAAGAACATAGGAATGTTATAAATATGAAGGTGTCAAATTTAACCGACCTGAAGCATTTCATTTTCAGATGCCGGTTCTCATCTTCATCTGATCTGAAGTGCAGAAAAACACATGTTTTAAACGTGTTTATGCAAAGCAACAATATATATGCAAATAAAGAAAAGCCCTCAGTAAACAGGTCAGCCCTGAATTAGCACACAATACCCGTTTTGCTCATCTTCCATATCTTCCATATCCATATCCATTGAAACAGATTTTGTATCCCTAGGATGAAAATGCATCAATAGCAACTTGCAACAATTTAGGTCACTGGATTCAAGAGATTTTCTGTCAGCCAAATGAAAGCCATCACACGACTTACTGGTTGTCCATGCAGCCCTTGCGCTTCCGGGGTATCTCCATGCTAGCGGTCATGCCAACAGCTGAGGACGAGGCCATCGCGCCGGGCAAAGAAACACTTTGGTGTTCTTTAACCATCACCTCTTCTGAAACACACGAGACACAAGGAGCCGCGTGACTTGATTTATTTTGCAAACACATCGATATGTTCCCGTCTTGTAAGTAATGTGTAACACTCATTCTTTCCTTATAACGACCATCAAAGCACTCTTAGGACAAAGTAGGACATTTCCATGAGCGTATTGAGCCCAAGCACAAGCCTAAGTGCAACTGCATGGACATAACTGGTTGTTCTGGTAGAGCTGCGGAACTTCAGGTTTTGCAGTAAAAGAGGTGGGGTTTAGTCATGACCGCCATCACTGCAATTGCTTTTTGCAGGGAAAAGTTAGAGGAGTGCCGACGATGTATGTGCAAACTACCACTGGTGTTGCTCCTATTAGCTAACTTAGCTGAAGCAAACCCAATCAGGTTTTCAGAATTGCTGTACACACACACACACACGACATGTTCACATTTAAAAAGGTGGAACCGGTGACTATTGGAGCATTGATGGCGGAAAGAGTTGTGGCTGATTATTTTTCCTGTCAATCAATTAATAATTTCAGCATGTAAAGTAGATTCCCACATTTGACTTGTAGTTTTCATTCATAAATATCTTTGACAATCAGCTTTGTTTATTAACTAATGCAGAGACTTTTTGGAATGATGTGATGTTACCGAAGGAGTTTGAATCAGCGGACTCAGCTGCTGTCAACCCAGCTGCAATGAAAACTTATATACACACTTAACCTTCATTGACTCATGAATAAAAGGTATTTGACTAACCCATTAATCATCTCATCCTTTCAGCCCTACGTCTCAGCCCAGCTCAAAACAATCCATCTATGCTCCAATAACGTGCATGCTATCAATGCCCGAGTGTTGCTGCTTGTCCAAGCTGCTGTGGTGGCGCTGTGCAGAGACGACAGACGAGACCTCGCAGCTCTGCTGCCTCCTTCACTGTACCTCTGGGGCCCGGTGTATATTGTGATCCTCTGTGGAGCTGCCATGACTGTGGCCTCAGAGGTATCAGAGGGAGAGAAACTGGAGAGAACGGCACGAGACAGACCACATGCAGCGAATACCAATGGCAACTATCTTCTCTGGTCCACAGACCCTGTGACCCAAAGAGCCATTAACAGATCAGCAACAACCTGATTTTTAATCCACCTCCCCTTGTCAAGATCTGTTGGATTACAGGCTTAAGGTTTGTTTATTCTCGCAATTGGCACTGTAGCGCGAGCCTCTGCAGACGGCACAGAACGCATGCTATATTCTCAGGAGTGGCCGAGGGCATTCCCCTTAAATGAACTGAGATAGCAAGTGTAACCCATATTTATGGTTATAGGCGAGGTGTAACTGGCAAAAAGCCTATAATGCAAACCTCCACAATGCAGGAGGGATTGTAATGGCCTGTAAACTAAACTAAATTGACTACTTTATTGCCTTTGTAAGAAAGAAAAGTCAAGTGTTATATGTTTTGGAAAAGAAAAAAAGCCAAATTACAACATTTCTGAGATGCACACCAGCTGTTATTACATCATTTTCTGGCGCGCGCCTTGCGCCAACTTCACTACGCCGAGTGTAAACTAAGTTTTACAGTGAAGGCAGCTCGAAGACTGGACATCCCTCTGCCCACTCCCATAATCCTTCTCTCCAGGTCTCAAGTGTTGATCAACTTTCTCACTCACTCAATCCATCAATGAGTATCTGCTGCACTTGAACAACCCCATGAGCTGTACTGTATGACAGCACAGTGACAGCAACACAAGAAAAAAGACAAGTTTAATATCTTAAAATGTCAATTTATTTCATGTATCATCAGCAAGGTAAGAATATTCAAGCATCAGACAAGGGACCAATTGTTCGCACTTGCAGGCAAAGATTCCCAAGCGTATTCATATTCATGCAACAATGGTCAGCTGAGCTGTCAGACTCGGTCATGAGCTGCTCTGTGCCGACCTACTTCACAAACAGAAAGTTAATTATACACACAAACATCTGGGATCCGCACACGCAGTCCACAGTGTTTTATGGTTTACAACAATAGAGCGTATTCACTCACGTGACCACAACAAACTCTGGCGGCCATGTTGTGATCCCACCACGGCATTGTTTTGCTTGCTTGTATGCCGCTCATCCCTTAGAAATGACCATTATATCCTGAAGGAGACACAATTTCAGTTCAAAGCGGTGTGCCTTGTGATTATGGTACTGTGCCTCATTGTTGGATGTGGGACTAATGATTCAGAATATGGGTTCATCAGCTCAACAAGAGGCTATTACTTCAACTTGTCATGCATCTACTTCGGCTTCACTCGGCGTCTGAGCGTTAGGACTGTTCTCATGTGTTTCTGTTGACACATCGGGTTGTGGGCACGTTTCCATTGACACACTCTCGTCAATAATCTCTTTTTGCTTTTTCGCCGAGCGAAAATCAATGTTTCACTTGCGCAAAAGGAACTGTGGATGGAAACTTGGGAGGAAGCCATGAACATGGCAACTCCGTCGGGCGATGTCTGCCTTTACTCTGTGATTCATCTCAAGGTAAAACACTGTCTCCATGGGAACAGCATCAGCACGGCCAGCCAGGCACTGCTGGTCCTGAATGAGCTGGAAGCGGCTTCATCCAGACACTCGTCCTGGAGGCGGAGCTGTGTGACTACGGATCATAGTATGAACCCAGACACGGGGCGCTTGATGTTCCCACATTTGTGGTATTTCCACAACAAGTATAACGCAGAAATAGTTGTTAATGTCCCATGGTCGAAAGCGGAAATGAAAACTCTTTTACAGGAATGTGACCGGGCTATGTGCTGGTAACTAGCGAATTAACCACAAAGTGTTGAGCGAGTAAAATCAGGTAAAAAAACTTTGCAAATATTCAATTCCAACCGCTGAAATCTTTCTTTGGTAATGCAGAAGGACATGAGGTTGCTGGGCTCTCGCATAATCAAACAGCGGACACGATAGCCAGGTCAATAGCGTGATTCTCAAACACTCAAGTCACCACGATGCAGTTATGCTATTGTAACACACAGTTACCTTCGTGGTTAGTTAATGCCAAGAAGTGTTTGTTAGGCAGAGAAATGTATGGAAAACAATCTCAATCTGGACAAGTCGCAGAATTGATTAGATTCTTCTGTCAGTTGACATATTGTTAATATTGGTATAGGATTATTTATTTGGGTTGAACTGCTCGTATACATGGTTTTATAAAGGTTCCATATGGTCACTTTGAAAGGTCCACTGTGGCATCCTGACTGGTCACTTCCAACGAGCACGACAGACGCTTTCAAAAGAGGCAGCCATGCTTATGACTTTACCAGGAAAGCTTCCTCACAGCTTGCTTTGTGAGCAATGGCATGGTAAATGCCTACTGAAATGGAATATCCTTAAACAATAAATCCATTTTCCAATTGCCTGAGCAAAAATGGCAAACAATTGATTCCAGCTTCTCTATTGTAAAGATGTGTCACTTTTTACTTTGCTAATGTTCCAGTAGTTTCCCAGAAGTTTACTGAAAGCACAAATACTTTATTCACCTCTCTGAAAGACCACAACTCAAAATTGGTTGTTATCAGTACCCTTAACCAGAACTTGTGTTTAGTAACTGGTCTCTAACTTTGAAAAATAAACACGTAGTCCATTGAGACTAATATGTTGTCAAGTATTTCATCAGTCTCCATATTATTCAAACTACATACCAGACAAGTTTTACAATGTGCTATTTCCAAAAAGTGTAGTTTAACTCAACAATAAATTCACACACATTGACCTTAAAAAAAAAAATTCTCCACTTTTGATTCCAGCATTTTTAGCCATTCACTAGGTTTAAAAATTAAATAAAATCCGTTGGCAGTCGTTTACAAAAAGTGACCATCTGAGCAATAATCAAATGAAAGTTAATGGTCCTTTTTTTGTTCAATCTAGTTACACATTTATAATAACCATACAATAGCATTAAGTCTATAATCATGATCATAGTGTAAAATGCAGTAACTTAACTGTAAATGTAAAATATGCATAATGGCTGATTTTTATTAAAGGTCATCGAAAAGTATCAAACACTTAAAGCCGGCTTAGATTGAGCCCTGTATTAACCTGAAGTCTGATGCGTGGTCATTCATTAGGATGGTCCACACAATCCCATATATTTACACTTCCGTTCAAAAGTTTGGGGTCACTTAGAAATGTCTTTATTTTTCAAAGAAAAGCACTGTTTTTTCAATAAAGATAACATAAATCAAAAATACACTCTATACATTGTTAATGTGGTAAATGACTATTCTAGGTGGAAACGTCTGGTTTCTAATGAAATATCTCCATAGGTGTATCGAGGCCCATTTCCATCAACTATCACTCCAGTGTTCTAATGGTACATTGTGTTTGCTAATCGCCTTAGAAGACTAATGTCTGATTAGAAAACCCTTGTGCGATTATGTTAGCACAGCTGAAAACAGTTATGCTGGTGATATAAGCTATACAACTGGCCTTCCTTTGAGCTTGAAGTTTGAAGAACAAAATTAATACTTCAAATATTAATCATTATTTCTAACCTTGTCAATGTCTTGACTATATGTTCTATGAAATGTTCAATTCATTTGATAAATAAAAGTGAGTTTTCATGGAAGACACAAAATTGTCTGGATGACCCCAAACTTTTGAACGGTAGTGTGTTTACAGGGATAACTCGTGTTTATTTCGGCAGGTGAAACATAGTTGGTTCTCGGACTTGTTGATTTCAGTTATTGGCATTAAATGGCAGCTGAATATGTGTAACCTAGATAAGTAGAGCCGTGACGTTAAAGTCGCGATGTGACGAGGACTTGACTTTGGCCAGTCCGTTAAATGTCCGCTCGGCCCAAACGGCACAGAGCTCTAACGCTAGTTGGACATTATCTGGGTCGTAAAGCGCGAGCTGTCAAAGAGCCACAGACACAACCAGGGACACACGGCCATGGCCTGTAACGCCGCCTCCGACTTGGTAAACAAGTCTCCCTGCCAAGTCAGTTTATACTCGCACGGTTTAGGTTCAGACTAACGCTCCGTATAAACATGGTCATGTCATTCGGGTTGTAATTGACCACAGGTCGAGCTGTAACCTTGATAGTGTGCACGATACGCCGTTGACGCGACACACATCGGGCAGTGGTATAGCTACATAAATGGCGTTGAAGGCGCGTTTGCTCCACTGATCTACTGACCTAGTTTTGGAATAGCGCGAAGTTGCGGTCAACCGACGACACATAAACACACCGCTGCGCTTCTCTCTTCTCAGCTGTATCTCAATGCTGCGCGAATACGTTGGATCACCCGGCGTGAATACTGGTGAATATCGGAAGAAGTGTTGTCATTACCTGCCGGGTCGTCTCCCGATCTGTCACCGCCGCTGGCCGCTGTATTCCAGACCGACATGGCTGGAGCGGAGCCGCCGGAGCGCAGGGGCCCGGGACTCCAATGCATGGATATGGCAGTCGACTAATGTTACTGTGTTAATAGGACATATTGTGGGGGAGTCGAGACGGCGGCAGAACAACTGCCTTATATATATATATATAGCTTTAGCCCTATATGCAGAAAAGAAGAGGGAGAGGGCGCACAGACGAGCACCGAAGAGTTCGAGACCGGTGCCAACAGGACAGAGTAGAGAACTGGGGAAATGTCGTCTCCTCCTAGCGCCTCATCAGAATCACCGTTGCAGCTGCGCTGCAGCTCCGCGGATCGCTCTGCTTCTTCTTTATGTTTTAGGGCGGTTGGCGAACAACTAGGTGGTGCATTACCGCCACCTAGTTGTGTTAACCTGGGTAGGCCTATTTACTTTCACCAATTATAATAAAGAAAATGGGAACAAATGCGTACAATAATTCAGGAGGTAAGCAATGTAAATGTATTCTCCTATATCAAGTGTGTTCTTGTAATTGAAATAAAAATAATAGCCTGGTTTGACTCGATTTCGAGTTATGATGAGTAACGTTGAAATAGTGTTTTATTTGAAAATACAACATTATGCCATTGCTGACATTTCAACATTCAACATTGTGTTTTCCTGATACAAATATAACATAGTTCCTTGCAGTAGGGATGTGAGTAATTAACAGTTTAAAATAGCTATTAAACAGTTTAAGACAGTTTAAAGAAATATTACAAACGGAGCAAAACGGAGCATGGTCTGTCACGAAGGAGATTAGTGGATCACCTCAATTGTAATTGATGTTACACATATGGCCAATATCATATTGATAGTTATCTGGAATATGATCAATTCAACATTTTATGTGAACCCCATACAATCAAGTATAGGACGTATACTTGAACTGTGTTTGTGTTACATCACTTTTAAGTCTCCTAATGCACCAATCATACATTGGTGTAATATCTAATGTGCATTGAAAGTGTGGAAATATTGTGGAGCAAAATGTAGAACAAGAAAAAATGCAAGACAATTCTTACTTTATTACTTTGTATTACTTCATTACTTTTTAATATTCTTTATTACTTTATTACTTTTTCATAACTTTTAACTTTTTATAACCTCAACTGTGTTTTGTCTCATGTATCTTAATAGGGGTTTACATTTTTAAATGATATATTAATTAATTATATATTAATTTCCAATTTATATTTTGAGTTGGACAAACGCAAATACATTTAATTTAATAAATATTGTTATTATATTTGAGCTGTATTTGATAATGAGTTGGACTAACTTAATTATATTTTATTGCACTAATGTGCAAAATTTCCGTTGGAGTTGCATATTCGATGGTAAACCTGCCCACAATTTAATTGAGTTCATCCAATGAGTTATTTTTTTGAGTATGTGTGGAAAACAAGTTACACTTGGATGGATTAACTTTGGCATCCACTCTTGTGTTAAGTCAAGTGAGCCCTGCCTGAGTCTCCCCCTGAATAAAAACAGATGTGCCTGTAACTAATTGTGTTTAGCCCTTCTCTTCCATCTCTAACTGCCAAAGCCTAATCTCTTCTCAAGTTAGTTTTGGTTCCACAGTGCAGTAGATGACAGAGTTGTACACAGTGTATTGATGACATAGTTTTACACATTGTATTGATGACAGAGTTGTACACAGTGTATTGATCTATGGGTCCCTCTGCAGAATCCCCTGATCACGTGTGTTACTTCCTCCCCCAAACACTAGATGGTAGACATGACCCACGCAGAAAAGGAAACTTAGGAACTGTGTTCGAAACGTCCTTGGCTCCATGTTCAGAAATAATATTGCATCACAAGGCATTAGATGACTTGAAACAAACTGTTTGCCACATTCTGTTATTACATGACTGTGGTAATCTTACCATTTCTGGGAAGCCGTAGAGTCAAACAGAAACAAGAAGGCCATCAACTTGAATATACATTTAGTTGAGCCACATTATAACATGATGACACACAGACTCACAAAGCAATACCAGCGTTGCTGTCGTGGCTGGTAAATACACAACTCATGAAGTATCTATTTAGTTTACATAAGTACATAATTTTACTTGTATAACATGGTAATGGTGTGTATTTTGGCCAAGTCTCCCTTAAAACAGATATGTTTGGTCTCAAGGGACTTCCTTGTTAACTAAATGGTTATTAATTAATTAAGTATAAATATGTATGTATGTGTATATATATGTATGTACATGTGTATATGTATATATGTTTATGTATATATATAGGTATATGTATATGGTTCTTTGAAATAAGTTTTTTCGTGAAATTACAGGTTAGGGCACTTATAAGCTTGATAGCTTCAGCCTTGACCCTTTCGGTCAGCCACTTTCTTCTTTTGTTGAATTTTGATTTTTGTATATTTTGCTGATCAAAATAAACTAAACTAAACTAAAACTAAACAAAGTATACGAGATGAACATACATCTAATTCAAATAATTAAAGCGCTCCGTTCAGACGGTGGGGGCTCAGGCCCTCACCATCCACTCTTCTAAGCTGCATATTTCATTATCTGAAATGAAGGAAACGTTGTGAAAAATGACGAGTTTCCGCCTGCTCGTAAAACAGTGTCAACTGGGAACAGACTGGTGTTGTTTATAAATCCATGAACTATACAGCATCGTTGTATGAGTTATGATTTCTCTCAAAACCCCAGAAAAACAGAACTCATAGAATAGTGGGCGTCTGAACCTGGAACTTGATGGCTGCGTCTTAGGTTTCACCTGCTCCCATGTTACACCACAGCAGTCGAGCTTCTCCTGTCTCGCCTGCCTGTCATGCAGCACGTCAAGGTCATGCATATTTAACTCTTCGGGCTGCTATCGGATGAACCTAACTAGCTGTAGGGGTGGAGCTGGGGAGATGATGATGATGATGATGATGATGGTGATGTGTTAAACGAGGGGGCTGGGTTTTGGAAAACCAGCTACACCTGCCCCTCCTCACCACGAATGGATGCGTTATGAGATGGAGAGGAGATCGAAGCGGTTTGTTCAGATCAGCTGCAGACAAGAGAGGGCTCCCAATGCCTAGAGACTAAAGCCGGGATTCTACACTTTCATTCACTGGATCTTTAGAAGATGAAAATAGTTCCAGAGGCTCTGGCTGAACGGTACTTTGGAAATTGAGGAATACTTCAACATCATCGCTCACTTTAACACTGAATCCTCACACCAGAGAAAAGTGGAGAGGAAAAGTCTGTCTTACCTCTGAGGGACCACTGAGCGCTGGAGCCGAGCCCCGGTGGAGAAGACCAGAACTCAGGATGATGAACAGCTCCTAGTGGACTTTTCTTCCTCTTTGTTCCGAACAGTGTGTTAGTGAGGCATCAAAGACACTGTTTTCAGATAACGTTGGAGAGAAAACCAAGACACAGAGAAAAAAATGCCTTTTGGTGGGTTAGCAGGTTTGAAGGAACGGGTGCTTAAACCAGGGAAGGAGGAAGTGAAAAGCACAGTGGGAGACTCTCTAGGAAAACTGCAAAGGTGAGAGGGTTTGTACGTAGAGAGGTGGGAAGGAGACATAACGACTGTGTGTGCAAGGTGTTCGATCCACAGTCCACAGCTTCTTTAGATGTTGTTGGACTGCATGGACTAAGCGTGTCACTCCTATTGTTTTCATGGTTGAGATTCATTTCTTATATTATTGCTCTGCAACTAAGAGGGACACATTTGTTCCAGCACGGCATGTTCTTAGAGATCCTGGTGATAAATACACATTTGATTCTTGTGCTTGCAGACAGGCAATGCCAGTGATGTAATCACAGATTTTATTTTAGGACCTTAATATATATTTCATATCTGGAACATCCTTAACAGAGAGATGTGTGTGTGGTGTTGGAGACCCCATTCTGTAAAGAAGATTACGAATAAGTCGACAATTTTCTGGATAAGATGTATTGTTAATGTGCATATGATAGGAATGCCTTGACTGACATTACAGTTAAAAGGAAAATGGGAATTTAAGATATTCTTATTCCTAATATATATATATATATATATATATATATATATATATATATAGATATATATATATGTGTGTGTGGGTGTTCACATACAACATCTTTGTCATGATCCAGCTAATGATCAATAAACCTACACTTTAGCAGGTTTGAGTTTAAGCACTTGTTGCTATAACATTTCCATTTGAAAAACAAACAAATCTAATTAATGTCAAATGGTCAACAATCTAATCTGGATAACTCAGTCAATAGTTTCTATATATGTAAATGTTGTATAATTTTAATGTCCTGATAAACTAAACACACTCATTTGATATGCACATTTAAAAGAAAAAATTAGATAATTAAACAAAATCCTTGAGGATCAGGAATAAGAAAGTTACTTAAATATCTGTTGGCCTTTTTTGGTAACGGAAAGGTTAATCCATATTTTATCTCTGGAATTAGTGACCAGACATGAACTCTTAACCCTACTTTGTTGTTTCTTGTTGTTTCTTTCTTTCTTACAACTTATACATTCGAGACAGGTTGCATTATATTAACGGGCAAAGGACTTGAAATGTGGCTTTTGTATCTAAATGCAGTTCAGGATGTTTGATGGAGCTGTGAGACACCTACCAACCATATTAACTATTCATTCATGACATGACGCATGTCCACAATAGGTCTGCTATTAGACTAGGTATAAAATTTTATTTGATGACAAAAACATGAATAAATACTGTTTTCTGCATATTTTGTAGTATGTATTATAATAAGACACACCAGGTGTTCCAACTGTAAACACACACAAGGCACACTTGGCAAAAAAAAGGGACACTTAAGGGCTTGATACCAAAAGCAGATCCTTGTTTCAAGTATGTTGGGTATGCTGGAAGAGAACTACAGTTGAAATCTACTGCAGGCAGATGAAAGCAGTTCATGGGATCGGGGAGACAGCAAGACAGAGATGGATTCTGGGTAGTGAAACAGGTGTGGAGAGTGATGCACCTGAAAGCAACCTGATAACAGCGCTGCTGTGACCTTTTTCGGTATGTGTCTTGGCTTCCCCTCCTGCTCTCTGTAAGAGATCAGAGACTCATGTTACTTATTTATATTGCCACAGCTTCTACAAACTTACTGACAAAAGTAATAGGATTAGAGAAAGATGACAATTATATATATATTTGTATGACTTGTAGACAATTTTAACTTAAACTCACATATCTAGGTAGCCTACATTTCTGATATATTGTAGATGGAGGAATAAAGAAAGAACATGCTCTTACTGCGATTTATTTTTGCTGCTATTTGCATCATAGGAAAATAGACGGTAGTAACGTAGAAGAAGAAGACACCATTGAGCTGACAGAACATGGCCGTCCGGTGGCATCAGCTCCACGCTCTCCCCCACTGCTGGACTGCAGCTGCGGCGGCCTGCCCAAACGCTACGTCCTCGCCATCCTCAGCGGCCTGGGCTTCTGCATCTCCTTTGGCATCCGTTGCAACCTTGGCGTGGCCATTGTGGAGATGGTGAACAACAACACCGTCTATATCAATGGGACTCCTGTGCTTCAGGTAGCTGAATCAAATCAGACAGGACTCCTTCAGGATATTGACGTAGCTGGACTTGTATAATATGTATCTATTTTCTTGTTGCTCATAAGATAGTCTGGCCGAACATGAGAAAACTAGATTGCAGTACAACCATTTCAATCAACTCTTTCAGGGATGTATCTGATGCAGGTAGATATACCAAATAAATGCAGCTTAGTGGTAAATGTATTTTCTTTTCTCTCTCTCTCTCTCTCTCTTTCTCTCCAGTTAGCTCAGTTTAACTGGGACCCAGAGACAGTGGGGCTGATCCACGGCTCTTTCTTCTGGGGCTACATTGTCACTCAAATCCCTGGTGGTTTCATCTCCAACAAGCTGTTTGCCAACAGGTGACATGCACTTCATGACTATCAATAGTTCCACTGTAATCTCTGTTTTATATTATTGAATATTGAATATCTTTTGGATCTTAGATTTTTGCTAAGAAAAGCACTTTGATGATGTTTTCTGAGAGCCACTGTGAACCTTTCTCTTTTATTTTATTAAAAACAAAAAGATGAATCGATAACGGGTAGAAAGGCAGCCCAAACACAGTGCAGAGACAACAGAGGCTGTGGCCCGTGAGAGAGAAACTGTTCAATTTGACACGTGATGCACTTAGACGGATTATATGCTTCGCCTTTTGACGTGTTTCCTCGGGTTGAGGGTGAAGTCATTGTTGCTGCAGCCATGTCACGTATGTTAAGAAAGGATCACAAGAAAGACAAAAAAAAGAAGATAGGAAAAGAAAGGTTTGGGGGGAGCATGCATGGTTAAAGGGTTAACGCTGTATGCTGTGGTGAGCGGTGCTGATGGAGCAGATAGTAGTCCTGTAATAAAAGCTTCACAGGAAAAGAGGACACGCCACTGACAGAGTTAATAATGAAAGATCCTGCCTCTGATTTCTTTCTCAAACACCAGCCACTGGAATATTACAAGTGTCACTTACACACTGTTTTGGAAAAAAAGAAGGAAGGGGGGATGAGGAGAAGGAGAAAATAGATGAAACATAAGCGGCACGGTGGTGATGAGGCAGAAACTTGCGGACTGAAAGGCACGTCTTTATCTCAGTGCGTGAAAGGCAGAGGCGTGAGATCTGTCTCATAAGTCTGACTGAGACGCTTTGACCGTCAGACATTTGGAGATATGATGTCTGGCAATATTAGACATCCACCGCAGCTTCCAGACACTGGGTAGCATGTGCTCGTTGTCTTTATACCTCTTACAGACAGATAGTAGTAGTTTTTATTGATATATAACTGCATTTTGGTTCTAATTATGGGCAAAAGAGGAACTTCTTTGAAATAACTGATCCATTTAAACTTAAGTAAATTAGGAATGTAACATAACAAGCTGTGCACTGACTAAAATATGGTTTGTTACATTAGCAATTCATTGGAATAAATACATTAAAAGTATAGTATTTTAACAATGTATGAAATTCCTCATTATTTCCCATTTTCACAAGAAAAGGCTTTAACCCTTGTGTTGCCTTAGGGTCATTTTGACCCGAATCAATATTACACCCTCCCCCCGCCTTTGGGTCATTTTGACCCGATTCAATGTTTCACCCTCCTGTTACCTTTATATTTACTAACATATTTTACCCTTTGGGTTCAATTTGACGCCAGCAATTAAAACCTCCAGAAAATTATTAGAATTAATATTGTTTTCCAAGTTTAAGTGTGAGGCACTTTATGTTTGTTTGTTGACTACCGAAAGAACACCGACATTAAACATTGAATGGGGTCAAATTAATCCTAAAGCGGGGGGAGGGTGTAATATTGATTCGGGTCAAAATGACCCTAAGGCAACACAAGGGTTAAGTCTGTAAGTGCTTCAGGTGGAAATTGAAGCTGCTGAGACACACCCACACCCACACACACACATAGACACTATGATGACATTGCAGTATTTCTACAGGGTTTTTGGGGCTGCCATTTTCCTGACGTCAGTGCTCAACATGTTCATCCCATCAGCGGCGAGGGTGCACTATGGTTGTGTCATGTTTGTGCGCATCCTGCAGGGCTTAGTGGAGGTAAGAAAAAACATGGTGGGGGTTTAACAAGTGAAAATTATCCACATAAAGCAATATAGAAAACTAATAAAATATGCATATTTGATTTCTTGTTGAGTCAGATGAGAAGATCAATCAGAGATGCATCAAACATCTCATTTAACAAGAAAGGAAATAAGTGTATTTCCCAAAATGTTAGACTATTATTGTACAGATGAATCCCAGGTTTCCTCTCAGATCAATATGTGACCTTTGACATCTTCCAACCTTGCTAGGGTGTCACCTACCCAGCATGTCATGGCATGTGGTCCAAATGGGCGCCACCTCTTGAGCGGAGTCGACTGGCCACAACTTCCTTCTGTGGTGAGCAATGCCTCGAGTTTACTCTTGTCCAAAATACCCAAACTGACCGTGACACAAAGCTTTTCATTGATCCAATCCAGATTACACGGCCCTATACCTCAGAGTGGGGCTGGTCAGTAGATGGACATGAGAGAGGTCATTTTGTTTTGCAGATTTATACTGTTGTCTCTCCCGAATTAAAATAACCAAATTGCACTTTAAACTGGTACCATGACAACCCACACATGAACACCCTCTTGACATTGTCTGTAAATGAACGCGGCTCACCTGCATACTCACAAGGAGCTTCTCCCTCCATTCACGTAGAGGAAGCGTCACAGTGCTTTCCGTCCCAAAGCACTCTCATGCTCCCTGCTCTATTCAAAACAACAGTGTTCATGAATTCGTCTGATCATAGAAAACACATTAAAACACCTGCTCCGTCTAGCAGTGCCAACGAATGGCATTTATTCAATGAAACTAATGGGTTTCTTTGATGGGGCAAGACAAATGTTCACTATATGGTGTCGTTGTTTGTGTGAAACTGAAGGCTGTTGCAATGTAACGACAACTAATATTTTGTTTGTATAATATTTTATAAAAGACAACATCTTTTTAAAGCCAGGCTGTATATGATATACTTTTAGTTATTTATCGCTGAGTCCCAATGTAACTGCTGGTGTAATCATACCGTGACACTGAAATCTGTCTCCAATTGTTCCCAGGATCCTACGCAGGAGCAGTGATCGCCATGCCTTTAGCTGGAGTGCTCGTTCAATATGTCGGATGGCCTTCGGTCTTCTATATTTATGGTAAGACTCATAAAAATCATTTCAGTCTCTCTATCTAGTCAATAAGCAAATAAGTAAAAAACGAAATATGTTCATGCAAAGATACAGATAAAGACAAAGATAGTGCAGAGAGTGTGATGGGAAGATCAACACCATTTTCATGTTTACAATTAATATGCAGCTGGTTAACTTAGCTTAGCATTGAAGACTGGAAACATGCTATTTATTTGGTGAGGACAAAGACGATATATATATTGAGAATATACAATTTCCCAATGCATTGTATCACAGCATTTATAGCTACTGCTAGTTTCCAATGACCGTCTCTACAAGGGCCTTAAAATAACAAATATAAAGCCAGCCAACTTTTGGATAGAACCAGGTTAGTTTTCTGTTAAGCTAAGCTAACCATAGTTTTATATTATACATGACGTGTGGATCTCTTCATCCAACTTTCAGCCAGTATATATAAATATGTATGTGCGACCCTGAATAGGATTGATATATATACACACACACACACACAAGGTGTCAGTTTAGTGACATGCAAAGTGTTTTTGTAATCCTTGAATGGCCTACTGATCTGGCGGTTGTACTTTGTATGCCTTGCACAATAAGCGTTATCTGAATTGCTTTAGTGTTTGATTAAAATGATTAACATTGACATAAAATTCATGCTTTGCCAAATGTGTTTTAATAAAAATCTACTCTAGTTCTGCTGTAATATAATCTCATGATTTATTGATGTAAATTAGCATTTTCCTTTCTGGGCTCTGTGACTCATACTTTGTTCATCTTATTTTAATAATGAAAATTCTTGTGGTCCAGAGGGGGTCGGGTCTGTTTTAATTAGTCTACCCTGTCCCTTACAAAGCCTTCGATACAAATAAAAATATCTTTAAGTGTATATATATATAGGAATGCATTAATTTGTTGTTATTTCATGATAAGGTGTTTTTGGGATCATATGGTATGTCATGTGGCTGCTGCTGGCATATGGAAGTCCTCAGGAACATCCCACAATCACAGAGGAGGAGAGGATGTACATCGAGACCACCATCGGTGAAACAATGCGCCAACTGAGCGTGACTGAGGTGTGTTTGCCTAATATGCTGCCAGATTTAGGTTTTCATCGTGAATTTTATTTCATAGAATTTTACTGAAATTCGGACACCAACAAATGTGTGTTTCCATCACTTTAAAGGACATTGACTTACATTCATTTCCAGGAGACTTACCCAAACCATAATCACTGCTTGTCTAATCCTAAACTTAACCTTCAACCACATCTACACCCTAAAATGTAATGATTTATGCTATCCCCAAAAGGAAGGATCAATGTGACAGTAAAATAGATTTACATCCACACAAGCTCGTGTCACACACACAATGAACGACATACACTGGCTTCTGTCTCCCAATCACAGAAATTCAAGACACCGTGGCGTTGTTTCTTTACCTCCATGCCCGTCTATGCCATCATCGTGGCCAACTTCTGCCGCAGCTGGACCTTCTACCTGCTCCTGATCAGCCAGCCGGCGTATTTTGAGGAGGTCTTTGGCTTCCCCATCAGCAAGGTTGGCCTCAGTTTCATTGTAGCTATTCAACGGGCAATGACAAAGACCCATAAAGACAGATGATTAAACATAGGACTGAATGCATCATTTGCCAACAGGTGGGGCTCCTGTCTGCTGTCCCCCACTTGGTGATGACAATAATAGTTCCCATTGGCGGACAGCTTGCCGACTACTTACGCAGTAATAAAATCATGTCTACCACAAATGTGAGGAAAATCATGAACTGTGGAGGTACGTTGTGTTAAACAAGAAGCAAAATGTTTTGTCTTTTATTTTTAGACACTCTGGTTTGACTATTATTGTGCACAATGGTCCTGAACCACTCACATTAGCCAGCCGCAATAGTAAAATGTTATTTGTTTCTACTGTAAACTGCCGTAATAAAAAAGTTCCATATTGCCATCAGCCATTCCTTTTGAGCAATGGCATTAAAATAAAAAAAGGCATACCAATTTTTTTTTAAATGGCATTAAATTATGAGTGTAAAAAAAAAAAGTCCTGTTCGAATGATATTGTGCAGGACAATGAATTCAGTAATGTATTACAGTTCCTAGGAATACATTCGAAAGAGTTTTACTTGAGCCAACGAAGCACATTCTCTGATCCTGTATTTTGACAGGATTTGGTATGGAGGCCACTTTGCTGTTGGTGGTCGGGTTCTCTCACACTCGAGGGGTTGCCATCTCCTTCCTGGTTCTGGCTGTAGGGTTCAGTGGATTTGCCATCTCAGGTATTATAGTAGCACCAAAGAAATATTTGAAAACTGGGTGCGATGCCATTTACACACACCAGCTTGCCAAACATTCTCAGAGGCACTTCCCTTGAATATTTCATAGCTTCTTTCAAAGCCTCCAACTACTAAATGTCCAAGTTGATCTAAGCCATGTGCACTTTGGGAGAATGTATTTGCAACCTTTACTCGTCACTTCAAATATTGTGTGTTCTGTGTCTTCAGGTTTTAATGTCAATCATTTAGATATTGCGCCTCGGTATGCCAGCATCCTGATGGGCATTTCCAACGGGGTGGGAACTCTATCAGGAATGATATGTCCTCTGATTGTTGGAGCACTGACTAAAAACAAGGTACAACAAGTTGATTTGTAAAAAACTATTTTTTGCTTTTGTACCCGAGGCAAAGTAAAGTGACTACTGGGGCCCCAAGTGTAGACACCCGTCTAGGATTGGAACCCTCAGGAAAACTAGATCAACAGGTTTACATGGGTTCCTAACAGAGAGTAACAATACAGAGACAAGGCTGTCGATTCTGAATGGACATTTATTAAATAGCAACAAAAACCAAATGATACAATCAGCCAGTTCTAAAGAAATATATGTATATTGCATTTTTCACAGACAAAGGGCATAAAGTGCTGTACAGGAGTAGAAAAAAAAACACAACACAAAATGACCACACAAGGATCGAAAACATAAAAGAGGTAAGAAAGCACAACAAAAGGCGGTGCTAAAATACACAAGAAAATCAAGAATTAAAAACAGACTAAAGCAGGCCATAGAGCATTTATTTAACCAAACGACAGAGTAAACTGGTATGACTTAAGTTTATTTTCAACATCACAGAAACAGCTAACCGTAGGGGTGCAGGCAGAACATCCCATAGCTTTGCTGGTTAAGGGGAGTGTGTGGGACAGGCAGAAGATTTACCATGTTTGACCTGACATTGCGGGCTGGTAAATAAGGTCGAAGCAGTTCAGCCACATATGCAGGAGTTTAGTCTCTAGGGAAAAAGTTAGTAAATGTAGAAAACTTAATAATTTACGATGTAGAACAAACAAGTCAGTATTTGGAAATCTAGAACTGCCTCCACAGTCTGTATGATTTCAAATCAACCGTTTTAAGAGTTCATTATGGTTAAAACCATCGGCTTTAAAACAGACCTTCCAGAAGGCTAGTCTGTTCCCTCGCCACATTGGACTAAGTGCATCCAGAGGGAGATGCTGCAGCGCTGCCTTCATGTCAGCTCCTAATTAAACAATTGTCACCAGGTGTGTTTGTGCCTACCTGAGACAGAGGGTGGAATTTACATGGAGAGGGAACGCCAAAAGCCAAACTCTCACAAATATATTTTAACAGACGTACGTTGATTAGTTCATCTCAGATATTTTCCTGTTATCTTGCCTTTAACTTCAGTCCTTCGAAGTAATATTCAGATGAAATTATTTTATTCTACATTATGGGAGTTTACCAAACACAACAGGAAACTCAGAAACAGTGTCCTTCACTGAGGCGTTCCCTCATGGCATACATAAAACATAGGAGGTTTCCTTATTAGTCAAACATATAATTGCTGTATGTCATGTTGTTAATAATTGATAGCCCTGTAGAACATATTATATATGTTGCAGTTGATATTTTTTCCGGTGCTGTGTCTGATGTAAGGCAGTTTTACAGCGTTACAACCTCAGACTGGAAATTCATTCACTCTCTTTATCTCCCCACAGACTCGCCTGGAGTGGCAGCATGTTTTTGTTATTGCGTCCATGGTCCATTACACAGGGGTCATTTTCTATGCTATCTTTGCTTCTGGAGAACAGCAGGTCTGGGCCGACCCTGAGACCACCAGCGAGGATAAATGTGGCATTATCGATCAGGACGAGCTGGCTGAAGAATCAGAGCTCAACATGGAGAACACAGTGGCTCCCAAGATGAGTTACGGAACCACAGACAATTCCTCTGGTGGAAAACAGGGCTGGAAAAAGAAGAGAGGGGTGACTATGCAAGAGGAGGAGGAACGGTTTGAGAATGCCGACTCCCAGGACCGGTACCAGTGAGACAGCCCGTGGGGCAAAGGACTTCTAAAACACTCGAGGTCGAGGCTTTGAGTTTGATTACAAACCTGGGAAAAATGTAAGAAATATTGGTGATGAGGAGCCGCAGCATCATTTGTATCCCTTTTGGTTAATACTCCAGTTAAACTGATGTCCTGTAATGTAATAAATCATGGGGGGACAGCACAAAAAAGCTAAAGTGCTAAAATAAACCATAGATCTGATTAGAAATCAATTGGGGCAAAATTAGATAACAAAAATATGCACAATTACACTATATATCACAGTTTAAACATTATATATAACTACACTGAGAATTTAGTTTTGACTAGTATTTTTAGTATAATGGAAATTAAACCACACAGATACACATTTATGAACCAACTGTGCTGTGTTAAAAGAACATCAGAAAACACAGATCAACTTTCAAACTAGACTCTCTTCTTGCAAACTGCGTTGATACTTCGTCCGTGTCGGCAAACGTTGACTACGTCGTAGTTTTTTTATTTTTTATGTTATCGTGTCAGCTATGCAACGTGAAAAGAGATGTGCTTTTGGATTGTAATAATGAGTTTGACAGCAGTGTTAATGTTATGAGCCTTATTTATTTTTGCTCGTATGTATTTGCTGTTTCTGAATGATTGCACTTTGCACCGCTCAGCCCGCTCCCTGGACGCAGCAGGTCTTAGTTCACCATCGGTTTGTGATGCACTTCTTTCAGCATTATATCATTTTATTATTTATACTGCTTTGAGCTCATCATGGGATGTAATGGATGTTGAGATCAGTGATGAAGTTACTCCTAATGCATTTAGTGTAGCTCTATATATTCTCCTGGTGTTTGTCTTTTTTGCAATTTGTCAATGTTTGACACATAGAGACCCAGTTTTTTTCTAAAAAATAATGTACTGTGATGTATAATCCAAAAAGAGTATGGGGAATTGACACTCACTGTTTATCATTACTGCTAAAGAAGAGGAAATTGATTTTTTTACTGTAAATTAGTATCCTATTGTTTGAGAGAGCATTAATTTGATTTGCACTTGAATTGATATGTGATACTTCTGTATTAAAGCAACACTATGTAACAATTGTACCTTAAAATAACAGCTTGAAAAAAATTGTGCCGCTACAATGACTTTTAATATGGCGATGTGCGCCTCCGCTATTGCCATCGGGGGTCTGTGGGGAAATAACTCCGCTATGTAAGATTCTGGAGCCGCCCGCTCTGGGGCGGATGTACTTCGACCTGCTTTCTGGCAGTGATTACGCAATGTCATAAAGTGCCACTCCATGCTCGCAGCTCCAGTATAAGGGTAGCTTTTTTATGTAGCTTTTTGGTGCTGTCAACAATATTGTATTCGATCACACGTACTCCACATTCAAACATTTAGAAAACAACGTATATAGGCTGAAAACGCGATCGGTATTTCATCTAAACTAAATGTTGTCATTCTTTTGGTTATGTTGTTTCATTCGCCCTTAGCAACTCAATCAAGGGGAAAAGGTACAATACGCTAAAAAAAAGGGAATGGGCGGATCTGCGAATTCTGGTGTTAACTCTCTGCTCAAATGGTCGTAAAAGAAAAACACACAGTCGATATGCGGAAACCCAAATGTTATTATATTAAATCAAATTCAATGCATCTGCAAGCCCCCAAAATGAACACATACACTAAAAAATCAAACCCACTCAAAACGAAGTATAATCCCCGGATCCCGACAGTCCCCAAAGTCTTTGCAGTCCCCCAAAACAAAAGTAAATGACTGCACGCGCACACACCCCCCCCCAAAAGCCGGCAAACAGCTGACCGACCAGGCGGAAACGTGGCGAGGCGCCGCGTTCAATCCCCGCGCTCCTTCACCCTAGTCCGGTAGGTGCTGGGCCCAGTTCAGTGTTCCTGCGCAGTCTTCGTATTAGTGATCCCGCCCGTTGGTATAAATCCAAAATAGAAACAGTCGCCGGATTGCTGCCGTTCTGAGTCCGCCGCCTGTCAGCGCACTCCAAACAAAAAAACCCTTGCTTCACTTCCCCCTCGTCACCTTTTATAACCCGTGACACGTACAAATAATAACAATAATAATAATAATAATTATAATACAGGACAACACATGATCCTAACTCAATACAAGTGTATGCGAGGCTGCGTCTATCGTAACTGGGTATTTACGACACTGAAGTAAACGTTAAATACCTCAAAAACTGAAGGGGGCGCCAAAAGGGAAAAACTACATAGTGGGGCTTTAAGATTGTTTAGAGACATAAAATCATGTGACGGTTCTGAATTATGGATTACCTTGTATGAGGTTATTTAACATTCTTGCTACTTTGTGTATTTAAAGAATTTATAAAAAATAACTTGAAAGGTGCACTCAGTCGAGTAAAGATCTCCACCAAGTGTGTCTGCAATGACCACCATTGTGTGATTGAATGAATACAACCAGTGCTGTAAAGCGTCCATCGTCCAAAGGTCTTTGTTCAAACTCAAACACAGGAAGCGATGTAATGTTTTACAAGCGATGGACTTGAAGTCATCATATAATACACACTTCATAGAATTGTGCCAAAACGTAAAGGTAAATGTATCAAGCAACGGCTCAGTGGCGGCGAGGTACAGCAATGTGTGTATTGGTAGTTCCACTAGCGGTTAGCCTGTTTCCCCAACTGTGTCTCTGGGCGCAGGGCAGCAGCTTGAGGTTGGCTCAGAGTAGTGAGTGAGTAAGCAGGCAGTCAACGGCAGTAGGCCTATACAACCCGTAATAAAAAAAATGTTTGCGAAAGTGTGAGACCATACAACCAGAAGTCCTTGAGAACTTGCCACCAAATATATTGTGCACTCACGGACACACACACACACACACACACACACACACACACACACACACACATCATTTCACGCAGGTTTTCGCCCGCCGGAGAGAGCTAATTACCAAATTGCACACAGTGTGGGATGGAAAACTAGACTTAGCTTCTACAGACATGCTAGTAGCTCTGCAGAGTGTACTCAGCCACAGCAGTATCTAAATGCTGATGCTAGAATGGCAATATAATACAAATTATAATGATAACATGCTGATTTTTAACATGTAGGCCTACAATGTTCGCCAAGTGTATTTCATTTATCATTGTAGCATGCTGACATTTGCTAATAGGCCTAAGCAATGTTGTAACAATGCAGCTGTGTTGATTGTAAAGTATATGAATTGAGATTTTGAAATTATGCAAAATGAGAATCACGATTTTACAATTCATCCTGAGACAAACATGATTAGGCCTATCATGAAGAGCGTTCACTCAAAACTCGAAATGCCAACCTGCTTCTCATCAAAGTCGGAAGGCCTCCTCCTCTGGGAACCATGAATGTCATGGCAATCCATCCAATAATTGTGGAGATATTTTAGTCTGGATCAAAGAGGTGGACTGACTGACTGACCGACCAACACTGCCATCTAGCTGTGTTGCTAGCATGACTAAAAGAAATAAATAAACAGTTTTGAAAGATGAAAGGAAGTAGCCGAACACGTTTGTGCCTTCTCCGCTTTGTTTCTACCACTCAAGCTCATTTTTTAAATATTTAAATCATAAATATAATGCTTCATGAAGAAACAATGTGCCCTGTCGATTATTGTTGTCTTCTGTAACTACTTGACAGAATAGACTGTCCTTAATGCTGTCTGTTTATGTTAGAGAGCTCAAATTAGGCATTTTTTAATATTCCAAAGACTGCTCTGTTTCCCATCACGCTGTGGTAAACATCCTCTGTCTTATCTGTCTTTATCCGCCTGCTTCATTTTCACCACGGAAGATAATTACTGGACAGGATATTCCTCGTCAGTGTAAGACTGGCCTCTGCAAAACTACTGCCGCTTTACAGGATGACAGTTAGTGGGAGTCTATATATTGGGAAATATACACATGTATTAAAATGTTTAACGCTTAAAGTTGATGCTTTGTGTGCATTTGTTGATGGAAAATGTCAAGGTCATAGACTTTGTGCTGTCCTTGCGGAACATGAGGACGATTATGTCACGTTCCAGGGTGTGTTCTTTCTGTTATTTCATGTGTAGACTACGACACTCACAACGTCTGGAATGTGTAACAAAACACTAAAGTTAAAGGCAACACATTGATCTAATCTCATTAACATTAAACCACATTGACAGAGATATTTAGAACAGATTTAAATCACTGTAGGTTTAAATTTTGACCGCTGTAGATACAACATGTTAATATAATCAGTGGTGTTGTGTCCGTCCTTTTTCTCCAGGCCATTGCTGGCAGCTCATGCCCCACATGCTCTTAAACAGACCAGATAGTCCACAAACAGCCAGCAACCAATGGCAAAGGTTCTGTTTATTTCAGAGACTGTCTGTTGACTCAGAAGGGCCTCTTTGGATGTAGCAACAACCTATCAATGATTAAACAAGTGGGTTTTTTGGGGCCAAATTAAGTATGATAAAGAAACGAAGAATGTGATTTCCAGCGTACGTGTCAATCTTAGAGACAACAAAACCAGAGGCAGGTACGCTGAGGTATGAAAGTGCCAATATATACAAATCTGGTGTAGACTTTGATTGGTTTAAGGTCGGATGGCAACGATTGCTACAATCTGCTTTCTGGGGTTTTTCTATGAAGACCTCGATCTGTGCTTCAGCAAAATTATTATAAAAACATTCACAACATGCTCAACATGTGCACGTACAAGGAATTGGACTAAGTTGTTATCTCTCTCTGGGCAGAAATATAAATAACAGCTATAGGGACATGGACAACAAAGCCTGACAGATGAAGGAAAACAATATAAAGGACAATCATTTACACAAGTAGTGAACAAAATATATATAGAATTTGTAAAAAAAACCCACAAAGACTAGAAATAATCCATAAATTATAAATAATCCAAAAAGAGCAAATAAATAATAACTGAATAGATATACAGGGACTGGATGATTATGTACAGCATTTCCAAGTAAATAATTATATATACAGTATAGAGAGTAAGTATAATTTATATTGACAGTGATGGATGATTTACAGTGTCGTTGCAGCGAAAAGAAGAAGACACCATGAGGTTCTGGTTTTGTAATCAAAGATAAACAATATATACTTTTGGATTGATAGCAGCGCTTCTACTTGGCTCGCCTGCAATAACACCAGTTGTGTGTTAATAACTTGATGTATGTTCCATGTGTGATGTTTGGTTTGTGTGTGTATGTGTGTGTGTTTGATGGGGGGGGGGGGCAAGGGGGAGGGGATGTGTGTTGGGAGGGGGGATGACATGGACAGGAATGGACAGTTTAATTAATAACCACTATCCATTTCTCCCTGACCTCAACTGGTCAAACATGCTCTCACTATCCAGACACAAGCAGCTAAATGTTCATTAGCAAATATTGATTGAGCTATAGCTCACAGAGTGGATGTCAGAAAAAAGGCTGCAAAACAGGAAAGTAAGCGGGCAGGAATTCCACATCAACTGACCGGGATAAGGTAAGAACTTTGAGTCTGAACATATTTCATGTTCTCTGGTGAGCCGGGGACTCCTTGTTAGTCCACTGTGTGCCGTTGTGTGTGAGGTGTGTTTAGATGATGTGTGGGGTTTCAAAGTGGACTGAGGGCTTCTGACTCCTTGTGGGTTGCTCTTGGATCTCTGGGGAAATTACACTGAGTTCATTAAAAACAAAATGTGTCGGATGAAAGTAATGTTTCACATGTGACCAAGTGTGGTAATGACACCGGAAAGAAAGGCCACACATTGGTTTCATAACATGTCTGATACACACGAGAAACCTTTGGGCTATTTTACCATTTTATTAAATGAGCCTATATCTAAGACAGAACACTTACATACATTATGTTTAGCAAATTAACATTAAGAAAGACAAGATAAATCTTGTGACACATCCGAATGTCTACTTGATTATGTGATGTGAGAGAAAATACAATAACTGCTCTGACAAAATGTAGAAGGAAAAGACTCTTTCCATGACTCGCTATACAGGCGGCATTGTTGTGACCTGACCTACATCCCCCACCTCCATGCAGGCAGAGCTCTACTGTACATCTCATCCCTGAATGGGAGAGAAGACCTGTCAGGAGTATTGATGTAGAGACCCCCATGCTGATGTTTTATTATAAGGTGGTGCAGGTTTCAGAGGATTCTGCAAACCTATAAAGGTGTTCAGGAGATCATCTTCATGGATCACAAATCATTGTTATGATTGTTACAGGAGTAAAGAGAGCTTTACTACAACCACCACCCAGTCCAACCTGGTTTTCTGAGTTTGTGCCCAACGACCCTCCTGAATGAACGAGTGGGTGGGCCCTGACATCAATGTGGTGGGAGCGCTACCAATTCCACCCGGCGATGAATTCTCCATCTCAGAGAGCTCCCACTTGTTTGGTAAGTCAACTTGGCAGGAGCTCGCTCACAGAAAGACTGCAGTGTACAGCCATATCGTGGTGCTTTGAGCAAAGTGCTAACATTAGAACGCTGATGTTCTTACAGTGACAACATGCTGATGTTTCAGCCTGGTGTCACAGAAACACGAGGAAGGGCTATGCCTTTTTAACAATGCGTATGCAAGTAGCGCAATAGCAATATCAATGAAAAGTCAAGATCCTTTTTCGTGGTGGGCACGCAAATACAATGCATCTGTGTGACTGTGTGTGTGAGAAAAACTACTTTTTGCTGGTGAGGTGGGCAGGCCAAACAACACAACACAGGACTTTCAACCCAAAGAACCCAACGTGTGGATATAAAGTGATGTGTTCAGGGCATTTTACCCAAAACTAATTAAGTTGTTTTGTGGCAAGTAAAATGTTGAACATGTTCTCTATCTTAGTTTATTTAGTTTATTCTTGCAGGTATTCAATCATGAACCAAGGTAGTGGACCCATTCAATGTTGACCTGCTGGTTCTAGATGAGAAGTCAGGGGCCAACAAAAATATATTGGCAAAAAGCTGTCTTGTTCCCGATTAATTTATTCTGCATGGACATGACACCAGTTCCACCACAAATGATCTTCCTCAGGTAAAGACAGAGCTGTGAGCACTGCACACATACATAGGTGAGCTATGTGAACATGTCACACATCAGCTGTGAATTGGCTAATTACTGTAATAAGATACACAAAAGAACAATCTACCCAAACTGTGATCACAAAAGGGAAAGCAAGAAGAAAACTAACACAGTAACATATATTTGAAATTGTTGTAGATTATAAATAGTGTGGTGTGAGGCTGCTCTGTACATTTACTGCCACAACAACCAATCAACTACCTGCTATTATAGGCTGACTGCACAAGACACACCTCTAACTTGCTGAGTGAGTTGTACCACCATTACACCACGTGCTGCACGTGAGAGTGAGTGAACACTAATTAGCAAGCAAGAAAAAAAGTGAAAAAGAAAAAACGATTGAAATGTCCATCTGCTGTCACTTTAAGTGGTTGTAGTACAAATGCAACACAAATATCATCACAGTATCCACTTTTATATAAAACATTTTCTGAATCAGTTAACCTGATTCAGAATATGAGGGTTGGTGGTGATGGAGAGGTACAGTGCAGATTTTTTCTGATATAAAAATATATAAATGAAATCACTTGTCAAAAACCGACAGAGCACATCAACTGTAAGCAATGACATCTTAGATTTGAAAGAAAAATACATCCATGCCTGCAGAAAATAATTACCCAACACCTGCAGGAAATGTATGGATGCACATGTCTTCTTATAGTTGCATGAACCAGCTCACATCCATCTCACCATACAGTGGCGGTCAGCTGGTGCCATTGTCCAGAATTGGATATGACTTCACACATTAGTCAGCTACTTGTAGATGAAAATAAATGTAACCGTGTGGTTAATGAGTAGCCGGGGACAACCTTTGCTCCCCTTGGGATTTCTCAAGCAAACGTCAAGCAGTTCAGTACTTGAGCTGTTGTTCTCACATCTTTAAAGGAAGGTTTCCCAATAACATAAATAAATGGATGATGGTTTGTTAGAAAGACGCGAAGGGAGGACCGGACTACGAAACACAGCTGGACTGTTGGGATCAGAGAGTACAGTCTCTGAATAGTTTGTGTGTTTGGTAGCACGGAGATGGCCATGGTCCAGACGTGCAAGTCTTCAAGAGGTCAGCATTACTTACTTTACAGATGTTGCATTAGAGTTTGTGTGTCAGTTTGCTTTAATGATCGATTATATATTTTTTTCAAGTAATATTTTGTGTGCATAACGAAACACTTGTTGTCCAAATCAGTAGTCACAATACAGCACTGTAATCATGCTTAATATTTCATTTTCATTTCATTTATTTATTTATTTGTACAGGGACCGTACACATTAATCAACCCATGGGTAAATGTGTTAACGTTAGCTCAGGCTAAATTTCAGCTTTGGTCCCTGTGGCCAGATGTTACAGCCTTCACTAAAGGAGTAAGAGGTTAACACGGTAACATAATAGAAAAGCAGTAAACATACAGGTTACGATAAAATACTGGCCTCTTCATAAAATCATTAAAACATAAAATAAAAAAATAAAAATGTTTAAAAAAACAGACATAAAAACAATAATTATTTACACAATCACTGAGGAGGGAGTCACAGTTCATGCTCACACATCTGACTGGTAAAAAGCCAGTTCTTCAGGCCGTGTTTAAATGAGTAAAAAGTTCTGCTAGTGCGTATATTCAGAGGCAGGGCATTCCAGAGCTGTCCTGCTTTCACTGAAAAGGCAGACTGACTAAAAGAACTCCTCCTAAATGGGATGACGCAGTCGCCTCTCTCCACAGATCTAGTTTGTCTGCTACTCTGTGTTTTTTGTTTCATAAATTCACCAAGTGGGGGAGGAGCCATATCATAAAAAACTTTAAAAACGAGACACATATTGGCGAGTTTAATGAGGTTATCCCAGTTCAGGAGACTGTATTTAGTTAAAATGGCACAGTGGTGATAACTCCTGGGCTTCTGATCCAGTATTTTTAGAGCTTGCTTATGCAGGATTTGAATTGGTTTCAGAGTGGTGCTGCTTGCTTGAGCCCAGCTGGTTAAGCAGTAGGTCAGATATGGAATGATGATTGCATTAAAGTACAGTTTTGCAGTATCTGTTTAAACTGGTTTAAAGTGGAGGTTACATGTCATTCTAAAAGACACAGTGTGCTTTGTGAAAGCGAGATGTTAATCATTTATGGGTTTATAATATCTGTTGTAAGGCCTACCGACTACGCTGAGCCAGTGCCTATTCTAACAAGCTTTTGCAGGTAAGCACATAAAATAAAACAGTCTCGTGGAGTTTATGATCAAGGTTTTTTACTATGACGGAAATCATAGTGCAGACTGTAAAGCCCCTCAGAAAACTACATGACTTCTGGGTGTAAAAATAAAAGTAACTCTACTTTACTCAAAATTGATTTGGCTGCGTCTGACGCTTGAGCTTCAACATTGTTATTAAAGGAACACAATGATACGAACAGGGGGCGACTCTGTAATGTGGGAGGGGTCTCTGGTAGTGGTGATCCCACAGATCATTATCACCAGGCTGTGCACCCAACAGTTCTATTGAGTTTCTATTAGCATCCTTCAGCTCATTGTTTTGATTTTCTGGTCCACAACTTCACAGTTGTGGCTCACTCTCATCACTCTTATTGCAGCAGTTTACAGCAAAAAAGCAATGATGACCCACTGTAGAGTACGTATCCTGCACCAAACGGCAGACGAAGTTAGAAACAAGATGGAACTAGTGTAGTATTTAGCAGTAATTACAGGATATTTTGAAGACCAAAAACTGCGAAAAGATAATGAATATTTGACTTACATGACTCACATCAATTCTACTAAGTCGGAAATGGTATTCTTGACTCGGTAGTTTCTATCTTAAGTCAAGGTCCATTTGCAAGATTTTCAAAAGCTATTTATGATAAGGGAGCTATCTCCATTTACTAAAAAGTTCCACGAGACGCAGCTAGAATCTGAAACAAATATAAGTTCAATTGTTTAAAGATTTTGTTAAAAAAATGTGACACATTTTTTAATCACTTTTATCATCCCTCTCCTACTTCTTTTAGATATCCTGGCAGATCAGGTCAGTCCTCTCCTGCAGGATTCCGACATCTTACCCTTCACCGGCTATTCCAGCATGCAGTATCAGTCCATGGAGCCTAACATGTCTTCCACACCATACTACTCCAATCAGAACTACTACCCTCAGTACCATGGAGACGAATGGTTCTCACACACAGGGATATATGAACTGAGGAAAGAACCTCTGGGGGTCGGCTATGATGCTGAGATGGAGGAGGTGTCCACTGTGATGCCCGTTGTGTGCAAGAGGACCCGACACATGTTGCAGGCTGGAAGGATCAAAGGGGAAGAACTATGTGTGGTGTGTGGAGACAAGGCCTCTGGATACCACTATAACGCTCTCACCTGTGAGGGATGTAAAGGTGAGGCAAGCTGTGCAAGTTTGCTGGATTTTAGTTATTGACAAACAAACAGTGATTTTATAAATCCCTTCTGCTCGAGCCGTTTTCCCTGCCTTTGCTTGCAAAATGCAAAGTCAGAGTGGCTGGTTTTAAACTGTTTGATATACATTTCTGGGCACATAACAAGGCTGCATTTTAGAAAATAAAACATTTGTTCACATTTGTCCGACATAGCAACAATTATGTTATTATCTTTTGCTGTTGCCTTAACCCTTGTGTTGCCTTAGGGTCATTTTGACCCGAATCAATATTACACCCTCCCCCCGCCCTAGGATTAATTTGACCCTATTCAATGTTTAATGTCGGTGTTCTTTCGGCAGTCAACAAACATACATAAAGTGCCTCACACTTAAACTTGGAAAACAATATTAATTCTAATAATTTTCTGGAGGTTTTAATTGCTGGCGTCAAATTGAACCCAAAGGGTAAAATATGTTAGTAAATATAAAGGTAACAGGAGGGTGAAACATTGAATCGGGTCAAAATGACCCAAAGGCGGGGGGAGGGTGTAATATTGATTCGGGTCAAAATGACCCTAAGGCAACACAAGGGTTAAGAGGCCACAGCCTCCCATTACAGGGATGATCATATCTACAGACCAAACAGTGACTGGTCAAGAGCTACACATACATGAGGACAATTTGTAATTACTTCCGCCTTGGTAATCTGCTTTGTGTTTATTAGGCCTGACTGACAGACAGTACAGTACAGTGTTGCATCTCATTGACTGTTTGTGTGCTTTTGATACAATGAGATTAAGGGCGGTTGAATCACACTTTACAACTATTACTACAACTGCTGCACACTCTGCATAATGTTGATTACATATTTGATTGCATGCACGGGAAAGGCAGTGAATCTATGCAATCTTATCGTACATCAAGATCAGCTCAGATTTATTGTGTTGAAGAAAAGATCAAGGCATATTTGATATGAGCAAAGCATATATGAGGAAATATTACAGTAGCTATACAAGCCTTCTCCATGTCAAAAACATACACTTGGTGACATTGGAGTTGTGGCCTTTAACTGCTCCTCCCCTTGTTTCCCCGTGAATTTGCTGTGATTCCAGCCAAACCACTGGGTGAATGGATATAAGTGTAATTCCACACTATGAGTTTGGACAATGCCAGGAGTGCAGCAGCTCACAGAATAGGCTCAGCTCTATACCCGGTACTGCTGCCAGGTTGGGTTCCCTCTCAGCTTTCTGTTGTACAATGCAGGAGCAACCTGAGCGCAGTTACGCTAACGCATGTCATTCAGCTTAATGTTCCATGTCAGAATTTCTAATAACTGTTCCAAAGTTATGCTGTGCGTTTGTGTGTGTGTGTGTGTGTGTGTGTGTGTGCATGTGTGTGTGTGTATGTGTGTTCTGGGCTACTGTGGAAACATGGCGATGCAACATGGTTGACTCTGTGAAGAAGACTCACTCACTCTGTAGCTATGAGGGGCTCATTTCAACGAAAACCCCGGATTCTTAGTGACAACACACAAAAGAAAACATAGTTATGAATATTATATACAAGTCCTACCAATAAATACCCCTAAATCCTACATACTGCTGCTATAAGTATCAACATCACGAGCACTCGACATGCAGAATAGGCTGAGTAAGAAGCCATTTACTGTTGCTGTTGGTTGAGATGTAGGTCATTTGAATTGTATCATGTCTATAAAATAAATGCAAATAATTAGCAACTAAAACTGGCATTAAATGTTTTATAGGAACATGAAATAAAACTATAATCTGAAAACTAATATGCATTGGAACAGAGGTATAAATTTGTCTGAGATGGAAATAATTAAGTACATTCGGAATTAACTCAAAAAGAGTACTTAAATGAATGTACGTAAGTGTGGCCCAACAGAAAATACTGTAAGTAGTCCATAATGCACTAAATAGATTGGCTTTGTATCGGCATCTTCTGTACCTGGATCACAATAATAACTTGTTTTGTCAATCAGGTTTCTTCAGAAGAAGCATAACCAAGAACGCTGTGTACAAATGCAAGAGTGGTGGAAACTGTGAAATGGACATGTACATGCGCAGGAAATGCCAGGAGTGCCGGCTAAGAAAGTGCAAGGAGATGGGAATGCTGGCTGAATGTGAGTATCGCTGGTCGGTTAGGGACTCTAGTTCCTCTTAACGCTGACAGGATGCAAAAACAATTAACGGGATGCGACATTTAAGAATTGTAGACACATTTCTGTTTCCTATAAACTATCAGTTCAGACTGATTTGCAGCGATAACATGCACACAGTGCCCTGTATATTTAGCCGAGTCAAGACAGGCTGCCAAAGGCGGCTATGGTGAGCCCTCATTTCCCATTCTGACCGAGCCTTTTGAATTTAACTGGAGGATTGGGTGTAACATGTCACACAATAGACACGTCCAGCCTGTGTTACTGTTACAGGAATAGAAGCAGTTAAACAGACACCTTCAGATCAATTGAGAAAAATAACACCTACAAAGTGGCTGCTGTCATTAAAAGCAACTTGCAATGCAAAAACTCTTTCTATTTGGGATTTTTTTCTTCGGTATTTACACAAGCTGAGCATAACTTAACGTGAAGATGGAACGTATGTGCGCATGTACTTTCAGAGTCTTTATGATAAATGATTGGGTTTATTGTGAGGTTTTGGTCGTAAAACAGCCGGAGGATGGCTGCTCATAAATAGTGCAGGCAAGTTGTGATGAATATTGCAGGGTGGCAGGCATTCATGACTCGACCTGTTGAAGCAACAAGAGCTCGACAAATGAGACTTTTATTGGTCATAGCTGGAAAAGACAGATATTAATTTACTGGAAAAACACATTTTGTACTCACTCACTTTCCCTTTAAGTCTAGAGAGAAATAATGTTCTGACTTACAAAGTAAAATAGAAATGTAGGTTGCAAAAACAATTGGAAAAAACTAATCAACACATTAGATTATAAAAGACAACTTAGACCAGTAGAATTGAATCAAACAAGAGATTAAAAAAACATTAAAAAAAGAATAGAAACTTGCAATGACGTCAATGTAGCTGTGACTTATGACTCACTGACATGTATGGATTTCGTAACATTGGAAATGAAATATGGTGTTAAAATTAAAGTTAAGATTCTTGCTTTATTATGCCACTGTGGCCTCCGGATAGATGAAAATGAACATTTACCAATGCTGTTTAATAAAAAGCTGTGAGTTATTTAACACACATAGTGAAGCCTTCATCCTCGCTGGCAGGCCTGCTGACAGAGATCCAGTGTAAGTCTAAAAGACTGCGGAAGAACACCAAGGCGTCCCCGAGACAGTCGACCGGAGACGAGACAGAGGGGGCGGACAACACAGACCACAAGCACGTCTCCTCAACCACCAAACTGTCGAGGGTAATCACAACCTCAGCCGTGTCCTGGACATTTCTCTTCTCAAAGATTCTGTGAGTTTGTCACATAAACTGAAAAATCAAATGTCACTCACCAGTTAAGGATGTGTTCGCTTTTCCCTTCAGGAAAAGGTCGAAATGACCAAAGAGCAGCGGGCTCTCATGAAAGCCATCGTAGATGCTTACAACAGACATCAGATTCCTCAAGACGTGGCCAAAAAACTGGTATATCCTCAATATCACTTTAAATTTGACATTTCTTTAATGACTTTAACCATTAACATTTAAAGATCAGATGGATGAGTTCCTGTTGGCATCACAGAGCTCAAATACACAAAGCCACACTTGGACCACTTGAAGTTCACATGACATGCTCGTCTGACGCTGCTATACCTTACACATGTAGTTTACTGCCGGTGGGTTTATGCAGCTTGGTGTGTCTTCTCTCTGTTGATCTGACATTCTTCAGTGATCTTTGCTCTTGTTTTTTCTCTCCAGCTGCAAGAACAGTACAGTGCAGAGGAAAACTTTCTCCTATTGACAGAAATGGCTACAAGTCAAGTTCAGGTTTTGGTGGAATTTACAAAGAATATTCCAGGTATTGTTCCCGAATTTGCAGGTGTTATCGAATATAGACTTGCATAACACATACTAAGGATGATAACATACCACAGTGATAACAGGAGTCTTTGCTGGATTTAATGTGTGTGTTGTTGCCCTTGGCAGGTTTTCTCTCTCTGGATCGTGAGGATCAGATCGCTCTGCTGAAGGGTTCGACTGTGGAGGCCATGTTTCTACGCTCAGCTCAAGTTTTCAGCAGAAAGATGCCCAACGGACACACGGTAGTTTTGGAAGAGAGGATACGCAAGAGTGGTGAGTCAACTAAAGTGGTCCCTAAAACTACAAGGCACTCTGTGGTCGATGCTGTACTTTTGGATGAACAGCTCCATCAAAATTTGAGTAGTGCAACCCCGAGCATCCTTGAGGTTTCAAAAGAAAAGCTTTCTTCAATTTTCAGAATAATCTTAGTAATTTTAAAGTTTGAAACTATAGTATCTTCGTTCTGGATTCGTAACCTTCAACACTTTGTCGTGCTTCACTCTACCAGCAGGCTGCACATGCAGCATCATGACATTTGTAGTTCCACTTGCAGCCAAGCAGTCAGATCTCGTCAGATCATCCTTTAATAATTGATCTGCCTGATCGGTCTGCTGTGGCTTGGAGGTGTGTGCTGACCTGTTGATCTCTGGCTGGGTGTAGGTTACACATGCACACTCACCCTCAGTGGGTACAGTTTCACTGTGAGGGTGAGGGAACCCAGCTCTTCAGTGGCACTGGGTTACATTTATTAAAACACACACACATATTTGTCTGTTTTTGCAGCTTCTGTTTACACATGACTCCCATATCAAATAGTTTACCAGCTTGGTGGGTTTATGTATGCAAGGTGTCATTATGTCAACCAGGTTGGACAGTTAGACAGAGAGTGATGGCAACTGTGTGTGTGTGTGTGTGTGTGTGTGTGTGTGTGTGTGTGTGTGTGTGTGTGTGTGTGTGTGTGTGTGTGTGTGTGTGTGTGTGTGTGTGTGTGTGTGTGTGTCACTGGGTCCCTCAGTGCAGCTCTGGTGTGAATGGTTGGGATAAGAGACATTCACACTAAAGGCCAGTCTGGGAGAATAAGGGAGCAAAGCTGTCTGAAATGACCATTGTTCCTTATCAAAACATCAAGAGTGCCATTGTCCACATCTCTCCCTCTGAGCCCCACCAGCATTTCTGAATACTTGATGATGTGTCTGAACAGACAGACACCCTCTGCCAGAATAAAGAGCATCGGAAGTAAGAACTGTTGCAAGTGTGCAAGAGCAAACATTAAAAATGATCTCCAGATCAGTTTGTGTTAATCATCTGTTATTATTGAATCATTACTGAAGAACAAAGCAGAGTACATATTTTATATATGATATAGGTCTATATTTTGGCCATTTTCTTGGCCATTTTGCACCTTTGAATTTCATTACATGAGGGGAGAAAGAGGGGAAGAGGTGCAGCAAATTGCCCCGGCTGCTGCAGTAAGGACTCGACTTGGGTGCATTGGGGCGACTCTAACAGGGGATTTGTCCCACTTTAGAGATGAATGAGGCTGATTCTGCTTCTAATGTATTGCAGCTACTGTATTTTAAGACTCATAACAGAATACTTACTTTACTTGGAAAATGACTTGCCTTCCTTTAACACAAGCTTGATCAAATTATAGGCAAATAATACTACAGATTAGGGAGGACTGTTGGTTGAATGCCCTGGCTAATTGGCACTGTTATGTAAGACAAGCTCCTTCTACTCTTTCTCTATTGCCTTTTCTTCTGTAATTTATGGGACATTTATTTTATCAGAAAAAACTACACGTGTTCTTCGCATTTGTTTGAGTGCATTGACTTATTTCTGTCCTGCTCTGCCCTTGTCACATGTGCACCTTCATTCATCACATTAGTTCATCACATGATCAATATAAAGACTAACATCAATATGCATACAGGGATCACTTCATATTATGAAAGGTACAATAATTTGAGAAATGTAGATCGAAAGTTCATGGTGAAAAACAACTAAAGTTGCGCCTGAATTTTACAACTTTACTCTCGCTTTTTTATGTTGTCGATCTGGAGAGTCTTTGAGCCAGACTAAGCAATTGTTAATGTAGCACTGTTTATGTTCTGAAATGAGAGAAAGTAATTAAACCAGGGCTTAAAAGACAGGTCATTGTGCTGATCCAAAGTGTTTGGCTCTAGCTCACCATAGTATTTTGAAAGGGAGCTTGATTGTGTCCATTCATTAGACATGTATTTTGAAAATGGCATACATTTCTTTCTACAGGTATACCAGATGAATTCATGACACCCATGTTCAACTTCTACAAAAGCATCGGTGAACTCCACATGGTGCAGGAGGAACAGGCTCTACTCACTGCCATAACCATCTTGACGCCAGGTGAGCCAGCATCAATGGCTTTCATTGATCCAGAAGTATTTTGTAATAACACTATGTAATGTATTTCTAGTTTTTTAATTCTAAAATGTGTCATCCTCCTCAGACCGGCCTTACGTCAAGGATCATCAGGCTGTCGAGAGGCTTCAGGAGACCATGCTGAACGTGCTGAGGAAGCTGTGTGTCCTGCAGCACCCACAGGAGCCGCAGTACTTTGCTCGTCTGCTGGGCCGCCTGACGGAGCTGAGAACACTCAGCCACTACCACGCAGAGATGCTCACGTCCTGGAAAATGAACGACCATAAATTTACGCCGCTGCTCTGTGAAATATGGGACGTGCAGTGACACACCAGGAGAGGCGGAGAAAGCAGTACCATAGGGATGGAAACATGAACGTTTCAATTTGCAAGACAAAGTCATGGTGCATATGCATTTTGGATGACGTGAGATTGTGGAATTGAATCCCTCCACCACCTGTTGATGGCATGTGTTATGATTCAGTGAATTGTTTGGCGTATTGCTTGTCCCAATATCTTCATGTCTATTTACTGTGTGCTGCAGCTAGCTCATCATGGTCCGACTGCTGAGATGTGATGACAGGGTTTTCAGTACAAACACTGAGACGTATGCACAGCAAAGTTGGTGCTCTTAAGAAAAGTAAAGTTCAGATAAGTCCTGTCTGCCTCAATAAACAAAGTTTACGTTGGAACATTCTTCAGATAATTGTTGTGCCTGTTATATTACTATTTAAGAGTTCACATACAGACATAACATCTAAAAATAACATCTTTCTGAAACTTTATCACAATAAATAAATTTAAAAAACGATTAACTAAATATTAGAATAAAATGTCTAATGGTTTCCTTGATGAAATGTTGTAATCCACTATATGACCTGAAAAGAATGACTTCTTATGAGTTATTTATGCCCACGTGTTTTTTAACAATAATATTTAATTTCAGTGGAGAATCGGAAACAAATACCACAACTGTGTTTTTGCATGTTTTAGACTTTTTTTTAATATAATTAAAAAATATCCAACACAGACTTCTATCTATATCTGTTTCATGCTATACTGCTATTATTGCTGTGTATATCATAATTGTGATAGTTGTAGGAGCAATGTTGAATTAGCAGAAGCTTTTACAGTTGGAGCAGCAACCCCACCACCTGGAGTACGAGTGAGGATCCATGTGGTCAGAACTGTGTTTGAGGAATGAAGACGTCATTAGTGAGATCAACTTTGAGTTCAGACAACATTCAGTTAACTGACAGTGAATGTATCTTAACATTCAACTGAGAATAAACGAGACCTTTTAGGTGTATGAATTTATTTAGTTAACTGAAATACATATTAAACATCATAAGAGATAGAGGATAACATGATCATTACGTCTCTCTAAATATCACGTTTACAGGAAGTAGATTTCGATAAACTATACATCATATACAATATATTCCTTGGCATGCAACATATAAAAAACCTGCTTTTTAAAACATTAAAAAACAAATAATTTTAAAGGTAAATATATTTATGAACTAATACCCAATTGCAACCCCAATCCCAACTTCCCCAACAAGGTTTTTTATACAAACACAGATTTGTATGTGTGTGATTTCTTACAGCTAATTGCACTTAAAAGGTTAAAAATGCTGGTTTGTGTCCATAATTGTATCATAGCACCATCTGGTGGAGTAATTTGGGAACAAACGATATATCTGGAGTTACACTATTTACTGAGAATAAAATGAAATAAAATCAAAGAAACAAAGCATTACATGTAGTTTCACTATAGTGACCATCGTATATTTTTGACTGCACCATCAACATAGAAATAATCTACAGATTTTCTACAAAACATGAGATTGTGTTATGCAGGGTTAAAACATTTAGAGGGGAGTTCTGTCCTGAGTGCTGGGAGGTGTGAGTGTTTCTGCTTCAAGATAAACCAGGAAGCCAGAAAAGGTGGTGTACCTCCCCTGGTTGCTGTAGACAGCATAGCGCTCATCCTGCTGACTGTACAGCCACACACTGTCACCCCGGCGGAGAGACAGCAGCAAGCTCTGACTTTGCATTTCCCTTCTTTTCGATGTGTCCTCATCAAACACCATCGCCTGCACCTCGCCCTTGCCGGTCATCAGCTTCACAGAAACCGCCTTACGAGGATGTTTCCCCACAGTGAAGGCGAAGAAGTACGCGCCTGGGAAATAGCAGGTGAACACACCTGAGGTTTTGTTGAAATGGCCCCCGATATTGACGTATTCCACATCAAAGGTCAAAGGTAGCTTGTCCGGCTGCTTGTTGTTATGACCCATGAGTGTGGATGTCCGTGCCACGGAGAAGGCAGACTGTGGCTGCTCTGACATCTGACCTCTGGCCACGGGGTCAGACTGAGGGGGACAGTTTGGGTAGGACAGTCCCGATGGGGACAGGTGGTTGCTGACGTAGCCGGTTGTGGAAATGTCCGGAAAGACAAGGTATCCAGAGAAGGTGATGTAAGGGCCGGCATTGCTGTACAAGGCGTATTTAGGACTCTGCTGTAAAAGCAGCCACACTGTGTCCATTTCCTTCAAACTGATCATTATGCTTTGGCTTTGAACTTTCCTCCCTGTCTTGCGGTAGTCATCATACGCTATAGCCTGCACCTCCTCTCCATTCTTCGCAAGTATCACAGAAAGCATTTTCTTTGGAAACTTACCCACGGAGAAAGAGAAGTAGTAAGCCCCGGGGACGCGGCAGCGGAAGTGACCGGTATCTGGATTGAAATCCCCTCCAATGTTGACCTTGAGCCTGTTGAAGGTCACAGCCTTCTGCTTGCCTCCCACGACATTGTCGGTTCGTGTGGCAGAGAAAGCGGAGCGGAGACCTGTTGTCACTGGAGGGGCATGAAGAGGTGAAGCTGGTCCACAGCAGGCGATTATAATAAATACACACACCAGGTAGCACGGTGTGCTCCACCGAGCTAAAAAAAAGAAGAAGAAAGAAAGAAAGGAAATAAAATCAAAGACATTGCATTTACAAATGACAAACATAAGTCCCTCGAAGTATTAGAGAGTTAAATATTTTAAATGTTTTAGATGTGTGAGTCTTATTTCTCAACCTGGTGGTCAGGACTCATTAAGGGCTCACAAGATAAATATGAGGGGTTATATGGTAATTAAGAAAGATTTCACTGGACAAGTATACTTTTTAATTAGAATAGAGTACATTTCTTTTATATTTGAGATGTGTGTCTTAAACTAAGCTTCACTCATAATGCATCTGTATAAAATACTCCAAGTTTATAAGAAAGTCTTGTTCAGCCCTGTCAGGATAGATCAATCAAGCCAGCCCCTGTGGGAGCAGAGCAGCTGTAATGTGGCTGATATTGTCTGTTCTCTCTGTGCACTGAGAGAAAGGACTCGATTAGCTGCTGGTTCATCTGTTCCTGTGTGTGTTGAACAATGGAAAACTTTGGAGGATTGGTGAGGTCGGGGCAGGGCAGAATGCTAAAAGATACCACTTCGATCATTTGCTAAATATCAACTGTTACTATTATGTGAACATGTATACACACATTTTAATTTTTAAAAAGATTTTGGAGACTTTGTTTTACATTATTTAAATTCAAAAGATGATCAGCTACTTTTACATACATTGGTGAGCATGCAATATTCAGAAAGAAAGGTATCATCTGTCTTAAACAGAATTACTACGATATTAGTTGAATAGTTTTAACTCCTGCATGCCATCTGTAATCCTGAGAGCTCCAATTAGTATGGGAAGCTTGCATGATCACAACAAAATGAGAAAAAAACTTGCACCTGTAAAGTGAAAGACATGAGTAGTAATTAAAGGGTCATATTTTAAACCTGGCTGTTTCCCCTGTTGCCTGCAATATATATATTTTACAAAACACGAATGATAGATATTTAGTCCTAAACGGTGGTGGAAAAGCCACGGTCACTATCAGGAAATGAGTGAGTCTGCAAAAGAAAAAAGAGCTCTATAGGAGTCGGAGACTGTCACCTTCAGGTTGCAAACAAATTCTAAAAATTAAAATTAAAATGTTCAAACAATCTACAGTGTATCATAATGTATTCTCATGGAGTCGAATCCACATCTGTGGAGCAATAAAATAAGCTTGAATACAATGAACTAGAGCAGAGAATCAGTATTCGAAGACTCATAGAAATGACTATACCCTCGCCAACACAAATAAAAAACAGATCATACATACATTTGTTTTTCCCGTTGTGCTTCTACACACAGAGTTCATAAACAAAAAAGTAGCTAACAGAAATATCAAACCCACCTGTTGGGCTATGGTGGAGCAGGAATTGCATCCTGGATTTCATTTCTTCGACAGTTTTTTAATTATAGTTCCTCTTAGTTTGCTCCACTACTGATACCCATGCAACCGGCCTGACACCCAAAGGAACAAAGTTGTTGTCCATACAGACAGGTCAGGAGGAGGAGCTCCCAGCCCCCTCCAATCTATAGCTCCTGTTCACCCTGCAGAACAAAAACATTTGAAATTCAGCTGTACCGTATCAGCTTATTGGCCCGTGGAATGTGGAAGGTCAAATTTGTGCTTCGTTATGTCTATGGCAGATAGATAATAGATAGATAGTTTGACTTTTCAAGAGAAACCTTTGCTTCCAGTCAAGCAAAAACATAAGATAAACAGGTCAGGGAAAATTGCATGTTGAAAATAAATGAAATTGGCAGATAATGCACTACCATATTGATGTCAGTAGCCACGTTCATTTTAGAGTTCTTCTTCCCAGTTGCTATGCAGATACTGCACTCTGATGCAATGGTATAAACAAAACTCATCAGCCATAGGAAAAGCATTTCAATTGAACATTTTACTTGAAATTAAATATTGGTGATAACAATATTAAATATCCCAAACAAAAGGATGTGCGAACACTGCTTTGCAAAATATTGTATTATGTATGTGTGTAATATTTGTGACCACTCTTTAATGTTCTCAAATATAAGCTATATTATTGGATTTTTAAGGAATAAATATACCTATAAAAAATAGGTAATGGTATATAGATGGATTTTTATTATTACCGTTGATACTTATTAGGCTATATGTGTCGCTTTGCCCAATATATATTCCCAGTCTTTCCAAAATATAATGCAATATAGGAAATCAAACAGGCTAAGGATTGTTTCTTTTTCAGACTTGCAGGAAGTACATTATATATCAACATCTGGAAAAAAATGAATATACATGTTTGTTAATTCTTATATCTCTAATGTGTTTGTCATGCAGGGCCTAAACGGATCATTTGTCTTTTCATGAACGAGCTTTTCGCCATCGTCATCACTGTCATGACGTAGAGAACCCGGAAGACGTGAGTTTGCTGTCAATGCCAGCGAGAAAGAGGAGGAACTGAGAGCTAAACACCCCGCATTTAAAACAAAGATGGCAGGACTGCCCCGCAGGATCTCTAAGGTAATATTTCACACTTTAAACAGCAGCATGTGTCACTTTTCTGTCAAGGCCTAAACTCTCCATCCGACGTCTGAACTCGCGGTCCGTGTCGCGGGTCCGTCTGGAGCCGTAGCGTCCAGCTCGCTAACCTCAGTTTGCTAAAGTAACTTCCGTTTCTTTCGTGTGTCTCGACACGCCGAGACACGGCGGGTTAAAAATACATCAACGCTTTGAGAAAATGGCGGATCCATAATTCCCCTGTGTGCTGGGGTTATTGTTTTCTAGACGCGTACTTTTCAAGCACAGTCGTGTTCTTGAACCGCTTCCGGTCATATTTCGGCGATGCTGCTGACTAAAAGCCTCGCGAACGATGCTAAACCAGCTAACATCAGTTCAACAGCTTCCGCTGTGTTGACATGTCATCACGCAGGACGAAGCTAGAGCTAGCCTGGTAGGACGATGCCACCAGTGTTGAGCATACGGGACGTTAGCGTGGGGGAGGTGTGCTCCTTGTCGTCTCGTCTTTTGTCTTTTCATTCAAGTTCTCAGGTGTCATAAACGTGGTAACCTAACTTTGAGGTATGGGTGAAACGTTTGATTTTGTGGTCATAAAATCACTTCCACTGCAGAGTTGTCCCATTTGACTCTTTGGGCCGACATCAGCATCTTCAGCCAAGAGGCTTTGCTCAGCAGAATAAAGATGTTTCTAAATTGGTGAATGTTGTTCATTGGCATCCTGCCTTAAACCATTTGATAAAGTGTTGCCACGGGAGCCGTCTCTTCCTTTGAAGAAGAGTTGTCTTGTATTTCCTGCACATCCCATTTCAAGTTTTCTATTGAATTACTAATCATTTGGCCTGCAAAATGTAAAAAGTAACCCCCACGCACCCCGCTTTTTCCAAGTTGGAGAACTGAGGTGGCCCTCAGGTAATGTAAAAATGCAAAAGAGCCTCTTCAAATTATGTTGAAATGAGCTCAAATGGAGCCTTTTAGAGAGAGGGTGAATACAGGTATTTTCAAACGGACAGTTGGAAAAACATTAAACCCGTCAAGATGTTGTAGTAAAAACCCTAAATGCAGGTATTAACCCTGAAATTACCACAATGTCTCCTTTTAATTCTCAGAGTTCACGTGACATGTTTCCACGGTCTCAACAGCAGCCACAATTCCAGATTGATATCATTTTTAATTTTCCTCCCTCGCTATAGTTTAGCAAATGACATGCATGCATTCTGTGTATTATTGTTATTGTATATGAACCATATTCTTTAGAATTACAGCTTATGATTGGTAAATGATTCAGTAGGAAAGCATTAGGAACATAAATGGTGTTCAACAGAGGTTTGTGCAGGTGAGTAACAGATCCCAGACTAGTGTTGGTGGGGAAAGGGCTGGGAACAGTGCTGAGCACACGGAGCCCTTGAGCCCTCAGAGCGTGTGACTGGGACTGGGAGCCCCTCTCCCGTCTGTGTTTTCACTGCATGGTTTTGTCTATGGGTTATCTCAAACATTTCAGGAATCTCATTTTCATTCAGGAAATGAACGCCAAAAACAAGTGCTGGCTCTTGGCAAGCTTTATTTAATACTATTTGTCATCCGTAGTTGTTATTTATTTATTGTAACTTCATTATCAGGCACAATGCATCAATAACTAAAACATACATATCAAAAAAGGCATTAGAGCCTCTTCTTACATGGTTTGACCCGGATTCCTCAGTGTGCTGGCGTGCTTTAGAAAGTGCTCTGACCGAACCATGGTCACTTCATGACGTTCTTTTTGCCAATATCTCTAACAAACAGTGCCAGCTGCGCTTTGGCCCCATTGTCTCTCATCTTATCAAAACCTGGAGATTGGTTGAAACATATTGCCATGTACCATGCAATTGGCATACACTTTCTCCACTATTCAACAATAAAGCTCTCCTGATTGGTGGGAGGCCTATAACAGCTCCGCATTGGGAACAGAGGGGGGTTCATTATCTAAAAGACATTTTTAACGAGACTGGCTTGTTATCTTTTACTGACTTACAAAATGCATTCAGTCTACCACGTTCCTCATTTTTCTTTTACCTTCAATTAAGATCAGCACTCAAGGCATATGGTGTCCCCTGGCAGAGAGCTTTGCCCATCCATCCTATCCGGAAATTATTTACAATGCAGGCAAAATCCAGCGGTATGGTATCTAAGCTCTATCAGTTTTTGGTGACACCTGGCCGCCTCAGCCTTCCTATTGAGAGGGTCTGGGAACGTGATTGCCCAGACTTGGTCACTGATTTCGACTGGCATGATGTATGGTCTAATATCTCAGAAGTATCACGCAATCCAGACCATCAGCAAATTCACTACAATTTCATTCATAGGACGTATCTCACCCCTGTGAAAATGCATCACATGAAAATAATTACCAGTCCTTTATGCACTTTCTGCCCACTAAACACTCAAGGAATATATCTTCACATGTTCTGGGATTGCTCCCCTGTTTGTCAGTTTTGGAACAATATTGCATCCAAGTTATCTGTCTTGATTAATGTCACTGTGCCTGTCACTCTGTGTTTTGATTCTAAATGTTTTTGATTCAGACTTTCAGCTCTCTAAAATCCAAATGCGTGTTGCATTTGCTGGACTTACAGCTGCTAAGAGAATGATTGCAACCCGTTGGAAACCACCTCATGACTTGTCTGTTCGAACATGGATGCTTTCCTTTTTGGATGTTGTATATATGGAGATCTCTACAGCTCGCATCAATGGAGCATCAGAAAAGACTTTGGACACTTGGGGCAACATTGCTGACTCTTTGAAAAAAATGCTATAGATGTGTGCTATCGCCCCTTACTTCTAATTGAACATGTCCTTGGTCCCTATCAATGTTATTTGTCTGTCTGTCTGTCTCTTGTGTTGTGTGTATATTTATGTCCCCCCCCCCCTCTTTCCTCTCTGCTTTATGGTTCTGAGAGACTCCTTTGGTCTCAGCATATTGTTGTAATTTGAAAGGGCACCATGTGTTGGTGTTCCGCCATCCTGTGTGATTATGCTAAATAAAAACATTTGATCGCAAAAAAAAAAGGCATTAGAGGATACGTTTTTGTTTTTAGATTGGGGAATGATCGAAGGGCCTCATAGCAGAACCCATGTGGTACCAGTACTACAGTTTGGAGGATGTACATTTTAGAGGTGAGAACTCTGCAGTTTATATAATGACGTGCATATTCACAGCAAGCTCAAATGTAGTTTTCTTGTTAATATCAGGTGCATCACTCAAGCTGCCTCATGCATGCCACAATATATACAGTGCATCCGGAAAGTATTCACTTCATTTTTTCCACATTTTGTTATGTTACAGCCTTATTCCAAAATGGATTAAATTCATTATCATCATTTCTTCCATTTCCGGATGATGGAGGCCACTGTGCTCATTGGGACTTTCAATGCTGCAGAAATCTTTCTGTACCCTTCGCCAGATCTGTGCCTCGATACAATTCTGTCTCGGAGGTCTATAGATAATTCCTTGAACTTCATGGCTTGGTTTATGCTCTGATATGCACTGTCAACTGTGATACCTTATCAAATCAACTGAATTTAGCACAGGTGGACTCCAATCAAACATCTCAAGGATGATCAGTGGAAACAGGATGCACCTGAGCTAAATTTTGAGTGTCATGGCAAAGGCTGTGAATACTTATGTACATGTTATGTTTTCGTTCTTTATTTTTAACAGATTTGCAAAAATGTGCAAAAAACAGTTTTCACTTTGTCATTATGGGTTGTGTGTAGAATGTTGAGGAAAATAATGAATTTAATCCATTTTGGAATAAGGCTGTAACATAACAAAATGTGGAAAAAGTGAAGCGCTGTGAATACTTTCCAGATGCACTGTATTTTATATACCTGCTCTTTCATAAATACATGTTTCGGTCGGTCACTTGGCTGCCACTATGAATTGGTAGACGTCTTGCTGCAGTGAGTGATGGGAATAAAAGTAATGGTCTCCTAGGGTGCGCAGTCAGTGTCGCCTCTAAGAGAGTGTTGCAAAGTGTCGACAGAATCACAGCACTGAGCCAACACTGCGGTCAAAGCCACCCTCCCCTCTGTGTGGGGGATGAAAGCCAAGCAGCCGCCGCCTGCCACACCTCTGTGGTCAGAATAGAAGTGGCTCACAACTTTTCTGCAGCTCTCGGGTGGGGCCAAGGCCTTTATACAACTTTTGAATTGAAAAGTTTATATCAAATATGAATTCCTATCGATGTTTCTCTTGATAAAATTAAGATGTTTTTAGATTCAGTGATGTGTAGTTCCCATCAGTGCAGTTAACGGCAATGCTTGATACATATAATCTATAACTAAGCTTAAAACAGTTTCCAACTGTCCACAGTCACTAAAGGGAATGAGCATGTACCACTAATTACCCTGATTCAATGTGTATTAACGTAATTCCCCTTTAACTCATTGTTTGACTTGTGACAAATGTTCTTTTGCTACATCTCCTTTAAAACTCAAACTATTTTGTGCAATTGTGTCTCAGTGCACCTGCACTACCTGAACACTCGGGTATCCCTCGACTGAAATATAGAGTTCAAGAATTCCTCCCAGCGCACACACGTCCGTCTGAGCGGGGCCTCATCCTGGTAGTAACGGTGCATTGTGCAAAGTGAAAGCACTGTGCCTCCAACTTGTAATAATGTGTCACTAACCACAATGTCTGTCTTTTCCTCTGCCAGGAGACTCAACGTTTGGTTGCCGAGCCTGTCCCAGGCATCAGTGCCGAGCCAGATGAAAGCAATGCCCGCTACTTTCATGTGGTCATTGCCGGACCTCAGGACTCACCTTTTGAAGGGGGCACATTCAAACTCGAGCTCTTTTTACCAGAAGAATATCCCATGGCAGCTCCTAAAGTACGCTTCATGACCAAAATATACCATCCCAATGTGGACAAGCTGGGGAGAATATGTCTTGATATTTTGAAAGGTAAGTCAATACTCTGTACCTCACAGTTTATGCTTGGCCAGCTATGCATGGCTTACGTCTCGCTTTAACTTAAAGGGCAAGTTTTCGAGTGTCTTTTCCCTTTCAGGCTTGTGACTGTTAAAAAGCCGGTATGAATTGTGTTCTCTGATGTTTTGTGAGGGCTTTGCCGATTTTATCTTGCTCAAAAGATCAAGGGCCTTGTTCGTTACACTCGTGTCCCCTAAATGGAGCTTTGTGCCACTACAACTGCACATCAGCACTGTCTCTTCATTGCCCTTGCAGCTTAACACTTTCTATTGTCCCTCTTGCTTTTCTTGGTCTCAATTGTTTTCTTTTTCTCAGATAAATGGTCGCCAGCTCTCCAGATTCGCACCGTGCTGCTGTCAATCCAGGCGTTACTAAGTGCACCCAACCCGGATGATCCTCTTGCCAATGACGTTGCAGAGAAGTGGAAGTCCAGTGAAGTTGAAGCCATAGAAATAGGTGAGCGCTATGATCTGGTTTATACACTTTCCATCTAGATAGGTCTAATTGACGTGGCTCGTGTTCATTATGTGCTCTTTGTTTTTTACTTCACAGCCAAGTCATGGACCAGGCTTTACGCTGGAAGCAAACATGAAGTGTAGAGCAGCCCAGAAAGGGGAAATCAAGTGTGAACAAAACTCACTATGTTCTGCCAGGACTTAATTTGCATTTAAAGGACACAATGTTAAATATACACGCATATCATATATATCATAAAATAAACACGAATATATTGTAAAGGAAAAAAACAACTGCTGATAATTGGTGCTTTAAATGCTCACTAGTGATGAAATGACTCCTCTTTGTCCTAACTCACTGCTGTTCGAAGGCATGGTTTACGCACCACTCTTTCTTTGCCCTTTGATGTTACAACACGTTTGCCAACTTAAGCTTTAAAAAGCACGTTAAGCGGGCGTAAAGGGTCCTATGTTTCAATTTTTGGGGGGTTGGCTGAATTTTGACGTACTGAAGCAGAGGAATGGGTGAGGAGAGATTGACGAGATGTTAATATTGTATACTTTTTACCTTTTCTTTTAACTTTGTTTTCTTGTGTCGTTGTTTAGTTTGTAAAAAGCAGCTAACTACTACTAGCCCACTATATGTAGACACTCACCCGGAGGCTGACTAGAGCTTTGTGCTATGTAGATAGCCCAACGGGATGCATACAACCATCGTAGCCCTGCTTCTTTAAGTCACATCTGGCTGTGTTAAATACAAAATAATATAACTAAAAAGTAAACAAAGCCTAAGTCACATTAACCTTTTCAACGAAGTGTAAGCTGCAGGCTTGTGGAGGATAGGGTGGACATCGCGGATGGTTCCTTTGTTTTAGCATGTGTTTTATTACCATATCCAGTCTTTTTTATGTGTATCTTTCTTGCAACGTCCTACTAACTTTTCTGCTGAAAAGTTTGTGTTAAATGTATGGTTTGTAAAGTCATTCTTTCTTTAAATTTGGGGAGGAAATGCTTTCCTCACCATGCTATGAAATGGCCCATCTGCATACTTTTATGTTCTGTAAATAAAATCTGTTGATTAATAAATAGTGGCCTTGGTATACATTTTTTGGGGACCCATTTTGCCTGATTAGACCTTTTCCTCAGGATTGTGTTGGTGTGGACAGAGGGGGAAGGTTACACCGTATTCACTTATTTAGTGCATTGATTTTGCAACCACATGATTCCCATCATTGGTAAACTTGAGGGTTAATCGGCCATGATAAGTGAAAACACCTGTGTGGATGTGCAGGTCTTTCTCAGTACAATTTATGTTTAGTATACATTTAAGAAACAAGCACCTGAAGTCTAATTGTTGGTTAAATGTCGTGGATTAAAAAATGCTATTTTTCCATCAATTATTCAAGACCCTACATGCATGGTTGACATAACATGTATAAGTTTGTACTTTACATAAATTACCTCTGGTAATTATGACTAACTTCTAAACTTGTAATTGTATTCAATCAGTGTTTTCCCAACTCTTTCCCAGTTAACTCTTACTTCATCAGTGTGTGTTTGTGCAATGTGCCCAGTATGATGACGTCCTGCTGGTTACTGGAGGTGTCCATTGTGGGCCAACAAAACGCATCTATAAACAAATGATACAATAATAATAGATACCTGCAAACTTGTCACCTTTCACGGAATAATTAACCACTATTTCTACGTTATACTTCTTGTGGCAATCTCACACACGTCGTAACATCTAACATCACCCATAGGCGCACACAGCTCGCTGAATGTCACACCGACGTGACTGACTTCCGCTTCCAGCGCCACGAGAGTAGCAGCAGCCAATTAGATTCTCCAACGGAGGAGCAGTTTAGCGCTGATTGGCTTTCGCAACGCAGCATTACGGTCTGTCCTTATTTGAGCAATTGTGCTGCTCTGGATCAAGACCATAACAATCAAGACATGTGTCTCTTTAAAAAAATACTTTCTTGTTCTGGTTTCTGCCAGATACCAGTGTCCTTTGGCACAGTATACTTTGATACGCCCAGCTACTCAGACAATGTCACTGCAGAACACCTCAACACTTCCACCATTTAACACATCCTGAGGTTTAGAGACAGTCCACGAGAGGGCAGCCTTGAGCTTTGGTACGTTAATACTCGGCAGCTTCATTACAGGCTTCACCTCGAGAGGAATGCTGCTGTAAACAACAACCAGTGAATGTTAGTGAATGTTAGTAGCCTACCCAGCTGCCTTTTTGAACTGAACTTTGTTTGGTTTATTTGACCTTAACTTTTTGTTGTACTGGTTACCAAGGTAGGAGTTCAGGCAGCTTGTAATTTGATATGAAAATAAATGTGATGCAAATATACTGCAAATAGTTATAATATAAATAAATACATATATATATATATAGCTTTTATGTGTAGCTTTATGTAGCTTTTCTTTTTTGCTTTTGGGTTCTGTGAACGTGAGTGACCCATTTTCACCCACACCCCACTTCAAAAATATTGCATGAAAAGACACTCAAACTTTCTTCAAAGTATCTTATTGTCGGGCACTTGGAAGCAGCACCGCAGCATCACTCACTCGTGCGTGGCGTTCTTGACGATAATTCGCGCCCCGGCAGCTGAAAGCCACTTTAACCATGTTCCGTCTCGTCGTCTCGATAATGATGCACGTGCAACTCTGTGTGAGCGGACAGGCAGCTGGTCGCACCTCCGACCACAGATGGAAGCGGGTTTGTTGAATCATGCGTGTTGACAGCGGCAGAGCCACCGCGCTGCGAGCCTCAGCTGCGCGACCAGCAGCACTCTGACATTGCCCCGGGATGAATGGAGCGAGTGCACGCGGTCCAGCTGGCGCTCTGTGAAGAAGCTCAAAGTTGGGAGTATATTTCAGGAGATTCGCTGCTCTGGCTCTTCCACTCTCATTTGGACAAACACTTTTCTTCAGCGTCTGGTTGAATCCAGATTTTCGCTTCTCCCCCCCATCCCCCGCCAAAAAAGCCAACAACTGTGCAGCTCGACGATTGGGAACATAAATGATGAAGTTTAAGCCCAACCAGACCCGGATTTACGATGGCGAGGGGTTCAAGAGGAGAGCGGCGTGTTTGTGTTTTAAAAATGAAAAAGAGGACGAGGTAAGAGAGGTGTCCGTCGACGACTGAAGTTGGTTTTACTCTGTCACGGGCTTTAACAAAGTCTCCGTGTTACTCCTGAAGTCCCCCCCCCCCCTTTACACAGTATCAGAACCCTTTCGGTGTTCGTCTCTATGGACGTGTTGTCCATGGACGAACCTGGGTTGAAATTCAAAATAGTTGACCTATGAGAAAACAAGAGGTCTCACTAGCCGGCACTCACTTTGTAACCGGCTCTCAGCAGGAGACCATCCTTTTCATTTCCTGTCTACGAGTAAATCCAGATAATACTTCATAAAGACATGAGGCATCCTCATCGCGCCCTGGCACTGCCCACTGTGCTGGCTGAGCTGTTGTCATTGTGCTGCACCTTCAATCTTTTATTTGGTTGAGATATTTCTTCCACTAGCTTTTTTTTTACAAGTAATAATAATATTAGTTGTTCAATAGTGCATCTGCAGCCATATAGGCAGGTTTGTTTTCTAGCCTGCGCTGGCATCAGCTGATGTGGTTATTGTACAGGTCCATTTCCATATCAACACGTGTCATTGTGATCACTACTCCTCTGATGAGGCCACATGCAACTCCTGCACTCTGTTGCTGCTGCATGTCTTACATTATCCATTTTTGAAAAACTGTAGTATGACTGCAATGGATTGTTACAACAATTGTCTCATTAATTCTTATATACCTGGTATTACATTGTGTCATACAGCAACATTAGCACCAAAAAGGCCTATAAATCAAGAAATTGCATTCTACAGTCGATCACCATATGAGACGTGTTACCTCACAAATTCATATTAGACACATGCCGACTTGTGTGGAACTCATGAGGAACTTTGAGATGTTTTTAAATGGTGATATTATAATTATTGTTTGCACACTGACATTACAAATAACCAGCTTTGAACATTAAGCTCATTCTGCAGCTAACATGAACTCTTAACGATTAGCATGTAAGGAGTGCAGTCATTTTCTGGAACATACATTATTTTAATTTGATGCTGCTGAAATTATTATTAATATTGTTATTAATCAAGGCTCCATTAATCTGGAGGAGGCTATACATTGGGGGGAGGGGTTGTTTTATCAGTTTGCCTGGTGACGGCGGCCCATCTCAGGACCACATGTGATGTGGGGTTGAGTGTTACACTGTGTGCTAAACACCAAGTGACCTATCCGCTGCAATTTATAGAAACAAGGTGCAGGCCCTCGCTGTCCCCCTGGCAGATTTGCTTTCCTGCTGCTCGTGCTCCCACCCTCTCCTCTTTCCCGTCACTCACTCTCACCCTATCTGTCCTGCGTGTCTGGGACAGAGGGCTGACATATGCTGAAAGTTACTTTCATTATTGTTGATTGCACCGGAGGATGATGAAAAGGGCTCACACCACATGCTATACTCATCTGGGCCTTCATTTCCTCCATGTAGGCTTTGACTGCACATGTCACACATTATGTGGTAAACTATCCATCCCGTCTGCATGCCTGGTGTAAGTCACTTCCTCAACATGTCAGCTGGAGTCCAGGAGGACAGAACAGGTCTACAGATAAATACTAGATATACACTCAATATTGTTAGAACTCAGAACACATCATGTAATCCATACTGGTTGTAACTGATATATAAAGTATTGTTAGTAATGTCAATGAGAAACATGTCTCTAATTAATCAGTGGGTCCTGACTCCTCTCTTACAAAAACTCTTTCCAAAACTATCATAACATTTTGGGTTTTGGTCAGGAACTATGGTTGAAACCGGCATATTATTAATATCAACTAGATATGTAAAATATGATCGGGCTTCATTAATTCCAAGGAAAATGTGTAGAAGTTACATACAATGGTCACGGTGTTATGCATTCAATCAGACAAAATACTGCACACTCAATAAACAATCAACTCAGATGAATTCATTTGTTCATGCCATCACAGTTTGTTTTCGCTGAAAGTCAGTGAATAATAAAGAAGAATCCTAAATTGATTGTATTGATCATCTTGGATTTCATTTTATTGTACAGAAGTTCATATGAGGCCAATCACTGTATATCTGTGTCCTCCACCAGAAATATTAATAGTATAAAAGAAAGAGAATTTGTTTAAATGTTGATCCAGTGATCCGGTGTTGATTACCTTAAAGCTCATGTCGATCTGTCGAGCTCTCATTGAGGTGTGTGCAGCCTGTTGGCGTCATTAACCTCCTCCGCTAAGCTCTCTTCTTTTCATACAGAAAGGCGACTGCTGATCCAGTGGTTTTTCAAAGCCTTTTGGCTGTGTGTTTATGTGTGTGTGTTTATGTGTGTGTGTGTGTTTATGGGTAGCTACTTAGGTAGAAGTGCCGACGTGTTTCACATCGCGTTTGTGTGAAATTGTGCATGCACGTGTTTGTGTGTGTGTGTGTGTGTGTGTGCATTTGTGTGAGTGAGACAGCTACCAGTGTCTCTGGAGCCCCGGGGCCCTGCCTGCTCTCTGTGGGCTCTACAGGGCGGAGGAGACCGCTCTCAACCTCTGCACCTCATCATCAGCCATCACGTAGCAAGCTCTTCACCCTTCATCATGTCGCAGACAGTGCAACAGTCTTTTGCATCCTTTTTGGCATCTATAACTTGTATTTTTTTTAAAGATTGTCCATAGTAATTTTCTCATGACAAAGTGAATGTTATGCTTATTTAAAATAGCTTCATAAAGAGTAAGTGGGGTTGTGAGCCCGAGAGGTAGAGCTCTAACTGCATGTTTTATTCCATAAGTGGCGACTGCAGATTCAGTTCACTGACTGTGGTTTTATATGACAACAGAATCACTCGTACTTTCTAATTTCACCTGTTACCCAGACATACATATAGTGACAGAGTGGCCTGTGTTAAGAATATGTTCTGCGGCCTCCCGGGTGTGAGAACAGACACACCCACAGGCATGTGAGGAATTATGTCAATGATCCACAGCAGAAAAACCGCAGCTCTTTTTTTGTTTAAAGTCGTAGTTCTATTATGTGCTTATTAATGACGAACAATAAGACTGTCAAAACAGTGTTAGAGTCCTGAGAGCTCTTGGTTTTATCTTACTCCTGATCCGGAGTTGAGTTACAGTGAAGCCAGGTCCCCACAGCGTGACGTTTCACTCATCACAGTCATTTCTGGGCAATAGAGTCCTCCTTTGACAGCAGTGAGGATGTTATCATGCCTGCTCTTCACTAATCTGCCACCCTTGCACGATCAGGTCTCAGAAGGAATGCAGACACATGGTAACGCTGAGAAACCTCTGCTGGGACAGTCATGTTCACCTAATGTAAAACATGAAGTGTGACAGCTTCTTGCTTTCAATCAATCTTCACTGTCAAGAGAGCTATTACTTACTTATGTGTCCCGTGTCCAAAAGGATTTGGGAACTATTCACATGTGAACTTGATGTGGGTCAGTGTGAGGCCAGAATAGGGCTTACGGTCAAGTGACTGCATCTCTAGAGGGGCACCGTGCTCAAAAAAGACCAAACTGCATTTGTTTGAGGTCAGTTAAACATAGTTTGGCTTCGGTTTGATTATTTCAGATTTGACTGCAGGTTTGTCAACTTGTCATGTTTTATAGCACCTCAAGTCTTTAAACGCCTTATCGTGACCGTTTTTCAAAACACAGTTGGTTTCTGTTTTTTTAAGCAAATGTGGAACTGTTTTGGAGAGGTTATTATTTTACTTCCGAGGGCAGCCGTCTCTTCGTCGACTTCTCTGTTGTTTTGGTCTTCGTCGATGTGGCAGCTGTCTCCAATCTGGCCTCGGCTGCTGGCTGGTTGGTAATCAGTCAGCTGCTCTGACTGATTGGCAATCAGTCAGCAGCCGATGCTGCTCGTATAAAAGGGCAGCAGAGCTGGAGGTAAAGAGAAGAGTGAGCAGAGGCGCAGGCTTGCGTTCTGCTGTGTGCTGTGAGTGTGAGCAAATAAAGTATGTTCAGGAATCCAAGCATGGTGTTGGCTGATCCTTGGTGCTTTTGGGGGAAACCCACGGGTAACGGCAATGGAGTTGCCACAGTCGACTTAATTACACGTTCTTTATGCATTTTTCATGCCGAATGACTTGTCCAAAAAAACTAATATCTACTAACATCTTTGGTAAACACAATATTTAAAGTGGGGCTTTTGTGTCATTCTTTGAGGACAAACTATTAAATCAACTCATTTATGACAATAATTAATCAACAAAACGTATTAGTGCGACTATACATTTCTTTGGTCGAGGACAGTCCTAGTCGTTATTTGTGATATTTAAATGTAGTATATCCAAAAAGGGAAAAAGTGATATCCAATGTGGTGTTGTTTCTAAAGGTGTCTGCATGTGATGTTTTTGGGTATCTGTTTGCGTTTCTAATTAAAAAAACATCAACTATCAGTTTTGCTTCTTCACTTATTTCAATAATGTGGCAAACGGTGTGACATGCTCAGCATCCCGATCCACAACATGCTCGTCTTGTGTAAATTAAGTGAATGACTGACATGACATGTGAGATGTTTAATACACATCCTGCTGAATGACTAGTGCCACACTCGGCCGCCACCAGACACCTATAGCGGTGACACACTCTTAACATGGGCATGCCATTGGCGTGTTCTTGGCGCCCTGAACTCAGCAGCTTGACCTGACGAAGGACATTTCTCCCTGGCAGGTGCTACTGGTGAGCAGCAGTCGCCATCCGGACCAATGGATCGTGCCAGGAGGAGGAATGGAGCCCGAGGAGGAGCCCTGTGGGGCCGCCGTCAGGGAGGTCTACGAAGAGGTAAACTCATCCATGGAAAAGAGGAAGTAAACAGGCACACTTATTATCATGTAAATTTTCTCTGGCACTACTTTAAGGCACAAAGCAAAACCATTAAATGCCCATAGTAGTGGTTTTGCATTTTTCATTAAAGGTTGCATACACTTGACATTAATAATGACCATTTTTCAAAGCATACTGTGATGATGATTCTCTAAACTCACAGGGAGCCACACACACACACACCTCGACTCAGAACCTACTAATGTATCAACGCTTTATTAATTTTTAAGGAGGTCATTTAATAATAATAACACTGCTGCAGGATAATGCAGGTGAAGGAAGGACCGTCTGTGGTGAGCTTAATTGTTTTGGGGAATTTCCAAGATGTGAGTAATGAGTCAGCTGATCAACAGCTCTGCTTTCACAAGCTATGTTGTGATAAAATGAAACTAAAAGATAAGCAGTAAGCAAACAAGGATATTGTGAAAAAGGACATTGTGAACCAGGTAATTTGACGATTGTGTGGAACAGACTCCCCAAAACTCAGAACTTGTTTGAACATGAATGCATCTGTAGAGAGAATCGCCGCGACAACATGCATTGTGTGATGTTGACATTGTTATAAAACATCAAGAAGGTTCAAACATCAATGTGTTTGATAATGCAATACAAATCTGAGAAACCATATACATTACCCTGGAACCTTACATTACACGAGCAAAAAGGTGTCACTGTCACAAATGGCGGCGCTGGATGCAGGAGGAATTTCTCATATCCTTAACTTGGATAGATAGAGATAAGAATGTTTTACTCTGTTAATGAAAAATATTCATCTTTGTATTCAATTAATATGACAGGCCAGAAGAACAGATACCCATGATGATTATCATAAACATGAAGCAACAGTGTAGCAACATTTTTTAGAAGTTAGAGTCTAAATACTGGAGCCAATATTCAGGGATAGAAGTCTTTGGTAATGATACATACAGACAGTCATGTGTTCTGTGGTGCATTCAGTGGGTGCTGCTGGTAGTTGGAGTGCAGTCTGTGTGCTGTGAGCCTCTGCCTTGGATAGAAGTGTGGTGACAGTTTTGAAGTATGGCAGTGACATTTGGGAAGGTTTCCAGTTACCCATATCCTCTGCCTCCCTGACCAGACATGTACCTGAATATAGATAAGCTGTGAACCAACTACTGCGGCAGGCAAACAATTCAACACGTTCAACATGTCAACTTAAATGTCAGTGTGAGATTTGTCCACACTTTTGGAAGATTTTCAAATTCAACTTTCTTTTTGTAGAATCACAAAGAAAATTGAGTAGAAAATATGATTATTATTATGAATATCGTCCCTTAGTATAGACAATAGCAATGTATGTAAAAAGGGACAAAAGTCAAGAGCATGCATCGTGAAAAACAAGCTTCATTTTCTATGTGTTGTTGAAGTAGACTATTTTACCAAAGAGCTACGAATAATGGAAATCGAGGAGCTGCTTGCAGCTGCTTGCAGCTGCACGAAATCAAAAATAAATAGCAAATTGTGTTTTAACTGCTTTAGAAAGATCGTGGAAAACATGCAAAAAGTAGTTAAAATATGTGTTTTATTTGTTAAGTTTAATGAACGTGAATTTCTTGTATATTTAGTGCAAAAAAACCAATATACTATACAGACCAAGTAGGAAATATACTGTATACAAACAGTCTGTAGTATGGAATTGGCAGCGATGGTCTCTGTCTGTTGTGGGTTCTAGATGTCCTCATTGATCCTGAAATGAGATGCAAAGTCTGAAATATGCCAACAGCAAAGGCCGAACACAGTCATGAGCTCCTGGAGTGCCTCACGTGTCTCTCACAAAGATTTTTTAATTTTTTATTATATTACTTTATTTATTGTTTTTACAAAAGTTGGTTATACATGCCATCAGTATCTGCTAACTTTGAACTCCTCAAGCTACCTAGCTCCTTTGATGCACTCTAATATTGCTAATATAATATTGCTCTTCAAAATCTAGTTTTTCATGTTCAACTGAGACTGGGCATACAAATCCCAACAGAGACCAGCTGTTCCTAATACCAGGGCACATGTTCTTGCTGTGTTGCAGAGAGTGAGAACATATTGCACAGTGAAAAGTTTGTTCTGAAGAATTGGTGAAAAAATCAAATGTAGTGTACCAGCAAAATGTTGAATGACTCTCGGTTGTTTTTCTTTGTGTGTGTGTACAGGCGGGTGTGAAGGGAAAACTTGGCAGACTACTCGGGATTTTTGAGGTAAACTTGTCAAACTCAAAAAGTATATTATATTCTTACATGGCAGATAACGCATGATATTACACTGATTCAAATATTGTATCAGCTTGGCTGGTAACATCACTATCACGCCCAGGCGGCCTACGTAGGCATGTCTCCTGCTTTTGTGCCAGTCCTCAGTCAGCCGGTGGGTTCAGGTGTTATTGTTCATGCAGAGGCTCTAAAGAAGCTGAGTTCTGTGTTAGCAGCATGTCTTTGTTGTGTATGAAAGCTTTGTTTGCATTACATTTGCCCAACTTATTGCAGTGATGTGAAGAAGTGTCTTTGTCTAAACCTTTGCAGCACAATAAAGAGAGAAAGCACAGGACGTACGTCTTCACCCTCGTGGTGACGGAAACACTGGAAGACTGGGAGGACTCTGTCAACATTGGTACGTCGAGATGTAGAAAAAACTAACTTTTGCAACAAATTAGTTTAGTTCCAGGGGTTCATCGTATGTATGTTAATTAGATGGAGGTTATCAAACCCATACATTTGAGAAGGTTTTCTGTCTCTCAATCACTTTAATTGATTGTGTTGTCTTGTTGATGTTTATAAAGGTTGATTAAGACTGTCGGTCTCCAGTCATCACTTTGTGAACTGAGAAACTGGGAAACAGCAAGTCAAACCACCGGATCTCCAGTGTTACAGTCCTACAGCAACTATTGGTCCGAAATTAACTACCAATACACGTGTCCCCAGAATTATATCTGAGGGTTCTGGGCTTCAAAATGTTTCCGTATTTCAGACATTTTGCAGTTCAGTTGATTATGAAAATGATCATCAGTCCTACAATGTCAATGCTTTTCCTCATTGATTACTTTAGCCCAATCATTGAAAAATATTTTTGCTTGTGATGTGGATTATGTTTTGGGTGTGATCACTATTTGTTTTAAATGTTTCGTATTTCAAATCAAATGCTTTTCTTGTAATTTAGTAACTCAAAAGGTTAACTATTGCTAATCTGTTGCTTGTCTGGAAAAAGGGGATTGTGGTCATTTACTCCCTTCACCAACAAAGATACAATGTAGTTCCACAGTTTACTCTCCCCTTCTACTGAAAGGCCAGTGTACTTCAACATGAACAGTTTATTCTTGAGCGTGTTGTTTACTATTTTGCTTTTTGAGCAATCTTACACACAACTCAGTCAGACGCTGCAAAAGAGTTTTAGTGAAGAATGTTATTAGAATTACTGCCGGTCAACAAATCATGTTAAATCTATGCTAAACTGAGTAAGGGATGAGTGGGAGTAACAGATCGAGAAGGACAAAAAAATAAAGGAGGTCAAAGGAGAACACTGAAAATGTTGCCGCAAAAGGTAGGAAAGTGCAAACTTGAATGACCTCAATCAATTCAAAGAAAAATGTAAAACAGGCTTGAGGCCGGAATGCGTCAAGCACACATTGCTGGGGAACAAGTCAACTTCAGACATACTAATGTGTACATTTGTCAGTAAAGAATCAGACTTCTGACTTCTCAAGCTTAAACACTCGAGCTAATCAAGAACACTGAAGTGAAACATATGAACTAATGATCGATTGTGTATTCATTGTGTGAGGGTCTATATGCAGGAAACAGAGGGCCTGTTCGATCATCAAATGGCCTCTAAAACCCCTCTGACTGCATCTTTCCAACATCTGAATAGGGAAGACTACATCCAACGATTGTTTTTCCCAAAGCCAAAATTCTGACAGATTAAAAAACACAAGTTCTCAGGTTCAATCCCAGCGACTTTCAGTCTACTCCATGTTTGTTGATGAAGGTTCTTTGAGCACAGCACCAAACATCTGACCATCAGTCCCCGTCCTCTCTTGAATGTTTTCACAGGAAGGACGAGAAAGTGGTTCAAAGTAGACGAAGCCACCAGGGTGCTGCAGAGCCACAAGCCTGTCCATGCAGAGTACCTACGCAGGCTCACCAGCACCTGTATCGCCCCCTGTGGTCCTGTGTGTAGCCCGACTAATGGCAACACCCCGAGCTCACAAGGGACGGACGGCAGTACGCCTCACTATGTCGTCTGCTCCACACAGGGCTCAGATGTAGCCAACAGATAGGACCTGCAGCAGCAGCAAGCAGTTCTTCTCGAGGACAACGCAATGGACATCTGGAAGAGACTTCTGCATTGGTTGCTTTGACTAACGCAGTCTCTTAATATGTACAGTATGGACTTCCTTTAAATTGATTTGAAGCCCATTTTTAAGGAGTGCCAATATGTTTTACAAGTTATATTTAAGATTTTATGTGTATATTTTGTAAACAAATATCAACAGCTAGTGAAGCAAATGTTTCCTTGAAAAAGTATTCAGCTCTCGATGGATTTTCTCCGTGAGCTGCTTCTGCAGTGCCGGTCCAGTCTTTAGTGCAGAATATTTGATGAGCAGTGCACACAAGTATTTGAGTTGTTTCTTGGGAAGTGTTTGCTCTTAGAGGAAGTCATACCCCCACAATGACTCAGTGCCAAATAATTTCCTTCGTTAAGATGTTTTGAAGAGGACCGGTTACGTGTGAATGAGTCACTTATGACGATTATTTTTTGTGCGAATTGTTAGGACACTTTAGGGCAGCAAAAATGTATGTCACCTGACTACAAATCAAGTCCTGTGAGGTATTCAGCCCAATAAAAGCTAAGGGGCAAAGTCTACTTTGATACAAGTGTGAACAGACATTGCTCCTCCTATAATTACCAGTTTACAAATGCACACAGTGTTACCTCTAATCACTAGTAAGAGTTTAACTCTGTCATAAAGATAAAGCATCATACCAGCCTCCACAATAAATGGAGACTTAGATTCTTCTTCATGCATCTTTTGGTCTGTATAGTTAATGTTTTCAGGTTGACTTAAATCAAACAAATAACAGTGTATTGGTAGTTAGATAAATGTCAGCTCCTGTATAATGGAAATAAACTGTAGTCAGCGTAATCAAAATGAGCAAACGTGCCAAAGAAAGACTATTCAATACTATACCGACAGAAGACACTTTACCTATTAAGTGTGTTTGACTAATTGTCCTGTTACTGTTTGGGCTGAGAGGCCTTTTGATTTGCTCGAGAATTACAATGTGCTTTATAGTCTGATTCTCCCAAGTGCCTTCATAAACAATAGTAAATTGTGTTTTGTTTGTCGACACTGCACCTCACACCCACCAGCCCTTACTGAAAGCAGTACAATCTGCACTGGCACAAAATGTCAAAACTAGACCCTATTTTTCCTCAGCTTTGGTAAGATTTAAACAATTGGATATTGAAAAAAGTGTTACAATTTAATGTACAGTATTTAGTTTGCATTGTAGGATATTATTTATTTGTGTTTCAATGGGAGAAAACTCCCTCACATCATGAACAAACTCAGTCATGGTAGTCCGGAAGTCATGGTCAGTGTGCCAGCGCAACATTAAAAAAGAAATTTTAAAAAATCAGTGTATTGAATATTATGGGCTCTTCTTGATAAACTTTTTCTATTTGTGTTTGTGAATGGACTTTTCTGCAGTGTGCCATGGTGTGGTATATAACAACTTTAAATAATAAAAAAAGTGTATTGATCATCTCCCTTGCGATATTATTTTAATCAGTGCAGGAGGACTATGACAACACTTTATTGTATCGTCTTGATTATAGCCGGGCTGTGTCCTGCTTAGCCGTCCTGCCCATGACCCGCCCATTCGCCACTGCTGTCTGAGCTCGGTCAGGTGTTCGTTGTACAGCAACGTAAACTTTGTATTTCGACAACTGATTGGATTTTGTGTTCAGGGAAAACACAGACGAGGCCATGCTCAGAAGGATACTTCAAATGGTAAGCTCCTGGTTCAACAAAGTCAACCGTATCGCTTTTGTTTGGTTAAAGTCGAGTCGTTTTCCTCCGGAGACACAGGCCTATCCTTGTCTGTTTTCATGGTGGGGACGCACGTTTTAAAACACAGCGTGGAGTAGGTGGGCGGGGTTGTTTTTTCCCAAATGGAGTTCCCCGATTAAAAAAAAAACCCGCTACATCGTCTGATCGCAATGAGCATATCAAGCGCTCCTTGTGTGGGGTTGATACAGCTAGCCGCCCAGAAGCTAACTAGGTTCGGTCTGTTGACGCTAACGTGACTCCTGACAGGGATGTCGTAAACGAGCACCTGTAATCTGTAATGAAGCAAACTATGAGCCGTCGTGTTCTACTTTCTAGGGTTACTACGTGGCTCGCTAACGTAATTTAATCATGTCATAGTCATGGCTGACGTTCGCTAGCCATGTTGTAGCAGCAGGTTAATTCATCACATGCTAACGCTGACGTTAGCCAGAGATTGACTGTTGGGAAGTCCCATATGTCAGTGGCTTTTACCGCAACTTGAAACACACGCATTCGTTTTAACTAACGCACATTGGACTTGTACTAGCTAATGTAAATAGTGACATTGTTGTCTGGATAAATTACTAGCTTGTCACTATAGTTAACCTAGCCTTCATGTGGGAGTAAGAGGTTAGCTACTTGGCTCGCGATACAACTACATTTACCACAGTGCATTGCGAACGTTAACCGCATCATTGTGAACACTTTGAAGTTCCGGCCTTGTAACCAGGAAAATCCATTTTACAACATGCATTTAGGTCAGGGACTGTCACACCGGGATCTGTAACCTCCCGAGGGATTTTAATGCAAACGTCGAGGAACCAACACAAAATAAACATATTTTATATTAAGAATGACTTATTTTTGATAACGTAGCCTCTTAAAAGACCTACAGTAGTAGTTAATTATTAGCAGTGTAGTTGACAACACATACATTATTACGGGTTGAGGGGCAGATAGGAAATAATGTGATGGTCTGCTCTGGGCCACATCTCACCTTTAGCATCATAACGTCGTTAGTGAGTCACTGAATTGGTCAACATTATATTATGTCATACATTATACAGACACAATTGCCAACATAGTGATAACAATTAAGGAAGAACTTTAGTAAGGGACCCGTGGACACACAGATGGGAGACGCTGCACATACTTTAGCTGAGAGGCTTCACCAGCTACAGACATCCTTGTGCTGTATATGACATTTGAGTTATTCTTTGCCAGGAGTCTTGGGAGACTTTGAAACCAAGTTGAAAAAGGTTCTAGGCTTATTGGATTTTAGCATCACACTATAATAAATGTTTAGTGCCTAGCCAAGTACCATGCAAGTGAAAAATAAACAGTAAAAATGACAGAGACATCCAGCAGTTGCAAAACAACAATGTTGGTGTCGTGGGGTGGTTAAATGAGAATCGGCCAATGAGGAATTTGTGGCTGGACTTAAACTGCTGCTCACTTACAATCTCTATTGAACATGACAAGGCTTCAGAAGTATCATACTTTTTATAGATATTATACAGCAACTGTAGGAACTGGTGTCACCACGTATCGGGGTTGTTAATCTCGATACAACTGTCTGAAATGTGTATGCTTTCAAATTGGTGATACAACAATGTTCCAGGGTAGAGCTATTTGTTTGCACAATGTTTGTTTAAGGCTTATAGTGCAAGAGTGCTGTTATACATTCAGGTTATTTTGAGCTATGTTCTGCTCCTCAGACTCCTGGGAAGGGAGGCTCCCAGAATGCAGAGTCAGAGCAGCCCAGCACAGACCTCAACCACGATGAGACGTCTGAGGTAACGTGGACGGACGCCCGCTTTTTTGTTGTTGTATTTCTTTCTGCCCTTGAACCAGAACTGCAAAATATAAGAAGTTTTTATCAAATGGTTGAGTCCTATGGTGTGTTACTGTGTTCAGGGCTTCATCTGTCCTCAATGTATGAAGTCTCACAACTCTGCAGAGGAGCTGTTTAAGCACTATGAGCTGTTCCATGATACTGGAGACCTACCCGCTCATATGGCCCCCACTCGGTGAGATACAGAGATGTTACTGTTAATATTTTATGACAATGAGTGAGTGACACGTATGGTGACAGAATCTTAGTTTGTATATTTTTGTGAATGAGCTGATTCCTCTTTTTTTTTTAGGGAATACCTTACAATGCTGCGGCAAGAAGTTCAGGACTTGCATGTTACTCTCAAGGTACGTGGAGTTTCTCAACCCAACAGAGGTCTATACATTGTTGGTTCTTACAAATACTTTATTTAGCTTCTCTGTTGTCACTTGTTTAGGAGGAAAAGTGGTTCTCTGAAGAGCTCAAGAAGGAGTTGGACAAAGTCCAAGGACAACTGAAGCAAGTAATTCCTTCAAGATGTTTAATATATTTTATAATGAATTTCAGAATATAAAACTGCTTGATAAAACATGATGGAAATGCTTACTCTTACTGTACATGTTTCTCTCTTTCCCTCCTTTTCACAGAATGAAGGACAGATGAGCTCAGGTGATTCAGGTATGGAACATTATACTTAAGATAACTGTGGAAGAAGAAGCCAAACGTCAGTCACTAATATATGGTGCTATTTTCTCAGCCTTTGAAAAGAAGTTGAATGAAGCAGAGACAGAAAAGTTCAACATCAAGCAGATGAAAGACATGTTTGAGCAGAAGGCTGCCCAGCTGGCCACGGAGATAGTAGGTTAGTGTGGTGCCAGGATACTGGGAGGCCTGTTTCTGTGGGTTTGCATCATTTAACAACACTAAAGTACTATTGTACTAAACCAGTCCTCTGCTCAAGCTATCCATTGTGTTTGTCTTGCATAAGTTGTTCCTTTGTTTGGTTTTATGGACTAAAGGCATGGATTTTGCATTTTACACTGATAGTTCCTTAAATCAGTTGAATGATGTGAACAAGTTGTTAAAGCAACACTATGTAACTTTTGGACCTTAAAATAACAGCTTGAAAAAAATTGTGCCGCTACAATGACTTTTAATATGACGATTTGCGTCTCCACTATTGCCAAAGGGGGTCTGTGGGGAAATAACTCCGCTATGTAAGATTCTGGAGCCGCCCGGTACATCCGGCGGATGTACTCGACCTGCTTTCTGGCAGTGATTACGCAATGTCATAAAGTGCCACTTCACGCTCGCAGCTACAGTATAAGGGTAGCTTTTTATGTAGCTTTTTGGTGTTGTCAACAATATTGTATTCGATCACACGTACTCCACATTTGCAGTCCCCCAAAACAAAAGTAAATGACCACGCGCGCACGCGCACCCACCCCCACCCCCCCTCCAAAAAAGCCGGCAAACAGCTGATCGACCAGGCGGGGCGAGGCGCCGCGTTCAATCCCCGCGCTCCTTCGCCCTAGTCCGGTAGGTGCTTCCTGCGCAGTCTTCTATTAGTGATCCCGCCCGTTGGTATGAATCCAAAATAGAAAGTCGCCGGATTGCTGCCGTTCTGAGTCCGCCGACTGTCAGCGGGCTCCAAACAAAAAAAACCTTGCGTCACCTCCCCCTCGTCACCTTTTATAACCCGTGACACGTACAAATAATAATAATAATATTATAATACAGGACAACACATGATCCCAACTCAATACAAGTGTATGCGAGGCTGCATCTATCGTCACTGGGTATTTACGACACTGAAATCGATACCTAAATACCTAAAAACCTGAAGGGGGCGCCAAAAGGGAAAAATTACATAGTGTTGCTTTAACATGTTTATTTGAATATAATCAAAAATTTGAATCGTTGACTGTGACAGACTTAAAGTCCCGCTATGATGAGGAGAAGAGCCTCCGGGAGGCTGCTGACGAGAGGCTGGGCACGCTGACCCAACAGCTACAGAAAGAGAAGCTGGAAAATGAGGGACTCCAAACAGAACTGGTACAGCACACGCTAAGTTTCCATTTAGTATTTATTCTCTTCTCACTAGGCTTGAGTGAGTCATACTTGAGACTTTGTGTCGACCTTTCATGAATGCGGTGCTTTTGTTTGAGAGAATAACATTTAATTATAGAAATACAGGTTTGGTTCTGGAGCTTCAAAGAGACATCCATATCTCCATGATCATTTCAGCTATAACTAAGAATCTAGTTTGATTTCCAAAACATTCTGTTGTTCCCACTGTCAGCCACTAACAGTGTCCCTGTTCTGCCCCCTAGCTGCAGCGGCCGGGAGTGGAGGATGTGGAGGTACTGCAGAAGGAGCTGGTGCAGGTCCAGACGCTGATTGACAGTATGACCCGTGAGAGGGAGGAAGAGTCTGAATGCCTCAAATCCCACTACGAGCAGCTGCAGGCTAACTACACAACCTCAGAGGTGAGGAAACCAAACCACCTGGTTCAATGAGATGTCCTTCTGCAGTCTCACTTCACTTTTTCCTGATGTGTTGCATCTAAAACACAACGATTCACGTGTCATCACCTGCTCCTGCAACAGGATACACAAACACTCTTTTGAATACAATGTTTTGCGTAATGCTGCCGCAGCACAATGTTATCACAATTAAGTGGTAAATGTTTGTGAATTGTATTATTTATTCTTTCATCTCTGTAGCATCTGGCTCTGAGACGTTTGCTGTTGTATTGTGCCTCACCTTTCTATGTGTCTCTCTTTCCCTCCCCTTCTTCTTTTGCTCCTCACACACTGTATCCCTCCACAACACACTCTTTCGTCAAGATTCGTAAACTGGAGGTAAATCATGTTTCAAGTTGACCCCAAACTCCGATTTCATCTTTTTGAGTTTCTCTGAGTTTGAGAAGTTGTTCCGAATTCATTATTTTATTGTGTGTTACCGTTTCAGGTTTTTGTTGCATTTCTGTTCATTTGAATCCTTGTTGTTACTCATCCATGTTGGGTCTCTTTTCTACTTCTACATTCCTCCACAGTGGCGTTTCAGTTCTTTGAGTGTCCACTCAATGTTTTGCAAACGAGTGTAACACGTGTGTCTATTGTATTGCAGATGACCATATCCCAACTAAAAGCCGAGCTGGAAAAGGGTCCACAGGAAGCGGCTGTCTACACACAACAGATCCACCAGCTGCAGAGCGATCTGAATAATTTGCAGCAGCAAAGCCAGGTACCACACACACCTTCAACGATAATTATAATCGTCATGTGACTTGAAGCAGATTACTGCAGGCAAATCATGTCTGCTGAAGTTTCTGCCACACATTGTGTAGCATATGATTGTGTACAATTTACTTCATTAATGTGAATCAGGCTTGCCAGCTTCCCCTCAAGTACAGAGCACACCATCTCAGTTTCTGTAAACCTTCCCCTGCTGCCCGGCACCAGGCTCCATCACAATGCCCTGCTGTCACCAGCCCTCTTTGATACAAAAACCACATGCAGCTCTATAAATAAACCAGCAGGGGGGGATCTTTGCCATGCCATGTCTCTAGTTCCTGCCAGAGATCAATCCTCACACATCAGGCCTGCCCATGATGTCTCTGCCAAGTAGGTTTCTGCGTAAGAGGGGAAGTACAGTGTGTTGCCCCCACCCCAAGCTTCTCCTCACAACAGGATACCCTGAGATCTGATAAAGATACTTACCTCATGAGAATAGAGACAAAAGAGATGGAGCAGAGAGTGAGACACAAAGGATTACGACTAAGAACAGACAGGTGAATGACGAACAGGGGTTTTCATTGCGCTGTAAGTCCAGGATTAGAGGGGAGAGACCCAGCAGAGAGCTCTCACAATGACACAAGAGAAACTCTGTAACGAGGCCGTGTGAAGCAGAGAGATGAACAGAAGAGGAGGGGATACAGTGTCTGCAGAGGGTTGTTAATGTTGGCCGACTGATGTGGTGGCCTGCAGAGAGTCATTGGGAAGTCCAGGTGTCCTGTCACACTCAACATGGTGAGAAAGAACATCATGTTGTTAATGTTGGTAGTTAGCAGCACGCTCCACTATTAACAACATTATGTTCTTTATCACCATGGGGAAAAAAGAGAAGAAACCTTCAGGAGAGCAACAGAGGAGGATCCCTCTCCAGGATGGACAGATGCAAAATATGTCATGTGTACAGAATGAATCATTATACACAAATCAAAACACAGTAACAACACAATCAATGAATTTGACAGTGTATGAATAGTTGATAGTAGGCATATTCCACGATCGAGACCTCCACGATTTATAGTTTTGCTTTTCATCTATTGCTCCCTGGATTTCCGTCCTACTCGGGGACATCTATCACTTCCCATAATTTCCAAACTTCTGGGTAATCTGCCTCCATGTTATTCTCTTCTGTTCGCCAGAGCCTGTCTGAAAAGCTTGCACGAAAAGAGAAAGCGTACCAGGAACTGGACGAGTGTCTGGGAGCTGAGACGGCTGCCAAGAAGGGAGCTCAAGCAAGCCTGAGAGAGAGGGAGCTCGAGGTTCAAGAGCTCCAGGCTGAGGCCACGAGGGCCGAAGCCTCCCTGAAGAAGGCCGGCACGGCGCTTGTAGAGAGGGTTGAGGAGGTGGGGAAGCTGAAGAAAGAGATTACGCAGCTGGAGGTGAAGCATGCCGAGCTGAAGGTCGAGAGGAAACAGTTGGAACACCAACGGGAAGAAAAAGATAACCAAGGAGCTCAGCAGCAGACGGAGATCAGTCAGGTGAGTTCTCACTGAGTGCAGTCAAGTATCTGCTGTATTTCTTGCTATTTGTGTTTTCATCCTGCACCTTCCTACTTAATCATCACCCCTCTCTTTGTGCTCTTCCTAGCTGCACGCCAAACTGCTGGAGGCCGAGAGACAGCTGGGCGAAGTGCAAGGTCGTCTCAAAGAACAAAGGCAGCTTTCTGGGGAGAAACTAAAAGACCGCGAGCAGCAAGTCGCCGACCTACAGCTCAAACTCTCCCGTGCAGAAGAGCAGGTGGGCATCAGACGGATCTTAAATGATCGCTACAGGAAAACTGAGTTAATGTGATGGATCAGACAGAACATCTGTTAATAGAAAATGATGCTTAAGTATGTATTGTAAGATAAATTGTATTGAAAGATATGCAAGTGTAGAGACCAGGGAATCAAAAATGCATGCAGAAACACAAGTGATTATTCAATTCAGTTTATTTTGTATAGCCCGATAGAAATTTGCCTCAGAGGGCTTTACAATCTGTACACGTAGACATCCCGGTCCCAGAACCTCCCATCGGATCAGGAAAAACTCCTAAGAATTAGACAAAAAAACTTTCACAGGGAAAAAAAGGGAAGAAACCTTCAAGAGAGCAACATAGGAGGATCCCCAGAAGGAAGCATATGAATGATCTCCTAAAATAAAAAAATCAAGATACAAACGCAACAAGTGATGATGCAGAAACCCCACAATGCCCAAAATGACTGTTTTGCTTCTGTAGATGAAGGAGAGCGCCAGTAAGAATACAGACGTGCAGCACCAGCTGGAGAAATCCAAGCAGCAGCACCAGGAGCTGCAGGCGCTGCAGCAAAACACAAATGGAAAACTCCGCGAGGCTCAGGTACTGTTCACAAGAAAACCCTCTGTTTATAATAATGGAGAGTGTAAAGTCAAGGGAGGCTGCGCTGTACAGAGCGTTTTAAAATCAGCAAGTTTCTTCTTCGTATATGTAACAGTCTTGTAAAAAGTCATCAAATGACCACAAACGATTGTTTCAACAAGTAAGTCAGCTGATCATACTGTGATTATAGTTTCATCGTTTCATAGTTTAATGCCCCTGTGTTTGGTAGCTTTATAAGATTATAGCATATGTTTTGATGCCTTAATATTTTGTCTGTGTGGAAATATTAATATATACCTCTCACACAACGTAAAATTATTAGTTCTACCAAAATGTCCCACGTAATCCTTCTGCTATGCCGTGTTGTGCTGTAGAGTGACCTGGAGCAGGTGCTGCGTCAGATTGGAGACAAGGACCAGAAGATCCAAAACCTGGAGGCTCTGCTTCAGAAGGGAAAGGACATTGTGAGCCAGTTGGAAACTGAGAGAGAGGACTTGTGTGCCAAGATCCAGGCCGGTGAGGGAGAGACGGCTGTGCTCAACCAGCTGAAGGAGAAAAACAATGGATTACAAGAACAGGTGGGCACACACACACACACAGGTCCAATTTCATGTCTGTAGTACAAAAGTAATATCATTTTAGAAGACACATGCAACACCTGACACAAACCTGACATGCTGGGTAGATTACAATTATTTTATGAATTGGCATCACTGGATGGCTCATTTATCATCACTACAGGGAACCATTGGTCATTTTTGAGCTGATGAAAGTTATCTGTATATGTGGGTCTTAAAGGTCACACAGTTGACAGACAAGCTGAAGAACCAATCGGAGAGCAACAAGCAAGCCCAGGATAACCTGCATGATCAGGTCCAGGAGCAGAAGACTCTGCTGCGTTTAGCTCAGGACCGAGGCCACATCCTGGAGACCTCCGTCACTGAACTCACCACCCAGTCTGCAGACAGCAAGGAGAAAGTAGCCCAGCTTGATGCTCAGGTACGCCTCTTCACAAGCATGGCTGTGTATATATATATATACATACACACATATATATATCTCAAAAACAGTATGTCTTCATGATATTTCTTTGAAATAAGAACAGGGTCTGTTTCTCTCCAGCTGAAGGCAAAGACCGAGATGCTGCTGTCTGCAGAGGCAGCCAGGGCTGCACAGAAAGCTAACCTGGAAAACAACCTGGAGATGGCCCAGCATGCACTGCAGGACAAACAGCAGGTTGGTGCCTTTTCATGCCACTTATGTTGGGCCGCAGGATGTCTCTTTGAAAATATTTGTCATTCCCTGATTTATGTGTTTTCTTCCTTTGCTTCCCTTTTTCCGCTCGTATCCTGCACCCTCTCCCGCCATCTTATAAAGGAGCTGAATAAGGCTCAGAAGAAGTTGGAGGAGGAGGACCAAAGGCTCAAGGAGAGACACGAGCAGTGCACACAGCTTGATGCCAGTTTGAAGGAAGGGAAAGACAAACTAATGGCCTCAGAACAGCGTGTAGAGCAGCTGGAGGGTCTCAATAAGGTTTGTAATGAGTCTTTATTGTGAGTGAAATGTTCCTGCCTCGAGGGACTCCGTACATATTGTTTTTGTTTTAACAGAAATTCGAGTTACAAGTTGGGGAGTTGCACGCCAATCGGGACCAGCTGCAGCAAGAAGTGCAGAATCTGCAGAAGGAGAGGTCAGAGGTCAAACGAAAGGTGAAGGAGCTGCAGCACTCGCTGGAAACGGAGAAATCAGGGTGAGTTAACTGTCCTCGAGCATTTGTTTTATTAAAATCGGTTTAAGAGATGCAAGTGAATAATACATCGATGTAAATCCAACTGTAACTAACAACTAACTCTGTAGTGGTATGCTAGTGTTTTGGTTTGCTCTACTATTAAATATGTGTATGAATCATGGATAACATATATATAAACGTCTTTCCACTGTTAAGGGCTACAACACTACAAGAAGAGTTGAAGAAAAAAGCAGCTGCTTTGAGTGACATTCAGCAGCAGCTGGAGCGCAGCGAGCAGGACAAAGCTTCTCTGAAGGTCAACCTGGACCAGGTGGTGCAGGAGGGGGAAACTAAGCATGCCGATCTGGACAGGAAATCCCAGAGCTTGACTGTAGGCCTACAAAAGGCCCAGCAGGAGAAAGAGGCTCAAAGGAAAGAGCTTTCCTCTACACAGGAGAGCCTAGGAAAGGCTAATAAAGCACTGAAAGAGAGTCGGAGTCAACTGGACACAGAGAAGAAGAACCATAAGTCAGTCATGGAGGAGAAGGTAGGTTCGGGAAGCTGTAGTTCTGACAAATAGCCACCTGTTGACATCAGCAGGACATTCACAAGCACAATCGCTCTTAATCCTCAGGAAAAGTCCAATGAGAAGGCCAGACAGGAGCTTCTTAAGATTAATGAGGCCGTCGCCAAGTCAATGAAGGAATCGCAAGAGCAGTTGCAGCAGATGGTAGAGGTGAGCTTTTGATTAAATTTGAGTCGTGCATTATTGTTTTAAATGTGTGTTTGAACCTTAACACCTCCTGTTTGCTTCCAATAAATTGCAGGCAGAGAAGAAGTTGAAAGTGCAGCTGACCGCGTTGGAGCAGCAGCGCGCGAACACTCAGGTGGCTCTGAAGGAAAAAGAGAAGGAGTTGGAGAAGCTGCGGGCACAACTTAAGATGACCAAAGGGTCCTTTGAGGACGAGCTGAAGAAACTGAAGTGCCAAGTGTCAGAGTTACAAGAAGTTCAAGTCAAGAAGGCAAGCAGCATTTAAAAATTAAAACACAGACATCCGTACTGTTGACAACTCTCATCGCACTTAACAACACAGCTACACTTATTGTTATTGGAGCGGATTGAGAGTAATGTGTGTGTGTTTGTGTTACCTAAAGTGTATATCTGTGTGTTCATGAATGTGCATGTATGGCTTACACCTCCAGACAGAAGAGGAGAGTAAGCTGCGGGCCCAGGTGTCTGGGCTCGGCCAGGAGCTGGCCTCTGGGAATAGCCGGACAACAGAGCTGCAGAAGGCCTTGGAGCAGAGCCAGGGAAGCCTCGCCAAGCTTCAGTCTGAATTCTACGGCAAGGAGTCTGAGGCCTCTGCCCTGCATCAGGACCTGAAGGTAGCTTCATGCTGGAAGAGTCGAAACCAATCGTGGATTAATTTAAGGAGGTTATGTTAAGTGTTGAACTCGAGATGGATTTAGGATGGGGAGGGATAGCAGATGATTCTGAACTGGCAGACCGATGAATAAAATGTTTCCTCTCAAAATTAACAAACTCATTGGACCTTTCTTTGACCGTAGGGATCAGAGGAGAAGCTGAACTTGGCTCTGGAAGAGCTGGCCGCTAACCAAAGCCATCAGACGGGTTTAGAGGCTCAGATCCAGGATCTGCAGAAAGGCCGGGGCTCATTGGAGCAGGATCTGGAAAAACGAGAACAGAAGCTCCAGCAGCAAGAGCAAACCCTGAGGGGACTACGGGAGCAACAGGTCCGACGAACGGGTCAACCGACACGGACCACAACACTGAGATGACTGGATGTGATTCATGTGTTGTAAACTGTGCTTCTACACTCAGGATCAAGTAAAGGAGGAACTGGAGAAGAAGAAGAGCAACGTTGAGGAGCTTAACAACGCCAAGACTGTCCTGGAAAAGAATAACAGGAGACTGACTTCTGAGTTGAAGACAGTCACCGAGAAGAGCGAGAAGGTCAGTTACCTTTCACGAAGAGCCACACGAAAAAATGCCCTCTTTGATTTTAAGGAGAAGAGAGAGGCTGGAATATTCTTCAAAAAAATTAAATACAATGATAACAGTGTCTGGGCTGATGACTGACAATTTCAGTCCCATTTGGACTTCCCGTGCTTTATTGTCTAATGTAAACGGCTTTAATTGGGAATACTACAGGTCATCAGGGTCACATTCCTCCAAGTCATAACTGCTTGCTTGAGTCGACAATTGGACTCAAGCGTTGGAGTCTTTAGTTCTTCAAAGCCGTCTTAAGATTTATTTGAAGCTAATGTCGAGTCAATAACTTCTGAAGCGCAAACCTTTTCAAGCCCTTTGAAGGTTAACGCCATGGGGGAGGGGACTCACTGCTTCTCTGGCTAAAGACATTATAAATGCCTTTTTAAAAACCAAACATTGTTCATTGAGCTACATATTTGTTGCTTTTCAGGAGCTGGGTGAGTTGCGGGAGGCCAAACAGCTGTTAATCCAGCAGAAACTGGAGCTGCAGCGTCAGATGGAGGCGGCGCAGAAGATCCTCGAGCAGGAGCAGAAAGAGCACCAGGCGACCAGGGACAACCGGGGCCAGAGAGAAGAGCAGCTCCTTGCACAAACCAAGAAAGTCCAGGATCAGTTGGTGGGCTCACTTGTCTCATCCACTCATCACACATAATGTTGGTGGAATTGAAGTGCATTCACTCACCCTTCTGATCCCCTTCTGTGACATGAGCGATGCTTTCTGTCAAAGTCGGCAGAGCAGCGGGCGAGAGAAGAGCAGGTGAAGCGCGGGGAGCAGGAAGAGGCTAAGATGGGGGTGCAGGTGACGGCGCTGAATGAGAACGTGGCCACGCTGAAGAGGGAGTGGCAGGGCAGCCAGCGGAGAGTCGGTGAGCTGGAGAAGCAGACGGACGAGCTGAGAGGAGAGATCGCTGTGCTGGAGGCCACCGTGCAGAACAACCAGGATGAGCGGCGGGCGCTCCTGGAACGGTGAGTCGATGCTGCGTCCCTTCAACAACACGTCACCCTGCAAGAGATCACCCGTAAACACTATGACACCAGAACAATACTTGAATGCATGTTCTTGAAGTTTGTGGAGGTGAAGTAACAAGTGAGACATGTCTTTAATGGCGCCTTCGTATTCAGATGTGGTGACTGAGTCAGCTGCTACAAGGTTAGCAATGAGTATCGAACGCATCTCTTAAAAACAGACCCTTGTCTTCACTTCCAAGTTAGGCTGTGTGACATTTAATTTGATTAATACATTGATTGATTGATTGAGATACAAGATCTCTTGTTCCAGGGAGTTGTGGTCGAGGGGGCAGCAGCAGCAGTTTCACATAAAAACAAACATACAAGTGCGTAAAGATACACAAAGGAACCGATAAAAGAAGAGAGGTGCACAGACCAGAGCGGCCACGTCCATGACAGATTCCACCTCAGCCAATAATAATGTAAAACAGCAACACGTTTCCTTCAGAGCAGTTTGGGAAAGTCCTTTAAAGGTATTCAAAAAAGGAAGTACTCATTCCATGCCCAGCTCTGAGTGCACCATGGGGACATTTAAAAGAATCAGATTTGTAGATATAGTGCTATAGATGCTGTTATGAAATGATAAAAGGCTGGAAATATAAATATATTGTTTGCCTAACAATGTCTTGCAAATAAATGGCAAACATTTTCAGATCAAATGCAATCGTGATTGGTGAGCCAAAATGTAATGCAGCGTGCAGAATCCAGCTGCAGTGGTGATGAATTTGCATGCTTGTAAATCACCCCCAGTCTAATTATTCTATAAATGATTAGCTTTGCACAGTTTTCTTTCTGGCCTGAAATGAAAAGCATTTTCTTTATGAAACAAAAACAAATTGTTGGTCTTATTTGTTATAATATTAATAGCACATCAACTTTTCATCAAGTCATATATCTGTAAGAAGTGACTATTTCTATACACATACCTTCTAATGTCAAGAGTGTGGGGACAGATTTTATACGGTAAGATTGACCTCTTTGTAATTGATGACATTGCCATGTCGGTCACTGGGAGCCGCTGAACATTTCCTCAAGGAAGTGTTGCCCTCATCTCTCCTACAACTTTAATTTAACTTAAATATATACTCTACTTTTTAAAGAACCTAATTCCCTTGTGCTTAACAAATGGTAATTAAATTATCCGGTGAAATTCATTATATAATGAGTGTAGGGCTGCAACAACGAATCGATAAAAATCGATGATTAATATAGTTGGCAACGAATTTCATTATCGATTCGTTGTGTCGCGCGATTATTACGGCGCTCAATAAGTCACGGAGTATAAACAAAGTAGATTTGAGCGCAGAGCCGCGCAGGAGAAACCAGAGCGGAGTGAGAGACGGAACGCTGCGTTGTGAGAGCCAATCAGCGCTGAGCTGCTCCGCTGTTGATGAATCTAATTGGCTGCTGCTGCTCACGTGGCGCTGGATGCGGAAGTCCTTCACGTAGTCGGAGACATTCACGGAGCTGAGTGCGCCTCCGGGTGACGTTATGACCCCAGACACCAGGGCGCCAAATGTCACGACGTGTGGCATTTCCACAAGAGTATAACGTAGAGAACATGGTTATTTATTCCGTGGCGGATGGCTGAAAATATTTTTCCACGGAGAAAGGCAACGGAGATAAGCCACGCCCCCTCACCGAATTAGGCGTTTAACCCATAAATAGCCAACTCAGGAGAGTAAACCGCTGTCAGTCTGTTTATGACGGGTTCATCCACATGACCAGTGAACAGGGTTCATCCACATGACCAGTGAACAGGGTTCATCCACATGCTGACCAGTGGGTCTCCAGGACCTTTCCATGACTTTAAACCAAATTTCCATGATTAAACATTTAATGAAAACTGTAGACATGAACAAGTGAGAAGATGCAGTATTTAAAATAACAATGAGAATTCCAAAGCATACCGTATATATACCGTGTAAATTAACATTTGAATAAAACAAATTTGCATTACTTTTCCAAATATTTTGGGATTTTATTTTTTTCAATTACTTTTCTAGGCCTGCTAATAGCCATTTAAAAATGCCATAACTTTTCCAGGTTTTCCATGACCGTACGGACCCTGTTTTGAATAAAGGGTTTGAAAATTACAGTGTTTTTGTTTTTTTATCCGATTAATCGATTAATCGATAAAATAATCAACAGATCAATCGATTATCAAAATAATCGTTAGTTGCAGCCCTAATTGAGTGTATTCTGGACTGTTGCATGTGCCACTGCGACACACTCGCTAAGGAAAAAACGACTCGGCAAGAAGGCGTCTGGGGACAAACGTAGCAGAACTACATAAAGGAGCATCTGAACGTCCGCTAGCAGGTTCAAGTCGATTTATGTCTAATTTCTGTTTGCTTAAAGGATGACCTGCTGTGATCTCCTGCCCCTCACGTCTACAATACAGCATACAATGCTTCCACACGCAGTACATGCAACACACCAGGCTGTGTTTGCAGTGTCCACAGCACATGAGTGAACGGGTACAATGTGACTCGTCAAACTTGAATTTACTTCAACAATAAAAGGCTGTATGGCACAGATGTGGTGAATAGAAATGTAGATGTGTAGACACACGCATCACCCCGGCTCTGCGTTTCAGGTGTGTGAAGGGCGAAGGCGAGATCGAGAAACTGCAGGCCAAGGTGGTGGAGCTGAGGAAGAAGCTGGACGACACGACGGCAGCCATGCAGGAGCTCGGCAGAGAAAACCAGTCGCTCCAGGTCGGTCGTAGAACACGAGGCATCGCGTCTGAATCGAAAGAAAGGAATTGTCAGCTGGGTTTCTCGGGATGCTTTATAGCAGCGGCCCCCAACCTTGTTTGCGCCACGGACCGGTTTCCTGTCAGACAATATTTCCACGGACCGGCGATAAATATGACGTAATAAAATTACACGACTGGTATAAAGTGAATAAAAATACAACTCACCATTACGCCAAATTAGTGTGAGCCTTGAGCTTGTTTATCTGTAAGGAGCCCCTCCCATCTCGGGGGGAGGGGGGGGAGCCAACGACACCCGACGTGTTTGTTATGTCCCGTCTGATCTGTCACTGAGTTCTGGCCGCTGTCATTGCAGAAAACCTGCGTCACAAAGATGACGTTAGCAACGGAAGCAGCGGTTTCTGAGCTTATTTTGGCGATCTCGGGATATTCTGCCTTGATTTTTTTTATCCAGAACACCGGCAGAGTTGTTGCGTGAATATTCCCCCTGTTCACTTTCCGTCCCAACAATTGCAGCGACTTTATCGGCCAACTTGAAAACCGTTGTCATCCCCCGGAAGTGACAGAGTTCATTGAGCAGGTTGAATATGTTTAAAGACCTATTCTTTGTCACTGAAATGTGCCGCCAGCAGAGGGTTCGGCGTGTGAGACTTGAAGCACAGACGGGTGTAGCCGGTCCTTTTTCAAAAGAAAATATTTTTCCGACTTTGATCAAATAAATTCACTTTTCCTGCGCGGCCCGGTACCAGTCGAGCCCGGGGGTTGGGAACCGCTGCTTTGTGGCATCACTACACAAAGAAAGTGAAATGCTCTGGTTGTAACTTTGGCTGTTGCTGCTTTTTAGATCAAGCAGTCCCAGAGTCTGACCAGGAAGTGGACCGAGGACTACGAAGTGCAGAACTGCATGTCCTGTGGGAAAGGCTTTGGTGTGACTGTCAGGAAGGTAAGAATGACGCTGTCTTCGGGATTGATGCTGACAGGCAACAGGACACACGTTGTCTACGCTGTAATGTAACGCTGTCTCCCCCTCCTCTGTGAACATGCAGCACCATTGCAGACACTGCGGCAACATTTTCTGCTCCGATTGTTCATGGAGGAACACCCTCACACCGTCCTCGAAAAATCCAGTACGGGTCTGTGAGACGTGCTTCGAGGAGCTCAATTGCTGATTCCCCTCCCCTCCCTCTATCTCCCCCAAACCCCCCCCGACCCCTCATCCCTATACCCTCCTCTTCCTACTACAGCGAGCAGAAGAAGGCGTGTCTTTGTCATATTTAATGTGCACTAGTAAGGACCCAGTGCAAAGACTCCCATCTGCAGGGGATTTCTGGCTCTGGTGAGGAGGGGAACACCTGGAGGTCTTGATGAAGAGACACCAGAGCCACGTGGTGGGATGGATCGGGGTGGGACTGGTTGGGATTGTCTGTCTCTGTTTTTGTGCCTTTGCTACTCCTGTGGACTGCCAGAGAGCGGAGACAGTGAGAACTAAACATCATCCATCTCTTTAAGTTCATATTCACGTTTCCATTGTCATTTGGAATCATTAGCAAGTGGTTGGTGTGTGTGTGGGTGTGGGGGTGTGTGTGTACGTTGTGAGATGTTTGGCATCCATCAGCTGTCAGGAGGTGAAAGGTCAGTGTGACACTGCCGGAGTGACTGGGGGAAGTGAATATTGTAATAGAGATGTTTAAAATCACTTCTGCCCTACAAAGGTAAATGCAGGTAACTATTTAGTAAGGAAAATAAATATCTGAAGTTTTCTGTGTACGAATACATCGATCTGATCACAAACACTTTTTCATTTCTTTGTCTTAATTGGCAAGTTATCAGAGGACACACATATTTTCCAGATATTTTTTCATTGAATGTGTGCGATGCAGACATGTGAATAAGAAAGTGTTCATTTTTTTTCGGAACATACTTCAAATTTACTTTCAGGAAATCAGGATTTGAACAGAATTTCATGCTGTCTGCAGTTAATTTGGCCCCAAAACCAGTCAACCAAAGCCTGATGGTTTATCAGCTTAACTTGTAATTTGATGTTTTGTGGACAAGATTTCACAACAATATTAAGTAGTGATTTAAACTTTAATAATATGTATTATAAATTCAGCACTCAATCCTTTTTGTCAACATTTTGTTGTCCAGTGTAACACAGCAAAAGCAAATTCATAACCGCTCCAGATTTTAGGGTCAAATGTCATTCTAAAGAAATCCACTCGTCAGTTGATTTGTGCTCCAGCGTTTGTTCTGCACGGGACTCGACATCCACGGCGACTCGGTTCCTGCACGTCTCCTTTGTGTGGCAGCGTGTTTCTGATGAAATTGATGTTTTCAGCCAATTCATGACCAAAGAATGTCTGCAGCCGGAAAACAGACCAGAGGATCTGAGCTCGTTTCATATTTCAGTATTTTTCTAAGCGTGAAGCTTGAGTTTTAAGTCACAGGGACCGGCATTTTTATTTTGATCACATCATGTCTGACGATCTGAGGCGTTTATGTAGTCGGCGTTTGCTGTGCCGCGTTTGTCTTTGCGTGTTAATTTCTGGAAACTGGTGCTTTTGCAGACAGTTGTTGGAGTTGCCTGCATGTGTATTATTTTGTAATTAGTTTTCCCTGCTGCTTGTCCACACTCAGCAGCGTTTGTGTGTGTGTGTGATCTGCTTTGGAGCAATAACTGGCTGTGTGTGATGTTGCTGTAACAGTGTGGACTTTTCAGATATTTGAGTAAGAATATAACTAAATTGGGTCGCGTTAAACATGCCATACGTCAGAATGTTGGCCAGTAAAGGCGGGATTTTTTTTTTCCGGTGCAGAGATGCTTTGTTGGCTGCTCAAAACCTCAGCGTCTCTGGCGCGTTGTTCGAGGATGTCGGTGCTGCTTTCAGGCGCAGTGGTTGCTGCGGGTTCTCTGGCCCACCTGTGCGGCTGATGACAGTCAAAGGTCATTCCTGCTTTGTATAACTTCTAATAGGCGACAGAATCTTGGTAAGATCTTTTGTGCAATTGTCTAAAGCCTGGAGCAGACACACACACACGGTCAGCCGGGCGGCCGTGCAGGCATTGTGCAACAAGGAGCTTGTTTCAGAATTTGGCATCCCTAATTATCGATGTATGCTTGTATGCGCTCACAATTGTCCATTTTGGTTGCAAGCGCTCAAGGTCACCCGCCTCTTTTGTGTTGCATTGGTTTTGTTATGTCTACCTCAGATTGGCACAGGAAAAGCACTATTTCTAAACCTTAGAGATCACAAATATTGTTATTGCCTGCATTTGATCAAGGATTTGTGATTTATCTATCAAGCTGTACAGTCCCTTAAAACCGAGAGATGATTTGCACCTTATTGTATTCTGGGCGCGTCCCGATGAAACCCAGCCACGAACCAACGACTTTATACAGGCTTCAGCATTTCCAGCCTCGATGTATTAACTGCTCATTAATAATAAGGCTGTCATAATTATCTTTGTAAATGTTTGTATTGAAAGAGAACATGGAAATATATATATAACACTTGTGGATGTATAAACATGACAAAAGTGAAGATGTGTGTGGACTCAGTACGTGTCTACAAAAAAGCCACCACAGATCTGAACAGTGAATTGTGGCTTGCTTGGTGTTGCTGCCAGTGATCATGCATGGGGACTGAACTGGCCTGTGGCTCACACGTTTTCTCCGTGCTTCGTCATCATATTTGATGGTTTTGAAGGTGTGGCTTGTTAGGCCATCGTCTTGTACGCCACTGCGCACTGTTGGCGGTATTACCAGCCAGCGGGACCTCAGTCCCCCTGGGGTGACGGGAGAAACAACGTCATTTATGTTCACATGCACCATTTGATTTTTTCTAATTCATCTTCATGACGAACCTAAATAAAACCTACAGTATGTTTATATTTTCTTGTGCTGTTTTTTTTCAATTTGTACACACAAATACCCCGAGGGTTTGTTCATTTTAGTCGTCCGTAATGATTTTTTAAAAAGGAAAACAAAGTATTTTATACCTTGATCAAATCTTCTAGTTTGTTCACTAAGAAAGACCTTTTTTAATTAGAAGTTATTCTTGACCTTGGTCCACAGTAGCTCTCCTGGAGCCTTAGTTCACACATTATCTCATGATCTGGACCAGGAGATGGAGTTTGACCAATAAAGAGCACGTGATATGATCAAAAGCTCAAAATCCGCTCATGGATCTTGAGGTGAAGTTGTTTTGTGAAAAGTGAATTTGATTTCAGAATGAATTTGCGTTCCTAAAAAAGAAAAACACTGGAGAACAACTTTTACTAAATTAGATTTATTGAACACTACTGCAGCAGCAGCTGCCTTTTATAGGCAAACATTAACTTACAAAATGATCCTAGTGCTGCTAGTACAGGTATTTACAAGGCGTGAGGAGACAGTGAAGTATACACAGTGCCGTTTCTCCTCATATCTGTGAAGACTCCAGCCACAGGGAGGAGCTCTTGACTCCAGGCTGCTGAGAGACCAGCTTCAGCAGCGCCGCCACAGCGCCCTCTATCTTTGACACCCACACTCTCTGCACAAAGACACAAGGTGTTCAGAAAGAGAAGTAGTAAGTTCATTATCCCGCCAGTTAGTTGGCTTTCATTGTAAAGGAGATAGTTAGAGATCATCACTAACTGAGCTAGAGCATGTAGAAAATAATCCCTCAACAGTGACTAACCGTTTCCCTCCATTTCTTAGAAAGGACATTACTTGAGAGATGTCCACAAGTTGTAGTAAATGTAAATCATCTCTAATATGCATAAATCTATGAACTAATGAATTCTTGAATGGCAATTTATAACGTAAAAGACTAAATTACAGATAAAATGCATGCTCATTTAAATATCACTGAAACCCCCTCCAATAGTATGTTGTCTAAGACTAAGTAACGGCGAGCAGGAGGGCGATAAAGACTTGTGTGTAAGTGATTGGGATTATTTGAAAATCTTCAAACTAGGCAACACATACATTTATGAGAAGTATTTGTGTAGTTGTGTCACGTAGGGAATACATTTTCATTAGGGAACCTAATCAGTGCTCCGCCAGCTCTTAGAAGTTTACACGTCTTTTAAAGCTTCAGATAAATTCACAGATGAAGTGATGTACCTTGGCCAACTCTGACGCAGCTTGCAGGATGAATGCACCGATACACTGCTGGTAGCGGTTCTGGTGCATGATTATAAAAGAATGAGGCAGCCCCGATGCTACAAAGGAAGATCACAATTGCAAACCTTCCATTAACATCAACGTAACGCACTAATCTGTGAACATCAACGGAGAGAAGTGTGTCAAGACCCAGCGTGACGTTGGCTTCTCTGTGAGCTTTCAACATATCCTTGATGCTCAACAAAGAAAGAGAAAGAAGGCTACATTACCCGAAGCATTGAGCTGATCGATGTTCTTGAGCTGGAGTCGGTCCAGAGAGACGGGTTGGTCCAGAACCGTGAAGGTGCATCCCTCCTTCAGGAGCTGATCCAGCTCCTGGTTCTGTGGCATCCTGAGAGTATTTTGTTCTGGACCTATAGGCCGCTGTACAGGAAGACATGACAGTGTGAACAAGTTCTGCAGCTCCTTTACAGCCTCACACTGAATGTCTGTTGAGGTGTACCTTCTTGTTTCTCTTTATCTTTGTGATCAGCAGGAATTCATCAAACAGGAACAGGTACACGTCGATCAGCTTGGCGTTCTCTGGAGATGAACCGGAGAAAGATGGGGTGAGGTTTTACTCAAATCGGAGCACTGAGCATGTGAAATGTGTTGGAGCTCTTCCAGCGCTACACACCTGTGAGCACCACTTTCCCTTCATGCAACAGACTTCTGTGAGAAATGAGATTCTCCAGAGTGACAGCCTTTAAGAGATGTTTCAGATTCTGAAAAGAGAAGCAGTCAGTCAGGCAAGAGGAAAACCTTCTGACACGTCTACCGACACTGAATAAATCTCCTGATACTGAGATACTAAAACTGTTTTCTTTGCTTTTCATGATATCTGATTCCACATGCAGATCAATTATTGAGCTATCTTATCTGCACACAAACACTTTTGCAAGACGAAGTGTCTGTCAGCATAAATATCACAGAAACAAACATGCATGAATATAAATATATACACACAAACACACATAACCAGACCAACCTCAGGGACGAAGGCCCGCTTGTCTCTCTCCCAAACAGGCAGCCACACCACGGCGTCCCTCAACTGCTTCACCTTCTGGTAGTTATCCAGCCATTTCACCTTCCCCTCTAAATCACCTGGAAGCAGAGAGGCATCCTCTCAATCAAAACAGACAATCACAATTTCCCGCTACAAACTATCACGACAGTTTTATTGTCAAGTTGTTAAGTATTTTATTGTAGTAATCATGTACTAAAGTCACATTAAATGATAGAATAATTGTTGAACACTACTTTACGATCGTGTGTTTTCCTGTGTAGTGATGGTTGCCTGCCATATACGGGGGTAGCCTTGACCACTCCTAAGCTTTTACAGTAAATATCACACACACCCAGAGGACATTGCCCGACACGTCTCAGCCGTGGTTACACTTCTCCGTGTCACGCTGCTCTGCCATGCTTTTTTTAATGGTAGTTTTTGTGAGCCAACACTGTTTCTTTTGGTGCAGTTATCGTTGTAATCAACAAAGTTGAGGTGCAGTGCTGCGCCACATCTCCCACAGCCTGTCCATCTAGTTACAGACTAAACCGCCACAACAGGTCCTCGGGCAGAGGAGGCTCGCTGGGAAGAATAAACGGTGACACACGTCGGTGAGAGACTGCTGATAAGGCAGTGTCGAAATGCCCAGGTGGTAAATAACATCACTGTTTAATGTAAATAAGAGTTTTAAATAACAACAAGTTCTGGGTTCTCACATATAGACGTGTCCACTTGCTCCGTTATAACCTGCAGGCCTCCGGCCTCGTCCTTCCTCTGGCATCTCTTCGCAATATTCCTCAACAACAGAGGGTATCGAGTGAGCCTCTGCAGCGGCGCCACCAACAGGTCACGCAGCTGCAGCCGTCGGCACTGTGAGTTCCTCTCACACCACTTTGGGGCAAAAAAAGGGGAGAGAGAGAGAGAGGACAGGGTGAGAGGAGGGCTGTCGGTGGGAAGAAGAAGAAGGTCAGAGGGGTGAAGTGTGTTAATAGAGGGGTAATGGGGGAGAGGGGGGGGGTCACATTCCCCTCTTGCTGGCCTTGGTGACACTGAGCGGGTTGTTTGCCGTTTAGGCCGCAGTGTTGCTGTGTGTGCTCTCTGGTACTTTGTACAGCGCTGCCTGCTGCGTTGTTAGCAGTACACACACACACACACACACACACACACTTTAGTGGCCCTCGGTACCTTTGCGTAAGATCCAAAGTCCTCTCTGGGCTTCAGGCTGTCCAGATAAAGCAGAGCTGTGGAGTAGTTGAGGCAGTACGTCTGCAGGCACTGACATAAGCTCTCCTGAAAAGCCTGCAAACAGATAGGAGTGTTATAAAAACATCAGGAAGCAGACTGCCTGGTCACGTCGGCCATTAGGCTGCAGATAAACAGATCGTAAAGAGGCGTACAAGCACAGAAATGACCCTGAGTGCGTGAACTATATGTTCTAGCTGCTTCTTATGATGCATTAATTCACAGTAAGAAGAAGAGGCTTTCTATTATTGTCCTTTACCTTTAGAGAAAAACAAATGACTAAATATTAAAATAGTATTGTCGATCTTGATTGTTGTGTAGATTTGTGTCAGAAAAAGTGTGAGCTGCAGATGAGATTTCATATTATTGATATTTTATTCTGAAATATGTTCATACAAACGCACATTCAACTGGAATGATGCACCACGTGATGCGTCTTTTAACAAACATGTTTGTTAAAAAATCCATCACAAACATACACACACATATATATATATATATACACATATATTTATGTTTGTTAAATGCATCAGGTGGTGCATCAGCCCAGTTGAATGTGCGTTTGCATTCTAGTGTGAGGTGTTTCCTCGTCTCCAACGTCGTCTTGTCAGTGGAGTTTAACGATCGAGTGACTAACTGAGCATAAACTGCAGGCAGTCAGCGTCTTTGTGTCAGTGTCTTCGCACGTGTGTTGACACTTGCTTTGCTCAGCAGCTCCAGCAGGGCGGGCCCGCCACCCTCCGTAAACTCCATTGTGTCCTTGATGACGCAGAGGAGGTTGTTCAGGAAACCAGAGCTCACCTGCAGCAGAAAACACTCCGCGTCAAGTATCGCCGCACAGCCGTGCAACACCCTCGTACCTCGGTCACGTTCAGGTTGTTCACAATAGGGGGAAAAGTTCCACACCTTTTTGTTTCGATAGATACAACAATGCAACGTTGGCACGGCGAAACATACAGGTCTTCCCAGTGGTGTAACCGTGAGATGCTATGGCACAACTTCAGTTTTTATCAATTACAGGAAACAAACAAAAGGGATTCCCCATCAACTGAACGTCTATATGACACGTCTGACACATACTGTAGCTGATATGGTGAATAGATATCATCAGAATCAGACCAGTTTGTGGCCCAAGTACGTGGCAGCAGTTTTACCTTGGGTGCCAACAATGCATGTCACACATCATGACATTGTGTTCGGCCTTTATAGGTGTGGTTTAAGACAGCTGCGAGGTTGTCTGTCATTTAGGTTGTTATATTATATTACAAATGTCATTCATGATTATTTAGTTTGATTCTGATTGTCTTACAAACAGTTTATTGTGTTCTCTGTCTTATGTAGTTTGTCTCTCACTTCGTGCCTCTTGGAAAAATAGGTTTTGCTGGATAGATAAAGCTTTTCATGCAAAGCACCTTTTCAAGGGCTGCACAACAAACACGTGGTATTATAATCCTGTACGGTCGCTGTTTGTATTCATTTACTGTACATAACGCACCTAAAAATAACAGGCCACATGCAACTCATTTGCATCATGTCTCACCAGGCAAAGCTCATTGAGGTTCGCAAACAGCCTCCAGGAGTCGACATCGGCCAGGCAGCTCCTCATCTGCAGGTCTGTGAGTGTAGACAAAAACACCTGAAAGACACAAAGAAGTTGAGAGAAGATGCTCCGGCTATCTTTTGTGCAGGCCTTACATTTATAATCCACTCTGTAAAGAATGAAAAACATGAAGAGACTTGGACATGAGCCTCGACAACAGGAATTTGGTGACAGGACGAAACACACAAAGCAGCAGGTGTTGGATTTCATTTGGGTTTGGCCGATTAATTGCGAGTGTGTGTGTGTGTGTGTGTGTTTGTGTTGGTGCGTGTGTGCATTCTGAGGCTTTGTATGTACAGTCACCTCTTTGAGAACCATGAGCTGATCCAGGAAATAAACACACTCGCTGGTAAACAGCTCCCAGATGGCCTCTTGCTTCTTGAAGCCATGAGGGTCAGAGGCGGCGCTGAGCTGGGAGGACTGGTCCTGCAGGAACTCCGCCAGAGAGTAGTCCTGCACGCAGAGACAGAGACAGAGACAGAGAGATGCTTCACTATCAAGAGACTTCATTAATCCCTCATAAAACGGGATTGTATTACAACGGCATACTCGGTGTAAAGTTGCCTCCACCACACTGACGGAGTCAAACGAGTGTCAGGGTTTGTTTATATACACGCATGCAGGGTCACGCTGACTGGTAACCGCCTAGAAATTCTGGTTCTTGCATAACTTGTATCATCTGAATGGTGCAGCAGCTTCTCTCAAACTGCCATCCGATTAATTCAGAGTCATTTGTCAAACACATAGATCTGTTTGGACTGGAAATCTGGATCTATTTGTTCAAACTCTGACTTTGCTTGAATTGTAAGTCACTTCACAGAATCAACATTATGATTGACATAACAAACCCTCTGGATGCCTCGGGGCTTAACAGCTGACGGTGCTCATTTCTCACCTTATACCTCTGAAGATCAGGGTTTCTCCAGTCTTGAATCTTTGATGACGAGAGATATTTTTCAATATCTGACGCTGTGCCTGTCTGTGACTTCCCTTTAGTCTGAAAGGTGAGAGAAAAGACAGTTATTATAGTGAGAACATTTTGAAAAATGCTCTCCTTTATTGACGTGTGTTGATCAGGAAAGAGGACATGTTTGCATAGCTGATCAACGGTCTCTCCATGTGACGGTGTTGAAAAACTACGTTAGAAAACTGAAATGTTTGGTTCTGCATTTAAAATATTGACCAATTACCAAAAGCTGTGGGGCAAAAGGGATAAAAAGGAACCACATTAATCTGCTTTGGGAAGTGGGTCGGAGAACAATGTCCAGACCAACTGCTAAAACAAAGTACAGCAAAACAAAACCACAAGCACATCGCTGGCAACAGACACACACAACACCGACTGACAGGCAAACACCTACCGTACTACGCATTGAAAAGGGCCACTTGGACTTCTTAGTATCTGTACGAAGTCATAAACAAACACAAAAAGGATTATGAACAAAAGATCAAGCAAGAATGTGTGCTGTGCAACAGATGAGATTAGAATCAAACAAACAAAACAGTGTGAGAGTTACAACTGTGTTGGACTTTTGTTTGTTGCAAAAGAGATTGAATTACATACAAAGAACATATCGTGTATGTGTTGTGCATGATATATAGTTTTGCATCAAGTCGAGCATGACGTTTCATGATCGAACATTAATTCAACTCATTAAAGATAAATCAACAAAATGACAGCAGCTACGGGCAACAGTCTCTTGGCTAGGAATAAAAACGGTTTAGGGCAAAAACAAACATTTACTCAAAGAAACTATTATTCATGCTTTTCTCAAGTCAGACCTGGTTACTAATCTTCCTGACTTCAAAGGGGCCAAGGGTCAACACCTGGACTGTGAGCAGTTTACAAAAGCACAAAGAGAACTCTTTCGTGAACTTCCACTTCCTCAATAATGGCCAAGGATCAAACTTTGATGCTGACATGTTGATTGGATTGCCATGGCGACGTGCAAGGACGGGTCACTGCCAAGCATGACAGCTCATTTTGCTCTGAAGGACCGGGGTCCATTTATATGTCGACCGACATTAAGATACACCAATCGGTACATGAGGGAACTTCCATTGAAAAAATAAAAATAAAAACAATATATACACAATAAAGAATTGTACCAGAGAAGTTTGAACCGTTCAATATGTCAGCTGCTCCGTTGGATACGAAAAGGTCTCCTGGTGAAACATCCAAGCCGGGCAAGCTGACCACCATGGAGCTCCGTCTCCTTTCCTGCAGCCTGAGGGGAAAGTAAACAGGTGTCTTTAGGTGACGTTACACTTTGGCTGACAAATTCTACTCAAAGATTAAATCCGGTAGTAATGCTCCACACGTTCAAAACAACCTCACTGGACATGTGACATCGCCTGTTAGCGGAACCACTATTATTGTATTGTGAATGTTATACAGCACAAAGAAAATAGACTTGGCGCAAAGCTGTAGGAAATAACTAAAATTCCTTTTTACATGGGGGAAATACCATCTGCACTGTGCAGCAAATAGGCGATTAACATGTGAGAAAATATAAAGGATAAGTATTGTGTGTCTGGCTTATGCATGGCCAGCTGCTGATTAATGGATCACTCTGTTTGTGTGAAAGGAGGCGAGCTGTCAATGTGTGCCAGTCCTAATCCTCTTGGTCTCCTTCTCACAGCCAGTAACTGACGCCTGTCTGTGACTGGAAAAACACGGCCTGCCTTTTCGCCTGAGGCAAAGCTCTGACAGCCACCGTTCTCAAGTGTTTTGACTTATTCTCCTCTGCTGTTGACATTTCAAGTGTTGTGATGAAAAATCAAAGAACCCTAAACATGTCATTTAATTATGTTGTGAAGATGAGGCAGATATCTAAAAATATCTCAGAAGGGCATGGCTCCGCTTATTAAATAAAGAAAACAATCCTCAAAGGTAGTCAAACTTGTTAACTGTCTGACTCCAACAATCACAATACCGACTGCGCCATCGCTCCTAAGGCGCCTCGTCCTTCGACGTGGATGCAGTCAGCAGAAATAAGATGCACGGCAACCAGACGAGCTGGTTTGGGAAAAGTTTACTTTGCATAGGCGCACGGATCGACAGCTGTTCAGGGACCAGCTGGACATGCTGTTCATGTCAACGTGTTTTTTAACATCTTGCCTTTGAATTTTTTTTAATGGAGTTCAGAAGTAGATTAAAAGTTATCTGATGAAGGAGAAATAATGACTCAAAGTCGGAATTCAAAAATCTATTGGTAAGTTATGAACACATTCTCACTACCTCGGGTTTGATCAACACATCATCAGGACGTGATCGGACCAGGAGGAGGAAGCCTGGAGTACAGTTGAGGTCTAATGAGCCCGTTGATACAATGAAGTCGAGCAGAAGTACCAGCAAGGGGAACAATGCTGGAACTGGTTTGTCTCTATCCACCGTCATATGTCAAATCTGCTTTGTTAGAATTAATTATCTCCCTCCTGCTGCTCATTACATCCCTCAAACAGCTCCTGCACAAGAAGCAAACAAGACTAACTCGAATGCACTAATAGGCCACATGCCTCCAGAACCAACCTGTGCATATGGTTGGAAAAGTGAGTCTGCAAGTGAACAGGAGTAGCCCGGTACGTTTTCTTCCTCAAGGACGCTTTTGTTCAACTGTGAAAGTACCGACTGTTCATTGCTCTCTCTGGAGCTGTAAACTGATACAACCCCCTCCCCACATCAATGTATAGGCCGGCAGGGCTGAATGAGCTGGAGACACAATAGTGAGTAGCATCACCTGAGCACTGTGCAGGATGCGTGGGGATAATGGGACGGTAAGAAAGGCACGACTACTCCTCGAAACCGGGTGAGTGCCTCCTTGCAGTTCGTTCCACAGAATCCTCACAATGCCATCTTGTTGCTTTGCGAGCGCTCAGAAAGCTCTCTGTGTCCGCCGCTCTGCCACCGAGAGAACTTGTGAAAATAGAGGTTTTGTTCCCGCACAACAAGAAAAATAATGATGCCCATAAACAAAACTGTCCCAACCCATGGCTCGCAGTGCCCGGTCACTGTAAGACGGACAGTGCCAGGGTGCAATTATAGAGACAATAGCTGCCTAATTATCCAGAAAGGGAAGAGCCCGGCAGCCCAATTAGGAGGGGGCGGGTTGCAGTAAGAGTAAACAGCATTAATGAGGGGTTTTCTAGCCCCTACATAACCATGGGACTCTCAACATGTAACCCACCAAGCTTATGCTCCATTAACAAAGACAGGGGCTCCTCAAACAAAAAAGGTCCAATTATCCTCGCTCACCAGAGTTCTGGGAGCACAGAAAGCACGGCACTCATGGGGCTGGATGTAATCGCTCAGATTGACATGTTAGGACAATGATTGGACTCAGACAGAAGCAGCTGTGGTTAAAGATGGTGTTCACAGAGTTATTGTCCAGTGTATAAGTTACAGGATATGTCTTTACCACATTACTGTTAGGCTAACATGTTCTCACTAGGGCTGTGAAACGATTAAAAATTTTAATCGGGTTAATCACAGGTTTTTGTGGATTAATCATGATTAATCACATATTACCGATATTCTCGGTATATTTTGTGAGAACATAGAGATTTATGACAAAAGACGGATATATACATTTATACATTCTTCTATACAATGGTGCTGCAACTCAGCAGTTATTTAGCAGTTTTCTTCCATATGGAACATTAATACATCTTCATCCTAAACAGAATGTTTAACCCTCCTGTTACCTTTCGGGTCAATTTGACCCCATTCAATGTTTAATGTCGGTGTTCTTTGGGGTCAATTTGACCCCAGGCTGTTTTTCACTGTGTCAAACATATCAGAAATATCAACTTTTTTATTTATTTAAAGGGCTATTTAGGTAGTCAACAAACAAACATAAAGTACCTCACACTTAAACTTGGGAAGCAATATTAATTCTAATAATTTTCTGGAGGTTTTAATTGCTGGGGTCAAATTGACCCCGAGGGTAAAATATGTTAGTAAATGTAAAGGTAACAGGAGGCTTAAACAGAACATTTTTCTCTTGTTTGTCAACCATAAACTCCACCATGATACAATCTAAAGGCCTCTAGTCTTCCTCTAGCAGCTGCTGAGGCAAACTGACTGTGTGGGTTTTCTTCATGAACTGGGCCGTGATGAAAGGGACGGCGGGGACACCGCTGCAAAGCTGAAACCTCACCGGCCCGCCGGACACCGACAGGTGGACAGATTGACAAGTGACTTTTTTTTTGCTCGGTCCCGATGCGCGCGCACGGAGCTCTGTGGCGCGCGAGACGGAGATCGATAAGTGTTAACGCAACGCGAAGAGACAGAAATGACTTGCTGCTGTGGAGATACGATCAACAACAGACGTTTAGTTTAATAAAAGAACAAAGACGTGCTCTAGAGAACATGTCAGGGGGCGGGCCAATCTCTTTAATGTCATGCGATCTACCGACACTACGCCGCGATCGACTGGCAGGTCGCGATCGACGTGTTGAGACCCTGATCTACAGGAAGTAAAAGTCGTCACAAGGTTTCCGCAGGTGAACCTGCGGAAGGATCATTACCGATGAACAGCACGACCGTCTGCATGAGAGCGGACAGAGTTCAGATTGAAGTGGTGTATTGGAAGCTCATTTTGCAAGTGACTTTTTTTCGTTCCGACGACCAACAACAGACGGATTGGAAGCTCATTCTGCGCATGCGTTAAAAAAAAAAACTAGTTAAACCTGTAATTGAATTAACTGAGTTAACGCGTTATTTTTCACAGCACTAGTTCTCACAGACTTGAGTCTTTGGTGTTGTGGGCTATGATGATGTGGCACACAGACAACCCACACAGTCCAAGGTGCACCTACCTATCAAGGCAATAATGCTTCTCCTGCAAAAAAAAGAGGAAAACACTGTATCAGTGAATACAAATCAGAATCTGCAGAAAACACTTTAATTAGAGTAAACGTACTGAGGTGATTAACCACTTCTTGAGGACAAACAGGCTTTGAAGTGTCAGCATGTTGTCAACACCACTAATAACAGATAATTGACACCATTATTTATTTCCCTCTTAATGCCATCAAGCATGCAAAGCTGTAATTGTCTTACTAATAACATGCCGCACAAGCACCGTGCTCTCTACATCAAATAGAGGGTGCGAAGCCGATGACTTCCTCCTGCTAACGACACCGCTGGATCACTTTCCAAGACATTCACATTTCAATCGTGTTTTAAGTGGTCGCTTGGACTCAAAAGCCTCCGATATCTGAGGAGAAAGCCGGGACTCTATTGAGAATGTGCTGGGTTGAATGCCACGAGCCGATGAATAGATCTCCCCATTATCTGTTTCCATCGCTCACTGACCCCTCCATTATTGGGTGACTGCTGACTGCGGGGAATAGGGGCCCAAGGAGTGCACTTCCCAGGGTCCTGCAGGCCGTGGGCTCGCTCAGAGCTGTCAGTGCCTGTAACTGCTGATTCATTTGCTGTCAAAAGATCGCTTTGTGAGTGACCACCAGGAGGTCAGGACGAATGAGGGAGAGAAGATTTCCACAAGGAAAGAATGTGTAACCACTTCATTAATGGGCTTTGGATAGAAATCATCAACAGGGCGCATGACTCGGTGGTGAAGGTGGGGAGAGGTTTATGTGGCGGTCACAAATCAAATCACACAGACAACCGGGATGAACGCTCACCTCTTCTCCACTATCAGGAAATCCAAAATCTTTAATGAGCGTAGGATGAACACTGCGACATTCTGGTCCCGTGGAACCGCCGTCGACCTTCTCCGATCTACGCGATCGGGTTCTCTGGCGGCCGGAGAGTGAAATGGGCTGCGGATCGGGACAGACCTCTCCATTGGAGGGGGGGCTGGCTGCGAGAGGAGACATGACTCGGTGTACCGGGGACAGGCGGGTGACGGGGGGCGGCGTGCCCCCCGAGGAAGCCTCCTCCGGAGTGACCCCCATCATGACAGGGTCCCGGGTATCCATCAACGGACGCCTGGTGCTCCTCATCCTCCTCAAGGTGGGAGACGTGGAGATGCGGGCCGGGGCCTGCCGGTCAAACTGGACGAAAGGCGCCACCAGGCTGTCGGTGTCCCCCAGGGACGAATGTCTCGGCTTGGAGTGAGTCCGTGTGACATCTATGTGCATGATGATCGGGCTGCTGGTCTGGCACTCCTTGTGCTCAAAGGGCTTGCAGGCCGTTTGCGTCTGTGCATTCGCCACACCTGTGGCGACGACTTCATTCTCAGCCCACTCGATGTAACTCCAGTCCAGCTTCTTCTCCGCGTCCTGGTCCTTCTCCTGTAGAATGACGCGCTTCAGCGAAGACATCACAACCTCAAAGACATCGCAGTGCGGTGGAAAACGTGTGATCTGACAGTCGGAGTTAAGGTCAGCTGGTAATCCTGTTGCATTCCAGCACCGTTCACACCGTTGGACTTTCCAGCTTCTGGGAGGGGGGAAAGTAGAACAAGTGTCAATACTCAGAAGCAAAGCGAGGTGGACTTGCCCCCTAAGCTCCTGAAAGGGGATTTGAACTGGGTTGAAATGGTCAGTTGGCAGTAAAGTAAGGAGACATTAAAAAGTTGAAGTCCATAGTTTGGTCTGCAGTCGGACAGTGTGTGTGTGGTCGCTGAACAATCTAACCCTGGACAGAGCACAGTGGGTCAATAAAGCTGGCAATGTGGTGTGAGACACACGGAGCTGGAAGCAGCCATGTCACATGTCACATGTCTCCTCTTTCCCTCTGGTTCTACACTGACATTGATGTTGTGTCTTCTGGTCGCTGAAGAAAGCACACCGCCGTTATTAAACCCCCCATGCGGGGTTAATGCCATTGTTTATTTAACCTTCCTCCTGTGTTAGCTTTCTGTTACCATCTCTTATGTTAGCGGGTCGGTGCCGACCCGTGTCTTAAATCAGCTGTAAAATACACCAACAACAATGATCTATCATCCAATTTGTTTCTCATCTCTTGGTTACCTTGTTAGGCTTCCTTATCCATGAAAATATTGGTTTTAATATTTTTGGTGTGGGCTTCTGGGCCTTTTCTTTGTCAGTATATCATATTTCAATTTAAAAAATGGTAAAATGAACCTCAAGAGAATCATTTAAATAAATAAAGGGTTGTTGTGTTACCTGACTATTACTGAGGGGTATTAGAACACATCTCTGAAATAAATTTGTTATATTTTTTTATTTATTTTAATATTATTAACGATAGTAACATTTATGGTGTTAGGGTCAATTTCGACCCATATATATTTACTTCAAGAAAAAGGATAAAAAGTATTTTTTTCCGCAATAGAACTTCAATACAAACACAAAATAAAAAGCAGAACAAGTCATAACACAAAATATAGATTTGCAAGGTCAAACAAACAACCAATCAAGCAAATCAAACCAATAGAAATCAATTACTAGTTCCAAAACAAACAAAAAAACTCAATCAGAGTAAAAGTCTCTGTGTGCAAGAACTTGCATGTGTATGTGTGTGTTTAGATGCATGTGTGGCAAAAAGTGACACTTTTTTTGTGTTCTTTGCAGAGATATTTCTTGCAGTTGAAGCACAATACGTGTGTCTTGCTTGGGCAGACCACCTCTTTCTTTTAGAATCAGGTGGCCTGAGTCATAGCTGGTAAGGAAATTGTCACAAGTGATATTGTGACCCTGCAGTCCAGTAGTCATATCGAGGACCACACGTTTTCCTTGGTTTTTCTCAGGGATGCCACTCGCAGCTTTGCCTGTGTAAAACTGTAGATTCTGGAGAGAACAATGCAAAATGAGAATCCCCTAAAGCTCCCATGATTGGGGGAGGAGCTGGCTGCCACTGTGTTGGCTGACAGTGCACTTATGATTTCAGTTTTGGCTCTAATTATTGCTTTATAATCTTATTTTTATAACCGGGTCGAAACCGACCCTAACAACACAAAGGTCATAATTTCAACCAGAGCATTTTATAATTTAGTGAAACAAAATGTTTTTGTTTTATTTTGTTGAAATAGAGGTTCCTGACAAAGTCAAAAAGCCTTGATGAAAATAAACAAATGTATGTGGTTCTTTTTTGCATTAAAAACCTAAAATGGGTCGGTGCCGACCCTAACACAAGAGGAAGGTTAAAGCCACGTTAACTCCGCACATCCACGAGGCCACGAAGATAAAAGAAGAGACACCATGTGAGAAAGTCTACAGCTACAGTCCACCGCCTGGATATCCATCAGCTGCGGAGAGGAGGTCGCGGACGGTTAACAAGGTTTACTTACGCGCACCGGCGGAGACCGACGACTCGAACGACTGGCGGCGAAGTCACGTTGGACCGAGAGTGAGGAAGAGAGAGATAGAAGGAGGGGAAAGAGAGAGAGAGAGAGAGGGAGGGAGGGGAGAGAGAGAGAAAATCATCTTAATTTAAAAACAATTATTATTGTAGCCTAATAGTTTGTTTGAAGCTAATATAATAAAGCTAATTGTAACTTCTCTCACCATATGAACTATTACATGGTGACTATCTAGCGCAGTACTTTTTATTGGTTGGAGGAATTGTGAAAAATGACTCATCAAAGCTGTAATGGCTCCTTCCAGGCAGTATTCCCAGTTAGTTTGCCAACATTAAATAAAGGGAGGAGCAGGATATAAAACTCAACAATTATTTTACCATTATGCAACTATAGCCTATATTATAATGTAGGCCCTATATACTCCAATAGTGTTTGAAGTGTCATATTTTGTTACTTTTTTGTAAATTTGAATAATTTCGAACAGTTTTTTTACTACTACTAAATCTATCTATGATGTATTTATTGTGCTCTGGATTTGACCATAAATATATTACACGTGTCACTGTGACGGAGGGACCTGCCGTGGCACATGAAAGAAGCTGTTCGTGTCCACTTGTTTGTATGTAACACGAACTCACCGTGAGGAGAGCAGCAGACGGTCCTGTTGTTCCGTGAAGTGACGCCAGAGGGCGACGTATGACGTCGTGTCCAAGGAGAATGATCTCTAGCGACCCCTAGTGGGTCAACAGCAGTAGCACATGAACAAGTCCATAAACAATACAATGTATGTCCCATTTCACTGGGAGTCATTTACAATAGTCAGAACCCTTTACTTAAGTACCAATACAACTATATAAATGAATCAAAAACCAAACTTTCAAACCCTGCTTAAGTAAAAGAACACACGCTTATCAGCTAAAATATATATATACAAGTAAAACTACTTTATATGACATGATAGTCTTGATGAATTGAGGTGTAAGCAGCACTGTACTAGCTTACTTGAACTACTTTATCTCGAGTTTGGTAGTTTATTCTGCTCTTTGTGGGGCAGCAGGCAGAAAAGGTTGGAAACAACTGGTTTCATCTTTGACAATGCATTGTGTTTTATAAGCTCATCTCTAAAGTTGTATATGTAAAACCCTGAAAACTTAAACAAATCAACATAAAATATCCAAGTATTGTGCCAGTGCCTCTGAATTATATACTTATGAAAATAACTTGAGTAAAAGTAGTGTGTTAGTTTGTATTTGAGGCTAAAAACTACTTATATAAATAAAGAGACCGCACCAACAAAAACATGACTCACACCTGTTCAACTCATTATTTCTTTATTTTACAAAGAGCAAGTATCCATGTCAACAATATTGGCACATTCTTATTAGGTTGTGCTGAATTACAGTATATTTTGCTGAAACATATTTCAGTAATCTTGTTATTTTGCCATTTTTGCAAAGAGAAGGCTGATTTCGAGTACACGGAATGAAACTAAAGTAATTTCAACCATACAATACTGAAATTACTTTAGTTTCATACATACAAATAGAAATGTGCAAGACCTCACATCCTCTGCAATGCACCTCGACAATATTCTTTTTGCATGCCAGATCTATCCCTGGCAATCTTCTGCAGATATAGATATAATATATATATATGCCATTAAGGAAATAACACAGCTTCTCGGTATTGTATGTCCCAATTAGCAATGTATTAATTAATTACATTTAATTGTGAAAGACACATTTAGTCTCAAAGCAATGAAAAGGTATCCACAGTTTAGTCCACGTTGACTTATGCATTTGATAAAAGTAAAATCACTATTGGGAGAAACGTATATTCACAAGCCTTATCGTGTAATATTCCAAAAGAAACAACAAGTAGGCCGAGGAAGTATGTTGTGAAACAGCCTTTATGATCCTGTGTCATCAAACCAAACCCAGCTGTTCCTTAATGCCTTTTCAGAATAAAACCATGTCATTGAACGGAATTCGCTCAAAGCCCTGACAGCTGCATGCCCCGCCCCCTGAAGTGGATGAGAAGAGGAGTAGCCTCGGGTCGGCCGGACATACAGGAAGAAGTTGAATAAGTCTCAAAACAACGTCTTCAAAACAAATCGACACCAGCTCGTCACTTTCCTGAAGTCTCGCTTCAGTCGCCTCGCTGACATGTCGAGCAGGAAGCGCGGCGCTGTGTGTGCAGACCGCCGCTGAAGTGGAGACGCGCTACCCGGGAGGACGACTCCCCACGAAGAGAAGACGCCTTTCCAAATGGAGACACCGGGACGCGTGTGAAACGTGCACCGAGTGAACATGTCAGAGCACAGGTCCAGCTTCCTCCACATCGGAGACATCGTGTCTCTGTGCGCGGAGGGCTCGGTGAATGGCTTCATCAGCACTTTGGGGTAAGTTCTGCCCACCGGGGAGTCCACATGGACCCGAACCCTCTGCAGTACTTTCACTTCACCTCGTTAGCGCCACTTCGCGCGTCCCCCGTGAGCCGCGCGGCTCCAAAGGTAAGCGTGCGACCCGAGGCCGAGGCCCGTCCGCCTCTCCCCGCGGCTCCTCCGGGGGGAGGAGGGGGGGAGTCTTTACGTTTGACGCAAATGTAACCGGAATGCAAAGCAGCGCGTTGCCCCGGCCGCTCCACTGGGTTATTCTCACTTCATGTCGCTGTGGGCCCCGGGCCGCGCGACGCGAGGAGGTGCCAGGAGTGTCCTCGGCAGAACGAGTCGTTTCCGATACTTTGTTATGATGTGGAGTTCTGATGCATTTGAATGCTGCGCACTCCTCCCGTCACCTCCACCCCGGAGACATGTACAGATGTGTTGTGTGTGAGTTCAGTGACTCGCCAAGAGCACCGCTTTAGGTCCTCTCTTATTAATATCTGATATGTTTTGACTCGAGTAAAGGAGTGGACCCTGTGATCCATGTGGAGTGTGTGTGTGTACACTTTGAGGTGTCCGTGGGGCCCCATGTTGTGCATAATGGAGCACAGCGTAGCAGCCAGGTTCAGAAGAGATCTGAGCGGTGCTTTGATTTTTGGAGAGAGTGATTTTGAGTTACAGATTCAGTCACCAGGTCATCATTTAAAGCACTGGTGCCCAACCTGGGGGTCAGGACATCACTTACAAGATAAGTAATGGGACAGGAAAGAAGAAATGGCATACAAATTATATTACATTTTTTAAGTTTTGCTACTATTTGCTTTTTTGTGGTTTCTGACTTCTCATATATACATATTCAATGTATGATGGAGGTAGTCGACTTGCATCAATTGAACCGTTCAGAGTTTTGGATCCACCGCCTTAATGTGTGACATGAGTTTGTTTGTTAAGTGTGTCCTGTCAGTTTGACCCCATCGTTGTGTGTAAGTGTGATCGAAACTGCTTTTCATGGTGTCATTCTCCACACAGCAGTGCAAAAAATGCCACCAGCTGTTTTTTGTTTGGCTGTAGAGTCTCCCGAGCTGAAAGGTGAAATACCTCGGTGGTACCAGGTGCACTGTGTCCTCTCTGGGCCTTCTGAACAAGGGTGGAAAGACTGACTGGCCCTGAGGAATGAGTGTGCCCCACCCACCTCCTCTCCTTTTCTCACTCTTTCTTTCTCAATTTTCTCCCTTAAATCTGTCTTGCAAACAATAACTTCACACACCAGCTGACATACTCTTGACATTGAAGCCTCTTCTTTAAGTGTAGAAGGTGGCAACCTGTCATTGGCTTGGACCGGTTTGTACGCTACAATGTTCCCTGCCCCACTATCTGCACGAGTGCACACATCCAGCCTACTCTCTCCCTCCCTAAACTGCAGAGGCCGGTGCCAAGGCAAATGGAAGCAGCAGCACATTTATACACGGTTGTATATTTAAAAAAGAAAAAGAGCACAGCGGCGATCGTTGTTGTGAAGCAAAGCAGTGCAACTCTTATCAGGGCTTGAACAACTCTTGTAGTTTGACAGGAGCGCTGATCTTTCATGAATCGCTGTGCCAGAGCTCACCAAGGCCCAGAGAATCACCTCCCTGAGCCACAGCCCCTGTGAGCACAATGAAACCGTGACTTCACAAGGCTGCTCTTGCTCTTGTTTGCTTTGGATAACATTAAATCTGCAGGTTCTTCATACGCCTCCCATTGTACACATTCAAACGCCAAATAACCTTTAAAGGCCTTATGCGGTCATTTGGCTGGTCCAGAACCATTAGCGACCTCGACCTCTTGAATGTTCTCATTCTACCATTTTTAATTATCAGTAAAGGATAATTTTGAAGATCAATGATATGTGTTTGTTTGATAGTAATTCACTCCATTGTGGTCCTGTAGTGCATAGATGAGATGCATTATAAGACAAATATACAAGGATTCTGTGTATAATTACTTTACTATTGCTATGTTATATGTTCCATAAGAAGTGCTATTATCTCAGAATACATTTAAAGAGGAAGTGCATGACTCGATTAGATTACAAACGAGTAACATGCAAAAACCGGCATTGGTTGATATATATCATAGTTTTCCTACAGGTGATCACTCTGTGGTTGACTTTGACACTCGACAGAACACGAATACCTCACCTGCTGTTCTGCATTACATGCTGTAGGTTTTCTGTGTTGTCGTCTCAGTCCACTCAACACAAGCACTGGAGCTAAAATTAGCTTGTCTGTGTCAAGCGTGGTATCATTGGTTCATGTTTAACTCGGTTACAGAGCGAGATCTTGCGCTGGCTGGGAGTCAGTTTGAAGTAAAGAAATGGCTTATTTATGCGCTTGAGTGACTTTTACAGAGAGCCTTCCTGTTTAGCCAGTTAGCACTTGATTCAGCTTCCTGCTGGACTCTATTGCGTCTCATTTAGATGTAACTCTGATACAGCGTTGCATGAAATAGTTCACGGCCTGTGGATTGACACTGATCGAGTGCTGTGGCATAAATAGGAAATGGCTGCGCTCACTTCAGCAGGTCTGCCAGCTTTGTATGAATTGGAGGAATTGTGCATATAATTACGTTTCTCCTCAGTGGACGGGATGAATGGATGTGCTTGTGCACCTCGGCCTTTGGTGCAAGTGGGATAAAGGGAATGGGATGATTTGGAGGCTTTGACAGAGAAATTCCCGGCTGGTGTCATAGAACCTATTCCAGCAGCTTGAAGTTGCAGCTCTTCTCTGGTACATAGGCATCTGTGACTGAGATACTGTAACAACCTACACACACTGAATGTCCCAAACAACACGCATGAACACTCCATCAAACAATGTGACCCTCAACTGCAGAGAACCGGTTTTCAACGCATATGTTACGCCTAGATCTGAACTAAAGTGTTCTGTTACTCCAGATTATCTCACATTGGCTTTCTTAAATAAACCAATTTCCTGATAGTGGATTAGAGTAACTCCAGGAATAAATGAAAGCGGGTGTCACTTCCGATTAATAGATTTATTTCAGCTGTTTAACAACCTGACATTTACCGAACAACCAGTCTACCTCAATCTTTTAAAAACTGTTTTTTTTAAAGAGGATTTCACTGCTGCAGTCCAGACTTACACGAGTCCAAGTGAAGAACTAATCACTTAGTTTAGTATTTTAGGTTTTCTGTTCATAAACTCAGGTTTTAAGCCCGTCTCCATTGTTTGCCTGCTCTCTGCCGTTTCAGCTTCTATGAGCACCGTCATCGGTCTTCTTAGTGTTGACTATTAACATAGGGGGCTGACATTTTTAAAATTTTCATAAAGCAATTTTGAAACCAGTGTTAAATATTCTCAACAGTCCAACGACGAGACATCCTTCATGTTATGATGACAGACAGCTATGACAGACGAATACATGCTTTATTTTACACAGTCTTTGATGAATGTGGACCATCAGGCAATACGAATAGATGCCAGCCTGCGTAAATATACTTTTCACCAAATACTCTTTTGCAACATTCATTCAGGCATGTCAGCTCTTGCATTTACACGACACGTCTCTCAGCTTCCTCAATTTAACCGACTGTCTAACGTGTAAATTATACTAACCTGCTGTGAGGCACTCAACCTGTCAATGAGACATCTCTGTTGTGTAACTGGCGTGTATAAAAGGAACTGTGTGGGACATATGGCAGTTATTAAGTGGATGTCCCCCCATGTATGGCCTCTAATCAACCCTGCACAGTAACCACACGTCTTCCTCTGTTGGTGGCAGCCTACACATGTACATGCCCGAGTAACCTACAGCAGACTTAAAAGAGAAGCTCACTCTTGCTTGTTCATAACTTCATGTTGATCTCTTTTGTTATGAATAATTAGATAATTCTCTACCCATTTATTTCCCCTCTGCACTATGTAAAAACCACAGAAACCTGCATATAACGCCTGGTTTATATCATTTACAACCTCTAGACTGAGTACATTCCCCCGTGCTGGGCTGGACAGTGGAGAACAAAGTGACATTAAATTAGATGAGCTCTGTCCAGAAATGTTCAGAGAATCCGTTCTGAAACCGGGAAAGCGTTCCTGAGATGCATATGATGCTAAACGGATCCGTTACTCTTTCGCGTGTTGCCAGCTGAGCGTTTCAGCCTGCAGGTGGCCAGTGGACTGTAGCGTGGTTCTGAGCCGCAGATTCAAATGATCGCTTTTAACTGTAATCCGAGACTCTGCTTTGTGTGTTTTTAAATTTGACTGTGATCCCACAATTTGACTACATTGTATCATGTAAATCTCAGTGTTTATGGCAAGTGATTTGTTGAATAAAGGTTCAAATGTGAAGAAATCCTTTTAATGATTTGTTATTATTGTGTCCCCTTCTCTCAGGCTTGTTGATGACAGGTGTGTGGTCCAGCCTGATGCTGGAAACCTGGCCAACCCACCCAAAAAGTTCAGAGGTGTGTGTGTGGAGGAAAACACGCACATGCGCACGCACACACACACACACACACACACACACACACACACCTTGACTGTCAAGGCTGGTTGGGCTCTTTGCACTCCATGTTGTGTGAAACAACATTGAGGTTTCAGAGCAGCTTGTATGAGTTGAAGTGAGTCCACAGGCCTCTGGTGGGTAAATAAACATTCACCTAAAGAAATACTGTTTCACCACATTAAATCTCTCGAGTGGCACTTAACTTGAGTCTCAGAGAGTGACTCTTGTGTTCCTGAATGTCTCTCTCTTCCTCTGCAGATTGCCTCTTCAAGGTGTGTCCCATGAACAGGTACTCGGCCCAGAAGCAATTCCGGAAGGCAAAACAAGGAAAACAAGGAAACAACAACACACAGGGAGACCTGTTTAAGAAGTTACAGGTAGGGTCTTTTTTTTGTGTGCAATCTGCATCGATATCTCCATATTTGTTTGGGCCCCACAGCTTTAGTAAATCTCTGTCTCATTACTCAGCATGCAGCAGAACTGGAGCAGAAGCAGAATGAGACTGAGAACAAGAAGCTCCTTGGAGAAGTTGTGAAATACAGCAACGTCATCCAGGTACAGCTCATATTTTCAGCAAACACCTGCCGCCTCAGCCTGTCTTAAATCCAGAGGCGTTAGGCTTTTTTGAGTTTACCGAGGTTGTGTTGCTGGCAGCGGATGGCTCGGGCCATTTTGAAGATGGGCCTCAATGAAAGGTTTGGTTTCACTGATGTCTAAACTCTAGTTTTAGGGGTGGAATTGAGGAAAGCATTAACATATTTATCTGCTGTTGCAAAAGGAGTTCAAAGCAGTCTCCATTGTTCCTTCAGTAAGCTTATTGAATACGCAGTTTGTTAGTGTTGACTGACTTAAAACACTGGTTTATTTCAACTCTTGTTTGTTAAATAGAATCGGGACACGTGTTTTGTGGTAATACACACACTTCTCCAAATGAGGCCACATTGAATAAAATAGTGAAACAACTCTTCAAGTTACCTTGAGGCAAAACCTACCTCTGCTTTTTATCTTCTCTTACACAAGTACAATAACTCAAGTACTGCACTTTGAATACTAATGTGGCACACTTTACTTGAGTATTTACTTGTAATGCCCCTTTATAAATTATACTCTACTCCAATTCATTCAATCTATTTTTAATACTTTTTGGACAAAACGTACTTTGTGAAGGTGTCACTTTTGGCAATTGTGAAGGGATTTAATAAAATTCAAATTTTATAAACCAAAGAAGCAATTACTAATTCAGGAAAATGAAAATAATAATTTGTTACAGTCCTATACAAACACACACATTATTACACAATTAATAATAATCTAATAAATGCTAGTAATATATTTTTTCAGATTTTTCCGTTTTCCTCTTCTTAAAGTTAGACTTTAATGCAGGACTTTCGTCTTTATTGGAGTATTTTTACAGTTTGGAAGTATGAAGTATCTGAATTCTTCCTTCCTCTGCTCTTGCAGTCTTTAAACTCTCTGACTCTTTTGCTGTAGCTCCTGCACATTAAGAGCAATAAGTACCTGACGGTGAACAAGCGTCTTCCTGCTCTGCTTGAGAAGAACGCCATGCGGGTTTCTTTGGACCCGGCCGGGAACGAGGGCTCCTGGTTCTACATTCAGCCCTTCTGGAAGCTCCGCAGCGAAGGAGATAACGTAGGTCTCCTCCTGCTTGGCGCCGCACATATTTCTTTTAGACATAAAGTTCAGTTTGACATTCCTCTCCGTTACAAGTACAGCAGATGTCCGACTTTTTCATCCTGTACACTGTCAGTTCATTGTTTGTCCCAGTAACATTTCTGATTTTGTCCCTCCCTCTTTGGCTTTAGCATCCTATGGTTAAAGGTATTGCTCTTGATTGTGCATGGTGTTTGTGCATTATTAGGTCCGACGCAGAATCTCATGTAAAAAGCATGGATCCACCGGCTTCCCCATTGCATGTTAGGCTTCTAGGTCGAGCTTTGAAAGCACCCAGTCGGTCCCTTCTTTCTATCTATACTTTGTCCCTGATGCTGTTTCATGTATTTCAGAAAATAAAAAATTGGTATAAGTGAGATAAGCGACACATTTGTGAAGGCCCAGTGTGATTGTGTGTGGCTGGTTAACATGAGATACTGTGCAGAGTATAATATAACTTCGATTGGATTAGAGAGCATGTGTTATGCAATCACAGGAAGTTTCCTTTCAGTCACCATATGCTGCATTCCTGTTTGCTCACCATGGTATGAATATACTTGTGTGCTGTGAACAACTCAATGACTCATGTGAAGCTCAGCCTATTGCTGTTGCACATAGGGCCTCTTTTTTATTTTTTAATTAAGAGGATGTTTGCATGGACACAGTCTTACTTCCTGTTTCATCCATTTGAACACGCATCCAGTTTTCCCAATCTGCGTCTTCACCTGCGCTGGCATATGACGGTCTGTAATTGGGTTCAAGGTGGTGGTTGGAGACAAGGTGGTGCTGATGCCGGTGAACGCCGGGCAGCCTCTTCATGCCAGTAACATCGAGCTGCTCGACAACCCCGGCTGCAAAGAGGTGGGACTGGTTTGTCTATATTTTTTCTATCTGTGCTGAAATGTAAAGCGGTCGATAAATAAATAAATAAAAATTAGAGAAATACCTGTAGATTGTCTTTTGACTTTAGTTTATTCAGGAGTAACGTGGAAATGTATACAAGGATGGTGTAACTATGATTTCAACAGACCTCACATGATAAAAATCTAGATGTCATGGTGTGTTTGCCCCTTACTCTCTGCTTCATGATGTAGGTCAATGCTGTGAACTGCAACACGAGCTGGAAGATCACCTTGTTCATGAAGTTTAGCGACTACCGCGAAGATGTGCTGAAGGGGGTATGTTGTTTTATCGCTTCTAGGTTTCCTCCGTGCATCGTTTAGCACGACCACATGCCGTTTGCATGTCTTCAGAGCAAACGGCATGTGGTAGTCTTGCGGCAGTGTCATGTTTAGTTTGTGTGCTCCGTCAGGGGGACGTGGTGAGGCTGTTTCATGCCGAGCAGGAGAAGTTTCTGACCGGTGACGAGTACAAGAAGCAGCAGCACGTCTTCCTCAGGACCACGCTGCGGCAGTCTGCCACCTCCGCCACCAGCTCCAAGGCTCTCTGGGAGATCGAGGTAAAGCACACACAGGAATTAACAGCACTGCGCTTTAATTTCTGATGACATCATTGGTGCTAATTAGAAGAGAATCATTGGTTGTTGTTTTTTTCAGTTTATGGACAATTTTTTTATTTTTTTATTTTCCTTTTGAGCAACCAGTGAATCAATGAAGAGCCTTCTAAAACCAATTGAATCATAGACCCAGCAAAGTTTAAATAAACAAATCAGCAAATTGGGTATTTAATTTAATTTAGACTTGTCATCATTAAGGAGCATTTCTCACATTTATTATTTTGATAATACATACTGTTTGCCACTTTATTCAACTTTTGGTGCTTTATTATCCACTTTCTGTATGTTCCTCTTTATCAGCTGGCACTGAGTGGTAGTTCCTGTTCATGTGCTGTTTTTGTGACCATATCAGTTGTTGGCGTGTTGTTGCACCAGTATGACAAACACAAGTTCCTGTTGTACTCGGCACATAGACTCTCATTCTGACACCACAGTGACGGGCTAAATGAGAATGCATTTGGGTTGTGAATTATTGTCACATTGAATATCCACTCTTAGTAAAGGAGGACGTCCTCTGTGAAAGCAATCGTATCCTATAACGAGCCGTCAGAGAAACGAAACCATAAACGGGATGAGCAGTGTTCCTAAGAAACTGAACAGTGTTTTAAAAGTCCCTCTGCACTGGATCAGACCAGTTGGAGGTGAGCACACTCTGAGACTAAACCACATACTTGGACTATAACTGATGCTCCGAGGCATCCTTATTTTGTTTTTCCATGGCAGGTTGTGCACTATGACCCCTGTAGAGGTGGAGCCGGTCAGTGGAACAGTCTCTTCCGCTTCAAACACCTGGCGACGGGGAATTACCTCGCAGCAGAGGTGGGTTTTACTCTTTTTAATCATTACGTTTTGTAGCTGCTCATGCTTGTTTTGAATTTAGGGATGTGCCGATAATGGGCTTATACTAACTCAAATAGCTGGTTTGTTATCTTTTGACTATAGAGCCAAACTATTCAGTTTAGTTATTTGTATGCACATTGAACTCTGGACATTTGATTTTTGTTTAGTTTTGGAAGATTTATTTTTACCAAGTTGCTGATGTTCTAATGATTAAAACATTTGCACTACATTTGATAATACATTTTTTTAATTTTTTTAAAAGTTACATTTAATTTGACAGTTTACAAGAAAGAGAGCGGTTGATTCTGGCCTTACTCATAAAAGAATGATCCCATTCAGTTTTACACCGTGAGACTCAGTGTATTGATTAAACACTGGGACCGGTCCTCAGTACCAGCCCCAAAGCCCAGGTATAGCTATTGCTATTGGAACTGTAAAAGTCAGCTGGGTGCCTCCCTACTTTAATCGCACAGTGCTTTTAGAGAAGCTTTCACTAATATACATTTAGTCTGTGCCACGTTTTCCTCAAACTGAGAGCTTCTACTCTTCAGTTTCTGAATCAGCCCAGTTGAAGGTGATTTCAGAAGATGTGCTGTAGGTGGCAGTATTCCCATTAATATGGCCTCCATCGGCTGTTGAATAGTTTGGATTTGCAGTGATGGAGATGATGACAGGGTGATCATCAGAGCGTCCTCGGTTTGAGGTCACTGAGTGACCCCTCTGTTTCTCTGCAGGTGAACCCTGAATTCAAAGACGGCTCGGTGGAGCCCAGAGGAGAGGTGAGTCAAACAAGCACATTAAGCTGCAAAGTCACACACTGCTCACCAATTTTCAACATTATTTTATATTAAGTTGACATTTATTATTCAAGACTGCAGCAATGCAAATATAATGTTACACCATAGATGAGTCCGATTGACTAAAAGAGAACGAGCTGAGGAACAAGAAGGAAGATTATGAAAGTGTTTCAGTGGAAACCCGATGTATCTCGCATGTTAAACATCGTCTTCAGGCCGTCTGTCTCCTCGTCCTCTGGTGATTCAATAGCGGCAGCTCTCTAATACTCTCATACAAACTCTGAATCTATATCGAGACATTTCTTTCAGCTCCGAGCTACCTTGCACATTTGTATTCTGGTAGTGAAAGGAACATGTGCACCAGCGCTCTCGGCCTCGCACACTTTCTCATGCACATGCTGAGTTTCAGACACACAGGGGGCTCCTTGCATAACATCTGGGTGTGGGGGTGCCCTGCGAGAGGGGATGGAGGGGAGGCAGACGTGCTGTCTGCTCTGCTCCACTCGCCTGTGCTAAGCTGGTGGGGTGAGTCACCAGCAGAGGTTTGGGGGAGGGGGGAGTGGGAGGATTGAGAAGCAGAGGCAGGTCTGATAGCTTCCCATTGACATGCAGAGAACAGTGGGAGAAGTTAACCCTCTCCTTCATGTGCTGCATCTGCACAGCGCAGACAGCCAACGTACCGCAGTGTCTACCGCACCACACGGAGAAGTCATGGCTCCCCGGCTACAGTTGATACCTCATTAGTGCGAGAAGCTGTGAAGGTGTAGTTTGGCTCACATCCGTCCATCCTGAATTATAGATTTGATCAACTGTTGAGCTCCTTTATCAGTGTTTATGTGGGAAGAGATATGACAACTTGATGCAAAACACATCTATGCTCAGCTATTCAGTCATAGTCAACAAACAAGTTCCCTGGATTGAGGCAGACTTCTATATATCAAGATATACATTGTGAGTGCTGTTATTGTCATTATTAAAAAAAACTGATTTTATTCCGCATTACTATCATTATTTATTGGTCTGCAGATTATTTACCTGATCTATTGATTTGCCTATAACAATTTTAGAAAATAGGTAACATGACATTATTGCTTGTTTCATCCAACCAACTGTTTGAAATCCATATATGATGATTGATAAGATCAATAATAATGATCGGTAGTCACAAATGTTGCAAATGCATTTTCTGTTTATCACTTTCAGCTCTGAAAATAAACTTAAAATTATGTTTGACATTTTAGAGACCCAACAATCATTACAATTAATGAATTTAAAACGGATTACAGAACAAACAATAAGACCCACATTTCAATATCTTGAGAAAATTCTGGCACTAACATTTACCTCCGACTGACTAATCACATAAAATATACTTTAGTATGAGACCCTTCTCTGTCTCGGCAACACACTCCTGCGAGATCTGGCAACCTACATTCACATACGCCCTAGCTACCTAATTATTTGTAATTCTAAATCTGTCTGTTGGCTTTAACTAATGATATCTGTGTCCACAACTTGCAGAACATTTTCAATTGAGATCGGGGGCTGGAGGGGGGAAATGATTAGTTGCAGCTTGTATCTGTTTAAAGAAACGTCCGTTGACTTGCAACAGTGTTGCCACACCTGTGTACTTACTTGAATATGGACTGTGTTGTTGTTTACTGTATATTAGAATCCTTGGACCCCCTAGGGGGTCTGGGGACTTTATTGCTATAAAAAAACAAGGACAAGATATATAATATATTAATGTTGCACATCAAATGAAACAACAGAGCCTGGGCTACAAGAATCAGTCTGCCATTAATATATTTTTTTTAAATGTGAATATATTTATGATAATCATAAATGTATGATTATCATAATTCCGCCCACTCAAGACGTTTCATGAACCAACGACCCTCAGCTGGGTGCTATAGAAAAGGCCTGATAGCAACATGAATCGCTTTATCTTATATATACTTGTTTTTTTTGGGAAATTATTCTTTTTCAAAAGCTGAAAAATGCTGTATTTGGATATATTGAACACCATGAGTAACATACAATTTAAATATATGGTTTGGTACATGAGAAAATTAAAATCCAAAATGTCCATTTTGGAGACCTCGCCTGACTCTCTGTACTCGAGCCTCTATCTTTGTTCTGCTTCACTTTTTCAAAGTCAAACTTTGCAGAGAGAATGAGATGCAGCCTTTTTTTTTGTTTGGCTACGCTAGGCCTAAACATAGCTGGGGGCTTAACATTTGAACAATTGTTGAGACGGTAGAACATCTACCTTAACTTAACTATTTGTTTTATGAGCTTTTAGACAGCATACACTAATTTATATATCGTGTGTGTTTGCTGCAGAATGAGACGGATACTTTGTTCTCCAAGAGGAAGCATCAAGCAGCAGAGAAGATTGCTTTCACCCTGGTCTCTGTTCCCCATGGGAATGACATCGCCTCTCTGTTTGAGCTGGATGCCACCACTCTGCAGCGTGCCGACTGTCTCGTGCCCAGGTCAGCCACTCGCAGTACAACAACAACAACAAAATGCTGCATCTGCTATAGCTGTTTTCACAGGGGGCTTTTTTCACTAGAGTTTACAGCGCAGAGCAGTTTTTCTAAAAATCCCATTTCATATGTAAATATCTTGTCTCATACTTCCTTAGAAACTCTTATGTGAGATTACGGCACCTGTGTACCAACACCTGGGTGACGAGCACCAACGTCCCCATCGATGCAGAGGAGGAACGTCCGGTGATGCTCAAGGTACACACACACACACACACACACACCACACACACGAATGCATTATTTAGACATTCATGTTGGCTGTCATTATAGATTGGCACTTGTCCCACTAAAGAGGACAAAGAAGCTTTCGCCATCGTATCTGTTCCCCTGTCGGAGGTCAGAGACTTGGACTTTGCCAATGATGCCAGCAAGGTCCTGGAGTCCACTGTGAGGAAGCTTCAGTACGGCAACATCGCTCAGAATGAGAGGAGGTACAGAGGCTTGAGCATGGCCACATACGTGACACAAGGTGGTGTGCATGTTTTATGTGTTCATGTTATCTTTTGCCTTTCATATATATTTTTCAGGTTTGTGACTAAGCTCCTGGAGGACCTTGTTTTCTTTGTTTGTATGGTACCAAACAACGGGCAGGATGTTTTGTCTGTGGTCACAGTCACACCCAACCGAGAGAGGCAGAAACTCATGAGGGAACAGAACATCCTTGCACAGGTCAGCACACACACACACACACACACACTTGGATTGCTCAGAATTTTAACACAAGGGTCCAGGACTGCGAGTGATGTCCAGTGTAAATCTTAAATTGTGTGGTATTGCCATTGGTGTTATATTTTACAATCACTGATTGGCCTCAAGAAGTGTATTCATTAAAGTATCTCCCTGTTACAGTTGGTAGATGCTTGGTTGGTTCTTCATCCTTGTGTGTGGGTTTCTGTTGCTCCAGATCTTTGGCATCCTGAAGGCTCCATTCACAGATAAGGGTGACGGTCCGATGCTCAAGTTGGAGGATTTGGGAGACCAACGATACGCTCACTTCAAGTACATGTTGAGACTCTGCTACAGGGTGCTACGCCACTCCCAACAGGACTATCGCAAGAACCAGGCATGTTCTGTCTTCTACAGTCTAAGAGTACTCATTGAGTTTGTCATCAGGCTCGATAACATGCTGTTATCACGGTGATGTGGGGTACTTTAACCGTAGATAGATGGCATATCAGTATAGATTCTGGCAGACTTTCAGACCACAGCTGCTGTAATGATGTCCTTAATCAAGAAAGTAGTAGTGCTCTTTGATTGTGTGATCTCATTTAATATTTTAAATAAAAACTAAAGCAATGAAAAACAAATATGTATAAGGAATAAAACACAGTGGTCTATGCTATTTATTTATTATTATTTATTACTCCTGCATAATGTCATCAAAGTCAAATTGTCTGCTGTAAAAAAATATATATTTAGGAATGGGGCCATTTAGTGTGTTATGCCATGACTACTCCTTGATGTCGTAGTTGGCAAAAGTGTTAAAGAAATGTTATCTAGTAAAATTGCTGCATATTTCCGAGTTGGATCTTTTTTACATTTAACATTTTTATTGGATTTCAGATTTTAGTTTATGTTTATCAAGCAAACTAAGCTATTGCATCACCTCACTTGGACGTTGTTACATTATACTCATCAATTGCAGTTATGACGGGTAACAATGGTTGCTCATAGTTCATCAAAAGGTTTTATGACCATATGTATTTTGTGCCACGTAGGAATATATAGCCAAAAAGTTCACAATCATGCAGTCTCAGATTGGCTATGAGATCCTTGCTGAGGACACGATCACTGCCCTGCTGCACAACAACCGCAAGCTGCTGGAAAAACACATCACAGCCAGAGAGATTGAGACCTTCGTCAATCTGCTGAGGCGCAACAGAGAGCCCAGGTCAGACATGTGCACCACCGAAGGACCCCGGGGAACTATTTCATTAAATATCGAACAAGACTTTTGTTGCAAACACTGGCACTCTACACTGACACGGCATCATCCAATCCAATATGATGATATGTACAGGCAGGAACACACAAACTTCAGTTCATGTGTTCCTTTGCTAGAACAGTATGTATAAAACTTGGTGATTCATGCCTGTGCTACTCTTCTAGATTCCTGGATTATCTGTCTGATCTCTGTGTGTCCAACAAGACTGCAATCCCCGTCACACAGGAGCTTATCTGTAAATTTATGCTGAACCCCACCAACGCAGATATCCTCATCCAGACCAAGTGAGTCGCACCCTGTGGTATCTATATTTAAAACATCCAATTTGATCCTGTCACATTTCAATCCTTCATTTTTAAGCATGTAGAAACACACACTTTCAGTCCGCTCTAAAGTGTGTGTGTGTGTGTGTTTGCTGCTTCCTCCTTGGGAAATAGATTATTTCATCAGCCGCAGTTCTACATCAAAATGTAATGTGTGCAATTGTTCTACTACCTGCTATTTGTCACACTTCCTCCCCCCCCCCCCCCCAGACTAATCCCGAACACAGAGACCACCCTGGTGTCCTCTCTGCTGCTGCTGGAGGAGGTGGAGGAGGAGGAGGTTTGGCTCTACTGGATCGACAGCCACAAGGAGCCTCACGGCAAATCCATTCGCCACCTGGCCCAGGATGCCAAGGGCAACCACAAGATGGATGTAGACATCATCACCTATTACAGGTGACTGTGGCATTGTTGGTTTTAGTCCCCCCGTGTGCGACACCTTATTTCAGGAAAACAAACGTAGCAAGAGTGCATGTTCCCCTCCCTGAAAACAAAAACACAAAAACAAGTCCTTTGCCTCCTCTGTAGGGATCAGTTGAACCTCTTTGCTAAAATGTGTCTGGACCGTCAGTACCTCGCCATCAACCAGATCACTTGTCAGCTCCCTGTGGATCTGATCCTGCGCTGCATGTTTGACGACTGCCTGCCCTACAACCTCCGAGCCTCCTTCTGCCGTCTCATGCTGCACCTGCATGTGGACCGTGACCCACAGGAGGCCGTGGTGCCTGTACGGTATGCTCGCCTCTGGACCGAGATCCCCTCCAAGATCACCATCCATGAGTGAGTCTTCATCTGTGAGATTATGTGTGTTACGTGCAGCCATATTTTGCGAGTCACCACATGTAGGTTGCGACTGTGCTTTCCCAAAGTTTTGAGTACGAGTCCACCGACACGTCAAGAGAAGAGATGAAGAGGAAGTTTGCTCACACCATGGAGTTTGTTGAAGAATATCTTAAAGATGTGGTCAGCCAGCCTTTTCCATTTGGAGATAAACACAAGAATGAACTCACGCTCGAGGTAAAATAAACAAATGAATGAGGCTTTTTCAGTCTGAAATTGTGCTTCATGTATGTGCTTTTCTGTGCCATTGTAAATGCCTTTTTTTTTTTTTTTTGTCCTTACGATGATTGACTTTATTTCCTCCAGGTGGTGAATCTGGCTCGTAACCTGGTGTACTTTGGTTTCTATAGCTTCAGTGAGCTACTGCGCCTCACACGCACTCTGTTGGCCATCCTGGATATTGTCCAGCACCCACTGACCTTCATGAACAAGCTCGACAAGAGCCCAGAGACTGGTCAGTGCTCAAGGGCATGATTTCATTGAGTTGGTCAACTAAGTTTTACTTGTTTACATGGCGCTTTTAACTATAGTTAGAACTTTTAAAGCTTAGTAGTAAAACTTAATTTAGTTCAGGGACTAATATAATTAAACGGGGAAGAAGGCAGTTTCCTAATAAAAAAATAAAAAAACACGACTGTTTTAAATTATGACCAATGTCCTCTCATTTGTAGATCGAAAATATGAAACCAGTTAACAAATGTATGCAGGAGCAAGGCTATGGATGAAAGCGTTTGGGTTTAGTATTCAACTTGTTTTTTTAACCTGATAAAGTCCTGTGTGACAGTGGAACTGCAATATGAAGTTACAGGAATAAAGACCTATACTTTTGAGGTCAAAGACTTCTACAGGTAATACAAAATAAATCTGCTAGTCAAAATGAAAAATAAAGCTGGACAAAGTTGTAAATAAAAAGAGTGTTGAGGTTTAATGGACTGGAAACGATAACTGCAGATTTATTTTTGTTCTGGGCACTTGTTTCAGCATTATGATACACACAGTCAAAGTTTCACAGGCTTGAGCTGAAACATGTCAACAATTTAAATAGATGTAAATAATAGGCTTTACACACACACACACACATATAATGCAAAATGTGTGAAGATGAATGTTTCCTTTAGGCAACAATGTCCTGCGTACGATCCACGGAGTTGGCGAAATGATGACTCAGATTATGATGAGTCGGGGTGTGCCGCACAGCCTCCCTGACACCTCTCCATCCCTGCGCTACGGGAGAGGACACTTCCTGCCGGATAATGAGGATGTCATGGTGATGGACACCAAACTGAAGATCATTGAGATCCTGCAAGTAAGCAACACCCACTGTACGTACTTAAGGTAATCTCTAGTGAAATTTGGCATTCTTTAGAAATTCTATTTTTTGTTTGTTCCCCTGTCAGTTCATCCTCAGTGTGAGGTTAGATTATAGGATCACATATCTGTTGTCCATCTACAAGAAAGAGTTTGGGGACAAGACCATAACTGACACCTCCGCCTCTGCGACTGATTTCATCCTAATAACAAGTGCAAATTTATTTTCTCTTAATCCAAATACAAAAATATTATTTTTACATTCTAAATAAGGTGTTTATTGTGCTGTTGATCACTTTCTTCTGTCTCCAGCTCCGGAACCAGACATAGATGAGATTGCAACCAAAGCAGAGAGCATGTTTGCAGGGGGGTAGGTGAAGCTGTGCTTGGATACAAACATTCACACAGAGAAATTTATTAAAAGTATAAATTGATTGTTTTTGAAAGACCTTGTTTGTTCCTTAGTCTCTTTGGTAATAATGAGTCTGCCTATCAAAGCTTTTTTGTGATTTCAGCTCAGAATTAAGTGCAGTGGAGCTGGACGATGAGGGGGGCAGGACTTTTTTGAGGGTTCTGATCCATCTCATCATGCAAGATTACCCCCCACTGGTGTCCGGCTCGCTGCAGCTCATCTTTAAACACTTCAGCCAGAGAGCCGAGGTCCTGCAGGCCTTCAAACAGGTAGCAAGACTTCATGCCAGAGATATGCTCTCACACCGTGTTCTTTTTAATATCTCTGTCTGGTTTATTTCTCATCAAGTGTGTCTGTGTGTTTTTCAGGTCCAGTTATTAGTGTCTGAGCAGGATGTTGACAACTACAAGCAGATCAAAGCCGACCTGGACCAGCTCCGTCTGACTGTTGAGAAGTCCGAGCTGTGGGTGGAGAAAAGTGGAGTCTACAGCAGCGAAGATCTGGGGGTCAGGCAGGTCAAAGAACAAAACATCGAGGTGCTGTACCATCATTCAATGCTATCTAGCCTCAAAAAGCAAAGCATTACATTTTTGTGTGTAATATTTATTCCTCCACAGGAAGTCCCTATATGTATCTTAAACCTCCAATCAGTCATTCAGCTGCTGTCTTTGTTTTTTTATCATTGAATTTATCTTTTTTTTAAAAATCATTGCAGCGATGGCAATAATAATGATCAGTGCAGGGACTTCTCCCCTCACTGGTAGTTAGAGACAGGGGGAGACAAAGGTGAACCGTCTGGAGTGAACACATAAGAATTGTGGAGCTTCAGTTAACTGTGGCATAAACCTCGGACAATTGTACTGTTTAACATACAAGTACATCAAATGAATTAAATGTAAATTATTACTTGAGTGTATTTACTGAAGGCTTTTCTTCATGTATGTGTGTTGTCAGGAGGTTGTCCTGAGCCCAGTAGAGGATGGAGATAACAAACCTCAAATTGACTGCAACAAAGCAAACAACTACACCATCGTCAAGGAGGTGAGTTCCATGTCTCTATATCCAGGTTATTCTTTTTTTTCTTTTCTGCAAATGTAATGTGTGTGTGTGTGTGTGTGTGTGTGTGTGTGTGTGTCTGATATTTAGATCCTACTGAGACTCGGCAAGCTATGTTATCCGAGTAAGAAGAGTCGTGTGCAGCAGCAGAGGCTACTGAAGAACATGGGGGCCCATACAGTGGTACTGGACCTGCTGCAGATCCCCTTTGAGAAGGTGAGTAACAGCCAAATAAATGATGCGTTATACTTGATGTTACCTCTGAAATCTTTGCATATCATTGTTTCTTGAAGTCGCGCTTTCTTACATTCTGTCTTATAATCTTTCCTTTTATTTGCACAGAGTGATGAGAAGATGAATGTAGTCATGACCCTGGCACACACGTTCCTGCAAAACTTCTGCAGAGGAAATCACCAGAACCAAGTTCTGCTCCATAAACAATTGAACCTCTTCCTCACTCCAGGGGTATATTGACCGTACTCTACATTTACGTTGTTGTTGTTGGATATGGTGCAAAACAACAGCAGCCTGACAGCAGGAGACTGATATGTTTTAATATTGTATTCTCAAGAACAGTTGTCTTTGTTTCTTTTCCTGTTATACAAATAAATCAATATAGTGTTATGAAGACAATCCTCCTCTAAACGACTGAATCACATCTCTATTCATCCAGTTGCTTGAAGCTGAGACGATGCATCACATCTTTATGAACAACTACCAGCTGTGCCATGAGATCAGCGACCGTGTGGTCCATCACTTTGTCCACTGCATTGAAACACACGGAAGGCACGTTCTGTACCTCAAGTTCCTGCAAACCATTGTGAAAGCAGATGGGAAGTATGTGAAGAAATGTCAGGACAAAGTCATGACCGAGGTGAGATCTCAAATGTTTGTGAATGAAAGCGTTTGTAAGTTGTGTTCATTAGTTCGTATAACTGAAAACCCTCTGTTTGTCTGTGTGTCCAGCTGGTGAACGGAGGCGAAGACGTGCTGGTGTTCTACAACGACCGCTCCTCGTTCTCAGTGTTGCTGCAGATGATGGGCTCCGAGCGAGAGCGGACGGATGAGGATGGAGCTCTGGCCTACCACAACACGCTGGTGGAGCTACTGGCTGCCTGCACCGAGGGCAAGAACGTCTACACCGAGCTGAAATGCAACTCTCTGCTACCGCTGGACGACATTGTCAAAGTTGTCACTGATGTCCACTGTATACCAGAGGTAAGGCTGGACAAGTTATCAGTGGTTAATTTGTATTGTTCCGTCTTTGGGTACATTGTTTAACTTCTTTATCTGAAACTAATCAGGCATCTTATTGTTTGTATTCCCTCAGGTCAAAACTGCTTATGTGAACTTTGTGAATCACTGCTACGTGGACACCGAGGTGGAAATGAAGGAGATCTACACCTCCAACCATATCTGGAAGCTCTTTGACAACTTCCTGGTGGACATGTCCAGTGTAAGGCTCTGTCAGAGTGAAACCTTTCTAATGAGGCGTTGTTTGTGTCATGGATACATTTAGGCGTACTCATTTTCTCAATTCATTCACTCACTGCATGTGCAGAGAACAAGGTAGAGGCGTGATGTGAGGATGAGCTTGTTCAAAAATGTACTCTGTTGTTTTTGTATTTAAGGTGTGCAACTCAACCACAGACCGTAACCATGCAGATTTGGCCCTGGAGAAGTATGTGACAGAGACAGTGATGGCCATTGTCAAGGGATTCTTCAGCTCACCTTTCTCTGTCAACCACTCCAACCTGCAGGTACTGTTTTTCACCTCCTGTCAAGCAGGTGAAATGTGCCCGCACAGGGAGGCTCATTTGTGGCATGTCCAAATCCTTTCCCAATTTACAGCTAATTTGCTGTAAAATTATTATCACCTGGGACCTTCTTGTCTCATTGCAGACATTTGTGTACGTCGAGCAGCTGCTTAAGGTGTTTTACGCAGAAGTCTGCACTAATGTCTCCGATCAGACACATTATTGAAGTGTTCCCATCAGGATTATCTCTCTTACTCTACACTCATGGCACTTTAAAAATAAACAATAATCTCTGCTTCTTCACCCTCTCTCTCTTGCTCCCCCCCCCCCTGCCCCCATTACACAGACAAACCAGTCTGTCTTCATCAAGCTGCTTCAGTCTTCTTTCAGGATCTACAACTGCACCTGGATCAACGCGGCTCAGAAGGCTAATATAGAGAGCTGTATCAAAGCGCTGGCTGACGTTGGTGAGTGTTGCTACACTGCTGTCCATTGAAATATTGAATAAAATGCTAATCGCTATTAAGTGTTGTAATAATACATTATTTATTGTGTTTATTTTGTAAACAAAATCCTACCAACGTTCTTCCCCAGCTAAGGCACGGGCCATAGCCATCCCAGTGGACCTGGACAGTCAGGTCAACACTTTGTCCCTGAAGGTCCACAGCAACATGGTGCAGCGAGCAGCCAAGGACTGGAGGAGCTCTGCCCGCATACGACCCCGCAAGGAGAATCTGGGTGGCCCCGACTACAAGAACATCATTGAGAAGCTCCAGGTGCACTTTTTTTTATTTTTATTTTTTTTTTTATATAAACGAGACGGAGTCTACAGCCACACTGAGACTTCACAAAGGCACAGCAGAGTGTGTTGGACAATTTACATGTTGACCTCATGGTGGTGCTCGATATAAAGTTCAGGATCATTAAGTTATGACGATCATCTTGAGGAAGACATGGATGCAAAGACCAAATTGTATGTCAATCCATCCGATATTAACATTTCCCATAACAACTTAAATTGTCAACCTCGTAATGACAATAGAGAAAACATCAAGTTACTAGGTCACATAGATGGATATAGAGATAGATGGAGAGATAGATAGCTACATTATTCATCTCCAGGGGGAAATTTGTTTGTGGGTATCTAGGTACCAATGCAATGTGCACAAACCTTAATGGCAATCCAGCAAACAATTGTTGAGATATTTCAGTGTGGGCCAAAGTGGTGAACTACAATCCCTAAAGATGTGCTGCTAATGTCGCTAAAGAGAACACAGGAGTGTCTCAATGTAGAAGTGTATAAGGGATATGCTTCAAGTTATTTTTGATAGAATGAGGAGAGCATTTTATTGAGCCCTTATGTGAGTCTGTCTGATGTGCAGGGGGTCGTGTCCCTTCTGGAGGAGCAGTTCAGTCCGAAGGTTCAGGCGGAGTTTTCCGTGCTGGTGGATGTTCTTCATAGCCCAGAGCTGCTGTTTCCAGAGGCATGTCGGCTACGCTGTGAGAGTGGAGCTTTCATGTCCAAGTAAGTCACACAACCTGCGGAAGAAACAAAGAGCACATCGCTCATGTTTGTAAGCCTGAATCATATATACAGAGGCATTTTTATTTACATAATATGGAAGGAAAAATGTCTTCTCTCTGATCAGAGGACTACTCAAGTTAACATATATTATATAAAAAGTGATAAATCAAACCTCCGGGGGTACTGTTACTCTGCTCTCTGACCTCCCTGGAGAGCAGAAAAGGTGATTTCATCTGTGGTGATCAATAAAATATGTCTTTGATACAGTCCCTCTCTTTTCATTCTGTCAGACTGATCAAACACACCAAGAAGCTGATGGACAAAGAGGAGAAGCTGTGTATCAAGATCCTGCAAACACTCAGAGAGATGATGGACAAGAAGGAATGCTTTCAGGAGGCTGTGAGTACTTGACCCTGCATGGGGAGACTGTCAAAAGAATCAATATGGTTTTAATTACGTTATTTCTCCCTTTTTTTATAAGTACATTTTCAGAATTCCCGAGCAAATTCTATTAGTTTCTCCCAATTTCGCAATTGCATACAAAAATTAACATTTTCTATGGATGAAGCCCAATCTTCAAAAGCCAGCCATGCTGTACTCCCATCAGCAGTGCGGTGTAGTGCTTATTTTCTCCTAGGTCTGTCGGCCCCGAGCCCAGACTCTCCTTCATCAGTATGCTGCGAGTCTTTCTATGTTGCATAAGACAGGAAGGCACTTGAGGACACACTTGCCAAGAGGGAGAATAGGTGGGAGGCAGTAAGGGAATGAGGAGTAGGAGGAGGAGTAAGAGGAGAGGGAGGGGGGGGGGGCATGCACCAAACAAACAAATCAATACTGCAGCGAGTATGGGGCGTGGGGGCATATCCTGCTGCTCAGCCAGAGGCCTGGAGCGTGAATGACAAGAGTTGGTAGAGGACACTGAAGGAGGTGTTGTGTATTTGTGCACTCCGAGGGGGTGGAGGGTTAGGGCAGAGGCCAGAAAAGCCAGGTCTGTAATCACCTTTGAAAGGTTTAATAGAGTTTGTTCCAGCTGTGTGGTGAGGGGGGGGGGGGGGCTTTGCAACTTGCACAGCACAAAATGAGCACTCAAGTCGAGACTTTATAGTAACAAGACAACGATCGCTGTTTAGAATTTCTTACATCTAAACTGAACATTGTCCTGGAGTGAACTGAGAGAAAGTGTGTGTTGCTGTCCTCTGAACATGTTGGATTGGATGCAACATGATTATTATTTGGCTGACAATGCTGTTTAAAAGGCTTTTATTGTTGCACCACAACATCACTTGTTGGAACATAATGCACGTGTGCTCCATTAGCCTCTCTTTTAGTGTAATTGCATTAGTAATATTGTCAAGAGTATCTGCAATCCAGTGTCACTTACAGCTTCTTGAGGAGTCAGTTTTGTTTTCCCTTTTTGTGTTTGCATTTTGTGCCAGTCAGCCGAGCTGTTTGTTTCTAAAGAGGAATTTAAAGTGGAGAAACAGTCACTTAAAAAAAAAAAAAATCAGTTCAGACAGTGCGGTAACGATATGTGAAATGTCAGTTTGTGTAGGTGTGTATGTGTGTGTGTGCTCAAGCATGTATTTGTGGCCTCTCTTTGTCATATCCCTGTAGCCCTGAGCGTGGAGCTGCAGCCTCACTGCACAGGAGAGAGAGAGAGTGGGAGAAAACGATTGATGAAAATAATGAGAGAGGGAGAGGCAGACAGACAAAACAGAGGGAGAGAGAGACAGAGTGACAGCATAGGCAGCAGAGGTTGGTGGCTCCCCTGGGGTGCAGTGAGTGGGTGGAGGAGAGTGAGAGAAAGAGATGGAGGGAGGGAGGGAGGGAGGCAGCCATGTGAGGAGCCATGTGAGTGGAAGGGAAAAAAAAGTGGGCAGCGGCTGCAGGGTGAGGGATTGGAGAGAAGCGGAGTCTGCTCAGTCCATGACAAGACAGGGCAGGGGGTGCACTTACGTAACAGCCTGCAGTGCCTGAGCCAGCGTCACGTGGACCATCACGTTCTCCCTCCCTCCCTCCCTCCTCTCACTCTTCTGTCCGCTCGCTGCCTCTTCCTCCTTTGCCCCCTCCATGCTTTGTCTCAGTCCATCGCATTCTGTCTGCCCGCCTGAGTTATTTTCTATCCCTCTTCCCTCTAGTCCCACCCAGGCTTTGCTCTCTGTTTGCCTGGGTCATGCCAGGAGCGCTGGTCGGGCAGCGGGGGGGAGATCCACAGCGGCTGCAGTATAACGATGTCGGCTTTTACTGCTGCACTGCACTTTATTGGCTGTCAGATAACGGCATACCCGTGAATGTTTTGGCTCCCACTTGCCCTCAAGATGTCTTTGGTGACAGATTTTTTCAGGATAATAGACTTGAAAGAAAGATACTGCACCATACATATTTAGATGGGAGAAAATATGCATACATTTTCTCTATAGATGTACATTGTTTATATTATCTCATCTATTGCAATGAATCATTCTACACTGGTGTTATTCTATACTTGTCAGACTGTCACATCCCATGAGAAACCAACAATGCAACCATTTGACTTTCAGTACTTGTCTGACTTCCCTGTCTCTGCTACTCAGCTGCAAGCACATGTGTTGCCACTGAAGATGTAAACCTCTAAAAGTGTCACAAATACATAGTATATCAGTACATTAGTAGTAATTACATTCTTGTGTGTGTGTATATGTATATATATATATAAAGGCAAAGTAATTTCTTAAATCACATAGGCACTATAGTATTTCATAAATGTTAGTCAAACAGGGCTGAATTATACATTTATTGGGGACCAGTTTCCGCTGAGGATTAATACATGTTTGAAGCACTACTGAGTATTTAAAGTGGTCAGATTCAAGAAAATGAATTGTGTAGATGAAAAAGCCACTGTGGTGCCATTGTGGCTAAGGCGTTTACAATATGCTGTTTGCCATGCCCCTAGTTTAGTTCAGGAACTCAAAGTGCCCCCAAAATACTTAAGAGATGCCACTAGAACTTTGAATCTTCATGTTTATGCTGTGGACAACATTTTTTGTGGACATCATTGACGGTTCATAGCATAGAGCAGTAAGTGATACAATTTGTGATACTTATTGTTGACAATGGTGCTTATTTTAAATGTTTTTTTCCGTGACACATGGATGCAGGGTGTGTTCACATGTGTATCTGCATGCAAGTGTCGTCTTGTTCTTCAGATGATTGATTTTATATTACATAACTAGCTTTTCACTCTCACTTTCCTCCTTTTCTTTCACACTCATCCCTGTCATTTACACGCTCTCTCTGTTCTTCTTTCTCTTCCTGTCCCTCTCTTTCTGCCTTGCTTGCCAAGTTTCACACCACCTGCCCAAGGCAAAGCAGATTTACAGATTACCACCCTCTTGATACTAAGCGCATCACACAGATGCATGTAGACGGAAAGCCTCGCTCAGACACACACACACACACACACACACACACACTCTCTCTCTCACTCTCCTAGGCATGTGGTACCATGCTGGCTGTTCCTGCGTGAGCTCATCCTGCAGGTTTTCCCATGTGCTGATGGCAGTAGTGGAACATGGCTTAGGTTCATCCACATGGGGCGGGGGGCAGGGGGGCAGAGGGCTGGATAAGGTCACGGATACTCTTATGGTTTGACCTTTTGGCTGGATTTAGGCTGACGCAGCATGATGACTCAGAACATTTGAGTGGGGTAATCTTGGTCTGGAACCTGAATGCCTTACATTTTCATAAATATTTATTAATGCCAAGAAATAATAATAATTTGTCTATTTAGAAAATTTGACATGAATGTTTTTCTACCTGTTCCTTTCTACCTTCCTCCCCGAGCCCTCACTTCCCTCGGCCCATCGGTCAGGTGTCGGTTAGTTGAGTATGTTTTGGTTTCCATGACAACTAGGGATTAGCACATGTTGTTTGTCTGTCTCGTCTGGCCGTGACTGGGCACAGGAAGTCTATGTACTCTGTGTAGAAATGCCCTCAGACCAGGAGCACGTTGCCTGCCTAAGCCGCGGAGAAAAGACACGTTCTGTAAAAAACACCCGTGAAAATGTGATGGTCCTTGACTTCAGGGCCTCGTGGCGTCTGTGGCCATGAATGAGATTAGTTGTCATTGTTAACAGTGTTTTGACACAGTTCATAGTGCATTATTTTAATCTGATTGCGTGTGACTTGGGTTATTTGTGCTCATGGAGGCACATGACAGGCGACGGGGACAGAATGAATGATATGATGTGCAACTTGTGTTTGGATGGATTGCTTCTCGCTTTTGCTAAAGCACACAGCTGGTGGACAAAATAATAGAAACACTGTAGAATAAAAAATTAGCAGTAAATAGAAATTGAGCAAAGGTCATTTTATATTATGTCTTCAGTCAATGTTCATCAGTGTCTACTTGTGACTTGTTTCCTCTTTGCCAATACAGTTTTCCGGCTTTTGACATTTTCTGTACATCATCAGTTTGAGCCTTTTCCCTTTCCAAATTACATGATTTAGAAATGTTTGTATCAGATGCACTTTAGCATATTAGCTAGCAATTAACTTGCCTTTGTGTCCCTCTGGAAGTTCCTTTATGTTGCAGTGGTAAAGCATTTATGAAAATAGTGACACCACTATTAATGCTGTAAATTAGTATTTGACTCACTTATTTAGACCATTTAATTATGAATGACTGAATTGAACCTCCTGGTGGCATCATTAGGAAACATCATCAGGTAAAGATTAATATCTATATAAAACTTGTAGATGTTGAGATATTTCCGAGGGCAAGTGAAAACTTCGACCTGCTGGTGGCACCTGCTCAAAATTCAATGGATTGCGAAAGTCGGACACCTTCATACTCCGGGGAACAGTATTGCCTGTAAAAAAAAAAGTGTGGCAATCCATTTATTGGTTCTTGAGATATTTCAGTCTCGACCAAAGTATCTTGACAGACAGACAATATTGCATCCATAAAGCATTGCCAAGAGCGTAGTTCGAAACCCAAGCCCGCTAATACAGCGGGGCTTTTCTGTTGTTGTTCACCTTGTTTATATGCTTGAGTACCAGTGAGGCATACGAAGCGCTTGTTCCTTATCAGCTAACCTATCCAACATCACACCACTTAACAAACGACACAATCTGCACTTAACACTGTTACTGAATCACATGTGGCACTTCCACAGTGAACCGGCCAGCGACGGTTGTTTACGCTGCTGGTCTTGTATTCCTGAACCAGTCTCACCAATTGCTCTCACATGTGGGCTTAATTTGTTTTTCCTGATGTGCTTGTTTGTTTGGTGAAAAGATTTGATGTGCCGTAGAATTGCAGCTTGAAATAAAATTAACGGAATTAATTATTAGTGACTCATGTCTCCGTGCATGAGTGTCTCAGACAGTTTTATCAGATGCGTGTAGCATGCAGGAGCCTTTTGCTGCAGAGCCACCAGTAGAGACGGGGCCAGGAAAACGTTTCATATCCTGCAGAAAGGGAGATAATTGGATCAAGGAGGAGCAGAGACGTGAAATGTTTCTGTTTCATAATAATAATAATAATAATCATTTATTTTATATAGCGCTTCTCAAGGCACCCGAAGTCACTTTACAGAGTCCAGTAGTCATCCACACACAGTCATCCCGGTGGTGGTAAGCTACATCAGTAGCCACAGCTGCCCTGGGGCAGACTGACGGAAGCGTGGCAGCCATTCAGCGCCTACGGCCCCTCCGACCACCACCAACATTCATTCATATCCATACGAACCGGGGTGAGGCTGTGGTGCATGTCTTTATGATGGTGGGGGAAACCGGAGTACCCGGAGTAAACCCACGCAGACACGAGGAGAACATGCAAACTCCACACAGAAAGGACCTGGAACGACCGGGATTCGAACCCAGGGCCTTCTTGCTGTGAGGCGACAGTGCTAACCACTGAGCCACCGTTTGCCTAACTCTAACTTAATTGAGTGGCATTGCTTAGCACAACACAGCATTAAAGGACATTAAGAATAATTAACTGTGTAACAGTAGCACTGTATAACTGGACATAGCCATCATTTTTTAAATCATGCCACCACGCATTCAATTATATTTCCAATCAAAAAAAATTTTTTAATGGAGCAGTTCTTTCAGGGAATTATGAAATATAGGGCGTATAAAATATAAACATAAACGTTTTACTAAAATACTGTCACAGAATATTTTCTCCCTTTTCCATATAATTAGTCCCAGATTGCATACTTGGGGACTCCCCTAGTCAATGGTTAAAGCCTTATTGGTTTATTTCCAAATATGTCTAAATCGTATTTTAAAGTCCTCTTTATGCTGTCGGGTGTGAAATTCTGGTGGAAAAAAATCCGATGAGTACAAATCAAGGGAGGGTCTAAAAACACTCAAATCCGCCTGAAAAATCAGTGGGCCTTTTTTTCATGAAAGATTGCATTACTGCGAAGAAAAATAAATACAGACGACATGACCTAACTATCATTATTAGCAGCTACAGCTCTGCCTGTTTTGCCTGTGTTCCCTCGCCCTATCTCTCTATCTCTATCTCTCTATCTCTCTCTCTCCCTCCATGCTCCCAAAGTGCCTGTGCTAAAACAGCAGGATGTGTATGTGTCTTGATTTTCTGATTTTGCCCTATTCATGAAATAACTCCCTTGGTGAGAGCCTTGGAAAGCCACATTGATATGGATATGTATTATATTACAGACGGCTCCCACTTTAAGCTTTTCATTTCCCCTCCAGTTCCAAGCTGTGGAGGAGCTCACAGACTCCTTGGAGACATATAAAGTATTTGTTAGATAACATGCAACACATGCTTTTATACTATGCTTGATCAGATAGAGTTTCAGTTTGATTTTAAGTATCATGTGCTTAACTACAACAATAGACTATAGCGTTTCCGTTTAACACTCCATATGGAACAAAGTGTGTTGACTGCAGATTCTGCTGGGACCAAAAAGTTGCTTCCGGGTGGTAAAGTTGTTGGGTGTTGCTCGGCCTTCACACGCCATTCGGCGAAATCTTTTCGGCAAATTATTAGACCCGCTAAAGAAGCATAGGTCAGGATTTGTCTTTGTCTTTTTCTCAATGCATCTCTCTGGAGTCAGAGAAATCTGCAGAGCTGCGAGGTGGCTTGGGGAGGGAGGGAGAGAGAGAGGGAGGAGAGAGAGAGAGAGAGAGAGGGAGGGAGGGAGGAGGAGAGGAGGAAGAGGAGAAGAGGAGGTTTGAGGATGCCCGAGGTGAGGATCAGCAGCTCATCCCCAGCTTGGACACCAGAGCCGCAGTGTGGCGTGCCGGTGCACATTTTAAAACGCCAAGACTGTTTGCTCCTCGCTCTTGTTTTTTTTGTTCCTTTCCTCCGCTCCATCGCCCCCACTTCCCCTCCCTCCTCCTCTTACTTCTGTCAGTTCTTCTACCTCTATTTCTATCTCTTCTTTCTTTTGCTCTCGTGGCGCTTACATCACCTGACTGGAGTTTTTTCTCGTCAATGCAGCAGCAAGCAGATGAGTCAGGCTGGGCTGACTCTCCTCTTCCACCTTCCTTCCTGCCTCTCTCTCTCTCTTTTTTCTCTTTCTCCATCTTTCTCTCTCTCTCTCTCTCTCTAACCCTAGCCAGCAGACTGCCTCCCCCAGAAGGGAGGCGGACAAGAGCAAACACCCGTCACCCCAACTCTAGTATCAACTTCCCCTACGGAGTGTCTCTTTCACTGGTGTTTGAGTGTGGTTCAAAACCATCACGTCTTCTGTCAGAAAAGGGTAAATGTGAAGTCAAACATGATTAATTCTGCAATTAGTCGAAGAGCGTGCATTTGGATGCTCTGACCGACAGCGCGTAGTCCTAGAGTTTGTAGTTGCACTGAGATTGTGTCCATCCATTACTGTGTGGAAATTAGAGAAGCTAGCTCAATGAGCTCACCTTCAGCTCAAAGTGTGCGAGTGTGTGTGTGTGTGTGTGTGTGTTTATGAGACGGCTCAGCCAGACAGTGCAGGCAGACAAGTGTCTCTGCTGACTGCAGATGAGATGGAGTGTTTACTGACACAGGGAGCATCAGCCGCACGTGCTCCTCCACAATCCTTCACTCCTCAGTGCACTTAGTTTGAGGCTCTTCAGCTGGACTGTAACCGGGCAGCCTTTGCGTGATGAAGGTGCCTCATCTGTCTCTCCGTACTGTTTGAAGTGTTTAAAATATACCTTTTGATAGTGATCAATATTTCTCTGATCATTCAATTTCAGTGTTAAGCAGATAATTGTACCCCTCTGTGCCACATTATAGTTTCACACCGTTTGTAATGCATGAGCAACTCCTGAAAACAACAAATGCAGATACACGGATTGAGTCATATAAAGATGAATACCAATTAGCAGTGTGCCAGCTTTAATGGAGGCGCGACAATCCCAATGCGGGAACGGGCTGAGGGACAAAGAGGCCAGCCGATCGCTGCCTGAATATGTGTGCGTCACACGCCAACACATTACAAATTGTGCCATGCGATTATAATATAGGGTTTAACACTTAACGACATCAAATACAATAAATAATTTGGTGTATAAAATGTTGCATGACGGTGGCCTAAGAGGACTTCTGACTATATCATTTACAATAAAGACCGAAAATAAGATAATTTCTTGGACGCTTGTGTGTTGGTTATTTAGTCTGCCACCTGTATCTCAGTGTCCTACTAACATGTTTCCATGGAAACCACATTCATCCTTTTTGCTCCACCCATCGATTGATCTGTTTGTCCAACTATCCAACTGTCCTTCCTGTCTGTTGATCGATAATGATGGTAGTGAGGTGTCATCACACAAGGCCATTTGCGTTGTTGGGTTGCCATAGAAACTATTGACCTCCATAAGTGTCCATACATTCTTTGTACTGTATGCCATCCAGCCATCGCTTCCTGCGTAATAAAAATAGGTGGTGACGAGCACAATGTATGTCATCCACCTGTCAATCATTCTTTCACTTTGATTACACAACCACCGCCGGGGGGAGATTATCTCCATGAATCCTTTAATCTCATGTATGTTTATCCGCGTCAAAAGTCACAAGAGACGCACAAAGATGTTTGAGAGGGGGGAAATAAACCGAAATAAACATGTGGCTAGAAGTCTGGTTCTAGTTTTATGTACTTTATGTTTACACAATATCACACACAAGCTACAAGCATGTGTGTGTGATATTGTGTATTTTTTCAATTCGTATTCATTTATTCAGTTTCACCGATGTTCTTTGTCCAATCACTGAAATCACACTCGCAGACATCTCTGTTGATGAAGTAGCTTTTTATAAAATGTTGTATGTTTGTTTAAACAAAGTAATGTTTCTGTCAAACGTTCCCATTATGGTGTCTCGATGAGAACATATTGATTTAAGATTTCACAAAAGACTATCACAAATTGTCACAAAAAACGTTGACTGCCAGAATATTTCATAAAGGCTTCGTTAGGATCGAGTTATTGGACAACACTATTGTTGTCATGCTCCTCAATGAGAGGCTTCAATTTCTTTATCCTGGAAGCCATTGCTTCCATCAAGAAATAATTGCATCATTGGCTGACGGTGATCATTCCCATTAGGTGAGAGGAAATCTGCTCAGCGCTCTTGTTTGTGTGGTTGAGTGGGTTTCATGCCAGTGAATACACCACACATAAATGTTCTCTTGGATGGGACATTCGCTAACATGTCCTTCATTTTAATAACGAAAATGATACTTTTTCAAAATGTGACTAAAATGTGAATGTCCTAGTTTGAGGATGGTTGACCTTCTCAGAATGTGATATGGTTTTAACGTCATCATTCATCTCTCCACAGGGAAACGAGTTGAGAAAGATCCTCCTCACTCGCTACTTTGGAAATCAAAAGCTTCTCTCCAAGTCAGAGCTTGGGAGTGGAAACTGCTCATCTGGCGGCTTTGTCAAGCCGTCATCCGGAGGTAGTGAAACCCCAAATAAACCCAGCAGACACTGCATAACTGCTCACTGCGGAGGAAACAACTGCAGCTAACATGACAGCTTCTTAGGAGAAGTGCTGCTTGACAACTGCTGGCAGACTTTGTATCTGGCTAAAAGAGATTCCTAAAAATAAATTTATATATATATATAATGTGTGTATATAATTATAAAATGTAATGACATATATGTCCAAATAGCCATGGAATATAGGTTAGATTAGAACAAAAATCTGATCAATGTGTGCAATCATGTCTGTTAAGAGCACAGTTCTGTTAAATGTTTATATTTAATCTCTGCAGGAGGTTCTCCCACGCAGGACTCTGACAAGCCAGGCAGTAGTGTGGTGGAGATCCAGTGTCTCTTGGACAACGTTGGGGCATCAGAGCTGGTGATTGATCTCATCGTCAACACCAAGAATGATCGGGTGTTTGAGGAGAGCATCCTGCTGGGCATTGCCCTTCTCCAGGGCGGAAACACACAGATACAGGTGAATAACTGACACTCAAATATACACTTTTTTTATTTTGTATTATTTACATACACATTAATCAACTCAAACACTCACACATTTATATTGGTTACTACTCTGCCTCCCACCCAGAACTCCTTCTATAACCAACTGTACAAGCAGAAGAAGTCCGAGAGGTTCTTCAAAGTTTTTTACGACCGAATGCGTTTGGCCCAGCAAGAGATCAGAGCCACCGTGTCCGTCAACATGTTTGAGCTCAGCTGCAGAAAAAGGGATGATGACACTGACGTCAGTAGCCTCAGGTTGAAGAAAGGTAGTCAAGTAATTGTGTATTTTAACCTCCGTGTTTTTCCTCTTGAGTGTGGCCAAAATATTTGCCACCTCCTCTGTCTGGAACACGCAACAAACCGCTAAAAGTACAGTTTATATAAAGTGAACCACCTGGATAATAATAATGCTGGATGTACCTCCAAATATGCATTTAAAAGTGACTGGATCACTGGGCTCACGTCTCGAGCACAACCAAGCATTCCCATAGCCTGGACTGAATGACGAGGCACAATACAGGTGGAAATATACATTTTGAAACCTTATTATTGTCCTCAAGTTTCAACAATAGTGGTGGATGAATAGAGAATGATCTTTGTTGCTCTGCTGACTGACTGTTGTTGCAGTTCCTGCAGTCACATGCCAGGGCCCATGTGACGGCTTACATCACAAGCCTATCAAAAGACCATTGTATCAACGTCTGGTTCTTTCATGCTACAGAACCCCAGTCAATAGTCGCCCACTTCTTTTTTGTACATCTAAAATGTCATCAAGAAGGCTGCCATTGATCCTTTTCTGTATGATTTTTTTTTTTCATCCAAATCTGTTTATAAAGACATCTTTTTTTTATTTTGTATGTTTCTGTCCTGTTGAATAATTAAACACAAACAAGTCTTTTATATCTCTTCATGCCTACATGCTGTACTCTAGGGAATGACTCGGGGCTCCATATGAGGGAGGACATGCGAGGACAGCTGAAGGAGGCCTCCTCAGTCACCTCAAAGGCCTTCTGTGCCTTCAGGAAGGAGCTGGATCCTGACCTCGAAGGTCAGAACAGTGAGATAGTTGGGGCCGAAGAGGTTTTAGAAGAAACTCGGATGAGCCAAGCCATCACCATCATGAAACCAATCCTACGTTACCTTCAGCTGCTCTGTGAGAACCACAATGCAGACCTGCAGGTACTGGCCCCCTTTTTTCAGAAAGAACCTGAAGGTCCAAGCGCTCTTAAATTGCCTGCTGATGGACTGTTTTTCTGCTCTAGAACTTTCTGCGCAACCAGACCAACAAGACGAACTACAATCTGGTGTGTGAGACTCTTCAGTTCTTGGACTGTATTTGTGGAAGCACCACTGGAGGCCTCGGGCTACTGGGCTTTTACATTAATGAGAGTAATGTGGACTTGGTTCGCCAAACCCTGGAAACTATCACAGAGTACTCCCAAGGGCCCTGCCATGAAAACCAGGTAGGTGGAGGATTGGTTAGTTTGTTATTCAATAGGTTCAATTAGATTAGTTACATGTTTCACACCAGTATGTTGGCTGGTATTATCGTACCAGTTGTGGTTTATTGTCGATCATTGCTATTATTTTCTTTGTGTGTGTGAAGATGTGTTTGTCAAACACAGGCACATCTTCTGATGTATTTTGTTTTTATTTGGCGTACGTTCACTATACCCCTCTTATTTCTCCAGAGCTGTATAGCCAAGCACGAGTCAAATGGCATTGACATAATTATTGCACTGATTGTCAACTCCATCAACCCCCTGGGCAAGCATCGACTGGACCTCGTGCTGGTGCTCAAGGTGAGCAGCAGGTACCTGCGAGAGCCCTGAGAGGCTGCCCGCTGTGATGCACTGGCATTACAAGCCGTTACTGTAGCTTTGCTAACGGTTTGCTTTTATAGTAGTAAGTATAGTGCAAGAGAATGGGAACAAGATAACCAGAGATAGTTTGACCAACTCCCCGGTGTTTAAAAGACCAATATGGTTTTAGTGAATACATGCTGTTAGACGGGGCTTTTATTGCAATCTTACAATAAAATAAAATTTAAAAAATGTAATGCTTTCATTCTGTCAAAATTTGTATCAATCATGTCATTAATTCCTGATCAACTTGCCTCTGTGGGTTGTAGTTGATCAACATGTAAAGGCTCATTGGTGACGCTTTGTGTTGTAGAACAATGCCTCCAAGCTCTTATTGGCTATCATGGAGAGTCGCCATGACAGCGAGAACGCAGAGAAGATTCTCTACAAGATGAGACCCACCGAACTGGTGAGTGTGTGTGTGTGTGTGTGGCACATGTAAACACACACACACATATACAGAGCTAGTAACTGTAAGGAGCAGTAACCTTTCATAACTTGTCTGCATCAGGTGGATGTAATGAAGGAAGCCTACGCCCAGGGTCTGGAGAGTGAGGAGGACGAGGACAGTGTTGGAGACAAGATAAAACCCCGAGATGTTGGACACAACATTTACATTCTGGCCCACCAGGCAAGAAAAATGCTAATAGCATGACTGCATTGTCTTTTTCTAACTCTTTGTTTGTCTTCCTCAGGACCAAACACACACTGTGTCTGTGTGTCTGTGTCTGTCTGTGTCCTCTGCACTAAATGATAGAAACTGCTCTTCTATGAATGAAACGATCTGCCAGTTTCTAAAATGATGTTAAAGGATGTAACGGCTGTGCAGACGGGTAGACTGTAGGTGTTCACTGATGCAGGAGGTCGTCACTGTATTACTAAACAAATGTGCTTTTCCTCGTTGAGGGTAATGGCAGTAAAGAAATGAGACGGGTGTGTTATGCCTCTGAGGAAGTAGTTTGATCTTGTGTCTGCCTTTCTCCAGTCCAGCTGGTTTTCACTTAGGCTTCTTTAGAGTAAAGTGTCAAACAGGCTGTTTTTGTCCAACCAGCAGACTGGTTTTATCAGGACATGACACTGTTGACATTAATCTACATATTTCTTTCCAGAAAGTGAAAACACACACACATACACACACACACACACACACACACACACACACTTATCCTCTCTTGACACAGACTTAGACATGAGCTAATCTGACATCTTTTTGAAGATATTATCTGGTATTTACAGCTGCCACACATTGTAATCGGTGTGTGAGAGAATAAATGCATAAGTAGTAAGGAAGTAAATAAACAAGAGTGTATGATAAACAGTTAGTTTGAGAAAAAGCAGACGGTAAACTTTTTTTTTTTTTACAGGCAACCATGTGATTTACACAAATCTGTTTCTGTCATCCTCTTTTGGCAATTATGTAATATATATAAATAGAAGTGGTGGTGTGCCAGTGTTACACTAGTAGACAGTAGTAGTTGCTAGTAGACAAAACAATCTGTTATTGCAGGTTTAAGCAACCAAAATACTGTAACAGTATATACATGGAGGAGGGACAATATGGATAAGTAACATCATTATGTTCATGTAAAGTCTTGTCGTTATAGTGTAATGTTCTCCATTTACCTTGACCTGATATCTTGAGTGTGCCATGTATGTAAAACATTCACTGAATGAGTAATTCTGTTTATGGATCCTAGCTGGCCCGACACAATAAGATCCTGCAGCAGAGCCTAAGGCCCGGTTTGGGGTTGGGTCTGGGTTCACTGGTGGACAATGAGAAGGATGACGCACTCCATTACTATGCCAATCACACAGCTCAGATAGAGGTAAACCTCATCATCACGTCCTCCATTGATCATCTGAATCTCTAAAACTTCAATGACTGATGAGCACATCACATTTATCCTAAATAAACCCATCATGAGGATTTGCTGGATATCTTTTTGCCAGATTGTGCGTCACGACCGCACCATGGAGCAGATAGTGTTTCCGGTCCCTAACATCTGCGAGTACATCACGGAAGAGTCCATGGTGCGCGTGTTCACCACCACCGAGAGAGACGACCAGGGAAGCAAGGTCAACGACTTCTTCCAGCAGTTTGAGAACCTCTACAACGAGATGAGGTGGCAGAAGAAGATCCGCAGTAAGTCTTTACATTCTGAATACAGCGCTTGCAAAATAATGATGGTGGCAGCAGCAGAAGTGGGCTGCAGGATGGTAAATCATGATGATCATCCAGAGTGTCTGGTTATTGTTAGTTCCAGAATAAATTGAAAGGCCTGCCGCATCTTCATTTGTCTGTGTGCTGAGTTTGTGTCCCCATATTTATGCTTCCTGTTCTGATTGTGCAGGAAATAAGGCTCTGTTCTGGTTCTCACGACACATCTCTCTCTGGGGGAGCATCTCCTTCTACCTGGCCTGCCTGCTCAACATCGCTGTGGCTGTATTTTACCCCTTTGGTGATGATGGTGATGAGGGTGAGAATTTCTTTTGTATTCCTTTTTTTTAAACATTTTATTTTCACACCATGCCGATAGTCGACCCACGCCAGTGTTTTCACTTATTTGCCTGATCACACTTGAGATTCACCGATTCTGATTCAGATATTGCTCTGATACTGACTCAAGTAGCTGGATAGAGTATCTGTGATGATGGGCAGATCTGATATCGGATAACATTATTTTAATAAATAACAATTCAATACATTTATACCTACGTATTTATGTGTTCAAGTTTGTTAGGAAACTTCAGGTTTGAAATAAACGTTGCTTTCCTAACGCATAAAATAACTAGAATGGGCACTCGGTAGAGCGCATACCTTCGCATATCACAAGATTGGGCATTGAATTATGAACATTTTGGCATTAGTTGCATGCCAATTGGATAAAAATTGACCGTGCTATGGTAAAAAGAAGATTTTGACCTTTTCATGACTTTGACCCAATCGATCCCAAAATCTAATCAAATGGTCCCCGGATAATAACCAATCATCCCACCAAATTTCATGCGATTCGGTTTAATACTTTTTGTGTTATGCGAGTAACACGCATACAAATAAATACACGGCGATCAAAACATTACCTTCCGCATTTTCAATGTGAAGGTAATGATCCCAGTCACTCACACACAGTGAGGCATATGAGTTAAACACTGATCGGATAGAGCGATGCCCAAAGCAAAGGTATTGATATGAGCATCAGGCCTGAACAACTCCTATCGGAGCATCCAGAGGATAATACTTGTCAGAATAGTATATGCTTGTTCAAAATCAGCTTCATTGAACACTCCCTGCCGTTCTAGTTGCTCCTGGGGCCTGTACTATAAAGCAGGATGTGGGATGAGCGGGTACCTTTAGGGTTAACTTGGTTCAGTTCCCCAACGGAGGTTCACTTCTTACTTGGCTACTTATGCTCCTAACACATAACCTGCTACTTGGATATGAGATCAACTCCCATAAAAGCACCGCCCACTGACAAATCAAAGCTTGGTATGTAGTTAATAAATTCATATTATTATTATTAAAAAATACAAAGAAGTTAGTCATAATTCAGATGAAAAATAACAGTTTAAAAGGTCACATACAAATAAGACAGCTGGAAATGAATTGTAAATTAACAGATCTATAATATCACTGTCATCTAGAGCACAATAGATCTGACTAGAATTATACATGTGTATCATATTAAGTTAATGTGTTCAGGATGTAACAGTATGGCGTCTGTGTGTGAGACAATATTTAAGCCTCATTTCAGATGCAACAGTGACGGTGTGAGACTGTCTTTGGATGAAATAAAAAGAAAACCCTGTATCATATATTCACTAATGTGTGCCAGGCTCCAGAGCTGTGTGTAGCAGTGTGACACGTCAGGTCGTACAATCACAGATCGGATGCAGTGTTACTTTTATGTATGCTCTCGGTGATTATTAGGTTATTGAACCTTCTTACTGCTTAAAATAAAGTTTTTTATATCACAAATTGTATTTGCTCCCAAGTCTGTTTCTCACCACTGGAGTGCAGCTGAAAAAAATAAGAAGTCATCCAAGCAACACATCAACTTAACACAACACAACACATGCATGTAATTACAGTCAGACCTGTTGTGCTCTTGATGGAGCAGCGATATTACATGATATGAGATGTCTTGTTCTTTATAGTGTGATCAGATGTTGTTTTTCCACTTCATTTGTGAAACATTCAAAGTGTTTAACCCTTGTGTTGCCTTCGGGTCAATTTGACCCGATTCAATGTTTAACCCTCCTGTTACCTTTATATTTACTAACATATTTTACCCTTGAGGTCAATATGACCCCAGCTATTAAAATCTCCAGAAAATTATTAGAATTAATATTGTTTTCCAAGTTTAAGTGTGAGGTACTTTATGTTTGTTTGTTGACTCGAAGAACACCGACATTAAACATTGAATCGGGTCAAATTGACCCGAAGGCGACAGGAGGGTTAAATATTGAATCGGGTCAAAATGACCCGAAGGCAACACAAGGGTTAAATGAAAGCCTCTTTAATAAATAAATCATCAGGACACTGCAGCTTCCTAAAGAATGGTGAGCTTCAGGTGTGAGATTTACAGTGCAAGCTGAAGCAGCTGGTTTGAGGGATGAAGTTAAGGGTCATTTCAAAGTGTTTCCTCTGATTGTGTTGGGCTAAGTGACGCTTTTAGCTCGGGTGAATAATTCATTAAAGAAAGGACACAACGCTTCAGAGCACCGACCTTGTGCACTGGTGCCTTGATTCAAGCGTTTATTCTTCTGTACAGGCACCTTGTCCCCCTTCTGGAATATCTCGCTGTGGGTGGCGTTGGGGGTGTTCAGCGCACTACTTCCTGTCTTACCTAAGACGCCGGGCATCTTGTTCTTCCTGGTCTCCCTCATTCTACGTGCCATCTACACTATGGGCCTCGCTCCTGCTCTGCTGTTGCTGGGTGCTGTTAATGTAAGTAATGGCAGATTTGAGCCAGCGTTATTGGGGGGCATGCCCCCTCTTGCCTTTTCACACATCAGAGGTGTTGGCTTCTTTTTCCATCTCTGAACCTTGTTTTCTTCTCTTTCAGCTGTTCAACAAGTTAGTCTTTCTTGTAAGTTTTATGGGCAACCAGGGGACGTTCACTCGAGGCTACAAAGCAGTTGTTATGGACATGCTCTTTCTCTACCATGTGGGCTATGCCATCATCTGCGTCCTAGGCCTCTTTGTGCACGAGTTCTTCTACAGCTTTTTGGTAAGATCTCTCACACATTTAATTTTCATGACTGCGACTGGTCGATTAGATTAAATATAAACATTCTGATTGTTCAATTGCTGATGACTGACTGATTTTTCTCTCTCCACAGTTGTTTGACCTGGTGATCCGAGAGGAGACGTTGCTCAACGTGATAAAGAGCGTGACGAAAAATGGCCGCTCTATTATTCTGACTGCCGTTCTGGCCATCTTCCTCGTTTACTTCTTCTCTATCATTGGCTTCCTCTTCCTTAAGGACGACTTCCGAATGGCGGTGGACCGCCTTCCTGCACCAGGTAAGAAAACACGTGTTGCGCCATGCGAAGTGAAGGGACGAGACACTGCCTCTCGAAGAGTTTCCACAATGTAAAGTAGACACGAGTAGACTCCTCTCTTAGCAAAATAAAAGATCTTTATTCACGGGGCTTCCTAGCTCTCTAAGACGCTGCACATATATAATTGCTATTTCCCTGGTTTGAACCTCTGTTGCGTCTCTCATCTTTCACCCTTGTTTTCTGTCATGTCGATAGTGCATTAATTCTTAGATACTTTCGTAAAATAATAATAACACATGTTTTTTATTTTTTATTATACAGTGCTATCATAAACATCTACATGTTGTTCTTTTTTCTGCTCTAAAATTATCAACAACTAAAATTTAAGTGAAGGAATTTCAGACCTGGAAGAAAATATCAGATAATTCAGTTGGCGGATACACATACAGTATATCGGACACTTTAACATTGTTAAAATTACGTTTGAACTATATGGACAATAATCAAAATTATTCTTTGGAGGAGAATTGATAAATTGTTTTGAGTTTTTAAATATATATATATAGTGTGTGTGTTTTTTTTAATACACAATCTCCACATACAGATATTGGCACATATACAGTATACTCTGTTTAGATACAGGCACATGTTTTGAAACACTGGATAGTGTAGGTGTGTTAATGAGCTCCGGCACAGGGCTCCGAGACTCAGGAAGACAATCATGTGCACCTGTTGCGTAACCTGGTGGCCGCGCCATACTGCGTTTTGCTGAATAGAGCTCAGCAGACACAGCAGAGCACTGGTGGGTTATGTAACCAGCTGCGTTCACGCCCTCTGTCTGTTTGCTGAGGCACCACCGGAGCTCCATCAGAGCCGAGGAGCACTCTGTCCACACATGTGCTGCCTCGGGGCTGTGGCCCCTGTCTTCTTCACTCTTCTTTTTCTTCTACTTCTTCTTCCTGCCTCTTGTCTCCCCACCCTACCCTCTGTCCTCCAGCCTGTCAGGGACAAAGGCCCTTTTGGAGACACTCTGGCCCAGGTGAACCGTTCTTCTTCTGTCTGTCCGCCTGAGCCCATCACACTAGCGCAGCCTCCCTGCCGCTCAGGGCTTCACCGATGTGCAAATGATTTGTTCAGGTTCTTTCAGCAGCATTTCACCGCCCACCCAGCAGCTGCTGCCTCAGTTTACATAACGTCTGACTAAACCTTTCTTGCTGATTTTAATGGTGCTGATGAGAATTAGCAGGAAGGAGTTTTAAAGTTAGAGCAAAGTTGAATCATCGCCTTTCATTTGTAAATTAGTATGCTGTTATCATAAATCAATCTCACATCATTTCCCCTTTTTATTTCTTTAAAAGGAAAAGGGGATTTATTGAGTAACAATGGAGTTGCTGACACGTGTATCAAAGATAGCTGTCCTGTTTCAACACCTAAAAATGTCCCCGGTAAGTTTTTATTTTTAATTAAATTAATGGGTGGACACGTTTTTAAATGTTGGGGTTAGACCGAGCTGTCGGTTTTACCTTTCTCTGTCGTCAGTTCCTGAAAGGACACACACACACACACACACACACACACACACACACACACACAGGCAGGCGTCCGCACAAAGAAACTTGATGAGGCAGAGGGGGTGACTCACACTCCTCTTTGTGTCTGTGCATCTCACCCGATCACCTGCACCATAGGGGCCCACAACGTGATCTCATCCACATCCTTCTCCTCCATCTATTGATGATATGCACATTACAGATGAGATGTGAATAAATGTGTTTTTCTCTTTAACTCTCACATTTGATGAGGTGAACTTAAGGTATCCATTTGATCTTTAGTCACACCATAATTGGCTGTTCCCATGACAGGGGGTTCTGTTATGATTTAGTTCATATTTTAGTCTACAAATGAGGAGAACAAAGGTACTCTAAAAAAGAAAGTGTTGTGTATATTGTAACAGAAATGTAAATACTTCATGCTGCATGTTGACTCGTGTTTACTGTTTTATGCCTTTCCCATTATGTGTGTCTGTTCTAGACGATGGCACAGAGCGGGTGTGTGACACTCTGCTCATGTGTATAGTCACGGTTTTGAACCAGGGACTACGCAATGGAGGAGGTGTGGGAGACATTCTCCGGAGACCCTCCAAAGAGGTTCGACAGGGTTGTGTTTACTTATTACTGAGTTGCTTTTTACTTGATGTCTGTTTGTAATTACGTGAAGTATAAATACATTTAATGTGTGCTGCTTTAGCTTCTGTTATAACAATAGCAGTGATGGTAAAAGTTAAATGATGCATTTTCTCCATATTTTACCTGTAACTTGACCATCCAGGAGCCTCTGTTTGCGGCCCGAGTGGTTTACGACCTTTTGTTCTTCTTCATCGTTATCATCATCGTTCTTAACCTCATCTTTGGTGTTATCATCGACACCTTCGCTGACTTGAGAAGTGAGAAACAAAGGAAGGAGGAGATCCTGAAAACCACCTGTTTCATCTGTGGTGTGTATGGCTCTGTGGTTCACCTAATACTCTAAGAACAGTACATTTAGAAGAGTTGATGTTAACTAAAGCTCATGTCTTGCAGGGTTGGAGAGGGACAAATTTGACAACAAGACGGTGTCCTTCGAGGAACACATCAAATCCGAGCACAACATGTGGCATTACCTCTACTTCCTGGTTCTGATCAGGGTGAAGGATCCGACTGAATACACCGGTCCTGAGAGCTACGTGGCCCAGATGATTGGGGTCAGTAGACCAAACCTACATACTGCACACACACACAGGAAATAGTCCCTCAGTACAGTAGTATCTCAATGCAGTTGTATGCACCTTAAGAGTGCGCCACACAAGCTGCTCTTTCAATGAAAATACTGTAACTTAAGTTATAGTGAAGCTCTTTATTTTTGTGTTTGCAAGGTACACAAAGGAAGGCAACTTTTTTCACGATGACACACCAAAGCCACCGGCATATTGTTTGTGATTCCAGGAACATATGGACAAACAAGCGCATTCATTTCACCCCCACAATTCATATTTTGTTGGCGAGCCGTACCAGACAGCATGTGTTGGAGTCTTAAGGTTTTGCAGCCTTCCTTACTTTGCAGACTTGCACAGTGTTCCAGAAAAGCATGTGACTCTACAGCAGACCAGCGATCGAAAAATGAGACTGAGCCTCTGGGCCTGTGCGAGGCATTTCAATTTATTCTCCTTCCCCCTCGCTGCTGGAGAGAGATGGGTCTCTGTTCTCAGGTAGTCTTCACTATTCTGAGCTCCTAACCTGCTGGGACACAGTGTGGTTAAATAGTAATTAAACCCGGTCCAGCTCTATTATCATCAATGCACCAACTTGCTGCACTGACACACAGACACGAAGTTGAAGGATGTAAGGGCAACTAAAGGTGTTGCCGTTGGGTTAATGGATTCAAATGAATCCTCGGAGCGCAATGGCACATTTTGTGATTAACTTTTGGCCATGATGGGCATAAGAATGGTGGCATTATAATGAACAATTTGCATTATAAACAGGTGACAGACATTGAATTAATATGCATCAGCAGGTCTTCCAACAGGTCGACTCTGATGCGAGGCCATGGTATATCTCTGTGATTAGGTAATGATCAGTCAGAAATGTATATTAACATGTCCTAACATGGTCCAGAGCAGAAATACACACGGGGGGGGAACACACTTTAACATTGGTGTGTTTTATAATATTCTTTTATGATTCTCATAACATGGCGGACTACTTTTTAAAGCCTCTGCAAAGTTTGAGTTTTTCTCAATAGTTCTGTATATTTAGTCTAAATAAGGAACATTTAAATTTAGTTTAGGAAAAAAAAGCACCCGTAGTCAGAAGAAGTGAATGCAATCTTGATGGTCAGACTAACATGTATTGTGGCCTCCATCAGAATCAACATGTGACTCTTTACAAAGAACTTTAAAATATGGATACAAAATGAATCAAATGCCTGCACACTTACAAACAATTAGAGGTGGCTCCTGAGAATATATGTATTACATGTGGTCAAGAGGAAAAAAAGGAAAATTTTAGCAACTTTATGGAACTGTAATGCTAAATTGATAAAGTCGAGGATAATCTGCTCACACAGCACGTCTCTCAGTCAGAGAGCAGTGGTGCTATGATAGAAGCTGTGATGAAAAAACAGATGAATTAAAAAGTATTGAAGTCTGATCACGTTGGGCTCTGCGGGAGACTGCCTTCTCAACACTGGAGCCCAGAGCTTGTCTTGGGTAGGAATACGTGTGTATTGAGGAGGTTGTTGGGAAATGAGTTAAAACCCGATGACCTTGAACATACCCACGCACGCACACCCACATAATACACACGCACAAAATGACCGTCATATTGAGTGCACCTGGTTGGGTAGAGTGATGTGAAGCAAAAGAGTAGGATCGTGTGACACTAAGTGTCTCCTCTCTTGTGCGTGTGGATGGGAATTAGTGTGCAGTGTTTGTGTGTGAAATCATGACTGCAGCGACTGCAGGCCTAGCAGGTATTGCAGCAGCCACAACGCTGTTACATAACCCATCTCAAGTGGCCTGCTAATAGCTGAGCCCTGGCAGGCACGTGCTCTCCTGTCCCTTTCTCTCTCACACAGACACAGTCCCCCGTCGTCTAATTTACAACACGCATCGAAGAAGAATATACACTTTTATTAATCCCCAAGGGGAAATTAGTTCTCTGCATTTAACCCATCCTTAGTTATTAAGGAGCAGTGGGCTGCGGTGAAGCGCCCGGGAAGCAACTGGGGGTTCAGTGCCTTGGACTTGCTCAAGGACACTTCGACTTGCAACTAATGGAGAGAGCGGGGATCGAACCCACAACCCTGCGGTTGCAGGACGGCCCTCTTACCCCACTGAGCTAAAGCCGCCCCGTTGTCTGTAACGACAGCATCAAAGTGGGAAAGGTACTCGTAGTTGCAGTATCAGCTGCTCTTTAATAATAATAACAACAATAATAATAATGTATCAAAGTATATATTTGTGTAACATTAATTAATTTGGAGATATTAAGGTCTTGTTTTATATTTCATAGCAAATTAAAAATATGTGAACTCGCTGTGTCATTGTATCTCTTGACACGCTGCCTTTAGCTTGAATTCCAAAGTGTGCATTACTTCATACAAGGTAATAAATCACGTCTATTACTCTCGATAGAGACCAAAATGCAAAGAGCTACAGTGATGTGTAATTAATTATTATCCCAATTCTTCTTTTTTTTACTTTCATAAGCATAACATTGATGGCACTATAGCTACATTTAATGTATTAATAAATGTATTTGTTTATATTTATAATTGTGTTAAGTTTATTTAAATTATTTAGTTTTATATAAAATGTATAGATACGCCTTTTTGTCAGGCTTGCTGTGATTTGACTGAAGTGTCTGACATTGGTGACGCCAGTATGTTTACAACAGAATCTTAACTTCTCTGGTCGGCGCCGTAGCGCTCTGCAGAACGTGGTAAAACTCATCGGGGGTATGGCGACGAAGGCAGAGTGAGAAGCACATGCATGTCTGTAAATTCATGCTCACTGAGGTTTAAATGGATCGGTTAAGCAACGCCAAAGCTTTGACTCATTCAGACACACAGTGGGCTACTGTACCGTCTGATGAGCAGCAAAGACACGTGAATGGGCTCGTTCACATTCTGCTCAGTCACTGCTTAACTTTATATAATTGATCTCTGATCGATGATGCTTCAACCAACATGAGGCTGTACGTTCAAACTCTTGGGTATCTTTATTGAATCTTTGTGGTTACTTAATCCATCAGTTACGGATGACTTGACGAAACAAGCGCCAGATAGTTCTCAGTTTCAGTGACGCTTTAGCTTTGTCTTTGAACTCAGAGTGTTCGCTGTGTTTTATAAGCTGGTAGAAAGGAAACTATTCTTTTTTTAAATGTATTGGACTCCCTTGATGCCTGAGGCCCAAATTAGCCAGAGATTTTCATGCGTTCTCTTATAGAATGACTCGATTCATACTGTGTAGCTCAGCAGTCATATTTAATCAGTCTTGCTGCTTCCCTGTAGTCAGGGAGAAAAAAAATATTCTAATCAGAAGTAAAACGCAGTCCAAGTGTTGAAAACAACCGAAATATAAATGCAGTTGAGACATAAAACACCTCTTTTTGCAGAGCAATCAGTCAGAAATACTTGTTTACATTTAGTTGGTTCCATTTGATAACTGCAATCGGGGCATCCTGACTACGACACGAAGAGAGCCCACTGACGCCATCTCTTCAGTTCAGTAATGTTCTTAGAAGTGGCAGCCACTTGTTTTCAGAAGAGAAAAGTATGCATAGTTGCTGTATCAATGTAAAATGGACTTAACATGTCAAAAACAGATGTAGAGAACAAAATGTGTATTTGTAATCGGTTAGTTTTTCGGTTATCAACTGTGAGCTAAACGGCAACATGCAAAAGGTTAGCATTTTTGTTTTTCTTTAATCTGAACTTACTGGTAAAAGTTGCTTTGCTGTGCTTTTCTGTTCTTGTGCATTGTATTATCTTAAAATATAACTTGCATGCCATGACTTTATTATAGACAAAAGCAAAATGTTTGATTATTATAACAACAATAGTCCAGATTTTGACTGACTTAATTACTACAATTAAGCAATGCCATTACACTTTAATTTCACAGTGAGTTTAGGTTAGTAGCATCAGTCCCATGATATGTGGGGGCCATTAATAAACTCATTTATTAAGGGAACAAACACAAATAAGCCGCACACGCTACTGTCCTCTCTACCCTGAGACTCCCCTCACTACATGTTCTCAGCGTCTCACACACGGATCAGTTTTACTATCCCTATAGTTTATTCTTAAATGAGTGTAGGTGGGAAAATACCTCACTCCCCCCACTGGAGTTAATGTGGTGCCAGTCAAAACCCACTCTCTGCACCCTCGAGGCATTTTTATCAGAACTGGCAGAGGAATATTACATAAGATCAGCTGATAGCAGTCTGTCTCTGTGAAACCGACCTTCCTTTCAAGAGCATGCGTGTTGTAAAACACACACTCTTGCTCTGTCTGCTATGTACATATCCATGCAGATGCACAGCAACAGTACACACACCCACACATAAACAAACACAGACGCACTTAAGACCATTACATAATGCCCATAGGTTCGTTTTGCTCACTCTGCTCTGTCCACTGCGCTGTTGGAAAAACGCATGATAAACTCAGTTTGCATGAGCGCGCACACACACACACACACACACACACATTAATAACACTATCCTCCCAGTTGTGTTCTTGACAGATGACAGTGACTCATTCCCACATCAACAGAGTGCCTATGGAGTGGGTGAGAATTTAAGTGCCAGTTACTGTCCATTAAGTGTATATTTGCTATACACAGTATCCAAGGGACTCCAGTGCTGCTTGAAACATGTTACACTGTCGAGCACAAAACGGAGAGCCGCTTCCATTCTGATTCAATGTTTGATATTAAGCCGCCACGCCTGCTTCCAATCACCAATACCTCTCTGTTTACTCTCCTCCCGCAGTCTGGCTTCAGCTCTGTAATACTCAATGCACGTCTATGCAAATCCACTTTGCCGTTGTTTGTGCCAACAGAGTGTTGCGGCCATCTCGCTGACCTACTGAGTCAGCTCTATTTGAGCCTTTTATGCCTTTCACCCTTCTCACTGCTTCTCTCACATCCCATCTCTCCTCCCAGGAGAAGAACTTGGAGTGGTTCCCCCGTATGAGAGCCATGTCGCTGTTGAGCAGCGAGGGAGACAACGAGCAGAATGAGATGCGCTCTTTGCAGGATAAACTGGACGGCACTGTCACTCTGGTGGCTCAGCTGTCTGGCCAGCTGTCTGAGCTCAAAGATCAGGTACTTCTGGCCACTTCAGGCCATGTTTCATGCGGTTGTGAGAAAGGCTCTGGTCTGAGCACTGTGGTAGTCCGAACTGAATGCCCGATGACTAAGCTAAAGCAACAACAACAAAACATAGCCTTGTGTTTAAATGCATGCTCTTCAGCCAACTGTATCACATGGACTGTGAGCTTCACGTGCTCCCTCACCTTGAAACTCCTTTCACCTAAATACACCAAGAGGTCACACGGCAATGGTGGCATCAGCAGTCGCTCTTTACTGAGTTCAATAATCTAGATGAGTTCTATTAGATCCTTGATGCTCCTGAACGCAGCACAATAGGTGACTATCGGATCAGCGATCAATGCTACTGACTGCCGCCAGTGAGCCTCTGGCTGTTTGGATGACTAGCTATGCTGCTGCAGTGTGACTGATCACTCATCACCTGCCTCCCCTGCATGTGATTCCAGTCACAGGCCTGTCTTTGTTCCTCTTCTGCCAGACGTGTGAAAACAGCTCCGACTGGGCAAGGATCACACTCCAATAAACAAAAAAACAACCTCACGGTGCAATTCAATCAACATCTCCCTGCTGTGTTTGTGTACCCTTGAAAAAAACACAGATGCCTTATCTCTGAATCGGGAATAATAAGTGGCCTGCAGTTGACCAAAACTACAATATAACTTTAGTCGTCCACACTGACTATATATGGAGTCATGGGTTTCGCGAGGATGTCACTCCACCTTCATGCTAAACAGAACCGTTGAGATGCGAGTGAGTTCATGCAGGCCGAGCCACAGCGCTGCAGTCACAAGGGGAGGCCTGCAGGTCTCACACCAACTCAACCGCTTCTGACTTGGTGGAAAGTGCTCGTGCAGCGCCTTCCTCATTACCACCTCTGCTGACCTCAGCGCTTTACATTATCACAACTCCGATTATGTGTGTGTGTGTGTGCTGATATTTGTGTGCGTGGGTTTCAGAGTTTTGCACTGCGTACTCAATTTCCTTTCATCTGCATTTATAGTTTATGGGGTTTACGAAACCACCGGCCTTCATTTGTGACGTCTTTACGACTCTGAAAAACACTGCAAATGTAATAGGAGAAACCATATCACCATCTAATCTGATTCATAACACTTCTACGACACATTTTTTTACAAAATTCAACCTGCAGGTAACTGTCTTACACAACATGACAGGATCCTTCCTGGGACATTCTGTTTTTGAGTCATACCAGCGATTGAACAAAGCGATGTACATGCAACCGGGGAGAGGAAATATCTCTTTTATAATGTCTCATGTTTGTTTCCCCCTCCGTGTCCTGCACAGATGACGGAGCAGAGGAAGAACAAGCAGCGGCTTGGATTCCTGGGTCCTCCTCAGCCCAGCCATCTCACCTCGGCCTCCTGAGCCACTCCAGCGCGACGCGGTGACGGGCAACTCGACTGCAGGCTTGCAGAAGAAACAAGCTAGACATGCAGAAACACACAAACTACAGCCTTAAGAACAATACATAGGCAGACTTGCAATTACTGATATCAAGATGCAAGAGGTTTAGTGCCTTTTCTATGACGCAATCGCTGCGTTATGGGATTCAAACTGTGCCTTATGTGCCCTCTCGGCCACTCTGAGTATGCTTTACTTGAACACACCCTCATGCAAAGGAACTCGGCTCTGTGAATGATTGGCCATGCACGACACACATTTGCCAGTGTGATGTTAGTGTGCGAGACAGAGGTCGAGGGAGACGTTAAGGTGAGGTTCATGTTTAAGTGCTGTCAAGTCTGCAGACGGTCACATCTCGTTCCTTGACCGCCATCAGCGCTGATGTGTCGGAGAGCGGACGCAGAGGGCGGGATTTGCAGTGTTTGAGAAATTTGGGGGCGTTTGGCCAACAGGGAGAAGATTCTCTCCTTTTACCTTTTTAGATTTACGATGGTATTTATGACAAAATGTGCGGTTCATAACTGGAGTATTATTTTGGTATCATGCTGCCTTACTCATTAACTTTTCTAAACAGTACATTGCAAACTGCTAAAAGTGCACTTTCTTTTTTCTTTAAGTGCAAAAATGTAAGCCTGTAACTGGAAACATTGGTTAGTCAGGGTATTATTTTTTCATGCTTTATGTTGTCTTTAAAAATGCCTTTGCTGCACCTTTTCAGTTTTTAAATAAATTTATACAGAGTATATAAATAACAGAAATGTGAATAAACAATAATAATTAAGTTTGCAGAACTTACTTGAAATTTCTTTTAAGTCTAAATCGTATATTGGTACATAATGTAGTGGCGATGGTAAGATTACAGTTCTGTGTTACAATATGAACATCATGTCTATAGAGGTGCCAATGCTGTAATATTGACTATCTGCTTGTATCATCATGTTTCTTAAACTTTAATTTTTATAATTGTAAATCATAGTCTCTCATGGACTGAAATTGATTGTTAAATCTGACTTTGTGTTTTAAACTTGCACAAACTAATGGCAGATTATAAGTGCATGCACTCAATGTTAACTGTCCTGTGACTCTTTCTGTTTAAACAGTGTATAGAAAATTGTGTTTTATTTGATCAGATGTTGTATTAAATTTGTAACGAGTCTTATCTGTGTGCTTTGAGTCAGCGGCTTTCTAACAGAGTTGAGCTTCATAAGCACTCAACCTCAGCCCCTCTGCACCGCCCCACACTCGGTTTACTCACACTCATACTCTTTCATGAGGAACATATCTGTCTTCTGGAGACAGGGTCATAGTTCAACTTGTGCATCAGGGGGTAGTCTTCAAAGTTGCCGTCACTAATCTGCTTTGGTTTATCTCTTTATGTTCATCTTTACATTTAGTTACAGCTGATGGAGATACTAGGCCAGAATTGAATCGAGACTATTCTCCCACCAGTCCAGCACTGTTTTGTTGTTATAGTACTTTCTTTAATTAATCAAAAAAACAGAATGAAAGATTAGGTGTTTTTTTAGGAACAGCCGTTTCCAACCTGGGTTATTTGTACCGTTGCTGAAATAGATGGCTCAAATAGATAGCCAAATTTAATTGGCAGTCAAATGATGAATCCAGAAATTGCTCCTGATCATCGCCACTTTTACTTGATGAATAGTGTTGCATAACATCCAGTTTAAAATGTAATTTTGTAGATGAAGGTGTACCTGAGTGGATCTGACGAGTGCTGTGAGTTACATGAGACACAACTGGTTGGGGGCCACTGTTCTATGAGAGAACGTACATCTAAACTCTTAAATAAATGAAATTCCCTCTTTAGGTGTGAAACATAGGTTCTATTAAGGCCTGTCGTACGTACATCCGTTCACAGCGTGGGTTATTTAGCATTCATTACTTGTGTGGAAAAGGATCATTGATTGTCCATATGTTTGCGCTTGTGTAACATATTTGAGATGGTGGTAAATGAATCCCAGAGAGGCCTGAACCGGTCTTTTATCCCGTCCTGTCATTTACCCTCTACAGAGAAGCCCATCCTCGTTGGCTTCAGTTCGCTGTTTACGCTGGCAGGCCTGTATTTTCTCATGCTGCCTGTGACAGCCATTAAAATTAGCTCACGCAGTGCCATAATGGCGAGCAGCTGTCACTGCATAGACGAGGAGGGTAAAGGGCAGTATTACTGGAATGTATTGGACTCCGAGGGAACAGAGGGTAATACCAGCGCCATCATTACTGTCTGGCAAAAGTCTTATTGCCATAGTGTGATACTAAACAAACATGCACTGCTCCATCTCCTCCTGAACAGACCATTTGAACAGCTGAGATTTATTTTTACGCTTTTGATCATGGAGACAAAACGTTAAACTTTGCACTCGGGGTGCAACCGTTGACACATTTGGATCATTTTGATTTGCAAGACATTTAAGAGTCCCGTGCATCACTGTGTATATGGAGGAGTGAGAAAACACCCAGAGAAGGTCAATAAATACAAGGAAATGTCCTAAACATCTCTGTGGCTGAAGGCAGTGCTTTACCCTGAGGGAGTCAGGCCATCGGACTTTGATGCCCTGAGAGGACTGGAACTAAACTCATGAACATTTCAACTTTGAATTTAAACTAAAATGTGTTTTTAACTGGATATTTAAAAAAATCAACATTGAAGTTCTTAAGCTGCATAATTAAAATGCTGTATCTTATATGCATTATTTTATTTTGTCGTTTGTTGCTGTGGCAATTGTTGTGATTTCTGTCCATACGCATATTGATCTTCTGTCTTCTGCGGTTTTTTCTAACTACTCTCAGAAGCGTTGATGGCCACCAGAATCATATCATTCTGGGTTTTTTGTCTTGAAAGATCCATTGACGACACCGTCTATCAGGAGGAGGGTGGAAGGTCCCTTCTCACTGTCATTTCATATAAATAAACATGCCCCTGTGATGACTCGCATGTGACTTCCTGTGTCTGGCTGCGAGATCGAGCCTTTTGTAGTCACATGATGTATCAACATCCAAACACATGGAAAGAAAAACCTGCCCTCCATCACATGTAGATGCATTATGCATACATATTGTTCATCACACTTTAGAAGCTTGCTTTGCATATGCAGTGTGATAAATGCATTATGAAATATAATTAATAAATTAGTCACAAGATAATACATTATATATTTCAATATCCTGGTGATCCTCTCCTGATTGTTATACAACCGCGCTCCATTCTCACTGGAAAAATGAATTGTCATATTTCTCAAGTAAAAAAAAAAAAAATCGTTATGAGAGAGCGATCCTTGAGGATACCTATCAGTGGAGCAGTCACAGTTAACTTGTGTGATATGATCACAGATGGGTTCGACAGAGACGCCGTTGTCTCTTCATGATGTCAAATATTAGTCATACGTTTGAAGTCTTCCATAACTTTAGTTCTTAATATTGATGACGAATTCACTCTTTATGCAGACCTTACCTTTAGGTCTGCATATGACCTTAAGGTATAAAATAGTTATGACTTGGAGGATCCATTGTTATAGATTTTCCCTGATTCTTAGTTTTTACTCTATACTAATAATAATAACCACAAAAGCAAATCAATTCATTTGATCACGATTGACCTTTTGGTCTGAATTGATTTATTTATATTAACTGCATGTGTGGTGACACATTAAAAAGGAAATTGTGTAAAACTAAAACAAACACGTGACTTGAAACACAGGCTTCTTTTTTTCATTCAAATGAAATGTTCCTTTCCCAAATGCCATGTTCTGTAAGAAATATACTATATTTGTCCATCATCCCCGGTCAATCAACATTTTTACCATCATTCACTAAATAGATGTGAGATTGCACACTAATTGCAGCCTCTTCTCTGGGTACATGGTTCTGCCCCATTGCCTCACGTTTACATTCCCTGCTCAGCTTGTAGGCCTGTTGATGTCTGTCAGCACCTGGAATGAGAGTAAGAATAAAATAAAGCTGAACCTGTGCACAGGGCAAAGCATTTGAAAAAATTACAAATGTCACCTCTTTTGCGCTGTCCTGTATCTGGATGAAATGAATGCTGCAAACACAGTGAGATGATTTAGTTACCTCCGTCCAGCTGCCTGTCTGAGTCCCCCTTTCCTCACCTCCACCCCTTCCTCCCTCCCTCTGACTCCTAACAGGCTGTTTGAGTCATGCTGGCTATGGGCCTGGTACCCACCTTCACAAGCCACAGCCCAGCTCAGTCTGCATCCAGCCTCATGTTCCCTGCCCAGCTTGTGTAACTGCCAGGAGCTGTTTTAAGAGCATTTTATTGGACTGTTTGCAATATTACAGGTGTTACTTGTATCAACTGAAAAATACTTAACCGTTCAAGAATGTTATACAATATTTACAGAGCTGCATAACTTTGTATAATAGCAAAAGAAACCAAACTTGTGTAATGAATCTACCGAGTTTAGTGTGTCAAAAACATGGATCGTCAAAGTAATATTTCTACTGTATTTAGATATTTTTTGAAAGTTGTATTGTGTGAAAACGCAAAACAAAGCATGAGGGAGTGTCATTTACCATTTGCAAACCAATGAAACATTGACATTATTTTGATAACAAATCCGCTATCTTGGTTTTAGTGTCATGCTTGTGATTGTATATGAGCGGTATGTCACAAGATCGGGCTGCACGGTGGTGTAGTGGCTAGGGTCACAGCAAGAGGGGCCTGGGTTTGGATCTGGGCGGTCCTTCTGTGTGGAGTTACATGTTCTCCTCGTGGCAGCGTGGGTTCCCTCCGGGTTCTCGGGCTTCCTTCCACAGTCCAAAGATTTACAGCTCGGCTTAATTGGAGGCTCTAAAATTACCCGCAGGTGTGAATGTGTGCGTGAGTGGTTGTCTGTCGATACCCTGTGATAAACTGACGACCGGGTCAACCCCCGCCTTCACACTGTCAGCTAAGATCGGCGCCCCGCGACCCTGAACAGAAGAAGCGGTTTGGATAATGGATTGTCACGAGAGCTAATGTCAAGATAACTAGAAACATTGTGAAGAATTCATTCTCGTGCTACACAAATATATTTTTTTCAGAAAACAGTTGTTTTGCTTTTATTCATTTATTCTAGTTGTCATTTATAACATCTGAAAATGGAAATTATATATGGTATATAAAATGTGTGCAAAGAGCCATTATAAAACAAGTACCACAAAAGGTTAATATAAACTGACATCAAAGAAAAGACATGTTGGCACACACCACAAAGGCAAATGTCCCCGTCCCCCTTCAACCTGGACTTAGTGATCAGAGTCCTCCCATCAACTCTTTCACCTCAGTGTTAGACCTTATGCCACTGCTGGGAAAAGGGAGAGCCAACCTGAAGGCCGGCGAAAAACACCTGGTAACGGTGCTTCCACATGATAAAGGCACCGGCGGCACACGCCAGTGCTTGGGCCAGGTTCAGCACGATCTGGAGCAGGAAGTAGACGGGGAGTGTCCCGGTGATCGCCTCACAGGCGTCGACTCCCTCGTAGGTGAAGGTGCGTGCTATGGGGTCATTTTGATCCAGTTTGCACACGCAGTCCGATCCCAGCTGCTCACAGCTGAAGCCGCTGGTCTGTGAGTAGTGGTGTCCAGCAAACGACAGAGCCAGAACTGATATGACCAGGCCAATGGTACACAGCACAAAGTACAGGATCTGTAGAGGGCAGAGGACAAGACAGAGGTCAAGCACTTTGAAAGCTTTGATCCGAAAAGCTTTTCTTGTCTTCGACTCGTGTTTCTTATACTACAACTCTGGCTCCTGCTTCAGTCTGTTGTCTCATGATTAACCCAGTGCCACAACTGTAGCTTAGAAACAGACATGCTGACTCAGTGCCTGTGGCAAGTTGAATTCAAAGAGATTACCCACAATGCTACAAGGCAAGGCCTGACCCTTAGAGTAGCAGCCCAGCTTTTAGCACAAAGGAGACATGGCAAATGCTAGACTGCCCTACAGCTACAGCAGCTTCCCACCTGTAGTGCATGACCTGTGAGTATGCTGAACAACATGGAACGTCTAAAAATACACTTGTAAAATGTGACAGAGGTTTTATGTTGTTTATGCAATTGCACAATCTCAATAACACAAAAGCTTTATCTTAATCCTTCGCTTATATAACAGGAGCTCTCATTTGCTGGTGTATTTCGCTCTAAGTAACATGCTTCTTATGGCATTATGCAAGTGATGAACGGTGCTTAATTTAAAATGGCATTCATGTTCCTTTTGAGACAGCTATGAAATCTGGAGTATGGTTGGTGACAGGGAAATGTATGTACAGCAAGAGGATCGACAAGCACTGTGCTGAACATCATAGACTTCACTAAAAGGAGATGATCTGATACAACGAAGGAGGTCGAAACCATATTGTTGTTATTTACAGTTGACATGGTGTCCTGGAAAAATTTTCACTGAGCTTCTTAAACAAATATATACATTCATTTGAAAGTGTTAACAGAGAGCCAGAACCGTTATCTGAAAATAGAGTAACACTTAACTTCAGAATGTCTCTAGCTACATAACAAACTCATTTGACTTGCTGCCCGCTTTGCGCCAACGGTACTTGAAAAAATAAACGACTGTAGAGCCACACATTCTTCCCATCTAGAGAAAACTACAGTAAACCCATTTGGCCATTGAGCTATTCCAATTCATGGCATCAACAGTACTTATGGATGAGAAAGTGAAGAAAAGTGCAGTGCAACAGATCAACTGTCACATTCCACAAAAAGAGAAATATGCACAATTACCAAAGTCAGCTTTGTATGTGAAGAAGTAAATAAAAAAAATCCCTGTTATGTTGGTGAGTCGGACAGTCTGGTAGTTTTTAAAATTACAGAAAACATACACAGATATATGTATCATGCATTTCTGCCAAGACCATTTTGCAAATTAGCTGCACTTCAAAATACAGTTGAAGTGTTTTGAATCTCCGCGGCGTGTGCACAGATTCTGGTATGCACCCGCGAGCCATACAGGAAATAAACTAACAATGGAGAACTGATTTTAATTGCCTTGAAATTCCAACTGCATATGTTCTGTTGTGCTACTAATTAAGCTATACAATAAAGTTGGAATAATGAATCCACTCATATGAATCCCCACAGAGCTCTTCACAAGAATGCAGTTTAATGTCTTTCTCTCTTTGCCATTTACAGTTCCTTAAGAGCAGCCATCTGAGTACAGTACCTCGGTGAGTAAAACATTCCACCTCTGCAAAGCTCTTTCTGACCCATCTCATCATGCTTTCACAGCAACTAAGATATTATCTACCTTTTGTCAAACTCAAAGAGACATATTGTACCAAAACTAATTTGTTCACATTTGCTTCTCTAAACAATAGGTAGACTTACCTTGGCAATGAATTGACCAGACGTTCTCTCCTCAGGGAGGTAGGTGATGTAGTACAGGATAAAGCCTGCGATGGAAACTAAACACAGCTGCAACAACACATCAGAAAACAGTTTGACTAGATTCACTCGTATCGGGACGATGAAAATATCAACACTATACTTATTTTTGTAGTCTTTCAACATCAACAAAAAAAGCAATTACCCCATGCACTTGTATTTGCTCCTTGTTGCTATTATATATAGCCACTGTATGTTGCAATGTTTATAGCAGACACAGTATAGAAGCAAGAATCTTGTTCTAGAAAGTATTTTGTGGCCAGGTTTTCAGGGGTGTCTCTCAATATTGCGTGATTCAGCACGAAGCAGTCATCCGATTACATTGCTATCTCTCTCTCTCGCTCTCTCTCTCGCTCTCTCTCTCCCCCCTCCTTTTCTCTTTCTCCCCCCCCACCCCCATCTCACTCCCCTTCCCTCTCTCTCTCTCTCAGGCAGACACACTCACACGCTATCTCTTCAGTGCAATAGGAGTCTTGTGACTGGCGTGCAGCATCTTATTTAACTGTTTTTCTCAGGTTCTTAAGCACTCAGGATTCTCTGGAAAGTTCTTGATGACCTCAGTGTTTTCCACTTGGCTGAATCTTGTGAGGATCTACCTCGGGATGTTTTGTGTCCAGGGATGTTTTTGAGAGCAGATGGTATCTATAAGTGAGGAAAAGATCCAAACAGGAGCAACACACTTTTTTCGATGACTCTATGAGACATGTTGAAGACATTTCAGTTACTTTCATGTCGAAGACATCTCAGCTTACTTCTCCTTTAACACTTCAGCTGACGGTTCGCTCTTACTCCTCAGTAATTTGTTTAAAAGGACCACACCAAAATCAAAAAATATGTTCTTCTTACCTGTAGTGCTATTTAGCAATCAAAGTATTAATACAAATGCAAGGGCTATCAGTGGGCTGTAGGCTTAATCCCATTAAGTAACCTCATTTGGTGATAGAAAGGCAGCTATTTAACTTCTTAAGCTCTAGTCCCTGGAGAGATTTATAAAGATAAATAACATGAATCAGGAATACCATATACTCCTTTGTAAGTAAACTTACCAGAGCCAAAAGAAGTGCAATAAAGGAGAAAGTAAGATGTGTATTATTGCCTATAGGCTAATAATCAAAATGACAAAGGCAACACGCCTATCGCTATAAAACCAAGATCCTGAGGATAATGCTCTGAATGATCTGACAAATCTACATTGTACTACAACTGTGACTGAAAATACAACCTTCATCATATAACTGATTAGGTATACTGAGAGGGTTTCTGTGTGTTGGCCATGTTGACTGGTTACAGGTGTCCACAAACATAACTATTACCAGTGCAAGTCATTCACACTTGGTTAACATGGCTAAAAATGTTGTTTTAATCACCACCTCACCGTATTTACAGCCAAGGACAGGTACGGAGCACTGATGTGCAGATGGGCTATCTGAGTGTCTGTCATTGTCTGTTACAGCTGTACTGTGGTATGTATCGCCTGGTGTCAGATAGAAGTTTACCCACAAGCACAACAACGTCTAAAGACGTTATGGTGCATTGAGGCGCTTTAAAAAGGTTGGAATATTCAAGATTATTACTTTAGATGTATTAACTTAAACACGCCACTGACATACATTAATTCTAAAGCAAAGAGTTTACATCTCGAGGTGATGAGATGGAAGAAAGTACAGAATGAACATCGCCTTTCACAATATGACACGCTGTGATTAGCTGGTTTGTATCAGCAGGCCAGATGTTGTTGGACTCAAAACATCAACAACAACAACAGAAGGTGCAAGCAGGCTGTTGTGACTGAGATGGATTGTAGATTGAGGTGTATCCATCCAGGTGAATATGACAGATGGAGACTTATTAGAAGATGACAGGGACTTGCCCTGCCTACAGTGACTGCCTGGCTGCAGTGTGGGGAAGATTGGACAACACACTGAGGGAAATGGAGGGTCATGCAGGGTCATGCAGACGTATCAGAAATGGGAAACTCCATGCAAACATGTGAATGTAGTGGCTGATGTTAGAGTACGGACGTAGCTTACAATGATTCCAGCCCAGTATGGTGTCTCCCTGGCCAGGAGTGAGGGGCTGATGGCCGACATGAGGAAGGCCACAACTGTAACGGCCAACCCCAACAGCAGCTGGAGCAGGGCGACGAGCAGAGGGAAGCGACAGACTCTGCATTTGTGTCCGTCCTCTGGCGCTGGGCTTTCATCTCTCTTCTTCTTCTTGCCCTCCTTCTTGTCTGAAGAACCTTTCTGCCCCTTCCCCATTTCTCCCCTTTTCTTCACACTCTTTTCCTTTTCTGTTCTCTCGACTTTTACTGTTGCAGTGTTTGGGGTGGATAAGCCTGCCTGCTGCCTGCTGCCTCTCTCGCTCTCCTTTCCTTCCCCTCCCTGCCAAGGCCTCCTCTCCTCTAGCCCAACCTAGCTATTTGGAAACAGAGACGGCTCTGAACTAATATGGAAACATTTGGACTGGATTCCAGTGCCACATATAGAGCAGGCAGCATACTGTGGAGGAAAGGAAGAGGAGAGAAGGGGGCAGGAAGTCACAAAGGGGGATTCCAACATACGACTGAGACAATTTCACTTGGACTTACATTAAAGACACGAAAGGGAAAATACAGAGGCAAATCAGCAGGTACGAGTTAATGAAAAGCCAGCACAAAGGAGGTCACACTTCATTTGCGAGCCGAAGTGATTGGATCATTCTCGGCAGCAGTGTTACACAAGAGAGCCATATGCTGCCAGCCAGAGTCACATGACTTGCAGGAAGAAGTAATGTAATCATAAGGCATGTGAGGGCATCATGGGGGCTCCGATTTTAGTGTTTTTGAGCACTTCAATATTCTCAACAGAGGAACAGGTGTCACTGACAATCAGATTAACTTTCTCGAATCATTATCAGACGTTCATTATTTTAAAAAAATATATTTTGAGAGAGGGTTTTGAATCTTGCTTTCTTTTTGTCAATCATAAATATTGCAATAACCACACAGATTGAGTGACTTTGACTGTTGATGTGTTTTTGGAGAACAATAGTTTTAGAAGATCAGACAAATCAAAAAGTCGAAGTCACAAAACCTCTTTAAGCAATTATCACACTAATCTTTGTCAAATTATTGTAGCGACCCTGGGTCAGGAACGCTACGAGACGTAGATGGCTTATAGGGTGTTTATTCAAGGAACATAGAACAAGCTACTGTTGGCCGTAGCCTACGCCAAAACCACAGCAAAACGCCGTGAAAACCTCCAAACCAGCTTCACGTCTGCTCCGGGTCATAGCTCTGCTCCGAACGAGTCGTAACACAACAACACACACACAACAACATCACTCACTGTCCAATCACAGACACGCCTCCCAGCTACCAGCTCGTGAGGCGTTCACTTACATCCGGAACATAACATTTATAACATAACATTCCCTCAGTCCGTTACATTATGATTAATATTATTTTATTACACAAAGACACTCAGATGAAGGTGGAAGAGCAGCACCCATGGTGAGATTAATAAAGAACCTCGACGCACGTGTTTGAGCACACAGTTGGGTCGGTGCCATAGTTACTGACAACGCAGCTTTGAACGGCTGGGGATGTGAATAGGTTACCCTGCCCTGCTCCCGGCAACAACGCCGTGACGGACGCGCACGGCGTGCACACGCACACGGTATTTGTTTACGCTCTGGCTGTATTTACTTCACATTAACCTCTATGTATACTAACATGCATCGTGCTGTTTTGGTTAAATCATGAATTTCCTTGTTGAAATGTTGTTTTTTATAATTAACATAGGGAGAAAAATAAAAACATTTATAAAAATAAAAATAAAAATGTATGATGGAAAATCATTTGGGACCTCTAAACTGAATGTGTGAGAAATAGTTTTATGATTTCTGTCTAATTTCGTGTCGATCACATTAGACTGTACAGCCTATCTATCCGGTCACTTGCAGCTTTTATACTCGCAGTAAGACAGACTCGAGTTGCGAGGTTTAAGACCCACATTATATTCATCAACACGACCGTCACTGAACTGATGATGATGATGATGATGATGATGATGTGGCTTTGTTTGTCTCTCCTCGCGCCTGTGCGCCACGTTTTGCACACGAATCTCGTTTTAGCAAGCAGGTCAAAAGTGTTAGGACTACATCTCGATATGACCAGCGGCGATGGCTGCTGTAACACAGAGGTCTAATTACCGGACTTTGTGCTGGTGCAGGCTACACGTGAGTCGGAAGCTGTTCCCCACCGACGGCGCGCGTGCGCTCTAACCACCGCACCGACGGCTTTGCAAAGTGGCAGCTCAGGGAACTATAGACATCAGTCTAAAGCGCAGCTCCAGTGGAGGACACGCACTGTGCACCATCTCCCTCAGACGTCCGTGGGTGGGTCGTGGAAGTAACAACCGTTCCCCAAAGAAGCTCGAGAGCGGAGAACCAGCAGCAGCAGAGAAGAGATGGATGAAAGAATACCGCATTTACAGGACAGACAGTTCATGGAGCACGCAGATTTCTTAGGGTGAGTGTCGCTTTATGACAAATTCTGTCAAACTCTGTCTGATAAACTGTTATGGCAACCTGGTGAATAACCGGACACTTTGCACTTTACTTTAGGGTGGATTACTCCTCTCTCTACATGTGCAAATCCAAAAGAGGAATAAAACGAGAGGATGGTGGGAAGGTGCGTGTGTGTTATTATACTACGGCAATCTAAAAATGTTGTTTGTTGTTTTCATTAACCTTTGTGTTTGCATGACGCTCGTCAAAACATGTACTTTGCACGTATATATTTGTGTTTCAATACACTATAGATACTCTTGTATTTTTTCCAGCAGGACGCATATAAGTTACCACACCGGTTGATAGAGAAGAAGAGGAGAGACCGAATCAACGAATGTATTGGCCAGCTAAAGGATCTGTTACCCGAACATCTCAAGCTGTCGGTCAGTTCATGACACTTCAACTCGTTTTACGCGCTTACCGAACCTGGTTTCACACGACAGTCGTTAACCAACTGAACCTTTGCTTTTCTCCACAGACTCTCGGGCATTTGGAGAAAGCAGTTGTCCTGGAGTTGACGTTGAAACATTTGAACGCACTGACTGCTGTCACTGAGCAGCAGCACCAGAAGATCATTGCTTTGCAGAATGGTAAGCAGAACAAATCCCAAGTTAACGTGTCAGCCCCTCATAGAAAGAGTATGTACATGTACGTAAATAGAACACGTGTATAGAGGATAATGCGCATTTTGAGAATCGCACAACCACATTTTAAAACGTGCCATGGACAGGCGCCCATTTTATCTGGTCTTTGGCTTATGATATGCTGCACTTAACACAAATAATCATCCTTGAACTGCACGTTTCACAGGGGACCGGTCGATGAAATCTTCCATTCACACAGATCTGGATGTTTTCCACTCCGGGTTCCAGGCCTGTGCCAAAGAGGTCCTGCAGTATCTGAGTCAGTTTGAGAACTGGACGACACGAGAGCAGAGGTGCGCGCAGCTCATCAACCACCTTCACAAGGTGCTGGCGCAGCTCCAGCCCGGCGAGCCGCAGCTCCAGCATCAGCTACCCGCCGGGGACTCACAGGACGTGCAGAAAGCCGACAGCCAAGCTAATTGTGTCCCGGTCATCCAGAGGACCCAAGGCGGGGAGCTCAACGAGAATGACACCGACACGGACAGTGGATACGGGGGCGAAGCCGAAAAGAACGATGCCAAAGATAAAGAATGTGAGCACAATAAGGCGCAGGAGCCGAAGGCAGTGAAGATAAAGCAAGAGTTTGGAGACGACCGCGCTGCCAAAAAACCCAAGATGAACTGGCCTGGGAACGGGGGCACAGACCCCACGAGGCCCGATCTGGCGTTTATGAACTCTCTGATGGGAATAAGCGGTGTGGGACAGCAGACACCCATTTGCATGCCTTTCTACTTCATCAACCCCTCGGCCGCGGCGACTTATATGCCTTTTTTCGACAAAAGCAACATTGAAAAGTATATGTACCCAGCAGCGGCGGCCGCTTTGGCATCCCCTTTCCCCTGGCTGTACCCAGCACACGCGTCAGCAGCGGCGGCCGCGGCTGCTGCTGCCGCCGCTTTCCCCGGCTTGTCTGTGCACGTTGGAGCCTCTTCTGAGTCCAAGGACTTCCACAGTCCAGACAGCGACGAGTCACACGAGACTGAGTTGGGTTCACCGGAGGAGCGCGAGGATAGTCCCGCGAGTGACTACGGGGAGGATGACATAGGCGAAACGTCCCAAGAGAGCAAGAACAGTCCTCGTGCTGCTCAGTTTTCTGCTTGTCAAACGAACTAATTTCTTTCTCCGTGTTACCTCTCCGTGTGCATTCTGCGGAGGAGTTTATGTATTTCCCTTTTTAGGCTACAACACGAGGTTTCTCGAAAGAGTTTCTCATATACAACATATTGGCTAAACAGGAGACAGTTGTGACTGAGTGTGCCTTTTGCACTGATGCTAGATTAGTCAAACTAAATGATTATCGACAATGATTGAAACAAATACACGGCTGTATTGTGCTGGAGTTAGTTTTGTATCCTCTTTGATAAAATATTTTGAAGTGGCAGCATTGGTGCCAAACCTTTGAGTACTACAACAGTGCGCAATATCCCAATCAGAGTATCTCGTTGGATGTATGAAGTTGCAACTGACCTTTGCCAAGGTTATTAAGACTGATTCTGACTGTATATATTATTACCTGGAAGGCAGTCTGATTCATTAACATGTAAATGAGGCTATGAAAGAAGTGCCCCCGGAAGTGGAACGCCCAGTAGGCTACATCATCTACAACTTTGCATGGAGTAGGCTTAATAGGAGGCACGTGACTGTCCCCCCATGAGAAGAAATTAATGGTATCTCCATCATTAATAATTCATACCAAGAACAGCTACTTTACACATAATAAAGATACTGAATTGCAAATGATGGGAAAGGTATTATGCCTGGTTGCCCTCGACTCATTTTACACATTTACAGAGTTTACTCTGGTTTCATTTACTTGTTTGTTCTTGTGAGGAAAGAAGAAGAAAAAAGCAATCATTAAACATAATTGAAAGAAGTAACCGTACACTCACAAGGGGCTGCTTGACCTGATATTGTAAGTCCCCTGAATGAGTTGTAGCACCGAGATGTGGTGACCTCCTGTACCTCCGAGAAACATTGTAGGATAGCACCTTATAGATCTTTGATATTGAATGTACTTGTATTTTCCCAGCTGTTAAAGTTTGTATGTAGGATGATCTTTACTCTTTGAGACGTAAAGTGCACTTTTTCTGCTCTTACTGTCCCAAACAGTCACCTCATAATTGTGAGAGTCAATCGCTGTAGTTCTCTTAGAACCTTTTTATTGTGTTGAGTTGTCAAGAAATAATAATAAAAAAGATGATTTCATTAAAAAGAAGAGGGCAAAGATACCACATGCTTTGTGATGATTTCGTGCAGTAAAGTGGTCATTAAGTCATTTGCCTGATTTGACAAAACACGACTTATTTCGGGCTCCATCAAAGCAAAATTATTCAAATCATAATCAGATTTGAAAACCCTGCAACCCTTGACAGACTATCCCAGATGCTGTGATATATGCTATCATTATGTAAAACCTTGCTTTTAAAATATTTTACAAAGGTGGGGGGAGAAGCTGTGGTCATGTGACCATCACTGATGATCATTGTTGTTTTAGGAACTTTTAACTTTATCTTGGCCTGTTTTTTATGAGATTAATTCCTGAAAGTATAGTTATATTCAGTTTTTTTTGTTTAACATGTGACCGAATAAACAGATGGTTTCCAATGCATTTTGCATACATGACATTGCTTTTGTAGTTTACTTCAGCTGGTTTTGCCTCAAATCTGTTATCAAGTGTTATATAAAGTGGCATGTGTGTCTGTAAATATTTTTGTGTGTGAATATACCTAAAGTATACATGTCTATGTCAGTGTTGTAAAAGTCTATGGATTTTTTAAAGATTTAACTTAGCAACTGTTGCACATTTCATTAATGCTTTACACATATGCTGTTATAAATGATTGCTCATGAGTTGTAAAATAAATATCTAAACTAACTCTGCAGGTGTCTTCTTTTCCCCCCCACTAATTATGTTTGTGCCCACATTCTCACAGGTCAGCAAATGCAGTACAAGTTCAGTAAGTATTGCCCGACAAATACCTACATATAATGTTTGGGTCCTATGAAACAATACACACTTGAAGACACAAAGTAATGCGTGCACAAGACAAACATTTCACAGTTTTGTGAATAAACAATACTGAAAGTTCAGTCGATGAAATGTATTGTTACTAAGACTCCAATCAGCTGACAGGTCACAGCAGAGGAATTTACAGTGTACAGTAAGCTACGGCTTTAAACTCGCCATGTGACGATGAAGTGAGATTACACTCAGTCTGTACAGGCTGATGAAAAACACGGGCCCTCCTCCCCACTTGTCAGAGGCCTTAAGACGGATCAGGTCAAACATTTTTTGTTCCCATTAACCAACTTGCAGCAATATAATTTGAATCTTTATGCATCTGACGTTCTGCCTTCTAGGGATTTTGGCAACAATGGAGGGCATTTGCCAAGGTTTAGAAAGAACATGCTTGTTGCTTTAAGTTGCTGCTTCTCTTTCAATACATTTCTTGTTGTGATGCCACAACTCCGCCCATTTTCTATAGGCTTCCTTTTTATTCTGTTTACAAATTACATTATGGTTCTGTCAGTATCTTCACTAACCTTTGAAAGTATTACGAATTATGCCTCTTTTTTTTAACAGACACCATTCTCTAATAAACCAACTATGAAACCAATTAGCATGGTTTAATTGTATTAATATACATTTCATACGCTGACAACATTTATTATCATTTCAGGCTTCTCTCATAATTTTCTCCCAGCCATGTTGTTCCAATGTTTCCAACAATACTGAGTAAATGTCTCCATCTACTGGTGAAAGGCTTGAAGAACATGGAGAGCATCGACTGTACAATCCAGTGCAAGTTCCTCCTCATTTGCATCCACTGGCAAACAGTTATCAATTGTGACACATTTAATTTTGTCAGATGGTTTATTGAATCATGCAATTCATGTTATATCAGCAGCCAGTCCCAGCCATACATCGGTCAACGCATTGCAGTCTATTAAGGCAGGGACAAATAAAAACAGGTTCTGTACAGTCGACATCTTAAGAGTTTTCTAGAACATACATGGTTGTAAACAGTAACTACAGCTACTTCTCATCCTCGGGTGTAAAAAGCACACAAGTGGTTTTTTAAAGGGAAAATCCGCTCCAATATAGAGACTACTATAGACTAATAATTTGACCTCCTTTAACTGAAAAGCTTAGACACAAACTGGAGTGATGATGTACTTTGTTGAATGTTGCCAGGTGGACTTATCTTCTGTATCACCCACACTTATTTTATTCCTGGGTGACGGTACTGATATAAACTGGAGAATAAAGTATACAATATGTTGCATCATGAAATAAATCAGATTAAATGTGAATGCATATCATGGTGATACAGTAGCGGAGTGGAAAGCCCTATAGATGTTGTACTTTCCATTGCTATTTTTACAAAATACTGACAGATAAATCACCACATCAGTTCCTCTTTGATACTGTGGCATTGTCATTTCTCTCTGTGCTGCAATGTGTCACTAATACATCGAGTAACAGCCGATATAAACTTACTACGGTCGTTGCTTCGATGGGTGGACTCAAGCTTTACTGTACATTATTTGAAGACACAAACTGTGGAATGAATATAAGGCACTTTGATGTGATTAGCAGCTGAACGACAGCCTACAAGGGGCTTTAAACCTTGGCTATTCTGACACACACACGTCTCTTTAATCACAGACTCACTCACACACTGTAGCTATCTGTTGTATTATCACATGCCACCAGACTCAACTATCTGATTTACTGTACTGTGGATGCTCTGCACAGTCAGATATGGCTATATTAAAAACACAATCATGCAACAAGACCTGCTAATCTTTGGCCATCAATCCATACAGAAAAAAACCAAGCATAATACATTTGGCAAACATATACTGTGTCGTCATCTTAACAACAGAAATCAGCTTAAGAGGATAATTTACACGGCCTCATTATGCAGGTATTACTGCAGGAATGAAGGCACTGCATTTTTCTAACTGAATGCGCCACTTTGTTATAAAATATAATAATTCACTAAATAAGGCTGAAAAGTAATAAAACATTAACAGCAAGCTATCATTTTGGTACATACATTAACTTTCTTCGGTAACAAAACTTTTGTGCATAGTTGTAACATGAATCGACAGTCAGAGCAACGGGAATACATTCTGATATGCAAAACAATAGATTCTACACAGGTTTACTATAGTAGACACACGTGGATCCTTCATTACTTATATAAGAACCAGGCCTTATGCTGGGTAAAACATATTGACTTCAGAAATTACATATGATTTTAGAGATACATTTAATAAATTCACATACCAAGATTCTCAGGATTATTATTCAAAAGGCAATCATTTTAAATCATGATGCTAGTGAGAAAACAATACAAATCATTCAGCAGTTACTAAAGTACATTAAGTGGATATGTTTATAAAGGAAGTCCACAACATTCTGAAGTCCTAATATCTCCAGAGACTGCACCATGGACTTGTTGTTGTTGTTGTTGTTGTTGCTGTGTTTTTCTGTCCTTCCTTCCCACCATCTTTCATTCCCACCAAGTGCTCCACGACTTGCAATTCAAGATCAACATTGTTCCTTTACTTTTGCAGTCTTCACACTGGAGGTTGCCTTCAGGTTACGAGACAACAGTGCATAGTAGTGTGCTACTGAGGTATCCTGTACAAATATATCCACTTACAAATGTGTGCGGAGGGGAACTGGCCTCTGGACATGACGCGTTCCCTCGTAGCAGAACTGTGTCACACGTAGATCCCCTCTGGATTCAGGCCGGACGTGAGAGGGCTGTGGAGGATGCGGAGGTGACTGGACAGAGGGTGCGACGACACCGGACGCTTCAGGGAGCCAGTCAGGGGAACTAAATCTTAGAAATAATAAATCATATGAAAGAGAGAAAATTAAACACTTAACCTATTTAAAAGTGTATTTCAAAGGTTTACTGCTTTGAAAATATATTGTCCGATTTTCAAAAGAAAAAACAACAACAAAGCCCTGTGGCTCCTACATGATAGCTTTACTGAGGTGCCACCAGGGGGCAGTACCGAGCCATGCAGAGAATCAGCGGATGCAGTCAGTTTTATGGCCAGGCACAAAAGCGCGTGCCGATTTTACACACACGAATTAGAAGGTTATTGGAAGGACATGATCACCCAATTCATTAAGTTTCATAATTGAAATCCATCACTGTTAAGTTTAATAACGAATAATGCAATTATAAAGTATATGTTGTGCAATCAGAAAAATAAAATAAAAATTGTCTCTTTAGTAGGGCAACACATTCCAGTTAAGAACAGATTTTGCCCAAAATCAAATCCAGTGTGTGTAAACTGTTAACCACCACTGGTACTACTACAACCCCTCCATGTTTCATACAACCATGCATCTCATTTACACACACACACTAGTCATCGGTATTGTGAGAGGTTAACTCAACATTCACGGGTATACATTGTTCATATACATATTAATTACCTTTAGGCTCATCTTTTTTAAGTTTGTTCATGTTGTACAACAGTGTCTGTTGATAAACTTTGTTTTGCAAATTGGATATGAAGCTCTTAATATCCCAAGCTGATGGGTTTAGCCATGGTAACAGCACATAATGCACTGCTCTAGGTGGACCTCAATTCATTATTACTATTACTCACTAATTATGTTATTGGCACTATATTATTGTAAAGTTTTAATTAACCAGCTGGTCGACAGTCTCTATTTCATTCTGTCAGTTCTCCCATTAGTCAGTGCTCTTAGTCCCTGTGTGCGCTCTGCTCGTCGGCTGTAGGTTGACACCGCTTTGGTCCAAAGAGCCCATCACAGAAACTGCTGAGCACGTGATGGAGTGACAGCGTGATTGAAGAATTGAGGGTTAGACAGAGAACGTAAGGTGAATGAATGACGCCAGGTCTGGCTGTATCCAGGCAGCTGTTGGCATGGAGACTATAATTGGCACTGAAGTAGGTAAAAACTAAAACTGTCCTCTCCACTACCCCCTCCCCATTTTCTCTACCACAATATATCACACATTAACACACTCACACTAAGCCGAGTCATTTTCTCGCAGCAGGCTGTAGAAAAACAAGAATGAATTGGTGGCACAGAATGACTTTACTATTGCACAGGCCACCTCACTTCATTTAACTTTAATACAAAATAAGTTGCGTCTCGTCTGTCTGAAAGGCAAAATTAGACAGCCTGCACTTAATCATACAACCAAGTTGTCATACCTATCTTTGGTCAGACTAGTTCAGATCAGTTAAGCCTCGGTTATACACCCCAACAGACACGTACATGGAGTACTGCGGACATCGCGGCCTGGACAGGTATGCGGCCGCAGAGGCTAAGTGACACCCTCCAATGACACATTTTACGTCACGCAGTCCTGACTGGATCTTTGTATGAACACGGACAAACAGAGTATAACTCTGGCCTCAGGCTTATCTGGCCACAATGCCACAGACTACACACTGTATCTATAAGGTCAGTTTCACACTCTGTCACTCAGTCATTTAAAATCAACAGAAAGAGATGCCGAGGCATACATTACACTATATGCGACTCCTCCTGTACCTTAAACATGTCCTGTGGCATGAGTTCAATATTGAACTCTAGTATTCCTCAAGAGAACACAAATCCACCCATTCAATGTTTATAAGAACCGTACCTATACCATGACTGCTGTGAGTACTTTCATCCTCACTGGGTTCAGCGGGCAGCACTGTGACCTTGGTGCCGGTCTGCTTAATGAACTGCTGCAGGTTCACCTGCCTCAGCTCCTTGGTCAGCTGTTCCAGCTCGTGCTGCATATCCTTCCAAGAAACAGCAGGAGAAGAGTGACACATGAGTGCGTTACCAAGTATAATGATTATACGTATGAGCGTCTGTGATAGTATTTTGATGTCCAGACACTGGCAATATTACTTTGAATGGCCAATTCCTTTATAACAACAACTTGATTTAAATAGCACTTTATATAACTTTTTTCTATCACTAATACTCCCCAAGACCTGTAAACATACTTTAAAGTGTATAAAACCTGGCAGGGATTCAGCATCACTGCGAGGGCCGATTCAGGTGGACAGATGCTTAAATGTATTCTTACTGATGGATGGTCTCCATCACTCTGCAGCACTATTTTGTTTATTTGAAAAATAAGTACTTGAATGAGTACATGCGTCTTACCTGCAGCTTCTTGGTGCCATGTCCAAGCGACCGGTCCACTGCTCTGCAGCTGCTCTCCAGCTGGACAGCCTGTCTCTCCTGGGCTTTCAGTTCTGCTTTGGCCCGGAGCGCCTGAGACCGAGCCTCTGCCTCACTGACCCACTGGGTCTCCTGCTGCTGCCGCTGCAGCCGCTCCTCTTCCAGGCCGGCCTCGACACTCTGATGGGGCGGGGTAAAACAGATATGGGAAAAGAGCCAAGGCACCAACTATAATGTATAAACATCACAAGAACAACTGGTAAAAGATAAAACAACGTATGCTTAAATATAACTTATTCTTGATTTGTGGCTGGTTAATTTAATATTTCCCCACAATTTGCTACTAAAATAAAATCATTTATGTATTCAATCTCTCCCCACACATAGCACACCTGTACCATTGACAGCTTTTCTTTAATCTCCGCTTCACAGCCCTGCATGCGTCCTCCTAGTTCCTGCAGCCTTTCCTCGAGTTGTCTCTCACTCTCTAGCTCAATCTGCAGCTCAGTGGCCCAAAACTCCTCCTCTTCCATCTCCACGTCATTCTTCCTCAGATGCTTTTCCAACCTCAGGATCTCCTCTATCAGCCCTCCTCCACCTGGTTCCCCAATGCACCCTCCACCTCGTCCTTCAGCCCATGCATGGAGATCAGCCTCATACGCCTCCAGCTTCTTCTCCAGCACACCGAGAGTCTCTCTCTGTAGACCGACCAGTCGGACCAGATCTTCCATGCGACAGGCCCACATGCCAGGCGATGGATTTCCAGTGGTTGGTCTTGCATGGTGGTGATTCCCACTATTTCCCAGGAGCAGTCTTCGTTTTGCCTCTGCGTCGCCGATTCGGCCTCCGCTCAATATCTCCCTGAGGCCTCTGGGTGCACCAGTGAACGTCAGAGACTTACGCCGTGGTTCACGGCGGCGGAGGGAGCGATCATTGGGATGTCGAAGCTTTGCGAGGGGAGGTAGGCTCTGCCGGTGCAACCCACGTTCAGGCCCCCTGAGAGGAGGAGGTCGTTCAGTCAAGGACGGGCCTGTTCGATGCAGGATCAGCTGGACGTCCCCGGCATACTGGCCCCAGGTGTTCAGAGAAGCCACAGGGCTCTCATGAGGGGCTAGGTGACGCTCCGTGTCACGCCATTTTTCTACCAGAGTATATCTCCCAGTACGACCTGTAAAAAAACACAACTCTGTAACAACAAATCATAACAACGTCTTATGTTGGTAGATAGTTAGGCCAAATATGAAATATTATGACTTTTATCTAAAGCTGCTTAAAGCTATGACCACTAAAGTGGTAAAAGATTGCAAAACAAACATACTAAAATGTATAAAGGCATTTAACCTTGCGGTTAAAATAGCATTTTAGCAGAAATGTCTTCCACATTGAACAGACACAGAGCAACATTGTTTCTGGTCACTTAACATTTGACACTTTATGAGTGAGATAAGAGCCTTAAGTCTCAACCATGCCGTCAAAATGCTGGAAAACCGATCAAGTGGCTTCGGCAGTACGAGCAACCTTTTCACAAAACATAAGATTCAATGTTTATAAGAAGTAAACTGCTTAGAGCTGTTTAGAGGAAACCTAAACACAACACGCAATACAGAAACACTTGTAAAATGCCAAAGTTCTAAATCAATGTTGATGCCTGATCACTTCAAATGGTTTATACATTTCTAATATAAAAAAATGCAGTGGAGGGGGCTCTGAAGTGCTGCTTTCTCAGTTTGGCAGGAAACTGCGAGATGAGTCAGACTTTCCCTCTTCCTCCCCTGCTCTTAGTGGGAAGTGATGTCAATACAGTCTGTTCCATATGGGAACAGACTGTATTGACATCACTTCCCACTAAGATCCAAGAAAGTATACCAATAAAGCCTCTAACTATGACCTACTGTATCGTAGCGTGCGTCAGCAAGAGACTCAAATACTACGACCTCATCTTATTTTTTGAAAGTGAATTCCATGTTAACTACCAAAGAGAATGACGCATCACACGGGTAAGAGAGCTTTTTAGATTAGCATTTAGTGATCATGCACCACCAAAGCCAACAATGGAGGTATACAGTCAGATCAACCTGGAACAAACAGGAAGCAGACTGTGTCCATGCTGGAAAGAGTTAACACACAGGAGCTATGCTCTGGTTTAGAGTATGCCAACAGCCTGGATTGTCTTTTCCAACTAAATGCAGTGCCTGATTTTACGGCACCCCTTGAGTGCGATGTGGAAAAGCAGCTCTTTTTGAAAAAAGTGGCTTTGGATTAGGAATTCAGCAAAGCAGATGTGGAAGTTGTCATTTAATGTTCCTGGTAAAACCAGCACCACAATGTCATCTAATATCAGCAGTGTAACTTAATAAACCAGAAGTATACCTGTCGTATACAATCCTTGAGTCTATATGTACACAACGCTATTTGCCAACAAGAAAAACTGCTTATTGTTGATAGCTACCTACCAATGTTTTAAAATCACTGTAGTTTTAAACATCTGGACAAATCATGATGACCCACACAAAGATCTTTATGTGGTTGTGTGTAGTAGTCAACGGATGCATTGAATTGAATCACCTGGCCATGAGCTTAATGGACGCAGCCCCATTCATAATAAAATAATCAATTTTCCTAAATCAAATACTCAGTCGAAACGTATCTCAGGTGTGGTTTTATCGTGGAAAAGTATCTACCTATGGCCTGTGCCAGAGCAATCACCACTTCTTGGCAGGTGGTTGTCTCAGTGACCCCACAGACGACCCTCTGGACTCCATCCACCCAGACCTTGAGCTCCATGTTGGGTCAGAAGCGATGGGGCCGGTTGTGGTGTGTTTGCCCCGACATTATTGAAGGCTCCAGTGGTGCAGGGCAGCTGAAGCCCCTCTGGCTACTTCACTTGGGAGGAAACACAGGGGAAAACAGGAAGCTGTTAGTCCGGATGTGCTCAAGGCCACAGTTATAATCTTCAGTCGCCTTAAAGGATAAAGTCTTAACAGACACCCATAAATGCAGACAGTTCCACTTGTGGTATCGCTTCTACACATGTAGTCAACTAAGCAGAAAATGCAATGGACGGACCTACTATTTTAGCAGTGGCTTATGGTAAAAGGATCGTCTAGTTAAGAATGGACCTGTACAGCCAGGCATGCCAGGACCAGCTGGCCATAGCGCAGTTGTTTTGTTCTTTTCTATGAATAGGTACATGTCTGTTGGGGGTACAGGAAGAGTCTGCCAACACATTCCCAAGCCCAGTTCCTGCTTTTGTACAACGAAATACATGAAAACAGCAGAGACAGAGCAGGAAGATTGACTCAGTGACACAAAGAGAGACGAAACAGAGAAGGGATGAAAATATAATTGAAAAGGAAAAGGCAGACCCGGTGAATCATGACTCACCTAGAGGGAGTAAGGTAGGGTTTTGTATTTGGTGTCACAGGTGTGTTCAGTGTTCTGTAATATATGCAATATATTGATGTCCTTTATTCCTTCCCGAGTAATTAGAAGAGCAGTTGATACTATGCTACAGTAACAAAATGAACAACATATTAGAGTTGCACTGTCTTCATAAAGCTTGTGTTGATTTGATAGCTACTGACTGATTGACTGCATTTTGAAAATTCACAGAATCAGCTATTATTGAAAGATACTTCAGTAATCCTGCTAGGCGAAATTGTTTCATTATCAGATTCACAAAGCACATATTAAAAAGGTGGTAAACAACTACTGACATAACACGGTATATGAAATAGCCATTAAGGGTGAGATATCCTTCAAGATGTTCTTTAAGGACATGTCCCCGAGAGAGAATGAATGGAATTTCCCCAGATCTGTATCACTCTATATTGATCTAACCTTCACTGCACCTACAGTACTGAGTCAAAAGGTTCTTTTGTTCACCAACCCCCCTCCAATTACTCCTCCCCCAGCCCACGTAGTCCTTATCCACATTCACAAAGTCATCCACACCAGCCTGTGCCATGCACCACAAATTGCTTTACTGAGGATGGTGAAGACATAGGAAGCGCTGCAAGGTAACATCTGTAGAGTTAGACAGAGATAAAGCTACAACTAATTAATGGTTTTACTATTGACTATTATATCTTTATTTTCAGTTGATTGATTCATTGTTTACTTTTTTTTTTGAAGTCAAAAATTCCCATCCATGGATACATAGATTGCTTGTTTGACTGGACAAACAGTCCAAAACCCAAAAGTGTTACATAAAGCACAAACTTAAAGTTAAAAGGGCATGTTTACTTTTTAAATTACCCAGATCATAATTCAAACTAATTAAGTTTTATAAAGTACTACCTCAGGTAGTTATACAAAATGTATAGTTGCAGATTTAAGTGTGTGTTAAGTGCAAAAATGCACTGTGTGCTTCTCAATTTTATTGTAAGACAAAATGTTTAATATACATATGTATACGAGTGGGTCTGTGGCGTGGACTGATCACTCCATTGTTGAGTATTCACAGCTAGTTGGAAAGTGTTTTCTTCCTTCATCCTTATGCCCTTAAATGGCATTAAGGGCAAAAGGATGAGGAAAATCGACACACACACACACACACACACACACACACACACAAACACATGCACGCACGCACGACCCAAAACCCTTTTACATAGGGGAGTGGAAGCAGTAATAGGGACATGAGTGGGTCTTGATGCAAAGCAGGCATAGTGGATAAGCCATGGAGGCGGTTTGGCTATACTGGAGGGGGAAGGGGAAGGTGCCTAAGAAACCTACAGTATGAAAACCCTGAGTCAGATGGATTAACGAGGACCACAGCATAAATGATTCCCCCCACACACGCACACAGAAGAGACAACTGTGCAAACAAGACACTACATTGCATGTGCAGTTAAGACTAACAAACTGGCTGATTCAATGCTTCTTGCTTGCACACGCTCAACAAGACTCTGCGGGGCATTTATAAATGTCAGTTGCTCTGATCCAGACTCGTGGCATTTATATTCGTTAACATTAACACAGAAAGCCCCACCGACGATACAAGGACAGCGGTGAAGGGCAGAGTGCCATCCTGAGCTCTGCAAGCTGCACTCCTCTGGCCTGTGAAAGCCACAGCCTGGGGAGATGCCCGCTCCCTGATTTGTGCAGCTCATCTTATGCCAGAGAGGCATTTCATGAGACAGAGGAGGGCTTACATTCCTGTGAATTCTATTAAAGCTGGAGAGTTGATCAACTGCAGCAAAAACAAAAATCAAATTCCTCATGACTCCAGAGCATGTTTGTTTCAGTCTTGTAATGGTTCAGCACTGTTGACTCAAGATTCTTCTCAGATCAGTGAGGTGTGTGAGCAGCATCAGCAGCCCGCCCGCTCGGCCGCTGATGACGATTCTCCCGGCCTACAGGAGCCCACTGCGCTGGCAGCAAAAGGCCTTCAGCTGGCTGCTGGTGTAAACAACCGACCATATGCTCCTGGGGGTGTTCCATCACGACCAAAATACTGCTGCACTATGAATAAATACTGGAGGAGTTGTAGGAGCTTCTTTGGGGGGGATTCACAGTATGTCAGGCGTCACGAAGTGCCTCGTGCAGTTTAGCAAATTGGTGAACAAAGGGTGTATTTGAGGAAAACAAAATGGACATTCAAAACCATTGACTGAGGAGAAAGAGAAAGCCTGCAGGGCATCACGGGAAAACATGAACACTCCAAGTATCTCCACGAATCTATGCTTTTGTAACCTTGTTCCTATTCAGATGTTTCTGGCCATTGTTCACTCAGGCAATGCACGTTTGAAAGAATATATATATATTTAAGTGGCTCATTAAAACTATTCACTGATTAATTGTAGAAGGTTTCTGACATGCAAAACTCCCCCACACTGATGTTAAAGACAATGGGATACTTATTGCAGACCGAGGAGACAGCAGTCTGTTTAAGTACTTTAGTACCTTCTTTCCTCATGCTAACTAAATCTTAATTCAAATTGCACTCCCTGTAGAGCAACAGGCAATTACTAGAAATGTATACTTTGCTGTAATTGGTAACAGTTGTGAAATACATCTCTGTGAGTCACCAAAGACAGATGCTGGTTTATTGTGGAGTCGCTGGTGGTAAATCGGTTGGAACTAACTGGATAAATCTATTTTTTTCCGTTCAAATTCCTCCAGATTGTCATCAAGTGCTAAAGACCGGTGTAATCACTATAGCTAAAACGAATTGGGGAGACAACAGTATAACATCAATGTAAGACACAGTGACAAGATGGGACCCCTGTGGTTAAAAGTTAGTGTCTTGCTAACGTAAACATTATATAGTCGGGCAAAGACTGTTGCAGGAGACAGGCCTTGATCCAGGAGAGTGGAAACTGATAACATCCAGGGTATGCATTCCTGGACTATTAGAATGCAACGGGCCACAACTAAGAGACAAGAAGGCTATGCGATCCTGACGGCGATGCAACCGGCCGCAGCTATGCAATGACACTTCAACACACTGCACTCAAACTAAAGTGTTTAAACTGGATGAATATAAAAAACTGGAGTCTATAACATTCTGAACAGTTGAAATCCTTAAGTTGACATATCTGAAAAATACAAAGCGATGAAGATCGATTTATAGAGGTTCTTTATTCTAGTTTGAAATGTTATAAAAGCATGTTTTGTGACCGACCCCCAACTATAAAGCTCCAGACCCACAATATACACAGAGATGGAGGCCTTGCTCAACACTTCCTCATAATTTTAGTTCCAAATCAATTTCCCTCGAGCTCCAATCCGAGAGTCGGGTGTTTGGGATTAAACCCACATCCAGTCACACTGCAAGCAACACCCACAGCTCCTGAGAGGTCTGCAGTGGCCCCTGCCCTGGAGCAAGCCAGCTTCTTTGGCCCTGTGTCTGGCTGATATTAAACTATTAGGCGCCAGAGCAGCCTCCCCCATTTAGGAGGTCAGTGTGGCAGAATCCTGAACATCTGGAAGGCAGCAATAATGCTGCCTTTGTTCCCTTGCCATATCCAGTGTTCACGAGCAGCTTTGAAGAGCCAGCAGGGCAGGCAGCAGGCTCCTTCATTGGGGCAACAGGGGGCCTCTAGCCAAGGTTGACATGTTTCAGTGGTTTGCTAAACATCATCTGGTGCTCAATCCCTCTCTTGCATACACGCATTTATAGAACTGAAATAGTTTTACAGCTGCAGCTAAAACTTTGTTGTCCAGTCTGTAGGTGCATCTGTGCAGCCTGGTGTTCATGGGGCGGTGACGTTTCCCAATGCAACAAGGAACACTGAATTACATTATTCTATTTTTAGACTAAAGCTATCTTCTTAGATCAGAAGTGTAAGATATGAAACTGTGACAGAGTGTCACAACTCCACAGGTTGGTTCTACAGCCGGTGTGTGTCTGGAAGCACAGCACTGGAACTCCTCGTAGGATAAGTGAGTTTAAACCACGTTCTGTTATGATTACTGATGTGCAGAGATCTTTTAAACCAGGAGAGCTCCTAATATTTACAGAATATGTTGATCCTGAGGAGAAACAGCGCTGTGTCAAGGGCAAGGCAACATTAAGCAACATTTTGAAGTGAATGTTTCACATCTAAACATGTTGAGACAACAGGCATGTTACAAGATGCTAAAGTCCCAATCATCCTCGAACTAATCTTAACCCTCTCCTCCGCGGGTAAAGACACCGCTCACAGCAGCATTAGCGTGATATCTTTATCATTTAACATATTCAAAGACATAATGCATGGGCATCTATGAGCATTAAGCGACAACGCACCTCTCATGTTGTTGGTGTGCACTGGGATGAAGCAGACTGGGAAATGGCGATAATGGGCTGTAGTGGGCTCAGAGAATACTCGAACTATTCTACTACAGAAATGTTTCCGTTATCTCAGCCTCACAACTACAGCGGGTTCCGCTGCAGCACATTGCGCTATTATTAGGTTCGTGTAATGGTCTTACCTTTAAAGCGCAAATAGGATTCAGCTCAGTGTTCCCGATCCAAAAGTGAAGTTTAGGCGGAAAACACAGGTAAAGGCATCAATTCCTCAAAATGTGTCCGTCCTCACCATCGCCCAGTAAATCACTTCCAGAAAACTGCGACAAAAGTATCGTTAGTCTGCCAGACGCACTCAGTGAACAAGAGGCTGCAGACGCATCGAGAAACGGATCTTTGACGCGATACGGTCCTACATCCGAAAGTTTGTGCCTGTCCCCTCTTTGCGTCAGTCTTTTGCGGTCTCACCAATAAGCTGCGGGAAATAACCCTCTACTCGTTGCATTACTCCTGCTGGTAAATACACAGCATTGGAACTGGGACACCGCAAGGCATTGTGGACTGTTTAAAGCTGCAATACACTCTGAAGGGGAGGGGGGGGGGGGGTCCAAAAGTCTCATACATTACATCTACATTTTAATTTGGATAGAAATGCCACTCCGTTGTTGAGAGTCCTGGAGGATGTAACACAGACTGGATGCAGATAGAAGTGGTTCAACATCTGATTTCAGCTTTTATAAAGTTGTGCATTGTATTCTTTTAAAGGTACTGCAGAATTATAGCCTCTAAAACTATACCAATGTTATATTATACAATTGAAACAAATGCTTAAATATAAAATGACGAAATATACTTTGCAGTTGAAACGCAGGAGCATGTTTTGGATAGTATAGTGATACAATTAAAGCCAAGTAGGATGCGTTCCTTGTGAAATAAAGACTGAACAAACTGTACTGATGAATGTGTTGGATAGTGATATGAAATATGTTTGTGTCACACATCATGAAAGTAAGTAATGTAAAACACATAATATGTACACCCAAATGGACTAAACAGCGGACTTACGCAAGTAAAAATACAAAATAAAAATGATATTCTAACTTGACATAAACATATTGCGTAAACCTTTTGCAAAAGATATGAATTAAATCAGGAGCAGCTGATGGACCTGTGATTAGTGGAAACATACTGCCCTCTCGTGACCAACAGACTTTACTGTCAGCTGGATGTGTCGATTCTTTAAATGTTTTCTTTTGTCGTCGATGGTTTATGAGCGGGTTAATCATCACAGCAGGTGTGAGTGCTCTTTAGTCATCAAGTCAGGACTGTTGGCCTTAGTCAAGCTCAAGATGTTATTCACTGAACAGGAAGTCTCTTCTTGTACGGTTGAAATGTATATTATTTAATTCACAGACACTTTCATACCTGCCATGTGAATCATTCTGAAAACTCTCTCATGATAGATTATTTTCACAGCAGACATTTTACCAACAGGAAATCACAAGCCGAACTAATGGCGTTAATGGCTATTCCTGTGACTCACCATGCCTGAAATTAAATGCAGCCACCATTATTGTTATCTTGTACATTTTTGATTTCACTGCTAGAGATGTCAACATATCTGCTGCAAATAAAATATATACTCTTGTTAGATAAATTGTTTTTCATGGACTGTATATTATAATATCCGTCAACATGAATGGTTACATTATTTACTCTTTATTGTTTTTGTGATTATATACAAATACAATTCTTCTAAAGAAATATTGTGATTGATATACAGATTGACTTCTTACTTTAAAGTTGTGTTTATCTATTGTACCAACAGGTAATTACCCTATGGAGGACTTAAAATGACTTAAGTATAAATAAATAAATAAATGCATGAATAAATACAAGAATAAATAAATGCTTAAATAAATGTATGAATAAATAAATAAATACAAGAATAAATAAATGCTTAAATAAATGTATAAATAAATACAAGAATAAATGTATAAATACAGAAATAAATACAGAAATTAATACAGAAATTAATAAATATAAGTCATAACTCAACAGGACATCATTAAATAAATGTATTTCTACATTTCTGTATTTCTTCATTTATTTATATCTCTATTTATGTGTCCACACGTATTTCTTCATTTATTTATGTGTGACATTTATGTGTCCGTATATTCAAATGAGCTGGGCGGTCCGAACCTCATTGTTGAACAGGATTGGTCAAGTCGGGGAGCAAGACAGAAGCAATCGATCCCTAGCACTTGGATCTGTAGACGAACAGTGTGTATTATTCATTCTTGTCTGTACATTCTAAATACTACTGTTGTTGAGTCACGGAATGTAATTTAAGGATGTTTTCAGCCGAGAAGTTAGTTGTTTAAGCATCAAATCTGTGGTCGGTTTATCGAGATTCAGCCTCATAAGGATATGCGACGGAGATTTGAGGTCCTGCTCGCGGGACCAGTGAGCTCCGGGCGGTCAGCGCGCTGTGTGGCCACCGAGAGAAGCCTGATCTCGGCAGGACTTTTTGAAATGCTCCGCTGGCTCTGACGTCTCCGTAGCGGCTAAACATGAGATATAATTAGGTTTTGGAGGATCTAAAGAGCACAAAGAGTTTATTATTTATTAAAAGATAACGTTACGTCAATTTGACTGAGGGTTAAGATTCATAGCTTCATATTGTAGCGACCCTGGGTCAGGAAAGCTACGAGACGTTGTATAGTTATTATCGTTTATTCGTAGCCTACGCCAAACAACAGTGAACACCGCAACACATTCTACTCCACTGTAAAGTATTTTACAGTGAATAATTGGAGTAAATTCATGAGCAAGAACAGTTGATGTGGTGACGTCACAAGATCAGAAAGACCGTCCTGCGTCCTCGAGAGTCTGGACTCCCAAGACCAGACTCCAAGAAAACACGAGTCTGTACTCAGTGTACTTGGAAATGATAAACGGCTGAAGTCAAAAAGCTGTCTCGGCTAACTTCTGCTAACGGTTAGCTGAGCGAGCCAACTTCAGCATCATGTGCCAGGTAGAAGTAGTAGAGCACAACACACCAGGTGCATCACACTCCTGTGACCAATCATGTTTCAGACAGAGGTTCGGACCGCCCAGCTCATTTGAATATACGGACACGTAAATGTCACACATAAATAAATGAAGAAATACGTGTGGACACATAAATAGATAAATAAATAAATGAATTAATACAGAAATGTAGAAATATATTTATTTAATGATGTCCTGTTGATTTATAACTTATATTTATTCATTCCTGTATTTATTTATTTAAGCATTTATGTATTTATTTATACATTTATTTAAGCATTTATTTATTTATACATTCATTTTAGCATTTATTTATTTATTCCTATATTTATTCATGTATTTATTTATTTATTTATACTTAAGTCATTTTGAGTCCCCCTATTCTTGTTCATGTATTCTTTTATCAATGGAGATTGTATTTCACATATGTTGCATTCTTATTGGGCAGATTAATCTCTAACAATGTGTCATGTCCTATTGTTTTGAATGTATTAATTGTTTTTGTTTTGGATGTAACGACAACTAAATGCAGTCAGCACAGTGCATCTATTTGAGATAAAGATAAAAGAAACTGGTACCTCTCACAAAATAGGAGTCTCAATAATTATATAAACTACTAAAATAAATAATCTCAATACATGAGGTGTTGGTTTTTATCCCAAATTGAAAGCCTCTCCAAATTGAATATGATTATCGTTTTAATGACAACTAATACCTCTTTTTGAAATGATAGCCTTCAATTAATTTGTATAATCTAAAACATAGTTGTGCTTTCAGTAGACTAGAGGCTGTAGCCTACGACGCGGAGAACGGTCGGACAAGTCAATAGTGACCTCTTCTGTCTCTGCTGCATGACGCAAAAACAGTGCATCGTCTTTTTAATGTTTTGCATTTCCTTCTATTTTAAACCCGTTTTAATTTCTTTGTTGCTGCAACATGTTATTGCATGTCATGGTTAGTATCTAATATAAATCGTAGGACTTCTTTGACTTTTAAAATAGACATTCCCTCGAAAAGACCCTTCTCGTGAATTAATTACTTATCTACAAACTGGATAACATGTAACTTAATGTATCATTTGCCCTCAGCGGCCTTATTCACGATGATTTTTAATTGTTGAGCCATGTGTTTCTTCTGCGCATTAAGTGCGCAGGAGGCAGCCTCGTGAACACTTTGGAAAACTGACAAGGGATTGCCAAATCATTTCCTTGCCTGGGAATGACGTCCCTCCAGCACAACTCAGTTATATTTAGAGCCTATATATAGTGGAGTCGCCCCCTAGGCTTTGTTGACTCTGCAGCAGGCAGCAGCAAGGGATCACGATACCGAGAGGAGACGTCCTGAGACCAACACTATATGACCTATATAGTTATGATATTGTGTGTGATCTGTAAAGCATACGTGTGAATCACTCTTTATGGCTTCCAATGAGATTGAATTTTAAAAACGTAGTAATGTTTACACGAAGCACACACGACTTGCACATTAACAACAGAGGCCACCAGGGTCTATATACATACTGTTTTAATTCAAACCTGTACAAAACACCAATAACATATTGAGAGAGAACACAAGTAAGAGTATTGTTCCCCACATTGCGACACAAAGTCGAGTGATATGACCCAAACCGGTCCAGCTATGCTTTCTGGGTAAAGTGCGCCCCGGTATCCGCCCATATTCGCTAAAGGAGGCCAACCTGAACAGCAAGGCCGGACGCTGGATCAAATGGAAAGTTCGATCGATTAATTTGCCCACTTTTTTCGCATGTTCACGCTCGCTTCTGATACGAGGTAGACTGACTTAAATGCGGGCGTTTGGGTGTGAAATAGGAAATGCAGAGATCGTGTGAAACGAGAGGATTATCAGCTTGACTTGTTTGGTCGCTACTTCGGACGCGGAACTCCACTCGCTAAAAGGTAAAACAAATGGATACAATTAATGCATGTGTGTCGCTGTGAGGTCCGTCGCGACATTGTATCCACGGATTTATTACGTGGGTCAGTTTGTCCGCCATGTAATCACTGAAGAATAGCATTATAGTGGGAGTATTCTTTTTTGCTGGTCGTGCAAACTACGCCCAATTGCTAACCCGACGTCTGGCCCTGCACTGCAGACCTTTGGGTTAGCCTGTCAATGGCGGCTTCAGAATCGCCACCCGTCCCCTTTGAATGAATGGTACCGAGTCGGCCCGGGCACACGGTGCTGCCAACGCTGCATACATTAGTTACTCTTTGTATATCACATGAGGTTAGCTCACAGAGGCTAACATCAGGTAGGTTATTGAGGCTGTGGGCGAGCTCCAATGCTAAGCTAACAGCCTGGTTATTTAAACACAGTGCTCGGAGGCTTTCTCGCACAGCCAAATCTGGCAACCCCTGCGGGCAGAGACCGGTGGATTTAAATCAAATTCCTTTCGACTTTTAAGCCTGCTGCGGGTGTTGGTGCCCGCTTGAACACAACGCAGAAGCTTTAATTGAAGGAAGGGCCTGGCTTTATCCTCTGTTCATTCACATTTAGGTGATGAACTGTTACAAAGTAGCCATCTATAAATTAAACGCTTCTTATTAGTGGCACGTTTCTCTAGTACCGTGTTGGTGATTGTCATGGAGGGATATTGTTTGACACGCGTACTCCACTATTGGGATTAACTTGTCACCGTTAATGTACGTTAAATAAAAGGGTATCTGAATAAATACTGTGCCATGCGCATGGTGTTTTCACAAGGCAAACAATGATAACAATTCGGGCGGTCATATTTTCAGGAAATAATTGTGTACATTAATATCCTACAGCATCATAACTATTCCACAGTTTGAAGCATCACACTTCAAATTACACTCTGCATATATCAACGTGTTTGAACTGTACACAACACAAATAAATAATAAATAAATAAATATACACTTTTATTAATCCCCAAGGGGAAATTTTTCTCTAATTTTAACATCCCCCTATTATATAGTGGGCTGGTGGGCTGCGCCTGAAAGCAAAAGCAACTGGGGTTCAGTGCCTCAAGGACACTTCGACTTGCAGCTGAGCGGGGGGGGGAGATCGAACCCACGACCTTGCGGTTGAAGGACGGCCCTCTTACCCCACTGAGCTAAAGCCGCCCCAAAGGGTGAGAAAGAAACAGTTAACTTATTGGGCCTTAAATAATCAGTGTCCTCCATAACATCCCAGTTAGTTGCTGCCAAGACTTTACTACACATAGACTAACACTACATTTAATTATTCAAAGGCACCTGCACTGCCGAATGCGTTAAAAAAAATACTACTATACGGTAGCATATTTTAACAGGCATGTGCCAGACAACTTTTAAGTGTTTCTGAAATGGTCTGTGACATTGTCAGTTGGCTTATCTGTATACGATAAGATGGTTTCCTAATGCACAGAACAGTCTTGCTGTAAATGTGTAAGTCACAGGCGGAGTTGGGCAGAATTTCTTGCGTACAGCAAAGCAAATTCGGTGTAGTAAAAGTATACCCATGTCAGCCAATTACCGATCAAACCACATTCTCTGTTTTGTTTGTCGAGAAAAGACCAATGATATTCAGTGGAACTCCTCCCTGACTGCAGGCTGTGCAGAGCTATGAGCAGTGTGTACTGTAACTTCTGAAAAGGCCAGCTGCCACTATTGATGGGTGCTGCTCCACGAAGCAGGCAGAGAGTAGAGAGCCTCTCAGTTGTCAGTCGAGAGCCTCTCAGTTGCCCGTCAATTTTGGACCCTTAATGTAACGTCATGGATTTCTGCCGGGGGTTAGTTTCTGTTGTGTGTCTGCCCCTCAGACAATATCACTGAACTGTATCTTGATCCAGACAATTGATTGGTTATACTGTCTATTCATAACTATCAATTCATTTTACTTCATTACCTGACAATCTGTGAAGCATATTCTTGTCGTACAAACGGTTCTAAGGAAATTGCTGCATTTGATTTGAATTTTTCAGGGCTTGTGGTGATTTCGATATGGCAACATTTCCTTAATTCACTCGCAGTTTATCACTGTTTATATTTTCTTAATTACAAATAATCTCTTGCATACTAACTTAAATATTATGTGTGTTGTAGTTGTTTATTCTGCACGCTTCTTGTTGAATTATTAGATGGCCATTTTCTAAATGAAAAGTAAATATACACAATGACATGAATTTCCAGTGAATCAGCAGTGTTATTACAATATTTCTTTTCCACGCAAGGTGGTATTGTCTCTTACTCTTTATAACTCTCTTGAAGTTGTTTTGATATATCAACGGTCTGCCAATTCGGAGGATGCCGTTTTCCCAGAGAACCACAACAGCAAATAGATTTAATTAACAAAATACGTTTAACCTTTATTTAACCCTATACAACAGAATATAACCTTATTGCAGAGAGTTTTACACATCTGAGTAATTAACTTTGAACCCTTTTCCTTAAGGCTTTGAGAGTGTCTTATATGAATTGATGCTGTGCCAGATGACTGTCTGTGGAAATAATGTGTTTTTTATTTATTTTGTGGTCCCACAGGTGAATCATGACAGAATATAAGCTGGTAGTGGTGGGAGCTGGTGGCGTTGGCAAGAGCGCACTTACTATTCAGCTCATCCAGAATCACTTTGTGGATGAATATGACCCCACTATTGAGGTAAACGGTGTGTGCATGCCCATGTATGTGTAATGTGTTTTCTCTCTAGTCTATTATGGTTTTGCTTATACTAGGGCTGTGAAACGATTAAAAATTTTAATCGGGTTAATCACATTTTAATCACATATTACCGATATTCTCGGTATATTTTGTGAGAACATAGAGATTATGAAAAAAGAAATATATTCATCCTAAACAGAATGTTTAACCCTCCTGTTACCTTTCGTCAAATTTTTGACCCCATTCAATGTTTAATGGATTGTTCTTTGGGGTCAATTTGACCCAGGCTTGTTTTTCACAACATAAGCAATATTAATTCTAATAATTTTCTGGTTTTTTTTTGCTGGGGTCAATCGACCCGAGGTTAAAGGCCTCTAGTCTTCTCTAGCAGCTGCCTGAGCAAACTGACTGTGGTGTTTTCTTCATGAACTGTGATGAATGAAAGGGGACGGGACCAGACACCGCTGCAAGAAAAAACCCACCCGGCCCACGGACACGACACAGACAGACAACAGACATTTTTTTTTTTTTTTTCCAATCACGCGCCGCGCTCGGCTGTGGCGGCGCGAGGCGATCGATAGAGGTGTAGACGCACCGCGAAGAGACAGAAGACATCTGCTGTGGAGATAGAACAACACACAGGTTGTTTTTTAATAAAAAGAACAAAAGAACAAATAGAGAACATGTCAGGGGGCGGCCAATCTTTTTAATGTCGCGCGATCTATCGACGCCGCGGATCGACTGGCAGGTCGCGATCGCGTCGATTGACCCCCCCTGATCTAAGAGGTAAAAAAAGGTAAAAGGTTTAACAAAGGTTGGGGAAGATCAATGACCGATGACAGACCCGTCTGATGAGCGACAGTTCAGAGACAGAACAGTTTGTATTGGTGGTGAGCTCAAGTGACTTTTTTTTTCCGACGAGCACACACAAGGGATTTGGAAGCTTTCTGCGTGCATGCGCATAATGCGTAAAAAACATTTATACCCGTTAACAACGAGAAGCACCATGTAGTAGGTTCTTCTGGTTAAGTCCTCAAAATACTTTAAAATAGTTTTTTAATAACTTTCTATACATGTGTGTTATGTATGAATCTACATTACATGTGATTTTTGTGATGTACATTTTTCTTCTAATCACCAAGCCATTATTCCAACTACGGTTAATAAAAAGTATGTTGAATCTTGGAAAGTCATGCACTGTATCCAGCTAGATGTTTAAACCCATTCCCCATAAGCTCAAGTATAACGAAAATGAATAATTATTTAATTCTGTCGTCTACAACACAGCTCTTATTTGTATTAAGCTGATATATGGACACGAGGCCCACTGAATCCCAGAATTCTAATCGCTGTCTGACCTCCTCTTCCAGGACTCTTACAGAAAGCAGGTAGTGATCGATGGAGAGACGTGTCTGCTGGACATCCTGGACACTGCAGGTCAGGAGGAGTACAGCGCCATGAGGGATCAGTACATGAGGACAGGGGAGGGCTTCCTCTGCGTCTTTGCCATCAACAACACCAAGTCCTTCGAAGACATTCACCACTATAGGTGAGCTGAGTGACTAAAGGTTTGCAGGCTTTAGACTCTGTGTGAAGGCAGAGTTTTAATCGCAGGTAAAAGGGAGCATATTTCAGGGCATCCTTGTGGCCGAGGGGTGTACGGTGCTGATTATGTAATCACAATGTCTCTGATTTGAGTCAGTCTGGCAACCTCTCTTGTATGTCATTTCCCTTCTCTGACCAAACTGCACAGAAAATGTTCTACATTATTAAGTGAAAAGATTTTAGCAGATTTCCTAATAGGTTGCAGCATTGACAAAAGCTAATAATTAATCTATGACTCTGATTATCAACTAATTCTTTACAGGCCATAAAAAATATATTTCCATTGAATTATTGTCTGTTTGAATTATAATCCAATGATACTTATATCGTATGTGTCAATGTCCAGAGAACAGATTAAGCGGGTGAAGGACTCTGAGGACGTCCCAATGGTGTTGGTGGGGAACAAGTGTGACCTCCCGTCCCGGACAGTGGACACCAAGCAGGCTCAGGACTTAGCACGCAGCTACGGCATTCCCTTTATCGAGACCTCAGCCAAAACCAGACAGGTGAGAGTCCAGATCAAGATGGTCACGCCCTCGAGACTCAAACAGTTTATCGTTTCAGTTTGTCACTAAACTGCTGGAGTATTCCAGTACGGCTTTGTAGAGTGTTGAATGCATGTGGTCTCGGGGTTTTTTTGCACAGCCTATTTTATACACTTTGCTATGAAATGAAATTGTATTCTTCCAGAGAGATTAAGATGAAAGTCATTTTGAGGCTCCTAGCAAAGTCTTTGGAGCACTTGGATCACAAGAAAAGTTAAAGTTTTGAGTCATGTGATTATGTTGATTTGTGTCAAAGGTCTTTTTGCATACTGTTGCTTGGAAATGTCTCAGGCAATGCATTGCTCATCCTTAAATCATCTTTGGTTAATTACATGTTTTTTATTTATGGGTGAAAATGTAATGGTTGCATGCTACTTTTATGAAATGTGTAAGTGTGCAGAGGAGCCTGCATTATAAATCAGTAAATGTGTGTAAAGCATGAAAGGGAAAAACTGTTGGTAACTTCTCAGGGGTTAATGATTCTGCTTACTGGTTACTGTCACTAGGTTTTCTTGGAAGTTTTGCCATGTCCCATCAAATGGTGTGTGCCGTGAGCATGGCCTTAGGACTGACTGGCACGGTGCTCTGTAAACTCATCCTTTCCTGATCTCTCTGGCCTGGGTTGAATCAGGGCTCCTTCTGGTGCAGGGGAAATGAATGACCCAATGATTAATTTCTTACAGAACTGTTCACCTGTTCCTACATAAGTATACCAATAATTCACTATCCACACTGTGCTGCTGCTGTTGGACTAGCAACATGCTTGCATTCAAAGCCACCGAGTGTTTGCAAAGTCTTAGTGATTTCCTCTTACTTCTCTGGGAAATTTCCCACTTGCAGTATAATGCTCAATCAAAATATGCTCCTAATGCATGCACTTCTCCTTTTTATATGAGGTGAGACAGTTAAAGTGATACTCCACCACAATCTTTAACTCTCGCTCACCCACTGAAGGATTAGAAGGTGTCTGTTCTAAAGTGTAGAGTTTGATTTTTAGTTTAATTTGATTCCTATGATGAATCATAAAATATATATATATACATTCTCAACTATTTTTAACAGCCACTCTTCTTTGAGAAGAAGGGAAGAGGAGACCTTTCTAATGCTAAAATGAATTGGTCACAGGAGGTGAGTGTTTGGTATTCACAAGATAAAGTTTGGGTAGAGTATCACTTTATAAGGCAGGCCAGACATTGCAGGGAGACCCACCTCCAAACATTGGTCTCCTTCACTCCTTTTGTATCTGTAAGCTGTAACACATGCACCATACAGTATGTCCTCCTGTATTCCTCAACATTGAGGGAAGTTGTGTCTCATGCTGCAGAGAGTGGAAGATGCCTTTTACACTCTGGTACGGGAGATCAGGCTGTACCGGCTCAATAAGCTCAGCAAGGAAGAAAAGACTCCGCGCTGTGTCAAGCTTAAAAAGTGTGTTGTGATGTGAAAGGGGTAAGTGTATGCAGCCGCGCGCCCATCAGCTATGTGTGTGTGTGTGTGTGTGTGTGTGTGTGTGTGGGGGGATTGTGGAGAAAGTAATGGGAGGACACATGCAATGAGAGCTGTTGCTTCATGGTTCTCAAAGCCAACCTGCTGGTTTCTACTGGGGCCGTGGTGGAGCTCTAACGAGGCTGAAACAGCTGATGATTTCTCCCCTTTTCAGTGTCTGATTATTATCTGAGTCCGGTTTCATACTGGGTTTGGTTTACTTGAGTCTGAACGCAAGTTCAACTGCACCCCCCCCCCCCCCCCCTTTCCTAACCTTGCTGGTCTGCCTTCACACTTTTTAAAAACTTGTTTGCCGATCCGGGGCTGCGTTGCGTAATTCTTTCCTCATCAAGGTGCAAGCCGTTGCCTTAGTTTCCATAAGGAAATGATGACCGTAAGCATTTAGATGTGTGCACGAAAATAAATGGATACTGATGTGCAAAAAGGCAGTTTTTACATGAGCATGATTAAAGTATTACAACGGTCTGAAAATGTAACGATAAACAAAACGATACTGCTACTACCCTACTGGTGGAACAACTGTAACATGGCATCACTTTAGGTTTGTTATCCCCTGCTCATACACCATTGAGGTATTTTATGTCCTCTTTTGTTGGAAAAAGATACCACTGAAACGTATAGGTATATTTCCTGTGAGAAAATAATGACTTTCTAAGTGCACACAAGCTAAACTACAGTTGGTGTATGTGAGCACCCTCTTGAGGCTGCCTTGGGCTGCACCTATGTTCAGAAAAGGCACATTTCCTGGCAACTTGCTCCCAGATTTGGACCTGACTATCTGCTTGAAAGTCTCCTCAGCTGCTGAAATCAACATGAAGAAAGGGGTGTGGTCTGAGGAGCCAATGGGTGTTATTGAAGGAGATTATGCGAATCTGGGACCGAATCAGGTGCTGATATTTCCGAAGAGGAGGTGGTTTAAAATCTGGCAGATATGTTGTGAACAGAAGTTGTGTGTTTGGGGGTGAGGTTTTTGTGTGTGGCCACATGTTTTTCCTTTCCTGCTGTCTCTTTCACAACCTGCAGTGACCTCAAGCTCTTTACTGTGCAGCTCCTTGCCGAGTCATCACTTTAATTTGACTAAACCAACCGTTCTCGTATTCACGCACTTGCCTCTGCGTGGCATCGACGGACACTAGCTGTATTTACATGGAGCCTTTTTATCCACTAATGATTCGAATGAGAACTCGTCAAGAATTTAAAAGTCTCATTTTAAAACCAGACTCGGCTTGACCTAAATCAAAGTTGATCACCTGCTGCTAATATTTGTTATGAGTTTTTTACCATTTTTCTCAGTGCATCTTCTCATGGGGAACAATTTATAACTGTTTATTTGCATCAAAGAGATAACGGCTTGCCGTCTGTTCAATAACTCTTCATAGAATATTTTGCTTCAGGACAGACCCACAGTCGTAAACCAGTATGGGTGCCAACCGGTCGATGCAGGTTCATCTTTTTTAAGATGGCTTGTGTTGGGACTGCACATAGATTATTGCAAATACAAACAGGATAACTTTAGTGGCCATTTAGGCATGCTTGATTACATCAATTGGCTCATGTAACTGCAGCTACTGTCAGTGTTGTTGTCAATGGGAACACTGACATCCACTCTGAAATACAATAATTATGTTTGATCTGTACTTTATTCAGCTTTGACTCGCACATTCTGAAATGCACCTGCACTCTGATTTGTCATGCTGATGTACACTTTGACATTATCCAAGATACTTTTTTAAACTTTAAGATTAACTTCTGTTTTTAAATTGGAAAAGAATGTTTGGAAATGTTTGAAAAAAATACGTAAGTTTATTTGGCAGTGGAACAAGTCAAGGCTACACATCAGTGTGATGTAAATGTGAGTGTTGGTTGGTGTTTAAGCTGTCCCAATGTTTTAATAAGAGTTAAATTACTATTTACTTTAGCAGCTTTTAAAATATCACCTGAATCAATGAACACCATCAATTTTTTAAATGGTTTCTGACTGTATAATTTCTGTTAATTTCATATATTTTATATGTTGACAATCGTTGGTATTCTGTATGAAAATAATAACACATTATTTTTATTGTTTCTTTTTCCAGGGAGTTGATGATGCCTTTTACACATTAGTGAGAGAAATCCGGAAGCATAAGGAGAAGATGAGCAAGGAGGGCAAAAAGAAGAAAAAGAAGTCCAAGACAAAGTGTATACTTATGTGAATAACCTCCCCCTTTTCAAGACAGACTAAAAAAAGAACTATGTTGAACAGTTAAAGTAATACATTTTGTACATTACACTAAATTATTAGCCTCTTTCTCATTACCCACCAAACTGAATACTAAACCTGACCCGTTTCTGCCTTTCTATTATTTGCTACTTGGACACCAATACGCTTTATTTTCAGTTTAGTGCCAGTTGCCCACATTTGTTGGCCCAACAGTTTGATTTTATTGGATGATTTGGATCATTTTGATATACCTATAGAGCTGTAAGATAATTGTGTCACAACTAATGTTTGACAAAATATTCATGACAACGTTATTTGTCTTCTCCCCCTTGCTTAAAAGGCTATGACCTGTACAAGTTCTCTCATGCCCTTTTAATTATGGGGTGCCAAAGAATTAATTTTCATACTGATTCTCTGAGACAAAACAGATATGAGGAAAAGACCAACATTCAGCCAGATGAGATCCAAATGTCCCAGCCACTGTGTAATTGCCTCCTCTAGGTAGGACTTAGTTATGTCACTGATATAAGTATGCATGCAAACTCTTACTCCTCCTAATGTTTTAACACCCTAATTAGCTATTAATTATTTTTGCAATTTGTCAATGCTTTGTACTGCGTGGGGAGTGATTTATTGCCTTCATGAGATGTTGTTTTAACTTTTCTTTTTGTTGTTGCATGCAATGTGTCCTAGCCGACATGGGTATTGCAAACATCCTCTGTTTGGTGCATTTAACAGCCAGCAATGAGGAACTCTGACCCAATTGGATATCACACAGTCTTGTTGTTCAGGCTTATATAAAGTAATTATCTCTTTCTTTTGAGAGTAAGAAATCAGCCATTTTAGCGTGATTAATGACAAATTCAGAGTCACAGATTTGTACCTGTTTTTGGATGATAAAACGAGACTAAACAGGCAGGTTTTGTGTCGACCAGTCATTTGATGTGATCGCTACGATGGAGCAACTTGTTAGACCTCACTGGCCAAATATTGCCTGCATTTCTTTACTCTGCGGCGCAACTGCAGGAGTGTTTGATTTATTCTGACAAATTGCCATTTGTTAAGAAAACGGTTCACGAGTTCATCTGTCAACATCCTCGCTATCGAGGTGTCATATTTCAACAGTATGCGGACCGTTTATGAACTCTTTATTCAATGTTTAGAAGGTCTTCATTTTGAGGATTCCTGATTCGCCAGGCGCTGGCCATAGGTGTCCTGCCTTGCACATTTCCCTAAACTGTGGACTCATTTGTCTGAATGGCTTGAAAGCAGAATGCATCTTTTCAGCAGCTTTCAGGAACATTTCTCTTGGTGTGGTGTCACGGAGGTTGTTTAAAATCTCGTCCAAACGGATTTTCAGATTCTTACTTTTTGACGAGCTTTTGAAAGAGTTTTTGGATTCATTTTTTTAAGGTGTTGAAATTGTTTGGTGGGCTGCCTTTCAACAGAAATGATTGTCCAGCAAAGTAATTTGTCATTCTCTCTCACAAAGCTTGTGTGTTGTGGTGGTGTAACTGGAACTAATGTTTGCAAATGAGGCAATAATTGCCATAAAATTGGTTTAGAGAAAATGGTCTGAATTTATATTTAAAGTCCTAGTTTCTTTCCCAGGTCAACCTGTATTTCCATCGTATTTACAAGCTGTTCCCCTGGGAATTTTCATTTGCCTTTTTATGTTTGTATTCGGTGATACATTTAGACCGCAGAAAGAGACCAACCAACATTTACTTTGTCATGTGTGCTCAAGGAATCGACACAATGCTGTTCCATGAGAGCAAAGTTATTGACACAGAAAATCCAGACATTATACATTTTGCTTTTGGGATTAATGACTTTTGATCCAGGTTATTATTACCTCTTTTCCATTAAGTAGATAATAACTGTTGATGCAATTTTAATTATGGAACCCTCTTGTTAACAATACGGTTTCAAAGTAGTTAACTGAAATGTTTGAAATGTTCCTCTTTTTATTGCGTGCCAATAGCTGATTTCTGAAATGTATCATTTACACCTGGATCATATTTTAACAACCTTTGTATAGTTGTGATACTGAAAGGTGCATATTTTGTAAATTGTGCTTAATTTTGTTGGTGTGTCTTAATGAATGTTGCTTTAATGGAGGTTCACTCCGCTCTGAGTATGTGACTGGGTCCAGGTCTAGGGAAATGAATGAATGACCACTTTACAACACACCTGTTGTGGGCAGTGTAGAGTGGTGATCTGATCTCATATGAGTCTATTTTTTGCCATGAATCTCACCACTCCTATTTAATGTGTAATAAAGAACAAATTAAAGAGGAACTTAACTTTGTCTTTCTTTCTAAAGTGGTCTTTTTGAGACTAAGGAGCAGTTTTGTAAGAGTGTAAATGAACACGTTGAAGGAGTTATGTTTGATTATTTGTCATAAAATGATAATTATGTTGACCAGCAGGTGGCACTGTTCACTTATTTTCACAGGTTGCAGTCTCAAAAAGGGCTATTCTTCCAGCTATTATAGGTTTTAAAGGAAATGAGTTGTACTTTCTAAATTTGAAAAAAGCTACGTTAATGTTCTGTATGCTAGTGGTAAGAGGAGTTCTTTAAAGTGGCTTTATTTGTGATTTATTGTAATTGAATAACAAAAATAAAAACTCATTTAGGTAATACATTTTTCGAATTCCTTTCATTTATGTTGGTAAGAGCTTAAATTCCATGAAAATAATGAGCCCAATTTACAAACTTTCTATAAATATTCCATAATTGGGCTGCAGGTTTTAAAGGTGACTCATTAAACTTAAGGAGAATGGCCGTTGTCATGATGCAGCTGAACAAGTTGGGCACAAACCTGATTATTTTTGTACTTGGGGTACATAAAATATGGAAAACAGCAGCGATGTGGGCATGTGGTTGTTTGTTGCAACACCAATACATACATACAAACAAATGTTGCAGAGGTACTTGCATGTGCATACCTGTGAGTAGAGACAGTGTGGAATAAATAGCATATACAGAAAAACAAACACACAAAATATTTCCATTTCCATTAACAAGCATTATTCTGACAAGACACAATTGCACACTTGCTATTGTTCCAAAACAGTGCCATTAATGAGCTACATACAACTCTGCCCTACACATACTTTTCACAATAATAACCTTCAAAATAAATCTCCCTGTGTCAGTGACATTGGATCAGGTAAATTGATGACTAAGTAACCTGTGAATGGTTGTCTTTCTTCATGTGCCAGCCCTGACCTGTCCAGGCAAGGGAACACCTGTCTTCACCCAATGTCAGCTGGGATTGGCTCCAGCTCAAGATTCGATTACTTGGGTTTGTTTGTGATGTGTGGCGTTCTTTCAGTTGCAGACAACCAGGATTTTAGCAGATTATGTAAAATGTGAAACATGCTCTGACGTAGACGAGAACATTTGAAGAGTTTGTCCCTTTGGAATTACATTTGTCAGGACATGATGTTTTTGTAACTGAGCACTAGCCTAACACTAGCTCTGCTCATGAGGCAATTCAAGTATCATTTTGTTTTCTGCTGTTTATTTGTATTCCTAATGTTTTCCTTTAATTCTGTTTAGGATATGACTGACATGGCTTAGATATCTTTCGCAAAACATATTCAGCAGAAAGAATACAGAAAACAGCTCCGGCTACTTTTTAATTCTGCCAGCATAAATCCATAACCATGAATGAGAAGTCAAGAGTGTTTTGCAAAGTAGCATCAGAATACTAATATTAGGCTATATACTTTCATATAAATGTGCAATTTCTTCTTCTATTTTCTGCATGTTATCAAACTGTCTGTACATTCTCTCGGTCATTTGTTTTTGTCCAATTTCTGTATTTTCCATTCAACGTCCTTTCCTTTCATAGTTTCACATAGAAAATCATACCAATACAGACAGAACAGCACAGCACCAGTGCCAAGATATGTGTGGAGGCGTTTGGCATATTATATCCATGCTTTGTGTTTTGGAGGTCAAAACAACTCTGCATTGGCAGTTTCATATAAAGTCCCTCCCAACGAGCCCTGTAATGCAACAGTGACAGGAGTTGTCTTCTGCCTTCAACAGGCCGGGTTGTGTGGGAGAAGATGTGCTTGTTTAGTCATATTCTGTGAAAGGAAACGTCATGTAGCATCAACAAAGAGATATTCTTCCTTGCAGATTTCCAAGAAATTAATGCCAGCTCGATCATCACCAGAGACAGTATACATGCTTCACAGGGACAGGCCTGCGTATGTGTCATATGCAGCCAACGCTGAGATAATTGGCTGCAAAACAATGCGTTGTGTCGAAGCAACCTGTATAGCTGTTTCCTGTTTTAGTTCACTGGCCAAAGGTGTTTATTGCTTTCGTAGTTATGATCATCATTAATAAGTCAATTATATGCTGTTGCCCGATTTAAAGTGTGTTTCTTCCTTCATAATTATTCCACACTGGAGAAGCAGCAGTTAAGTTGTTTCCAAACTGTTGCTCTGAACAATAAACTATGTGAACATACTGTGACAAGCTCTATTACTCTTTCTTCTTAAACAATGGAGCTACAGTGCCTGTGCCACCGAACAGCCGAGAGTGAAAAAGAAAGGAGATCTAATGAATTATGCAGAGAGAGCTTTCTCTCAGCTTGACAGTCTGAAACCAGCCTCGAGAAGATTGTAGGAGAAGTACGAGTCAGTGCAGCCATTACAAATCCCCTCCCTTCCCCCCCAGGGACGACCGAGGCCAAGGCCTGTCAGTCAAGCTCCCCATCCCTAAACTGTAATCTGGGGACAGTGCTGAGAAGCCTGCAGGTCTGATAAAGCGCTGAAGAGATGCCCCGGAAACCAATTGGTGGCACTCTGGCTCCTGTCAATGAGAGGGGCGGGCAGGGGAGGAAAAGACACAGCAAATGTTCTTAAATTGCTAACAGCAAGCCTCGGACAGGCTCCTCGCAGAAACCACACAGCACAGACTGGAAAATCCATCTTCCCGTTTGGCCTGTGCACACTTTATATAGCGAGCTCAATCACACTCATCAGTTCTGACCCCTGTGAACACGTGCAGAGGGGTGGATTCACAATCATCTGACTGTCTGACCTCTGCCTTGTTAGTGCACAGAGCGAGAGCATTTCCTCTTTATTTTAATGAAGCATGGCTTTTCTCCCTGGCAGGCAGCTGAGTGCGGGGCAGCAAGAGCGTCGTGTGGTAATGAGAGGCCAGAAGGTTCAGGTGTCTTCAAACCGCAGCACATAGAAGAGACTTAATACAGACATGTTTTCACCAGCCCTGGAGGAAACAGAGAGCTGGATGAATATTCATGGGACTGTGATGAATTGTTTTGCCAACAGCATCGTGCCACTTTAAAAGCCCTCATGCTGCTTCTTTTATCACAGGAGGTCCCTGCTACTGAACCTCACGGGCCACAACGCAGCGCCCCAGCGTCTAACTACCAATTATCATCTGAGATCATTAACTTGTTATGTTGACACAAACACTGCAATTTCAGATGCCCTTCTTTAGTCAAATGACCCTATTCATGAGCAGTGGCTGGCTGAGTTGATTGGATTCTTTTCTCACAGGCCTTGCAATCACTCAACAAGTGATGTTTGGGCACAAAATTAATGAACACTGTGCAGCGCTTTGAACTGTGTGCGCGTTGTTTTTCGGGATGGGTAAACATGCGTCATAATATCTTTCAAAGTATGCATCAGCACAGATTGATACAGTAATGGAGTGCTGTTGAATGTTGAAGCTTTGTTCCATTCAGGCAGCAATCTCCTCATAACGATGGCAAGTCAACAGGCAGAGAGATAAAGGGATGGAGGGCCGGAGTCGGGTGGCAGGGTGGAAGGCCGGGGGATTGAGCAGCGTCATGTGCAGCAGCCCCAGACGGGTGATTCATACCCGCCTCATCACAGGCAACCGACAGGACATCCAGGCCTTTATTACCTCCATCCATCACAATCACTTCATCAATCTAAACTCCTGTGAGCCAGCTTTCCATCCAGTCCCCAAACACCCATCCCAACGCGCTGCCGGACAGAGATTTACACCCACGCACCAACAGCCTCTCCCTCTCCTGCTTTACCACACACACACAAAGCAAGAGAGATGAGCTTCTATGTCGACGCACGCACGCACACACACACACACACACACACACACACAGGGAACGAGACAGAAAGAGAGGAAGAGTGTAAAGGCCATCCTGCAACCAGACATGGTGTGAAGTTGTCCCCTAGGGGCCTCTGTCTGACAGGCTATCCTGCATTCTGAGAGCCACTTACACTTCAGCCACATCATACCTCCTGCTGCTGCTGACCAATGTGTCAGGGGGTCATATCATGATGGATACACTAAACTGTGGGTGAAATCATTAAATAATTCCCACTGCTCTCTTCATTAAAAAATAACCTACATACTGCACCATTCATACATAACCCAGGACTGGATTTCCCTTCTGCTGAATACAATATCATGAGGCTTTTTAGGCTAATGCAACCCGATACATAAATCCTGCAATAATTGCACCTTGTTGCAATTTCAAAGCGGTGGGGAGGGAATTCGGATCATTTTGGCTGTTGCATTGGATTGCATTATTTCTCAGAAGATAAGGTTGGTGTATGCCACTAAAATGTCAGAACAAGTAATAGTATGACAGAAAAAAAAGTAATATGTATGTTATGAAATTGTCAATATATTAAATATAATAATAAAACGATCAAATAAATAAAAAACACCAACCAGCAATAATGGTTTGTAACAATAATTCTAACTAAAAGACGTTATGGTATTACTATTTATCACAGTCCTCAACATCACATTCTGGTTATATGATATTACTTTATTTCTAAAAATGTAATGATGATCGATACTGGGATTTTTTCCTGACCTTTTATAACATTTTAATCAAACAATATACATTTACTTTTTTAATGAAATAGTATTAAATGACTTTCGGGATTACACTTTTACGAAATATACTATGACATTTTCAGTAAATGATGTATTTTAATGATATTTTGTATTTCACTGACATTCTATTCAAATACTCTTTATTCTTAATCTGTGAACATGCGACATTCCTGTTCCAGGACCCATGGAACAGAAGGAGATAGAGAGAAGGTGTGTGTGTGGGGGGGGGGGGGGGGGGGATCGTGCATCGTGAAAAAGGCTGGACCAATGAGGCCAGGCCCTTGAGGCAGGAGGCACAATGGAGGCAGGGCCATTGCGAAAGAGGCCAGGTCCAGGCCAGGGGCAAGGAGTCAGGAGGCAGCACCAGCTTCAGACACACCCAAGTCTAATGGACCCTGTGAGGCGAGAAGGCACAACGACTCCAGGGAGGAAGCTGAGTTAGTAATGTGCAATGGAGAGATGTAAATTCATCCATAAGGAGAGAGAGAAGAGGAGATAGGTGCTCAGTGCATCCTAAAACGTCCCCCAGCAGCTATAAACCTATAGCAGCATATCCAGGGGCAGGACCAGGTAAACCTGATTCAGCCCTAACTATAAAACTATCGAAGAAAAAAGTCTTAAGTCTACTCTTAAATGAGGTGACTGTGTCTGCCTCCCGGACTGAAGGTGGAAGCTGGTTCCATAAAAGAGGAGCTTGATAACTAAAGGCTCTGGCTCCCATCCTACTTCTAAGACTCTAGGAACTACAAGTAGCCCCACATTTAGTGAGGCAGCTCTCTAGTGGGGCAATATGGTACTACAAGCTCCTTAAGATATGATGGTGCATCACCAATCAAGGCTTTGTAGGTGAGGAGAAGAATTTTAAATGTGATTCTTGATTTTACGGGGAGCCAGTGCAGAGCTGCAGCATTCTGGATCAACTGGAGGGACCTCAGAGACTTATTAGAGCAGCCTGATAATAAGGAGTTGCAGTAATCCAGTCTAGAAGTAACAAACGTGTGAACCAGTTTTTCTGTATCTTTTTCAGACAAGATGTATCTGATTTTTAAAATGTTTTACGTAGATGAAAAAAACCAGTCCTTGAGATTTGACTGCCATCTACAGGCACCACATCACCAGATAATTAATCTCTGAGGTGTGTGGAAAAACATATCTTACAATAGCATAGTCTATCATTAACATTACAAGAAGTAGTACATAGTCATAGTGCCAATTTAAATACCATACTACACTTTGACTAATATAATAAGAACACACTAAATTGTGCCTTGAATAGTTTTGTAGATTCTGGAGAAACCAAACCAAATCCTGTTCCTTCCACTCCGGCTCTGAGGTCCACACAGTTGCTGTTGTCCTTACACTCACGCTATTGCACATGTGTGAGCAATGCGTCGGCATTGCTCACACAAACATAATGCAATTTGCAGACTGAATAAAGGCAACACATATTATTGTTGTTGTTGTTATTCAGCCATTCATCAAAACGTACTACTTTTCGATGGAAAATGTGAAAATGCAGATTATAGCAAAGATTAATAGCTAGTTAGATCCAATATATTATTAGCTCAGAGAAAGGATAGAAAGACTGCCCCCATAAGCCATTATAACTGAGTTTTCAGCCAGCGGGTAATAATTGTAAATCATACAAAATTAAAGCATTTTCATCAACATTATCATACAGTATATTGCTTCTCTTAATTGTCTTGGCATGTCCCCTAATTATTTTGTAAACAGAGTATTCTAATTTCTGAAAAAGTTCCAAGAGTCATGTTTGTTTGAGGACAAATATCTACTTACACAATTAAGAATTGCCACATTCGAAAAGTAAATCTAGAATTCATATAGCTGGGAACCACAACAACAGTAATTTAGCAGTGCTATCCTGTATTTGTCTTACTGTTAGCATATCTCATGAACAAAACTAAACAATGTGTGTTGGTCTCTCAGTAATCTCTGGCTGGACTTCTCGGTCCGTGGCACTCTGCACCAAGTCCATTGGTTTCTGTTAAAAATCTTGAAAACTGTATTGATTGATTATTTGGCATCTTGGGGGCAACAGAGCAACCAGAACACATGAGACACATTATCACCGTAGACAGTTAAATGTGTGAGCAAACGTTCACCTATTTAAACATTCAGCAGCTACAGAATAACATTAGCATTAGATTAGATTACATTTTATTTCTAGCTCTACTTTGGACTCCAGCTAGCAGCCAATTTGATCTATCTTCCATTTGGTGCTGGGAAGGTGATATAAAATGGGTTAATCACAGCTTTGTTGAAAATACAGGCATCTTCTGAAGCTGGAAACTATGAACGATAAATAACATAACAGAGATGTACCTAAACGGAACTGCAGAGTAAAATAATAATTATCTAGGTAATAAATTGGTCCATTGTAAATATAAGTATTCTGATTGATGGGTTTCAAATAAATACCTTCATTTTCAAAAGACATAAGTCATTCCCTGAATCAGCGAGACACCGTAGTGTTGAGCAAACGTTACTGAAATAGGAGTAGATGGTGCCTTGGTTGAGGACTATTTCCACTGGTGGATTAATACACATGTGAGGAGTGCAGTGAATGTTGGACTGACTAAAAATATACTTCATCCATCTTAATGAAGCTGTTGTTGACAATGACAAGCATGTAGAATAAGGTGTTCATAACCTGGCTGGTATCTTTTATTGTAAGAGCAAAATATGGTCATTGTAATGCAGAAACCTCAACGCTTCCTAAATAATTCAATCAATACCTCTCTTGCAGACTCAACATTAAGATAACTTTATAAGCTTCAGTATTTATTGCAGGTGTATTGTGTCTCATTAACTTGTACATGCCCATTATAATGTTTCCAGCTGCCGCATACAAAGGGAGCACAGCACCAGTGATTCATATACATAAGCTGTTGGTAAAAAGATTAATCTCAAACTTATTCTTGAGAAAAATACTTTGCCCGCTGTTTATTGGATTAAGTTGGTGCATGATTTAGGTTGCTCTCATTTATTAATACATAATCTCCGCAGTCTGCAGTTCTTTTGCTCACATGCTGCAGAACCTTCTCACTTAAATAAATCATTGTTTTAAATTAGGCTATTCTTACACTTTGGGTTGAGGATACGTGCTCTTGAAGGCCAAGTGGCAGATTCAAAGGACAAAAGGAAAATCACTTCTATATATTGAGTTATGTTGATATACGGCTGCTATTTTATACTCCTTTACCTATTCTGTACATCCATGTACACAGACCATCGCCACAGTATATGATGTGACACAGAGGGTTTCATTAGAGAGTATGAATATAGCCAACCTGGGGGAGGTAAATCAATGTTCTGCTCAGAAAATAATTTCACTCTGCAACATTATTGATTTTTGGCATCACACAATGTTCCATCAGTGGCTTTAATTCATCGTGCAAACAGTCTTGAATGCTCTCAGTATTATTTATTTTTTCCTTTGACTTTTTTAGCCTGAAATTTAGTTTGCTTTTTAGGATCCAGTTCTTATCACAAAAAAAGTGACAGTTTCTCAGAGATGTTTACTCGCTTGACCTGATGGTGTAAGGGATGTCAGGGAGAGAGAGAGAGAGATAGAAGTGAGGGGCTTTACCGAGACAGACGGGCGAAGACACTTTTAATGTTTGGGTAATGGTGGTTTCCGTGGCAACAAAGCGAACAGCAAATACACACTAAGAGCGGGAGGCATGTCGAGCTTTTGGGGGCACAAGTTGGAAATCTGTTTTTTTTACAAATACCTCCTTGTGTGCTTTATTGAGATGTATTCACTATGTTTTGTTCACAGCCTGTTCACATGTTTTTGTGTGCGAGCGTATATGCATCATGATGTAGGAAATTACATTCACACCCTCACACGCAGATATAAATAGGCAAGCCAGAATACAGGGGAAACTGAATAATAATTTGTTTCACTGGCAGCTATTCAAACTTACAGTCTGTCACACTAGTGTTATGCAGAGCGAGCAGAAGGCAGAATTTGATAGCAAATATTTGGCATGCACTGCAATAAATTAAATCTTCGACTTACTTCTGACGATTCAGAGTTACTTTAGAGCTGATTTCATATCATATCAAATTATATAATTTCATCACCTCATGCTTACTGGCTGGTCTGATTTGTGAGATGAATGAGTGAGTAAGTAAATGTGCATGTGTGTATTGTAGGTTGTATGCCTTTTTTTCTTATCTATGACTGATACACCTACAGTGTATATATATATATATATATATACAGGACTGTCTCAGAAAATTAGAATATTGTGATTCTTCTTTTTTTTTTCTGCAACAAAAAAAAAAAAAAAATGTCATCTATTCTCTTGGTAATTATAATTTTTTAAAATTATGCCTTTATTCTTTTAATATTGTTTATTATGGCTTATAAAAAAAATCCTATCTCATAAAATTTTAATATTTCCTCAGACCAAGTAAAAAAAAAGATTTATAACAGCTGAGTGTTTGTCAAGGCTCAGGAAACCCTTGCAGGTGTTTCGAGTTAATTAGACAATTCAAGTGATTTGTTTAATACCCTACTAGTATACTTTTTCATGATATTCTAATATTTAGAGATAGGATATTTGAGTTTTCTTAAGCTGTAAGCCATAATCAGCAATATTAAAAGAATAAAAGGCTTGTAATATTTCAGTTGATTTGTAATGAATCCAGAATGCATGACATTTTTGTTTTTTGAATTGCATTACAGAAAATAAAGAACTTCATCACAATATTCTAATTTTCTGAGACAGTCCTGTATATATGTGTGTGTGTGTGTGTGGCAGCATTATCTCTTCCTCATTCAAGTCATGTCACAGACCAGACACCATTGTCAGGAGAGGCTTTCATCTGCTGACTTCACATGTGCCTGTCATCCAGTCCAATTATACAGTGAGGAATAGGTATTGTTACACTCTGGGGATTGATTCAGGACGAAATAGAAAAGCGAAGATAAGACTACACAGTCATCTATGTCCATGCACCACTTGCTTGGAGGTGCACACACTCAGGCACACAGATGTGAAATCACATGGACGAGCAACTTCAATATCTCGGTGATAACAAATCCTTACAAGGTAACACGGCCTCACTAAAGTGTGTGTGGTAGGTAGGTTGCAGTCATTTGAAATGGTGAGGGATCGAGCGCTCCGCCTCACTGTCAGGGTGAGCGACAGTTTCTTTATGGAGATAACTCCGGACTGATGGAGCAGCTGAGCATTACTGGGTGTAAGACGACTTCAACCCGCTGCTGAGGGCGGTTCGAGCCACTCAAGCATCAGCGAGCACCGCCGACATGAACAGTCTCATTTCACCACTTCCTGTATATTCCTCCTACTTGTGGCTCTTCTCTCTTTTTTACAATACCATAAAAGAAATGTCAAGAACCACTTACCTCTAACCGCTCATGGGGAACAGCTGCAATGTATTTAATACCACTCTGCCATTGCACCCAGATCGTGTTTTGCTGCCATGTGAGTTATTGCGGGGCATTCAGAAACTGTACAGAGCAGTTACTTAAAACTGTTGAGATACTTTGTGAAGACAAGAAAAAGTTTGCAGGTGCTCTTTAAGGCCTTGTTAGAAATGTGCTGCATTATGAGGCTGCTGTGAAGGCTCCTTTCACCACATACGTCATTTCATTACGTTTGTCAGATGTGTCCTTATATACACAAGACTTGTGACAGCTCAAGATGGCAGACGTCTCAGTCTAGACAATCCCCCTATGTGTCGTCAACCCTGCGTCTCAGCCGAGCCGCGAGTGTCCGATACCGATTTACTGATGTGGAACACTGTTGGCTGAAAGAGGCGTGAGGAGAAGGGGCATGCTCATCGGCTAAGTCTTGTCTCTGTGCCGATTCCCCCTTACACCTACCAGAGGAGATTTAAACTCTTATAGATAGACACTTTCAAATGAGTAGATAAAACAATCACACACACACACACACACACACACACACACACACACACACACACACACACGCACACACACACACACACACACACACACTACACACATTTCCCCCCCTGTAATCAATCTCCTAAATCCAGCCGGGTTGTTGTGAAAGTGATAAATTCAGCTTTTTAATATCCATAATTAATAATTTATTAGACACACCACAGATTCAAACCGTATTTTATCTGCAGAGGTAATAGTAGAACCGTTGAAGGTCATTCTGGATGTTTTTCATTATTACTTCCAGAGTTTAAATCCAATACCGCTGTGCAATAACTTTCATGTGAGAGATGATGTGACTGAATGACAGTGTTGGGTAGAACATTCGGGTTACATGAGGGTATTTGACAGTTTTTGATTGATAGTTGACTGTCATTCTTTTTTCTGATTAAATACTTGGACATTGCCCGGTGCCGCCAATACAGCATCAAATATTTGTGCAAAAAATTTAGTCAAAACCCTTATTTCAGTGGCACATATATACTGTAAATATATCTATATATATACAGGATATATATATATACTGTATATATATGTTTACAGTAAATATATATATTCTGTATATACATATATATATATTTACAGTATATATATACTGTATATATATATATATATTTTAAGTCTGTTAAGATTATACAGAAATGGTCTTCAATTAAATATTTTTATTACAAGTTCAAAAAAAACATTCTTCTTAAATAGTGTATATTTTCAGAAGTACTGCCAGCCTCTACAATTTGCACTCAGCACAATGTTTAATCAATTAAAAATTCTCACATATTTTCAGAGCAATGAACTCAGACCCAAAATTAGCACAAACTATTGTTGGTATCACAGTTTTAGGAACAACAGTTTTAGGAACAACAGCTTTATTTTTGGCAAACTGCTGCAGAGCCATTAGTCAAGATGTCAAACAGCATACTGCTGACGGCCAATGAAAAGTGAAGTCGGCTTTCCCTGATGCGGAAAACTGGCGGTTCGGATTTTTCTTCTTCTCTCTTTTTGTAGTGAATAAATGTAAGTGAAGCAAGTGTTATCTCGCTGTCATCCCCCTCCTCTCTCCCTTCTTACGCCTGTCTTTTTCCTCTTTGTGTGTCTCTGAAATACACACATACTCTCTTGCACAAAAGAGGGAAAGTGTCACTATGGAAACAAGGAGGCGAGATTCTAAAAGCTACCTCTTGAGACGGGAGTTAAGACAACAAAAAGGAGTCCACAGTGGGAGTGGCAGAAAAGCAGCTATATCTATATTTCTCCCACCTGTTCTGCCGCCGTGAATCATCAAGCCGCTTTGTTGGCCCTTTACGTCGCTTTGCCTTCAGCACACTGTGGACATCTGTGTGCACACATGGATATACGTTTCAATATACTCTAAGGAGGGAAGATAGTGCAGTGCCTACATTGTAATGCATGTGGCTCAATGGACAATTGTGCGCGTGTATGTGGGTCTGGGTGTAACATGCACCACACATTTCTTTAATAGGGCTAATCCATTTTATTCCCACCTGCCACTGTTACCGTACAATGATGAATGTAAGCCTAAATGAGTTGAGACGCAGAGAAATGCCCAAGGGACACAGAGGAGGAGGCTGGGAGGTAGATGGAAGTCTCTATGTGTGGTTTGGGTTTGCCTTTGTGTGTGCGTGTATGTGCGTGTATTTGTGTGTGTATGTGTGTGTGTGCGTGTGCATGTGCGTGCTTGTGCAATTGCATTTATTAAGGTTCCTGCAGCATGCTGAAACAGGTTTTTCCTCCCTGCTCTGTTCAAGGCTATTTTCTGTGGGTCTGCAGGGTCACTGCTGTCCTTCGTGATGTCTCCTTCAGCCCTAATCAGCACCACGGACAGCAACACAGATCTCCACCGCCGCAGGCACCACAGCAGGCATCCATCTCAATAGACTCAAAGGGGCTCCCTCTGCAGAGCTCCTTGTCTTTTTCATTCCTGCAGATCGAACGCAAGCCCCCCTATGAGGCTTCAGTCTTGATGTACTCCTCCAATCCTTGATCTTTAACAGGGATGGAGAGAAGGAGCAGGAATAAAAAGGAAGGGGGGGGGGGGGAGCTAATTGTGAAAGACCTGCAGGCAACCACATCTATTAATAACACCTCTAATGAAAAACCCAGAGTGGATAAGTTTCCTCTGGGATGACAGATTCAGATGCTGTGAATAGTAAAGTCCGTCTTTAGCACTTGTTACTGTGTTTAGAGCCACATCTGTACTGCCAACATCTTTCACATGTGTTGGCTTTGAAAAATAGTAGCAATTTGTGAAAGCAAATGAAAGAGAGAATAGGAGGAGAGAATAAAAAACAGGAGCAGGGGAGGGAGAGATGGGAGGAGTATACTACTGTACAGAGTGAGTGGTTACGTTTGGGTGAGAGAGGGAGAGATAGGGAGACCGAGACAGAGAGGGAGAGAGAGAGAGAGAGAGAGAGAGAGAGAGAGGGTGCAGATAGCGGGAGGGGAAAACCTCTTTTCTGAAAGGGATGATGTCAGTCTCTGCAGCTGAGCCCCGGTCCCCGACTTGATATGGTGAAGACTCTCTCCTCTGGAAACACACTGGCAGGCACAACCACCTCCACAGAGAGGGAGAGACAGACAGAGGAGGGAAGAAGGGAGAGTCTGGTGAATGAAATCCTGCAGGTACGTATGCCATGCTATCATCCATCTCTGAGTTCATTCATTAGTGCCTTTTGTCTCGTGCTGCCTGCCATTACGCTTTAAATTACTGCAAGCGTCTCATTTGTACAAAGTCATTTCCCTGTTTTTAGAATGTTTTCACAGCAAACCTTGTGTGTGTGTGTGTGTGTGTGTGTGTGTATGTGTAGACCTCTACATCCCAGCCTGTCTGTGTGAATTTGTGTGGGTGTGTTTATTTTCGCGGGGGTGTGGAAGAAGAGTGCTCACTGCAAATGAGGGGGAACATGCACACACAGGAGCACCAGTGTAAAGTTTGTACTGAAGAAGAAGAAACTGCTGTATCGAGTCCTCTGGGGAGGAAGACAGCTTAACATATTAAAATACAAATCAGATTTGGGGTCCCTGGAGCAGAGGGCATGACTGAGATTTGAGATTAGCGTAAAGGGATTTGTGCGACGATATCGACATGATAAAAAAAAAAAAGCTTTTTTTCTGTATGTGGCGTCATTGTTATAGAGCCTATTCCCTCTCTGTATAGTGGATTTGCCATGGGAAAGCAATGCCTTCTGGGATAGTGGTGGTCAGACAGGTGACATAGTGGTGAGTCATCTTGTAAAATGTGTACCTGAGACACAGGTTTGCTTACTTACAAGGGCGAATGTCATTGTCCATTCATGTTATTCAAGTTAAGCCAGTCTCTATGTTCTGTGTGATACAAGAAACAAAGATCTTCCGTTGGTCCGATTAGTCATTAACTTCACAGGCTGTCAGACAGCAGCACATGTAGGGTCACATCCAAGAGGTGACATTGACACGGGATAACATATGTCTTTGTCCTGGAAAATCCTGCACAGCCGAGACTCTGAGTGTGTGTGTGTGTGTGTGAGTGTGTGTGAGTGTGTGTGTGTGTTTCTCTGAACTCACAGGCCACTAAACAAAAATGAGCAGGTCACAGACACATTTCACAAACATCCATCCATTTACACACTCAGACTGTTGGCATGCCACTCAATTAGTCACAGCGTGGATTACACTCCACGAGGGGCCTGGGGGGGAGAGTCACACTGGAAATCTAATTTTGTGCCACATCAAATGTCAGGGTAGATCCTTCAATTTCACTGTGATAACCACAGAGACAGCGGGAGGAGATGCCCAGGGAGCACACTGTGGAGGTGGAGGTGGAGGGAGGATGAAGGCTGGTGGAGAACAGGCAGTGAAAGGAGGGGGGGGGGGGGAAGTATCAGAGGCACAAGAGGCATCCCTACTGGCCAGAAGGTTATTTTTCATATACAGGACTGTCTCAGAAAATTAGAATATTGTGATGAAGTTCTTTATTTTCTGTAATGCAATTTAAAAAACAAAAATGTCATGCATTTCATTTCATTTCAACTGAAATATGATTGGCCTTTATTTTTTTTATTATTTGTTTGCTAGATAGAGCTTACAGAAATACTCAAATAAATATTCTATAATCAAATATATCATGAAAAGTATATAAACAGGGTATTAAACAAATCACTTTGATTGTCTAACTGAGCCTCTGCCACCCTTTTTTTGTTTCCTGACTTTTTTTCAGCAAATTTACAGCAATAAATTTTTTTAGAGGGTTACTTTATTAAGCCATAAAGAGTTTTAGGATTTTAATTTTAAGAATAAAATCAGCAAAATAAATTTTCTGATAATAGGCTTGCAAATATTATTTGATTTTTATTTTGAATTTTTTGTAAGAAATAGAATTTTTTTTTTTTTTTGTTTTTAATTGCATTACAGAAAGTATACATATAAATATATATATATATAGATATATATATGGAAAAGGACCTAATTTGTGCTCCATGTTGGTCTTAGAGCAATATTGTAAAGTGGTTTGATCGATTTCAAAATGTCACGCCAGGAAGTGCAGATTGCACAAAAGATTTGTATCTGCTGATTTCCTCTGTAGGATGTCATTGAAAGAAAGGATTTCACTCCAACAGCTTATCGAAGTGAAATGGATCTGTAGGAAAGAGGTATAAATATAATTTATTTTGGGAACCTCATGCATAATTAGAAAAAATACAGTCGCAAACAATCCAACTTCCAAACTCTTTGTGACGAACTCTCCTTAACCTCCGCTGTGCATCAGCCGTGAGGACAGCCTCTCCGAGGCTCCTGCTGTTGGGTGCAGTGCTCCAGCCACTGCAGACACTGCAGAAAACACACCAGCAGGCTTTCATTTGTTTGCATAGAACCTGCAGAGCAACCCCATTTATTCCAGCAAACCTGGAACATCAAACAGGTACTTTTAGCTATTGTGTACAGCCTGTTCCTCTCTGGGGCCATCTGGAATAACAAATGGTTGAATAGATAAAGGCTACGTTGGCAGTTAGGCACTGCGACTTCCTATTGAGAGGCCATTAATTAGGAAATACAAAGGTTGCTTGACTTTACTTTAATGTTTAGTCTTCCTGATTATCTTTACCTGCTAATTTACTTGTAATTCCTTTTGGTGTGCCTCCTGCCCCACGTTGACTCCTATTCCAGGTGCCAGTCTTGTGACAGCGGGGTTTACTTGTGTAGTTTCCTTCTCTCTCATTTGAGGATTTTAAGGCGGTAGGCAGTGTTTTGATGGTTGTCGGGTAAAATTGTTTGATGTCTTTATTTCAAAGATGTCTTTGTCCTCTTTGTTCACACCAGGGGGATGTGTTCATATTAAATTATTCATACACATTTTCCCTGTCGAACACAAATGATTTCAGATATCATCCCAGTGGAAATTGATCATGATCTCCCCCTGTGTGTGCAGAGAGGGATGCTCAGTCATTCCCTCCCCCTCATGCGACAAATCCCTCCCCATCCATCTATCTATTTATCTCTATCTCTTTGTGTGATGATGGAAACCTCACATCCCCAAAAGAGGCAACCTCAGTGGCCCCTCAGCCTGTGTGTCATTAACGCTGACCAGTAGCCCATTTCTATCCGGCCCTGATCTCCCGACCTCCCTGAGAGGCAGCCAACAGCACGCTCCACAGCGAGGAGCAGGGGGAGGGGGGCAAAAGGTGAGCGCAGAGAGAAGATTGATAGGGAGGGAAAGCAAGGGAGGAGGATGGGTGGAAAGGTGAGACGGCAACAGGGAAGAGTGGAAGATAACAAATGGGAAAGAATGAGTTGACGTGAACAAGTATGGACGGAGAAGAAAAAAATAAGAACAAAAATGGGGAGTGGAAGAAGCAAAAGGGGAGAGGGGGTGAGTTGCAGAGTAATATATTGATGGAGAAGAGAACAAAAGCGGGAGAAAAGGAAAAGTCGGATAAATAGGGTGGCGGAGGAGGAAAATAGATGGAGTGGGAGAAAAGAGATGGTATGTTAAAACCGTGCTCCCTGATAATGTCACTCTACTCCAAAGTGCAAAGCGTTCCTGTCATTCCTGTGACACGCCTCAGGAGAATTTCCTCATAGATCTGATGATAAAAGGCAGCCTGACAGGAGGGTGCGGGGGGCTCCTTCGTACTTCTAGTGACACATTTTGGGTTAACCTGTAACTGTGTAACACAACCTACTGAGTTCTCTGCTTTACGTTTGTCCTAATCAGCTGCTGACCGGAGGACCTGGGGCAGATTCACAGGTGCAGCGAGACCGATACCACCAAAGAGGATCAGGTAGAATTCAGGTACATTTAAGGATAAAGCATCAGACATCATTTTTGTAATAAATCACCAGCGCAACGTGACACAAATCAGCCGATGAGGAAAATACATCTTTGTAAGGGAACTTGAAATACCATTATTTGGGCCTCTCTTATGATTGTTCTGTTTGACATATTCACGGCAGGCGTTCCATTTACATGTCTTGATGGCTCAAACAGCCCATAAATCATTATTCATTCAACTTTCCAGCATCGCACTCATTAATAAATTACTGACTGGGTCAGACTCCTTCAGTGTAACAAATGGAATCGGAGTTTGGAAATTGAACCAGACATCTAATGCGTCTAATTGAATATTTAATTAGTTTATATTTACAATATTTGCATAAAAAGTCAAATAACATTGTAGCCTTTTGTATATTGTTGGACTCTTGATCCATATATTCATCTTTTCATTTCGTGAACCACTTTGATATCTCCATGGTGATTGAAAAATCTAGATGTAGTCAGTATTTGGGAATGTCAACTGACAGCAACACTAAATGTTTCAGCGGGTGAGGAATGTTCAAGCCATCCACCATGTTCAGCAAATTATTAGTAATTTATGCCCTGCTGATTTAACTTTTCACCACTGGTAAAACCTCGTAATTGGCAGTGTACGCCAACTATGTGATTATTGACTACATTTGCTTTAATTTTTATTAATATTCTCATGGTAGGCGCTCAGCCATTTAAATTATATTTACGGATATGGTATATCAAGAATATGGTCCAGCCAATCATGAAACAATATGCATATCTGTGAAGCCCATATCTAAAATGTCAAACATAAATCTGAAACGGTATGATAAAAATGGTGGAAAAATTGTTTAATTCCATTTATATAAAATACTATAAAAGGTTCTGAACACCAAGGTGATTTCTGCTCACAAATTATAATGAATGGAGAGTTATTAGCTCGGCAACATGTCTTCATCATAGCTCCTCGTCTACTTCAAGGAAACTGAGGGTGAATTTACATATTCTGCTTTTAATGCATTGTAGCAAAGGTCAATTTAACACATAAGCCAGCATACCTTCATGAATTTGAATTCTATTCTGCTCAATAAATTGTGAGTGAGTGAGTGAAGAAGAGTCGAGAAGTAACGGGATTCAGGTCCGTAATTCACTGACAGTTCTGTTATATTCTGTTGTCATCAGAGTCCAAAAATATATCCTCTGCAGGTGCTGCCAAATTAAATTAATTAGATAAGTCATTTCAACAACACTGCGGTTGTTTTCTCCACACTTCCTCTGCATGTCTGCCATGGTCTCTCACAATAGAATCAACACATTCCTTTCATTATTTTCATGTATCTATAGTTTCCTCATACAGAAAGCACCAATATGTTCATACCACTTGACAAACCAGTAAAATAATGTTAACTTGATTATGAACTTGGGACATATTATGGACATACTGTATTATAAGCCATCCTAATGCATTATGATACCTTACAGCAACTTAAGATGCATTCTGGATGTTAGAAGAAAGAATGACACATTCCAGGAATAACAAAATTCATAATCGAAACACAGACTGATTTAAGCCTGTTGATTAGTCTGCTGGTGTTTGCATTTTCAGTCGGTCAACAGTTACCTACCAAGATAACGTTGCACCTTCCATTTTATTCATAAAAGCTGAATGCTTGAGCTTCAGTTGACAAACTAAATAACCTCTTCTTTCTTCCCTCCCTGTTTTCTCTCTTCCCCAATCTATCATCCTCCCCTCTTGACTCCCATCGCTGTTTCTTAGGTTGCATCATAAATCAGTGAATGGAGTGAAAACGTTGTCCCCCCCAAAGTGTTTCTACACGAATGCCACTGTGCACTATGGCTTTTTATTCCTATGTGATGATGAATAATGTTCGTGTAGGAATTGAAGCCATTGTACACGCGGTGAGAGAGCAACATGACAAAAGCGCGCCAGAAGAGAGAGAGCTCCTCGCCACCTGTTCAGCGGTTCTCGTACTGACTGCCACTGACTGTTGAATGTTTCCCTGTAGTGAATGTATATCTGCGCTCCACTTTGACATGATGACTTAAGTGCTGATCTGAAGACAGAACAAAAATGAAGTCAACATGTGTTGTTGTTGCCTCCAGACACAAACAGCTTGCAGTGCTCGGTGCACGCGGTGACAGCTGCAGTCCGCGGGGATGGAAGTTTGAACATTTGCAAAACATGTGATGAACAAAAGAAGAGAAGAGCAAGTAGAGACCAATACATATCTTTATTAACCAACTATAAAAGAGGCACTTAGTGAAGCACTTAGCAACTTTACAACTGCATTTCCCTTTCATCTCACTCTGTTTCTTTTGCACATTATTAAAATAAAACTTTGACATGAAGCATTGCACCAAAACAATCTACCTAAAATATTATACAATATAAGATAGATACAGTATAAACAAGATAAAGCACCTTTGCTGTAGTCGTAAATACTATTTATTCATAATTAAACAGTTGGCGTAACAGACACAGACAATTGTGATTTGTGTGTGGTATTATCAGTGCATGGGAAGAACTCCAAATACAGGTGTTGGGACTGTGACGTCCTCGTATGCACCTGGGTTGAAACATGGAAGCGTTCCTACTTTTTGGTTTTATCAGCCTACATATGAAGTACTTGGATGCTTTACACAGTATCTTCAATGGAGAACAGAGAACCAGTAAAACAATTGATTGAATGTGTTGTAACTGCTACAGATCTCATGTTCATTGACATTCACATTACATCAAAGCACAATGTAGCACCATGTGTATACAGAAGGATCATATGATGAATGTCAATGCAGTACAGTTAAAACAATGATACGAAATGAATATGTTGGAAGCATGTACAAAAGGTGCACAGACAATAGTCTCAGTCAGTTATGAATATGGTCCTTTTCCAGAAAGACTGAATAAGACTGCTAAGATCCAATGCAAAATGAACATGCATTTCTTAGAAGAAAATATTTTACTTTATTTTCAAGTACTCTTTTTTTTCTGTCCTTTAGGTACATGAAATATAATCTCGGTAAATAGATAATATCCAACAAAGGAAAAGCAGAAAACAATTCAATGATTTTCCCAACTAGCATATTCATTTTTGACCCAAAATTCATATCTTCCATTCGTCCTCACATTTGTGTAATAACAACACATGTACAAAGAAGACATAAAGTGACTACGTAAGTATTTAAGGATAACATTTCACAGAAAAGAGCTGTGCAATCTCATTCACCACAAGGAATTGTCTTAAACATTTATAACTGTGAAATGTACAGTCTCTTATTCACAGATCCCTCGCTCCCCACTCAGTTAATAGATTCTGATGTGTCCTTTCTTAAAGGAATCTTAAAGCTAGTGAGTTTTTGGCCAAACAGCTGGCTTAAGAGGTGGTTCTGGGACTCTGCTGTCCTGTAGGAATGGCTCTCCATTGACCTAACACCCATTTTTGGCCTAGATTTATTCAAAGAATTGTTCATGGGAAGTGACGAGACTTTAGAAATAGGGGCATGCAAAGGCCACCCCAGAGGTCCCTTTTTGGCTTTGTAATCCCCGTGAAGAGGAGTCACAAGCTCAGCTTTCTTTTGTGTGCAGCTATCAAGCAAGCTTCTTTTTGACGGCAAACACAAGTTAGAAGTCTTGCACTTGGAAACTATTTTGTTGCTAACGACGTCGTCCCTTACTGAGGACAGCACCGGGTAGTCGTTGGGTCCGTCTGTCTTCCTTTGCAGAGAGGGGTTTGCACACTTGCTGGAGCGGAACTTCTTTTTGGCCCGAGAGTCAACGCCATAGTTCTCTTGTGTGGCTGGAGAGGAAAACCTCTGCAGACTGTGGGGGGATTTCGAGTCTTTCCTCTTCTTCTGTGGTCTCACAGATTCTTTGTCCTCATTTGAGGCTGAAGCGTCGAGGGAAACCTTGGAGTGGCGGACCGGTGTGACCTCTGCAGACTTCGTGCTGCTCGTTGTCGTGACGCGTTTAGTCTTGTCACTTTTGGCCGGGGTGACTTTGTCTTTCATCTGACTGCGAACGTGCTGCTCACCACCTTGAGATAAAGTCAACTGTTTGCTGTCATTTTTGGAAGCTTTCAATGAGGGAGGCCACTGCTCATCCTCCCTCACACCAGCAGCCAAGTCAGGCTTTGACTCAAGGGTCTTTGAAAGGATTGGACTTTCTCTTCGGCGAACAAAAGCGTCCTCACGAGATGGAAGTGAATCCGTCTTTTCAGTCTTATTTGTCGCACCTTCAGCAGAGCCTTCCTCAGCCTTAAGAGTCTCCTCCCTACTTCTCCTGTCTTTAGACGCTGACCAAGAGGATTTCTCTGCTCGAATGCAGAGTGACTCATTCTCCTCTTTCACGTCAATGACTGGGTCAATTTCCTCTGTCTTGGGTGTAGCACATTCTGAAGAGCCCATGTGAATAGAGTTCTCCAGCTTTACAAGTCGTTCCGAGTAGTCCTCAGCAATGTCCTCAGTCTTCACATTTGTATTGCTTGGGTCGCTGTGGTATTCATGAGTGATGGTCTGTGTGGAGTCCTCTGCTGTGGACATAGAGGGTTTTGAAGTCTCAGAGCTTGGGTTTAAGTGCAGTGAGCTGACACTGGCAATGCCGCTGTCTGAGCTATTCTCTTGCATACTGTCAGAGCGGTTTCTCCTCTTCTTACTTGGAGGGGAATCACATCCATCTTCTTTGGAGGCAGATGCTTTTACCGGTCTGAAGACACCTCGGAATTTGAAAATGCGGTTCCCCCCGGACAGGTGCTTCTCCATGTGGCGATCAAACTGCTCTTTTTTAGAGAAGGTGTAGTTACAGGTGCTGCAGATGAACGATTTTTTGATCACATGCATGACATCGGCACAGAGCTCACAGGTGTAGAGGGTGGTGTGTTTTGAATCGAGCTCATCAACCTCCTCATGCGCCCTCTTCAGGTGGACCTTTAGCTCCTGGGCCTCCTGATAAGAAACGGGGCATTTGTGACACAAGAAAATCTTTTCCAAATTGTGAACCACCAAGTGTCTCTGGAGTTTAAATGGTTTAGGAAATTGTTTCCCACAGTGGTGGCAGTCTCTTGAGGGGTCTTTGCAGTTGGGATGCATCTCCACACTTTTAGGTGTCTCGGTTTTGTGGAGGACCTCCAGTGGGGTCAATGTGCTCTGCCTCCCTCCCGCTCCACTGCTGCTTTTAGTTTTGTGAACTTTTGGCCCCGTCCCTTCGGAGGGTTTCCCCTCTACCACAGCGCTGACTACAACAACAGCTTTTTCCTGTTCTCTAATGGCTTTTCTGGGTTCTCTGTTGGCTTTGCTGGGGCGGTGCTGCATGATTGAGGTGATGAAGTTCTTCACGGCTGTCTCCTGCATGACGCAGCCGGGAATGCCTAATATGGAGCCTTGAGTCTGACCCCTCCGGGCGAACTGAGTGGCATGCTCTCGTAGATGTTCATTGTACATACACACATCTGATATCTCCTTCAGGCACATTCCACAGGTCCAGACACCTGTCTTGCTCTTGGCATGTTTCTCCCTCAGATGGTCTCTCAGTTGCTCCCACGAGCTGAACTTACGCTGGACACACATGTAGCAGGTTGGAGGTGGAGAAGGGTTGTGGGAGAGTTTGTGAAAGTTCAGCTCGCCCAGGGTGAGGAACCAAGTGAAGCACACTTTGCACTTGTACTGCTTATCTTTGACCTTTATCCCACAATCTTGATGTTTTCTGCCTCGCCGCTCCGTCACTTTCTTGGACTTTTCCTCATCTCGGTTCTCCACGTCAACAGTTGCCATAGGAGGAGCCACTAAAATACCTTTTTTGGAGTTTAAGAACTGAATCTCAGGAAGTTGAAATGTGGTCTTGATGTTTTGGATGTCAATGCTGTGGTTGGTTTGAACACTCTTTGTGACACATGGCTCGACAGTCAAGAGGGGCGGGGGCGGAGGGCAGGGTGCAGTTGGCTCTTCTACTTTACAGGTGCTGGGGTCAGAGGTCACCGTTGAGTTTGAATCAATCCATTCAATTGAAGATTTAGCAACCGTGCTCTCGACTGGACTCGAGGGGCTGTTGCCAACCCCTTTAACATTCTCGTGAACATCCTGCTGGTCACTTTGGGTAACACCAGTCTTTAATTTGCTGTTGTGGCACATATTCAACATGAGGGCATCATCGGTTGATATCGTCTCATTTTCACAGCGATTAGTTTGTTTGTCCGTGAGCGTCTGCTCTGCTTGGTTTTTATTGTCCTGATCTTTGCTTTGCATGGACGTCTCTGAGGGAGGGTAGTCCTCAGTCGCATTGGGTTTAGGTGATAGCTTCTGTCTTTTGTTTCTTCTACTGTACACCCTCGTGCACTTTTTCCTTTTTGCTTCCTCATCTCTGGGGAAACAATTCAAATCGGAGAGAGGATGTGGCTTGTCTGAAGGGCCACTATTGTCCTCACATTTTATCCCCATGGCTTCCACTTTGCTAAGCACCTCTTTGGCGAGGCTTTCTTCTGATCCTTTCTGTTTACACATCTCTTCCACAGCGCACAGACACTTTCTGGGCTCCTCACATTCCCTGATTATATCATTGTCTACAGATATCGCACTTTCAACATTATTATCTGTACAAACATCCCCATTCGCAATCTCTTTCATGCTTGTGCATTTAATTTCTTCCAGCTCAATAATCTCATTTAGCGCCACAGTTTCATGAAGAACTTTGGTCTGTTTTGTTGGAGATGGCGGTGCATTGTCAGAGCCCGAGTTTGAAGTAATCGGGTGAGAGGATTTCTCTGTGCCAGTAACAGTTTTGTCATTGATGTGCACGTGGTCTGCTGGAGATTTGTGGAGATCAACTAGTCCACTGCTTTTGAATTCAGGATTGATAGCTTGAAGTATGTCGGTTTTTAATATATTTAGAAGCTCATCTGAGAAAGAGTCTGGCTGTATCTGTACATCACTGTTTTTGTTCTTTCTAGCTTTGTTGTTCTTTTTTGCTTTTGTTGGCAGCAGAGGGTTTTGGTGACCTATTTCACCCACTGGCACAACGTTGGTTTCTTCCACGGCTGACTCATTCTCTGCTTCTTTGAATACGAGAGTGCTACTTGTCTCCGGCAGCCCATCTATTTTACTTGGACAACAGGTATCTGAATCATCTTTATGTTCTTTCTCTGTAGTTTGGGATGCTTCCTGAATAACTATAGTCCCCTGATGGCTTGATGTTGTGCTCTGTGAGCCAATGTGCTTTTTACTTTTGACCGAATGTTTCATGGCCTGATGTCTCTTTAACCCAGGGACGGTCCTAAAACTCATGAGGCAGATTTCACAAAGTTCTTTCCCCTGTTGAGTGTCATTCTGTGTCCTTTGTTTTGACATTTCTTTGTGTATTTGAAGGATTGTTGAACACTGGTCAGTCTCTGTTGTTGGTTTCTTCACTGATTGGTCTGGTGGAAGAGGCATTTGTTCATTTTCAAAGATGACCATTGGTTTACGAGTTGGCGGCCCATCTGAAATGTCTTTTCTGATAAGTGTACTGTCCTCAGCAGAAGCCTCATGAGAATTTAAATGATCAGATTCCTCCTTTCTCACAAGGTCCGTGTGAACAGGTCCAACAGGATCTTGGTAAACCTCCAAGTCGGTCTTTGCATTACCACCTAAGGAATCTTTACTTGTTATTTCAGGTGGGAGACCCAATGACAAACCTGTGAATGTCCCACTCTGCTGGAGGACCAGTTGTTCATCTGATAAACTGAGTTTAGCTACAGGCTCTGGGTTCAATGATAGCGCTGTGTCTGTTTCACTTTTGTTAAAAATTGGTGCAGGGTTAACTCTCAGGTCACACGGTTCACAGTCATCTCTGGGACTCTGCTTGATGTCTGGATGCTCTTCAGGTTTACTGGCAGGTGAACTTGGTATATAGTTGTATTGATTCAGTTGTGGAGGTTCGTCTGAAACGTTGTTGTAGTTGAGAGGAATGAGCTTCAAATCATACATCACATCTTTCTTTTCAAGACAATCGGATACTTCTGGTGGTTCTGTTGAGCAGGTCACTGGAAGTGGAGAGGGAATGGAGGTTTCAGAGCTGGTGGTTTTACACTCTATGACACCCAAGTCCAGGAGAGGTGGGCTAATCAAAGAATACTCCATCTTGGCTGTTGTGTCCAGTTGTTCTTCAGTGTTTATTGCCTCTTTGACGTTGCCGTTTTCTTCCTGGTTTATGGGGGATTGCATATTTTTGATTGAGCCATGGTTAACAGACACATCATCACAGTCGCTTTGTGACTGACATGAATCCTCTTCCATGTTCCATTTCTGCATGGGTGTTTGATGAGAGATTTGTAAAAGATGACTGGTTGGTTTGGCAGTGTGTAGAAAGAGACAGTGACTTTCTTCTACCTCTTCTCTGCATGGTGAGTTTTGGTGACTTGCCATAAAATCAATAGGAAGGTCTTCTTTGATGTCTTGTACAATTAAAATCTCTTCTTGTTTCTGAAAAGCAAGACCTGAGTCACTACACGAGTTATTAAATGGAGTATCTTCGCAGTAATCACTGTCAATGATGTCATCAGACTGGGAAAGAACCAGCAGTCCCTCTGCGGACTGGGTGTCTTGGAAGGGTGAGCAACAACTAGTGCTCTCTGCATTGGTTTTCATCAGTATTGGACTGCAGGGCTTGTCCATGGCGACTATCTCCACCGACAGGTCAGTTGTTGGACCTGTACTGTAAACCGGGCTGCAGCTCTTAGAGGGAGACAGTCCAATCAAATGATCCTGTTTTTCTGTTTCAACCGTTATTTCCTCGTTTACACCGTCTGAGAGATTACATTTTATTTCCTCAGCATGTGAAGAACTTATGTCTCCAGTATTAACATGAGTATCAGGGGACCGTTCTTCGACTGCTGTTTTAATTGCGTCCAAACTTTTTCCGTCAATGTCTGGACAGGCGTCGTGTAGAGTTGGTGTAGAAGGATGGCAGACAGACTGACCATTGATTCCCTTCACTGCCTCAGCATCCTCGCCAGCTGTGGTTGAATGTACTGGACCGTCACTCCTGTTTTTAAATAACTGATTTATATCTTCCGCTGCTACTTTACTATTCCCGCCAGACACCTTAACCACATGTGGGTCATGTGTCACCACACTTGAGCAGCGAGGAGACTCGATCAAATTACTATTCTTGGTGATATCCTCCTCTGATGTAACTCCTGTCTCAGCGTTGCTCCCACTGTTTTCTGTGGGCTCACTTGGCTGTGAGGAAATTGGCTGGTATTCATCGACTGTGAGGTCAGAGCTGGTCGAGAGAGATGACAGTGACTCATTCAGAATAAATTCAATATCATCGTTCTGCTCATTGATATTTCGAGGTGATAATGTATTCTCTTTCCCGGTAATTGCTTCCTCTTCGCTGTGATCTTCTTTCTCAACTGCATCAGTTGCCTGACATTCAATTTTGTGATGTTGACTGGTGAGAGTGGTGACATTTGGCTGCTTGTGTTCTGATACAACAGGTTCTTTTTGGAATATAGAGTCTGAAATCACCTCGAGGCTTTTCATGAGGTTTTCTGTGTATCTTTTCTGTTCTAAAATGTCTTCCTTTGTTTCTACTGGAGTCTCATTTTCAGCGTTTCTTTCCACTGCTTCCTGGTTATGGTGGAGCTGTGGGTTTTCAATATGTGAAGCCGTGGTGATAACATTTGGGGCATCGTCTTCTTTTTCATTGAAATGTTCAAGTGCCTCTGGTTCATTGTGAATTGGTGTGTGGGTAGTGTGATGTCCACCCATTAGCTCAAACTGGAATGGACTGGACCATGGTTCAGTAAAAGATTCCGAGACCAAACTAGTCACTGATCCTTCCAGTGTTTGCACAGGACACCTCATATCCAGTCCAGTGCCTCCACTCTGTGGCTCATCACCAAGACGTAAAGGTGAACATTTGCTCATTTTCAGCTGCTTGGAAACATCCTGAGCTTCTAGTGGTGGGCTTTCCAACTTAGTTGACTGCAGCTGGTTTTCAAGCTCATTCACTATTCTCTTTATCTCTAGCTCATCCTCTGATGCACAGCTGTTGAGATTTGCACTGTAGTCGATTATCTTTTCTGGCAGAGACAAAGGAACATGATTGTAATCTGGTTTCTTTTCATTTGATTTATCAGAGCTGTCTTTGTACTGAGATATCTCATCTGGTAGTACAGGGATAACCAAAAGGTTCCAGTCTCTTTGTTCCAGAAAGGGAGAGAAGGAGGACACAAACTCTTCCTTTTTGTCAGCTGTGTCTTCTATTGAATGAAAACTGTCTTTCTGAATTGGCATATCTGAGTAGAGGCCACTGTCGAATCCTGTGAGATCCCCAAACATTGTTGAGGTGTCAAATGAAAGTGGGGATTTCAAGAGCCCCTGTTCCTGGTCCAGTGGGTAGGGCATGAGGTGGAGTGTATCTTTTTGTATCAACGGGCCTTGGCTCACAGTTGGAGATAGGCACTCCTCATTCATCAAAGTGGTGCAAAGGGATGATCGCCTGTGTGCGTTTAGGCCATTGACTAAAGTCATAGCCTCTCCCACCATGCTGACATTGTCACTCTGTTTTTCAAATGTGGTACTGTCTGATAGCCCTGGCTGTGTAGCTTGGGGCTCCTCGCTTCCTTTGCACAGTCCGTTTCTGTCAATATTGAAGTCAGCTTCTTTGTTGATGGTGGGAGAGTGTGACTCCAACTGTAGTGGCTTGCTGTCTGCTCTGCTATACTGAGTTGCTTCTTCCTTGGGACACAGATTGTCTGTTCTCTGGAGGCTGTTTCTGTCTGAACTGACTGTGCTGCCAGCTTCTTTACTGGGAGACACCAGCTTCTCTCTTGATTTGTGATTGGGAGAGGTTCTGCTTTTTTCAAACCTTTTGATTGTGTCTTTTTGGGATGAGAACACTGGATCAGCAACTTCTGGATTCTTCTTTGAGACCTTTTTGTCATCAGACTGAATGGCTTTGTCAGTATCATACTTCTTGACAGATTTAGTGAATGTCAGTGCTAGTGTGCTAGACTCTTTACATAACTTCTGTGGAGAGGACCTTTCATAGGTTTTCTGATCTGGAGACTTTTTGAAGTCTGTCCTCTTCTCACAGTCGGATTCAGCGCGATCACTGCTTTTGGGGCTGTTGATACTATCGCTTGAAACACTCACAGATGTGCTCAGTTCACTGCTCGTGGATGACCTGCTACCCCTCCTCCTGAGTTTCTGGTGAGAACCATGTTTCTCAGGTGAGAGAGAAACCTCCTCAATTTGTTTCACCTCAAAGCACTCCTTGGACTCATGTCGCCATGCTGCCTGGTCCCTCTCACTCCGTGCTCGCCATTTGCACTCTTTGCTGTATGTGTATTTACAGCGGCTGCTTTGATTCAGCCGGCCTTGGCTTGCTATCTTAACGGGCTCACATTCATCATCTGAATCCGAGACATAGTCGTATTCTCCAAATGCAGGGTTCTGTACCGTGGGAGTTAGTCTTTCCATCACTAAGGAAAACTGGAGGTCTTTAGTACCTTTAACGTGAAGCTTATGGAGCTTATTTTTCTGTTGAACTATTTTGTGAATAAGTTCTTTACTCCAGGTGCCCCCTCCAGTGCTTTTCCTCTTGCTCTCTTTCACTGGAGTCCTTGAGGTTGGAGATGTGGAGGGCTGTGAGGGTGATGACCATCGAAGTGCAGAGCTGTCCTGAAAGCTTTTAACACCATACCGCTCAGAAAACTTACTGGATAAGAGAAACCTTTGTGTACTTTCCTTTTCATCCTCACTCTTGAACAGTTTTCTTGCCTCTTTCAATTCGTTGTCTTGTTCCCTCGTCTTTTCCCTTGAGGCAATTCTTGAACTATTATGAGAGACTTCTTTTTTTATGAGAAATTTCTCGGCTTGTTCCAAGTTCAGAGATCTTTTCTCAAGTTTGCTTTCAGTGTACTGTTTATCCGTCTCAGATTTCTCAACATCAGAGTCATAGAAATACTTTCCCTTTTTGAAAGACCTGTCATACTCTGTTGCTTGTTTATTTTTGCTCTCAAAAAACAGAGATTCTTTGGTTTTCAGGCATTGTTTGTTTGATGTTGCTTTGACAGTAGTGAGGTCATCATCAGCAAACGCATCGATAAAGCTACTGTCTATCTCTGCATTGTCTGATTGATATCCCAGTCCATTTAAGGCTTCTGTGATTAGGCTGTCTAATTTGGCATCCTCCATTTCCAGGTCAGGAAGAGGGATACCCGTACCAGAGAACAAGTTGAGTTTCATTGCATCATCCTTGATGTCTCCTTTAGTTTCACTGTCGCATATCAGTTCTCCATTTTTATTGAGGCCCAAAAGCGAAAGGTGAAGGTCAGATGGGCACCGTGACATGGAAAGATTTGACACTGCTTTTGCTGGTTCTGCATGAAACTTTCTATTGTCCTCCATCTTTGATATGTTTTTGAGTTCATTTTGAGCAAACATATGCTGAGCACAGTATTGCTTATGGCCTAGAAAGGAAGCCAGGTTGTTGAAATTCTGATCACACTGCTTGCATGTCAGAAGCACATCTAACTGGTCAAGATTTGCTGCGGCTAAAGAGGTAGCTAAAAGCTGATGTGCAGAGTATGGCGGTGGTGGCTGATGATGCTCTAGCCCAAAACTATCTATGTAACCGTTGTTTCCATCCATAGACGTTTTTGGATGTGTGCTGTTTTGCAGGTAGCTCATCATGTCGTCTTTGGCTCTGTTTGACGCGTAAGGAAGGTTGCTTGGAGCATCTGAAAGAAACTGGTGAGGGTGAGCGCTCAGGTGATCTGACAGTAACTGTGCTTTGGCTTGGGCCGGGTGATAAAACGTGTGAGAGGGTGCTGACTTTGACATTTGACTGTCCTCTGAACTGATGTTAACAGGACTGGTGGATGCTGGGGAGAGGGAGGAGCAGGTACTACTGGACGCAGGGTTATGGACTGGCGAGTGCAAAGGAGATTCATAAGGTGACACCATCATAAGTCCCATAGGAGGGACCTGCAATGGAGGATAGCTGTAGTTTCTTGAAGCTGCTGGAAGAGACTGGTTGAGTCCAAAATATACTGCTTTGTTTTTGGATTCACATACTTGTGCGTGGCTCATGTCCACTTTAAAAGTTGAGACTGTATTACTGCTATGTTTTACAGTCTCCTGTCTTTGGTTTGAAAACCCATCACTGGTTCTGCTGTTCTGAAATGAGCTTGGGTTTTTCAGGGAGCTGTGTTTATGTGATTCGCTATCATCCTGCCAGTCAGAGGGAGAAACCATGTACGGCAATTTTATATTGCTTATTTGCCGAGATAAGTCAATTCTGTTTTGGTTCGACAAGGCATGGGTTGGCCGTATCTGCTGCCAGGTCAGTCTGCTATTTTTAGAGGAGTTTGGCCTTTGGTCAAGTGCTGGCTGGTTCTGAAACTGATACTTGTCATTCATATCAGGATACTGAATTGTGTTTTGATCTACAGTTAAATGTGTCTTATTAGGCCCGTCCCATGAGTGTGGCAACCTATTTAGAACCTTGTTATTGATGTTTTTATCGAATGACATTATGCCTGTGTGAATGTCACTGACTGGAGGGTTGTTAAATGTTTTGATGGGAAAGTGCATTTGAGAGCCTGGGCGTTGTGAAATATGTCTTGCATGGTGCACACTTCCTTGAATGTGTGTTCTTTGGTTGGCAGCTGTGTCTTTAGGATGACAGTTCCTCTTAGTCCCCGAGGTGATGGCTGCATCCCTGCTGTCTGCCTGTGCCATAGTGTCTGTGCCGTCAGACAGGGCAGTCTTCCCCTGCTCTGACTGCTGTGAGCTGGAGCCAGAGCTGTCACTACTCGCTGAGTCCTCACTCAGATGTACCCCTTGAACAAACTGTGACTGTGGGGGTTGAGGATAAGCACTTCTATCCTCAGGCTGCTGTTCATTACTGAACTGAGTGCTGTTCTGTGCAATGTGTTGCCCTTCCCCAGGCGTAAAGGAAAAAGAGTTTTGGTTCACATGAACAGAACCTTGCGAGGAGTTTGTAAAGTCTTGGGATTGGGGGTTCTGTTCACAGACAGAGTCAGAGGTGGATTCTTCCAGAAAATTATATCCATATTGATATGGACCAGGCAGAAAGGTCTTACTAGTTTCTGTAAGGACAGTGGATTTTTGGGGTGACACCCCATAGTTAGCACCATTAAAAGTCCTTTCAGGAGACTGCCATACAGTAGAGCCGCTCAGCTGAAAGTCAGTCAGGATCAGCTGGCTGCCAGGCTGTGTGCTATTGTTCTCCATTGAGGCAGGCTGCTGCTGCTGCTGCTGTGACATGGGTGGATGTGGGTGAGATGACGTTCCACTTGAGGAAACCAGTGCCTGTGAGGTATAGCTTGGGGAGGTGAGGTTAGAGGAGGTCTCCTGGAAGCAGCGGCTATAGTTGAGCTCTTCTTGCTGTAGTTCGGCCTCTCTCTCTGGTATACTGGGAACGTGGAATCTGTAGCTGCCCGAAACTGGGCCACGACTGGTCTCCAACTTCTTGGGTGGCGCAACTTTCTGCTGTGGGTAGGCAATACCAATGGTAGGGTTGGAGCGTGGATTTGTAATGCTAAGTCTGTACAGCTGCTGCGGGTTGGCACGCTCCGTCTTTCCTGACCGCTTCCCCTTCTCTCGGCTGCGTCCCTTTCCACTCGGGGACTGGGGGCTGCCTTTGCCACTCGACCAAGTCCTGTCAGTGGCAAATTTGGATCGGTTCTGCAGTGAGCTGAAGTCAATCTTCCCTGTCTGCTGTGGCCGTATGACAGCCTCACGCTGCTGAGGAAAGTCCCTTCCCTTATCTAGTTTTTCAACTTTGGCCCCTTTGCTGCTGCTTCTGGCCTCAGTGCCTGTACTTGAAAAGTGCTCTGAAGACTCCTTTGTGGTTTTGTCACTCTGCTGTTCCAGCGCTGTCCCTTCATCCTGGAGTTTGGACTCAGCGGCCAGCTCTTTGACAGCATTCATTCGCTGAGTCTCTCCTGCCATGGCTCACAACGCGTGCTGTGAAGGCCTGGTCCTCAGAAATGCTATCTGGGAGACAGGGGCATCGTCTTCTCTGTGGTATGAATCAGTAAATGTCCAGTGGCGGGAACTGCAAGGACAGGGCTGCTCGCTGCAGGATCATCTCTTCACTTTCATTGTGAACCGCTGATCCGGCACCAGAGCTAAGCAGGCCTGCAGGGAACAGAGGAGAGAGAAGATCAGTCGTCAAGCTTTTACTGTAAAATTAAAAAAAGTAATGAAAGTGATTATAACATGTTCTATTTTAAAATCAGTGCAATAACAATATCCCTCGCTTCTGCCAGCAGAGAGCACTATTGCAGCATTTCACTGTGGCGCTGTCACTGTACAAAGAACCAGTGTAATCAATGCGGAATTTCAAAATACTGCCAAACTCATACTCCAAGTCTTGGAGATCCTACTAACATTTAACTTATTTATTCTTGAGAACCACTAAAACATTTCAAACAAGTACATACAGATTCATCTGAGTGTTGCTTTCTCGTTTTATAACTGTTGAACTGATGGCTGTCCAAGCATCACAGTCTAAATCCTCTCAATAAACAATCACACAAAGAAAGCAGTTTGGGTTTGAAACGATGAAGCTCAGTACAGTACTAATGATGAGAAAAATAAAGAACATGGATCCAAAAAGCATTGCCAGTAAATGAATCACAGACTCCTTAAGTGCAGGGAGACAACAATGCCACAGTGTTATATTGCTACAGAGGGCTGCAGGTTTAGATCATGGAGGAATATCAGGCATTAGTCAGTCAGCCATTAGACAGTGAGAACTGACCGCTGTTGCCTTTCCACAGGCATCCCAGAAACAGCCTCTCAGGTCCCAGTTTACTTTGGCCCTCCACTGCTTCTGCTTCGTTTGAGGTAAGACCAGTTGAAACTTGGAGGTAGCACCAACATTAAAATGCTAGGCCTCCTTGTCAGTTTGCCCTGGATATTACTAACACCCCAAAGTGTGGAGGTGGCCATTTAGCCAAAGGATTTGGGTTGAAATCTCTTTTCAGGCTACCATCCACACTGTTGAAGTGCTCTTGAGGAATACACATTCCTTACAGATTTTAGGGAGCACTCATGGTTTTTTTAAGAGGAGTGAGTACAAACAGTACAGTTACATTCCAGTATTGCTGTATGAATGTGGCACATGTGAGCTTTGTATTGGGTCTCTCCATCAGTTAGTTTCAAGTTTCAAGTTTTTATTGTCACATCCCCTTTTATACAAGTATAATCGGTTCGTGAAATTCTTATGTGCAAAACACCCGACAGCAGTAGCAGACTAAAAAAAGAATAAGAATGAGAATAAACTATACAATATCCACACAAAAAAAAGAAGAAAGTATTAACAATATATATATAAAACAATGTAATAGAATATACATCATGGCAATATATATATATAAAACAATGTAATAAAATATACACTTTTTTTGAGACTATATATATATGTATATACATACAATATATATATACAATATATATATATATATATATTAGTGATTTGCAATCAAGGTTATTGTCAAACAATCTTCCGCAGGATGCATTGCTTCACTGTACTATACATTTATCAGATCAGTTAGGGGAAAGCAGACAAATATGATATATATTTGTCCACATTAACCCTCGGTGGATTGACATCCTGAATTTGTGTACAAAACAAATAATTCATAATTTCAATCTATTTTTATGAGGCTAAAGAAGCAAATGTATGCATATATGTGTTTGTATTTCCTCTCAAAAGAAGCAGTAAATGTGCTCAATCTCTCTCTTCGGTCATTTTGTTGATCAGCTAGCTTACAGAAATACATTGATTTAATAAAGAAACGTGTTCTACAACCAAGTTACTATTTTATTTTTAAAGAAAATATTCTCCTTTTATGAAGTCTTACCTTTAAATTATTCAGCAATATTTCTCCTTATTTTTTTTTTCTGCAACTGGCCTAAATTCCTTTTGTGCAGATCCGATCGGATCATCTCATTGTTAAAGTTATGATGAGGTTGTTAGTTGCTGCTTCTCAGGGAGATGACAGAGTGCAACAAAATCAGTTATTTATGAACCCTGGTAAAACGATTTAACCCACCTGCAATTATGGTAAACCTACTTCTGTTTACAATTAAAATGCAGAAAGCTTCTACCGGACATGTCTAGTTGCCTTTCTAAATGCATACATCTAAACCAGCATGGCGTGTTGACTGCTTTACAGTGTATGTGAGAGCTCCCTGCCACAGTGAAATGGACTAAAGAGGCTTTGAGGGCTCTTTCTGCACACATATGTTCTCGAAGAATATTCAGTTTATAAAGTCAAACCCCTTTTCAGAGGCAGAAAGAGGAGGACAAGGATGCAAAAATCAGATGACATGGCTTGGCCTTTAGCATTGCTTCTTGAGGGCTTTGCTGACGTCCATGGACCAGTAGCCAAAGTGTCGAGATACCACCTGATAAATGGAATAGTGAGATATAACCCTCTACTTTTACTGAGAGGGATCACTCTCTGTCATGTGTTTCCTTGTCTCATCCTCTGGTAAACCTCTCAGGGGTATTTAGCAGGTTGGGAGGGAGGCTTCAGGCTGAGACCTGGCTGAGTGTAGACCTGGTTGTGAAAAATCACATCCCCTCTACAACGCTACAGAATCTGAAAGCTGGAGTGTCTGCAGCTCTCGCTCTGCCCCGAGTGGCGAAACTTGTGTGAATGGCCGTGGCAACATCTCCACCAGGATGTGCTTGATCAACAGTCACAATCATACATCATAGCCCAACTTTTTATTTGCCCAGACCGGCTGTTGAGGTTTGAGGCTGAAGATGAATGTCTCTAGCAACAAATACGGCAGTATGAGGATCACAGGGGCCTTACAGAAGTCACACCAATGCCTCAGCTGTCAGTTTACGAAGAGTACAGGGTCATTAATAACCTACAAATACCTTGTCTACTTCCACTACAGCCCTGAGCGGCTCAATGACTATTCCCTTGCACCAATGTCCTCACACAGACTTACGCATATCAATCTGCCAATTTGGTGGCGTCTTTGGTACGGCTTATTCTATTTTATCTTTAAAAGTATAAATTGCTCTTGGACTGGGTATAAAGCCAGTGCGGTGGCGACAGAATTGCAAGTTGGGCACAAGTTGATATTGAATCCTGTGTGACTGGTCTAAAATGTGTTCTATAAAAGTGAGTGGAGTTTTACAAGTCAATTAAGGCTGTGTGTGTGTGTGTGTGTGTGTGTGTGAGTGTGTGTGTTCGTGAGGCCTCCTGTCTAATCACCACGTTTCTCAAGCAGTGGCGCCCCATATGGCTTCACCACAACACCACCCTGATGCTTGAGACTGCTGAGTGTTGAATAACTGGTGTGTTTGTGGTATAGGTGCTGTGTGTTTTATGTGTGTGTGTCCACAAGTGCATAACTAAAACAAAAATGGAGAACGTTTTATTCATTACTTACACAAGGGCATGCCTTGGTTTCTTGGTAAAAGGTGCCTGAATGAAAAGTACATTTCCTGAGTCTTTTTCCTGTAATTTTGTGTGCAGGACCTACGTCGTGTTGGCTTGAGTGAATATATGCTGGTAGCACCGTGAAAGTCTCTGTTGACTCATCACATCAGCTTATTGAGCTCTAAATTGCTTTTGCCATTTCTATTTTCCAAGAGGCGAAAGCCCACAATGAGCTCCATACCACTCAAAGTCATTTACCTTAAAAAGCTTACGGTCTCTTTCTACTGAGCTATTCAACATTTCTGTTGATGTTTGTTCTGTAAAAGGAGAGCACCCAAAGGTGGCTAAACCAAATGGTATAAACAGACCATAGCAACTACGAGAGCTATTTTAACAGCATTCTTAGAGCCAAGAGAGGAGCAGCAGCAGGCCGAGCGATCCACTTCTATAAACAATGGCTCGCTTTATAATATTGTAAATCAATAACTGTTATTAGCAGGAACTTCCCAACTTGTTCAGCTTTTCCAGATGCTTGCTCACTGAAATATCACCACACAATCGTCTCAAAGACAACCGAGAGAGAGAAAACAGATGATGACGAAGGTTGATGAGATCAGAGGTGGTGGAGAGAACAGGAGAGAAAAGGAGGAAGAATACTCTTGATACATTCAGCAGGGAAGGCCTTTGCAGAGTGGCGTAACCACACTGAGGGATGAGTGTCAGGAAGTGAAGGGGGGTGGGGTGGGGGGGTATTTGGTATGCTGCGTAGCCCAGTAGGCTGTATAATCAGAGGGCTGCAGGAGGGAAGGATCAGGTGGCAGATTAAAAGCAGTCCGACTGCTCGCCTCACACCTCTCCAAGCATGACTGCTGCAGCCAAGGGAGTGCGCCGTGAGAGCGGCTGGCCCAGGCCCACGCTGGGGCGAGCCACCAAAACCTCGGTCAGCACGCCTTCCTACTCTTCTGTATTTTTGGAAACATCCATTAAGCAAGCAATTTGCCTTTAAGATCTCTGTGCTTATGTCCATTCAAAGGCAGAGTAGGAGGAGAGATATGTCAGTGATGTGAGAAGAGCCCAGCAGGCGTTCACAGCCATGCCACCACAGACTTATTTATACACAAGCTCTGGATGGAGACGTGTGAACACCAGTGGTCTGTCAGTAGTTTACTAACTTAATTTCTCAATTCATGATTTCCAGATAATGAATGAGTCATTTGTCTTCCTCCATACTGGTGACATTTTGTCAGAAGCCTTCTGAATATTTGAAAGATGCCAGAGAAAACCATCGGTGGAGCACTTCAAATGAAACAGTGAGCACAGTACTGAAGGAGGCTTGTTATACTCGTGCCTACCTAACTCCACCCTTAACCCAATGTGGTTAGCTGCGCCGTGGAGATGATGGAAGGAGAGTGTGGTGTGAGTGTGTCTGTGAGTGTGTCTCCGAGTGCCTGTGTGTGTGTGTGTGTAAGGGTTTTTTGGTGTGTAATTACAGAGGCTCCCCTTGCCCCCTCCCGAGTTTTTCCTCTTTCTCAGACAAGTTTTTTCTTTTATTTATTTTTTTCTAACCACTGGATTCTGGACTCAGTCTGTTTCCATATTGCGAACCACAGCATTCCACAAACATGATGGAATCTTTTTTTAGAGTGTTTTAATGTTATTTCTTCCTCTTTTTCACACAATTTCCTTTATTTCTGCACATCAATGGAATATTACGTGTGTCTTTGTAAAAAAACAGTAAACATGTGTGACAGATTTTCAAACATGACTGAGTAGAACAGGATATTAATGAAATGGCAAGCTAGACAACATTTCCTGACTCCCACTTTTAAACATGATAACCATATCTGTAGAGACCCAAATCCTTCTTTTACATTTTACAGCCTCCTGCATTCCTTTATTCAGCATATCAATATTTTCTTGTCCATTCGTCTGCCTGGGCCAAAGTATTTGATTTGCTCTCAAAATCAACAACGTTTTATTAAATGTAAAATACATGTTTAGATGGAATGGGACAGGAATGTATTAATGACAGCCCTCTGTAACCTCAAACTTAATGATCATGTTATGTCTGAGGTTACACACACATTTTAATAAGGGAATGTTTCTAAACCAAGATACAGTTTATATAAGCACTTGCTGAGATCACCACTTAAGAAGCTAATCTGTATTGGCGAAACATATTTTGATATTTAGAAGGTAAAAGTTTCTCAGCCTAAATTGTCTTTACAAAACAACACACCATAAGAGTGTCTTGAATTCTCAGTGATTAAACACTGGTAACCAGCGAGGGACATTTTAATGTGGTCACTGAGTCAAAATATTGAATCTGGATGTGGTGGATGGACTGAAGTACATTTTTATCCGCATATGACGAGTGTTATTGTAACATTTTCTCTCGTTCTCTCACCTTCATTGTTATAACCCTAGAGCTCATGGGCTACAATAGCATGTTGGCTTTACAGTATGCACTTATGTATCCAATAAATCCAGTGGCGTGCTGTGGGCCTGGGGCCTGGGCCTTCAGTGAGGTCCTACACAGTCCCACCCGAATTAATCCACCTCGTATTACTATCATTATGATGCCATGGCTCTAGACACTATACAGTTAGACAGAGACGCAGGATAACCAGGCGTTGCGTCACCTTGAAATTGACATTTATATTCAGAGAATTGCAGGGGAAGAGTACAATACAGTACAGTTCAAATAATAGGCAAGAACATACTCGAGTGCAACAGAGTTATATTAATATTCTTCTTCTATCCATTTCTGGTCCACAAACTTTAAGCTTTAAGTCCAACTTTTTTTTACAGTGTGTTCACTAAACAGCGCATTGTCACCCAAAGCAGTTTCACCGTGATGATGAAGATGAAAGTTCCTGTTTACCCAAACACATGACACAATTAATGAGTCTTTTCAATATTTCCCTATTTTTCTTCATCTTTTCGTTGTGCAGCTCCGTTGCCCTGCGCGCTTGTTCGTTGATCTGTAGATCCGCTCGGGTGTCCCCAGAAGTTTTCAAAGCACCATTGCTTGTAAGTGCCGAGCCGTACTTTGGTGTCTCGTTGCTGCCTTGGTTAGACAACTCAAGTTTGCAAAGCCAGTGTGGCTCCAAACACCAAATCGATCACTTGCAAATAATAGGCATTCCCAGCAGTCCGGTGTGCAGAGCTTCTCGGAGCCTGTGAGCCATTGGTAGCGCTCGTAGTTGGAACTTTGAAAGTGGCGAACGAACCTCTTCCCCGCCTGTGACGGGCTTTGTAGTGTCGGCGTCGGTCTTAAAGTTCGTCTTGAGAATGGCGTTATAATTATATCCTCAACCAAATCGATATCTTCTCCTCCTTCCGCCATTGTGGGTTGAAAAAACAGCTTAGTAGTACGCAAATTAATTCGTTTATCAAATTCAGTTTCCTAGTTCTGAGGTTCTGCATATACCTGCCCATAGGACCCGCCTCTCAATATTAGTAATCCAATCAAAAGACGTGCAGCACTACGCCTGCTAGCTGGCTCCTGTGCCGGTTCCGGGGCCAGCTAGCTGGCCTACAGGAGCCAACTCTAAAGCTGATTGGTTGACACAACATTTTCATTCCCATTAACTTTAAGCTACCAGCGCCCGCAATGTTGATTCTGAAGGCCTAAGGGCAGATTTTAGCCCCCTGGCAACACACGATGGCTGAATATGATTGGATAAAAGATCTTACATAAAGACCAGCCCTCCAAATCTCAACCTGGGGCTGGAAGCAGTGCAACCAAGAGGAAAGCTATGAAATGAAGAGTATAACTCTTATTCTGGGGAATAATTGAATACATATTTGTGGGAACATTTATTTTAAAAACAAATTCTATTCTGATGATGTTTAGGCCAGCAGAGAAGGCCTTGCTGGCCCTGACGGCCCACCACTGAATAAATCAATGTTTTGTTATGAGATGAGTTCGGTCCACGACCGGAGAGGTGAAAACCTCGAGAGGAGACTGGGCTTGCAGAGGCAGAGTTACAACTTGAGTGTCAGCGGCCTGGGGGGACTCAGACTTCTCTAACTGACCTGTCACCCCCCCTGCTATGAATCAATGAGCAAACACACCTAAGACAAACATGCACGGGCAGGCCGGCAGTGGATAACTGTCCTCATGTCAGTAGCCCCAGATATTTGGCAGAAGGTTCATTATCATCATACGCAATGCATCCATGGAAAAACACTTGTTCAGCATCGGGTTAACATGCTCCTATTCCTACAGTCTAACTAAAGGCGTAGTGTCACACAATCTTGATAATGATTTTTAAAAGGTGGCACACGGCTGGTGCTTCACAGTAATGTTTTAAACAGTCAGGACATTCTATATTTGTCATAAGTCACGGATGTCGCAGAGAGAGAGGACCCAAATGCCGACATATTCTGCAAAAAACAATATTTAATTTCCAACTGCTAACAGGACGACAAACACGCGGACCAAACAGTACGAAGCCACACTGGGAATGAGACGAACAGGGTTTACATACAAAGGCAGGCGGAGGTGATTGGACAACGGGGAACGAGACACAGGTGAACACAATGAGGGCGGGACCAGCAATCACACAGAAGGAAACAATCAGGGCCAGGGCAGACAATCACAGGGAGACAGACGACACAAGGACTTCAAAACAAGACACAAAACGAGACACAAACTCCAGATCATGAGAATATTCTCCTGTTAAAGACCATAATGCAAACCTACAAGCATTTGTAATGTTAGAATTAATAAGTTACAAGTACAAAACAGACCATATGAAGTAAAATATTGTTAAAATGCGACAGCCTGGCTTGATTTGTTTCTCATGAACAGAGCGGTGCCTCTCGGTGCCTCAGGCCTGATGAGCCTCCACAATATCATCTTGTGCTGAACTTGTTTTACAGCAAGCAAGAAAAAGGCAAATGATATATATATATATATATATATATATCTATACAGTATATATATATATATATCTACACATATATATATATATATACATATATATATATATATATATACATATATATATACATATATATACATATATATATAGATATATAGATATATATATATATATATATAAATATGGCCCTGGTGGGATTTGGGTGCGACTCGGACAGCTTTGGAGTGTGCAAAATGCATCAGAGAATATTTGGATGAACTTTATGGTGTTGACCAGATGAAACATTGTTGCTGGTGTATGCCACACTTGTTACCTTTCACCTTCAGGTAAGACCCTTGCTTCTAGGATTTAGAGGGCGGTTTCACTGCTTAAACCTCCAGACAAGGAGACAGACAATCAAGTTCTAACACGTGACTGTGAAAGGGGTTTTCCTCAAACCTTGGGAAGGTATAGGCGACATAAATGCACCACATATCAGTGCCAAATATAACAAACTCATTTTAATGAAACAAAGTTCCCCTGTGAGACTAAAGAGCCGATAGATATACAGAAGCACTATTTTTGAATGAACCTTTAGTCTAAGTAATTAGGGGAGGAGAGAGTCTCAGGTTTTATACGAATGCACGAACGAGTGCATGTGAAGACATTTGCACACTCCATTGGGTGTAATTGTATACATGCAACTGTTTTGGTGGGGTTGTGCAGTATTTAAGCATGATTTCATGTTGAATTTCAGCCTACATTGTGTGACTGACAGTTTGCTAGTGGGTTTTCATAGTAGAAGGTAAAATGTTACCCAAGTTGAGAAACACTTAAATGTAATGTGTCCTGCTGGGGTCACAGACTGGAACACAGATTGAAATCAAACACAAAGCACACTTTTGAAAGGAAGTGAGGACTTATTTACAATCCTGTCAACAGGTAATATGTGTCGATGCCCAGAGAAACAGCTTAACAACAAAACTAGAAGGGAGGGGCAGAGGCAATAATAGGGCCTAAAAACGATCATCAGTAGCACCTTCTTAAGTTCCTCTGCTTCAAACCACAGTACCAGATGCATCATGCTGCCTCTTTAGTTTTTCCTTCATTCTTTCATTCTTGCCGTCTTTTTTTCTTTCTCCAAACCACACGCACGAAAACAAATCTCTTCAATTTGGCATTAGGTCACAGGCAGTGAGGGGCGGTGCTGGGAGGAAGTGAAAACATTTGTAGAACATTTAGGATGAACCTTAGTGGAACAAGAGCATGATTGACAGTCATGGAGTAATGCTAGGAGCAACACAGCTAACTCAGAGAATAAGATCAGGAGCGGAGGTTATTTGGGGTGTTTTGGGGCGACTCGGTTCTTCCTCCAGCACTATTCCAGTATGTATGGTTTGAGGTGGAAAAGGTAGCAAAGGAGAACAAAAAATTAAACATTGAGTAATATTTTTTTCTCCTATTTTTATTCTTCAGCCCAATTTTTATCAATGCCAAAATCAGTAGTCCTGTGGCCAATGGTAGAGAGGGAATTCCAGGCACAGTGTCAGTACCAGCATTTTCCAAATTCACCCTGCCTGCCTCCCTTTAAATAGTCAAAGGAAATGTCCAAATGACCTAATTACGACTCAGGCTTTCCTAAGTAGCATGTGTCAACGTATTTAAAAATATACATAGCGACAAAACAGCAGGTCTTTGGTGGTAGGGAAGCATGCTTGTCATCTGTTTGGTTTTATTAGCGTTATGGATTCTCTCTGTGTCTGTTGCGTCTCGGTTCTCAAAGCTTTCCTGAGCCTGGGCAGACCTTCAAAGGCTCACTGGAGCTAAACGATTTGAAAGAGACGTATAGCTGACCAGATCACTTCATCACACTTTAATCTATGTCACAACAATACAAATAGTGTGAGGAATACATTCTACATTACTAAAATACAGTGCGACTACATACTGAGTGCCTACTCTCGGCATTGATGGACACTCACACACACACACACACACACACACACACACACACAAAAGCAGCCCTGCCCGGACAAACACCATTAAATAATGGTTTCTATTTCGGGGCAGCGACACTTTGGTCCACTTCAGCAGCTTAGTTGCGCCTAAATTTGTACTTTGAAACAATAACAATGAACCATGTTCAAACAAAAGCCTAATTCATACCAAGTGAAGCCCGGTTGAGCTGTCATTTAATGGAATTTCAGCAGAATTGGAACTTTATACTTTTACTGTGTATCTTTATTTTTCCCAGCGGGGGAGACAAGGTGGGATCCATCCTGCCACTTTACCACTTTATGTGATAACCAAGACAATTAAGGCATAATGAAGGGGAAATGGATGGACTAGTTTGAGTGCCTCATAATCCTGCTCAGTGTTTAAACAAAGTGTTTTGTCAGTAGGCCACATTTTTGAGTGAGGGCCTTTTGTATTTGCAGCTGGAAAAACTATCTATAAATAGCGGGGGTGGGGGTAGGGGGGGGGGCGACCTTTGGCAGTTACAGAATTTGAAATCAGATATATCAGCAATTCACCTACAACAATTAGGTCACCGAAAGTCCAAAATAGAGAGGAAGGGAGGGGGGGGTGGGGGGGGGGGGATCTCAGGAAGAGGAAAGGAAGTTAAGCAGAGTGGAGACAGATTCCAGCTCCTGGGGCTTTGAGTGCTGACTGCCAATCTACTTAAAATCCAGAAGCATAAATACAGCAGCTTTTCTGTGACAGACAGATGCAGTTAAACCTTCTGTACACCTGAAATGTTATCTTTCATCTATGATTTCACTATAGTGTTAACAATTTAATCATTCATTGCTTTGCAGTAATAGAGGATGTCATGGTAGCAGAAGGCCTGGCTGTCCTTTCACGTGGACTCCATCCCCTTTCTGCATCATTCTCAATTTGCATTCCCCCTCTTTCTGTCCCGTGTCATAGATTCTCCACTCATCTCACCCCTCTCTGCCTACTGGTTCCATGTGGGTGTGGCCTGTTTCTTGCTGTGGCTGCAGCAGGAGGACTACCTGATGTGTCGCTGTGCAGAACAGGACCAAGGGGTCTGCCATTGAAAAGGGGCTCTGTGCTGCATCTGCAGATCGCCTTACACAACCACTTCCTGCTTCCGACCCACTCCTCACAGGCAGCCCTGTGTGCCGCGGACGAAAAAAGTGCAAACAGAGGGGTTCAGTCCACCAAGGGGCTGAGCACAGGACCCTATTCATCCTCTCCCCAATGCTCCTCCTTGCTTCTCCTACACCAGCTTCAGGATGGTTTCACATACAAATTCCCCTTTCTGAGGCATTGAGATAAACTGGATGCTCATTCTCTCTCTCTTCAGTAGTACTTGACGGCCGAGGTGTGACAGTGCGGCCCCCAGACTGGGAGGTGAAACGTGCTGGTGTTAACTATTTGTACCGTGTTCGTTTGTTTGGCCCATCCACGCCTCTGGCATCTCAAGACGGGAAAGAGATGAGCAAGGGTCAGAGATAAAGGGACATCTTTGAGCTAAGCAAACAAGTTATAAAGATGCTTCATGGGTAAATGAGTCCTGTGTTAAAATTGTTACTGCATGAGAACCCTCACAGTCACAGTTAAAGGTGCAGAGGAGAATGGGTACAGGGTGAAAACAAAACAAAAATCCCTGTCTGAGGGGGAGGGGAGCAGGTGGGTTTGTGGGTTGGAGTCATGTTGCTATTCCTGGAATGCTCACTTTGTCCCATCTAGACCTGGTAGCAGCGGGAGGCCAGGAGCTTGGGGATAGTGGACTCCCACTGAGTTGGAACAGGGACCCAATGAGGGCCAAGGGGGCCGGGGTATTTAAGATTCTTGGGGAAATGGCAAAGTGGGAAAATAACTCTTAAGACAAACAAACCCAGAGCATTAATGATGAGTCTGTCACTGGACTGGATGTTTTTGCTTTTCGCCCTGTATACTGCAACGGGAGGATAAACGGCCGCAGCCACAGTCTGTTTTCACTACTGTCCTTGTCGTTTCTACCTTCAGTCATAGGACACTGCCGTGTTTTTCTAATTGAAACGCATTAAAACAGCACCCGATACGTCCATTCCGACCAGGGGGATAGAAAAACATTTGGCCTGCCGGCTCCCTGGGCTTCCCCCTCGGATGTCAGCCTCAGATGAGGGTGAGAAGAATGACGCTCTGTACGGCCACTGCAAGAAGCCATTCATACAGCCACTGAGAGTCTGTAGCTCGGACCCATGGTGGCTGGAACAGAACCAGTACTGATCCAGTCCCTGCTGTCCCAACACTACACAACTCCAGTATTGATCTAATCTATGCTGGACAGGACAGCACCACAGAGACAACATCTCCACTGATTCAGTAAGATCACTGCTGGGTCCCACCAACGTAGACAACACAGCCACTGATTCAACCAGGAAGACAGGCTTCTGCAGGATCCTGCTCAATTGATTCAGTCAACACCTGATGAGAAGGAACATCAAGATACTCAACCCCTCTCCCAAGACTGAATCAATACAGTCTGTCAGAAACAACATTGCTATAACGGATTGAGCTCTATTAAGGCTTTGCAGAGTGTCTCATGGAACCAAACCTGTGTTTACAGGACTAATCAACAAACTCAGTCAATCTGTGCCACTGTAAATTATTTTCCACTCTTCCCATTGCCTTTGCCATGTTGAACAGATGGCCTTATTATCGGCATTGGCTGACTGGAGGCTAAGGAACAAACCAAAGAACCTGGCGGAGCTCACGTCGTTCCCCTCAGACCTGCTCAGGCTCACTGGAGACCACTGCCGGAGGCCGGATAGAGAAAGTGGCTTCTGTGCCTTATCCATGCCCAACCTCTCTGGCTCCACATGCCTGTGTGTGAGGCAAACGGCTGGCCAAGCCAAAGAGCGACCTGGAGAGAATGCTGTGTACTTTGGAATTTTTTCTCAGCCTATGTGTTATTTAAAAATAAACCAGTTCAGATGCACTTTCAAGTTTTATTAGTTAACAGTATTACGAATGTAAAATAATGAAATATAACACAAGTTATTCCCTTTTGTGACATAACTTTTTTGACAGTATATAATATGAATAAGTGTGATTCATTCCAAGTCTCTCACACGGTGCTACACAAGATACCCAAAACAAACTTAAAGTGCAAAAGTACTTTTGACAAGAGTGGATTGGTGCAGAAGCCTGTGGATACCAGTAAGAGTTTAGACACTTGTTTTTGCTATCATTAAACACATTATTAGCAAAGTATTCTATGAGTGCATTATTCATTGTGAAAAGAAAAAAACAACTGTCAGCTTGTCTTAAGTCGCAGCTGTCCCCTTATCAGTCTTTACACTCCCTCTCTCTGAGGCACTGAGGGAACTCGCTGATAAGGCCCGACTTGGGCACATCATTTGGATCCTCTTCATCATGTAACAAAAACGTAAATGCAACCTGGAGTAATCCTCTCTTCCATCACATGAATCATACTTTCCCTTTCTTTCCTATTTTTACAGCTGCTGCACATCTAAATCTGCGCAAACGCTTTGCTCCTCTGTGACTGAGACGGACAAGAAAACCTGAGTGTTTAAGACTCAGGTTCTCACAGTATCTCAGCTTCCTCACACGCATAAACAACTACCAACGATCCCCTCTTGACCTTCAGACGCACGCAAGCATTCATGCCCACAAATGTGTGTGCATGTGTGAGTGTGAGTGAGAGAGAGAGAGAGAGGCAAGCACATGTATTTCAGAAAACTCTAATCTGAGAATGACTAATGAGTTACAAGCTCAGTTTTTCCACTGTGATTTAGCCAAGAATTTGATGCTATATCAGACGGTCACAAAATCAACAAAAAGCATTCCATAAAGGCTGAGCTATTGCCTTGACAATGGCCAGGGTCTGACTCAGGATACAATATATGAGTCACTAAAGACAAACAGACTGTTCGGGAAGACCACGGATATATATATTTTTCTGAAATCATTAATTAGGATAAATCAGTGACTATGATACACAAAAGTGAAAGACGTAATTCAAGTTTTGAACTGGAGGCTGCTATTTATCTTGTAACTGTTTATATTTGTTCTGCATACTGTGTTTTATATGTCACAATACTTGTAAACTCCCAATCAATAACACAAATGAATTCAGTTGGAGGACTGTACAGTTTGCCGGGTTTCTTTGCTTTCAGTGCTACGCACATCAAGCAGATGAAAACATTTTCATTTGCAGAGGCCGTGGTAAGGATAGCACACTGTCATTTATGTGTGAACCTCTATGTGCACAAAATGTGCTAGTATAGCGCCTATGGCCAGCTCTGATGAATAAACCATTCGGCCAGGCTGTTGGATCGGAAGCCTTGTCACAGTCCATTAAAGGGCTGCGGCAGAGGGACAAGCTAGGGTCTGTAATCCTGACGCTTTGACCTCTCAGCTCAGCGTTGTGGTCCTAATGCTGCCTCCATGCAGCTCCACTACAACAACTGCCAGTCTGGGCTGCGGTCGGCCTTTTGCCCTTTTGCCCTCACTTCAATTTGTCATGCCAGCATCGCGTGCCCAACCATTTGTGTTGGCAGAGCTTGTATTTCTGGGGTGGCAGGAAAGCCGTTGATCTAGGGCTAGTGGGTCTTTAAGGGCTTTGTGAGGACCACTGGTCAACAAAACAACCTGATGCAATCAGAAATGTGAGCTAAAATGTAAGAAACATTTATAAATGTTTAAATCAGTAGAAAAGCTAAATGAACAAGATCTGTTCACATATTTTAAATGGACTGGTTAAGCCTGCTTTTGCATGCAAGCATTACACACCACATGACATACATGCAGGGTTGTGATAACATGTCCTCTTCCTCTGCTACTCAATTAATCCCAAGACTATGAATTTAAAGTTCATGCACTGAAAACTATGTGGAGGAGTGCATGTATGCAACAGTTCCAGAAGAAGAATAACACATGAACATATTACCAACCGAGTGACGTTTTTTCTCCAAAGAGAAGATTTGCTGTCTCCTTTATCCACTTCGCTATCATGCAGGCATACTGAGAAGTCAAGGGCAATTAAAATGAAAAATGAGGTCGTAAAGTTTTGAGAGGATTTGAAACGTTAAAAGCATTGGCCAACTTTAGAAAGCAAAAACACAGGGTCAGGGGGGAAAGTGTGCAGCTAGAAATCTACCCAGAACAGGCTATTTTCATACACTGGAAATACCTTTGTTTCTCAAGCAAGATTGGCCACCATAATGTCCTCAAAGCAGCAGTGAGAACCACCAGAGGACAGCAGTGTGTTTGTATGTATGCGTGTGTGTGTGTGTGTGTGTGTGTGTGTGTGTGACTACAGAGTCAAACAGTCCACACATCACTAGATCTAGTGGCTACGTCTAGGAGGAATTTATGAATGGCCTTTAGTTGGTCATGGGCAAGTTCAGTGCTTTTTTTTCTTCTCTCCGACTGCTGCTGCTCGAATAACCTCAGTGATGCAATCTCTCCACAGACGTGCAGCTGATTCCATTGTTAAAAAATAAAAAAGTAATGGTGGTAGGGGGTTAGCGGCCCTACTTTAAGTGGGAAAAATTACATCACAGTAGTAAAATGGCACCCCTTATAATGTATGAGACTTCAGTGTAATGATCTTGCTCTGTACTTGAAGGCCGTCCATATGTTGTTTATCAGCTATGTTGGGTACATGCACCACTGTGATTGTGTACATGGCAGCCAGTGCTTTGCTCTTTATATCATTTGGGAGGGTGTCTGAACAATATGTGCTGCTGGCAATGGCAGTGCGAGTGTGTCGGAAAAGAGAGGGAACTAAGGCGGCCATAAGGACAAGTCACTAGTCCGGGCTTAAGCTGGACTGTAAAATCAATCAAGCTGAGAGTTGGGTCTTTACAGGAGGTCAGATGAAGAGTGCTGTGAGGTACAAAAGAATGCGCATAGTGAAGCCACCTGGCTGTAACTGTACCAGATTTGTGCTGAACGGTTGAGAACTATAAAACTATGGGTGTTTGCAGTCTAGAGGAATCTCCCCTTTTGGCAGATGGATGTGAGTGAATAAGGCCAAAGATTGTTTTACTTTCCAAGGGAGGCTCTCAACATCCCACAGACAGTGTCTAGTATTTTAAGAACCCGTTCCTTTCTTTTTAAAATGCTTCCCTTGAGTCTCTCACGCAAATCACCAAATCTCAGTCGCCACTGAAAACAAACCGAGACTCACCTTTTCTAATAATTTTCCTGGCCGTTAGGGGAAAAGAACAACGGAGCAGTAACATAGATGAGGATGACACATCAGGCTGGGCGGCTGGCTGAACTGCTACTGTAGCAAATTGGGAGTCAGACACTGAGACAGAGAAGCATTTAAAGAATGGGGGACTATGTCATGTGTCTGTGATTCACTGCTTGTGAGGAGGGAAGGGCTGTGCCACCAGAGCCTGTAAAAGGTTGTCTGTTATTCCATATTTCCAAGCACAAGGTGCTTTTACTGCTGTACCAAGACTCACATAAGCATTGGGTCGGTGTGTAATGGCATCACATTGAGCTCGACTGACCGACTGGCGTGGTGAGAGGGAACAGTTGACAACATAGGAGTCTGATCAACGCAACAGTCTCTCAGGCCTCATGAACTCATTCTCACTTTCTCAAAGATTCATCTGTCCCACATATTTCGCAGCACTCTTCCTTCTTCTTTTGCTTTCACTCAGCTTCTTGCCTCCCACTTGTGCCCCATTTTCCATTTTAATCCTTCATTCCCTTCTTTTTGTTTGGTACTCTGCAGCACTTTGACTCTCTCTCTCTCTTCAGAGACAGACTCTTTAACAAGTCTGCTTCAGTGGGCAGTCGACAGAGAGGGGAGGTTATTTTTAGATTGCACACAGATTAAAAGTGGAACGTTTTTCTTCATCCTTGTACAGAGTACTCTTCCCTCTCTTTCAGTCTGTAATGGAGTTTAGCATCTCTGTAGGGGATCTCATGTTACCTCCCCCACACATACTCCCTTCTTTTCCTCCGCCAGACTCATCTCACTCCCCACCACCAACACACTCATCCTCTCCAAACACTGACATCATTCGACAGACCAAACTCCCTGTGGGGGCTTTTCTGTTCTGTCTGTGCAGCAAGAAATGAGTCTCCGCTCCTGTCACCAATCAAGGAATGGGTGAACATTTTTTTCAGAGAACACACATCTGCTGCAGGAAACCAAGCCCAATATATCATTACATCTCCTCACGTGACCTTTTCCTCAGCACCACTACCACATTAGACTGGGGGACTCTTTACATTCTCAGAAGAATAAATCACACAACTGCATTCGATATAATTAGGCTGGTGCTCAATCCAGGAGTCTGGGGGGTGACGGATGAGCTCACTTCAGCGTTTTCCTATCTTGGACCAAAACCGAGGTCTGACTTTTTCCCCCGTCTCTGGATACACACTCAGACACTCACACTTCCTCCACCATGTGGATCACCTCATCTCTGGCCTACATTGTTGAGGTAAGAGGGGGAGACACGGCCCTCTGGGTTTTACTAGTCTTACTCTTACTGACCCATGCCAGGGTTTAAAGTAGGATACAGCTCCTGTTACTTTCCTTAAATATGGTCCCGTTCCTTTGAAAATATTCTGTTTTTAGCATTGCAGCTTTTCTCTCACCCTTAATTTGAAGGAGTGAGCTCTTAAGGAGGAGCGATATTGCGTGGTAGACGACCTGGCAGGGACCAAGCAGGAAATCTTTCATTAAAACTCACTCAAGGGCCATCATGAGTTGAAGCTCTGTGTTAGATATTGAATAATACGTGACAGAGCAGCTCTGTTGAAGGGGTTTTGATGCCCTCGATCACAGCTTGGCCAATGAACCCTGGGAACTCAGTTGAAAACCAGCAGTCTGGATAAATCATAGATTGATATATACAGTTTTAAAACGTATCAAAGACAGAAAAATTGGGGCAGGAAAGTGATAAAGACAAAAGAAAAGAGAACATGAGGTCTGATCACAGAGCACTCTAGTGAGTTACAGCCCAACAAACCACTTCAAATAGCTCCTTCTCAAGCGTCCTTTATTGATGCTTTGGAGACGCAGTCAGAAAACAAGGAACACATTTTGGCTAATTGTTGATCACACATTAAAAAAATTATAAATGTGGGATATGTTCCTTTATTCAAAACATATGGCGCAACTGAACTGCTCTCCAACTGAAATAGATATATACAACTGGTTTACCAAAACACTGCCACCACTGCTCATTCTCATCCTTGCCTTCATTTCACTCACTAGGAATATCATGGAAAACAAAATGTCAGCTATAACAGTCAACTTTTGTGAAATAGAAAAGCTGAGGCCAAGCCTGTTATTTCATAAGCAGAATGCACACGAGTACATCTGGAAATATGAAGATTCCAATGGCAGTTCTGGCTCAGTCTTTGCTGTAGTTAGAGGGTAACCTGATCGTAATACCTCTGCTCCGCCCCCACTCCTCCCCCCCTCGCTGAGTCTGTCCTTCTAGCCAAAGGAGGGTGCCTGGACCATAGTGGCAGTCTAGCATCTCACAGAGCTACGAGGATCTAAAGAGTTGGACTGAGGTGGCTTTCCTGCAGCATCAGCCGCGAGGCTGAAGGTGTGCAGTTTATGTCTGGAGACAAGAGAGAGTTGTTCAGAATCAAAGTGAAGAAGATAACATCAGTGCTCTCTGCTGATAGTGACACAGTCCAGGGGATTCCCTAGCCCGTCTCCCAGGTGTACACCTGTGTTTATAAGACATCTAAGCTCCTTCTATGTCTTTAAGCTCCTCAAAGTTCCTCAGAGAAAGAAGCATTTGTGGTCCAGGCGATGATCTGCCTCTTAGGCTTTCTATTGTTAGAAAAATCTGAAAGCCTTAGGTTTCCTTTTCAGACCTGCAGTGGTGAAAGCCTTTGCTGCTCCAGAGCGTTTATGTTGTTAGCATACCTGGAGCTGTGCCTCCTGTCGAAAAAAGAGTCTGGGAATTATAGGGAGAAGTATTCCTTCAGTGGGTCTGGCTGCCAGCCATTATGATGGGTAAAGTTGATCTGCACAAATGCAATGTCCTGTTAATAACTGCTTTTCGACATATAACTAAACACTAACTAAATATCTTTTTCAAGTCTATAAACCAAAAGCGTGAATCCAGCATGTTCTAAACTGCTTAACCGCATGTATGCATCATAAGTTATGCTGTAATACTCGGTAAATGTACCTGATCCCTGTCTGTTTTAAGTCTGCAGGGGAAACATTTTATTTTTTAAATGTATTTTCATATAGTTACCCTGGCATGATGACACTTTTGGATGCATCTGAGCCATACGTAGCTTTCCAGAGTCAACATCCTTATGATAATGTTGTCAGCGTGAAGTGATTTAATACTGTGTTAACATTTAGCAGGACAGCCTTCCCAGGGATACATAAACACCACACAACCCAAAGCTGCACAAACCCACTGCACCTCACACTGATGAGGCCATTGTTAGCCCACTGCGAGTGGATCACTCCCATAATCTGTGAAAACATCCGCCTCCACGGTTCACTCTCTGTATCTGTTGTATTTACTTGTAACATCATTGTGGCTCACAGGGAGCAGCTCTGTTAGTTTATACCAGCTGCACAAGCCCACGCACCAGATCAGGCCAAAGATGGAACCTTTCATCCTTCAAAAAAAACTTCGATTTTTTACAATTTACTGAGCCAAGTGGGACTACGTATTGTAGAATGAAGTGATGTTCACCACGACAGTTTTGTCAAAAAGTGAATTATCTATCCTCGCCTCATACAGAACCCGATGTGATCAATAACACACAATAACACGCATCTCGTAGACTATCATCTCATGTCTGACAGCAGATGGAGAGTGAAACAGATCGTCAGATGAAGCCACACTCTTTGAGTTCGCTGCTTTAACCTCTTCCATCTGCATCGGCAGTCACACATGGTTCACATATCAGAGCCCTTTCGTCTCCTTGGCAATTTGGGGCTACATGCAAACACGGAAATGAGATGTACACGAGTGTGCTGAGGCTGAAACTTGAGGGGTGAGCACCAACTTTCTACTGCAGAGATATAACCAACAGATAGGGGGGCAATTTATATATGTGTGTGTACATGGCTGCACACACACACACATACACACACGCACACACACACACAAAGGATATTACACATACGTACATACACACAGCTGTGTTGACTGAGATATCTGTAAAGTCCATAAATCAAGATGGTTCATTTATGCAGAGTAAACACTGCTACAGGAAACAGGATTGCCACCACTATGGCAGAAAGTAAAACGTTGCCTCCAGGGATGTTTTTAAGTTTAAATTACTTTTTTCTTCTTCTGTTAAATAGACAGGCTTCATGTTTTTGCAATCTGTGAAATATTTATTTTGCAAAAGTAACAATATGTCTTTGGAGCACTGACGTCAAGCACATTTGATATGAATAACCTGATTTAGTATTTCCCTTTTTTCACCCTTTAGAAAAAAGCAAAAGGGGAATCTTTGTTACAAACCGAAAAACAATTTGATAATTCCATTTCAACCAGAGACTCCCCTCAAATGACAATGTTTAACTTGAATTCATACAGAAGTTTTTCATTACTCCACCTCGTCACGTCACCCATCTGTATTTCTACAGCCCAGTCACCTGTTTGAGCCCTATACAATGTGAGTGTGTTATTAGCACTTGAAGAGTTTGTGTGAACAAACCGCATCTTTTTCCCCACTGTGTGACTGAATATATTCAGACTTGCATCTCTTTTTTCTGTTATATCTCGATCCCCTCTTATGTGACGGGATGTAGACAGTCAAGCTTTAGAGATTTCTAAAGAGATGCTGGCTGTCGTACTGGTGGACACGACTGGCAGTGACTGAAGAAATATGAAGCAATCAGTCTATTCTTTTGCAAAACATAAATAAATCCTATCAACTCTGGATACATCTGTTTCCAGAATGTTCAGATAAATGTATGAGCTTACATTCCCACGGCGTGTTAGCCTATATGTCCATCTCTCCATCGGGGAGTGTGTATGCTCGTATGCATTAGTTTTAGTGTGTGGGTGGCACTTGAAGATCCTTAAGGTTGAGAAAGTTCACACACAAGCAGGCATGCATGCATGCACGCCCAAACACACACACACCTACACACACACACACACACACACACACACACACACACACACACACAATACACACCTACACACACTCCTCCTTTCCTAAAACAGACTCTGTGAATGTTTGGTTGTGCCAGCTGTGTGAGCTGGAGGCCGGGTGTGGGGTGTATACAATTGTGCGACGGACTGCATGGTGTGTATACACATGGTCATAAACAGAATCTGGAGCGGGAGCACTGATCACCTAGATGTGCTTGATCTCATGACCCTGAGGCGGAACTATTATGCTTTCTTGGCATATATGGCTGGACAAATCACTGGATGCTGGATGTGTGTTAGTTTGCATATGAGACAGGACACACGTGCTCGAGAATCTTCCTGATTTCATCGTTTATGTTCTAGTATGGAAATAAATTATCCAAAGGTTTGTGTGTCTGCACATGCAAATGTGCCAAGGCTTTGATCTTGACCACAATGGCATTGCACTGTAGTGAACTTAAATCTGAGAGAGAGACACAGAATGAGAGACACAGAGAGAGTGAGAGAGATAGAGAGAAACAGAGAGAGAGAAGGACAGAGAGCGAGAGAGAGACCGAGGGAGAGAGAGAGAGACAGACAGATGGAGAGACAGAGAGAAATAAAGAGAGACAAGGACAGAGAGAGCGAGACACAGAGAGAGTGAGAGAAAGAGAGTGAGAGACAGACCCACATTTTTGCATTTATATATACTGTAACTACTCTTAAAATACAGAGCAATATTTGTGCAACCAAAAGTGGGAAATCTGCATCTGGAATCTGAATCTGCTCAATCTACATTGCCAACTTGTTTGGAGAGGAGCTCTTTAAATATCCGTGGAATAAAACGACAACAGCTATAAACGAGCGCCTGAGAGAAGAAAACAGCTCACCTGGATTTTCCAGGCCGCATAGGTGAGGCAATCAGCGCTTTTAACAACATTCAATACCCTGTTTTCATTGGTTGACAGTTTAACCTTCAAACCTGAAGGATTTATCACTTGAAGGCCATAGAGGGACAGAGAGACAGAGAGAGAGAGACACACACGTTCAGAAGCAGAGTGATGACTATATCATCCAAATGCTGCTTTCCCAATCTTTGTGTCTGTATGTGTGTGAGTTTGTGTACATGACTGAATGGAAATGCACTCACTGTCTGCTAGCACCTCATGTCATTCCATCTTTCAACTCCTGAAGGGCCGAGAAGCCACTGTGAACTCCTTAAGCAAACACTCTGGAGCGAGGAGAGTGAGCAGTGAGGGATGAAGATCTAGCAAACATGTCCGTTTGAACCGGAAATATTCAGCGAGGTTAGGGCTTATAGCTGTTTGAACCATGGACACTATCGAGGACCTGGCAAATAGATGTGTTTGAAGGCCAAACGGTGTTGAAGGCCGAGCTCCCATGGGGAATCTAACAGTACAGCCTGATAGTGAGCTGCTGCTGCTTCTCCACTTTGCTGATAGTTTAAATAAGAAGGCACAATAAGCTCAGTCATTGAGGAAAATATCACCATATCCCTTCCACAAAGAAAAGGTTTCATTCCTAACTCCCATATGCACTATACACAATCTGTACATATCCCACACACTGTGAAACACAGAGAGAAACAGATTAATTATCCCATTCTTCAATGGCATGAGGTGCCATTGACTGACAGAGCTAATTAGAGAGGCATGAAAGTGTAGGCAGCATGTGACTCCTCTGACCCATAAAAAACCTGTCATGTTTGTTGGTTCATTTGAGGGCATCTTCTTTTCATTTCATCTAACTATGGTATCAAGTTTCACTCAGTTATACCATAAACATTCATCGTGCAAGCTTCACATACAACCCAGTATTGCTCCCTCGTATGAATTGTAGATTATTCCAAATAATAGTGAAACTGAGATAACTTCAGTAAACCCGGTGGGCAATTTGTGATAAAACAAAACAAAAATGCCATCTTTCTGGCTTTTTGTAAAAAAAAGTGGTGCCTCCTCTCTGAACCTTCAAAATGACATGTCTGCCAACACTTCAAATGAATGTGGTCATCTGTCCATGACACAGATTGCTGTGCCATGGATGACCGTCATCAGTAGTCCCAGACAGAGGCTTTGAAGTGTGACCACAGCGCACTCCTTTCCACCCAGTTCTCATGGCTTTCCCTTTAAATAGAGCATGACATCAGACTCTGCGCAGGTCTACCAGCCCAAGCTCAAAACAAATGTGTCCCAACAATGCCACATCTGGAGTGAAAGGCAGGCGTGAGAGGGGAAGAGCAGGAATGTAGCAGAAAAGCGGTTGAAAAAGGGAAAGCGGTTCTAAAGCTGTTTAGCTCTAGGACCCTGGCCAAGGCGTCTGGGGATGTGCCTGAGCTTTAATTTACTGGTGATTTCCTTTGCTTCCATCCCCCCAGAGACCTGATGTCACGACTGCACACCCATGCGTCGGGCAGAATAAATACAGCCATGTCTGTTTTTGCCTACTTTTAGTACCTTAAAATGTCCACTACGTTCCACCAATAAAGGCTAATATCAAATAACTCCTACAGATTCAATTCAGTTGAGTTTATTTGATATAGCCAAATATCACAAATTTGCCTCAGAGGGCTTTACAATCTGTACACATACAACATCCCTGTCCCATAAACCTCACACCGGATCAGGAAAAACACCCCAAAAATAGAAAAAAGACCTTTCACGGGGAAAAAAGGGAAGAAACCTTCAGATAACCGAATCAACTGTGCTACTTGTGTGACGGTATCACAACTTAAACATTATAGCATCTAAGTTCAAGAAAGTCCGGAAGGAATTGGGAGAGAAAAGCAATGTCTTGTTTCATTTGGCTCCTTCTGACTTTTCTGTGCAGATGCAGCAACGGCTCTTCAGAAAGTCTTTTCATGCAGCCCGTTCCTGTTGTCACTGTCAGAAGCAATCAGAGCTGCTGGGTCGGCATTCCCGTGGCAGAAGGAGCAGAGGAGCAGACAAATATGCAGGCCAATGTTCTGCCTGTTGGATAGTGTCTAATAAACACCTGGCGGCCGATCCATCAGGTTACTTGTCAGTAGACACATAGTATGTTGCCTACAATCTGACTTATACTTGGATTCATAATCAAGAATGCATAAAATGCACGCAACAATAAATAAACACGGACGTAAATGCACATCGTAATACACATATACGCCAGTCGGCCAGTCTGTGGATGGGGAGCTCAGGGGGCTCTTCAGATTGAAAGTGTGAGCAGAAAAACGGAGACGTAGAGTAGGATGGAAAATACGCTTAATAATTCCTGTTTGAAGAGGAGGACACAGATAGGGAGGTAAAAGAGGATCGGAATGAGGTAAGAAAAGAGCTGAAAGGATGGAACCACAGGGACTCTCATCTCCCACAAGTCATGTGTTTTTCCTCTGACTGCAGTCAATCTGCTCATCTTAAGAAAATTCTGCTTCCAAATCTTACCTACAGGCCCAATTGTAGGTGTGGGAGAATTCGGTGGTCAGTAAGACTGTCACAGAGGATGGAGGACAACTTATCTTGTAACTCCGATGCACCTTTAAAGCTCCTTTTTAGACGTGACCGGTGAGACTTTTCATGCTGTGAGTAAACCGGTGCTCAGGAAGCTGTCGGGCTGAACAATTTAAAAGGTTACAGTCGAGCTGAGAAAGCGAGCGATGGACTGAGGCCTGCAGAGCTCACGCAGGTCAACAGATCAGCTTCCTGATATAAAATGTAGGTATTTTAGTGAATGCACATTTTGTCTCTGAGGCTAATTCTACTGTCTGTCCCGCGATGGGAGTCAGAATTCAATCAATCATGCGTTCGTACCCTCAATATGTGTAGCCCAAATAATGAACATGTTTTCTGTCTATTCAAACTACAGAGACATTTGCCAACCATCATAGTGCCGGTCATATATATATGTTTGTAAAAAGCATAATGCAACAGAAAGCTGTGGATGTTTCAATCATCAGCTCTACCAAACAAATAGTTATTCAATTTATTAACAACATTTATTTAATTGATTTGAGGAGCGTAGCCTCACCACCATAATACAGAACATGTGACTGCTACACCACTCTTAAAGTGACAGGACTCAGACGCTGTAGATCAGGCCTATATTTGTAGTTATGGTCAGTTTACGCACTAAACATTGATTTTTAATCATGAAAGTAACTCCTCAATTATAGATTGAAATGTTGCTGAGAATTATATACATGCAAAGAAATGAAGGTTTGGCTTATATGAATTAAGAAAACAGGTATCACCACCAACTCTAAGGTTTTCAAAATGTTAGTGACAAGGAGCAAATCAAATAAATTCTACATAATTTTATTTATTATATGTTCAACACTAATGCCATTCGATTATGACCAGGTAAGGAAAATATGTCTTTCCTTTTTTTTACCTCTTGTTAACGCTGTGTGTTTTGTAGCTACAGTTCCTTTTCAAATCCAAAAGATGGAGCGAGGGAGTAGTTCCCAGGGGCCACATCACATATCTTTTTGGAATTCAGCTTGATAGCGTAGCGCGTTTCCCATGAGAATATCTACGTTCGCTGATGCCAGCTGTAAGTCAGATTTGAAATAAAACCATATGATACGGCAGTGTTTTCACAGTTTACTGTAATCACACATTCTCCTTTGATAATTCATTCTGACAATAAGCATCAAAAACAACTTCAGGTTTATATCTACAAATCCCTGCTGAGAAAATGTTGACTAGATTTATTTTCCTCGACTATATCCATGTGCAATGCACACATTACGATTATGAGACAAATGCTGTGTGTGCAGGCATTTGTGTCTGTCTCTGTTTGGCCCTGCTCTGAGACTGACCCTCAGTTGTGTCTTACATTTGAATTTTCTACATTTGTCTAAATCTAGATGACCAAATAAATGAGTTCAAGTGCATTGCAACAGAACCCCCAAATACCATTACATTTAACCACTAATATGGACTTTCATATACTCATTGTCTCCTTAAAATACATCTCAACCAGTTATTTAACAGCATAACACTGGTGATAAAGGGCAGATTCAACCACTGACGGGAGCATCTCTCTTCTGAGGTTGAGGTCCCAGTTCAACTATCGAAGGCAAATAAAAGTCAGCAGGGAGACAGAGAAGCCAGAAGTTGTGTTTCTTCCACTCAACTTGAGAATCAAGGGATGAATAATCTCCCTGGTTTTATGTAACCTCAGTGACCGAACCTGACAGAACCTGTTAAGCTTATAATAAACAACCCTTACAGCCATCATCATGCCCCTGTACACTAAACTATATTTAATACTCAGTGGGCAGTATATGGTTAAGGGGTAATGATTATCAGTCTTTAGTCAGGAATGTATATTAATCATAACAAGAAAAGAAACAATGTCTCCTTGGAGTGTTACTTTCTGTTCACTCATCAGAGTTTCCTTAGAAGACTTACTTTAACTAAGACTAGTGTTGCAAGTGTTGATCTTTCCGTGTTTCAAGTCAAGCATGCATGAATGTGGTATAAGAGTGGGGGGCGAGAGGGCTGTCAGGGAGTCGACAGTCACGTTAACGGGCAGCAGTGTGAGAGGCAGGAGGTGATAGCGGGGTCAGGGGTCACGGTGCCCTGACAAACAAATGAGCCACCCAGTGAGGAAGTCAACAAGAGATGCTTTCCTCTGCAGCCGTAGCAACAGCAGCTGCTGGCAAACATGTGTCTGACAAATGTGCCATCGGAACCAATGGCAGGGTCTCAATCATCACCATATGGGATTGCCACAAAAACACCACGAGAGAGAGAGACAGAGGCAGCATACACAATAAAAGATAACGAGGAAGATATTGATGGGTTATGTCAAGTACTGTTCAAAGGGGAAATGCAGAAACACAGGTGGTCTGATTGCAGTACAGACACTCAGTCGGGTTGAAAGTTAGAACAATCATGTCATGAGAGAGATGCTGCTGTTAGCTGGACTGCAATCCAGCAGGTTTTAATGTGGGTACTATTGTTACCCTTTGGGACTTAATGACCAGCAAACAGTCTAATGATGGCCTCCTTCGGCCATTCGATCTCACTAAAATCCCTTTTTATAGACGCTGTCCTGACTGACACACCAGAGGAGGCCAAACTGGAAATCCAATCACACAGCACTGCCTTCTATTTCTTCAAAATCTCCTTCAGAGAAAATGGTATTGTGTAGTACACACAATGTTTTCAATCAATCCTTTTGATTTTCCACACTGATTTTCCGCCTCAGTCTTCTGTCTGTCCTTTATCGCATGCTCTTTTAGTATTTTCCTCTCTGTCTCTCCCTCTTGCCAGTTCTGGAAACATTCGCACAGTTCAACAGTGACACGATGGACCATCTCCATCGTGCAAACCATGCTTGTGTTTTTTCAATAAAGCCAAGTTCCTGTACACTATTCATTTGGGAAACCATAATTCTCATGGAAAGTCGCTTAGGTTTTTTTTCTTTCGGGAGAGGTATCGGAAAGACCCATTTCCAAGAACCATGTCTGACGAGTGGGGAGGAAGAATAAAACCGTAAGAAGAGTCTATGAGAGTGTGGGTGGTGTTGATAGGAGGTGAAGGCCTCACCAAGGGTGCAAAAACTCATAGGGTGAATGGGAACAGGAAGGAGGTGTAATAAGACATGTGGATGGATTTCCAAGGGAATGTGGATGAAAGTGGCTGAGTTGCAGGCCGGATTTGAATTGCCCAGCGGGGAGAAGGACAGATGCACTGAAATGACTTCAAAGCCTGGTGTCACTGGGCTGCAGATGAGTACAGACTGTCTCCTGTCCTTTATTATTGACAGAGACGAGTCCCAATAGACTGCCACATCCATCTTCCTTCAACTGTAATCAAATGCAAATATATAGTCCCACACGTACCCACACACACACTGAGATGCAACACACACTGTACAACATTTACCAGCTCATTTCAAATTAGAGGGTAGCATCACTGTATATTACACAAGCCTGAGCCCAGACTAACAAAAAAAGTCAGTGTAAAATTATATATACCTACAACAAAAGCAATTCTGAGAAACCGGATGATCAGAATTTCCATTTCCAGTGAACTCTCTTCGTAAAGTTCCCATCCCGTTACTGATTTCCCATCTTTCATTTGACAGAAAGTCTCAGCCACATTCCGACCCTCTTCCTTGCCTGAGTAGCAGGAGCCATTTGTCAACATTAAGCGTAAACCTTTCACTGAATGCTGACTCAGCGTGTGTTCATACATAAACAGTGTAGGAAATGTGAAAAGACACAGACACACAAATACAGTGTACGCACACACATGCACATTCAAAGTGGGTGGGATCTAAAGCAGACAGCCCCCATCACCCCCCCCCCCCCACACACACACCTGACGCCCCCCCACACAGACACACACACACACACACAGTCCCCCGCCCACCCCTACCCCCCACCACAACAATCAACAGAGACAGACAGGAAAGGAGAGCAGTGAGAGAGAGAGAGAGAGATAGGCTGGAGCAGCACACAAGAAGGAGTCAGACTGAAGTCTTACCTCAACAGTAATGCTGCGGAGCCGATACAAAGGAAAGCCTCATGACTGCAGCGGTCTCTTTCTGATTTGGTCTCTTTGTATCACTCAGCTGTTGGAGACTCACATTGACACGCAGGCAGCCCAGCGCGGAGCGGTGGGGCACTTGGCACACTTTAAAGGCAGAGATTGCAGTGGAGCCACGCAGACCCCGGGCCCGTCCGCTCACACTCTGCCTTCTGAGGATGAAAAGAGAAGACTTCATTACCAGCTGCAGACCACGCCTCCACCCCTCAATTCTCCCTCCTCCCGAGCCCTCTCTCCCTCCCCTCCACCTTCACTACCTTCCTCCCCGCCTCCCTTCCACACTCCCAGCCAGTAGCTCCAGGGCCTGTCCCTGCCAAGAGAGGGGGAGCAGACTGCCAAAGACAACCTCCCATCAAACCGCCTGCCAGCGCTGTGCAGTGCACAGACAGAGAGGGACGGAGCGAGAGATGAGGAAGGAGGTGATGAGACAGGGAGACGGTATATAGCATATGTATGTATGTATATCTACAAACTGCTGTTTGTTTTTTAACTCGTACATTGGATACACTAAGAGTTTTTTCAGCTTAACAGTTTTGCTAATGAAGCAGGGGAGGAGAAAGAGTGTGTGTGAGGTGACAGAGGTAAAACGAAGAAGCAGAGGGAGGAGGTTTTAAAGTTGGACCAAGTGAAGCGTGCGAGGCAGCAGAGATTTACTTGAGAGAAAAGGAGAAAGAGACAGAGGGAAGGATGTTGACAGACAGGCAGACGGAAAGAAAAACATAGTCACACAGAGTAAAAGAGAGAGAGAGAGAGAGAGAGAGCAAGATGGTTGATCAATTTGACTTTTTCGGGAGTAAAGTATAAAGAGCAGAGACATATTTAAACAGGGTTTTTTGTGAGCTCTAATTAAGACTTACTCTAAGAAAGATCACATCAAAAGACACTCAAAAAGAAGTATGTGTGTTGAGTTTAGGGGGTGGGGGCAATGTCTATCTCGGTGTGTTTGTGTGTCTATAAACCTGTCTCGACTTTCACCAACTCTTTGCAAATGATCACCACCAAAAATAAGGATGACAGTTTTTGTCCATCTTTAGACCCTTTTCCTTCTCGTCCTCTCTGACTTTTCTTCTAAAGCCAAATTGAACTCTCTCCCCATCAGACGGGGAAAATAGGCATAAAAACACTGGCTGTTTACTGTCGGCAATTATGAGCGGGTGGGTACACTCAACCCAGGCAAGCTCTTCGCCCTGCCCCCTGCCCCCTGCACCCAGTGCTAACACACAAACCGAGCAAAAGAAAAGAGTAACCACCCCCTACAAAAATAGTGAAGTTTAAAGTTTCATATCAACTTGTAATTAGGACAAATATGTTGTCAAAAGGTAATTTACTCAATTTAAGAAGGAAACAGACACAAAACAGTGTATTCTTATTAACAACTTCATGGTATGGGTTAATTGGGGGTCAAACTGTGTTGTAAATATAACACAATTAAAGTTCAAAGTAGTGAAGAATTTGATAGCTAATTTACTGGTTAATGCTTTAAAACAATCTGTAGTTCATAGAAGGACAGTCGGGTCTTGATCCTGTTAAAAATGAAAAGAGACACCACCGCAGCACACACAACCTCCACCAGGACCTCCACTAATGCATATTGTGTCCTGTTTGAAGTTCTTTTACAGAGAAAGACCGCCCTGACTAAGTAAAGTTACACAAGTCTAAGCCACAATCAATATTTTTTAATTGTTCAACAGGAGCAAAAATACTGTAAAGTAGAGGAGAGAAGGAACAGTTTTTGGAGCGAATCGAAAGATCTCAGAAATGATCACAAAGTTTACATGATGTAATAAAAAAGGGAACAACTTTTTAGGCACATGATGAGGTCAGCAGGGATTACACAGATCTCTGGTGACCTCCCACACTAACATTAACACCTACAGACCCTCTCCGTGGCATATTAGTGTCAAATGTACACAGGTCCACAAAAGAGTACTTAGGGTTATGGGCTGCCTTCATTCTTGGCTGTGAAAGCCCTGGCGTGGGGTCGAGGGCTGAGACTGTTAGAGTGGGTTGGTTGAGTGACTAAAGAGAGAGAGGAGACAAACTCGTTTCAGTGCTCTTTATTGTTAAGAAACACTAATCCTTCAAAACCAGAGCCACTCTGCAGTCTTTTATGTCTCTAAATCTGGGGGTTTAGTCACAGAAAAAAACTAATCCAACATCAGAAAGCTTTTGTTTGTTTACTGTCTACTATGTAATCAAGTGTTGGAATTACCATAACGATAGTAAATAGATAAAAATAGCACTAAGTGTCCATATAATAAGGGAAATTAGACCAATAATTATAGGCTGTCTGACGCATTTAGATAGATAGATAGATAGATATATACTTTATTAATCCCCAAGGGGAAATTTGTCGTGACAGTAGCAGCAACACACAAGAGTAAAAACAAAACACAAAATATAAGAAACAGGGATGAAAGATATAGAAGTATACAAGTAAAATACAAAACAAAATATATATGTAAATATACAACACACATGCATACACAACACACAACAACACTGACAAATCAAATACACAAAATATTAAATATAGACAGAGTGCAAAAAGCAAAGTGTGTGTATGAGTGCAGAGCAAATGAAATGAAATGTGTGTGTATGTGTAGTGCAAACAAATGAGATGTGTGAAGTGCAGATCAACATAGTGTAAGTATTCAGTTATTGCACTAGGATCTGGCAAGAGGTGATCTGTTGTAGAGCCTCATAGCCGTCGGCAGGAATGTTCTCCTGTATCTGTCCTTGTGGCAGCGGAGCGTGAGGAGACGTCTGGAGAAAGTATTCCTCTGTCCCTGTAGGAGGTGGTGAAGAGGGTGGTCCGGGTTGTCCAATATGGACACACGTTTCTTCAACGTCCTCCTCTCCACCACCTGTTCCAGGTGCTCCAGCTGGCAGCCGATGATGGAGCCAGCCTTCCTAACCAGTTTGTTGAGACGGCTGGTGTCACCGGCTCCGATGCTGCTCCCCCAGCAGACAATGGCAAAGTGCAGTACACTGGCGACAACCGACTGGTAGAATAACTCCAGCATCTTGCTGCACACGTTGAAGGATCGAAGCTTTCTCAGGAAAAAGAGTCGACTCATCCCCTTCTTGTACACAGCGTTGATGTTGGCCTTCCAGTTCAGTCGGCTGTCGATGGAGACGCCCAGGTACTTGTACTCCTCCACCATGTCCACGTCCACTCCCAGGACACTCAGAGGTGTAGGAGCTGTCGCTCTCCTCCTGAAGTCCACCACCATCACTCTGGTCTTGGCCACGTTCAGCGGCAGGTGGTTCTCATCGCCCACTTTACAAAGTCACTCACCACTGCCCTGTACTCCTCCTCCCGTCCATCCCTAATACACCCGACCACTGCAGAGTCATCAGAGTACTTCTGCAGATGGCATGACTCCGTGTTGTACTGGAAGTCACTGGTGTACAGGGTGAAGAGGAAGGAGACAGAACAGTTCCTGTGGGCTCCAACATCACTGACCACCGTTCCAGACAGCACACGCCCATTCTGACAAACTGTGGTCTGCCTGTGAGGTAGTCAGTGATCCAGGAGATGGTGGACGCGTCACACCGACCACCGCAGCTTCTCACTCAGCAGCAGTGGCTGGATGGTGTTAAATGCACTGGAGAAGTCAAAGAAAGTGACTCTCACAGAGACACCGGTTCCATCCAGGTGCGACTGAGCTCGTTGCAGCAGGTAGATGATGGCGTCGTCCACTCCCACATGAGGCTGGTAAGCAAATTGCAGAGGGTCCAGCGACGATTTCACCTGCGGCCGGAGGTGGGCCAAGACCAGCCTCTCCAGCACCTTCATCACATGGGAGGTGAGGCGACCGGTCGGTAGTCGTTGAGGCCAGATGGTGTTGACTTCTTTGGGACAGGGACCAGGCACGACGTCTTCCACAGCACGGGACTTCCCCAGCCTCAGGCTGAGGTTGAAGAGGCGCTGCAGGACACCAGACAGCTGGGTGGCGCAGGTCTTTAGGACCCTGGGGCTGATGCCATCAGGACCTTCAGCTCTGCGCTGGAGTAGTTTCTCCAGCTGTCTTCTCACCTGGTCAGTCGTCACAGAGAGAGGGGAGGTGGAGGAGCCCATTGTTATCGAGGGCTTGGTGGATGTGCAGCTCAGCAGGGGGACAGAGGGGAGGTGTTTGGGAGGTGTGATGTGGAGGAGACAGGAGGGCTGTGAACTGAACCTATTGAAAAACAGTTCAGCTCGTTGGCCCTCTCCAGGAGCCCCTGGCTGTCTCCCTCCCACCTTGAAGCCAGTTATCTGCTTCATCCCAGACCACACCTCCTTTGCGTTGTTCAGCTGGAGTTTGGCCTCCAGCTTCCTCCTGTAGGAGTCCTTGCCCTCCCTGAGCTTCACCTTTAGGTTGCGCTGGGCTCTCCTCAGCTCATCCCTGTCTCCAGACCTGAAAGCAGCTTTCTTCATGTTAAGAAGCGCCTTCAGGTCCCTGGTGATCCAGGGCTTGTTGTTGGGGAAGCAGCGCACAGTCCGTGATGGGATGGTGGTGTGTTCACAGAACTTGATGTATTCCGTGATGCAGTCGGTCATACTGTTGATGTCCTCCCCGTGCGGTCCACACAACACATCCCAGTCCGTTGACTTAGCAGCAAAAGATATGATTGTGTCACAGTATCTAAAACTGGGATTTAGGACTGAGGTGGAATTTACTGAAAGGACACAATATTCCATCCAGCCACTAGGGGTTGAGTTGAGCTGTAATTTGCATGCAGGCCATGGACAGACTCGAATGAGGCCCAGTTTCACGCTAACACGGCTCCCACTATGCCCATAGTTCCTGTGGGAGAGCAATTCCTCCCACGTTTATTTCAATTATTCATTAAATCCGGGGCAACCAAATGCATCTTTTCGGTTGAATCTTGTTATGTAAACTAAATTCATTCCAAAGACCCAAACCGATACAGACTGCATGTGTAATGAGCATGCCATGTGCTGATTGGTGCAGAAATCTGCTTGTTGCAAATAACAGAATTCGATGAAAAGTCTTCAGGCTTGAAAAAAGAGAACTGTATCACACCGGAAATCACCAAATTTCTTCCTGGCTGCCACCATCCTAAAACGACAACATTCAATATCAAAGCAAGGGGATACATGGATCAATTTCTAAACATCATTGTGTTTAAAACAGCTTTTATACATAGCAGGTTGGGAGAACAATAACATCATCTCACTGGAACAAAAGCACACCGCCTCTGACAAGTGAACTAAATCGAATAAATGGAACAATAACAACAGACAATAGAACCTTTACGTTTATGTAGTGAGAACATGTGCCTTTGAATAGCTGAGTCATTTAAGACTTCAGGATTCAATCATTGATTGTCAAATTTAGGTTTCACTCTTAACGACCTGAATTGAAAACACAGTCAGGGCAGATGGAAAAAGAGGGATCCTTTTGTGTTCTTAACACAGACAACCTTTGTGAGATTTATTAAAAGTGAGGAAGCCTGAGCTCAACTCCTCAATATATCCAGGATGAATATGGAGAGTGTCTAAGCCCAACCCTAGGGCCTGTGCACATCAGGATACCAATGACTTGTTCAACTAGTCTAAACAAGTATTTTGAGTTCATGCAGAGCAATATAAAAAAACACAGCTTAAGACTTTATCTTTCAACGTATGTCCTCACTCTGCAAACAGTCTAACTCTCTCTCTCTCTCTCTCTTTATTTCTCTCTCTCTCTCTGCATGTCGGTCAGATAAAGTGATATAGAACACCAATGCTAAACATATATTGTGTTTTAATGACCTTAGAGTATTCTAACCTCCCCTCAGGGAGTCACACCTGCGTAGAAAAACTCATTAAACGGTGACCTTTTTGAGGCAACATAGAGGTAGCCATTTCTTTCCCTACTGTATAGTTATTCATAAATATATTTACCTCAAGCTAAATAAACCATTGAGAAAAAGCTTTCTGACATTTACTTTCCATAAATCTAAACAGCAGCTTGTCTTTTCCTCGGAAAAACTACAGGGAGACAACATTTCGGAAGCAATTTAGGACTTGAATAAATGTTGCCGTGCCAAGATGCCAGTGGAGTGAGGTGTTGCACCCTGACTGTGTGCCACCTTGTACACCAAGACAGTGGGTGCACTCTGACTCACTTCCATTGCTGTTTGGTCTGCTTCTTGAACAAGACTTAACAACTTTGATGCTAAAGAAATTATCACGCCTCAGGTCTGTAATTTGTATCAATAAATACTAGTTTCACATGCATGTGGCTTCATGGACAGTCATAGCACCATTAAAAGGGGAGTTGCAAACTGAGTTGCCGCAGTTACAGTGAGGATGTTCAGTACAAAGGTCGTCTCAGGTCATGTTTCTGGCACCATAGAGCCGAAATGAAATGCCTCCCCATCTCTAACTACACCAACACTCCTGTAACTCCTAATTAGGGAAACTGAGGGTGTACTATATTCCATGACTCACTGACTGCTACACACCTGAAATGTCCAATAGAAACAATAATATTAGGACTCTGAAGCAGGAATATTCAGTGCAGTATTTTACAAACTAGTTCTATGAGTATAGTGTCTGTTGGTCCACTGAGACAAGTAGAATGAGACTGTGGGTTTTTAATTCAGAGACAGGCGATGGTGGCTTACCAAAAGGTCTAACACATCCACTCCCTCCCTCCCTCGGTCTGTCTGTGCAGCTTTTGGGCTTTGGAGCAGCCGGGCTGAGTGGCCAGCCTCAGCTCTGGGAATGTCACACCTACAATGGCCATTTCCAGCAGAGCAAAGCCCATCACACCCTGGTGTGCCATTTCTGACCCAGAAAGCCCAGCGGCCTCGAACGCATGTTCTGCCCCAGGGCAAACACGGTGCTCCCCAGCCAGTGTAGACTTAGCAGCTTGGCGATGTGTACTCGCCCAGCCATGTGGACCAGGAGTGATGATGTTCCCAGGAAAACAAGGTGTTGGGGTTTGGGCTGGGAGGGGTTAAAGTGAGATTTGGGGGGTTAGAGGTGAAAGAGTAAGAGTTGAAGAAAAGGGACAAGACAGACTTGGTTCTTGGAGGGTCAATCATTTATTCCAAACCTGTAAAATAGCTTTAAAGCAACTATATTGCCAGAGAAGAACATCTTTATTGGATTATTCTGAAGTCATTTAAAAATGTTTCGCTTTCTACAATATCTGTCCATGGCTTTGTTGAGGGTACTTACAGATTGAGGTTATGAGAAATAAACGATGGTTGATGTATAGTTCGGGAAAAACATCAATATGGTTTTGGTTACGTTTCGGATGCATACATTTGATACTAATGCCATAACTAATTTTAAAATCTGTGAAACATTAGGCTTGGAACTCATTCAGATTATTTTGAAGGTAACACAATGCCAGACATTCTGGTGGCTTTCAGAACTGAGTTGGCAGTTCGCTGTAATTAATGCCAGATTTCTCCTGCACGGGACGGCACATCTCGATTCAACTCAACTCGCTCTTTTTTGGATTTCCATTCAAAAAGGTTATGGCTACTGCCTGCTATTTTTTTTGTAGTCGGTCATGGTTCTGAGTGAGCTGAGCCGACACAAGGAGGCGGGAGTTAAAACAGGCAAAGGACATCCTGCACAACTTGCCATTTTTAAATAGCCAAGTTACCCACAATAGCAACTGCAGTTCCTTTATTCACTTGACCCTCAAAAAATAAAATGGCAGCCCGCAAAACTATGCTGTCCATGCTGGTGGAGCCTCAGACGGGGGGGGGGGGGATCGGAACAATAAAGAGTTGATCATCACACAATCTTAAGGTATATTAAAGAATAGGAGCTTCCTTTTATGCTTCTATTGTTTTTGCAAATGTACGTTTTTATTCGAGGGCACTTTAAAAACCCAACCCATTTGCTAATCATGTTCACACAGTGAGAACATCATAATCACTATGCTGCGCTTTGCTAGACTGGTGTCTCAGGCTCAGCTCTAGCTAATTGAAGGGTTACTGACTCAAAATGTCATTTATGTCTGGAGCACAGTGATAAGGTGATGAAGTTAAATACTAAGACAAATATTGATGCTTCCTCTTTGGGTTTCCGGTGGCTTTATGTTGTCTTTATTGAAGTATCTGGGTTGGATAGAGCTGTTATTGAACTGTAGGAGAGCCGGAGCTAACCAAACACAGAGATTCCCGGCCCATATCTGCACAAATAGGCCTTTCAATCCTTCCCTTCACTTTTGTCCCATCAATACTTCACTCTCCATGGAGACCAAAGCCACCAACTCCAACCTTCCCTCTTCCCCTACAAACACACATAGAGGTGAATGGTGTCTACTGTACCTTCCACCACACCCCTCTCTGTGGGGTAAAACACATTTTGACAGGCCTGTATTTATGGCTGGCTGGACTCGTGTTGGAATGAACCATGAAACAGACCAAAATCATCTCGCTGGATGCTCATTTATATTGAGCGCTGGTCTACTGTGTGGTTCTGTGTGTGGCCTAGGCAGAGAGAACGGGGCTTGTGTGAGTGTGTGAGCGAATATATAGGAATGGAGGATTAGTCCTCAGTGTGTTTGTCATTCAGTGGAGGACAAACACACTGACTTATTTGTATATTTGAGGCTGTATGGTTCAAAACCCTAAATGCTATGTCGCCATGAAGCATGACTGCAAAGTGGTTTGTAAGTACCACCAGAAAAACAACCACAATCAATACTATTGGTATTAAAATCCACAACAGTGCAATTTCAAATGTAATCTAAGCTAATATGAGACTTCAGAAGTCTGAATCAAATCAAGTGGGTATCTTCCACATTTACAACCTATGTATTGCTAAATGTTGAGTTAGTGCTGTCCAGTACAATACTTCTACATGTGCTTCCTTGGAATTTTCTACTAAAAAGGGCTGTAACTTTGGAGAAAATATATACTTAAATAAATCAGACTCATATTAGGTATAGATGAATTTCAGAAGGAGAGCTCAATATTTTCCATTTGAATCATATTATCATACCAGCCTGTATGGACAAACATGTTGAGTTATTACCGTGACCCATGACTCTTTCACACTCCTTTACAGTATGTGTTCAATAAACATGCATGATTTGAATACTGTTTTAAGACAGACTATAATAAATCTTACCCCTCCTTGAATTATTAGTACTGTAACGCTTCATGCAATGTTAAGGTTGAAGGAAAACATATCTAGCATTTAAAGTAAAAAGAAAAGATCACATAACCTCCAGCACTAACACACACTGCCCGCATCACCCCGTGAATCCTTCAGAGTGCACTGTCCGAGTGGGTGTGTGGTAACAATGGCAGCAGGGGTGAGCTAAGGCAAACTTCTCTGGTCCTTCTCCACATAAACCTTTAATATGAGGCCTCCTCAGCACCAGCCGGCCATCTAAAGGCACTGTACCCTGTAATTGACCTTAAAAATACTTTCCGTGGAGGTCGGCAGCCATGTCATTGGCCTTCAGCCCAAGCAGCGGCTGCATCTCCATAGCCCAGAAGAGCCTGCGAAGGCCACACAGGGTATATTTAGTGGCGCTGTCCTTTGAGTGGAGCAGGAGATGCAGATAATGCCAGTCTGTGTATAAAACCACTCCAACGCCCACGAGTGGGCCTCTCACAGGCGCATTTCCTTCTCCCACGGGGATGTGTTTCCTAGGGTCAGAGGTCGGCTATATGCAAGCCAGGTAACTGTACAAACATTGGAGACACTGACCAGAATCCACCTCTGCTGTGAATGAGGGGTATGTCTAGTTTTATACATTTCAGTTTTAGTGCAACACATCAATTGATGCAGTAGTATTCATCGGGAACCAGACGATACTGACGTTGGCCAATCTGGTAGCAAATGTGTTTCTTAAGAGCCGATGTGCAACAATACTGGGAAATATGATTGTGCATGCGTAGGTTAATGAGTTCAACGTTAAAAAACTATGTTACTTGATGATAATGTGGCATCAAGTTTAAGCTACACAAATATATATATATGCATATAATATTGTTAAAGTTATTTGATGAAGAAATTAACATTCTGGCGATTAAAACAACAACTCTATTTTAGTTGCATCACTACCTCAGAGTCTTTTCTGGAACCGGAGTCTGAAATAAAGTTTAAATATCTGAGTTGCTCTTAGGGAAAAGTGGCTTGAATTTCAATATGTTGATCATGCTGTCACTCTATAGATATTATGCAACATGTGGACCTTACACAAAATAGTATATGTCATAATGCAGAACTGTTCACTTAATACATATCTATATTGCTTGTTAGCATGTGTGTACTATGCAGCTGTACTACATAGGAAAATATGAATATCAGATCAGACTTTGTATGAGCAGATACTCAATGTAATAGGACTGAGATGAGGAGTTGTTAAATCCGTTACATATATTCTTCTAATCCTTTTTCTGAGCCTTTGTCCTGCCCTTTTACATTTAAAATCATTTTTATTTATTGAACACAAACACTAAAACAAATACTTCCGATCATAATCGTTCTGAATAAACATTACCTATACAATTCAATTCAATTCAGTTTATTTGTATAGCCCAATTTCACAAATTACAAATTTGTTTGGCGGTTAGATCCTGTTCAACTCATAGACCTTCCTGCAGACCTGGAAATAAATCACCAAAACACACCTCCACTGACCACTTCCTTCTGACTGCATGTCACAACAACAGAAAGCCTGAGGAGAGCAAGACATCCGAGGATGGAGTGATGCAATAGGATGCAAGACAGGTGGATGTATAAGACAGAAGGCCTGATTTATTACAATTGCCATTATATACTAGCTATTTGTCTCTTTCTTCTGACTATCTTAATGTATAGCATGGTGACAGTGTGTCACTTGTGCTCAGTTATGAGTGAGAGAAAGAGCAGATGGGACAGTGTTTACTCGTAGCACGGGAATCCATCAGGCAGTAGCGGTGAGAGAGGAGGCAGGTGCCTCAACAGGACAGTGGAAGCCTTGGCAAATTAGCATGCTCCACTGCCGCAGAGATCCTCCAGGATCAGGCACTACTATGACTGTGTCTATAAGTCATCCATAGAATTGTTTAAGTCAAAAGTTTTGTCGGGAGAAAGCAGAGTTAGTAACGTGTGATTGAGAGATGAAAATTCATCCTTAAGGAGAGAAAAAGAGGAGATAGGTACTCAGTGCATCCTAAAACGTCCCCGGCAGCTATAAGCCTATAGCAGCATATCAAGGGGCTGGACCAGGGCAAACCTGATTCAGCCCTAACTATAAGCTCTGTCAAAGAGGAAGGTCTTAAGTCTACTCTTAAACGAGGTGACTGTGTCTGCCTCCCGGACTGAAATTGGAAGCTGGTTCCATAAAGAGGAGCTTGATAACTAAAGGCTCTGGCTCCCATTCTACTTTTAAGACTCTAGGAACTACAAGTAGTCCCGCATTTAGTGAGCGTAGCTCTCTAGTGGGGCAATATGGTACGACAAGCTCCTTAAGATATGATGGAGCATCACCAATCAAGGCTTTGTAGGTTAAGAAGAATTTTAAAAGTGATTCTTGCTTTTACTGGGAGCCAGTGCAGAGCAGCTAGTGCAGGAGTGATGTGATCTCTTTTCTTAGTTTTAGTGAGAACACGAGCTGCAGCATTCTGGATCAACTGGAGGACCTAAGAGATTTATTAGAGCAGCCTGCTAATAAGGAGTTGCAGTAATCCAGTCTCAAGTAACGAACGTGAACCAATTTTCTGCATCTTTTGAGACAAGATGTGCCTGATTTTGAAATATTACGTAGATGAAAGAATGCAGTCCTTGAGATTTGCTTTACGTGGGAGTTAAAGGACAAGTCCCGATCAAAGATAACGCCAAGATTCTTTACAGTGGTGTTGGATGCCAGGGCAATGCCGTCTACAGAATCCACATCACCAGATAATTGATCTCTGAGGTGCTCAGGGCCGATTAAAATTACTTGGTTTTGTCTGAGTTTAACATCAAGAAGTTGCAGGTCATCCATGTTTTTATGTCTTTAAGACATGCTTGAATTTTACAGAGTTGGTTGCTCTCCTCTGGTTTTATCGATAAATATAGTTGAGTGTCATCTGCATAACAATGAAAGTTTATGGAGTGTTTCCTGATAATATTGCCCAAAGGAAGCATGTATAAGGTAAATAAAATTGGTCCAAGCACAGAACCTTGTGGAACTCCGTGATTAACGTTGGTGGTTATCGAGGCGTCATCGTTTACAAATACAAACTGAGATCGATCTGATAAATAGGATTTAAACCAAATTAGTGCCGTGCCTGAAATGCCAATCGACTGCTCCAGTCTCTGTAACAGGATGTCATGGTCAATGGTGTCGAATGCAGCACTAAGGTCTAACAAGACCAGGACAGAGAGGAGTCCTTTATCTGCTGCCATTAAGAGGTCATTTGTAATTTTCACCAGTGCCGTCTCGGTGCTGTGGTGTTTTCTAAATCCTGATTGAAATTTCTCAAATAAACTATTATGATGTAGAAAGTCGCACAACTGATTTGCGACCACTTTCTCAAGGATCTTGGAGAGGAAGGGAGGTTAGAGATCGGTCTGTAGTTAGCCAATACCTCTGGATCCAGAGTGGGCTTCTTCAGGAGAGGTTTAATAACAGCCACCTTGAAGGAGTGTGGTACGTGGCCTGTTAGCAGAGACACATTGATAATATCTAATGAGAGCCGCTAATTAAAGGCAAAACGTCTTTAAGCAGCCTCGTCGGGATGGGGTCCAAGAGACAGGTAGGCGTGTTGAGTAGAAACCGTTGAAAATAATTGGTCACGGTTGATAGGAGAAAATCCTCAAATATACACCAGGGCATACAGCGGTTTCCAAGGCCATTCCACTTGAGAACAGATTGGCACTGGTTATGGGCAAGAGATTATTAATCTTGTCCTAATAGTTAAAATCTTTTCATTAAAGAAGTTCATAAAGTCATTACCACTAAGGTTTATAGGAATGCTCGGCTCCACAGAGCTGTGACTCTCTGTCAGCCTGGCTACAGTGCTGAAGAGAAACCTGGTGTTGTTTTATTTTTTCTATTATTGATGAGTAATAGGCTGCTCTGGCATTACGGAGGGCCTTCTTATATGTTTTAAGACTATCTCGCCAAACTAAGCGGGATTCTTGAGATTAGTTGAGCGCCATATGCGTTCAAGCTTTAAATGACGTTGCTTCAGTTTGCGGGTCTGAGGGTTATACCAGGAGCAAACCTCCTCTTCCTCACTGTCTTCTTCTTCAGAGGGGCTATCGAGTCCAGTGTCATTCTCAGAGAGCCTATGGCACTGTCAACAAGATGATCAATCTGGGACGGACTAAAGTTAGACCAGGAGTCCTCTGTTATATTGATTCGTGGTATCGAATCAAATACAGAAGGAATCTTCTTTAAATTTAGCTACAGCACTATCAGTTAGACATCTAGTGTAGAAACTTTTGACTAACGGAGTACACTCCGGTAGTATAAATTCAAAAGTTATGAGGTTGTGGTCTGACAGAAGAGGATTCTGTGGGAAGACGTTCAAATGCTCAATGTCAGCGCCATAAGTAAGAACAAGATCAAGCGTGTGGCCAAAGCTGTGAGTGGGTTTCTGTACTCTCTGACAGAAGCCAATCGAGTCCAACAAGGAGATGAATGCAGCACTAAGGCAATCATTATCAACATCCACATGGATATTAAAATCTCCAACAATAATAACTTTATCGGTTTTAAGAACCAAACTTGATATAAATTCTGAGAATTCAGATATAAACTCTGAATATGGACCTGGTGGCGGTACAGAATCACAAATCGAATTGGCTGTAGTGTTTTCCAGGTTGGATGTGAAAGACTAAGAACAAGGCTTTCAAATGAGGTGTAGTGTAATTTTGGTTGAGGATTAATTAATAGGCTCGATTCAAAGATGGCTGCTACTCCACCTCCTCGACCGGTGCCTCGAGGAATGTGAGTATTAATATGACTTGGAGGAGTCGATTCATTCAGGCAGACATATTCTTCATGGCTCAGCCAGGTTTCAGTTAGGCAACATAAATCAATGTGATTATCTGATATTAAATCATTCAGTAACACAGCTTTAGATGACAGAGATCGAATATTTAGGAGACCACATTTAATAGACCTATTTTGTTGCACTGCTGAAATAATTGTGTTAACTTGTATAAGGTTATTGTGTACGACCTCTTCTGCTTACTTTTGATTTATTTAATTGAAGTGGCCGTGGGACAGACACAGTCTCTACTCTAAAGTCAAGGGTGGGTAACTGCTCGAATGGAAGAGCAGAGAAGGGTGTTAAACTACAACTCTGCTCCGGTTCCTGATCTGAACCCTGGGTTGTCATAGATTAAGTCCGGTGATCAACTTGGTCATATTCGCAGAAATGAGACGCGCTCCGTCCAACGTGGGATGAATGCCGTCTCTCCTCATCAGATCAGGTTTTCCCCAGAAAGTCTTCCAGTTGTCTGCGTAGCCCCCATTATTCGCTGGGCACCACCTCGACAGCCAGCGGTTGAAAGGCGACATTCGGCTATACAATTCGTCTGTCTGCAAATTTGGGAGAGGGCCAGAGAAAATTACGGTGTCCGACAACGTCTTGGCATAAGCACACACCGATTCCACATTAATTTTAGTGAGTTCAGCGGCGGGCTCGGCGTCATTACCACCGGCGTGTATTACAATCTGACTGTATCTCCGCTTATCCTTAGCCAGCAGCTTCAAACAAGACTCCACGTCGCCCGCTCTGGCCCCGGGGAGGCACACGACTCTGGTCCGTGGCTTCGCTATTTTCACGTTCCTGACTATAGAGCTCCCGATAACCAGGGTGTGTTCCTCAGCGGGTGTGTCGCTGAGCAGGAAAACTGGTTCGAACGTGAAGTGGTTGGTGCACAGCGGGCTTCTGTGTAGACTTACGACTCCTGCGAACAGTTACCCAACCATCCGGCTGCACGGTTACCGCGGGCACAGCTAACAGCTGACTGTAGCTCGCGCCGACTACGGGAGGCGGGCTAACTAGCATAGCTGTCTGAGCTTGATAGCGGGCCGTGCATCTAACCCACCAGACCTGCCTCCAACCTAGCAAATAAACTACACTTGTTGCATGTATCGTTATCATTAAGGAGGCAGGGGATAACTATACATGAGACACACTGAGCAAGAGGAGGCGGGAGGAGAGAAGAAGAAGTCATGCTCGCTGTTGAGCTGGCAACCAAAGCTTACCGGAAGAGTGAGATGATGCGTTCAGGAGCAGCTGGGAAAATCCAACAGATCCAATACGAACAAATACAAACTGAAAATAATTGCCATTATTTTATAATACCGACTTTCTTGATTGATGCATTGATTGATTTTCTTCACTATCAGTTCAACTGTTTTTTGCATCTGCTTGCCCATAACTCACTATGTAAGTACAGTGTGGTAATTCCTGCATGTGTTTGGCGGTTGGTATTGGGACTGACGTGTGATCCTGTTCAACTCATAGCTGCTGTTACCTTCCTGCTGATTTCAGAGACCTTCTGCAAATTAATTTATGATCAGTGTTGGAAATAAATCACAGTTTTCTTTTGTCTTGTAATTTATTTTAAAGGAAGGTACTGCAGTGGGTGTAAGAACCAAAACACACCTCCACTGACCACTTCCTTCTGACTGCATGTCACAACAACAGAAAGCCTGTCTGTCTCTCTGGAGTCAAGCACTGTTAGACATCCGAGGACAGTTCGAGTGATGCAACGAAGCCTTTCATCTGATGCAAGCGCATAGTTTGAGCACTTTTCAACCTCATCTCTGACAGGTGGATGTATAAGCTACCACAGCTTAACTGGGGCTTGATTTATTACAATTGCCATTATATACTAGCTATTTGTCTCTTTTCTTCCCTGAGGCTCCTGACTATCTTACTGTATAGCATGGTGACATTTTTGTGTGTCACTTGTGCTCAGTTATGAGTGAGAGAAAGAGCAGATGGGACAGTGTTTACTCGTAGCACGTGCAATCACACCCGTACATTCCTGGAAGTAGCAGTGAGAGAAGTGGCAGTCACTTGTGCCTGCTTTGCTCCTTAGGCTACTAGTGGAAACCACAAGCCTTGGCAAGCTTTAGCCGCACCATTAGCATGCTCCACTCGTCTAACTATAGATTTTAGATCCTCCAGCAATGTGCATTTGGATCTCACACAACAACCAGGCACTACTATGACTGTGTCTATAAGTCATCCATAGAATTGTTTAATTGCTGTCATAAAGTTTTGTTGGGACCTCTTAACAATACACATGCACTAAGCCACAAAGACAGCAGGAAACAGGACCAAGACGTCAGGATTCTCCTCGAGAGGTGCTGCTCCTGAATATAAAACCAGTCCACCAAAACAACAAAGAAACATGTTTGATCCACTGTGTAAAAGGGACAGTTGCAGAGCTCCACAGAACAGGGGTTCATGCGCTCACCGTGGTCTCGGCGACAGATGTGCCGACCACTCCTTGCCCATCTGGGCTGCCGGTGGCGCTATGCCTGCTCTCTGAGGACAGCGAGTTCAGACTAGTAATTTAGTTCAGATGAGGTAAAGCAATATTTCCAGATTAATTCAAGCCATATTCCTTTAGAACTGTCCTTTCTTTCTTCTCTGTCCTGCATTTTTTTTTTTTTTACATCTTACATGTCCAAAAACGTCTGGTTGAGGATGAAAGGAAGTAAAAGAGAAAAAAACAGACATAAAGAAAGGGAATATGGACAAGTTTTACGCCTTGCGAGGCAGACACAGAGGACAGCTAGAAGTGGTTTATGACACGATTGCCTCTTTCATTAAGTTTGTTTTGATCATCTCCCACAATGCATACATTCTAATGTAATTTCACTGAACATCCTATTTGACATGACCGAGGGAGATGTGGGCTTTGCTCTCGCCTTTGCTCTTTTAGTGATTAGTTTCATATTAAGCACAGAATGAATACATTTAAACACTCTGTTCATCCTTCCTTCATTTTTATGTCGCCAAGCGATGTTGATTGAGTTAAATAAACCCCTTAATTTATAAATGCTCAACCCTGAGCACTTCTCTTGTTCAATCATGTCCAAGCTTGTAAGGTTCTGTTCTGTTCTGTGTACTCTGTGTCTTCTCTGTGTCTACTGTGTCTTCTCTGTGTCTCCTGTCTCCTTGATTGTGTCATTCCCTGCACCTGCCCTCAGCCACTCTCGTCTCGTTAATGTCTCATGTCATACACCTGTTTCCATGCATGTCGTACACCTGTTTCCCCCCCCTATATATTGTGCCACTCTTTCCCTTGTCTGTTGCTGGATTGTTGCCTTTTTTCCGTCGTCTTGCCTGTCATATCTGATCCTGCCTGCTTCGACCCTGCCTGCCCTGAACCCCGATTCTCTGCCTGCCCCTCTTTGGACTTTGTTGTTTTTTGTCTGGAAACGTTTGCCTCATTAAAGAGCGCCTTTTTGTTTATTTACACTGATTCGTCGATTCCTCTGCACATGAGCTCCTGCACCTCGCTACCTGTGACGTAGCCCTGACAAAGATAGCACTCTTGATCATACACTGTATCTGGGTTTCTGGGACTTAATGTAAGCTGCTTGATATCATATCTGACTGTGGTTGCTCCAGCTGTGATGAGTCTGGCTTGGCAATATTTTCAGTCGTTGTGATTCAGTCACAGCTGTCCCTATCCTGCAGCTGCCGACTGAGCATGTGACTGACTGCAGTATAATCAGCCCATCCCGATGATACCCAGCACTATAAATCACTACAATAGTCCGAGAGAAAGATCTAGCTTCACTATATGCGATAGGTGATAACAGTGAGCCATATTTAAATAAGTAGCTAAAACCACAGAATAATTGGCAAACTAGGCAGCTGGCTGGCTTTGCTGTTGTATAAAAGCCAGCTGGACCAATAGCAACCTTACAGGCCCAGGCTTTCATCAGTTGTCCATTTTGTTAATGTATTTGGAAAATAGTAAATATATCGGCTGTCCCAATAGTTTCTGGAAGAACACCTCAGATCCATAGCCCTTGTGAGTGTTCCCCCCGGTCTTCAGTTCTATTCCAAAGGACGTTCCTTCATTTACTTCATATACAGAGGATAAGGCATGTAGCCACTTTGGCTGTGGTTCTCGTGGCCTCATAGCAAAAGTATGCTGATGATGGATGTACAGCAATGGCACACCTCAAGGTTGTGATTATTTCATGCTTTCCTTATCCTAAAGTAACCGTAGAGTTTAACAGTGTTGTTGCGTTGTAAGCAACAAGTCTGGCTGGATGCCACCCTGTAATCCTGCTGATCATTGCTGATCGACGAGCGGGACAGTTGAACTTCTGATTCTGCTGCAATGTTTCTGATGTTGTTTTTGGAGCATTCTTCATCATCCATCTGCAGCACTGCAAGCCTGTGATGTCATTGGCTTTCTCTTTGGCTGGGCTTTCAATGGCACAGTTCACCCGCAGTGCTTGAACGGTACAATTAGAATATACACTTTTATTAATCCCCAAGGGGAAATTAGTTCTCTGCATTTAACCCATCCTTAGTTCTTCACCAGCAATGATTTCAATCAATCTAAAGTTTCATGAAAACCAGACTAAAAAAAACAAAAGTATGGGTCTGTATCTTCAAAGATGGAAACTTATTTTGTTTACTTTTATGTCCAAGTTTCTTTCACGTTCTACAAGATAAAGATAAAGAGGTTTTTATTGTCATTGTTATTAATACAACAACATTTCGTTTAATGGCCCACTGTCAGACAGTGGGTCATTAAAGTAGCAGCAAACAACAAAGATAGACAATGTTCCTAGATCAAAATACACAAGAGGAATAAAAAACGTGACTAAAGTAAAATAACATAAAAATGTGTGCGCTTGTTTTGATAGTGCAAGAATGCAAGAGTATACAGTCTCAGACAATTTAAAAGTTTGTACAAAAGGTCTGACACGTGTAAGATCATTCATAAAATAAAATGTTTCTTTCCATTCCAGTTGAAAATCGTGTACACTGTAACGTGTAGTATGAGGATTCCTCAGAGACATTCCTTACATTGACAAAGTGCAGAATAGGGTGGAACACCGCTGATTTGGAAACAAACATTTTTTTTTTTTAATGGAAGAGGGGATGTCAATTTATTTCCTTAAACCGTGGGCAGCTGAAGTTCAAAGACACAATCAGAACTACAAGTCACATCAGAGAATTGATGAGCTGCATCACTATTACTCTGCTGCAAACCGGACTATTGAAACCTAAAAAGAAGAGAAAATGCAGGCATAGGACTTCGCCCATTGTTTCTAGCACTACTCATTGGAAGTGCAATTAACTACCCTAGAATAACCAACTGCTAAGATAATAAATGTGACGCTATGTCACCTTCTCAGGAAGCATCTAAAAAAATATCCATTTCATCGCTGTTTTGCCTGTGGTTGAAATATCCGGAGTGAGGCGCTAATGACTTGTTTTATTAATTTTAATTTCACGCACCGACACAACACACACAATACACACTTCAATGGGCTACACAGATGTGGAAATTATTAATTTAGTGTGTGGTGCATCACATTAGGCAGCCTAGGGGTAAAGGCACGGGATGTGAAGTTGCCATTGAAGCTGCACAGCATCTCCAACAAGGCCGGCTGGAAGAATCAACATTGCAAGCCTCCAGCCTATCTGTACAGCACATGCACACCCAGCTCATGCGCACATCCCCCTGCTTGACCCCTGGTGACCTTAAACTGTGTCTGTGTGTCCTCCCTGTGTATTTGCACATCCACTGTTCCCAGTGTAGTGGAGGGCCAAGGGACCACACCAGATGAACAGACGAACAGTGTCTTTATAAACAACTTTTAAATCAACCATCGCCTCGCTGCGGTGTTTTTCCAACAAATTTCTAGCCAAGACTTAGGAGCTGTGACAGTAACACATAAAAAAAAACTCAACGGTTCTACCAAGTCTGTCTTAATTCTCTACAAGCTGGCAAGTTGATAATTCAATTTACAGCAGCCCATCAATATCCCCATTCCCCAGTGGATGAATGGTTTCCAAAACACTTTCTCACACTCCTCCCAGATCCATCCAGTATCCTGGTCTATTCCTTCTGTTTCATTGTAATTGCAGTATTCTGAATGTGTGGTTTGGATCTGTATGTCACATGAGCAGCACATTTCTGTTGGGGTAGCTAGCCAGTGCACGTTTAGCCGGGCGGAATGCAGCCTTGTATTGCTGAGCTCGGCTGAGATTTATGTGACTGCTGTGGGGTGTGCATGTGGCTAACAGATGGTGGCATCCTGCTCCTCTTCCCTCTCTCGGCACACCGCTGCTTGCTCATCCCTATTTGCTCTTCCTTTCCTCTGTAGCATCTGCCAGCCTTCGCTCTCCGACGCTTCAACGCTTTGAACTTGAATGGAACGTTCTCAGAATCAGAATCAGAATCAGAAACATGTTTATTGCCAAAGAATGTTCATGTCAAAAAAAAAACACAAACAACGACTTTTTTTTTTTAGTGTCAGAGAAGAAGCGCACACCACGGCACGCGTCGTCTGCGCACCCATCTAGAAAAGGAAAGGGTGAAGATGACAGCATAACATGAGGGAAGAGAGGCGAGAAAAAGAAAAAGCCACCCCCCGACTATGCCCCTAGTCGGTTGTAGTTTCAGTAGTTATTGTGGGCTGCTCACTAGGTTACCAACCAGACTCATCCACTACACGCCAACTCTCACCACCGTCCACACTATCCATCCCATCCCACTTTAATGAACACTCAACAATATCCAAGCTAAGACAATACACACACTGTCTTCATCTATTTATACACACACACACACACACACACACACATACAAAAGCATCCTCGTAAAAAACGTCCTAGAACGAAATGTTACAGCCCGTCATTCGTTCTCCGTGATGCGTTAAAAACAAACTAATTTGAGTACCCTCACCGCAGGCTTGAAAAGTGTCAGATACAAATTAAGCGTCAAAATAATCAAAGAAACTTTCCAAACCACTCGTGCAGCAGTAGTTTTACTTTCACTAAAATTACTTTCAAAAATTACATTTTTACAACAGCAAGCAATTGTTAACAGTGTTCCTATAGTTGAGTATTAAAACGGTCCAATTATTAATATTCTGCGGCCACTACGGTAGCAAAGAGCCATACATAATGTCCTGCCAATCAAATACACCATTCAGTGTAAAATGACATACTACTGTTGCTAAAACAGGCATGTGGCACACAGAGCCATTTATGCAGCTATAAAATGCTGACATGTGGGAGTTTACTGGAGAACATTCACATAATCTAGTAAAAATGCAGCGAGTGCTCAGTGTTCCTTCCCACACACCTTGGGCTGACACAAGTCTCTCAGAGCCTGTTTATGTGCACACGCAGATAAACAAACAGATGCAAGCAGACAAAAACACAGCCATCGCCTACAGATGCTGGGGTTCCACTTGCTCATCTAATCCCACTCTCAGAGTCTGGGAATGTACAGCTGTGTGGCATTGTGACACACTTGGCCCCCTGCCATGGGGAGTCACCTCAAGGTGTTCCGAGTGGGAGAGAGTGTGTGTGTGTGTGTGTGTGTGTGTGTGCACATAGATGCAGCCATGCAACCACAATGCACACACCCACACATAGAAGGAAACCAACAGTCATTAAAGATGGTTACGTTTGTAGATGCTCTCTCTCTCTCTCTCTCTCTCTCATACCATTGAAGCTAACTCAGAGAAAGTTTTTTTAAAGGCCAGAAGGTCAGCGTGTTCCCTATCATCCTTCATGCTGCATCTCTGCTTAGTAAGCAACCTCCCAGTGTGACTTCACTGATGGGAAAACTTTTCCCCCAAACTTACCAAAAATAAGCATTTGCCCACCTTCTGACTGACTGAATTGTAAACCTGCTCTAGCCCCTGACTCATTGTATACCTGTGCATGTGTAAAGTGTGTGACTGTGTAACAGTGTGCGGGTGTGCTTTACTCCTGATGTGTGTTAACTCTGGCCTCATCTCATCTTGCCATCGTTGTTGACCCCTGCTGGGAGGCTTCAAGATCTCAAAGATATTGTATCTAAATCAAGTGGCGAATTAAGTCCAGCTTGTACCTGGCTGTTCTTAATACAGAACTTTAAGTCATTCAGGAAGTTAGGAGCTCAAAGTCATAACAGTTGACAGGGCATTATTATCTCCACGCCTCCGCCCCTGGTTCTCTAAGGATGTAGAGAAAGTGCAGAGATGGGCTAAAGGTTACAGCTGATCGTTTGGTGCTTCAGGCTTAAAGGCTGAGGTGCCTGCATACGCTGAAATGTTTTCATAATAGCCTATGCATTCCATATGCATTTACATTCACAGTAGATCGTGTATCACTCACAAATTAAATTGCTTTTTTATTCGAAAAATAAAAGCTTTAAAAAAACATGAATGGCTCTGAACTGATATTCAGAATATGAGCATGTGAGAGGATACACTTTTAATGATAATTTATGCTTTCAACTGACAAAGACATGGACAGAACACATAAATGCAGTCCTGGTATTTGAAAGGCTTTTTCCTTTTCTCAGGATGAATCTTCTTCACTTGTAAGTGACCTGTTACTCAACAGTTGTAAATCATTCATCGCTATGCGAGGTAGCGAGAATGTAAAAGGAGAGCATGACACTGGGTATCCCTTCTACAATCACATCAGGGATATATACTTTAAACCAAAGCAAAGATACATGAAACTAATCTAAACAGAGATTACTGGGGAGGTTTATGACAAGCTAAGGAAGAGCTCATGTGAGGAAATGGAAAGAAACCTAAGCCAGGTAGGAAAATCATTCCTCATATGCATTACTTAAGTCCAGCCCATCCACAATGAAAGGCCAACTGATAGAAGCTGAGGTTGGCATTAACACCAAATAAATATGAGGGTAGTATCTGTTGATATAAATTGCTGAGTTGTTGAATGAATGTGGGCAGCATGAGCAAAGTAAATTGGTTCAGATCTTTTGCTTCAGCAAAGCAGAGGAAACACTTATCTGAGTGGAAATGCTTTGTCGGGGTCTACGAGCGGCTTGGCACTCCAGCTATGGCGATGGGTTCTAATGCCATTTGTTCCTGATTTCCTATTTCTGATTAGGTACTATTTGGTCAACCACAACCTCATGTTCTGATGTCCGCCAGTGAGGAAAACAAGTGCAAACATCCAACACATTAGCAAGAGCGTGCACACACAATCTGCAGTGCGTTGTGCCCTGTGCTGAATAACCTTCAGCTGCTTCAAAGACTCTCTGGCTGTTATGTTTGTTTGCTTCAAAAGACACACTCCGGCTGTTATTGAAGGCCAATGTTTCATACAGCCACACAGGGTGTTAAATCGGACCTGATAGCAGTGACAAATGAAGTGATGTGGCATTTCACTGCATTTGTCTTTGGATATTTCACAGTACTTTACAACTGCGTATTAATTAATTAACATTGTAAAGACTGAGTGCCTACCTGCATGATCATGTCCATGCCATGGGGAAAATGTTTCACTTTGTCTTATTTGAGTGAACCCATCGACATGGCCTGATTCCTGCACTTTGAAAACACAGATACAATCCTACAATATCTGGAAACACCCTCAATGTGTCATTACATTTTTAGCTGAGGTGTTCGTCAATGTTTGACAAATGTAATCCCTGAAGACATATTGAGGTATCCTATTGTAGTATTGTTGCATGCATTGATAAATGCAGAGCAGCAAGTGAGGACTTGCATGTGTTGGCTTTTCCTACATGCGAGAATGCACCGTGTATCTCGCTCTGTGCATTGGGTTCACATCTCTATGTGCACATACGAATTCAAGAGGCCGGTATGTGCTACAACTTATCTGGAATTGACTTGCTTTTTAAATTAAAAACCCATCATATTGAAATTGGCAGTTTGACATCAAACGTTTTTTCAGTGACGGCTAGAGTATGGAAAGAACACTGACTTCATAACATACAGTGATGGGTTGAGCTTTGATACTCAGTGACATTCAGAGGGAGAGAAAAATGTAAAGAAGGTGAAAGGAGAAGTGAGAAAGAAAAAAGAAGAAAACATAGGGGGGGAGTACACAAAAAGTGGAAAGCATCAGGATTCGTAACTGACTCATGAAAAACATGCCATTAATGGACTAGACCCATAGAGGCCATAAGGCAGGGAAAAGGGAGTATGGGATAGGCGGGGGCTAGAAGGGGGGAGGCAATATAAGGTAAAAAGGCTGCTGTGCTGATATGGTTTTCATCCCAGCAGCATTTCCTGGGCCATTGGAAGAGCTCTATGTACCAAGCCAACAGCTGGACAGGGACTCTCTTTCACTTCCTTGCTGTCTCCCTCTTCATTTTCCAGTAAGCTCACTCCAGCCAGGATTTGCTCCCTTGGCAATGACAGCTTTAGCTTTCTGTTTCTCTTAGTTACCAGTGCAAACTAAGTTTATGTCAAACATCCCACGTCCGGTCTATTGTTCGCGGTGAAATCTGCATCTGGCACTTTTGGCTCGCAACATCGTACACCTGGATTGCTGACCTCAATCCCGCCTTCAATCTCATAAATCAATCAGTTCACCTATAACGGTTGCAAGGGAATATCTGGCTAGTCCCTTGACTATCATGAGATTATGATTGATTGACTGATGGACAAATCTAGCAATTTGTTATCATTCTGTTCCATGATGTTGTAATTGTGCTGCCACATTCTCATGGAGTCTGAATGGTGCTGACATTGCACACGGTATAAAAGCGCATGATAGGTTTTTCATACGGATACTTGAGAGTAGCTGTGCAATATGAAAAGAAAGAAAAAACATACGATGGATCCATGTTGTGAAGTCCTCTGATAAAATGATAACAATATGTATAGGCTTGCTGGAGCTCCTCAACCTTTCGCACGCACGAGCATGCACACACAACACCTACATTTCCTATTTCCCTCGGGAGTGGAACATATTACTGAAGCTCATTATCTCAAGCACTGACAGACAGTATGTAAAATACACACATCACAATAACACATTATCAGTATAACAGCTGTTGGATTTGAATTGTTAGTTGATAACTGATTCAAAATCAGAAAACAAGCCCCACTCGCAAACTGTAATATTGTTGTCTCCTTTACTCAGACTCAAAATAGATCATTACACCGAAAGAGGACTCCACACCTGGCAGCTCTGAGGACAATGTTCCACCTTTTAATGTGTGGGGTAGTTTGACTGGCACAAGGAGGCAGACTGGCATGACTGGGCAGGTTCCAGTCGTTGGGCAGAGAGCATAGAGTGTGTTTAGGGAGGGAGGGGAGGGGAAGTGCCTGGTGGGAGGCGAGGAAACAGAGGTCAGGTGGGGGCATGGAGGTTGGTGTGCTGGGTATATTCACTTCAGAGGCAGCGCTATGAAGGAATTTCAAACATTCCACGGTGATCTCCCTATCTGCTCTACCTGAGCCCCACCCTTATGTACCTCGGACACACCCTGGGAGCTCTCAGCTCGGAGCTGTCATCAGTGGGCTGGAAGCAAAGTAAGATAACCACAATGCACAGGTAAATCAATCGGAGGGTGAATGAGTAAGGCGTGAACATGCTATGGGAGAATGTGCAAGCAAAGTGCATGCATGCATGCATATTGTGCACATGCTCTTGCATCTGTTGTCTGCTTCTCATCTCTGTCACAACATCTGATGTTGGTTGCGAATAAAAAATCTTTTGCAAAAGGAATTCAGCTATTTTAAATGTGACAGCAAAATGTGCAGGCAGCCCATATTGTGGCCAGATGATCTCTTGGCTCTGTGTCTGTCTGTCTGTGTTGTTGTCCTTCCCTAGGTGTCCACTGCTGACACCGCTGAACAATTCGTTGTTGTGCACAGATCTCCAAGAAACCGAAATCAAAGAGAAACAAACACATGTGCAGATACATTCATGTGCACCAGCGTGCAGTGACTTTCACAATGTGTCTTTTGCTCTTCTTCACATGGCGATTCATATACACACCAAACTGTGATCTTGGGAAAGCAAATCTGTCACACACGCTTCAAAGTCTGATCACTCTGCATGGAGATTGTTTAAACACCAAATAACAGCCTTCATTGAGGTGTATTTTAAAAAAAAACTCTTTGCTCAAACAGATCCACGACATGCAGCTGCTTGCTCAATGCTCTAATGCAATCATAATTATAGCCACACTCCAACCAAAAGAGACATGTTTACTTATAGACCAACAAAGAGACATGCACACAGAAAATGCACACTGGTGCAGACGGCTCGCTCACAAACAGGAAGGGTATTCTCCCTTCGCCTCACCTTTGGGGGCTGCACAGGGAATCCAAACTCCAATCTGTGAGGTGTGTGTCAGTCTCTCCTTTCCCTTCCTTGATCTCAGTCTCCCTTTCTCTCACTCACTTCCCAACCTGTAGTCATCGCACAGCTCTAGTTACCCTCTGCTGCAGTGAAATATGACAGAAGGGAAACGGAGAAAGGAGAAAGGAGGGAGGCAGAGAGGGATAGCGGAGTCCTGCCCAGACTGATGAGAGGCTTCCAAAAACGCCCTCAGGAGAGAAAAGATTAGAACACTTTGCTCCACTAAAATTGTAACTTTCTCCACACTATGCTGTTTACACAGATTTTTCTTTAACGGGCTATTTTCTCTTGTGTTCTTTTTTCTCTAGCAGCGTTCACATTTTTTTCCGAAAAAATAACAACACTTTCTTGAGATTTTGCCAATCATAAAAGCTCTCTCTCTCTCATATAAGCCTTGCTTTCAATCTCTCTCTCTCTGTCTCTCTCTGTCTCTCTCTCCATCTCCCTCTCTGTCTGGAGTTTCCTTATAGCTCTCCCTCACTCTCCTGCTCTGGTGTGCAGCTGTATGATGAGGGAGACACACCTGCTATCAGTGTGTGTGGCATGGAGCTCACTGGGAGGCTAAAGAAGGAATCCTTTTGGAGTCCATGCTGTTTCAACTGCAGTCTGGCTTCAGGAACTGTTAAAGTGAGACTATAAATATATGGTCTACTGAAGGTATATAATAGAAGATTCCAAGAAATGCACTGGCCAGCTCATGGATGCCTGACCCCTGAACTATTCTCTTTATGGTTTTAATAGAATAGCATTGACAACTTCTTTCCAGAATGAGAGGAATATACTGTGTGGCTCATGTGCCCGTTAACAGGCTAACCTACTGGGAGTCTCTTCAGGGGTCATGTTCTCACAGAAGAAAAGAGAGTATAAAGAAAAAAAGAGAAATGTGGCTACATTTTTGTTCAATGTGCTCTCAGACTTAAGGCTGTCGTAAATTCACAAGAATATCTTTATCATCCACATTAATGTATGTACTCCTAACTTGTACTTGTAGAGAGAAAAAAGTTACAGGGTCAAGGGGAGAAGAGTATATCCAGTCCAGCTCTTCAGTCATCTTGTGAATTGATTAAGAGCAGACACTAACCATGAAGTTAACAAAGAACAGCTTTCACAACACATCCCAGCACTGCGAGACTTTGTACTGGAAGACCAGATGACATTGTCGAGTCATCATGATGACAATCATCAGTCTGACCCCAGCTTCATCTCCACCCATGGGATATCCAGACAATAGTTGTCCGTATCTTGAACATGCCAAACTTGGTTCACATGCACTCCCCCTCTCCTTACGCCACTGATTTACCATTTCTCCCGCACTCCCTGGGAGATTAGTACTACTTGAATCAAAGATAAAGAGATTAAACACCAAAAAAAGCAGCATGTGATTCAGTGCTTAAATTATGAGAAGAATCCTGTTTACAGGCACGAGGGCCTTGACCCATGAGTCATAGAGCAGTCTTTGAGAATCTGGCACAGCTTCCTCTCTGCTAGATGGCCACCCCTCACTTCCTCAGGGTTTTCCCAACTCTGTTTTATTTTTTAAAACTCAAAACATTCACATTTCTCTATCCTTCTTTCAGCAGAATTTCAAGAGATGTTCAGCTTGTTCATGGATATGTGATAAGACCTAACAACTGTTCACATGTTCAGGGCAGTATTCCAAACGTCTGCCGTTTGTCTGGGACTTTCAGTCTTCATGGTTTTGTGTGATTGTGTTTGCTTGCAGATGTGTTTACCTATGAAAGCTAGTCAGTGATAACTAATGTAACTTTTCACATGCACACACAGTGTAATCCATCTAATAGTTGTTGCTGTAAGTTTGGTGCCAATCTATCTAGTAGATAATGAGATATTGGAGTGATCATTTTGACCTACTGGAAGCACTCAAAGAAAACTTATGTAAATGTACCTTAAATATAATTACAAAAAGTCATGGCTTTCCGTGCACTAGTTGTTGAAACATTTTACTCATGGTTCTGCAGGAGAAAAAGGTGAAGGAATCACCAAAGCCACCAGGGTACATCCTCTAGGACCCATGAATGTATGTACAACATGTAATTACAGGCATCGAGTGATCTTGTGAGATATCTCATTCTGGACTTCAGTGGTAAACTGGTTGACCGGCTGACATCTCCATTCATTGAGCCATGCTGCTGGAGTGGTTACACGCTGCCAACAAACCTTCAGTGGGTTGGTGTCTTGGCCAAGCCACATGTGGAATTTGAGGGATTATGATCACGACCTAATCGAATATCAGGACTATTACAACATATATACATGGAATGTTGTTTAACAATAAAAAATTAATATTTCCTTAAAGCAAGGGTTTGAAATGGTATGAAACTAGCAAGAGTGTGCTAGATTTCTTGAATTAGCGAACCAAAAATCCAGCCCAGTATTTTCAGATGAAAGTAGCTCGAAGCACTCCATCAGAAAGTTGTACACTGACAGTCCGTACCTCCAGACCTCCCTCTAAAGCCAATCCATCATTATAAATGAAAAAATATCTGAATAAATGAGGGCAAATGTGGGTCAGTGGTTAGCAGGTCCGTCTTTCAATCAGAGGATCGGTGGTTCGATGCCCGGCTAGACCTAGTCGGTGTGTCCTTGAGCAAGACCCTCAACCCCAAATTACTCCCGCAGCTGTGTCCACGGTGTATGCTCATAAGTCACTTTGGATGAAAGCGCCAGCTAAATGTAATGTAATCTAACGTAAATGACAAACGTGGCTATGTGTTTGTACTCACAAGCTAAAGCAGCTTGTGGAATACCGACGAGCAATGAGCGCACACGGAGAATGCACGCGGGCCGGTAGCCCATCCAGTCAAATCATAGGGCTGGAGCACATGATTGAACAGTCTTATTACATTCCTGTGTGCCATAGATACCAGATTGTTTAACTTTTTTTGTCATTTAATGATTGCTTGTAAAGAGAATTTCAACAAATACAACAAAAATGTTTTTGAAGAAGATTACCAGCCCAAACTTTAAGTGTGGGCTTTATTTTGACCGGAAATATCGGAAATCATTATTTATTCTGCTGGATTTGATCCCAGAGGACCTGAAGTGAAGGGAAATGTTGTTGGCATGATGAATGATGAGTGTGCACGCACACACGCACACACGCACTCTGGAAAATCTGTATCTCAATTCCAGTTAGGAGAAGGACTTACGAGGCTCTGCAGGGGATGACAAGGAATCATTTAGTCATCACCAGTAGGGTTTGCTGTACAATGGCAGAACGCAGAAATACATTCATGTAAAAGCGATGGAGGGAAACCACTGGAAAAGGAATTTAACATTTTAATGAAAAAACAATCATTTTTGGGCTTTGTTACTAAAGGACCAACCTCCCAGTTTGAGTCACACACTCCTTCGAGTGACCTGGTCGCCAAAAGCTGACATGATATCCAGATCTTCGGTTACTACTGGGGTCTCATTCTTCACTGTCTAAATAAAAGGTAATGGAATGATGCATTACTAAAAGTCCTCCCGCTAAAGAGTTTACAGGTAAAGAAAACAGAAATTAAGCCCTCTAGCTCTAAACGATGCATGTGCATTATTACATGGCTGATTTCAGAAGATAATGACTGGAATCCAAGCCCAGTGGCTATACATTCTTCTTTGGGTGAATAAACTAAAAGTCTAAAAAGCCACAAGGCAGTATTAGTGTGAAAGTGCATATGTGAGAGTGAAGCTGAGAGCAAAGTGAGAGAAAATAAAATTTAGATTGAGAAATCAAGAGTTCTCCCATGAGCCTTTGCTTGCCGCAGCACCTGCTTCTCTTATTATTCGCCGCAGGAGCCAGGCATTCCAGTTGATGCAGGCAGTGGCTTGAGAGTCACGTGTCATCACACTACAACACACACAGCCCCTATACGTCAAGACTATACATACCAATTATATATTTAGATTTTAAGACTGGTGCCTATAGCTGAGCACTTCACTGACTTTTTATTTACTGTGACTTCAATAACTCTCTCGCTCTGAAAGAAACGTGTGTCAAGAGAACAGAGCTGAAGTAAAGCCTCCTCTTCAACCGCTCTTCAGTCATACACATATGCTCAGATGGAGGAGTGTGGAGGAGGTGAGCAATAGAACATGTAGGTGAACTAAATATGTCGAAGGGTTAAGTGCAGGAGTCATTCAAGGGAACTTTGAGCACCAAAGTAAAGGACAGCTTTTACTTATGCGTACGCCCATGAGAAAAAAGAAGAGTAACACACAAGAGGGACATAATTCACATCTCTTGTTTCAGAGACTCATTTGAATGTTTATGTTTTACCGAAACTTAATCCATCTAATTGTCTCATTGATAGCTGAAGCAACAAACCGCTACAAATGTAGCATTATGCAGTGTATATTACCCTCATTGCTGTTTTTAGTAGGAACAAAACTCTATGTGTCTCGTTTAATCTTAAATATTCCATTGATCCAATCCAGTTAATTATTTTCATTAAACGGTGCATAACACAGCACATAAATTTGTGGTTTCATAAATTGCCTAAAAAAACATTTATGTAACCAAATCTTTCAACTTTATGACTAAAAAATAAGATTCTGAACCTGCTGAGAAGTATTGAAGTAGTCTAGCACCTACAGTCTGGCTTCCGGACAACTTGTCACACGTTCAGCCCCCTACTGTGTTGTGTGTGTGTGTGTGTGTGGGGGGGGGGGGGGGGGTCGCATAGGCTAGGGATGACACAGTATAGGATGAGGATGAACAACCTAAATATGGCTCTTGCAGCCTCGGCCACAGGGAGACAGAGAAGGGGCCCACAGACCTCAACAGCGTACAATTATCCCAAATAAGAGTCAAGCCAACCTCCTCTCATAGAGACGCACAACAAGAGCACAACAATATTTTACTGTCCTTTACAACCTGGGTCCCATAAACTGATCTGTAATATGTACACATTTAGAGATGTATATGTATTTATTAGTGTGGATTATGTATGCCTGTGTATGTCACAGATTTACAATAATCCACTGAATTGATCCCACTTTACACCACTCGGCAGGTAATTTATGTAAACATCTATCAACACAAGTAAATGTGTCTCAAAAAAGTCTGATCATTAAGGCCCGCCTTATGCAAATTGCCTTGCCTAAACATCTAAGCGTGCACAGCGTAGCATATAAAAAAGATTCAAGGGCGCCTCTGCCTTTGGAGTGAAATACTGGGAGTCAACATGTGAAAGGTTGTGAAAGGGGCTGGCAGCTAATGGCATCCCTGAGGAATGGGGGCCTACAGAGGGAGACAGCACTCAGGACCTGTGCTCGTGGATGCTTGCAGCTCTACCTGAGAAGCCCACAGGAGTGCCACAGCTTACCCCCGGGGGGACATGTTGTTTGCATAGATGCAGTGAATTAGATCAGTATAGTTCCATTCCCCATCAGACCTGGAGGAGATCCAGCTAGATCAGGGGTCGGGAACCTATGGCTCGCGAGCCATATATGGCTCTTCCGGTGACGGCATATGGCTCCCAGACAATTTTGAGTTAAAAGAAAAAAATCTCCGCCCACCCCCCTGTAATTTTCTCTATCGCGCCAGATTACAGCAGAAGTAATGTCAGGTCCTTTTCTTAAAGACGTCTTTGTTCTTTTATTAAACTAAACGTCTGTTATTGATCGTATCTACAGCAGCATGTCATTTCTGTCTCTACGTGTCCGTTAACACTTCTCGGCTTTCCGTCTCGCGAGCCGCAGAGCTCCGATGCCGGCGTGTGCGCGCGCATCGGGGCGGAGCAAAGAAAAAGTCACCTGCCCCCCCCCCCCCGCAGCATCATGCAGCACCAGAAGTCGCATTAAAAGCAAGACATATTTTATTTATTATACGTAAAAAATACTATATGGCTCTCAATGAAATATATTTAGAAATATTTGGCTTTTATGGCTCTCCCAGTCAAAAAGGTTCCTGACCCCTGAGCTAGATGCATCCAGGCTGGACAAGCTTGAGGAGGCTCAAACATTTCAGGAGGCCCAGGAGGGGAGAGAGATCAAAGGCATGTCGGCATGCTCTTGTGTGTAGGCCGAAAGAACTCATGAACATATTACAGATGAGCAGAGGCGCCAGAGAACCATCTGGGGTTATATAATGGAACAGAGTTCAAGTTGCAATACAATAGACATGGAGTAGAAAACACAACGTAGAAAATGAAAATGACAAGAGACTTTGCATATTTGTGTTACCCCAGCTGTCTTTTATTGGACAACTAACTGTCTATGGGACAAATCATTGTTGTGGGTTTGTTAAATACAATTACTTCAAAGAAGCAGCGAGGGGTAGTTGGAATAATTCAATTGGTCAACAATGACAACATGTATAAGTCAAATACAAAATAGAATATTTGCATACATTTGCTGATCAAAAAACATTGTCATCCCACTATCAAGACAATATTTCCACATGCAGTGAATTTGGCTTGATATTGAGTGTAAAACGCTCATTCGATCTTTTAACACCAGCTCCATGAAACAAACAAAAAGAAAGACAGCTGCATGCTTGTGCTGCTTGTGGGGCGACTGTGACTCAGTGGCAGAGCAGGGTCGTGCAGGATCGATTCCCCGGCTCCGCTAGTCCATGTCGATGTGTCCTTGGGCAATGCACAGGCGGTTCCTGTGGTGTGTGAATGGGTATGAATGGTAAGGTAGTCCTGTTTCCTCTGCCACAGGGGTCAGTCAGCAGTAGGAGTAGTAGTACCAAGTAGTACCAGTAGTAGAACCAATAGCAGTACATCAGGTGAAGTGGCATATTGTTCCTCCATGGTTTTCTTTCTAAAAACTGAAAATAGGTTGAATCATGTAATGTCATCACAGCCCTTGAGGGGAACTTGTCCAGAGGGAAATAAATGTGAATGCTCTATTTGACAGACATACTCCTTTCAGTTATGATGTATGTATTAGTGGTGAGCTCACCTCACCATGGAAGCAATATAGAGCGACTCGGGAGAACCTTTTTAAGAGGGATTTCTCAACAAGCCCTAGCTTGGGGTTGATGGTATCGTTGCTATCATGTCAGCTGAGGAGATGAGTGATAGTAAGAAAAGAGGAGCTTGCAGAAAGTGTTTCAAAGTCAAGGTAACTGATACTTTAAGTGGATAGGGAGTAGAAATAAAAATGTTCAATTAAATATCACAAATTAAAATGTACAAAATGTTAAGATAATCATTTACTTGTAATAAAAAAAAATGCTTAGAAGAGTATTCCGTAATCCCAATTAGAAACTGATAAACAAAGGATGTGGGGGCAGAGCCGCACATCATTTATGAGCTTGAAAGTATGTTTTTCAAAGCCAGTGATCCCGGGTACAAAGACGTTTTACCTTTTAATACGTTTTTAAAACAAATTGTCTACGTCGATAAACAACTTTGGTTTGAGCTGCAAGATTGTTTTCCTGAATATAGAAGGATAATTTGTCATCGACACTAATAAACAGAATAAATAATCAGGAGAAAAAAGGGTTTCACATTCTTTGTTCCCAGTGACATGAAATGAAAAATGACAGTTTTGAAGCATAAAGAGATGAATTGCTTCCCTTCTAACTTTGGTGTCAATAATGTGGCCTCTATGCCACATTTGATATGCCCTGTGTTATCTCTGTCAGAATTGTACACATGTGTAAAGTGGGAAGCTAGACAGCCAAGTTAATCTCCTTCAGTTCAAACCCTGAAAGTTATCTGTTGGCTAGGAATATGAAACTGACCCTTGACGCTTGTGACATTTGTCTAAACTTTCTCTCCAGCTGTACAAAAGAGCTGCCTGGCTAATGACTGGCTCCACTTGTGCTGTAAATGTGCTACAATGACATGTTCAGTGATTAATCATTTTCAATAAAGGGTTCGGATCAAGGTGCAGCTTTGAAGCTACTGTCTTGCAGCTGCTTTTACTGACTTCACTGAAGTCATTTAGCTTGAGGGCTTTATATAGCATATACTACATATCATTCATTCAAATATCTAAAGAAAATAGCACCAATTCAATTGTAAATATATATGCGTAGGTACTCATCATATTCCTCCTCTACATTCAGCTCACTGGAACGCAGCTCGCATTGTTATATTACTCACTGTGGTCATCTTGCAGTTCATAAAATCAAAGCTGCATGAGAACTGTAATTTTGGAGACGTATAATTTACTTGTTTAAGTTTATAGCTCAGGGTGAACCCTCGGTGTAAAGCTATGCACGAGGTAACTGTCTGCTCTGAGTAATGAAGTGGAAGAATTGTGAAGATTTTTGGGGTTGGGTGAGGGTAGAGCCGGGGGGAGGGAGGGGGCGGGCACAATCCTTAATTGGCCTAAAACAATGTTTAAAAGATGGGCCAGGCTTCCATTTAAACATACACAGCCTGTGAAGCTACACACACAACCAAAACGCTGGACTTTTGTTCAAACATGACTCAATAATAACCCCAAAAAGCTCTATTTCAAGGATGTAAAGGAAACCACTGGCTTGGTTGAAATGATTCAGATGCTAGAGAGCTTGTGGAAAACGTTACTCATCTGAACAACCTCAATCATGCTGGTGTATTCCTGTAGGACCTAAACCAAATAAATAGCTCTGGCCTGTCTTCTACCTGAAAGAGGCTTTAGAAAGATCCTGGCAGGAAGATTATGGATGCTCGTGCTCTGTTGAAACCCACTTGTGTCAGCAGATTGTCAGATCTGAGAGAAAACATGGTGAAAACCTTTCAGCACAGGACACTCATGTTCCTCAGGTGGGATATTTAGTTAACATGTGGTTTTAAAGAGGCCTGCATTGTTTATCTAATAACTTCCATTGTTAGATGTAAAACAAATAAACAGAGTTTACAGAGTGATGGACGTATAACATGAAATACTTGTGCTTGTATTGTGTTGGACTTCAAAGGATGGAAAAAGTTGAAACAACCAATTCACTCTTAACAAAACATTCACAGTACTACGGATACATGGCAATACTGTTTTCAGTTCAGTTGAGTGAAAACTAAATCAGTCCTTGGATGTTTTGTAGGTTTTAGGTAATAAATAAAATCTACGATATGTTGATGACATAGATATGATAGATGTATCTGTTGGCCACAGTTCAGAAAAGAGAAAGTGCAACTGATTGATTAGTCATACATTCATATGTGATCTGGGTCATAGGTCCACGCCCCTCTCTCAAATATCGAACACATGTCAGTCACCAGCAAACATTAGACTTTAAGTGTCAGCCTGCAAGTCCGGTCATGATACTGGGTTCTACCCTTCAGGTCTGCACGCCTCGTGACCCCCAGGATCCCTCTGGCCTGTCAGTCAGCCAGCATGCTCCCAAGGAGAAGACGGCTCGTGAAAACAAAGAACAAACACAGTTTCAAAAGTGGTTCACGCCATTCCTTCTGCGAGGCGTGTCTCCCCCCATCAGTCTGACAGGTTAAACAGACTCCACTGAGAAGAGCCTCCTCAGGATGTCAACAATACATACTACAGATCAAATGTTGGAATGACAGATGCTTACACTGCAGTTAAAAATGTAACAAAACAAGACAGGCAATGCTGCATTCAGACCAAAAGTGGTGCCAATATTTTGCGCAAAGTCAATGCACAGACGTCATTGGTTGCATAGGATGCACATTTTTCGCAAAGCGCCGTGAATAACGCGAAGCAAAGCAAAAAATGTGCCCAACGCTGAGTTGCGAATTCCAATTAGCATTAAGTCAAAGCGAATGATGCGAATGATTTGAATAAACCACAAATAGTCGGGCGAGTAAACTCACGCAGAGTAAAACGCTTTTGGTGTGAACGCAGCATAAGGATTATAATACAAAAGTTGCAAAAGCTTAGTAACAGGTTTAGGTTGAAAGAAGTGTCGTTTTCACTATGGCAGATGTTACGTACATATAGATCATCTGGTCCTTTTAATTCATGATTACGGTTTAGTTTTCTTTTTTTTAATGTATGTGGTAATTACAATGATGGATCTGTGCTCCACACAGGCAGGAGGAAGAGAGGACTTTCCATCCTTATTATTCGGCCAGCTACAGAAGCTTGATGCGTTGATAATAATTAATCAGAAAATGTGATGGTCCATTTTGGTGATGTCCATTAAAAACATCCTGCAAAACATCAGCATGGATGCTACTGTTAGCTGCTAGCATAGCTATAGATATGTTTATGTCTCGGCAAGGCAAAGCTCAAGCTTGGTTAAGGTTAAAGAAGGGAAATACAGTTATGGTATGGTTAAGGCTTGGAACAATTGATTTAGTTTCAGAAAAGATCAGGGCAATACTGAGAGCTACACTGACTTGAGGCTTGTGACACGTTGACGTCTCTACAGGTCAAATCAAATCTGAGATTTGTTTCTAAGCACAGTGTACATGTTAGTAAATCATTAATGAAAACATGTGATTGTGAAATCTAATTTTCATATTCTGCGGGCAACAAATTCAGAATATATATTGTATTATATGTTTCAATATATTAACCTTTCATCCCATTGAAGCCGCATAATGATGATAAGAATAATAATCATTCTTATTTTGCTTAACCCTTGTGCTGCCTTCGGGTCATTTTGACCCGATTCAATATTTAACCCTCCTGTCGCCTTCGGGTCATTTTGACCCGATTCAATGTTTAATGTCGGTGTTCTTTCGGGAGTCAACAAACAAACATAAAGTACCTCACACTTAAACTTGAAAAACAATATTAATTCTAATAATTTTCTGGAGATTTTAATAGCTGGGGTCATATTGACCTCAAGGGTAAAATATGTTAGTAAATATAAAGGTAACAGGAGGGTTAAACATTGAATCGGGTCAAAATGACCCGAAGGCAACACAAGGGTTAAAGGTGTGCTCCCTCTTAGTCGATTGGTCAATTACAATTTATTTAGTTGATTTATCATTCTAATGCTTTTCTTTCTTCTTTTTTGAGTCACCAATAATCTCAGATTTAATGTGGTGCGTTTGTACAATTCTTTGTGAACAAACTCAGTTTTAAAGATAACTCGATTGAATCAACTCATTGTTAAGTTGACTAAATAAATGTTACTCAACTTAGACCAGCTTTGGCTGCGTCGGCTTGGGGTTTGAGCAGTTGGAGACGACTGGAGGAAACAGCTCCAATGACTCATGCACAGGTGTACTTTTACAATACTATATTCACACAACTCAATGATTCATACTGCAATCATTGAAAATAATCCATTAATCCAGCCGTGAACTTTTACACTCATAGATTATCAACTGACCTAAAATTCCCACCAGTGAAATAAATGATTTCTATGACGATTCATTCTTTCCATCCTTCCTCCCTTCCTCCTGTTTTTCTACTGAACACATGTTTCCATAGACCCAAGTCCTCTTCGCTCATCCTTTGGGACTATTCAAAAGCTTACGTGCTCATCCTTTCTCAAGGCCCATGGTCTCATTCCTTGACTTTTCTTTCCAGCGAGCCTCTTCATCACCTACCTGTCTACGATGCTCCAGTCATGTGTGTCGAGGTCTTGTTTTCGTGAGTTTGATTGACCTGCTCTTTGAAGTGAGGTCTGGGGCAGTGATGGCCTCTAGCTAATGTAGACTTGCAGCAGTTTGGATGGCATACTTTCCAGCAGAGCGCGCTAATTATTAACGTTTTTCTCATCATTTGTCCCCAGAATATGGCTTTTATCTTGCCTGCACAAGGCATTCCTTACAACATGTGCATGCCCTTGCAGACATGTGAGTGTACGTATGTATTCTAGTGTGTGTTTGTATATTTAAAGGTTAACATTACCATAAGGGTCCAAATATTTTGGAGTGCACTCTGTATTTTATTGTTAGATTTATACCGATGTAATCTTAGCATGAGAGATTCAGACCCAATCATTCACATGATGAGACCAACGGCAGGTGGGAAGCAAGGAGATTCCTAATCTGTTGTAGTGGTTTACAGTTTGTGTCCTGTCCCCTGGAACCACCTGAGGCACCTCCATTACATCTCCTATCTTAGTCTGATGATTCAATTATATCATTTTTACATGTTATAAATCACATCATTCAGCATAGCCTGATGTGTTTATCATCATTTATTGATTCTCACAGAAGTGAATAAAATAAAAAATCGTTTAAGGGAGTCAGTTGACGTACAATAGAACGGATTCTAAAGATTTTTCTTTTATTAAAGAGCCAACAGGGAGCAATTACACATAATAGTAATTGATGTTATGGGAAGTATCTGGACCCAAAAGGTGTGTGCAGAGAAGATATCAAAGCTTTAGGATCAAATCATTTGCATATAAGAGATCTCGCTGAACCAAAAATTGGGACATTTCACAGCAGAAACCTCTCAACATACGACAGCAACAATTAGCAGCTGAAAAACAACAATATTGTAACTTGGCTTTGCATGAAGCAGTTAAAAGCTACCAGTCTACTGTGGAGATCCAAACGCCTTGGGGAATATACATGTGATGAAGTTGGTGACTAGGGAGAAGGATCTTACAATAGGGGCACACAATGGCTCAGCCTTCCTTCGGGAGAGCAAAGGAGCCAAGCTCAAAAGTGTCCTCACTGCCTCTGACGTTCTTTAACTTCTTTTTGTGGCTTTGTAACCTCATGTCTCTGGCCTCCAGTCACTCTCTATTTATGCATGAAAATAAAGAAGAGAACGCTGCCCCTCCTAAATCTGTAAACTGCAATTAAGCTAAATTCCAAGTTTATTTCCAAATGCCGTCTTTGCTCCAGACCATGTGAGAGACTGGAGTCTAAAATTATCACACTTTTGGTCAGGAGGCCAAGCGAGAAGCCAACGCTAGGACTATCTTCTCACAGGCCACAGAATCAGAAAGATGGCTAAAACTATTGTCAAAAATAATGTAGAATTCCCAAATAAAAAAGTGATCTTTTAAAACGTATTTTAAACATCTTTTGAAGGGGCCACTGCAGTATGTGACTAAGAAAGATACAATGTGACACAGGGATGTGTCTAGCCAACAGCTATAGATGCTGCTGCTTTCAACAAGACAAAACAATAATAATAAAAAAGTCAAATAACATCTCGATAATAAAATGACTTGTGTTTTATGTTTACTCAGCCCTTGCAAGCCAAATGGCTTGTGCAGTGAGACAGCCTAACTTAGGGCATCATGTTTTACTGTTTTGTGTTAGCCTGCCTCACGAAAGGTTTGACGTCTGGAGGCAAACAAAAAGCACTCCACACACCCCAGCACTTCCTCCCTCTCTCTCCCTCTCGCTCTCTCTCCATCATGTTTACACGTCGGTAGAGTAAGTGACAGGGCTGTAATCGGAAGTCTACAACCATGTCATTTGGAAGGCTGTTGTCTTTTCCTGGGAGCATGGTGGTCAGCAGAGAAAAACAAGATTTACATCTCACAGGGAGGGGCGAAGCGTCAACCATGCATTATCCCCTATTGGCTGTGGTCAGGGAGGAGCTTTATTGTGTCGACAAAAAAGATGCAGGCACATTTTCAAATCAAACACTGTGAAATCTAAAAATACATGCAGAAAAATGTTGTCATACAGTGTGTGCTGTTTCTGTGTATTATCCCAGGTGTGTTTGGTTCTTACCGTTGATTGCGCCATTTGTCAGTCAGACTTTGTGTGAAAGAAATGGCACCTATAAACAAAAGAGGGAGAGAGGATCACGGTAAATCCAGTCAAATGTCAATCTGTGGTCTTGGAAAAATAAATCAGGGTATTTCTGTGGCTATTTTGTGCACTTTGTATTTTTGTTTTCCTTTTTGATTGCCTTTGAAATTAGAGCAGTTTTCCAATTTCAATTGGAAATAAAAAATAACAACCGGCGCATAATTAAAACGTCATCTATAGTGTTTTTATGACAGTTTTATTTATTATTTCTCACAATCTTTACCGTTTATTATTTCTCAAACTATGAGAGGTTTACCACTACTGACCTTCTTTCACCTCCTGGAAAGAATTAAACAGAGGAGCTTGCATTAAACAATGTTTCTCCCAGTGTTTGCCTAAACCTGGCGACTCGGGCGATTGCTTTATGAAGTGACTGTTAATGCTGCACCTATGCATGTATCTACAAAGTATGCAGAAGAGACACAAACTCAGATCTACAGTAAGTTGTACAGTAAAAATAAGTTAATGCAAACAGTTTCAGACATATACTACAAATTATCTATTGAAAGGAATAAACTGGCAAAACATCCGATAACCAAAAACATACGATCCATAATTAAAATAGAAAGTCTCTCAGACTGGATTAGTCACGGAGGATTTATGATTCTGCAGATATGGCAGATGGTGTTAGTCACATCTGGGCTGTCGGAAGACAACAAAAAGCAACACAAAAAAAGCAAGACACACTGTCGTGTTCAAATAAATGCACAACAGTGCCTCATAAATATTGCATGCAGTGCTGTTTGTCATTTATAAAAGCATGGTGAGAATATTAGGGATGTAAGAAATCAATCAACATCAAAAAAAATGATCACAAGACATCAACATGTTTAGACTCGATTCATGTTTTTTACTTCACATATTTTTATTTGCGTGGAAATTTTGGATGGTAAAAACTTTTGGTTAAAAACCAGAACGAGGCAGAGGCCCACGCAGTGCCCTGTTGTTACCTGAATCCAGCGAGACAGACCAGCTTAATCCTACACAGTTGCAAAGCGACGCACATGTGGCCTCAACCTGAACCGATTTAAGGAGAATAAAAGACAAAACCACCAAAGAACAAAAGAAGTCAGACGAGAAATGGGAACATCCAAGATTGCTTATTTGTACCAGACATGTGTTTATGCAAGTCAGTATTTGTAATGTCATTCATATTCCTATGGGGGAGGAGGAGGGTCAGCAAACTTGCAGAGTATAAAATACTTTATTTTAGTCAATGACTGCTGACTAAGATCGGCCATCGAACCATTTTCATTCCCATGACTCACACAGCTAAAGAGTCATCAAAGAATTAAACATCCACCAACACGGGATGCTTACTCAGACCAAATGGTCAACGAGGAGGCAGAAACAGACTTAAAAATCTGTAACGCCAGACATGCAAATGGGCATACACAGACACTTAAACTTAGACAAAAGCCAAATAAACCCACTGCCAAGGACTCCTCACAAAGAAGCCACAAAGTATTTATGTCCGAAACAAAAGCATGACTCCGGCTCGTTACAACCATTAAATGCACGGCGATAGTTTAATGGAGACATAATCATGCTACTAAACCCTTTAATGATCATACTGGCTGTAAAAAAACAATACAACAAAAGAGTAAATCATAAACAATGGTGATATGCACAGGAACACAAGCAAAACATTCACACAGAAAGACGTTGGAAATGCTTTTGGTTCATGTTCGAACGCTCTTCAACATCTGCGCCACATATTGCATCACATACCAAAGGTTTCATCTCATATAAATTATAACCAGCTTCACAGTGGAAGGTAAAACAGTGCAAACTAATGGCCAGCTTCTTCTTTTGTATATTAAGCTTGGTTTTCTGCTGTTTTAGTTCAGTCTGTGGCATATGAATTTGATGAATCTGATATCTGTGTTTTTGAGTTTGCATCCAACACACAGCAGAGCACCTACAACTTGTGTCCATTAACCTCAGGCTCTGGGACCTCCCATGCATGTTATCGTGTATCAATGAATGCGTCAGAGCCCTGCTGTAGTGCCGCTTCATTGTGAAGGCCAAATAGTGCTACACTTAATCTAAACAGTCAATGTGAGAGCTTGGGGACTCCCAGAGTTCATGGTTCTGCACAGAGACGTAGAACCGTGGCAAAAAACTAAGAAGATGAAAATAGATTAACAAGATGTGTAACAGCTGCACACATTTTCCACTCAGCAGATATCATGCAAAGGAGATTTGGATAACAACTCTGGACTGAAGCTATGATTCTGCGAGCTAACACAGTGAGTCATAAAAAGAGCGTGAACTCTGAAACTCAAGAGTTCATGCTGCGGAGAGATGTTAAGCCAACATCATATTGGGTTATGTGACTTAACGCCCTTTTCACATCAGACATTCGGACATGCTCGAGCTGGAAAAGCATGCGGTGTAACAAATGGCATCAATAATGGCTGTCCTTCAGTGTCAGGTGTGTCAGCGTCAGGGCCTTGGATCTGTGCGTGCCGGCTCACCGACATGGCGAACTGGGTCATGACAATTCAACACGGCCATCCCTAATGTGTTTCGTTCCCCCTGTGCTTTTCCCACTGTAACAACTAAAAAAATCTGGAGAAAAAAAGGGGGGTGCAGAGGCCACTAATCGGTGGCTAGTGCAACGCTGCCACGGTAGAGGATCAAAAGCTCCTCTTTACTGTGAAGTATAGTTCAGCGCTCCACAACTGCCCATGCGGGGAAGAGGACTGTCCCTCCTCTTCACCGTTAGGGCGTCTGTGAAGGGTGTTCTGCAGTGAGAGAGCTGTGTGTTCTGGTTACAGCTCTGGAGGGTCTGTGCCACTGCACGGCACTGGCGGTCGAGCATAGCCAAGGAGGGGGTGTTCCCCATCGGAGGAGTGCCATCTTTCATCGATTGTTAGCTTGGAGAACTCGATTACTGAACGTTCTCCTCCACGAACCGCCATCTTAACGTGGGGGAGGAGTTTGAGTGGCTCAGTGATCCCGGGAGCTATGCTGTCCGGGGCATCCGCCCCTGGTAGGGTCACCCATGGCAAGAGGTCTCGGGGGAGAGTTAAAACTAAGAGCGGTTCAAAGAAAACAAAAACAAAAACACCAGGGCGAGGTGGTAAAATACGTCACATGATTTAAGTGGCCCTTATTAAACTCAAGTGAACTGTTTGACATCTCTGTGTTCTTGGCTGGTTGAGTTCTTAATTTTATGGCTGTGCTTTACTGGTTGCCTCTAATGCGTTATTGTCCACATTGGGTATTTCCCCTCATGACAACATCACAAACATCAGATTGAGCTGAAACCAGTGGTTTAATAACCACAGATAAAGTCCCTGCACACACATTTCTTTTTTTAGATGACAAGAATACAATATCTTTGCTCTTTTGATTGGCATTACATGATGCCTGAATAAACTGAATTTAAAGCTGCAGAAAAATGCAGTTAAGTTATTTTAAGTCACATTTTTCTAAAGATTTCTGTTTTACTTTAAATAAGAGAAAATAATGTGTTTATTATTAGAGTATGTATAATTTATAATTAATCCAGTAAAATTTGAAATCTGTAATAATAAATAGTGTTTAGATCTAACTTTCTTTCTTTCATTTGACAGTCAGTTGTTGACTATTTAAAGACATTGTAATATCAATCTGTAAGGCGTAATTGTGTATTACAATATCTCTGTAAATTATTATTTAATCATCAGGATTCATCATTTTGAAGTATTGACCGGCCTTGATTACACCTGTGTGTTTGTTGACTGAGATGTGCGCAACGAACCAGGCTTAGATTATGTTAGGTTGTAATAGTTTATTTTGATAACATCTGCAGAGGTCTTATGTTTTAAATTAATACATATAGAAAGATATTATAATCGAAAATATTCGGGAGAATATTGATATTGTTATTAATTTATTATGAAGCATAGGGGTAATGTTTACTCTATGCAAATGTAAATGGCAAGAATTAATGTATGTTACATGAGAGTGACTGTATGTTCGTATTATAGATTGACGAGGCCGGTTGAATTCCATCAAGTGACTTACAATAATGAGACTTTTATTGTGAAAGTGACTTTAATGCGGACAATAACAAGACGGGACTCTTATTGTGAAAATACTTGTTTAGCGACTTTACCGGAAGTGACGTTTTGACCGGGGCCAGGGACATTGAGTATAAAACTCTGTGGATTAGAGAAATCGGGTCTCTTCCACAGGTATTCTCGACGCCGGAAGGAGGGCGGAGGAGCCGATGAAGATCACGATCGTGAGGCCTTGACTGTTTGTTTTACCCTTCCTGCCATTAAATGTTGATAACTCAATTCACGCGCGTCCGGAAGCCTGTTTTCCATCATTTGTGAAGTGCCCAGTTTCAGAACTACTGTACAATTACAGTAGGTAAGACAACTTAGGTAACAATTAAGGGTGCAGCTAAAATTATACTATATTATGTCATCTCCTCATGTCTGCCCAGGTCTACGCAGATGTATATGGTCAGTCCATGTATTACTGTATTTGTGCACATGCGTGGACACGAAACGTTGTATAAAAAGAACCACATGGGTCAGAACACCCTGTTGTCCGCATGCACGTCTGTTGTGGAGTTTATGAGGGCTCGAAGGTTTAGGTCAGCGGTTATCAACCTTTTTGTCTTCTGGCGTTCGACAGCTAACTAATGCAAACTTGTGACGCATTTTTGAAGATTGGATTATGAGTTGTGAGCAGTTAAATTTAAGTATTTATGCAGAGCTAAGCTAATCGTCTGTACAGACACGAGAAAAGTGTAAATCTTCCAATCTGACTATTGTAAAGAGTCTTCCTCAATCTTCCTGAATAAAGTTTGTAAATTCATAATCATAAACATTTGCCACAGAGCTTATTTTCTGCAATAATCCAAAATCCTATGAACATTTTGTCGAGGGAACCAATGAGATGCTGGTTGGCATACAACAATCCTCTCTGAAGCACTTCACATGTCAATCTGTGGCTACAGTAGTTATCTCTGTTTCACATAATTATTCTGGAAGATGTTTCAGTTCCATGTCTCATCTCTAATGTGAAGTGATTCATAAAGGTATCAGTCGTGTGTTACACTCTCACAAAAGACGGTCTGACACTAAATCCTGTTTTCTTAGGTATGTGCGGAGTCTTTATTCGGGTTCCAACAGTTATTACAAAAACAAACTGTGGAAGAAGTGGTACAAAGACAGAGGAATGGGATTAAAGCATTGATTGGACAAATAAACCCGTTGAGCCAACAGATGAAAGAAAACTGTTTTGCCACTTCCTCATTGGGTAAATAAACAACCGCACCAGATGTCCCCACTTCTCATTCGCTGCCAGTTTTTCAGTCCAGCCCTCCTCCCTCTGTTCTCTCATCCCGAGCAGAAAACTGAACCTGTGTAAACTGTGTTTTTCCATTCCATTTAGCTGAAAGTGACTTACAATCAGACACTGTCGAGCAATTCAGAGTTAAGTGTCTTGCTCCAGGACACATCGACTAAGGCAAGCCTTGAGCGGGGATCGAACTGCCGATCCTCTGATTGTAGGACGGACCTGATGACCAGTGACCCACAGTCGCGCCCAGTCAAATACACCATCAAAAGCAGTTGTCCCACGAGTTGCCCTGAACAATGATGAATCACACAAAACAGCGTACAAAGGCACATGTCAAAAGATATTGTATTATCAACAAACATCTCACCCAAGCACAGCCAGACGTGTTTGAGTCATGATGAATGGTAACTGTTGAACTTCAAATCCACCGCCAGTGACTCGCCACTGTCTGGAGAAGTTATTGTCATGGCCAACAGGCGTTTCTGCTTCACCAGCATATCATGAAGTGTGGACTTATAGAATCAGTTAGATGGCCCATTGATGACATTTTCAACTTGTTACAATATTCCTTCTGGAAAAATGCACACACACACACACACACGTCACTCTACCTTTAATCCCTTTCCACATGTCCACGTCACTGCGAGTTATTTTCTGTGTTCGTCTACATATTGCAAAAAGCGAAAACAGACGGATAGTCTAAACAGTTCCAGGGCGGTGTTTGCTCATGTGTTCGGAGTTTGTATGTTCCTCTGGGGCTCCCCAGTATCTTTTAAGTGTCCATGACGATTCCCCTTGCCGTGTACATAAGCAAACAGGCCTCACACCACATACATCTCTAAGCCCACCAGAGGTCCAGGCTGCATCTCGTGAGCTTCGGGCGCTCTGTTCAGATAATACAAACCATCAAAACCTTCTATTCCACAAATCCAGACTCAGACCCTCAGGCTATGCTTTGGTTAACCGCTCTATCACGCTCAAGCCTCTGGGCCCTGCTGTTGTCCAGACACAAACACACATCCCACACAGCCAAAATCATAAACACAGAGTTGAAACCAGACTGCAGTCCTGCTCCAGTCAGGCGTGCACCAGCACCCAAATAATGATGTTCATCCTCATGTCCATCCATCTCTGTAGTTACAATTCCCCAAGACATAAGTAGAGTCCCATGCACCCTAAGAGGTGTGTGTTAGCACTTTGCACATGAACAGCTGAGTTCTCCATACGAGCCAGAGAATCAGGTGGAGCCAAACAGATTAATCTCTGAGGGTGCATGAGAATGAAACGTTGTTTCCGGAACAAAAACACACACGAAAAACATTATAGTGATCCAGTGCCAACGAAAATGTCTGCGCCTTTAAATATGGGCCTGAGAAGGTTTAAACATGCTCAGCAAGAAGTGGGTCGGAAAGTACATTTTCTATGAATGAGCAACCGTTTGGCTGGACTTCGTAATGACTGAACACACAGGACATTATCCATCATCCTCTCAGAGTCTCTGAGTCACAACAGGCGACTAGTAAAGCCTCTCCAGTGGGGGAAAACATGTTGAGAAAAAGGTTAAGCCCAGGATAAAGTATCCATATAGTATCGATAGACACACGGTAATCATGCTATTAAACAGATGTGCATTCATAGATGTGATTAATTTCCCTGTGATCCAGTCTGTCAGGCATTTGGTCCTGGGATTGAAGGCCCTCCAAAATCGGCATGAAGTGGTCTGACAGCTCGGATAAAACTCTTTTTGGAACAAGAGGGAGGAGAGTCGTTACGGATTGGCAGCTGGCCTATTCATCATGCCATCTGCTGAGAGGGCCGACGCCCCCAATCATAAAATGTTTTCTGTGAAAGTTTCACCACGCGCATTATACACAAACCGCACTGATTCCTATTTGAATATCTACCGGGAAGTCGAGAATCATTTCAAGACAGATAATATTTAGCTCACACGTAACGCGGCCGGTCGTGTCATGCTTCATCGGTCTCTCCACAGCTCTCTCTTTCAGGAGGTTTGATCCCGTCTTTCATTCTTAAATCTCCAGTGACCTTTTTTTTCTCCCTGCCCTCTTTTATTTCCACTGCTTCATCGGTGTTGATTAGCTGTTCCACAACAGGGCTGTTATAGAGTCTAGACGACTGTAGACTGAGGTGGGAGTGCCTACACACACAACCACACTCACACTAATGTGTAATCTCTCAGTGTCTTGTGCCCCGAGCTGCTTCACTGGGTGAGTAGTCTGGGTGGCTGTGGTATTCCACCACTGTGTGTCATTACGGCAGAGCTAATACCACTCTGTACACCTTCAGGGTCCCACTATAAGTATTTGTATACATGCACACATTCATGAAAATACACCTCAAAACACAAGCGTGTATTTACATGTGAGCTCATCCAGCTTGTGAGGGTGAGGAAAGCTCTAAGCTCCCTGACATCATACGACCATACAGGGACACCGACACACACATATTGCTCTACAGGAGATACCGTACCCAGACCTTTGCCCTTGCCTTCATGGGAATGTAGACCACATCTCTTTTAACTTCACTAAAACCAAGACTTAACCCTCAAACAGCCTTTTGAGAAAGACCAGCCAAAATCCTCACTTTTCAAAAATACCCTCACTATCAAAATCGTCCTCACAGGCATAGAAAAAGAACTGAGCTTTGACCAGACGAGCTGTGAATGCACTCATTCAGAGAGCTTCATTTATTGCCCTTAGGGCTGAAGTGGAGGGCTAAGCAGAGAGGACAAATGTGAAGGGATGGTGAAGGGAAGAAGGGAAGTGAACATGAGCCATGGCTGCACGCTGAATATGGGGTTTGTGACATTATTGAACAGAAACACTCTAATGCATGTAAGCTCTCACACACACACACACACACACACACACATAGAGTACACATGTAATCATGTGCACTCACAGACCATGAGGAACAGTAACATCTTTATCCCTGTCTTTGGCAACAGGCACTTCCTCAGGATACGGACTAGTTTTGTTTCACTTCAAACACTGCCTCTCCCTGGCTCCTGCCCTGTCCTGTCCCCTCCTCTCTACCCCTCTGTCTCACTCTCTGCCGGTCTCTTGGTATCCCCGACTATTTGTTCTATTTTCTTTTCATCCAAAGAACCCAGGAACACAAACTTAAAGAGGAAGAATAAAGAAAGGATAGAATGACAAGAGGAGGAAACCACAGAGCTGTCTCATCGGCAATAGATAGAGAGAGGGCCTGAGCTAATGTTCCCTTCTTCTGACCTCCTCCTAGTCAAGCCAACGCCAGCCATAACTTATATCCTTACCCCAATACTAACCACAGGCTCAACCCCAAATTACCATCTGCCAAACATGACAATCTTGCAAGCCCACCCACAACTCCAGAGATGCAGCTACCTCAAAGCAGGACAAAGACCGACAACTACCACCTCTACCACATACACTGTAATCAACTAGGACGCAATTATTGTGTGTGTGTGTGTGTGTGTGAGTGCCTGCATGGTCGTGCATATGCAGGCGTCTGAGTTCATTGAAGAAAGGAATTCAAATATCGGATGAGCAGGTTTGTGTGCGCATGGAGAGAGACGGGACACGCTGCTCGTCGGCACACACACCCTCTCAACCTTCACCAGAGCGTGGAGCCTTTCCCTCAGCAGCACCCGATAGCATCGCTGCCTCTGGTTACACTGTTGCACACACTCAGTTGGTGTGGGAGAAGCCATATGAGCTTATTTTCTTCGTTGGGAACTGCCAATGTTGTACTTCTATAAATGAAGAAGACAAAGTGAGCTGGAAACTGCAACTATAAAACACTTAAATCCCATTTAATGGTTTCATCACCCCGCTGCAGTGTATCTAAAGAGAATGAGAGAAGAGTTAGTAGTGCATTGCCACTGTGTGTCATCCCAGGCCCTAAGTGAGATGATTCAGGGGCTGTTAAGTCAGTCTGTCTGAACACAAGCTCAGCGTGTGATAGGTTGCAGCAGGAAAAGCCATTCATCTTGATCGTGCCACGGCGTGGATTCATCTTTTGTGGAATCGTACTTGTTATCATTAGTGATGTTGTCACTGTTGTGAAGTCAAAAGGAGGGATTGTTAAACATTGTTTTTTTTCTTTGCTTCCAGCTGAACATGTCCTTGTGATTAAAACAGGGGACTCGGTCCATTCACTGAATCCAATGTTAATCTTTTGAGTCAGTTTAATATACAGTTAAAATTCTATTGTAGCACCGAAATGTAGTGTTAAATAGTTCAGGTCGCTACGCAGCACATTTTGAGATATTTATAAGACACGCCAAAGAAAATAGCTTACTGCACAGTGTCGTCTTCCACTGTTGTTTCTACTGTAGAACAATAATATGAGGAAATTATATTTTTAGTGGAAGATGTCGTTTGGGAAAGTAAAATGATGCCACAAAAATATTGCATTATACAGACACTAAATCATTGCTGGAAGAGAGAAAGTCTTTGTTCTTCATTCACAGCTTGTAGTCGGCTTCAGGGTACTACATAATAATAAAAGCTACTCTGTAGGACCAAACTATTGAACAACCTAAGACATTTAATTAGATTTTAGATACATTTCTTAGTCCAATGGTTTCCAAAAATGCATTAAGTCATTGCACCCCACAAACCGTACTGTATGTTCACAGTAAATACAAATTTCTTTGCCATAGACATTTTTACATTTTGGGAGATTATTGAGCTTTTAGAGAACTACTTTCTGACACACAGTAGTAGAGTTTGGGGAAACCATCTTCTCACACACTTGCATGAGGTGTAATGATTTCTACTTGGCTATTGTGATTTTTCACAGTTTCTACCAGCATGGCTCTGGACAAATATAAATAGGAAGTGGACTGATTGTTTGACGACATTTAATCCAGTGACTGTCCATTACACCATCAAACTCAAGCTATAATAAATCTATAAAACAAATCCATCCCTCCTTCACTCTACATTTCAGTGACCTGTGAGGCCTTCACAGCCCCCGTCTCAGAGGCCCACAGCTCTGGAGGGGTTGAGCTGACAACTGCAGTCTCGGTGCTTAGGACTCTTGTAAAACCAGGGGAACCTGTCTGCACGATATAAAATACATCAGTAAGGCCTCAGAAACACAGGGCCTGATCCTCTCAAAATAACAAGCATGACCTCCTGCCTCCAAACATGAGATTTCACTACCTACTCCTGGCACTCTAGTAGGATTGCGTTTGTAAGAACGCCTTGATCTCCATCAGTCTCTCTCACCCTCTGTGTGTGTGTTTGTGTGTTTATGTTTTTGTTATTTTACCTCTGTAAAAAAAAAAAACAGTTGTGCAACCTTCGGGTTTGGTGTATTTTGAGATGAGCCAAACTTCAACAGCATTCAAAAAGAGAATGGAATTGAAATACATGGCTTTCCTTTTATTATTTGAGAATTTTTCAAAATTGCCTGGAAAACACCATTTTAAAATGACGACATTTCTTCAGAGGTATGGGAACCGGTAGTGCATTCAGGGTGTATTGTTTCTTCAGTCAGGCCTATGTGTGTGTCTTGGCTCTACACCCGGTGAAATTGAGAGGGATAATGAGCTGAGACAGCAGTCTACCTGTTATCACTTTAAATATTTTCTTTCCACATACCCAGTGTTGAACATCAACAAATGACTGCAAATTTGATTAAATACAGCTAATGTCATTTTATCTGTCTTCAGAAATGATCTCTCTGTAGCTCTCCAGTCGCTGAGCGGTCAAAGCTCTATAGTTCAGTGGTTATGATTAATATGACCCACTGTAAATAACTTACTGATAATTAAAATATCATGTGATTGATTTGTGCATACTTCCTGAAAAGGTCATATCTATGTTCCAGGAAAGTGTCCAACAGATGTGACAATACTTATCAGAGACTCAGCGGGCCTACAGTGAGACGCCACGACTTCCAAGAGATCAATGTGCCAATGTGCTTTAGTGTCTGGTTGGCGACTGTCCTGCTGCTCACAGCTGGACGATTTGGCAACGTCAATAACTGAAGCGCATCAGTTCAAGAAATGCATACAAGATACAGTAAACACTTAGAATTCTAAAAACAAGAATCATTGTAACACTAAATAACGATTTCATGCTGCTGTCTGAAGTTGGAAGAGAGAATAATTTAAGTTGTGGCTGTACAGACGTAACTATTATCCTTTCACTACCCCCTGCTACATCTAAATTGTCGTGACCACAAGCAAATGAAGGGATAGCAGAGACCTACTGGCAACTCCAATTCATCCTGCTGCTTAATATCCCATCATTGTGCTTTAACATCTCAGTAATGTTCCAATTACCTCACTGTCGGTGCCAGGCTGTGCTGTGGACCGTGTCCACACAGAGTGCTGTCCCTCCCTGGTGTGGCACAGATGCCCATGTTGGCTTTGTTTAGCTTAACCTGTCAGGCAACTGAATGGATTTGAAAGGTCAAATAACCCCAAACAGGCAGCATCCTGCAGAGGAATCAACTGGAAGGCCTTTGCCAACACAAACAGCAGCACACATACCGTGAAATGCAAAGACTGTCAAAATAGTTACCAGCACACAGAGGAGGATCACACATTGCCTCAGACCCCTCGAGACCTCTCTCACCATGTGATATGAACAGAAGCATCGGGCCCCATTCACATTATGAGTGAAACCGCAGAACTTTCGCTTGGTGATGACAATAAGCCGACCAATCGGAGCAAAGGATCCTGCAAGGTTATACAGTGTGTTTTATAAGAGGAGAGTCTCTGGCACGGTTTGTGATTCCTGATAATAAAAAACCCACCAAGGGGCCGTCCTGTTTGGTCTATCACACCGTTAGAGCTGACAATCATTTGAGCCTGAAACATTCTTCACTGTGTTTTCCTTACCTAGGCAATAAAGGCAGAAACCTGACCTCTGCACCATGAATATGCCTCTCCAAGGCCTTCAATAAAGGATGATTAACGTGAGCCATAAATCGGACATTTTGTTCATATGGACTGTGGGTGTGTCGAAGTTCAGCAGTGGTAGAGGACCATCAGCTTCCAAAGCATTGAGGAATAGAATATGTCAAAGATGAAAATAAATGTTGATCATGTGGATTGGTCGCATAATTATCCTTTATTACCCACAGCATAATTGAATTACAGTCAAATATACAGAAAAACACTTGTAAGATTAGTTACCATGTGTATAAAACAGTATATGTATTGCTGGTTTATTGGTTGATAATGGAACACAGAAAAAAAGAAGGAAAACGATATATTAAAAAATTAATTCCAGGATGAATATCTTTTTTTAAGTACGCAATTGAAAGTTTTAAACTCTACCATCATAACACAATATGTAATATGTTGTAATATGTTGAAATATGTTGACTTAAATTAAGTGAAGTAAAAAAAAAAATCTTATTTGTTGAGAAGTTTAGGCAAATCTCCAAATGGAGCATCTATGATCTTTTGGTGATATTGCCAACACATTTACTTCACTTTAATATCACGAATGGTGTTCAATACATTCACATACAGCAGTAACACACAGTAAATAAACCAAAATATTGCTCTGTGCCCTCGAATCATAAAATATTGACAGTTGAATGTTGTTTTTCCCACTTATCTGTCTGTGTCTCCACTGTCAGGTAGAGTTTCTTCTAAGACCCTCCTTTTTATCGTATGAGCCTATGGGAGCCGTCTAAAGCTTTCCAAATGACACTGACAACCCTCAAAATGACCTCACGTCCTGGCTGTAACTTGATACACTCTTTTTTCATGGTGACATTTTTTGGGGAATGAGGTAAAGTGGTTTATATTTTGCTGAAGGCTTTATTTGAGAGCTTGTTGCCACGAGGTGATACAACTACTGTGTGTGTGTCCGTTACTTTACCAGCTACCTCTGTGTCACAAATCTGCTGGAGCTGTCTGCCTGAATAAACGGCGAGTTGGAGCCAATACATAGCGTGACTGAATTAAAAAAACACGACGCAAGAGAGAGAGAAAACTGCAAAGCCAAAATCATTCAAATTATAATGATCCAATGTTTATCCTCATTGTTTTAATCCACGAGGCAATAAATAAAAAGAACAATACAAATATGACAAGAACAGTGAATACATGCCAGCTAACACCACGTAGTCTGTGTGTGTGTGTGTGTTTGAGAGTTATGTCAAATGAAAAAAGGAAAGACAATAAGAAAGTAAATAAATACAAGGGCAAATAACAAACATCACAAAATAATAACACTGTGAAAATAACCTTGTCCAGTAGCAGCAAAGCAGGAGCAGGACACCATCAGGGAGCTCCAGAACGGGCAGGATTGGTTTCCTCATTTCCAGTGTCCGTGGTACGCTAAACTAAACTAAGCCAAGCTAAGCAAGATGTCTGCAGGTTCCTGTTTTTATATTTACAATACAAAGTGTATTTCCAAAAAAAATTCTAAAGATACGCGTTCTCGCCAGGCGCCTTTTTTAACGAGATGACAACGGCCAGCGGGAGCACTTCTCTTCCAAGAAGACCCGACCCGGTAAAACCTCTCCTCCTAGACCCATTTGAGAGAACAACTTTGGCGGAGAAACTTCAGGTAAAACCGCTGGGCCGGTCAACCGGACTTAGTGAGACAACAGACACGGCACATGAAGCTTAGAGAAGGTTTGGCTCGCTGGATGCTGTCGTGCTTTATGAATCAACGAGGACAGATCCTTCATGTCTCTGAAGCTATATCTCACACATCGGATAGAATAATGATGTGTTGACTTGCATTGTTGGATGTCCTTTTCTATAGAATACATGAAAGAGTTAAAAGTGTAAAAATACATTTCTGTGGGTGTAAACAATGCCTGCAATATGCAGGAGGCTGAGGGGCTTTAACGCTTGACAAACTCACAAACACTTACACGCAACACGGCTGAGAGGAGTGCCAAAAAAAGTACTTTTGCAGCAAAGTTGTGAGATTGAATGGACTGTAGCTCATTTAAATACATCCAAGTCAACTCCACTCATTTACTTAAAAATAAGCAGGAACATAACTTGTGTGTTAGGAGGGCAGCGTTTTTAATTCTTTGGCAAAAACATGATTGCAAATCATCGTGCCGCAGAAGGGGTCTTTGGGCAGACGATGCGTATTCTCCTCACTAACACACTTACTGTATTCAGAACTGCAAATCCAACTGCGCCAAGGTCACGGGTGAGGGCCGGCATCTGATTTGGATGTGCTGACATTCGCTGACTCCCTGACTCGCTTCTATGTTTCCCTCACTCAGCGACTCTATCTTTTTCTGACCCATTTTCACTCAGTTGGTCAATTACTGCCTCCCATCAGTCTCCCCTCAGTCATATACTTTGCTCTGGGGAAAGTTAATTGCTCGTGAAATAGTAGTTCATGTTAAATACAGGTTAACGGCAGAATAAAACGAGGAGGCGTTGTTAAATGTGATTCAACACATACACACTGTAAACACGCACACACACTTTGAACATGTGCACATAGTTTATGTTCATGTGCACAAAGGAATCAATTTTTTTTAAAAGCTTCTTTTAAGTTCTGATTGTGTATAATGTACGGACGGGGCTTTCCTTTCAGGGGAAATTCACAAATGTCACATATCTCGTTCAGGTTGTCCGTTACGAGGAGTGTGCAGCCTGTAACAGTTGAATAATGTACTCTGTGGCTTTAGAGGACACACTGAATACATTACATTACATTACATGTCATTTAGCAGACGCTTTTATCCAAAGCGACTTAAAGTAAGTGCATTCAACCAAGAGTACAAACTAAGAACAACAAGAATACAGAAAGTAACATTTCTTCAAGATAGTCAAACTACTACAAAAGTACCATAAGTAAGAGCCATTTAAGTGCCACTGAAGTGCTAATTTGTGTTTTAATCCAGATATAGTCGGAAAATATGTGTTTCTAGTTTCCGGCGGAAGATGTGGAGACTTTCTGCTGTCCTGATGTCAGTGACACTGATGATGTCACATGGGAGAAGCAGCAAAGAAGCCAAGTATCTACTGGACCAAGTTTAAGCTGTTTCTTCTGGATAATTGTTTGTGACAAATCTTTTCATATAAACCATAAGAACTTTACAATATAAGTTGTTAGTTTGCCCAAGGCGTACTGCTACTCAACCTGCAGAACCACATGTGTCATTAGCTGCATCCTGCAAACACTGTTGATCCCTCCCTTGTTGCCCATCATTCAGCAGAGCTTTCCCATCTTCCTTAAGACATCATCTCTTAGGCTGCAGCTTCCCTTTCATTATTTAGTCATATTAGTTTTCGAAATAACTCGTTATGGCTCAGTGAAGCGCAGTTAGATGTCATGATACTGACATACCGCCAGGCTTGCTGCTTCTGTTAAAGCACAACACATACCACAGACCTCATTCTTAATGATGCGGCTCCCGTTAAACAATGGCTTTTCCAGACATCACTTGTGTACACAACATAGAGAACACTTCTCATGGCAGTGGATCCAAACACAGCTGAAACGTACATCGATACATATTGCGACCTGATACCAACATTCATCTTCTATTGTCTAAAGAAGGACTGGTAGGAAGTTACTCACTGTCTTTCTGCACAACCAAGAGAAGATGCAGTCCATTGTTTATGTTCATGAATCTCAGCTGTATCAGCCACTTGCAACACAATCATCGATCTTACTCTGGTCACGTTTATTACAGCGGATAAGGGAAACACTTGTGTAATTGTCCACTACATGAGAGAATAAAGACTAACATAGTGTATTCAATGGTATCTGTGTGGAGCAGAGTAATGATGATACATCAGTTGCTACATACACTTCTTTTTAGTTGCATATAACGTTAGGACATCTTTGGACCAACTCTATTTAGCGTCTCTAAAGCAGACTGGGCTAAACCATTTCTACAATTAATCTAAGAAAATTAAAATCCTCCTCAGCATTTAAAATGGACTAGCTGGGGTTGTTGGTCAGTCGGGGTGCAGTATTTGTGATGGATACAGACAAACATGTTGTTTTATAACAGCTGACCAAACTTTGAAAAAAGAGTGGTTATTTAAAGGTGAACATTTTGAGAGTTGCCTGCCTCCTGTCACTTGTATAATGTCACTGAGCTGTCTTTTCTCTCTCACAATACTCTAAACAAGAAGAAGCCTCTCTTCACTGCAAATGAGCCATATGCCTGTAACATCTGCTTACACACCGCACTGAGCTTGCGGGTAGCAATAATGTCATTGCATCTCCATTGCATCACTGTTGGATAAGTTTGGGGACAGAACATTTATTTAATTATAATCCCCACAGAGCATTATCTCAGAAACACAGCCTGCTAATTGAAAGCATGCATGTAGCCGCAGCCAGACAAACAACAGCACGACCCTATGTGAGGACCAAGGTCGTCAAACCACCAGAACACAATGTGCTGGACCACTGAGTGGCCTCGTGGCCACGTGGACAGTAATAGGTCCCGAACCTCACCGCAGGTTAAAGCAGAGTGTGGCCAGACTTTGACTGACAGATCAAAACAATTAGGGGCCAGAATCCCCAAGATCTGATGCTTTGGCTCTAAAGGTGGTGTCAAGGTCATGAAACGGGCCACAGTCGTGAACTGTTTTGAGTACAGCTCAGACAATCTACAAGAGGGAAAGCTTGTTGAAACCTAATATATTTCTTTTTCTATAACACCCAGGGTCCTCCCTTGGTTGTTCTTTTCAATAAAGGGTATTGAGGCATGAGCTGGCTTACAGGTTCTAAAATGTTTTAAAAACTAGCGAGTAGAGAGAGAAAGGTCATTCTTATAAATGCTGAAGGCAGGAGGGCTAGCGGATGGAAGCTGAGCGGTCCACCGAATGAGACAATGGCTGCTAGGCACAGTGCCAAGAGGACGTCCGGCTGGTAGAGGCAGAGGTGTGGGCTGAGGCTGGGTAAGGACAGACCAGGGGCTTGGAACCAGTCCAGGACATAGTATGAGGCTCTGGATGAGGTCCAAGCCAGCTGGGGAGCAGCAGAGTCAAGTCGTGCAGTAACCTGGATCTGTGTGGCCTCTCCGCACCACTGACAGATTTATCAACCCAGCCCGGCTTGGCAGAATCGCCTGCTGCTTAAACTGCACTACATCTACAACTAGACCTCACTCACTCACTGCAGCCCCTCTGTCTTTCTCCCCGGTCCTTTGCATTAACTACTTTCAGATTTGTAATCATTATGTCTCCCTAACGATGTCTTTTAAATTAAATGTTCCTCACTCTTGCACTGTCATGACTGCATTATTTCACCAACAGAGAACCCCACCTCACGGGCATGTGTGCATATTAAAGTAATTATGCACTCAACACTGTTCCATTCATTCCCATGACTGGATGAGTCCGTGGCATGTCTCATGTGCAAGTCATACCTCACACTGGAGCTAGCTTTCCAACAACATCACATATTATTTTAAAATCCATCAATATTAAAGCAAATGTAATATACTGCAGGCACATTGAGCCCCAGTAATAAGAGTGCATGGGAGAGAGCTCGCTGGGGGAAGGCAAGCAGAGCGCTGTGCTGCTGGGTTGAGCGGCACACCTGCCGGCCTGATTAAGCTGTGGACAATGACTCCTCTGTTGCTACCTGTCCACCTGTCTACAAAGTGGTGCCCCTCCGCTCTATCTATCTCTTCAGCCCCGAATTCCTCTCTCCCTCACTTGTTTCTGTCCACCCCAGGGTCTGCTGGATATTAAGTCAACACGCAGTTACGCATGAACGTGCACGTGCACACACGGACACAGACATTTGTGGAGAGAGATTATTTACATACAAAAAACTATGCAGCTGTTAAGTTGGCCGTCCAACACTGACTGGACATTCCTGTTCTCAAAAGCACCAGTTTGAGATCCCAGGCTGAAATAAAACGTCCACTATAGACTTGGATGTTACTTCTATAAAGCCTCTAATAAACGTCTTCATGAAATATCTCATTATATTGATATTGATTAAAGTCATATCCCCTCTCCTGACTCCTCCCCAAAGTTCCTGTATTTTCAACCCGACACAAAAGCATGCACCACCGCTCGGTCCAAATGCTGATTAATGTATGAATGAGGCATCGGTGGGCTGCAGGTCAGCTACAGCTGTTTTATTTGTTTTTGCAACATTATGTTTATGTATGAAAGACTAAGTAAAGAGAGGGATTCATAGTGTTTGTGAGAAAAGAGTTTGCTTTTTAATCGTTAACCCAGCCACAGTACTTACAAATATTTCTTAAAGATACAGTTCTTGAAATAATTATCATAATGATTAAACAAAGCTCAAGAAGTAGTTAACGTACAGCTGGAAATTGGCGCTTTAGGAATTCTCTGTCTGAGCCTCCATCTGCCCAAACTAACAAAGTACTTGTTTGCGACCACCTTGTGATCCCTTAATCCTCCGACTGTTTCTGACCCGTCCTTTAGCCTCTTCTCTCCGTATGTCCATGTGCTGCGTGATATGATGAATACACACACAATCACAGACACCAACGATGAACGATGTGAATGTGACATTAACATTTAGAGGGATTACTGTGTCTGATATAGGGGAGTCTCCATGTATCTAGTTGCATTGCTGTGGTGTGTGTGTGTGTGTGTGTGTGTGTGTTGGATCTCTCCTCTTGTTTTCTTTCTCTCTCTTTCGCTTGACTTGCTCCCTCTCATTCATCCTCCAAGTCTCGTTCAACTATTCTTGATTCAGAGTAAACCAGTTGGTTTTGTAATGGTTACAGGTACTGGAACCCAAAAGCACGACAAACAAAGGAATGCAGGAAGAGGCAGTTTACTCAATGTTTAAGGCAGGGTCAAAACCGGGTGGTCAGTCAAACAGGGCAACAAATCCAAAAAGGGGCAGGCAAAAATCTCAAGTCAGGTGAACAGGCAGATCAGAACTAGTACTAGGAATTCGCTGGAAAGTTTGGCGGTGACACACAAGACAATCTGGCAGAGGACAAGTGGAAGTGAGGGATCTAAATAGTGAAGGACTAATGAGGGGATGGGCTGCAGGTGAGAAGGGCGTGAGGACCAGGTGAAGGGAATGAGGGACTAATGAGGGGATGGGCTGCAGGTGAGAAGGGTGTGAGGACCAGGTGAAGGGAATGAGGGACAATCAGGTGAATATGACAGGATCTGGAATGACAGGAGGATGAATTTAGCTAGGAAGGTGGGGAATTCGTAACAGGTTTATTGTCACAACAGGCTGGAACCGGAGATGTAACAGTTCCAGAAGTAAAACACTTTTTTTTCATTGGCAATGTTAGGGGACAGTTGGAGAATTTTCAAGTAACGAAGAAATTATTATAATGAATCAATTGCTTATGCAGTTCAAATTCTTATTTAAGCGCACATAACCAATTAAATTGTACAAACTTTTCTATATTTATTTTTGCTCCATTGTAACAGAAGTTGCAACAAAGTGCTGAACGTGTGCTAAAAACTGTATATTTTAAACTAAATTGCAATTTAGTACATGTCAATAACAAAACTATATTAACCTTGAATTATTCAGGAGACTTTTCTGTTGAGTAATATTGAGGACATCGTTAAAGAAAATTATAAAATGTGAAAATGCCTACTGAACCAGCAGCTCCTTCCACCTCACAGCTGAACTAAATGTTACCAATATTAAACAACAGTTGTTATGTTAGCCATGATATCATTCTCAGTCAAAGGGGTGTCATCCTGGGAGGTGCTCTATCAATGGTGGTCTTTCTTACTGCATTAGACGCCCACATCCTCTCAACATTATGAGCTTCACATGTAGTGTGGCCATTAGCAAGGCCAATTAACCCTTATAAATCCACTTCCCTGTTGTGTGTGCTTGAGAGTTGGTCACAGCAGCTCTCTCCCTTCCTGGGAAACCATCTGTAATGTACATGTGCTGTATGTTGAACGCTCACTCATTAAGTAGCAACCATTCACTTTTGAAGAAAAAACCAAAAGAAGAATGGTGGGGATGAGACCCATGATCTTTGATGTTCCCTTTCGAGCTTCCAAGAATTAAAAATATGAAAGTATGGTCAAGAGGCCGTGATAGTTTCCAGTGGGTTTAACAAAAGTATGAGATTCTGGCCTAGCACATTTTTTGAGAACAGAATAATGAAAACCTTTTTGAAGCGAGTGGAGACCGTGTCTCATGCTGTATTGTTAAATGCCCACATTTAAAGCCCTCCCAGCTGTGTACTGTCTCACTGCCAACCACATCCACTGGTATTGTTGTAGGTGAACCTAAGAGCCAACATTACATAGCATCAGGAATTGTGCTGGAAATGTCTGGAAACTTTGTTCTGACCCAGACTGAAAGGAGGAAAGAAGTGGTGGTTTATCCATATGAATTATAATCCACGTTCCCAACATGCTGCTCGTTGTTACACTCAACACACACATCCACAGGAATATTGTGTGGTCAAGTGCCAGTGGGGCTTAAGGTTGGAGACCAGGTCTGGTCCAGGAGCAATAAAATAACCAAGGCTAAATTGAGCACTTACTCACATAGTTTATAAACTAGCTACTTATTCAAATATTATACATGCCTAAACTGTGATCCTTTCCAACAGTTTATATAATTTGTGTTCCAAAACTGCAAGATGCAAAATGTTAGATTAAAAAAAAGAAAAAAGAGAGAATCAAAAACATCCACAACGTCATTTTATGTTACCTAATCCACTTAAACATCATGCAGGCGAGACAGCGAGCCCACAGGGGGATTAAACCAGTGGTTTCTGTGCTGCTGAATACCATATGAAACTTACTGCACAGCATTACTTGAGAATTGAAAACCCAACTTGTGACGAAGATGTTGGAAAAAGTGTAAATAAGTTTACAAAGATGTAAAGTTCATTCTGCTCTTTGATATTTACATCTCAACAGAGAACAGTGCATTACCAAATCGGACAAAAAGGGCTTTGGAATGAACGAAGACCTTGGCTGTGTCTGTATTCGGCCTATTCCTTTGCTGAGATAAGGGCCACGCTAACATTTGTTTGGTTATATTTAGAACATAAAGAAGGGCTGAGAAGAGTGGGAAACAGCAGAGAGGGCCTTACTTCACATCATAGCAGATCCGTCCAGCAGAGAGCAGACTCACAGCGAGCCGTAGATCACCGCCCGGCGGTTTCACTCTAACAGGCCAATTATTTTAAGATGTTGTTTTGTGTGTCTGTGTGTGTGTGTGTGTGTGTGTTTAAAATTGTGTATCTGTGGGTGTGTGCATATTATCAGCTGGCAACACGCAGGTAGGATGTTCCCCATTAACTTGTAGCATTACTCTCAATGCAACATGTCATTCATAATGTACCGGTTAGTGTGTTGCTCCCGTGGTCCGTCGCCTCTCCTGATATCGGGGGATAGTTTCCACAGACACGCAGTCTCATTAGTAGCTGCTTTATTATCTGTGATTAAAATGTTCATCTTCTCTTTCACAGCTTCCTTCCCTTGGCTCCATAAAGGATTGTGGGATAATGAGCTACTTTATTTGTAGATGTCTCAACTTTTAACCCGATTATAGAGATTAAGTTTATTTTAGAACACAAAGACGAAGAAGATCCATAGCACGGCATAAGCTTGCAAATCTCTATCTCTCTCTCTCCCTCTCTCCCTCTCTCTCGCCTGCCAGGCATATTAAGGAATGTATTATTCCGTGTGCTTTGGCAGCAGATCAGCGTTGGCTGGCTGTGTGAAGTGAGCGAGGCTGCAGATGACTATCTGCTGCAAATAAATCTCACAATAAGATCGTACAGTATGCTCAGACTGAACTCTGTGCCCTTTAACCGCTCTTTATCACCCAACCAACAAAACACACTGCCAGTAACGTCACCGACCGCTTTTACTTTGGTCCACACCGTCAGAGCATCCAGGCCTGCTCACTGCACTCATACCTGGTCAGAAAGGGCCTCAGAGCTTTTGATTTTGAGTCATAGATTACAGTAAAATGAGCAACAATCAGATCTTTCTCCAGCACATCTAGTGCCCTGTGCAGTCTGTGGTCTATCTGACTGCAGTGAAAGTACAGTGGGTGCAGCATGGTATACAAACAATGCTCTAATCAGAGACTGGCAGTCTGGCAACAATAAAAAAAAGTACAAAGACAGAGAATGATGGATTATACACAATTATTTTACTATCACGGTTGCTGTTTATATCGTGGTCGAGTTTGAGTGCTTAACACACTGTCATTAAACATGTTTTTCTTCTTTGGCTTGATATACAGACTGTCTCATCTAATTATCTAATTCCACAATAGCTTAAAGGAATATTTTAACAAATAGGACATGTGTGTTTTTTGCAAAGTTTGGTGAGAGGATCAGAAACTGCTGATCTACTAGGATTTTTACGCATAACCATCTCTCGGGTTAACAGAAAACACAACACGAGAATCGTATCGCTGTTCTTTTTTTAACTCTCAAACTATTCCTTTCAATCCTACAGATATGTATAACAGCATACTATAGAAACAGGTGTAATGCTGCTTCACAACAAGACCAGAAAGATAAGTATCTTTACCCAGCATGCAATGCATGGCCAGGAAGTGATATACTGCAACTACTGCAACAGTGAAACTGTCTGCCAAAAGGCCATTTAACAGCAAGGAACCAATCGACTCATTGATTCATCCCAACTGTTTTTAATTTCAGAATCAGAAGGGTTTTACTCTGTTCTTTTTTAAATGTTTTGCTTAAAAAGGGAACATCTGCATCCCAGATACATCAATGATCAAAGAGTCAACTGACCATCATCTCCTGACCATAGTTCACTGATATTTGGCCAGGAGGTGTTTACTCAGGCAGCCATGTCCACACATGGCACGGCCCACAGCCTGGAGCTGGGTCCTTCCATAGACAGAGACCGACAGGGTGGGCTGGATACCACCTCTACCCTTTAGTCCTAATCACAAGGAGGAGAAACCTAACGGAAAGGGAAGACTCACTTTCACCACAACCACTGAATGTTCTCACACATACTGTTTCACTCACACCAGAACAATGCCGCTATCATCCAAGCACAACATCTGTTCCAGTCAGAAAGCATGTCACTGCCAGAAACATGTTAAAAAGTGAACAGCATAAAAGCAATGGAGTAAAGGAGACATAAAAGAAAAGATACACATGAAAAGGAAAACAAGAAAGTCTGTATTACTATTAAATATTCAGTGTTTTTTGTGGCACACTGTCGTTTTCCGTGAGACTCTCACAGTCCTGAGCTTTGAGTCCTGGATTTTTTTCTCTGAGGTTATAAAAATACGTTGACATAAAAGGTGCTAATTGCCAGAAATGTAAGAAAAATTAATGAAAAGAGAAAGGATAAAAAAACATTCGAATTTACCGGAATGACCATGAATATTTACTACCCAGCAGGAGGTGGGTATACGTTTGCGTGTTCTGAAAGTGTACATTGTTTAATGTACTCCTTGTGGAGTATCTTTATCAGAAAATGCTTGAAAAAACTATCGCATTTTAAAACAGTTTTTTTTAAACAAAAGTCTCAAAAATATAATTCTGAAAAGTTCATTGATTTCCAAATAAGCTTAAATTATTTAACGTGTTTTTTGTAATTAAAGTGGAATGGCCCACTTGGGATATGGTGTTCATATGTATAGTCTTCTTTCAACAAAGAAAAGACACAAATGGAAAATTAATCAAATCAATGTGTGTATAACATTATATTAAGTATATGTTTACTCTAATCATCAATGGGGAATCAATCAGACATTGGTGGCACTAAAAATAAGACAAACCAACAGGGTTTTTCAATTGTTTTAAGTTAATGGCAGCACTGAAATACATGTATTTGAAATAAATAAAATATGAATTTGACCTTCTTTGCGAAAAGTCGTTGTTTTTGTTTTTTTCTTGTAAGTTTGCAGACCTTTATGGGTGCTACATTGTTCCCCCTCAAAAAGAAACTGGGCCCTTTAAATAGGTCAGCCATGGGCAACACATCCAGAAAGCGCTGAAGCAGCAGTCAGTCAGAGACAGAGCAGCTGTATGTTTGAAGAGCCTCCGCTCACACTTGGCTTGGCAGGAAAAGTTAAAGGCAATTACAATTAATAAAACAAACACTTTCTTAAGGCAAGCATGTAAAGGAGGCTGTTAAAGACAGGTAAAAGTTCCTCTGGTGTCAACCTCTTAAAGTCCTCCAGACTCCTCCACCAGGAGTCTGATCTACAACATATGGACACAATGCCTACCTAGGAAAGACACACACATTCTTTACGAAAATATGCAACCTTCAGTAAATGATTGGCCCAAACTATGAATTGTGGTGCTCTGTCCCGGAGATAGTATATAGATACCAAGTTTCACATTTAAAAACACATGCATATAAACAGAATGAGCATGTTTAAACCACTTTCGAACACTCAAAAGTTATTGTGTTTTGATGAGAAAACAACAACATTGGTGACCATATTCCATATGAAAAAAGTCCAATTATGATCACAGCATAGAAAACTCTTCTGGTTATAGACAAAGAAAAACAACAAAGCAATGTAAATTAACTTTAAATTATGCAACACAATCCCTCTCTAAAATGAAACAATATACAGAGGCTGTGTTGTATTCTGCAATCAGATTGTACTTTGTATCTTTGTATTACTCTTTTATTATTGAATATCATGGTATTAGTTTTAATCATCAGATTAAATAGTGATGGATTCCAAGATGTAAAAAAAAAATATGTTTAACAATATGATAAGAACAAAGATGAATTGTGTATGTATTTAGTATCGGTGTGCATGTCAGAAGCATTGTTTTCTTAAAGATAAATAAAAAAGGTGTTAGAAGTGCAGTTATGTGGTCCGCCTGTTTCTGGCTCGGGGACCAACTTTTTAAAGACCTGTGGTGAGTCTACCGTAGTCACTCCAGAGGTGTATGGTGTGCATATACAGTTTGAGTATATGTGAACATGCAGCTGCAGAGAGCTTTTCAGGACACATGGATACTGTGAAGACACTGGCTGTGATCACAGGGACGCCACTTGATTTGGGGGAGGCAACACGACTTCGGCTAGATGAACAATTCCAAGGAGCTGTGTTTGAAATTCAAGATGTATTGCCGAACTTCTGGCTGCTTTAATAAAGGATTTTATGTGGAAAAAGGTGTTTTTTTAAGTCATATTAAAAGGTCTAAAAGAGGGGGGGGGGAGAGAAATGACAGTGGGAGTTTGGACTTGAAAAGAAAAACAACTAACACTCAGAGATTTGTCAGGGCAGGAACCAGATTTTCTGTCCGTGGGGCATCATCACATAAAGCCACATGTGACATGTAGGTAAAGCAAAAACAGCAGTAAGTCATTTTTCATTACAGTTGAGGTGAAGCTGACTGTAATAGAGCTATGGCTCGAGATAACTTAGTGGTTTGTTTGATAGTTTCTCAGCGTTATGGGGGATGCACATGTGCACAATGATATACACAAATAACACAAAATAGGACAAGACCACAAGCCAGTGAGAGATAATAGGTGTTTGAATGTTTAGCATTGGAAGCAAATACGGAATAATACCAAGATGATACAAATTGAGACCAATCGTGGGTTCTGTCATCCATTGCCCCGGCTTACATAGTCAGGTCACGCCCTCTCCGTTCAAAGGCATTCTCATCTGTAGCGCTCATTATTATTCCTCGCTCCACACAGGACGGCCTGCTGTCATCTGCCCAGTAGCCTTCGCTGTGGAGCCTCCCACCAGCAGGCCTTCCAGCACACTCATAAAGATTCATGATCGATGGCAACAACACTGGAACAGAGTCTTGGTTTGGTGCGAGGGCATTGGGCTCCACACTCAACACACTGGATCATAACCCCTTCACTGCTGATTTATTTTTTCACTTAAAAGCTTCTTTAAAAAAAAAAAGATTATTACTACCCTTTCCCAATGTACAAATGATGCTCTCTCTTTTGACGGTGCATGTGTCATTGCAGGGGAGGTGGGGTCTAAAGAGGTTAAGGAAGTGCATTTAGGTCAGTGGACATTCTGAAGAAGATGATCTGTTAGGTCAGTCTGCTATCGAGCCCCAAGTAACAGGGTCAACGGCTCGTTGTTAGAGTCGACTGACCTGGGATAACTCTGTAGCCTCATGGAAACACGTGACAGGTCTCAAGAGGTAAGAAGCCATGAAGGGGGAACAAATAAAATACAAATTCTGCTTTGGAAAATGTGTTCCTGGAACCTGAGAGCCTGAGCGGATAGTCATCTGGAAGCTCCGTTTACCTTTTTCTCTCTGCTTTAATGTGTATGTCCTTGAGTGCGTGCGACCTTGAGTGTGTGTGTGTGTGTGTGTGTTGCTTCTGAGACCCAATGCATTCCATGTGTGCACGTGGATTCGACAGTGTTGTCTTGTTTTGATGGCCAGATAGATCATCCTACGTCAGGGCCAGAGAGCAGCCAGGCTGCTTGCTGCTGACGCCATCCTTCACCACAAACCCAATATCAACAAAGCAGGGACAGTAACCAAGAGAGGCTGTGTTTCTGACATTAGCTTTTCCAATATTTTTCCCCTTTTTCCTAAAAATCTTAAATTTAGCAACAACAGAGCATATCCATAGCCACTTTCCTTCAGTCTACCATTATTCTCTTAAATAGTGAGACGGGACAGATCCCAACGACAGTCCCTCTGATCAAATTGAGCCGAACGAGAAGCAAACAGAAGATTACTTTACAATCAGACTCCCAAGTTAGGTAATCGTTTCACTATGTCTCCAGATCGTTTCGTCTACATTTTAAATATTGATCAAAGAAGTAAACATCTATGGTATGGTTTGTTGATTGTATTATTTTAAACATAACAAATGTCTGAAAATAAATCTCTGAGCGAAACCTTTGAAGTAAAAAATGGAAAGTAATCAAATCTACATGAGAAACCTATAGGCTGTACAAATATCGACAGTCGACTTTCTTATGAATCCTTTATGAGTGCAATGTGTTGCCTGCAAGGACAGAACGTGAAGCGTATACAGTGACTGATTCTGCAGATGGTTTAGACTAAACAAACAACAGCAATCTTGTCAATTTTGTGGTTTTAACGTTAGGTTTTCCATGTTGTTGTAATTATATTTATCCTCTTCTGATCCCTGCTAATCCCAAAAGTCATTCCCCTCAGGTTCATACACACCCCAGTGAAAACAAAACCTTTACTTTTTTCTCCCTCCATCACACACATACACCCCTCACTTTCCCCAAACTCATCCACATGCGGAAACAGTAGTGAGGTCGACGCTGTGGCTGAGGGATCCTGGTCTGTGTGATGTGGAAGCTAAACGTCTACTGTTTCAGAAAATAAACATAGCAAGATTGTCCCAGAGTAACACACACTTGCCAGCAGACAGACTCATAATATTTCCCCCGATCTGATGACAGCTGGGAGAGTTTTCCATAGTGATAACAGGAATGTTTTCACACCCCAGGACACATACAGTCTCCTCATTGTGGCCGGTTTCATCCAGAGAACCTGTTTAGGCTAAAAGGTGCATAAGTCTAAATGAAGCCGGCTAGCATGCTGGGGACAGCGACAGAGGATACTTCTCTCAGACTCTCACGGGGACTTATCTGAGATTCATCCTTGCTTTGTTTTAGATCAGCTTGTACTCCCCCAGATGTATCATTTGAGCCATTTCTTGACTCCAGATTTCTCTCTGTGAACCAACAGTATCTCTAAAAAAACCTCATGTTGTAGCTGTCAAGAAAAATGTGCTACACATATGATATATGATACATATTGTTGCAGTATGTCCAGTTGTCAAGACGAGGCTTTAAAATTACACAGTTTACCCAGCGCTTTGCAATACGCAGAATTGAACGTCAGAACCACCGATGAGTGTTCCGTCTTTTGAGATTCGACAGACTGAGAAAGCTCGGCCTTCCAACTTTCGAGCATGAGCATGCATATCAAGTACACTCATGTCCATAAAAATGTAAATGCATGCTCATAAAAACAGATATAAACTAGAATGGGCACTCAGTAGAGCGCATACCTTCGCATATCACAAGATTGGGCATTGAGCTATGAACATGTTGGCATTAGTTGCATGCAAATTGGATATAAATTGACCGAGCTATGGTAAAAAGAAGATGTTGACCTTTACATGACCTTGACCTTGACCTTGACCTTTGACCCGATCGATCCCAAAGTCTAATCAAATGGTCCCCGGATAATAACCAATCATCCCACCAAATTTCATGCGATTCAAGAAGATGTTGACCTTTTTCATGACCTTGACCTTGACCTTTGACCCGATCAATCCCAAAATCGAATCAAATGGTCCCCGGATAATAACCAATCATCCCATCAAATTTCATGCGATTCAAGAAGATGTTGACCTTTTTCATGACCTTGACCTTGACCTTTGACCCGATCAATCCCAAAATCGAATCAAATAGTCCCCGGATAATAACCAATCATCCCATCAAATTTCATGCGATTCGGTTTAAAACTTTTTTTGTTATGCGAATAACACGCATACAAATAAATAAATAAATACACGGCGATCAAAACATAACCTTCCGCATTTTCAATGCGAAGGTAATAATCCTAAATATTGGCACAGCCACACTTCCTCTCTTAAAGGCTGCTAGCAGTGACAGCGAGTTGCCGATCCGACAGAGTGCAGTGCAGAACCTGAGGCGCTCCAGGAAGACCTGAATAAGTAATGAGGACCCCTGAGGTTCAGTCGACTTCCTGTGCGTTCCTCGAGCCCCTGTCCCAGCAGGTTCAGAGCAGGTGGGTGGGTGTGGTTGCATATACACATTATGTCGTGCATTACTCCATTCCTGCCAAGGGTCAAAGAGCGTTCTCGCCAATGTCCTTCACTTTAGAACACGAGACAACAACAATAACAAATGCTCCTGCAAAGCATGTCTTAAATGTTATTTAAGCAAGTGTTGTCAGCAGTGTGCGTGGGATAATACGGGTAAACCTTTTCCATATCTGATCATAAAGGTATTCAGAAGCCTCTACATTCCAAACTAAGTTAACATAAGCAAAAGATAACGTTGAGATGACCGCATAGTGGCTATCAAGGCCAAATCATTGCAAACGTTAATTCTAGAAGTTATGACAGGAAACCACAGGAGTTGGTGTCAAGTCCTATACACCATGTGTTCTTTTGTACGTATGGTTAGCGGATGTGACTGGGACCAACTGGCTGATGGGATGGAAAACCAGTAGTGTGTCCTGAAGATCAGGATGGTCTATTCCAGCAACCACATGGTCCATATTTACCTTCGCATTGAAAATGCGGAAGGTTATGTTTTGATCGCCGTGTATTTATTTATTTATTTGTATGCATGTTCCTCGCATAACAAAAAAAGTTTTAAACCGAATCGCATGAAATTTGGTGGGATGATTGGTTATTATCCGGGGACCATTTGATTAGATTTTGGGATCGATCGGGTCAAAGGTCAAGGTCATGAAAAGATCAACATCTTCTTTTTACCATAGCACGGTCAATTTGTATCCAATTGGCATGCAACTAATGCCAACATGTTCATAATTCAATGCCCAATCTTGTGATATGCGAAGGTATGCGCTCTACCGAGTGCCCATTCTAGTTATGTTATGTTATATACATAAATATATAAAAACTCCATTATCTTGATATTTTATTAAAACCTTGTTAAAAAAATGTTGAACCATATCGACTGTGAACACAATATCCTTTCAGTTTAGAGAGTCCTGGCATGAGACTGATGTCCCTGTAAAGCGCTGCATGTGGATCAAACATGGCCACACTCTCCGAATGGCACCACAAGGAGCCCCTTTCCCGCAGATCATCTACTGTCTGGTCACTCTCAATGCTGGCAGCCAAGTGCACGGACACGGTCGAGCAGATAAATCGCATGTCTGAGCCGAAAGAGGAGAGTTTGTCACATTTCATTAACCTCACATTGAGCTCATCAGGTCTGATGAAGTCATACCTCCTGAACTCCAATTAGCTTCAATTTAGAAGACTTTCCCTGCATGCCGTACACAGGTCATCAATCATGTCCTCGTTCAGGTTTGCCCGGGGCCACGATGCGGATACAGGCACACACTTACTTCTCATGAACCACATGTATACACTCAACAGCACAAGCACACACTTCCACACAGCAAGAGCACGGCACATTCTGTACTCTCTTTTCTCTTACACACTCACTAATGCAGCAGAGACACATCTGTAAAGCAACATTTGTCCTTCAGTCAAGCCAAACGTGTTTAAACAAAAGCAGATAAAGCCTCTTCATTCTGCCTTGAGCTTGAGAGTCAGTCACAGTCACATTTATTGAAAAGGAAGAAGCCTCAGAGACCAAAATAATCAGTGGTGCCTGATGTTGTCTGATCACTTTCTACCAGAGCATGAAGAAGAAGAAAATGAAGTCGGAGAGCATCCCGACAATAATACACACATCGGGAAAAGGGGAAGAGAGTCAAATCTGAAAGATATAGGAGATAAGGAAAGGAAAGTAAAAGGCGGAGTGATGGTGTTCACAACTTTCAAGCAATGCTGGAACGATTCATTGATTACTCTAGCAACAGACAAGCAATCAACTAATTCATTGTTTGAGTCATTTATTAAATACATGTTATAAATAGCTTGCCGTTTTCAATCATAATTTGAATGTCCTTGGGTTTTTAGATCTGTTGGTTGGACAACATTTTTTTTTTGAAGGCATCACCTTCCAGTGTACTGGGGAAATGTGCCTTAAATATCAATTAATCCGAAAAGAAAACATGTTATTGGAGGAGCTGAGTGAGAAAACAAGAAAAGCTGCACAACCAGAGGGGATTTAGAAATATTAAAGTGGGAAAAACAAACCTCCGCTTTTTAATGAGGGCTTTAGATTGAAGTATAGTGTGGTTTAGACTGGCAGCCGATTGAGCCGGTTGAGTACATGGAAAACAGTGAAATAACTGAAGGCTTTAGCAGTCTTATACATCAGAGTGGAGAAGCAAGCCCTCCACATCCCTCACTCTCAGCAGTCTGTCCGCCTGCAGGAAATACCTCCTTACAGCAATCCATTTTGGGACATCCACAGGACTTGTCCATTTAATAAATAGTCCAATCTGCAGCCAGACTGGACCTGTTTTCATCACAGTTTATTTCTTTCAAAGTCCCAATAGAACTGGTAACCAAAGTTCCTCATATTTAATAATCGCTCTGCACATGTGCCCAAGAACAAAGACAAATCCTGTTTATTACTCCGGTTGTCTGGTTTATGAAAACAAAGGCTAAAGGATCTCTCCGCCCTCTATTATGATGCAAACATATACCAACATTGTGCCCTGTGTAGCGCGAGAGCTTTTCAGCTTGTGTTGCATCCTAAAAACACTAAAAGAAGCCTCAAAAAGATATATTGCAGATCAAGCCCCATGTTTCTGCCGTTGTATCAAAGAAGTATGACAACAGCGTTGGCTAGATTTATGGCAAATCTTTCCCATTAATGGTCAAACGCTGCTCTTCAAACAAGCAGTCTGTATGACATCAAGTTCTGGCAACATGTTTGTATATATCACAGGCACTGATCTCCCCGCTATTCTCTTCACACTACTCATCGTCATCGTTGTTTTTAATATAAATGAACTATGTCTAAAAGGTGGAAGTGTAGACTGGGAGAGCGCGGTCACTGGGAGCGTGGGGCTCACAAGCCAGAACCCATGATATTGTTCTTCAACCGTGGCCCATAAACATTCGCCTGTGTTTTCATTTCCGAGAGGAAAAGCTGTTTTTACCAGACTTTTCTCATCTTTGGCAGATATGGTCTTTCTTACGAAAACATTTACTCTATCAAAAAGATGTATTGTTTAGCTTACATTGCAGCATTAATAATTCTACATCCTGGCACAGAATTCAAGTTTATTTGAAAGATGAAAGCTCTTCCTTTTTTTACAAAAGCAACGTTTAAAAGAACTGAGGTGGGAAAGTAGCAGGTCTAAGTGCTTTTACAGCACTAATTGGGTGCTAACAATGTTCCTTGATTGTTGTTGCAGTAAAACTTCTCATAAATGTCACGTGTATCTGTACACAAGCACAACACCAACAAGTGCCAGATTGTTCTCAGGAACACCTCTCATTTTACTTACGATAGTAAAACAATGAGTTATTATAGTTATTCCAGTTGATATGTAAAAATGAGGTGAGGGAGAGTGTCGGTTCAAATGCCGCTCATAAAGATTCAGGGTCCGTGTGTGAAGAGGGGAATGAGTTGCTGTTCCAGTGCCTTGTTCTAAGACGAGCTCACTCACTGCTACGTTGTCCATATGGCTGATTAAACTGTCATGGAAATGATGGAATATTGTTGCAGTGTTTATATATAGGAACAGTGGCTTCTATGAGAGAAAGAGTCAGAGGAAACAAATGAGACCCACATGGGGGCAAATAGGGTGATGTTAATTCTGGTTTAGTTTACTGCACACTTTTTAAATTAGTTACGTTTTAAAAATAGACTCACGCTACATTTTAATGCTTCCAATTTGTGGGTTACATTGCAGGAGTATAATGCTGTTGCTCTTACCAAACTCAGACACAGCGAGTCAAGAAGCTGAAAAATGAGTAAAACGTATTGCTTAAGTTTTGATGGCAAGCAACTCATATTATATGATGACATGGGGAAGTGTGGAGAGATATGCTGGAATATAGCAGAGGGATCTGGAGTTGGATAAAGAAAAACATTGATTTGGATCATGCATACAAAAGAGGCTCAATGACTTGCAAAAATAATATTAGTTGCATTCATAGTGTGTACACCACTGTCTTTGTCAGCAGATAATTGCAGATAATTTCTAGATAGTGAAGACTCTTCCAAGACCCAGGACCCGGGGGGATGAATAATGGATTAAATCCTGAGGGGGGGGTGAGAGATGGATGAGACAGTAATGCTGTGGTGGTCGAAGGACAGTGCAGGGTGCCAGGGGCTTCATGCCACAGGGAGGAGAGCCAGTCTGACCAGCAGGCTCGAGAGCATTCACTACTCTCCCACTAACTAACCATCATCAATGTGGTAGCAATCAGCTGTGGTGCTGGAGGAAAATGGAGCTGAAAGGAAAAAATCCCCCAGCCCCCACACAAGGCGCCCCTATGTTTTTCCTCCTCTCCTTCCCACCTCTCCCCAAGTCTGCGATGCCAATTTGATTGTTTGGAGAGATGAACAAACTAACATGGCTGTTCTGGGCAAAGCGACAGAGACAGACATGCCAGTGGTCGAGGCAACTGGGAAGGCACAAGACACCACAGTACCCATGCCGAACCTTGTTTTCCTTTTGCTTCCCCTCCTTTAGAGCAGAGTTCTACTGGTACCAGAGCAGATACAAACACTGCTACCTCTTGTGCTCTTCATGCTAAAATAACTATGCTGAGAAATTGAACCATTATTATGCTAATTTATGTTTTAGTGGCTTTGAAAGGTTGTTATTCCTGAATGCTATCATGCCCAAAACCTCGAAGTGTTGAAAACCTTCAGCCAAGGGAGAAAGGTCGGAATTATGGGCGCACAGTAAATCAAATCTATATGTGTTTAGATCAAGGAATCACACTGCTGCCCACAAATAGACAAATACCAAAACAATAACTCAGTCCAGGACACATCATTGCTAAGGAAGCACGCACACACCATCTAGTCATGATTATTACAGACAAGGATCTTTACCTGTTCAGTATACATACGTAGCTTGAATAGCGTTTCCACTGCGGACTCATTCCAATGGATGGAAATAAACATGAGGGCTAGAGATCCTTTGCATTTGTGCTTTTCTCCATGTAAGTGTGGAACGCACGACTCGGCTGTTTGTCTCTCTTAAATAACCACTAGAAAAGCACCCTAGATCCAGCGAGACGTTTTCAAAACCAGTGAGTTATGGTTTCACCGCACTGATGTCACTGTTTAATAGCATGCGTTTCGCTGACTTCTATACTTTCCTCCAGTACTTGACACATGTCTTCAGTCCAACCGACAAGGACGGATCATCTGGGTAATCCTCGCTGCCCTTCTGCTTTCTACACAATCAGAAGGATATTTATCAAAGTTAACTACATTAAATTGTGGGCCAGAACTGTGACCTTGTGCAATGAATAAATTAAATGCAGAGCTGTCCAGTCAAACTGGTTTTTCTGACATTGTGTTTGTGTTAAGAAATATCAACCCCAACCAGACACATACACACACTCGCCACGGGTTTTTTTCATGAAAATGAACAAGAGCAAATTGCAGCCTAGACCTAAAACTATGAACTATATGCTTAGGCTATGATTTGCCTGTCTGAAAGTGTTTGTGTTGACTAATAAGCAACCAATCTCTCTCCATCCCTCTCCATCTCTTGCTTCTTCATGTTCTCTCTCTCCAGCTCTGACTCATTCTCCATTACAAGTCCCAGGTTTGGCATCAGACGAAGCACTAAGTCAAAATTCCTTAATCAAAGAAGCCATTTAAAGGAAGTAAATGCTGCCTCTCAGTCTCCATGGTCTCCTGTTCTTTTGGACTTTCACCATGTCTGCTTCTTCTGGAAAGTCAGCCACTGGAATACAAGTCGTTAATAGTGTGGGCTCTGCAGGAGTGTAACACGTTTCTGCATATATGGTTTCAGTCCTCTAAAAAAAGCATGAGCTCATATTTGGTTTGTGTAAATTAAGAAAGGAGTACGGCACATGTTCATACCTATCTGTTTGCATAACCATATAAATATGTTGTTTATAGACATCCAAATTGGGAACCCTAGATTTAAGTGCGGTAAGTGCACAAACCGATAAAAACAAAAAAACGTCTCCATGATTACATCATGGGTCGTGAACAATGACCTCCTGCGACCTTTCCAAAACCTTTGCTTCCTCCTTTGCATGATGCTGGATAGAAATACTGAAGACACTTGTATATTTTGTTTTAAACTGTCTTCTCACTTTCATAATACTTGAAAAGAAGCCATGAATTACTTGTGAGACTGTAAACTAAAGCTACCAGCTTACCTGATCTTGCTGTGGCAGGGGTCATGCAGTTTAAATATCTTATGTTGTCTCATTTCTCTATTTTGGATTTAGCTCTGGCTCCATCTGCCCTGAGTTTAACCTTTGCTCCTGCTGGTTGCTGCCCTCTCTGATCACCTCAACCGCCACAGCTACAACATGCCACGGTAGATCAAACAAGCAACTACCTTCACATTACCATTCTTTCTAGTCGGTCTAACAGTTCAGGAGATGAATGAGAAGGTAAAGATAGGTTTAGGTTTCTGCTTTTAAGGCTCGCAAGGCTGTCTATTTTTTCCCTGATGTATTTTTAGAGGAGGCTCCTCCATCCATCCTTGACAGCGTCCGTCTCCCTCTAACCTTTCTGGCCTGAATTGAAATCATTTTTTTATTTTGTATTGAAGACTGTCACTGCAATGGACAGCTCCTCCCACTGGATAGCATGAAGTGAGAGCTGTTAAGTGTGTCACTCAACTAATTCAACTCTGTGCTTGTATAATAATAATCATCATTTATTTTATTTAGCGCTTCTCTAGACACTCAAAGTCGCTTTACAGTCCAGAGTCCAGTAGTCATCCACACACAGTCATCCCGGTGGTGGTAAGCTACATCAGCAGCCACAGCTGCCCTGGGGTAGACTGACAGAAGCGTGGCAGCCAATCAGCGCCTACGGCCCCTCCGACCACCACCAACATTCATTCACATCCATACGAACCGGGGTGAGGCTGCGGTGCATGTCTTTAAGATGGTGGGGGAAACCGGAGTACCCGGTTAAACCCACACAGGCACGAGGAGAACATGCAAACTCCACACAGAAAGGACCTGGGACGACCGGGATTCGAACCCAGGGCCTTCTTGCTGTGAGGCGACAGTGCTAACCACTGAGCCACCGTGCTGCTGTATGTGTGTTTGTGTTTAATAGATACAAATAAACTGGGAAATAAGGCAATAAAGACCAAGAGATGCATGGGTAAACAACAAAAACAAAAAAACCAGACACAAAGAACGACATGTGTTTTCATTAGGATGGGGGCAAGCCAAGCTCAGGATTCCCTTCTTGGATTGCATGATGGGAAGTGATGAAAGGTCTGAAGAGGAAAGCCCCAATAATGAGGATCTCCAGCCGTGTGTTACTCAATGCCATGTGTGGTGCCTACTGTCGGGCCCGCACAGACCCTACTCTCCGTGTAATTAACGCCCTTGGGGCCCATGTTGCAGTTCCGATACTACCTAATGAAAGAAAGATGGCTCTTTGCAGTATCCAGCACTCTCTCAGAGTCTTTATTTAATAATATGTCTGGACAATATTCATCTTTGCCTCAATACCCCACTATTATATTCAAATGATGCATGCAGTGCATGTGTGTCAGTGGGTCTCTATGTACCGTTGTTTGTTTTGTCTTTATGACTTGTACTTGCCTTGACAGTATGAGCATGTTCTGGCTTGCACTGTTGTGTACTTCTGTGCCCATGGCCATATGGGGTCAGATTAGTCTCAATAATTGGAAATACACACAGAGAGACTCACAAATGAAAACAAGAGGATTCACAAATGTGCACAGAACAATTCACAAATATATTCAATTTACAAATGCACCAGAACGATTCAGAAAGACATTCCAATGCATACGTTAATAAATTACGATTTATATAAATGTAAAAGAAAAATCACAAATATATTTATGCATTTCTATGTGGATTTGTACATTTGTTCAAGGATTTATATATATATACATAAATATATATATACACATATATATATATATATACACATATATATGTATATACATATATATTCATATATATGCATATATATATACACACACACATATATACTGTATGTCAATATATTTATGTTTATATACATATATGTGTATATATATATATAAACATATAGATGTATTCATATAAAGTATATACATGTGTGTGTATGTATGTATATATATATATATATATACGGTATACATACAGTATATGTGTGTGTGAGACAAACACGTGTGTGTGTGATTGCCTGTGCTGTCGTCGGGTCTCTTCTGTGTCGTTTCAGTTGGTTCCTGTTTAAAACAAGCCGGGTTCACTGTGTGCCAAGCTGGCATGCTCCCTGGGATAATTAGAGTCTCTGCTTTAGTTTGGATTGTTGATTAAGGATTATTCAGCAACACAAACAAACTACTGTTCAGCTGTGTGCACACACATGAATGGTATTGTACTATAAAAGGAAGGGCTAGATTGGGCCTTAGCATACAAATACATGTGGAGGGAAAATGGACTGGGAACCAGTGGAAAGCTGATATAGTATATATGTATTAGTAATGTCTATATAAACACTGGATTGGCATCCTTTTACGCCAGCTCTCTATTTATTTTTTTCTGATGTGTCCTGCAGCCATTTACACGGCACGAAACCAGTTATTTGTCATAATCTTAAAGGGTCACGCTGATACTAAAGTAAAAATCCCTTAAACACTATAACAGTATTTTATTTATATTGCATACATTTGAGTTTAGCTAGCATTCGTATTGAAGGATAAACAAACACGCCTGAAAGGGCAGCAGTCCAAAAACTATTTTGAATTTGTGCTATTCACAAGCGGCATTGCTGTGATGTGGTGGTCGTGTGTTTTTTTACAGCTTACTAATGCTCCCACAGAGACCATGTAAAAACACTGATCACTACAAGAAGGTAATACCCAGAGAAAATAAGTAAACCAAACTGTAACCAATAACTAGTTATGACTTGGGAGAAAGTTGTACTTATGTTTGCTACGAGGAAATACTGTACATTGGGCACTATTTATTTATTTATAAATAACATACACACAGCATCAATCATTTACAGTATAACATATGCATTTACATTATTATTTTCTTTGACTACAATGACAAACATATGGCGATGTATACAAGAATCCTTTTTGTTATTTTTTAAGTTGTTTGGTTAACCCAATTTGCCTTATGCAAATAGCCGTAAACTGTCACCATATGCTCACTATTACAATTGCAATTATGATCAACAGCTATTATATTTATTGACTCATGGTGGTATCTTATCCGTGACCAAAAAAGCAGTGAGACAAGACTTTTGAAAGCTTTTGGAGAGGCAAAGTGGATATTCAAAATAAATATTACAATTAAAGCCTCCGGTGGAGCTGTGATTAAATCAATTTCTTTCTTAGAATGTTTCCAAGTGATTGACCAATAAACTCTAAAACAACAACATGCAAAGAAGACAAACAAATTTGAATCTATTAGTTTGCCAAGCATCTGCAGCTACATCAGCTCCACAAAGACCAAAGTGTCCAGATTCATTCGGGTTGATGAAATCAATTGGATTTGTTCACTTGTCATTCTTTTGATGTGTCTAATTGCCGGATAAGATTACATCGTGGGGGCAGGGGATCCGTTTCCGGCGACAGACAGCATTTTGGTTCATTACTCCCACCATTAAAAAACTCTGCAACAGCATTCTTGTGCTGAGTTCTTTCGACCCACAACTTGAGGGAAAGAGACACAGCCTTTGGATAGAACCGGGTCGCTGGTTCTCCCTGCTCATAGTCCTTAGGCTTTACTGAGCTTGTGCTTTGTGCTTTTGCACTTCCAGTTCCCTCGGTTCATAATAATGGGTCAACATTTTGTTCCAAGATATACATTTAAGTAAATACCCCTCATGTTGATTTTGAAGCATTTGCGCATCTTAAAAAAGACGGTTGCTCACAAGTAACTAGATGAGAATACAAACATGTCTGCCTTTACACATTTCATGCTCATGCGATCGTGTAGCAGTTTGTTTATATCCTGACATCAGCTTTTTACTTCTGCCAATTGCATTCATATTTCAAATTCATACAAGTGTATGTGTACATTTAATAACTTTCGATGGAAAAATCCCATTGGCTTTGTCTTGAGTTAACTAGGGTGATGCTAACTTCCCTATTTTACAGAGCAGACTAACCTGGATAGACCCCGTTACTTTTAAAAGTCGACTTTCGCAGAGGCAGGAATGAGATAAATTGTGACATGTGCAGTTCATGCTGAACCATATGCACAACCTATTAAGAGAGCATGTGGGCAACAACTTTTCATAGAAGAAAATAAGTTTCAAATTCCTCATACTTCCCATTCCTTTAGTCATGTAGGCCAAAGCAAAATAAAGTTTGTGTCAATATGTTTATTTAGATTTTGGCATTCAGTTTGCTTAGACACCTGCAAGCAACTTCTGGTTTGGAAATATTCTCAGTACAAATTAAAGAGGAAGGAGTTCTAAGGAGCACAATGCTCCCTCCTGTTTCCATCATGCAGTCTCTTCTGGCTGGCAGAAGGTTAGAAGAGGATGTAAAGATTCTACCAGCAGCATATGTGTTGCAGTAAAACACACCTGGCACAGGAGTTGAAGTCAGTTGCAACTGATTCTCCACAAAAAAATTGAAATTAAATAATGGGACGTACTAAAAAAGCTAATAATTGTTTAGGTGAGTTAAACAGCTTTTTATCAATTACCTTTTTTAGGGGATAATGGGAAAATCAGTTCATTCATTTATTTGAAAATAAAACATTTATTTTATCTGACTATCCGTCAAACAGAAAATATCTACCAAAATGATTATTACTGTTTGAATCTAAAGGTAACATAATTTGCAAAATGCTGTATTGAAAAAGACTTGAAACTAGAGCTTGAGACCATAAACTCATGTTTACTGAGGTAATAAATCAAGTAAGAAGTAAGGTCTAAGACTACAGATGAAAAATAGCCTCTTGGCTAACTGGCACATTTACTGCAATGTTTTTATCAATGTGCACCATTTAAAAAAGAAAAAAAAGGTCATTTTCTCACAGACTTCCCGTACAATCTGACCTCTGCAACATCTGCAACCCATCGGAGTCGCCCCTGCTGGTCAGTAAAGAGAATGCAACTTTTAAGATATTTCCGCATTGAGTTGACTTGGCAGAGTCGGAGCTTGATGCCTGGGTGATACATTCCAGGCAGAGGTCCAACAAGAAGCAGCATAGGTCCGCACTGACCGAGTTGGCCGGCATGATCCACAACGAGGAAACACATTTAGAATAACTGTTTAAAAAGTAACATGCCACAAACACTCGCCATTTATTCATGTGACAGCTGACAACAGCCACGACATAGAGAAAAGTTTGGTATCTATCAATAGTGGTATGTAAAAGATAGTTTTGGTTGTATGTGCTCAGAATGACCCCATCAACTGGTCAGGCATGAAAAAGGCCTCTGTGGTGCCTTAAAACAGCATCAAACATTGTACAGTATTTGTTGTGACCATATCCAAGTAATTAGGGAAACCTTTGCATTTCCTCAATATTTTGTCTTGAAACAATCACACATACTGCAAACACAATCCCGTAAGTAGGAGATTCTATATTGACCGTGTCCTCATATATAAGTGTTAATCTACAGGCAATGTCACACGAAAGATGAACAAGCCTGTCAAATCTGAATTAAAAATGTACTAAAGGATTGTGTTGCTTTTGCAAATGAGCCTCAATGCAAAACCCCTCTGTACTGGATGGAGTCGGCCCCTTGGTATGCCCTCTTAACACGGCGTGTGGCTCAGGCTGACTCGCGCCCCTCACAACCGACGTATTTGCCACAAGTCACATACATAATTAGTTTTGTTAATCTGACCTTGCGACAGGTCAGATAGCGGTTGCTTATGTTGAGAAACTAAAGATGATCCGCCAATCAGCACAGTTAATTCATAATGAATGTCTCTGAAATTGTTGGGATCTGACATGGACCATGTTTGGTTATTCGCTTCTTATTAGCAAGTAGCAAGTATGAAAATTAAATTATTGATATTATTACAATTCTAAATGATTAACAAAGCAAGTATCAAAATTGTTTTTCACTCAAAGAACTCAATAATCAAAGTACTTTTCCACATTCAAATTTAACATATTTAAACTCAATATTCTCCTTCCAGGCACCAACGTTGTTTCACCCCGTTTTAGCAATGTGGACCGCGCAGGGTGAGGGTACGTACCAGTCTACGTAGACTTCCTGGTGTCCCTGTGGCTCTCGTCCAATGAAGCACCAGTATCCTAGTTTAAAACAAATCTCACACCGATTCCTGAAGGGGGTAGGCGCGATTTCACAAACTGGGCTTTCCAAATGACACGCAGGCCTCTCTCCGTCTCAACCGCATGGTGAAGTCCCAACAAAATTCAAGCCAAAACGGACAGAGTGCATCATTGCTTGATGAAAATGGAGGTAAAGTACATTACACATGCCTAGAATGATAATTGTGGGAGGAAAGAGGTAATTACGAACACTTTGTTGCTAAATTCAGCCAAAATTGCTTCACAGTTATTTCACAAGTTAATGGTTGACGACAGATATAAAGAATTAGACATCGCAATGATGAAAAGTCAAAAGTATTTCTCAAGTCAACATTGTAACTTGTTTTTGCAGAAAAAGTGCACGAGTAACTAATAATATTAGAAATCGATGCATTCCATGCAGGTGTCCCAATTCCAGGGCTGTGATATAATGAGTTCTGACTCACTGGTATGGCTTATTGGCACCGAATGGAGCCAATATAAATAAGTTAATTATACCTATTTGACGTTTAAAATGTCTGCGAAAAATAGACGGATTGTTTGTTTAAAACAACTGCGTCAAATAAAAAGGATAACAATTTTAATAACATTAAATCAAATAATTAGTCCAAATAAGAATAAGAGCCTCAAGGCACGATAGCTTCTCTGAGAGACTGCTCTTTCGTAGGCACAGCGGGGCTTTGAGATAAATAAATACTAACGCTAACATGCTCACAATGACAACGCTAAATTACTGACTTCAATAGGTATTTTTTTAAATATCACCATCTAAGTTTAGTGTTGTAGAATGCTGAAATGAACTTATCTGCGTTAAAGAAGAATTATAAGGCTGACGGAAATGTCATAGGCTTTTCAATTACTTAGTCATGAATCTCATTTAGGTTTATTTTATACTGGAAAAGTGTAAATTTAACATGATGGCCATCATCAGATGCTCAATGAAAAGTCCTCTGGTTTCTATGGATATCTGTAATTGCAAAGCACCCAACCGACCGACATTGGTATTCATCTAGATGTGCTGCTAGCATGACTAATTACGTTTAAAATAATACAATGGCAAATGGTGAAGATACAATATTGAAACATAAATCTAACAAACATAGCACCTCAGTTGGCTTTTAAAATGAAAGATATATTGGAGCTGAAATACAAAATTGTGTTTATATCGTGATGGTATTCTTTCAACATTGCTTTGCCTTTAAATGCATATTATTTTTAATGTGTGAAAACACAATTGCAATGTTTAAGGATTTTCCATTTCCAACTGTCCTCTGGTCGAATGAATAAAACATTATTAGCACTTCAGTGGCACTTGACTGGCACTAACTTATGGTGTTTGTAGTTTGCTTTCTTGAAGAAATGTTACTTTCTGGATTCCTGTTGTTCCAAGTTTCTACTCATGGTTTGATGCACTTATTGTAAGTGGCTTTAGATTAAAGTGTCTGCTAAATTACATGTAATGTAAAAATGAGGTGCGTGTGGGTTTCAATGAAATACGAATAGAAGGGAGCTTTCCTGTGTTAGCAGCTAAAAACTAAAATTGCAAAAGAATCACTCAACACATATACTTTACACTCCCTGAATTATGCAGATTCAAACTCAGACACACAAAAACACACAAAGTAAACCACAGCTCCACCCCTGACCTGTGTATCCACAGGGCAGAATTCCTGCTGGGAGCACAAATGGAAATCTGCCAGCCCCAGGCGTCCTCCGAAGGGCTGGACGCGACTGAGAGAACAGAGTGGTCTCAGGGACCGGACAGCAGCATCATTATGAGCCCCCAGGATGAATAACCCAGCCTGAATGCAACACAGCGGAGCCTGGCGGGGGCTCGCCAACCGATGTCAAACGAGCCTCAGATAGCACGGCTACAGCACCAGACATCTCGACAAGTAGACAGGAAATCCAGATAAATACATAAATAAATACAAGTGTTGTCGTTGGCAGGACACGTTGTTTGAGAATACCTCTGTATATGTGGATTGCTACTTGAAGCTCCCTGCACTGCTGGACATGCAATGTCTATATGGGTCTTTCATGGGCCTAAAGTAAGGCTGAATGTGAGGTTTGATGATCAGGAAGGCAAATTAAAATGAACCACACATTAGGTGTTGAATGTTTAGCCTAGGAAAATATAGATTTAATATGTTCTCAACGTCATTATGCATCATTAATGTTAATCATGGTGCTGCTGCAAAAGTCATTCATAAACACACATTTCATTGACACAAACACACATTCTACGTATATCTCTACAAACAGCAAACCCTCACATATCAAATACATGTGAAGTGAAGAATGCCATCGTATCCATATCATGCCCACCATCTGACAGGCTTTCATTCAGTTTTCAAAAAGGGCCGGTTCACCCAAGTTACGGCCATGTAGAAACTGCCTCTACCACAACACAACTGATATGAATGGGATTTTGTTTTGCAGCTAAAAACATTTAAACAATTACCTTTGAAAAACAATAACAGCAGTTTGCCTTTCAAGTAACAATGACCAGGTTACTTTGGATAGTCCAGACCTCGCTGTCAACAGCTCATTGAAGCAATGTCCTTGGTAGAAAATAGTTACAGTGAAAACTGTTGACGGCTTGAGGGGGCAGCAGAAATCTCAGAATGGTAAATCTCAAAAAAACAATTGGTTTGGAAAATATCCGCATGACTCCGCAGAAAATGTGTTTTATTATCATTTGGGGGATACCAAATATATTCAATAACGTAATCACATTGGCCTCTTGCCTTTCCGTGGTATAATGTTATATTACCTTGCTTTGATTAGATTTTTTTAAACTCAATCTTTAACACTCTTGGAAGAAAGAACCCACTACATATGAGGAAGTTGTGCATGTTGGGAACATGCATGCTGCCAGTTTCCCTCGCTGTTGGTCTGTCCTGTTCCTTTGCCAAAGCTCTGGAGAACAAAAACAAGCAGGAAAGAATTCCCCTTGCAACGACAGCTGAGAGCTGGGACATGTTTTAGATTTGGATACTCATGTTGGCTCTTTTTACAACCCTTCTGTAATGTGTTTTATGTGCCTCCCAAACATTGGAACGGGGCTTGCATCCCTCAACCCCCCCCCCCCCCCCCTTCTTCATCCATCTCATACATCACATGGAGGAGCTGGATGTCAACGCGCCCTGGGTCCCCTGCAATTTCTCTCGCAGAAGTCACGTGGCTCAATATGGCGATGTGAAGCAGTGTGGCTTTTATTGATATTGTCCTCAAACAGAGGATGCACACTGGCGTGGCGAGAGGAAGAGAGGAATAGATAAAGGGAGAGAAACATTTTTCTCAATTTTCCAGTAAGAATGAGAGATGAGGGGTGGAAAATGGAGAAAAGTGGGATTGAAGGGTCATCATCAGCGAAATAGATCCAATGTGTCAAAGCGTTTGCTGACCCAAGCAACAAACCGCTGGCCCTTTAATTAACAACAGAGCATTTTTGTGGACATGAACTGGAATATCTAATCTCAAAATTGCGGTTGGAAAGAAAAGGGAATGACTTAACCACCTCTATTTACCAATAATACGCTCAAGTGTGTTTCTCTTGACAGCTGAAAATGGTAATTTATCTTGGTTTTGTCCTTAGGAAACTGTGATCTGTGATCACAATTCTTCTTTTTTTCTCTTTGCTGAGGAACGCCTGAACTTTACCAGTTCTTCAACATTATTTATTCCATATAGGAATTTAAATGATTTGTTACTCAAGGGTGTATAAAAAAACACAGGTGATTTGTTCCCTTTCATAAGTAATTTGTGGTATCATATTTTAAAATACATGCGCGCACACACACACACACACACACACACACATGGACACATAAATATGGTGTGAATAAGATGAGGGCTGAAGGGCCACTCCTCTCCTGTCTCATCTTTCTCTCTTGGGGAAAACAGGCCTCCTCTCACTACAGCTGGATTGATAGTGAACACATGTTCGGAGGAGGACACTGTCTTCCAGTGGGTGCAATGTAGGATTAGAGGAAACAGTCAGATGGAAAGAGCTCAGTTTCCACTCTGCTTTTCCCTGAACCCCCTACGTCTCTTAAGCCCACCCCTCATTTTCAATCCCCTCATTCATTTACCTCAAATCACTAGTTGAATTGTAGGCCTCACGTTCTTTCCTGCAAGGTCAGAGGTTTTTTTTTCTCCGAAGAGACACATAAACAAGACAGACACAAAAATGAGATGAGGGGGCGGGGAGGAGAGGAGAGAGGAGGGGAAAGACGATTCTCTGGATGCTGAAGACCAAAGCTCTGGGTTAGAGAAATGCACTGGCAGTCAAGCACTTCGCTGCTCCAACACTAACATTGACGGGCTGTATCGCGCACACATAAGGAACTAATATAACTTTTCTGTCTAGAAGCAAGTAGTGCTGCAGTGGCATCAGTGTGAACAGCTTGACGGACACACGCACATGATATCATGATAATCCCTCGCAATGCAGGCTACTGTCATGGAGGTAGGAAGGATGCCAAGGACATGTGAGAACCGACACCAAACCAGAACAAATAAACCGCAGCGTAAGTTTTCCTCCAGTGCAGGAACTGAGACAAAAAGGGAGGGAAAAAAGGAAAAAGAAGTGAGCGAAATGATCATCTACAGAGGTTTAAAGGGGAGAAAAGCCCGCAGCACGCGGCCCCGAGTGTGCCTCGCATGCAACTCCCTCCCACCCACAGAGCGTGTCTCCAACACGCTGCGCTGGCTGGGCCTCGATGGAGAAAGCTGAAGCTGACACCGTCAGCCGAGCACGGCTAGAGAGGAGATGGATTCAAAAAATAGACCACGATAACAGAGATGCATGCTGCAGTGCACCACACGGGCGTAAGGAGAGGTTAAAGCTCAAGAAGGTGAACGGGACAGAAATACATCAGGCAGAAGGAGCCATGAAGAGGACATATCAATACAAATCATAATAGATAATATATTCATATGAACAAGGTTTGTAAATAATGAACAGTTTATCCTTTCACTGATTAAGAATGTTGACCAATTAATATTATCAGAAGAAGAGTAAAATAAAAACAAAAACAGAAGAGCAGCTGAAGGTGGATAGTTGGAGCGTGTATTCCACATTAAACTAGAAACACGTGACAAGAACGCTATGCCAGGCAGACACGCAGATGACAACCTTGCAGCGAAACTAATTGATGCAATAGACTTCAAAGTGGCTGCATGTGTCCACGACGACACACGCAACCTAGTTGCTGCTACATCTGCCGCACAGGTGAACTGGGGACAGTGGCCTGTTGTGTGCGTCCACTGCAGCTGGCGCTGCATGATGGATTCAACCTGTTTGTGATCGGCTATTGTTGCAGCTGTGCAGCTTCTTAGGCACTTCAACCACAGCACCCCTGCATCAAAGGCACTAATCTGGTCGGTTAATGATCAGTAAACGAGGGTCGGCTATCGATCAGAGGAAACTAAATCAAATCAGCATCACTATGAGGCTCTATAACAGATCACCTCTTGCCAGATCATAGTACAATAACTACAACAATAACTGAATTCTTACACTATGTTGATCTGCACTTCACACATCTCATTTGTTTGCACTACACACATACACACATTTCATTTCATTTGCTCTGCACTCATACACACACTTTGCTTTTTGCACTCTGTCTATATTTAATATTTTTTGTATTTGATTTGTCAGTGTTGTTGTGTGTTGTGTATGCATGTGTGTTGTATATTTACATATATATTTTGTTTTGTATTTTACTTTTATTTTACTTGTATACTTCTATATCTTTCATCCCTGTTTCTTATATTTTGTGTTTTGTTTTGATTCTTGTGTGTTGCTGCTACTGTCACGACAAATTTCCCCTTGGGGATTAATAAAGTATATATCTATCTATCTATCTATCTATTATAAACACTGTATCAAATGACCCAGTGTCTCGTAGAAGGGGTTACTCATAGAGAACAACATATCCCTCATCTCTGCACTTCCCTTCAGCTCTTTGTAAAGTTTTAGAGTCAGTTCTTTGTTTTCAACTGTACGCTACCCGGCCCAGCTCCCAGTGGTCGACAACGTTAGGGACTCAAGCTTTGTTTATACTCGGGCATGGCGCCGTAACACAAGCCTCCACATACGACACGCGAGCTCCGAGCATGAGCGCCGTTGATTCCACTCTGTGAGTTGCATTACTCTCCGAAACACCAAAGGGTGTTCAAACTAAATGAACTGTGAACAATCAAAAACGACAACGGGTATAACCCCAAGATATGCCCATGTATGGCCCATGGACTGTAGGTGTAACTGGCAAAAAGACATAAACCAACCTCCACAATGGAGGGACAAGCTGTAAAGAAACAGGGCTTGTTATTTGAATTGTAAAGAAACAGAGGTTAAATATCCTGTAAACAATTGGATTGGCTGGCAAAATATTCACTCCAATGAAGATTTTAAAGACTTTTGGCCCAAGACAAATTGGCCTATTTTATATAGTTCCTTTACATGGAATTAGTGTTTTTTATAAGTGAACTTTTTGTGTCACATTAATTTTAACTTGCACACCAAGCTACAAAAATAAATAAAAATGCACATAATTTCCTGGTGCTCGCGCCGGCTTCACTACAGCAGCTCTAGACTCATAAGCTTAACTGGTGAACAGAGTTTAGCATTTTTTTCTTAGAAATTGGTGTCGACTAAAACAAAAGCAACGATTGCCGCTACATGATTTTCATCTCAGCCAGAATTGTTTTATAACATTATTATTATAATAAAGTCAGTTGCATTATCAACAACGTTTTTGTTTTCTCTTATAACTGAAATTACACTTATTTTATAACTTAAGATACAATGTTGTTACCAATCACCATGCAGCTGGATCAACTGTAATGTGTAAGTACCATCAAGAGTCAAACAAACTTTATGAATGTTGATTTTCTATCCAGTTCAAAGTTATCAGGCAAGTGGTCATCATGAAGAGGCATTTAGCAATTAAACATAATGCAATATCATGACAGCTCTAAAACTGTCATCTGACAACTGCATTTCTGTATGCAAATGTTTGTTTATGTTTTAAATGTGTGTATTACTTGATATGCCTGTCAGGCATAACCGGTCAGGTCAAGAGTCTCTGTTTGGGAAAAGAGGTCAGTCCCGAATCCTCCTTCAAAACAGCTGGTGACAAGACATTATCTGCAAGAAGTGGACACATCTCCACAGCAGATTACTTTTATAAACTAGAATGGGTACACATGTGGTGAGTTTGGCCAACAGTTGGGGCGAATTGTGGAGGCAAGGGGAAAACTACAATTAGAGGTTAAAGCGATGGGAGGGTAGATGGGGGGATCTGACTGTATGTGTGGACTGTGGACGGCGGGGGAAGGAGGCCCATGGCTGACCTCAGCTGCCGCTACGGAAATTATCCCACCAATTATCCAGGACGTATTCCTCTAGTGCTCCAAACGCTCAGCGGCCAGTCTTTACGACCGTATAGGAAACTTTCTGTGTTGTTTTACTGAGGTGACCTCACTTCAATTAGCTAGTGAGCACTGCCGCTCTGCTGGGAAGAGGGACTGCTACTTGTCACAACCCAAAGCACGTCGTCAGGGGGAAAGAGAGACTGAAGACCTGTGCAACCTCTATGCAGTAGTCAGCTTGGGTTGCAATGTTAGAAAGGAAAAAAATAAAAGTCTTATTAGCATGCAAAAAAACCATCTTTTTTATTATTATTATGAGAGTAGGGAAGTCAATAATAACAATATAAACACTCATTGTGATAAAGACACGTCCTTGCTTGGAGAACAAGATGTACTGTCATGTACACATATTGATTGATAACATACCACTCGCATCACAGAGATGTTCATTCTAACCAATCGTACGATAAACACACCAATCCAACGTTGGTACCAAAGTCTGATAGGACGAGAGGAGAGATAGAAATGGTTGTTGTGGGTTAACTAAGTGTAAGACTTCAGTGGGTGGTGTGGTGATACTTTGAAGAATAATTAATGTCCCGCACATGAAAGAGGTCGATGATAAAAACTGAAATATTATAACCTAAATTCATCACATGAACCATCAACTAATAAAATATGCAACGTGCATATGCCTACAGTCTCCAACACCAGCAATTTAACCCCTCGAACTCACAGCGAGGCACTCACCCATTTCCACATTACTGCCACCAACTTCCAGCAGAATAAATTAGGACTTAATTGTAAAAACAATGCTCCATAGTGCCGATAATTTAAGGGAATCTTAAATCTCAACAGAAATGTAAGTATAAAGTACATATACATTTTTTTGTTTGCCTTATCACGGTATTTGCCATGTGCCATTTAAATGTTATGTAAAAGCAACGAGGTATCTTTCACTCGCACACAGAACACACATCGGGCACTCTGGCAGCCGAGCAGCGGAAAGGGGAAACGGGTAATGGTTGTTGGCAAAGTCTTCTCAAACTATGTGTCAATCACAATTACATATCAGCAAATCAGAGCCTCTGAGCTGGGAGATATCCTAGCTCGATGTTTTTTTTACGACTACATTTGATACAAGTTGTTGGCTCTCAGAGAGGCTGGTGTGAGAGCCAAACTGGAATCAGTCAGAGACTGGTGTCAGCGTGGATCAAAGTACATGAAAGCCAATATTCAATTGAGACAATCCCTTCATTTGACAACATAAGGAAGTAAAACAAATGCACTGTGGGTAAAATTGTCAGGGTCCGATTGTTGTTGGGAAATTCTGACAATGCAGTAACATACAGAAAGTACATGGCATGAGGACCTTACATTAATGCAAGGGATAACATAAAAGCCATTAAACAGTCAACTGTTCACACATATATCCTCTTCCTTCAGTGTTCTTAAGGGCCCAAAACAAAGGCCGTCACCTGATAACTCAGGGAATGACCTGATGCCTGCATCCAGAGTCAGTCTTCATAGCAGTTCATTTATCAGGGCCCGCTGTAATACAATGGAAGTATCACAATCATTTTTCATAGGCAACAGAGCACGAATAATAATCATGATCCATTCGAGTGAAACCATATGGTCTATACAGCACAGGATCCACAGTGAAATGATTAAGACCAGTCCCTCGGTTTCCCTTCAGGAAGGGGAGAGTTAGAGAAAGACACTCTCCGCTGTTGTGGTGGAAGCTCTGAAAACAATGAAATGTGGCGATAAGATCTGGATGAAATCTGCAATAAACAGGGACCTACTATTCTTTTTTTGACTCGATCAGCATGCAAATGAGAAACAGAGACATTCCCATGACAACTGAGCATTGGAGAGAAAACGGAGAAATATAAAAGCCAGCAGGCCAGGCTGAGAGAAGACCGTTTCATTCAACAGTCAAAACAAGCCACGCTACGCTGCTCCTGATCACATCAGGATCCTTATTTGCCCAAAACACAGTGGTATGTGGCCTTTAAGATATCTGCACAGATGTGTTTGTGTAAGAATAAGCAAGCAAGCATGTGGGAAAGATGAAACAGGCCCATTATGTATTGTGTCTATATGTGTTCCACCCAATCGCTCTCTTAGGAGCAGTGGAGGAGGACAGATCCCCTGTGACCGCTGAGCGATGACATCATTAAAACAAGACTTCAGTCTCATAACACTTCTTCTATCTTCCGACCCACATAGTGGTATCATTTCCAATAATGCCTTGATTCTCAGTGGACTCTCCACAGATGTATACAATCAAATCTGTGAAGTGCTTTTTATCCATTCATCCACGATGCAATCTGTGTCGGTATGAGAAGACACAAAGTTCCCATGTGTGCAGGTGGATGGACATGTGACATCTGGAGAAATTGCATTCCTCAAGTGAGAGGTTGAGGTGGGGGGGTGAAGACTTGTTGTTAATCTCTTGTGTGGAGGAGGTTTCTCAAAATTCAATTTAGGCAAAATGAAAATATTTAGGATCTTTGAATAACTTCTCGTGTTTTAAATCATATTATTTATCAACAACAATAAATATCCGTCACTATAGAAGCAACAATCAAATTAATGTTCAGAATGTATCATCTTTTCTTCTTGTGGTGTTGTCTCATATCGGACTAAGAAGCGTCTGCGTTGTTGTGTACTATGTACGCACAACATAACTGGTCGATGCCTTTCATTTGTGGTGCTAAGAAAAATCGACCTCACCCCCCAATACAATCATGTGAAAATATTAATTACAATAACAGCACATTGTCATGCAAATTAAGGAAGAAAAACAGCCCTGGTATCTAAAGAAATTTAGAATAACGACGGTATGGACCTAAAACTCTCAAAAAGCACAATCTATTTAAACAGTGTAAAGCAGAGCATAAACTTACAAGCTTTACTTCAATTTTCTAGCGGATCCCATGCAGCCCTTCCAGGGCTCCAGACTAACTTTTTTAACTAGGAGCACAGTCGCTCCTAACTTAAAATGTTAGGGGCGCAAGCAGAAAATTTAGGGGCGCACTTTTTCCTGGGTCAAAATGGGTCTTGGGTGCTCCCAAAAAAATGTTTGCCGCGCTACGCGCGCACCTTCTATTCATGCAGTCGAGCTATTGAGTGCGTGATCAGCAGCTGGCCGCTCGTTCCATTCACGCACCTCACTGTTGTGTATTGATCAGACAAGACACGCTTATCAACTCCAGTGTTTCCGATCACTGAAATCAGTATCTGCCGATCACCGATAATACCGATCACTGAAATCAGTATCTGCCGATCCGATAATACCAATCACCGATCACGGTGTTGATTGAAGCATTCTATTTATTGTGTAGCATTATTGCCTAGGACTATGAGGAAATACATATATAAAGCAACTCAAACATTAAAGAAATTACCGATTTCTTTAAACATTTAGGACTTTTACTTTGAAAAATGTCCTAATTGATACATTAAAATAGTTTGATTGCTATTGTAGGGGATTTCAGATATGTATGGAACACATCTGCATTATTCATTTCCTGGAACTCTTGGGGAAATCTATATACAGGACTTTTCTTAACATACAAAAGACTGACTAATTTTTATAAACTCTTCCTTGGTCCAGTAAAAATGTTTTAATGTTAGCATAATTTAAGCTAAATCTCAGAAACTATCTATAAAGATACATCAGTTCATTGTTTACTTTTATATGTTAGTGTATGATTTGTCGACATTTTATTTTGATAAACGGATGTTGTTTCACGTGGTTCTTTCCGCTAACTTTGCAAAACCGGATGTTGTCACTTAAATCCTTCCGCTAACTTTATCAAAATCCTCGCGCGCTCCTGATGGAATGTGTTTACCGTGAGCATCAGTCTATAGGGGCAGACATGTGAGAGTCGGCTGAGTTGACCCAGAGATTCAACTCGGGGGACGGGGACGCCGCTCGGTGGTGAGGATCCCCTCTGACCTCTCACTCTGCGGCCCTCGCCCTCGTTGCGTCTCCGTTGCGGTGCGCCTCTTTTCACACATTAGCCCCCCCCACACACACACACAGGCCTGCCTTCTTCTTCTTCGGTTTTCGTCTCCTTTCTTCTTCTTCTGGAGTTAATGTCGGTTAGCAAACCAGTCATTCAGGCATTACCGCTAACTATAGTGGGCTGAAGTGTAGAACAAGTTTGTAAGCAACAAAAATATTTAATAACAAAAAAAAGAAATTGCTAATTTACTGGTCGCGCATGCGCGAGTTGATGAAAAATTTACTCGCACTGTGTCTAATTTTAGGCGCAAAATGCGACCATTTGGTCGCAGTCTGGAGCCCTGCCTTCAGTGAATTGAAGAGCCTTATGGTGCCAAGACCTATAGAGATATAGTAAAGGGCTAGTAGGTGGGCAGAAGTGGGACCGCATGCATGCTTGTGGTCCGTGAAGCAGTCCGACCTTTACATGCAGCAGCAAGAGGCCGACCGACGCCCACACACACCTACACACCAGCAGGGTTAGTTTTCCATTCCTATAGGACGTCAGTAGAAATGGCAACAGAGAACAAATTATTCTCCGTAGGAAATAGCTTCACAAATAAACCTCTTTCGCCATAACATTAGTTGACAGAGCAGTTATAGTCGTATCAATGTCCAAATCCAGATCTAATGCCAGAGAGGGTGGTAAAACTGGCAACCATGAACAAATCCAAGGATTCATAAATGTGGATTTATGAATGGTTTTTGTTCCACTGCAGCTTAGCACACTGCCGTTAAACGCTCTGAGGTGTTGTGGAGATTTATTTCCTGTAAGGTGTGTTTAATAACAGTAGTTTACTACAGTGCATTGGGCATTTCCCTGGCGCTTAATGGCTGAAGGTGTTTTGCTTACCAAGTCTTTTACCGTATGTTGGAACTGGCAGTGTGAAGCAGGCCCGTATTATGATCTACATCCAACGACCAATCAGACAAGTTAAACTTTGATTAAACTCAATTGAAAACACAGAAGGAAATAAGTAATAAAATAAAGTGTTTATGAGCTGTGTTAATAATTTATGTATGAATAGTTCCTTGACAGCGTTGAATTGTTGTTCATACAACACACTTCTTTTTCCACGTCTCAGAAACAAGAAACTATTTGATTTATTGCTTTAGAAGTGCAGCTCTTTTTCATTGCCTGCTTGATAGACGGCCCAGTCCTCTGAGTATTTTCCCACAAAAGGTTGAGGGTGGAGAAGAGGACGATGAAGCAATGGGAAGGAAGAAAACCAGGAAGGAGGGAAGCAAGATGAAGGAGAAGAGGAAGCGAACATCGAAACGCAACTGTGAGAAATCAGAAGGAAGAAGGCTAGAGAAGAGAGCTCCGTTTATAAATGCTTCCAGTCCATCCAAGCATGGGGCTCGCACGCGCCTCACCACTGACAGTCTTTGCTAAGGGGGGTGCGATCCAAAAGGCAGAAGGGGGCAGTCCAGGGGGGGTTTCCTCCTCCTCCTCCTCCTCATGCTCATGCTCATGCTCATGCTCATGCTCATGCTCATGCTCATGCTTCAGCCCTCACTCACTCAGCCAAGGAAATGATCAGTGACTTCTGTTTAGGTGAAGGCCGAGCCAGGGCCGGTCTGTACACATGCGACGATGGTGTCATGGAAAATGCATTTCTACCCAAGTGTTTCAGCCTTGCATCATATCAATAGCTCAGTCGTCCAATGGTGTCTGATGGAGACGACATTGAGTAACGCTCACAGTGCAGCAAACAGGGCACACCTGCTACTTTTGGTATAATGTTTGTCAACTTTACGAGAGCCCAACTGTTCACACGCATGAATGTTGTCATAAATCACACTGTATAGATTATATGTTTTTCACAAAAAGAAACCGACGCAATTTGCCATACGGTTACTTTTATGTCCTTGTGGAGACAATCATATTTGATAAATTAGATAATTTTCCTAAACGATATCCTCAGTTTCCTTAAGTAAGCTACTCTTCCGTATTTTTCCACATTAGTATCCATTTATGATCAGGAATGAAAGCTTCTCAAAGAAATTCCATATCTCTCCATTTTCCAGGCTGATTGCAGCTACTGAAGCATTCCAGACGAGTGTGTGTCATTACATCGGCCTAATCCCACATTAGTCTCCATCACCGAGTCACGGCTTAATGATTCCACTATCTCTGCAAATTAGGCCACCATTGTTTTTCTCCTGCAAGTACACACACACACACACACACACACACACACGCACAGTCAGATGTGTGTCCTCAAAATCAAACAAACTTGCACACAAAGTCGCACACACACTTTCAGTTCATGCGTAGCCAGTAATGTACATCTTATACAGTAATGTGCCGCCTCTCATGGAAGCCACATATGACACACATGTCATTGGGTGATTTACTGATTAACAGTTCCTGTTGAAACACATCCAGTATTGCACAATGAATCTAAACACAAATCAGCTCACTATATGGCACCAGTTTGGGGATTTGGAACTGTGCAAGTACTCACACATGAAACACACCAAGAATGCATATTCTGTAGAAAAGACACGTCTTGCCAGATGTCTTGTGGCTTTTACTGCCGTTGGCTTATGTTCCACTTTGCGCTCTTTGTTTGAACACACAGTATATCACCGGCCTCTCAGCTTACTCCTAATGCAGCGGGTCGGTGATCCACTGGGTTACTGGAGAGGCGCCGAGTGTCACCAGGCAGAGCAAATAGATTGATGCATCTACAGTAACGTTATAGGCGCACATCTACTCAAGCTAAAAACTATGCTGTACATGTAACACCAGAACATCTTATGCGTACACCACTTCAAACTAGAATTAGGTATAATTTGACATTTTTCAAACCCGATTTCTAGGGTTGCAAACATTTATTTCACTATTAACTAATGTCTTTTTTCAAAACTGAATTGTTAGTCTATAAATAGTCTGTAAATGATCATTAAAAAAGTATTTCTATCGAAGTTTCACAGATCGTAGGTTTACAAGTGTTGGTTTTGTCTGATCAACAGGCCACTGTCGTTCAATGACAATGCGTATTCAAAGAAAAAGAAAAAAAATCAGCATTTTTAACAGTTGATCAGTTTGACATTTTGCAAAGATTAATACTTAATTCCATGTGCTGCATAAAATCAGATCATGGTTTCTCACGAAATATGGGAAAAGTTAAAAGAAACCTTTGTTTTGCTGTCCCCTACATTCGGGCACCACAATGGCCGTTACCACCAGTAAATCAACCAGAACTGACATTTTAAAGATGGTCAATTCAACAAAAGAGGCTCTCACATTATAAAACACAAGCAGAACTTTGCCTGAACAAACCAGTTTATAATGAGAAAAATGTTCATCAATATCAGAAACAATTCTTTTTTTTTTTAAAGACAACAAATCTAATAGATGGTAGTTTTTGGTAGTTTTAGGTTAGTTCCAATAAAGTTTTGAATACCCACCCAACATGAAACAATTAAAGTGAGAACAATATGGACACACAGTACACTATAGGTGTGTGGCACATTAGGTCTCTCCATCCATCTGAGCTTACACATGGACTAATGCAGCACGGGAGGGCAGGGATTGCCTCATGGTCTCAAAATACACAATCCTGGTGAAAGTTTGGTACTACAACCAAAAAGATAACAGTAATAGATGGAGAAAAGTCTAGAGAAATTATTTTTATGTAGCTACTTAACTTCTGAAAGGTAAGAATCTTTTGAAACAATGATTATACTCATTTTCAACATGCGGTAGAACAACTTAATTCATGATTTTCTGTGTTCTGCACTGCTGTTGCACACACTCTGTATTTGGAGGGGGGGACATCAGTGAATGTGATTGTTTTCAGAAAACGTACTACTTATTTTCTCATAACTATGCAAAGCAAGCTTTTTTAGGATTTCTACAAATGCAAGAATGTCCATTCAAACCAATAAAGCAAGATAAGCCACGCTGATAAAAACCACAACCAGTAAGTCTGTTATGGAGTAAGACTGTCACACTGACGTTCCTCCTATAGCTTCAAGGCATATTAGTTATTAAAAATATCCAGCTGTAATCTAAACTATGGCTACACACAAGAAAACCAATTCTATACACACAGAGCCAGATCTGTGACAGGTCTCGTTTTGAAAATTCTGAGTTCAGGATGATTGCTGTTCGGCTGCTTCAGACAATCAGCATGGGGGGGAAACACTGTGTGTCAGAGTGTGTGTGTTTCAGCTGTCCCATACTCGACTGAGCATGTGGATTTATCTCATCCAAACCGCAGAATATGTTCCTTGTTTAATGAAAAACAAGCCCTACGGGTGAAAAAGAAACTAAATGACTTTTAAAGTAGGCAACATTTAATCAAAATGAATACGGCTGAGAAGTGATCCAGTTCAATCGTCACCAGAGCTGGAAAATTAGACTGTGACTAGAATTCAGATTTTAACTGTTCAGTGAATTACTTTATTGTGTAACAGTTTAGCTCCACGCCTTCCTTTTTGTAATAGTTGTTTCCATCCTGTCACACCATCTCGTCAATCCAACTCCCCTCACCTGCCTCTGATCTCTCCCTCGTTAGTCCCTCATTCCCTTCACCTGGTCCTCACGCCCTTCTCACCTGCAGCCCATCCCCTCATTAGTCCCTCACTATTTAGCTCCCTCACTTCCACTTGTCCTCTGCCAGATTGTCTTGTGTTTTCATGCCAAGTTCTCCAGCGTTATTAGAGTATATTTCTGACCCTGCCTGCCTGCCCTGACCTCTGATTCTCTGCCCTGCCCCTTTTTGGACTTGTTTGCTTCTTCGACTGATCTCCCGGTTTTGACCCAGCCTGTTTCCAACCAAAGACAGTATTCTTTGTTACTCCTGTCTGAGTCGTACTTTTGGGTCCACTCTAATAGCGTCGTGACATATTGTATCTGTATGGCAAGTTTGTATTTAATATCAAATCACAATACATCCTCATTTTACCTTTTTATTAGTGATCGCATGCTGTGAAAGTGAGTGTAACATCACTGTTTCTATCCCACACCTGCCAGAAATCGAAACCATATGTCCTGACAAAGAAATGAACTCTCCTCATAAGTGGTTTTGGAAGTGACCATCAGTTTAACATTTTAAGTAAGTACGTATATATTTGTAGACGGGTCCAGTTAGCTTAATGGGTAGAGGCATCGTTGGGATTCGATTACTGGGAAGTGGAGCTGTACCTTTCAATCAGGCATCCACAAAAGCCTTCATGACTTATAGATGGGTTTAGCTTAAACAGCCGATATTCCAAGCCTTGGTGACGTGTCAGTAACTCCATGGGGTCTCCGTGGGGCTCGTCCAATGAGGCTCCAGTCTTGCATATCAAACAAATCTCACACTCAGGTGAGATGTTAACGTCTGATGGGGATCGGCGCAGTTCCATTGCCTAAGCTTTATTTTGTACATGTGCATTTCTCTTTGTTTCCCTGACATGGTGAAGTCCCAATGTTAATATCTATGAAGTGTATTTCCTGATGACCACTGGTTTTTGTATTTTCTGTTATTTCATTATTATTTATTTTTGTCTTGTGGTTTCCTTTTGTTTGTTATTGTTATCGGCCACTCACTTGTTTTATTATTGTGAACATTAAAAAGAAACTCTTTCCATTGTAGAGTATTTCTGCCGGTTGTTTGCAGTGAGGAAAGATTTAGTCCCATAAGAAATCTCAGAATCTCCTTGGCAGCAAATAAGCCATAAAATTCAACTGCAAAAATCTCCGGCATCTCGACTTTCTCTTGGTTACATAAACAATGGAGCTTTAAAGTCCAAATGCCTTTAACAGTACAGCTCCTGCCTGGCCACTCGGAGCGTGTCCTCGCTCTTTGCACAGCCCTTACCTTACAGACCGCGCTGGCTAAGGAAAGCTGCATCCTAAAATTACTAAGTACCAACATTTAATAAATGTCACTACATCAAGGTCTAATATTAATAAGGTCTTACAGAAGTACAGGGGAGGAAAACGCCGGTTACTAAGAGAATTATTGCTGACGGAAAAGCTAAATAAAACATTTATGAGAGACAGAACTACAAAAGCAATACAGAAAGTGAGCGAGGAAGGCCAGTGTCATTCTTCTTTGAATGTTCCCAGCCTGAGAAAAGACAACACTAGTTCTTTTTAAATAAGTTTATATCTCTCAAGCAACTCATTGGTTTTAGGCCAAGAACTTTCTCAAAAGCAGAAAAATGAGCTTTGTTTTTTATTTGACATTAGAAGTGATAGTACATCTGTCTATACATGTGTGGAAGTGTGAATGTGTGTGGATGTGTGAATGTGTAAATGTATGAGTGTGAGTGTGTGTGTGTGTGTGTGTGCGTGTGTGCGTGCGTGCGTGTGCATGTGTGTGTTTACACAGCTGGAAGTAAGGAGTGGAATCACTTCAACTGGCGGGGGTTCCTGGGGTGTCTGCTGTGATCCCATTAAAAGGCAGACAGGCTCTGGCAGCCTCTCCAGAAAACAAGAGGACTTCACTTACCAAACTATCCGTGCATTGGAGCTCAAAAAGCAGTCCAAATCCCTACAAACCCCTGTTGAATTCACTTAGGGGGCAAACGGTTCTCTAAACTCCTGATAGCTGATTGCTCTGGCAGGGTTCAGGTGGATCTGCTGAGTGGCCTCCAGCCCAGTTTCCACTCCATTCAAGTTTCCACTCAGACCCAGACTTGCCTCCACACCTCACTCTCGTCTCACTTGCTCTCTCACTCCAACCCGCCCTGTTCACATCCTCCTCCTCCTCAGGCCCAGTCCAAAAGCCAAATCACTCACGCAAGATTTACTGAGAGCTCCATATAACTAGGTGTTTTTTTAAGTATCTCTCTATCTGTCTGAATGTCTATGCTGCTCTCTCTCACTACTCTCACTACTCTCACTTCCCACCATCAACCTGCACGCAGGCTGCACTTGGAGCTTCCAGTTCGATGTGATTCACCAATGACGAGATATTACGCTGAGCATCTCTCCGTTTCAGAGTCACGTCTGAGTTACGGGACGGAGGGCAGCATCGCGTAATCCAGAGTTACGTTATGGATCCCCAGCCCACCTCAGCAGGGCCACGCTGCGCCTGCCGGCGCCGCTGTGTTACAGACTACTGGGGATTGGCATCCTGCCAGGGCTTACTCACTTCTCTAAACAAGGTCTTTTCACAATACTCACACACAAGCTAAAAAATATATCAACACACACTTGTACACCTGGCACAGGATGAGACCAAGCACGCTGCTCACTAATCTGCTCGTCACTGTGCTGCAGTGAACAGAAATAAAGTGGAACTAATTAGCTGTGAGGGTGAAGTAAGGGGGAAGCAAGACAGTGAGGAGCGTGCTGTGGTCCAGCGCAGCCTGTAAAGTGGATCAACGCGGTAGAAAATGGACTAAGTCTCGGTTTCATTAGCCGGCTGTCCCTGCCCAGATCTGTTTACAGGCCTGATTGAGCTGCATTGAAAGCAGATCACTGGCTGCTTACTTATGGTTTGTGCACCGTCCAGACCAATAAAACTCATATCCATGTATAAACAAGCTGTCAGACCCTGCAGTGAAAAACAGTGGCGTGGCACACACAATGATGCATGTAATTAAGGCAAAGACCAAGCAATTAAATTAACAGCATTGTATTCATACACTGTGGGAGATGGGAAGAAGTGTGGCTCAAAATGACAACTGCACTGTAACCACAACCAGAAAGACAGACAGAAAGACAGACAGAGTGCGTGTGGGTCTAAATCTGCATGCCTTTAAATAAGATTAAATATCTGATAGGAAGACACGAGGAACATTTCGGAAGAGAAGATTGAATCCATACCTGCGTGGCTTTTGGTCTTTGGCAAATCAGTGGATGTGAGGGTAAAAACTGGGGCTGGAGGACACAAAAGGAAAATGTGTTATGCAGCTGCAGCCAGACGCTGCCAATAAACTGAGTCATTCTGGGGACAGTTACACACATCTACAGTAAACAGCCATAATATTTGCCTCATCCATCAGTGATGTAAAAGCAAAATGAGCTTTTATTGCATTTAGCAAATCATGTACACTGGTCTTCATAGCAGACGCCAAAGATCAGTGAGACCAGATCTTTTACGACAGTGATAAAAACCTGAAGCCTCCGAAGCTGATATTTCGGCCCAAATGGTCTCCTATCTCTGGAGCTGCAGAGGGATAATCTTTAGCAGGCAAATATTTGACACGAGATTTTTTTAAATCTTAATGTGGACACTGATTATTTTAGACAAGACTGAGCAAGAACAGCCATCATAAAACAAAAGGGTACATGTGTCTTGTTCCCGTGGGCCAATTTGCTATTCAGTCATTAGAAGTAGAAGGACACTGAACAAACTAATTAAATAAGCATCAACTAATCCGAGGAGTGACGAACACGTTTTAATTGAACTGGGTAGGTGCTGGCGGTACACAGTTGTATACAAACTAGTGCTGTGAAAAATAACGCGTTAACTCAGTTAATTCAATTACAGGTTTAACTAGTTTTTTTTTAATGCATTTAACGCATGCGCAGAATGAGCTTCCAATCTGTCTGTTGTTGGTCGTCGGGACGAAAAAAAAGTCACTTGCTAAATGAGCTTCCAATACACCACTTCAATCTGAACTCTGTCCGCTCTCATGCAGACGGTCGTGCTGTTCATCGGTAATGATCCTTCCGCAGGTTCACCTACGGAAACCTTGTTACGACTTTTACTTCCTGTAGATCAGGGTCTCAACACGTCGATCGCGACCTGCCAGTCGATCGCGGCGTAGTGTCGGTAGATCGCATGACATTAAAGAGATTGGCCCGCCCCCTGACATGTTCTCTATAGCACGTCTTTGTTCTTTTATTAAACTAAACGTCTGTTGTTGATCGTATCTCCACAGCAGCATGTCATTTCTGTCTCTTCGCGTTGCGTTAACACTTATCGATCTCCGTCTCGCGCGCCACAGAGCTCCGTGCGCGCGCATCGGGACCGAGCAAAAAAAAGTCACTTGTCAATCTGTCCACCTTTAGATTGTATCATGGTGGAGTTAATGGTTGACAGAAAAATTTTCTGTTTAACCCTCCTGTTACCTTTACATTTATGAACATATTTTACCCTCTGGGTCAATTTGACCCCAGCAATTAAAACCTCCAGAAAATTATTAGAATTAATATTGCTTCCCAAGTTTAAGTGTGAGGTACTTTATGTTTGTTTGTTGACTACCTAAATAGCCCTTTAAATAAATAAAAAAGTTGATATTTCTGATATGTTTGACACAGTGAAAAATAGCCTGCGGTCAAATTGACCCCAAAGAACACCGACATTAAACATTGAATGGGGTCAAATTGACCCGAAAGGTAACAGGAGGGTTAAACATTCTGTTTAGGATGAAGATGTATTAATGTTCCATATGGAAGAAAACTGCTAAATAACTGCTGAGTTGCAGCACCATTGTATAGAAGAATGTATAAATGTATATATCCGTCTTTTGTCATAAATCTCTATGTTCTCACAAAATATACCGAGAATATCGGTAATATGTGATTAATCATGATTAATCCACAAAAACCTGTGATTAATCCGATTAAAAATTGTAATCGTTTCACAGCCCTAATACAAACAAAATGTAATCACATCATCATTTAATGATATGTTTGCACTGTGAGAATGGACTGGACGGGCAACGAAAAACACGAAGCCTCCAGCCACGGCCGGCACCAGCGCAGAGGCAAAATAACGTGGCAGGTGCAAAACTTTTTATTTAGCATTGCTTACACCATGTTTACGAGCTTGCAGTCCTCCTCCTCTTTGCTGGCAATATGCAGCATCGTACCACTCCTGCGATCCAATGCAGCAAATCAGTCAACCAGCCAGCATTTAGAGTCAGTGCAAGATACCTCTGCCCACATGTTGCTATTTGGTGCAGGTATGGAAAGCTATGGCATGCAAACAACCGACTAACCAGATTGCAATATGACCGCAAATGTTAAGGGTTCGCGCCTGCAGCCTGAACCAAGAAAAATGATGTGCTGCCAACAATGCAAGAATTGTCAAATGAGATCATGAGCTGCAATAGGCCTATGAAGCCGGTTAACCGCTGACAAAACACATTCAAAGGGACTCGGATATTTTAAGTGGGCAATTATATATTCTAGATCATCTATTTTGATAAAGGAAAACAATTTGCTTCGAGCAAAAAGCTTCAATAATTAAGACGTTTATCCAAAACACCTGTTATCACGACATTTCAATCAGGGGAGACATGTTTAGAGTTTAACAATAATTTATTAAAATTGCATACATTTGAATAGTGCAAAGGCTTTGGTGATTGGACCCGAGTTAGGATAAGCAAGGGGTGGTGATGACACTGGTGCTGGAGGTGAAGAATTCATGAGGATGATTAATGAGGCAAATTATTAATGAGGCGCAGGAGGACTGACTGCTGACTGGAGGAGCCTGGGGGGGGGGGGGGGGGGGCTGCCAGGACAACTGACTGCAGCAGAGAGGAGAACCTATTTCAAAGTTTGACAACAAGGATGAGGTTCACCTCCAGAAACTGCACAGACTCTGATTGGTTCATTAAAAGTGCACGCCCCCAAATCAGCTGATAGATTAATCACTGTGAGAATTAGAGACTGCGATTATAAATGAACCAGAGTGTAAAGAGTGTCTTCCTTACTGAACTTGCACTTGAGCTTCATTTCAACAAGATCTATGGTAAGTGCCTACAGCACTGCACTGACGTGTTGAGAGAGTACAGCATGGCACGTGCCTGAACTTTGGGAAATATCCCTCTAATACAATAATCACACCCATACACTAGATGCATATGAAGCCAGGCTGATCCTGTGCAGTTCTGTTTTGATAGGCAAAGAGTTGAGTGTTGGAGATGAGGGTGTGTGTGTGACCTGCTCAGAAGCTGCTGTGTCCTTGGAACGCACACATGGAACACGTAATTGAATGAAAAACGGTCTCTTGCCGGATCAAGACATTTTTCTGGCACTGTAAGAAAAGCATGAGGTCGGTAGAGGCTTTAGTTTTCGCTGCATTCATTGCAGCACATTGAGGCCCTCTGCGTACTCACTTCCTGTGCCAAAGGGCGCATTATGTCATGAACCTGCGTTGTTCAATCGTTTACAAAAAGTATAAATCATATCTAATAAAGGGTGGAAAATAGCCGTTTCCAGGAGTGAGGGAAACAGACAGAGAGATTGGCAGCGTGGTTGGCCACGCTGCTGCTGCTGCTGCTACTCTCCTTCTCCAGTGTTGCAGATCGCCTGCCAAGATGGACACACACATCTCTCTGCTGGGCTTCTCAACCCACACCCTAACACAATCTCTGCCGTTCACACTTACATAAACCAAAGGCCATGAGGAATGAGTCAGCGGCATGCTGATAAGTTTAGCAAAAGAGGTGCAGCAGTTACACGCACACAAACAAAAATAGATGGTAATGTATATGCCAGACAAGGGCTGATTTACAATCGAGGCTACAGAGAAAGAAACCATATGTGTCAACAACCCCAACATTTTTTAAAAACTGGGTTCCACAATCAACAAGAGCATATCTCATTCGACTGACTCCCTGGGATAGTTTTAATTATCTCTCAGAGGAAAAGACATCGCCGCCCATTCCCTTAGTTGTATGGGAATAGTATCTCACATGATGCAGAACTGCGCTCTAAACTCTGTTTTATCACCTGGCAGTGAGCATTAAACTATCTAAATGAAGTGCTTTTTGGGCCGGCTGTAGCTCATGGGGGAGAGTGGTTGTCATGCAACCACAAGGTAGTAGGTTTGATCCCCGCTCTCCCCATTGTTGTATGTTAAAGTGTCCTTGAGCAAGGCACTGAACCCCCAGTTGCTTCCAGGGCGCTTCACTGCAGCCCACTGCTCCTTAATAACTAAGGATGGGTTCAATGCAGAGAATAATTTCCCCAATAAAGGGATCAATAAAATGTAGATTATTATTATTATTTATGTAAATGGATGGGGGGGAAAAAATGTCACTGTGTTATCTAAATGAGATACAAAACTAGTTGATTTTCATTAAGCATAATAGCAGAAAGGTGAGTAAAGAGAGGATTTAGAGGGCAATGAAGTGAAGGCCGGAGCTCACGGACCAAGTTCCATAATTAAGTCCACACTTCTTTTCTGGCACACAAAGATACTCGTTTCTTCAGTTGCTATCCCTCTATCTCTATTTTGCACACACGCATACACAAACCATGCTGTATTTACACCCACACTGGGCCCAGAGACAGCAAAGTGCCATCCTGCCAACAGGACTAGGTGATAGTGTTACAAAAGCCACAGCAAAAACACTTTTAGTGTCATCAGAGAACACTCTAGAGCCAAGTTTGTACTTTTCCATAAAGGATTACAGTGTGTGCGCAGCCTGAAACATTGTCTACAATTTGAAGCCCCTCATGGCGTTGGGTTTCAGTTTGGTCTCTTGTACATCACTGTCACAAGGGTATGTTACGAGTGTCGACCTGAACAGGAGCCATGAAAATAAAATCCTCTGAAGTGATCCCAAGGCTGGACCAAGATTTATACGGCCTGGATTATCCCAGTCCTTGCTGAAATTGCTGAAACTATGATTTAACCAGCATGACATTGTTATTCCTGTTTCTAATTAGGTCGGAATCCACCTTTTATTCTGAATTATTATCCATATGAGTATAAGACCCTGTTGTATTGCAGTTCCACCTGCAGCAAGCTGACATGTTCTAAGACCTAGCAGTGACCCACAAGTCTTTAACACTGCTTCATTGCAGAGCTAACATGCACATTTATCCTAAAAACTTTCAAGCATGATTGTAAACACATTGAGAACGAAGCTCTAAATATGTAGTCAGTGTTGCCGATCGATAACAAAGAAAGAAATCCATTATAACTGCCACTTCAGGCTATTCTTTTGACATGAAGACCCTAATTCTCCTGCCAAATAATCCAAGTTATTATGATAAGGAACACTCTTATTCACCCTCAGATTATTTGGTCTCTGCTTTGCTGCAGTTTTATCGGACCATGCGGATTTATCCCAGTAGAGGTGACGTTTTCACATTATTTGACATTGTTAAAGTTAAAATACACACTGAAACCCATTAAACCATCCTTCCACAGCATAGGTGTCAAACTCAAGGCCCGGGGGCCATATCCAAGCCGCCACGTCATTTTATGTGGCCCTCGACAGCTTGAAAAGCATTTGATCGTCTTCAAATTAAAGTCTATTCTGCTTTACAGTAAACAGTGACCATAGACTACATCTCCCACAATGCATGTTACGCATGTTGATTTTGTGACCCGCGAAATAACGTCATCCTACCGTGAGAAAGCAGTGTTTCCATATCGGTGTTTAACTGAAGACAAGTGATTACATTGAAAAAGTCAGCCGAAGAGGGAACATCCAGTTCACACACAGAGTCCTTAGGCTCATTTATTTGAGCTTCCTTCATTCAACTGCTATCCCGATCATAACATCAACATTCTCTGTATCCTCCAGCGACATGGCGATCGTGTCTGATCAGATCACAAATTGACGAGATGTGCAAGTAAAAACAAATATCTTGAGTAACCCTAGTTGGATTAATAACACATTCAAGTCTTTAAACAGAGATATCCACTCATATGAACCATTTATTTTGACGGTGAATCTGCATGAAGCATCTCAATCCAAAATCAAGAACATGCTGTAATCCAAACCAACGCTGGACTTTAAACCAGTGACCATGACCGCCTCAGAGCCAAATTACACTTCTGCAGCAACAGAACCAGTGTTGCATTATTAAGCAAAACAGCCACACCAACCTATCCCGTCACATATCCTTACGCCAGCAGAACTAGAGAGGCCAGGAACCTAATCTGCACTGAACCACGAGTCTCTTAGGACTCGTGGGCAGTTGGAATGAAGATCCAGACACAGACAACACGACTGTTGACCTGCCTAAGATTGAAGCTTCCACATGTACATTCACACAAATGTACATCTAAATTAAAGATATATAGACATTAGACATAGAAGTCAATTAACTCTGTCTTAAATACTTAGTGGTAGTCCTACTTACAGATAAATCATGAAGCTGTGGACTTGTGGTCCAAGCTTTATAGAGATCAGAGCAGTGTGGTATCACATTCTTGTTGGACCACGGCCCTCGTTGGCGATTGAGGCAACAAAGACCGGCTCACCCGACATCCCTCACTAACCCCTTCCGCCCTCCTCCTGGACATAATGACTTACCCCGCCAAGTCAGAGCTGTTTGTCAGGCACTGAAACCTAAAAAACAACACCAGAAGTAGAGGCTCCTTTTTAGTTACAACTTGTTCTGCCAAGGAATCTAATTAATGACAAGGTTTGTCTACAATAACATATTAAAGCCCTATGAGACGGGAATGCCGGTTTTTATTCCGCCTACAGGAGGAGAACTCAATGGAAAGTAGAAGGGGAGAGACGTTCTGGTCAGAGTGAAAGTACACTGCAAACGTACTCAAGTGGTTATTTGCTGGAGGAAGAGTGTGTGCTGGAACTAGTCAGAGGCATCTCTGAGGGAACGGAAGGCATTCGGTGGACTGGTCAGGTTGGACCCAGAGCCAGCGTTAAGAGTGTGCCTCGTGTCTAAAATAATGTTTTTGAGTTACAGGGCATTGTTTGTGGTTAGGACATGTGGTTGAGTAGAGGTCTAGTGCACATTGTGAACTCTACTTTCTGTGCCTCTTCATTTAAATGTCTGCAGTCATAAACAATAAATGCCGGCTCTGAGGTCAAAAGTTAACAGGACTGATACTGTACAGTTATCCATCTGTTTATGACGTATACCCTTACTTGTTGTTTCATCAATGTTCGACGCAGCATTCTGATGAACAGGTATTGTAGGGCTCTTTTTGTCGTCTGTTCATCTGTGTCACTAATGTAGCAATAAAGCTGTTCACACATTGGGGTGGGGGTGGGGGGGTCACAATGCACCAAGAAGGGACTGGGTTCTCATCTGCGAGTTTGCATATCTACCCCATATCTGTGTGGGTTTCCCCCCTCACCCAGAAGTCTTGCTAGACAAACACATTCTCATCCCAACTCGTCACATACTGACACTTGGTCAGGTCCTCGGTGTCACTTTCTACATTCGCAGTGGGCGTTAATGTGGTTAACTTTGTGAATTCAAACAATGGCACTGGCTTAAGTTCAGGCAACTTAACTTAGTTAGGGTTTAGGAAAAACAGTGGTTGGGCTAAAAATAAATACGTACACCAAGTAAAATGTAAACAACATAACAAAAGTACATAAAATATGGCCCAAACATCCTGAATGTAACTTAAACAAGAACACGGGTATCTGACATCCTGTGTTTGTTAGACCCACCCGTACCCTGTTGCCTGAGCATGACAACAGGGTATGTCTGTATGTTTATTACATCACATTATGACATGTTCAGTCCTAGAGCTTCAAATCTGCTTTGATAAGCATGAATGGGGACATCATCAGGACTTGACTTCGTCACTTCTCCAGCGTTTTGTGAAGTAGGTCAAACATGTAAAGGGCTTCTTTATCTTAACACACTGTCCAGTTGAATTAAATGTCAATCAAGGACGGTCACACTGTATTCCCTAAACTAAGATCGGTCCTGTAAACCACCAGATTCTAAATGCATTACTGTTGATGGACTGCGGTTCCATTTAAACAGGATGTCTTGGGTTGTCTGAAAGATCTTTAAACTAACTGCTTTTCCCAGAAGAGACGGCAGGAAAAATATACAAACAGGCATCAGAATGAATGTGTATTCTGCAGTGCAAACACCCAGTAATAAAAAGTGAACACACATTCTGCGCACACACGGCCATTTTCAGCGTGGCTAGCCAGATCCATTTACTATCAAAGCATATCACCAGTCATCTGACATCACTGCATTGTCAGCACAAACGACACAGAGCCAAGGAACACTGGGAAGAGCCATCGCAGAGGTATAAGACGCATACCGATCATATTCCACACATAATTGGTTAGATTCCACCTACTGTAGAATTAATATTTCTTCCATATTGTGCAGTATATTTTGCAACAGCTGCAACAGAAAATATACATTTTCACCATCAATGGCAATTCATGGGCCATTGGGGTGGGGCTTAGTGAAAGAGGCTTGCAAAACAACATTCTCCAGCATTGCTAATTGGCATACTTTCAATGGGCTGGAATGCTATGATAACATCCACCTCCATTCCCAGAGGAGGCCTTGATCCTGCAGGCGTTTACTGGGTCAAGGGACTTCATGTGGATGAAAGCAAGGTGGAGGGCGGGGGATGGGCTCTCACTCTTGAACTGAAGCTTGGTATTTCGATATGTTTAGGGATGCTGATGCCTCCAGCAATGTTGTTTGATGCACTGGGGGATGGAGGGTGGCTTTGGCTAAAATGTCTTGTCATGTAGGGGCCTCTGCTGTCAGGTAGCTGTCACGGCCATCGCACAGCGGGGGGCTATGAGGCAGGGGGACTCGTGAGGAAGCGGGGTGGGTTCTGGGACAAAGTGGAGCCCTGTCTCTGCAGGGATGGTTATAGAGGCGTGGGATTGATGGGGTGGTGATGAGAGATGGAGATGTCAGGGAACAGACACCCATTCAGAGTGGGACCAGTAAGGGAGGCCTACTGGGGAACTATGGGGCCCGTCATCACCTCTACTCTATAACCTGGGCTAGGAAGAATTGTGGGAAGGAAGAATAGAGAAAAATGGGGGACGGGGGGAATGTCCAGTAGGGTTTACACACATCGACTCACTGTGGTTGCATTATTCTGGAGTGTGACCTCAGCCAGCTGCCCCGGCTTCTACATAGCCGACTGTATATGTCCACGCAAGATGCTGTGAATAAATGACTTCTCTATGCTACCTACACACTGTGTGTCATGCTAGTAACACTAACTGGCTTCCTTGAGTGAAGGACATGCTATTTTGGGTCAAAGCTCCATCTCAGGGCCTCCCAGATAGAGCAGACTTATATGAATCCGTCAGCTGTGGTCATACCAGATACTCAGAGGGAGACTGCAGTAGTTATTCATATATAATGCAAGTATGCATCAATCCAACTTTGTCTCTATTCCAATACTTTCACTCAAGATACTGCAAATACCAGCGATCGATTCAAGGACAGTTTTTCTTATTATCACATTTAAAACCTGTATATATACGACACTGCAAAACGTAATATTGTGTGTATGCCCTTATTGATAGTAGACAGTATAGAGATGGCAAGAAACCAAGGTCCCTGGCTGCATATGACGGAGGACATTGCAGTAATGGAAAGCACTTTAACCACCAGTTGTTATCATTTAAATGGTCTTATTACCCAATCTGGTGAATAGGGTCAGTATGGGCCCCGATTGCAAGATGTTTTATGAGTGTCTGTTTATGTGACAATATTCTCATTTGTGGTAGGGTTGAGCTTCTTTTCATTCCTTGTGGCCTTCCCATGCCGTAGACAGGCAGAGAGATGGAGGAATTGGCTATTGTTTGGGGTGCATGTGGCATTTACTTCAAGGGACAGAGTAACCAGAGACAGACCCTCTCCACATCCCCACCAGGAATCTGAGCCACAGAAACTCTAGTCACGTTCAAATAAATTCTTTCCTGTCCTAATTGACACCCTTCCGTTGCCATGGTGTGGCTTTGGTTTAGTTTACAGTAATTTGGAGACTGGGTGGCACAGGAATGTGGTGCGTGACAGAGGCTCATGTAGCACTTAAGATGTGCTCAAATTATGGGGTGGGTTTCCCCAACACCTATCACTTTTCACACATACAGAAGAGGTTTACCTGCTGCATTTAAAATGGGTTAAATATAAATGTCAACAAAGCTCCTACTCCTGCTCTGTTGAAATTTAAATATTTCCCAGTTCTTTCTCTGTAATAAAGGCTTAACTATTCATCTTCGTCTGTCAAGATAATCACTCACCCATTGATCCGTTTTTCTTCAGAAATGTCAATGTTAGCCTGTGTTGTTTGAATGGGTAGATGCTTCTCTTTTTTTTTTTCCTGACATCTCATACACATCACCATGTAGCTGGACCAATGTGGCATATAAAGACCAACTTTAACTCATCAAGCAGATCCTCAAAACTCGACCACACCCATTCCCGGACAATGCTTTTGTCACTAAAAATCAATAATCAACCTCAGCACACAAAAAGCATTCTGCACGGTGTGTGGGTAGTTTGTCCACTCACGTGGGGCAGGTGATACCATAGCAGCTATCGTATCGCCTGCCCCACAGCAAGAGGGAACACTCACATACCCATGAACAGTAAAGCAGGCGGGACTCAGTTTTGGTCAATTTCAAAATATGGATAGACCAATGTGCTGTGCATTCTTTATTTCTTCAAGATCTAATAAAAGTGTCAAAAGTGTCCGACACGGAAGACGGACACATGGTGTTCATAAGCGACATAATGTCCTCCCTGCTGACAGGTAATAGAATCCCCACTGCACAGAGAAATGAAATACACACATGGATACACGGACACATCCACAGCCGGATAGCATTTCTTTTACTCACTGTCTGCTTCCTCGTCTCTTTCACACTTTTCTCCTGTTATATCTAGATCGTCAACATTCAAAGCAAATTCCTGTTTCGATGTCAAGACCTAGATGCAAGAGCTATATGCCAGACCTCATCGAATGCACGATGAGGTCTGGCATATAGCTCTTATTTAAGTCAGCATCCATCCTTCCTGCCTTCCTGCTATATTTTAAAGACATGGCAAGTGAGGACTATCAGCACTGCATCCATACAGGTTACATGCACATACTAATGCAGGAAGCAGTGTGCTGTAGTGAGGCAGACAGTGAGGGAGTGAAGGGCAGGGTGGATGATGGGGATGTAGCACGTCTCACTTTCATGCAGGGGATAAGAGTTAGCATCTTGTCACAGACATGCAATGAACATTCCCCTTTTTAGCAAGTGTAACCAACGGTAACAGTAACAAAGTATTTTAGTTGCAGAGACAACCCCACTCATACATGGTTAGAAGCACATGTGAGATATGTCCTTGCTTAGCAAGGTCGTGGGGAATGCACCAAGCATTTCACTTCAGTGTCGTCTATTTCAAATTGAGTTCTCCGGTGCAATGCAGCGGTTGTGTTTTCCAGTCACATATTACTGTGGAAATTAATACAGTCTGACTTCACGCTCAGAATCCCCATGTAGCTGGGGAACGAGCAGGGGCCAGCGATACTTCAGTCAGCCGCGAACCCCAAACTGTTTCCAATGGCTGGAGGCAGGCTCCCAATGGAAGAGCTCATCAAAATACAGCGTTCTCCAGATGAGAGCTTTTTCTCTGCAATCCAAACCATCCTCCATCTCCAACTGTGGAGCGCTGATGATGTCTGCAACGCGGACCACTGGGGTTCCTATTGGTTTTAATAAGAGACTAGGCTGAATGCCAGTGTTTTAAAGAAGGCCTATTATCATTATTACCTTTGCCATTTCCATATGTAACTGCCCTGGCCATGACCGCTTACAACCTGATTATTGTAATAAATCACTCCAGAAACGAGACAGAGCACTTAGTTTCTTTATGGCCATCGCTGGTCTTTCAAAGGCTGATCCTTACATCGAATAAAAGCTCAAATGTGTAGCAAACGCAAGGCCTTTGAAAGACAGAAAAACTTCTCAAGTCACTAACACACTAAAGCAATGAAGTGTGGAGTTTACAGAGTGCCAGTGAAATAATCCAGTCTCGCAGTGTGCGAGGGCTACATGAAGAAAATCTGGAGGCCTCTGAAAGATGCTCGCACAGTGCTGACTGACTGCTGGGAGATGAATTGCTGAAGGAACAAGGCTGTTGTTTTTGTGCCTGCAGTCTTGAAGAGAAAGAAGGGCTATACGCCGAACACGTGTGGAAACTTGCCGTTTTATTTAATTCTCCTCCAGCGTCCTTCTTATATAACCTCACAGCTTAATACTCTACACAGCGATTCATGTGGAGACACCCAATTCACAAATTCCAAGGTATCAGCATTAAATCAACGATGCAGACAATCTTCAAACACACACGCACGGTGTTAAAAGGTCATGCTCACACAGTTCTGCAGGGGACAAAATAATCTGTGATCTCATGCCATCTTTAAAATATATTTTCTTTAGATCACTTTCAGATTCTCTAGTCTGGAAATACATTGCAAGTGTAACAACAGATTTATTTTTCACTTCGTCCCCCACTATAATTCAGATTCTTTCCCTTTGGTGAATACTTGATTTCTCTTTTTGGACTGGCAGAATGAGGATAGCCCCGGCTGATGGGTTGTGGGTGCAGTGGGAAGTTAACAAAGAGTCCAGGCCAGTAAATCAGCGGACATGATTAAAACAGTTTTAAAAAGATCACCAAAAAAAGAAACAACCTGGTATTGTAAAAGATTTATACCTCCTCTCCTCTACTGGAGGACTAAATCAAAATGACACACGGCTGAGAGTGGGCACATTGAACGGTGTGCAGATTTGCATTTGCACACGGTTTGTGTTAATGACAATGTGTGTATAATTTTTATCTTGAGCCATTGCCTGAATATTTTATGATGGTGGGTGGGAGCCAAGGCATGGCTCCAGCATGTGGGATCTGGCTCTGTTTACCTAGTCCTGATCGAGTCCAGATGGGCGTCCGATGACTCGTCTCTCCTTTACAGGCTTGCCGAGTCTGGAGCGCTGATTCCAGCAGCCGGGCAGAGTTTGGAGGATTGTCTCTGGATGAGCGAGGAAGAGGGTTCTTAATTAATTGAGAGACAAGAGATGACTGATGTTCCATCATGGCAAAGCTGGAAATCAATTGTTGTGTCCAGCTAGTGCTGGAGTGATATTAATCACCACAGGAAGTGACACAAATAACTGGATTTTGTTTCTCTGTGGGGTGAAGTTACATTGGTGGGGGACTGGTGGCCTCAGTTCCATTAATTACATTACATTACATGTCATTTAGCAGACGCTTTTATCCAAAGCGACTTACAATAAGTGCATTTCAACCTAGAGTACAAACTAAGAACAACAAGAATACAGGAAGTAACATTTCCTCAACATAGTCGAACTACAAAAGTACCATAAGTAAGTGCTATTTAAGTGCCACTGAAGTGCTAATCTGTGTTTTAATCCAGATATAGTCGGAAAAGGTGTGTTTTCAGTCTCCGACGGAAGATGTAGAGACTTTCTGCTGTCCTGATGTCAGTGGGGAGCTCGTTCCACCACTGAGGAGCCAGGACAGCAAACAGTCTGGATGTAGAGCGATGAGCTCGAGGTGCAGGAGTCACAAGTCGGTTGGCTGTTGCCGAGCGGAGCGAACGTGCCGGGGTGTACGGTGTGACCATATCCCGGATGTAGACGGGGCCCGATCCGTCTAGAGCACGGTACGCCAGGACCAGTGTTTTGAAGCGGATGCGAGCAGCCACCGGTAACCAGTGGAGAGATCGGAGGAGCGGAGTGGTGTGGGTGAATTTCGGGAGGCTGAAGACCAGTCGAGCTGCTGCATTCTGGATGAGCTGCAGAGGTCGGATGGCCTTAGCGGGTAGACCAGCCAGGAGGGAGTTGCAGTAGTCAAGGCGTGAAATGACCAGAGCCTGGATCAGAACCTGCGCCGCCTTCTGAGTAAGAAGAGGACGTATTCTCCTGATGTTGTGCAGCATGTACCTACAGGAACGCGTCGTCGCAGCGATGTTGGCCGTCAGGGAGAGTTGACTGTCGAGTGTCACCCCGAGGTTCCTGGCAGTCAGGGTAGGGGCCAACACTGAGCTGTTGAAGGTGATAGTCAGGTCGTGGGTGGGGGAGCCTTTCTCTGGAAGGAATAGTAGCTCGGTCTTGTCAGGGTTGATTTTCAGATGGTGAGCAGACATCCACTGAGAGATGTCAGTCAGACAGGCAGAGATTCGCCGCCACCTGTGTTTCGGACGGTGGAAACGAGAAGATCAGTTGGGTGTCGTCAGCATAGCTATGGTAGGAGAAGCCATGCGAACGAATGACAGAGCCGAGAGAATTTGTGTACAGAGAGAAGAGGAGGGGACCCAGGACAGAGCCTTGAGGAACCCCAGTAGTGAGAGGACAAGGATCAGACACAGATCCTCTCCAAGTTACCCGGTAGGTGCGGTCTTTAAGGTAGGAAGAGAAAAGAGCGAGTGCAGTGCCTGAGATCCCCAGGTCCTGAAGAGAAGAGATAAGGATCTGGTGGTTCACAGTGTCAAATGCTGCAGAAAGGTCAAGAAGGATAAGGACAGAGGAGAGAGAGGCTGCTCTAGCAGTGTGAAGCTGCTCAGAGACAGCAAGGAGGGCAGTCTCTGTCGAGTGGCCGGCCTTGAATCCAGACTGGTGAGGGTCAAGAAGGCTGTTACTGTGGAGATAGGAGGACACTTGGCTCAAGATAGCTCGCTCCAGAGTTTTGGAGAGAAAAGGAAGAAGAGAGACCGGTACAAATAACTTAGGTTTGACTGATACATTTAATGCATCAAATATTCCTTCACTTAAACCCTTTTTCCCAGACCCTAAGGTGGCATTCTCTATTCAAACTACATCAGACTTCTCCGGGCCAGGTTTCACACTCTTTACGGTTCGCCTCAAAAGCAAACCAGGCCTTCCTCTCCTCCATGGAGAAGACAGGTGGCTTCAGGGAAATAAAACACCCCTGGGCATAATGCAAAGCGCAGTTTCTCACTATGGAAAAGCTCTCCTGAGCCTTTAGTGAAATAGCTTCCATGTGCAGAGCCCCAATACTCCAAACAAAACTGTGATAACACGGAAAAAGCTTCATGTGTTTGCATTGCACGTCCTGGACACTTCAGGCTGACACTTCATCTTGTCAGAGATGCACCTCTGGTGACTGCTGAGGCTTTAATGCAAGACCTGATTGGACAGGTCACCAAAAGATGCTCATTACTCTCTCCTATATACATATGCCACAATCACTTAGATTGTATGAGTGAAGCACAGTATAGCTGTGAGCCATCATGACCTTTAAACAAATATAGAACGAAAATATACATTTCCTTAATGGAAACTGCCTTCAGTAAGCGTGCATTACCTCACACTGGAAGTTATTCTTAATGATTAAAGACGCAGGTCATAGGTCATCCTGCACAAAAAGGTACAGTCCGTAGTGTATTCTACCTTGACTGACCCTTGTAGTACATTGAGCACATAAACCTAACCGTCAAAGCTGGAATGACTTCCCGAGATCTGTAACAGATACAAGCTCGTCCTCCGTCACAGGTATGATGGAATTGACCCGATTCCAAGTCAAACAAAAACAAAGCCTGTGATACAACAAGTCTTCATTTTCCACCCAACCTTTTTCTTTGCCACAGGCTGTTACTGTTGCTAATGTCTATTCTGACTATTGACACCAACTATAGAACACACCTTCATGAACGCATGCTTACATCAATTGTGCACACAGTGCAGCAGGGACTGTGTTGGCACACACACATTCAGAGCAGAAAGTTCACCACGGACACACACACAACAACAACAAAAATTATCAAATGATCTTGCTCTTGAAACTTGGGTGAGTAGGAAGACGTGCAAGTTCAAATGTAAAGATATGCACATACATATATCACTGATTGCACTCCCCTGCTTCCTCAGACTCCTCTCTGCTGAGCATGATTTCTCCTCACGTTCACAACAACAAAGACCACGCTGCCAGTAATGCAGACCAGTGTGCAGAGCAGCCTCCACATACATGACGCCTGTCAGCAGCGTCCGCCAGTGCTTACAGTTGGAAATAGTTGTGACACTACATTTCTGAAAGCAACACTTAAACCTCCTAAAAGTAAGAACTGGCATGAGTTGACAGTGTGCGGGCCCGATGGAGGCAGTGTTGCAGATGTCGGGCTCAATCATAACAAAAGACACTTTGTTGTTGTCACTTAATTTTCCTGAACAGATGATGTCAGGGAGCAGTCCACTGCCCTGCAAAAGCCACATCTGTGACTTCATCAGGCATCCAGCTCCAATGTGGCTGGTCTCCCTCTTCCCTCCTCTCCTCTGTTCCCCCTCTCACCAGCCGACTCCCTCAGTCATAAAGTGACAGACAGTTTCAGCACGAGTCGTGCCCAAGACTTAAGGAAGGAACAAAACCAATAAATATAATTGAAAAGGCATTCCACAATTTAATTGCAAACATAGACGTTTATATGCATCAGCATTTAAGCCAGTTGGAGAAAGTAGGCAAGTAGTGGTGACACTTTCCATGAGTCCCCGCTATGATTTAACACCCATGTCCCGACACATTTACCCCAAACTCACTGGACTGCAGTAGAGTGGTTGCCCAGGTATTTATACGAATGACGGGTAAATGGATATCCGCTCCCAATGCTCAACAGTTTATATGAGCAAACAGTCCATCCGTCCGCAGTAGTGCTTCTCACGTAATAATATCCCTGTTGAATCCTGTCTATTTTCCTTTCAATTTCCCTTTGCTTTGCTTCATGCAACAAAAAAAACAAAAACAAAAGATTTGGCCTGAATCTGTACCAAATTTTTACATCAGTGATTGTTATTACAAAATCTGACAGATGACAAAAAATATTGCACTCACTCAACCAAGCCACCCACCTGCAAGATTATGGCATGGATATTTCTGCTCTGGCAAGCATAGATTATTTGTGGCAACCTCTCCTCGTTATATTGCTCCAGGAATATTTGTGAAGAGTACTGGACTACATTGGACTACTGCAGCTGTGGAATGAGCAGAGGAGCCAGGTGCACTCAGTCACCCTTCTGTCTTCAAGGACAACGACATCCCCATCGTTTCCCCAGATAATAATGGAATGATTGGATCTTCCTGAGCCACCAACCTGACTCCAAATTCCATCTGCAGAAGAATAGAGAGTTTATTGTTCTCTTAACACGACAAAACAAACAAGAGTAAGCCATCTGCTCTCTGCCGTCCACGCAGATGTGTCCAACCTTTTGTTTTTTATAAAGCAAATAATCACAAAAGTTCATATTCTTTCATTTCGACCTCAGCAAGAAGGTCACTCTCTCTCTTCTTGAATGATATATTCTCTCCCTGGCACTGTCTTTCATTCTCTTTCATTCTGCTCTAAAATCACAACAGCTCTGAGTGCTTTAACACACCCAGGTCAAGTTCAAGCAACACCCAGTGTTCGCTGGTGACCTTCACAACAGCTGCAGATGCAAGTGCTTCAACAAGCAGCAGGGCCAAAGATACACTGACTGCCTAATCCCAGCTATCAGGGAGAAAGAGAATGCATGCGCATGGATGCAAACACACATGCCAAGTCATCTGTGTTGATCCAGCACTGACAGGCAAACAGCATAAAGTCATGATGAATTCACCACACCCCATCTCTGAAAATACAATCTACACACAGTTAACGTGAAAAAGGATAACTGAGATCATGTTATACAAGCAGCTTAAAGTAGGGACCATGAATGCAAAAGCTGAGTGAAATAGGAATGGCACCTGTCCAGGCCTTCTGATGGGTGAATCAGTGGAGCTTAAATCTGAAAATGGAGTTCAGCAAGTTCAAACACAAATGAAGACGGATCAAGAGTATTACAAACATAAGCATGGCTTTACAGTGAAAATGCAAAAAATATGATATACACTGCAATGTCTCTTTGGTTAACTAGAATGGTATTATATTCAGGGTTATGAAATCAGTAAATGTAGGGGCCCGGGAACATAACATTCCACAATGTGTGTGTGTTAAGCACATGTCTCAAGTTAATCATATGTAGCTTCATATAATGATGTCATTAGAATAAAGGTCAAAGCAGGTCACCTCAGAAACAACTAATAGAGATTTTTAGAGCAACATTAGATGACAGATAGGGTAAGTTTTGGTTATATTAGGGAAGGATATTATGAAGAATAGGAGCATTTTCATTAGAGATTTGTTCGTAAGAGATTTACAATTCCACCTTAATGCACGCAGAGAAATGCCCTTAGTAGAATGTATAGTCTTTATAGTCTGCCAACACAAGCTTCAATCCTGCCAATACAAGCGAATACATTTCCCTTGAGACTCAAAGTTGGGCTGACAGTCGGAAACAATGGAAGAATTGTGGTTCTACAAACAGGCAAAAATATTTTGGAATCATACACAATGCTGAGATATGACTGTGGTGGTGCGGTGGGATCTTGGTGAAGGAATATCCATTGGAACAACATTGGAAAAACAATAGACAGAAGCTGTGCAGTGCGTCTGAATACAGGAGATCATACAAAGCCCTTTAAATGACAGAAAAATGACATATCACGGAATGTGTTTACCACATTTGTTATTGATTCTTGATAAATAGCAGCATACGAAAGGCAAAACGTTGAGATAATGTGGTCCCGAGAATCCAAGGTTAGTTTAACATTCATTATCAGCTCGAAATAAAATGTGTACATTTAGGGTCCATTAAAAACGTTGCTGTTGTTGTGTGTGTGTGTGTGTGTGTGTGTGTGTGTGTGTGTGTGTGTGTGCCTATGGCTTCCAGTAAGAAGGACATTAAACACAAACTGTTTATGATGGAACCTTATGATGCTGGACACAATCAGATCAAAATGCTCCTGTGAAATGACACAAACTATCCCCCGCTGTTCAGACTCATTCATCTCATTAAGATGTTTACTTTACTCATATCATTTCACTCTTCAATGTTCTTAGATGAACACAAATTTGAAATGTGAAGGTTATAATGACTGATAACGACATAATGCTTGCATGAACAAAATGTTGAGTCAAAACTGCTGGTCTTCTCAAGATGTGCAACATTGTAAAAGTCCAACTTAATCCCAAACTTCCCATTCTGCTGTCATGCTGCATTAGTGCATCTGGCTGTGGGAAGCTGCAAGCTGTTACTAATCCATCTCATTTAAACTCTGCCATTTTCCAATCTATCCTGAAAGACATTTGTCACACTCAACTTTTTTTATATTTAGAAATGTGTTACTGCAGGGTTTGAAGTGGAACAACTGAAGAAATTACCAAGAAAATGGGAAGCTGATGGGCTAATCACGAGGGCCTTACAGGTAATGACCGGGTCCTCTAGAGTTTCAACTCCTCCCTCACACAATGTGTTGTGCTTAAGTGCAGTTTGGGGTAGTGAGGGGAGTGACGGTGCCTCTTTTCTTTTGCATGAAGACCGTGAATCACCTTCAGAGGACTCACAGTCCCTGGTCACTTGATGAAGACTGACAGGGGAAAAGCACCGTATACGTGCTGAATGTCTACCCCCTTGTGGACACAAGACATATTGCTCAGCGTTGTAAAGTTTACACAAACAAAAACATGTTCAATCTGATGCAGGACAATATAAAAAAGACAATGCTTTCTATTCTTTTTATTTTACTGAATCCTATTTGATGTATGAATACAAATTGGCAAAGGTTTAACACGAATGCCAAATGACAACGTATGTTAATCCTCCAATCCCTACTTCTGCTCTCACTGGTTGTGTGAATGCATCAGGGACGGTACATTTTCATCAACTCTAGATAAACCTGTGGTTTGACTGTTCATGGCAAGCAACATTGCAAAGCTATAAAGGCAGCTCAGTCCACGCCCGACGGGCCCCTCCTGTGAGCAGAGCAGCAATGTGCAATGAACCTGCCAACCCTCCGCTGCAAACAAAATAATCCATTTATATCACTGTCATAACAATGCTCTATCTTAATGCTGCTATTCCAAGCATAGCAGAAGTGCCACCACTCTCGCTTTCACACAAGCACACATACAGTTTTCTTCATACACCTCTCACTCTTTCTTCCCATCAGTCGAACTGAGAGTGAGGTTGGCAGAAAAAACTCCACCAGGGAAAAGGAGATCGGAAACAGGATTGCTCTAAAACCAATCCAGAACTCTGAATAGGTCTTTCCAGACAGACAAAGATAACGTCCCATAGAAACAACACTAGATGGACATATGCAGTCACACGGATAGATGTAGGAGCAAAAGTGTTTGGACGCCTTTGGCAACGTGGTCAAACTCAGATACTGATCTCAGAGCTGTTGCTTACGCAGTGACTTACTAAAGCAGTCTTGGCAGAGCCGTTAAACTGGAGCATTCTCTTGGCACACGTTCTCCTCCGCCAGAATCTATTTGATTTAGGTATTCATTCTTTAAAACAGATGAACAATTTTTTTTCTTCAATCAACTCATATATACACTCACATCTCAAAACAGCTAATAATACACATGGAGACCCACATAAGTGAAGAATAATAAGCTACAGTAAAAATAAAGTGTTGCACACACAAGCTGTCGTTCAGCAATGAATGTAGGGAGCAGTTTAAGTGTGCCGTATAAAGAATATTATAAAATTGACTTCATTCACACCATATTGGGACATGTGCTAAGGACCATTTGTGTTTCAGCATCTTGCTCTAATCAGAGGCAGACCGATTCCAATCATTGGATATTAAAATCATCTCTCTTGGAACAGATGTGAAAGTGGTGTGCCATTTTTCACGCAGACAGGGCAAATTATATATTTGTCATTCTTCGAAAGCTGTCTCTGTAAAATATGTTTTGTTAATTATATTAATTTGTAATCTCTCTGGATGGAGGATGATAGTGAAATGCATTACAGGCAGGGGACAACAAATAAAAGAATAGACAAAAAAGGGCTCAAATAAAACTAAATATGTGGCCAGGCATTAAGATCAAACATCATTCCAATGATCATTATTCACATCCAAGACACTTGGCAATGCAAAGTAGACATCATTTGCAAATCACAAGAGAAATCTGTATGGATGGAGTAACCAACATGTGTATGAACCCTAGAGTCTCTGTGCATGTGGGTGTAGCTGCATCTGTGTGATAATGACAGTATGGAGACCAGTGACAGTGCTGTGAACCCCATCACACCACTGGCATGGAGAACAGGCATCTCAGGGGAACCCCCACCCCCTGCCAGAGCTTACAGTAACTTTGAAAGCCAAACACATCAACAACAACACGGGTAATTACCCTCACCATCCCCAGTTTGCAGCACCGCACCAAGCTCGGCAAAGGAGAAGTGGGATCTGGGGATCCTGGAGCCATTTCAAACCAACTCTCTTTTCTGGGAAGGTTTTGGTTATCTGGCTTCAAACCAGTTGATTCATCAGCAGTGTTGTGGCTGTTAATTTGGCTTTAAGTAACTCGTACAGCAGAGATAAATGCCTTTTATAAATGCCTCTTATATATCACTGTATAGCCGTGGCGGCTGTAGCTCATGGGGAGAGTGAGTGGTCGTCCTGAGACCCCCGTCCTCCCTTTAGTTTACACGTCAAAGTGGGCTTCACAGCAGCCCAGTGCTCCTCAGGGTGGGTTAAACGCAGACACCAAATGTCATCACAGCTGGAGCAGGTGGAGCCTTCTCATTCTGCCTACTGAAGGAGCTTCACGTTAAGCATAACGGGAGGAAGCCACCCCCCACCACCAAACACACACAAAGAATGACACTCGCTGTCAATCACTTTAACTGACCCGACCTCTCATATCCCACAAACACAATCATCAGTGATTGTCAGTCTGTAAAGCCCAGTGTTTAACCCGTCTAGACAGACTGGGGGACTGCAGCCATGGGCATCTGAGGAGAGTATTGCACTCAGTTTAACCGCAGATGAGAGCTCCACTCCATTAAACACCGTAATCAGCCCCTCGCCCATAAACAGTCGTGGTGTTGAGAAACAATTTGAAGAGTGATCTCAAAACAGGGTTTCAAAGCATGAGAAGCTTGGCGAAGGAATTCCCTTTTGATCAAACACATTAGCTCACCTGATTCCTGAGGCTAAACTGTGCCGTGTAATAAATCCTCAAGATGAAGCTAAAGTATAGTCTTTGTTGTTCCCATACCGTGTGTGTTAGTAAGCATGTTGGGAAAACCAGCTTCATGGATGAAATGAGACAGGGAAGAATGGTCTTGGAGGTGAACTGAGCACCATCACCCCGCTCAGCACCAGCAACCATTACGCCAAGGCGAACAGAAACACGTTTGTACACGGTTATCTAGTTCTTTCTGCGAGTAAAGCTCTCTTCTCTCCAAAAAAACAAATATTATTTCCCCCTTTTTAACTCCCTAAGCATTGACAGAGGCAGACTGTACTCTGCCTCTCCTCAGTGTTTCCAGCTGAAACCTCACTCAGACCTCAATTTAACATGGCACACAGCGATGCCTGGAGAGAAAAAAATATGCCACCACAGATATTATCATATTAATTACCACAGTGTATTTCTGCTCACCAGGATGAGAAAGAATTGCAAAATAAAGAATCACAAAAATGAAAATGCTGTCTAGCCAGAGGAATTTGTTTACACAGAGGTTATAAAGGCCGGAGGTTAAACACTAAAAGAAGATTTTTTTTTTTAAATACCACCCTTTGCAAGATGGCTTTCAGAAAAAATAAAAGACTAATTGCAACATCAAGCTTGAACATCTGTTGGAAGATGTATTATCACGCTGAGCTATGCAGGCGCTTTTCAAGATCACCAGACTTCTCATCCTAAATATATATATATACGGCTGTGACCGTATGTTTGGTTCTACCGTTGTATACGAAGGCACTGGGGGAGGAATAACCTCCTGCACAGCTGTGACAAGTCCTCTAAACAGTGTGGCGGCTGTTGCTACGATGTGAACCGATAGCGCCTATCCCATCTAAAGCGCTTCGACTGGAACCACTGCCATATCACTGGAAGGAAGTGGACCTGTTATTGTTATGATCTCAAAGGCTTTGGGTGGTCCACATTCAGACACACACAAATATAAAGCGAGAGACAGACAAGAGACAGCAGGCACACACAAATGGACCAAACAAAACACTGACAGAAGCTTTCTCTGAACATCTCGCAATTTCCGATAACGGCACATACGTCGCTTCTCTCATCCACACTTTCATATTCAAGATGAATACCAGCGACGCCCTTTTTCATAGAACCAATGCAAACTATTTACATTGAAAATATCTACACGGGCAACTTATCCAGTAAAGACTGATATTGCTTATAAACACATGTACATGTTGACACAGTATTCTGTCAGTGGGATGGCAGAGCTGCATCATGGTCAGAGCACAACGCAGACCTGTCCAAACAATAACATGTTCAACCTCGCCTAGAGAAGTAGGATCTCCACTCAAAAGACTCACAGCTGAGCCCATCAACATTACACATCTGAGAAAACACCAAGGCAGTGTTCTGAGCAGGGCTTTGAGCAATCTGTGTGTATCTTTCCATTTAGGGTTTCCTCTAATATCAGGACGATTGGTGACTTGGTTAAGTGTGTGTGTGGTGTCATTTCAGTGATGCACTCAAAGTTGTTTTGTTTTAGAGTTCACATTGCTCTGTCTAAAATACAATCCATCAGCAGCCATTAGAGAAAAACATTACTGTATCCAGTTGCCAGGGGAAGAACCGGAGACCTGAGAGGACACAGGTCTCACACAGGCAGACGGAAAAACACTCAGCCACCAGCAGGCAGGCGGGAAGAGACACGCTCACCAACAAACCAGCACACACACACGCTCACCAACAAACCAGCACACACACACACACACGCTCACCAACAAACCAGCACACACACACAGCTCCTGAATCACTGCACACATTGGGGTAATGATCCATTGAGAAGGTGAACCTCGCCTGTCAAACGCATTGCCCCCTTTTTAAGACAACACCCCAGGATCCACAGCTCGGCTTTCATTCAAATTACTATCACTGTGTGCAGCTTTGACGAAAGCTCAACACACAGAAGCAAAGCACAGATCTACAGTTTGCACAAAGGTTGTGATGCGTGTGGCGCTTCAGTGGCAGCTGTGTTGCCCTTTGCCCCATCCGTTATTCATAAGGTTCACTTTTAAGGAGCTTTCTGCTCTGGTACAGTATATCTTATCAAATGTTCGTACTTATGACTATACCTTGAATAAAAACAGAGTTGCACTTCAGTGGCACTTGATTGGCACTTAGTTATGGTATAATCGTAGTTTGGCTTTCTTAAAGAAATGTTACTTTTTTGATTCTTGTTGTTCAGAGTTTGTACTCATGGTTGATGCACTTATCGTCAGTCGCTGTGGATAAAAGCATCTGCTAAATGACATGTAATGTTAAAAGAAATCACTTCAAATGAAAGTAGTACAAATTGTAAACCATACTTTGATGTTTTGTGATATTGTTAATTAAAATATCTGGAAAGGGGAGAAAATTGAGTCTAGTCTAGTCATAGAACCCAGGTTAAGAACCACTGATTTAGCCGGCTATAACACACCATTGTGTTTTTCCTTATTTTAAAACATTTCTGCAATGACGAACGGACTTCAAGGAATTCCAAATGTATCAAAATTCATTTTTCAATACCGTACTCTAAACTGTGCGAGACAGACCTGGAGGCTCGGAGGAAGTAGATCCCAGAACGGATCTGTTCATATTCTGCGGATTTCCTCTCCTAATTTCATGAATTATGTATTCAACTGTAATCTGCAGACTCTGTTTTTCACAGCAGAAGAGGGGCACATCCTACCTGGTAGCAATTTAGAGATTCAGATCGATTGGCATACAACAGCTGTTTCAGGGCTAATCGTAACATCTGAAGTTCAACGAGGGACTAGCATGTCGATGATTGTTTGATGATATATGTATACCAGCTAAAAACATATAATATTACCTATAAATAGATCATCATCAGTCTATTTATCTGAACTATTTCACCACATCACCACTACTATACCACTGCCCCCCAGTGGCTGGACCCGATCCCAGACCACCAGTGGGGAATATACTGGCCTGCTCTCCTCCAGTGGCCTCAGCGCACCAGTTTCCACTGAATAGAGGATGCAAGAGAGCTGTGGGGCAGGGGGGGACAGTGTGTGAAGCTGCCCGCTGATCAAATCCAACAAGAGCTTCAGAAAAATCATTTTGGCACATTCTGAGCAACATCAATTTACAAGTGACTTATTGCAGAGAAAAAATAGAAAAAAAGCTTATGTTCCTAAACCAAAATGATGAGTAATTCACAGCCACTTAGTTTTGACAGTGTGCCTGTGTAATGATCGGGGGGTTATTTGATACATCTGTGAGTGTCCCTCTACCACATAATAAAGTTGATAGCAGAAGGCTGCGTCTGTTTATCACACTGAACCCCAGAAGAGATAATGGTCTTCCTCCCCTGGTACCGGGCCATTTTAAACTGATACAATCTGCGGTTACTTTCAAACATATATAATACACAAACTAGCGAGCACATCTCTGGCAAACACTCAGTTTTACAGAGCTGTCCTATTAAATCAACCGAGTGTTAGTCGACTAAGAATTTCTTTAGTCGACACATTTGTCACTTGTATTGAGACTCCCTTCTCTCTGTGTATTGGTGATGTAGGCATGCAACTTAAAAACACGTACATCACATAAAAAGGATACATAAGGTAGATACAACATACATTACAAAAAAATTATTGGTCATCAACACATGCTTAAATAATTCTGTACTTACCATTTAAGTTTCTGTCAGAGTTGTATCTGTCTCTGTTGCTCTCTGCTCCTTGGTCACACTCTTCTATAAGAGACAATATGAGAACAAAACAGTGTTTGTTATGCACTCGAGGAAGGAATTATGCACTGCTGGCTCATTTCAGCACTCATTGTAATAAGTCTGAAAAGAAAAGCTAGAGAAGCAGAGTACAACTGGGGAGAACATTATTTATTAATAAATAATCTCTGAGAAGGTCCCAACAAAGCAGCACCCTCAACCCGATGTCTTCACGCTCCATGAGACGGATAACCATGAAATGAAAGGATTGCTTCAGTGCTTCTTGGACACACTTCAATTGTGGAATGAAAACCCTGAATATCTGTGGTAAGATAAACAGTGCAGCAATGCAAACACAACACAAATCAGGAAAATGACAACGGAATAGCCCGGCCCATTCATTGCAGCGATAGTAAACCGTATGCCAAACACTGGGTTCACTGTTAAGTCACCAAAAAAGAGGCCTCTGTGTGGACATGCTAAATGCATAGCAATGGCTAATAATTAACTCAAACATAAATATGATTTCCATGACCAACAATGATATAAAAGCCAAATATCAGAGTGTTTTGTAATGATGCATGAAACGATGGCAATCACGAGTCAATCACAATCAAGAGTTTTAAAAGGTGTGAAGGTGCCAATGAAAACACAGCGTTTACTTTGAATCTGTGCCCGCTCCATCAACCTGGGAAGGGAACTGTGTTCTTAAGAAGGGCTCCAATCGTGGGTTTCATTTATCCATGGATTACTTCTGGGACAATAACTTATCCAGTGGAGTCATACAAGACAATATGATAACAGACGCTAGTGTTTTAAAGCTCGCTAAAACAGCTAAATATTTGGTGGAAGTCGGCTTTACTAAATAGAAGACAGCAGGATTATGAGATTTGGAAACTAGTAAGGAACCCATTGACACAGCTGCTTGTGAAAGCTTGCAAGGACTTTTAACTCAGCTTCGTTTTGAGGAACATAGAAAGTATCTCCCTGCTGTCAATGATCTATACTGCAGTACCACTTCATTCCTACAGGGCTCAGCCCAGCTAGATAGTGACAATCTGTGATTTATCTCTGGTTGATGCTGAGAAAATGATATCAAAACGTAAAAACTAAAATCCTAGTTGCTTGGCACAGTGATGTCAACATATCAGTATCTCCTAAATAATATCAGCGGCCTGCACTTTTCTGAGTGTTCTGAGCTTCCGAGGAGAGGGATCCCCGTTACGGACAAAGTTGATATATCTGTGCACAGATCGGAGGACATGACGCAGCCAACATCCGGGGTGCTCATGTTCATGAGGGAACTCTTGAACATCGGATTCTCCGGCTCGCAGACAATCCTGAGGAGAAAGCTACAATGGTAACAACTCCCACATATGGAAGACATTGTGGGCAATTACAGTACAGTCGTTGGGACAAGCTATGCAATATGTACACAGTAAAGCCACTGTGGACATTTAGGCCTGAAAGAGGACACGGGCTCTATGAATGCTGGTAAACAAGGGTGAAGGTAAAACATGCGTCTGTGTGCCGTTAGCCAGAACTGATTAGCCTGAGCAACAGGGAAACAAATAACAAAGGTCACTAGCGAGGGAAGAGAGGACACAAAGAGGAAGTTGCTTTTCAGCAGATCACTGCCCTTACAGATTTGTTGTTGAAGACTAGAGCCGATAGAGTGGTTCACTGATACCAACGTCTATGTGTGGTGGATGGACAGTGGCACAGGGGTGAATGGTACATAACTTGTCCAGTGTCATGTGCTTTGTACTCAAACCGCCATATAATCAGATAGTCTACAACAGGTTTGTACATTGACACAAAGAGCGTCAGTTTGTTTACAACAATTGTGGTTTTGCCATCCAAATATTCAAAGCGGCAAATTGGTCCCCCTGTGCAAAATAAGAGCTTTCAAGTTAGACTCCGGGGCCACACTGATTGAATCTAAATTGATTATGACAAGACAACAGCACATGCCACATTACAGAAACTTTTCTTTATAGACTGTGTTCTGAAAAAGCATTATCCTGTTTCATGCACATGGTTTGAATCAAGGTCGGACTGGCTGCTCAGTGTGTAGTTTTGGAAAGTTTTTATTTTCAAAGGCCCACGGGCCTCTTTTTACAAGGTCCAAGTACTGCAAAATGTAACTTCCCTGTCCAAACATAGAGATGTATCTCTGAAACAGACAGAATAGATTGGGTTCAAACACTGGCTACACATTGTAATGCACTGCTGCTCTCTAGCACCATGCCAATGCAAAAATAGTGACACTCAAGCCAAAGAAACACTGCCAAAGCCTGTGCTGCACTTGTTTCTTATCAAATCAATGTGAATATTATCATCAGGTTACCATGAACTGTGGACGCAGAGCGCCATTTCCCACAGTTAGTTTTTTTTCACACCCAAGAAACCAAATATCTTTAGCCTCTTTCAGTCCGTATGGACGACGGTGTTCACACACGCCTGTCTCGGCTGGCCGGGTCACTTTTGAGTATTGTTATCTGAGAGTTGAGCTTCTCACTGAGCGGAACGTTTTGAGGAATTTCTTCAGGACTGCAATCAAAAATATATGTGATATTCCCAGGGTTAACAGTGTAACCTGACGAAATGGTAACAGGCAAAACCAAAAAGCTGTGCCAACAAGTGTTCTGAATTATGAGCGAAGAAAATTTAAATTTAAATTAAAAGCACAGATTGTGGATTATGGCTTGGTTGGGTATGTAATGTTGACACTTTCCATCATTTCTCTGAATCTAAAATGCCAGATCCAAAAAAAGTATGTAACAAATGAAAATATGATGATTCTAATGTGTCTCTCTTGTAGGCCGGTTGTTCTCATCCTCCTCCGTTTAGTCCTTCACCACCGACACCTCTAGCTTCCCGCAACAGCCAGGTCAGCTGGCCTGGCAGACGAGCAGAGACAATTGACAGTTTGTCCGTCATATGATAATACTGTCAGACATTTTCGGTGGAAATCGGTGGTGTTTTTTTTTAATGTGCTTTCAAAACAACCACAGCTGTTTTCCCCATTTCTCCTGTGCTTTTCCCGACACAGCTCATTGGGCAGATGTGCACTCCAACTGGGGCTGAACTGACATCAAAGCTCCCTTGTGTTTATTATGGATATATTAAACATATTTAATATTTAAACATAAGATTTCATATTTAGAAATATTTGGCTTTTATGGCTCTCCCAGTCAAAAAGGTTCCTGACCCCTGATCTAGTGTATATGTAGCATATATTTACATATACATGTGGGGATCTAGCTGGAAGCATCTGTTCTGTTCATCCCCATGATCCACATTTCTTTCATCAGTACCAAGCAAGCCCAAGGAAGTGTCCGCCCAAATCCCCAAATCCCCTTCTTTCCTCAATCCTCCCAGCACTTTACAGACTGAACTTAAACATTTCACTTCTGGCATCTTTTTTTATTTTTAAAGCCGAAAATTCCGCCACTTAACGTCACTCGCTGTGAGCGCTGCGCAGTGTGCGCAGACAGCTTGACACGGAGCAGCGCGTGCGCTCTGATCCCGCGCTCTTTTAATGAAGTATCGATACTAAAAATATGCTAAATCACATCGTGTTTAACGTACGGGTACTTTGTTCATATCGCTACACCGTGCAGCGTGACAGCAGCAGATGTAGCGGCTAACATTCAAGCTAACCTAAACCACCAAACACATCTTGACGCTGATTGGCCGAGACACGTCCCATCAAAGATGTTTTATTGCGAAGAGCACCACTCCACATTTTCTCCGTGTCCCACTCCAATCTCATAAACGCCGGCCGGCCAATTGACCCCCCCCCCCACCCCAAAACAAAAACCCTTCGGATCTCCACGATTCACGCAAGTCACCTATTTTTGTTTCAAAACGGCGAATTTCGCCGAAAGGTGAGGGATTCTCATGCCTGTACACTGTAGCCCAACGTGGGGGCCCCTGCAACAAAGCAACTGGAAGGGATGGAGCCAGACCAGCCGGAGGATCCATTCAGCAGCTTGGGGCAGATGCTGGCCCGGATTGAAGCGATGCAGCAGGGACAGGCGGAGGAGAACCGCCAGTTCCTGGAGACCCTCCAAGGCCCGCCGACACCCGTTCCCCTGGACCCATCGGCGCTGCCGATCCCCGTTCCCCTGGACCCGTCGGAGCTGCCGACCCCCGTTCCGAACCCCAGAGCCCCCTCCTCCACCCAAGCTTTCATGGGGGGGAGGGGGAGTAGGTTAGGCCGGATGGAGCCCCGGCCTAAATCGGGTGGTGGGGAGTGTGGCAGCTGTCTCCAATTTGGCCTCGGCTGCTGGTGATTGGCAATCAGTCAGCAGCCGAGGCCGCCCTCATAAAAGCTCTTAGTGGAGGAGAAGAGTGAGCAGAGGTGCAGTTTTGCGGTCTGCTCTGGGTTGTGTGGAACACAATAAAGAAGATGTTATCAAACGGAACCTCTTTGGTCATGGCTGATCCTTGGTGCTTTTGGGGGAAACCCACGGGTAACGGCGTGAGAGCTGCTACACTCATGTTATCCCACGACCCACCAATCCACCTCTTCATCTGCAGGCTACTGTGTCCCCTCTACTGATGCATCCAGGGGGACTCTGTGGAGCCCATTATAGGAGCTCCTGAACCCTCACACACACCCATCCACAGATACTGTAGGCCTGTGTGGGCCTGTGGAGCCTGGGGCCTGACATGTGGAAGCAATCTCAGCAGAGCGAGATGAAGTGACACATAGAACTAATAGAAAGATGGATCAGTAATGTCTGAGATCTGATGTCAAATCAAAATACTCTCTCAGCACAAGCAGTGACTTTTTGGGTGTATGTCTCAGAGTGGAGGCCCTGGTCAGTAACGACCTGGCTCAGATATCTTCTCATAACACAAAGATGTGAGTGCCTCCATTATAAATATTAGTCAAAACTACTGTTCACACAGAAACTCTCAACACCACAATGATGCCATCCTGCTATAAAACGTTTAATAGGGGTATAATAGAATAAAATGACTAAATGTGAAAGGATTCCTTATAGCTGAACCATTAGCTGGGCCGCTCTGAGTTAAATCACAGTGAGTGAACAGAACCAGAGGCCCACTCTCGTGTCTGGCCTGCTCTCAAAACGACTCCATGGTGGGAGAAATGCTCAAATTACAGATCATTATACCAAGGTACACAGGGTTGGATTGTGATAGCTTGTTCCATTCTTGTTTCATTTCCAGGTTTGTAAAGCTTTAAGCTCTGCAACTGACCATTCTTTAACTTATTCTTTTTATATTAGCAAAAGAGCTTTGCACCAAACATTCAGACGGTTCACATAAATACTGGAGCAAAAATGTAATCCATCTGGAAAAGAAACTCAGGAATGTTTTATTTTGATTTGGCCTTCAAACTAAATGCTAGTTATATAAAACATGTTGTTAAAAGTTAAAGGAAAAGTTAGATTCTGGGAAAAAAAATTAGTTCCAAGAATTAAATGAAAGGATCAAGACTACTCGTAAATTTGTCGTATGAATAGGACACTGCAGTCCCAGGGTGGTTAACTTAGCTTATAGACTACAGTGAGTGGGTTCTGTCCAAAGATAACGATATCCACCTACCGCTGTGTAAAAAGGACAAATGGTGATTTCAGGTGAGGTCCTGTGCCGGACTAGTTGTTGGCCAGGGGCAGTGACGTCCTGCAGTCTGGCCATCCCCGTGAGGCTGCCACCAATATCTCCAGATTGATACTGCAACCAGCTAAGAAACAACCCACAAGCCCTGAAAGCCTGTAAAAGCACAAGTAGATGTTTTTAATGAATGCATTGAAGAAAACACAATACTTTGTTGATTAATGAGTATCGGTAGGTGGAGGATTGTGTTACTTTTGAATGTTGTTTCCCCCAGAATCCAGTCTCTATGATAAACTGCCCTGCAGCTAACTATCTTGAAATATAAGGAACACACATAAGATAGTTATCATTCTTCTCATCTCTTGGTATGTGTAACAACTCCTGTCACAACCCCCCCCCCCCCCCCCCCCCCCAGCATCAAGGAACAGCACACGTAGAGTAACATTTGACAAGATACTTTATTCAGTGTCAGCTCTGCTGGACCCGTCCCTCCATCTCCATTGCAGCTCATATAGTAACTAGAACGGGCACTCGGTAGAGCGCATACCTTCGCCGCAGCCACATTTGGCATTAGTTGCATGCCAATTGGATAAAAAGAAGATGTTGACCTTTTCATGACCTTGATCTTTGACCCGATCGATCCCAAAATCTAATCAAATGATAATAACCAATCATCCCACCAAATTTCATGCGATTCAGTTTAATACTTTTTGAGTTATGCCAATTAGACCTCTTCCCAGAACCTGTTGCCTGAACCAAAGCAGCAGGGCCAAACCGGCCCCAGCCACCACAGTATGAAAGCAAATAAGTGTATTTCTCTAGGTAATAAAATATAACTTTAAACCTTTAAATAGACTGACCACAGGCCAGGATGTATAACATGTCAGGCCAAAGATGTATGTTACGACTCCACGACTATGACCAATCAGATGTCAATGTAAAATACTTTAGTACGATTAGTAATAATAATGTAGAGAAATAGGTCAAATTGTCTGTATTTTGCATGGACATCCAAATCATGTCTCTACTTATGCATGTAATATCCCAAATCAGAAATGAGCCCACAATGTTAGCAATAGTTGGAAGTACATCAGAACAAAGATTTGGTCATACTTCAGAAAATCAATTTCTCCATTATAATTTACCATGTTGTAAACAATGCAAATGGAATAGGAAAATGCTAAGTTTTCTGCATGGCACATACAGCTTTTAATGATAATAGTAATATAACTTTTTTTTTGTTAAGTGCTTTAAAAGAAAAGGCACTTTAAGTGGTAAAAACAGAAGCAATAAAAGCAATTACAGTATGCACAAGAAAGATGACATAACCACAAGAAACACAACAAAAGCTGTGCATATGCAACACATTTTTTACTGGTTCTTGTGTTCGGAACTGTCAGCTGGAAACCAAGTTTACCACAACCAAACAACAAAGTCAGCCCATTATCTTACCATAGCTGACTGCAGGTCATACAATCTGCTTGTGACAATGGTCATCTCAGCGAACAAGATGTATGGTATGTGGCTATAAATGCAAAGCCTGGTTTTGTTGATTTCCGTTTGAAACCATAATCAAACATAGAGGTCTGAATCAGACACACAAGGCATTCATTATCGTATCAGCTTTCACACAAAAATGCAATAATTTCAATGTGGAAACAAATGATGTAAAATGGCAAAGACAGAATAACATAGACGATGTATACCTCCGTCACGCACAGACACACACACACACATTCTTAGCATTCCAATGTCATGTTTCTGTCAATATATCTTCAGGTACCACTCTCTGCATCGTAAACTAGGAATGTTTCCGAGCCAAAAGACAAAGAGACAGCCATCTCAGAGTCTTCACTCCTCATTCATCTCCATCATCTCATCATCAGCAATTGATCCGGACACACATCAATAACAGCTTCTTGACAATTTGTATAAATGTGTTCAGTAATCCCAATCTGAGCAAGTAATTTACCACACTCAGATTCCACTGCGGGATATATCCATCATAACTTTAATAGCAGTTGGTTAAACACTGGTGTTTTTCTGCACGTAGAGTCGAGAAGACGACCGGGTGAGTGATGAGGGATGGTCCATGCTGCATGTGGTATCCGTTAGAAATATTGGTTTGATATACGAGGCTTAATTGAGAACATCTTTAATAAATCAAATATGAACGACATGATAAAACAACATGACAAAATAAATCTCACCTATCCATGGTGTCGGGCGATGTGAATTATTTCTGTACATTTAATGGGTTAATAACATTCCACAAATAAGTGAAGATAAGAATAGGTTGTGAGAAATTGATGAAGAGGTTTGTCAAGTCAAGAGCAGAGAAAGTGCTTCAACCATTATTACTTGAAAAAAACACATACACGAAAACCTTAAACGTGACATTTAAGAATGTGTCTGTGTTTGTATTGTAACCAAACTCCTGAACCAGATGGGGAAAGGTCTCCCACATGTACACACACACACACACAGCTCAACAACCTATGGTATCACTTAAGGCAGACTGCAAAGCTTTTAACACATTACCACTACTTTTTGTTACTATATTCTCTTTATAGTTCATAAGTGTACAATCCAATCAAAGACTTCCTGTTAGGATCTGTGTGTTTCCTGTTTTATGTTGAAGTCCCTGTCTCGCTTCCTGTTTCCCTGCTCTTCCCTCCCTGTGCTTGTCTGTTTCTTTCCTGATTGTTTCCACCTGTGTCTCGTTCCCCTGTGTATTTAATCTGTGTCTTTCTGTTTGTCTGGTGTCGGCTCGTCCTTTTTGTTCCTGTGTGGTGTTCGTCCGTGTTCCTGTCCTGGAAATAAAGCTGATTTCTCGTGAAACTCCGGCTGCGTTTGGGTCCTCCACACCGCACCATAACAGAACGATCCGACCAAGGAGAATGGACCCAGCACTGGAGAGTGTTGCACATTTGTTCCGTCCGATGTACCCATCGGTCTGCCTTCCCGTCTACCTTCCCGTCTACCAGCCCAAGCCCCTGCAGCCCGTCTGCCAGCCGTCGAGCCATCGGCCCTGGCAGCCCCCAACGGTTCCTGCGGCTGTCACTTGGTCGGTGGAGGATGACCCTCTTCGCCAGGAGGTGCGGAAGCTCCTCCGGGACCTGGTCGCTGCGTTTCAGTCGAGGTTTGGTCCAGTCCCCGGTGTTCTGTCGCCGGTTTCAGTCCCCGATGTTCCAGTCCCCGGTGTTCCGTCTCCGGTTCCTGTCCCCGATGTTCCAGTCCCCGATGTTCCAGTCCCCGATGTTCCGTCGCCGGTTCCAGTCCCCGGTGTTCCGTCGCATGTTCCTGTCCCCGATGTTCCAGTCCCCGGTGTTCCGTCGCATGTTCCTGTCCCCGGTGTTCCGTCTCCGGTTCCTGTCCCCGATGTTCCAGTCCCCGATGTTCCTGTCCCCGATGTTCCTGTCCCCGGTGTTTTGTCGCCGGCTCTTGTTCCCTCTGTCCCATCTCTGTCCCTGCCGGTCCCAGTTCCCCCTGTACCGTCTTCGTCCCGGCCGGCTCTAGTTCCCAGAGCCCCTTTGCTGTCCCGGCCGGTTCCATCTCCCCTTCTTTCGCCCCCGCCTCCCACTGTCCTACTTCCGGCTGTTCTGTCGCCGGCTTCCCGTGATCCGTCCCGTCCAGCCCTGGTTCCCCGTGTCCAGTTCCGTCCAGCCCCGGTCTCATCGCCTGGTCCCGGTCCCCTAGCTCCCCGTTCCTGTCCTCCAGCCCGCCCCCCGGAGCGCGTCCCTCGGCCCGGACTCCGTCCGCCAGACCCTTGGCCCCTCCTCCGGCTCCCCTCCACCCACCCGTGGTGAACACTTTGGGACGTCTGGAAGCCGTCTTTTAAGGGGGGGGGTACTGTTAGGATCTGTGTGTTTTATGTTGAAGTCCCTGTCTCGCTTCCTGTTTCCCTGCTCTTCCCTCCCTGTGCTTGTCTGTTTCTTTCCTGATTGTTTCCACCTGTGTCTCGTTCCCCTGTGTATTTAATCTGTGTCCTGTTTGTTTGGTGTCGGATCGTCCTTTTTGTTTCTGTGGTGTTCGTCCGTGTTCCTGTCCTGGAAATAAAGCTGATTTCTCGTGAAACTCCGGCTGCGTTTGGGTCCTCCGCACCGCACCATAACACTTCCTCTTCAAAGATGCAGTGTGTGGCCACTATAAAACTCACTGATGCTCCACTGCATTCTGCCCTTACAACACAGAGGCTGACTGATGTGTTAATGCCTGTGAGTTCACTCAGCGCAGGCTGCGAAGCTTTGTTAATCCTTCAAGTTGACATCAGATTGTCCCCGGGCCTTCTAAGGGCCACTGCCAGCCACTCACTTCATCCTGTTATTGCGCAGCAGTGACAACACAGCCTTTGGGTGTTTCCTGATCTTTTCTCTCTCTCTAATTGCACTAAACCATTGCTGAGCCAAGACAGATGGGTACAACAACATTCACCTCATGTCCCTGGACTGAGTGGTCAGGCTGAGTTGAGCATGCAGGGCGGATCCATGAAATGAAAAGGTTCTTGTTCTGCGGTGATTGCAAGTACATTGTCAGAGCTGGAAGCCAAAGAAGCCCTCTACCTCTTCTTTACTCTCCTACTTCCTGTCCCTGTCTTCACTTGCATCATAACCGGCACCAACATGAGCCACTGTCTGCCTTACAGTACCGGACCCTGATTGGACCTGAAGACCAACGACAACCAGAAAACAGCCGCAGCTGAGAAGTTCACTTCGCATTCTCCTGACTGTTTCCTGTGTTCTCCAGCTGAAGCAGTGCTTGTGATTTATTTCAGTGCGAGATTTATTGAGGATCTGCTTCTAGTTTGCTCTTCTCTCGGTTTTGCCACATGCTCTCTGGAGGCCATTATGGGAAAACAAAGTGAAGAACCTGACTGACAAACTGCATTAGAGACATGAAATGGACAGTATGTGTTGGGTATAAGGCAAAGAAACCTGACTGGCAGTGTAAGGATCCTCAATTATTTCATATGGATAAACCATAACGCCTGGTTAATGAAAGCGGTTACATTTGATGTAACATCCAATGTCAAGAACATAGTAATTAGCATAACCAATGAGAATCATCACATATAGGCCCAACAAAACCTTCAAAATAAAATCCAAGGAAAAGATTATTGTTCATGTTTACTGTGAAATGGCCTCTGTAAATTATGAGCCAAAAAACAGTTTATGCAATTAGCTAATATTTCATATAATCATAATAGCTACTATCATTCACACCATTTATTTCTGCAGAATCAATTCAGTAAAAAGTGTTTGATGGCATATTGTTCAGGGAACTAGATAGCTGTAAAACAAAACATTTTTAAATCAGCTCCTACAACAGTGTGGTTTCTACAGTTGTCATGGTTACAGGGACGTGTTAATGTCTCGGTCTTCACAAATGAGGTGAACTGCATGACATACAGTACTTTCGACCTTTTTCACAGCAGACATTTTGGCGTGTCGTAGCAGGAAAAGCAGAGATGCAATCGGTGAATTTAAAAACAGCTGCATTCCATTGAAGTGAACCGATTCCAGGGTCCTGGTGTTGTGCTAACCGACTAGCTCCACTAACACCGAAGCCATCTTTTAAAAAAATGTGTTGTATCAAACTGTCTGGCGTGAGAAAGGCCCACAGACCCCAGCAGACATTTCGACTCGTCAGCGACGGAAGAAGCACAAGAGTAAATCATCAAATTAACGATGGCTGGATTCCATTTGTCTGCTCCCTGTAAATAGAGCTCGTTGGTTTGCCAGCATGCAACACTTGAATAGAACAGAGCCATTGCTAGTATTATTAATAACACCTGTTCTTATACTACTATGACGAGTCATGCTGTGAGAAGGGCCTATTTAAAGTGCTGCAGGGATGATATCATTTTTGAACACAGAAATTAGCATTGACATTGTTTCCCAAGGGCCAATGGGATTTTTCCATTGGGTTTTGGGATTATTGCAGCAGATAAGGCCTGGGGCAAAGTAGCATTTATGATACTTGCGAGATGTGTTCAGCCAGATACCCTTCACAAATAAACACCACTTTTATGATATTTAAAGCGCCAATGCAGTCGCCAGTAGAAAGAAGACACATTAGGCCATGAACTAACTGCAGCACGGTCCATGATTTCCACATCACCATAACGAGCCTGTGAAGACCGTGTTTGTTGTGATGACGTTTTATGTTCTTAAAAAGTCTAGTCTCATTTAGCCACTTGTAAAAAACACTTGAAGCCTTTAAAAATTCCAAAAAAGGGATATTTACTAACATATTTTATGTTGTAGATCAAACAGTCTCAACCAACCTCTCTTAAGCGTGCATTAGCCACAGACCTGGCCGTAGTTCAGGAATCTACCTGTTGACTTTGAGATGAGGGAAACAGACTAAAGAGACTATGCGACCTATATCTGCAATAAAGATGCTCCCAGTTATTAGCAATTTAATTTGTTTGTGTCAGCAAATTACATGGACGGGCAAAAACTTTGCAGATCCAAATCAAACGGAGTTTACTGGGGACTAAAAGACGGAAACGTGCACGTCTAGAAATGTTAAAGCTACAAACAAACCATAAAACAGAATTATTAAAGAAACCAGACTGCCTTCTAGTGAGCATGCAGACTCAAATTTCTCATTTTTATCTGTTGCTCCCACTCTTCTGCCCACCTCTCCTCTCACTTTCAACTCGACACTATCACAAAAGATAAGAAACAATTAATACATAAAAAACAATTTTAAAAGCATACTGAGCTGTCCCATAGATCGGAGTTAAGATGCAGAAGATTATCATTTCAATTGATCATGTTGATGACAAACTAAACGGATGAAATAATTACTTTCCAGCTTGCATTTTTCATGTTAGTTGGCCGACGATGACTGTAGTGGCATTAGCTCGACAGAGAATTATAATAGTCATCTTGCTCTTATGAAAGTATTTATGAGCTAAACATCTGTCAACTGTAAAGCAAACACCCGTCATCAGTGGTATACACACTAGTGGTGTCATGGTTGCAATCTTAACCTGTCCTCCTCCTCTTCCATATCTCCATGTGTAATTCTTTCGCCCCATTAAAATATGTCTTAACCCATCGTTTCATCCAAACATTCTCTAGCACACTCCCTGACATTAGAAAAAGGGTCTTTATCAAATCCCAACACTTTGCTGACTCAGTCCAATCGTGCTGCTCTCTTGGTGTCTGGGCTTTCTATGAATGTAAAAACTAATCATCTCTTTATGCTGGTCATTCAGCCGATCTAGCCAGAGGCATGTTTAAATACGATAGTCCTCTTGTGGCTTTGGTCGCAAGCTGTATCTTGCATGCTGGCATCAGGGGAACCAGGAGATGGCCTGAGACTGCACAAAGTACAGGGCACATACCCCAGAATCAGACAAGCACAATCTCTGCTGTATGTTAATGTACCAATAAGAGGCCAGACGCTCATTTTATGAAACCTCGTAAATACAAAAAAACACAGCTCTGTCTCTTGAATACACTCAAACAAACTATTATAAACGTGAGACACTCCGCCTGAGCACACAGATGCTGTCTTCTGATAGTGTATGAATATAACCAGAGATGGTGGGATGCAGTGTCAGACACTGGTGTTCAACAGATCCAGAAACCTCTGAGACCTTGTTTTCCTGGGCTGACCTCCTAGTACGGTTGGCCTGGAGGAAAACATGCCCCGAGTTATCCACATTTATGGCTCCAGACAAAGCTGTGTACCGCATGCCACATCTGGCATAATTATATTTATAACCATAACAAAGATAAGAGGAGGTAAATCAAACACAGCCTGTCTCAGAGCACTTACACTTCGGCTCAATAAAAAGCAAATTGGAGTTCCCTTTGATCACGTGAGAGCTTTCTGGCATTAACAAACAAGCAGTCGTTCTCCCATGGAAGAAAGCTCGGCCTCGGTCCAAACGGGACGGCCTCTTGTAGCTCCCCTAATGTCTCTGAAAACAAAAGGGCCATTCTGATAGGTTAAAGCTCACAAAGTGTGAACACAAATACACTGCAAGATGCAGTCATGTTCATCACTGACCTTTACTGTGAGAACAATACATGTCTTTCAACCCAAGTGTATCCTTTCCCTGATGCATATTTACACAGACGTTATAAAGCTGGATTTGTCAGTGAGTTGCCGTCTACCATTTGCCAAAAAGCATTCCACAGTAAGGACATAACTGAGGCAAATGACCCAAAGTGTAAGGTGCTGTATTCCAGGTGTTGACAATCAGGTCAGTGTACCTCCTGCAGATGTAGCTTGCTATTCATCATCAGCCTGCAAAGGTATGCTATTGTATGAATGTCTTCCACGAGTCTTGTCGTATGGAAAGAGGAGGTGGTTCCCTGCAGCTTACAGTAACCCGTAGGCTCTCAATAACTTATAATGGTATTCAATGCTAAACAAATATGCTGCAGTCACTTGTTCAAACAGACCCTAGTGTACTTTGCCTCTGGTCCAGACACCTCATATCTGCAAGTGAGATTGATGTTCATTGCACCTGGTAACAAAAAGGACATGACCTCATTTGCGCACACACCACACAGTGATAATACATCCTCAGGCTCCCATAACTCTTAAGCGTTGTATAGGTAGTGTTTCCCAAACGAGGGCAAAGTCAATGACGTATCATGGAAAACAAGAAGTTGACTTTCCCGCCTTTGACTGATTGCCTGTGTGCTCTTCAAACGCGTCTATGCTATCACACGGGGTCCTCCTCGATGCACCTGCGACATTATTCTCTTGAGACCTGCGGGAAGCCGTCCGCTGCGGGGCGGAGGGCTGTGCAGACTTCGGCCACGACGTGAGGACTCAGTCGGATTGGTTTAAACGTTCAAATGCAACGCAAACGTCGTGCAGAGAGCGTCAGAGACCACGACGCCCCCCCCCCCTTCACGTCATGACGTCTTAAGTTCACCTCCAGTTCGGCGACGTAATGCGCATGTATACACGGCCAATAAAATGGTCAACTTACCTTTTCGCGGCCAAATTAGAAGCGTTCAATCAAAAAGTTCCGCGCTGTCAACATAAACCGTTTGTTTGTTGTCGAACTCGGTGAGCAGGAAGCATTTTGTAGCCGCAGTCTGGATGAGTCGGTACCCCTCCTCTCTCATCTGGCCCCGGCACGGAGGGGGTACCTCCCATCCGCGCGGCTTCAGCGAACCCTGCTGTCCTCACGTTTTCATACTTCTCGTGAGTCGAGGAACTCCCTGCTGGTTCCTATTTAATTATCATTTATATTGTTGAAGCCTCGGTTAAAAGACACTAAATAGATGTAAATTGAGATATGTCTCTCTGCGGTTTCCAGATGCCGTAATTAACAACATTCAGCGCATGCTTGTGTCCTTGAAAGCCTCGCGCTAGCTGGTGCAGGGTTGACGTCACGGGTAGTGAACATTAAGAGGGAGCTAATGAGGAGAGGAAATGATGATGTATTTACACAAATAGACATTGCAGCAAATATAGGATACAGATGTATTACAATTTACAGTATTTACATCCTTCTATTGTACAGTTACTTGAAATAGTTCAGTAAGATACAAGTAGTTGAAGTTTTAAGTTTGAGTCAAATTCTTAAAAGGAGCCTTAGCTGTTTGTGTTTGTGTGTGTGTGTGTGTGTATTCTTTTCATACTTAGAGGACCTCCTCATTCTCCCGTTTTTATATGCGTTGTATTATTTGTACTGCTGATATTCAGATGTGTACTGCAATATAAACTCATATATCAAGTAAAATGCTCAATAAAACTAGTTACCACATTGTGATTGCATCACATCATTACTGTCCAGACTCACAACATGTAAAAGACTTTGAACGAAATAGATCAAATGTTCTATTTTCATTATTAGATCAAATGGAAGTTATCACTCTATTGGCATGCATGATTGCTGTGAATCATTTCCAGTGGGAAACATGCGGTTTTCACTTGAGGACTGATGAACTTTTATCACATGGTGCAACAACAATCAACAGCAAAGGCACTGAACTAGTGATGGACCACCAGAGGAAGAGGAGAACCCCTAGTTGTCATCCAGGAAGAAGAAATGAAGAGGGAGGACTCGTGCAAGTATCTTGAGGACAAAATGAAAAGAGAACTGGACTCGTAGCTCAACACTGAAGTCCTCTTCAGGATGGGATAGAAGACATTTGAACCAAATGTAATATATTTCCATCTATAGGCAATCCTGTGGTGTAGTGAAGCAAGCGACTCATGATCTAATCAGTTTATTCTTTAATGCCAAATTTGAAGAAATTACCTCAATGTCTGCCCACGAAAGCAGCTTGTCATTGCATATTGCGTAACGAAGACGACTGTTAAATTATTGATCGTAAAGCTAAAGTTTTTGGACGTTCAACATCCACCACTCCCTTTCCATTTTATGATGCAACAGCCGACTATAGCGAGGCTTCCCCTCACTTGTTGCTGTCTAATTTAGGAATGGAGCCAAACATCCGTCCAGAATCCCCATCACTTTATTTATATAAAGCTAGAAACTCAGTGCTCACATGCAACAGGAAACAATCAGACAGATGTCTCTCTCGTGACCTTTTGAAACATCCAATACACAAGAAGAATAAACTCTGACTTTGGCAAACTTTGTTTCCCCAAGATTAACAATTGCTGATTTATGATCCAAGAGACAGGCATGTTTGGATATTTCTGATGCAACAGATATTTAAGCCTTGTGAAAAAAAAAGTTTGAGCAGGGGAAACTTTGCAGCCAAAGGAAGAGCCGGGCGAGTAGCAGAGGTTGGTGCTGGCATGTTGAAGCAGATGCCAGCTGAGGAGAACAGAGCCGCTGAGAGAAGGAAAGATACACCACCTGGTCTCCATCCATCACTCCACTCCTTCTCCTCAAACATGCATCCCGCTTCCAAACAATCTCATCTCTCCATCCATCACTCATTTCTGTTTTCACCAGGTTATCTTCGAGGCAGCCAGAGACGGGGGCCGTCTCCATGGTAACCACTCCAGCTCCTGGATGGAGCCCCAGGGTTGTAAAAGTGAAGAGTTGGTTCCTTTCCAAAAGGATCGAGATTTAATGGGAGGGTTACTGTGGGAGAGACCGTTGTCTCCAAGCCAACGTTTCTTTAACACGATTTTTTTTTTTTTTTAAAGGATGGACCCAACGCTGTTCCCACTAAACTTTAGCCCAGCTAAGTGTATAATAATAATAATGAAGGGAATTTAAGTGGACTTGAATACAGCTTCCCAAGGAGAAACACATAAGTTGAGTGGGAGAAGAGGAGTATGAAAGAGAGCCAGGAGGGGAATGGACAAGATGAAGAGCCAGTGTAAAGGAGGTCAGAGACAGCAACAGACTGAAGGGAAACAAGAGGAAGCAGCCAAGACTGTGGATGTTGTTCTATCAAGTTCATTTTGTCACCCGGTTCCTTCCTCCAACTCCAAAATACACCATTACATCACACTGAGCATGGGAACCTTCCCCAAACCAACACACAGCCTCCGAGTGTCTCGCTTATCTCTTTTATTGTTGACTGCAGAGCTATTCATCATCAGCGCAGCATCACAACACATGTTTTTAATGACAGAAAAAACATAATCATGCAGAGTGGATTTTGAAGCAATTACAGTCCAGACACTTCCATCATGAGGCGAACATATTCATTTGTCTTTTGACAAAAACCTTGTTGAGACCATGTATAAGCTTAGCTTACATGATCGCTGACAATGCAGTTAATCCTATGGTTATTGCAGTTTACATGATACATATTTACTTGAAAAATAGTAAATACAATAAATTAGCTCCACATGTAACAAGACCTCAAAATCAAACCGTCATGTCACGCTCTCTTCAGTTGTCTATTTGTAGTGGATAACAGCAAAGTCATGTCTTGGACATCTTTGAAGCCACTTTGATGACCACGATTGATGAGAAATGACGAGACACTACAGAGAGAAACTAAAATAAAAACACACTGGTATGGCAACCACAAACATGTTTTATTCACATGAATGTATCTTTCACAGAGACAACACTTGGGGTGAATAAACAACTTCAAGGTGTCCTTGGTTTTCTACAAGCAACTTGTCCGGCCTACCACTGGCACCAGCTCTTCTATTTCATGGTGTTCTAGCTCCAAAAGCAAAGCTCCCAAAGATGTCGGCATGTTACAATAAGATAAATGAAACAAACAAACAAAGCTGTGTGGCTAAAGTAAAGGAAGGCAAGTCTGACAGCTGGGAGATCTAGTCTGGACTGCATTAAGGGGAGTGACAGGAAACCCAGAGAGGCTGTGCTCAGCTACATCTACTTTCCACTGCAGTCCACGAGACATGCCGAGAAGGGAGCACAGTCCTGGTTGTGAGGGGTGAGATTCAGGGAAAAAACCCCTCATGGGGGTTTTAGGATTAGCGGCTCAACTCCACTATTTTCCCAAGTTGATGTAAACAAGCATGTGTGTTGATGAAGTGGCCAGGTGATGGTCTGCGTAAGTAGCTGGATAGACAGAATCCCGCTGTGTCTCCTGCAGTGGGCTGTGACCTTCTGGTGACGAAATCGCCAGTGAGACCACAGTGAATTTTGGATTATCTTGGTCTTTTTCAAGTTTCTGCGAACAGTTCCACATTGAGACATCTGGTTGGCAATGAACTGAGGAGATTGCAGGAGAAAACAAAAAGCCAGAACAAAATGCTTCCTTCCTGTTTGTTATCAATAACCTTCAGTACTGAAAATGCTTTCTGACTCAGTCGCTTGTCAGACTGTGAGCATTCGTCCACCTCCGAGACTCGTCGGGCCTTGCTGTGGAGCAGAATTCTGGGCTGTGTTGAACCAGAAGGGGCTCTCAGGTGACCACGGAGGTAACAATCTGAACCATTTCGCCGTTCTCTCCCTGGATGGCTCCCTGGATGGCCTCTTTCACCTCCATGTCCGCCTGCAGGGCCGGGGCCAGCTCAACAGCCTGCAACACATCAAAGAGAGGAGAGGGAAAAGGTGATAATTGGGAAGACTTTGAGAACTGATGCATCCTGCTGCAGTTAATCAGAGTCATTATAGTGCGTTTCCTGTGAACTAACAGATGTGGAGGACCCACACTCAAGCCCCTCTACCCTTGTGTCATTGGGGGAGAAGATCGGACAAAAGATAGACGGAGCAAAGACAAGAGAGATTAGGGGAGAGATGCATCAGAGAGAAGAAAGAGGAAGACAGTTGGTGGAAAGTCAGAGAAGAGAGGTAGAGTGACAGGTGAAGAGAGACTTGACAAGCGATGAGCTATTTGTATTTGAATGCCCTCTGGCTGTCTCTGTGTTTGGTGTCAGACAGAGCGAGGTATTGTGTTGGATTAAAAAAAAAAACTCTCAAAAGATGAGGCTCATGACTCAATCCTGGATGATGACCATGAAGAATGACTCACTCCTTCCTTAAATGCATGCCAGAGGTTCCCTCAAACACACCTGCAGCATGTAATCCTCCCTCGCACAATGCTGTCACAAGACAAGAGCATTGGGTGGAGCACAGCTGCACCACAGCAGCACAACACACGAGGCGGACACACTGGGACCACTGGCGGTCGAGAGGCCACGTAGAACTCAGATGGATCAATGTTTTTCATTGAGAACTTGAAACATTGGACATGTTGAACTGTCAAGCCGTGTTCCCCATTTGGAAATACTCATCTCGATGCATTGCTTTGTTGGTGCTCTGTCACCCCAACGTTGGACCTGAGCTGGAGATAAACAATGTTGCATCTAAAGATTAGCACCAATTTGCAGAAATGCTGATTGTAATGCCAAAATATCATTCAGTGTTTTGCCCCCTTCTTCACCTCGTTTGGGTCGTGGAAACTATTAAATAAAGAGAGGAAAAATGCGGAGATAAATAAACACAAAAGCCTAAGTATATTTTCGAGAACTTGTATAAATGCTGCCATATGTCTGGAAACAGATGAGAGCCATTCACATGATTCAATGCTTTTCAGAAAAGGGAGAAAAAGAGCGGCGCTAACCTTCCTTTGAACTTTGAACTGAAAGCCAGCAACGTTTACACTTAGGGACCCAACTGTGACCACAAGCCACCCTGTACCAGCCGGGCCACGCCAAGTATCCAGACTACGAAATGCTGCTCTGCATTTTCATTTTCACACCTATTCAATTCCATGTTTGAATTGCTTAAACAACAGATTTTGTTGATTTATCGATGATTGAGGTAAAGTTTACTCTGCAAAGTCCTTCAATGCATATACAAATAAAAATAAATGTATTAGGGAAACTTAAAGGAAGTCTCCGTAATCCTGAAGGAATCTGTGCACTCAACACCGTCACCATCATTTTGGCCCTGAAATCTGCTTTTGATGAGTTTAAATATAGTTTGAGCAATAAACACAACGGCGTTAAAAAGCGGTTTCGTTCTGTCTCTGTGCCCTTACTGAACCCAAACTCGATTGACGAGAACGCTAATGAGTGATCAGACTTCTGCCTACTTCGTTGATTTTTTGTCAAGATCAGAGTACAATCAAACATTAGGAGGGGAAAAAACAATCACAAATCAGTTGCATAAACAAACTGATTGCTCGCTGCGCTGAGAAACATGGATAACAGACCTTGCGATGCAGTGTATGGGGCGGCGAATCATTTTGCATGATTGCTGGAGTTTATCAGTTTGTGTAAGATCCACACACAATACAATGCATCGATATAGGATGCGTTAATCACCTCTCCGCTCACAGGGGCAGGGAACCAATCACCTAGACAAACACAAACAACAAGACAGTGTCTCACTGAGAGAGCTACGTTTTAACTCGGAAATCCCCAAACCGAGTGCTCGACTGTCTGCAGGGACAGTTCTGTCTGTTTATATGATAACAACACAACAAAGACTCACATCAGGACTCGAGGGTAAGAAGCAGTAAGGAGAAAATGTGATGTGTAATATATTTTGGGGGAAACAAAAAGCAGAGACAACAATGGAAAAGTGTGGTTCTTTTATATTCCTCACAGTTAAAACTGACCACTTGAAAGACCACGATGCCGTGTGTCTGTGCCCCATCCTGATTCCACATGTGGCGCGTTTCTCAAAAAGCTCAATCATGAAGGGATTTTAGACATATCTAACATTTGCTACTTTTCTCGTTTTAACACTATATTATATTAAATTACTGTTTTTCTTAACACTCATCATAATGACTGAAAGCAGAGTGGTTTTTTTAAAGCACAATTACGACGACAAGGGAAAAGCACCCATAATACCAGCAAGTAAAGGTAAAATTGCACTCAGTATTTATGAATGAAATATGACGGGATATGTTCTGCCTCATTATGAAGCTGATCAAACCAGTATAGCACGAAAAAAGGCAGGTGTCAGCCTTTAATTTTTCAAAAAGAGAAAAGAAAAATTAAACAAGGGAAGAAGACATGTATGGATTCCAAAAAGTGGATACATATTGTTTTATGCTTTAGGTCACGACTGGCTAACCTTTTGTGCGTGCATTTTTTACTTTAACTTTATGAAACTGACTATTTTCCTAACATACATTGCAGCATTATTCCTCAGCACAAAAAGGTGTCTTGGGGCTTCGACGATGTTCATTGGATGGCAGTAAAGTGACGTAAAGGGTGCGGGCAATGTGAGGGGGCTGGCCATCGAAGCGTTTCCAACACTGCATGGACATGACAAACAAGTGTTTGGGATAAGATTATTCTATATTTTAGTTATAGGAACACAAGGAAGTTTTCCTGATTAGGAACCCGAACCCTGACTGAACCGTTCAGTTTCTTTACGTTACTTCTACAAACCAGAGACCTGACATCCTGGCACTTGTATCTTCTGAGTGTACAGCACAAATGGCATCGCTGAAGGACTGATTCCTGATCTACAGTATGTCAGTTTGTATCTCAGACTGTGGGAAAGAGGTGCGGACCAGTTATTTATTAAGGACGGCTTAAAAAAAAACCTGCTGGACTGATTTAGGACCAAGGTCTGTTTCAGCTCATACAACGATGCAAAGCCCAGCGCTTGGAATGCAACCCAGTTACAAACAGCATGTGTACACGTGTGCGAGAGCCTGGAAGAGTTTGTGTGTGTTGTTTTACCTGCACGGCAGATGTGTGATCTGTGACAGGGGCGAGTTGGACGTACTGCACTTGGATGTCAGGAGGGAGGGGGGAGCCCTCCACAGCTGTGGCTCCATCAGCTGATGCCACCGCGATGAGCTGAGCCCCACGCAGCACCTAGGACAGATAAGAGAGGACAACAGAACAGTCAACCATAACTGACGTTTTCAGTCCATTCCCAAAATGATCACCAGTCAATCAATCTGCTCTCGTTTCCACATAATAGTATCATATTTACGAATGAGACTCATTAGTTTCATTCAGCTAAGTTTAAAAAGCAACAATCAGGCTGGCTCTGCAGTGACCCACAACACACGCCCTTGGAAAATAAAAACAACCCGCAGAAAGCCTAATTTATGTCCTATCTATTTAGTTTGGCAAGCAGTGTCTCACAAACACACCAAGACACTTTGTGGCAAGGAAAGAGTCATGTGGCGGTATCGCAGTGACGTAAATAAACATGGCAGTCCCGCTGTTCTCGCTGCTTCCCATCCCATCCGGTTTCTACATTGAGGTTGGAGAGGAACATCATGGTCCATTCAATGACATTATAATTGGCACAGAATGGAGAGTGAGACCTCGCAGGGGGACCCTAATCACCCGGGCCACATTAGCACTCTGTGGTTCTGATGGACTGATTACAGAGAAGCTTGTTAAGGCTATTCCTATTGATAGACTACAACCACATACACACAAAGGGCACCATGTGTGTGACCTTGAACAAGTGTATGCACGCACACACACGTTCTGGGATTACCAAGTACTGCTATTACTTTGGGCAGCATAACTTCCATTTGACAACGGACATGCAAGTTAACATATAATCCCCCTTTCAAGACAAAGGAAGACATATTCACGCGGCCTTGTGCTTTTGCTTAGGGATGCATCGATTGTGGAATTATGGGCAGATACCCATGTTTAAAACAACAATTTGGCATTCATTATAATGTTATACAACTATTTTTTAAGGAGAATTTTCATTACTCGCTTAGCCATCACAAACATTTCTTTTGTGAAACCCCAAAAAAACCTACACCAAAAGTAGATCCACAGTGCTTAAAATGTAGGGAAGGTGCTCTGTGACAGGGAAACATTTTTGTATTTTTTTTTAAAGAGGGAGGACCGAGGAACTCTTTTTGCAAAAGGTTTTCAAGTGTTTAATCAGATGGCTTTTTCAATTATACAAAGGAAATGACTAAAAATATCGACCATGTTGATACAATAAGATCTCGCTGGTTTACAATCCAGACGTTGCTGCGCAAACCGCCTGATGTAACCCAGCTAGTACCAGCATCGACCTTAAAACAATATAATAATATAACCTTAAAATATAATTACATGTAAACGTTATTAGAAATGTAAATCAGGCTACCTTTCACCTCGTGTTTTTCTGACAGAACATAACATTCTTGTCTCTGATCTGTCTCCAAGACCTTGTACTACGTCAACAAACCCCATGTGTGCACGACACCAATCGACCCTCTGGCGTGGTCCGTGTCCAGCCAGCGGCTTCTTCTCCGTAGAAGCAGCTGCATTCGCTGCATACGCTCGCTGCTGTTGCCTTGGACTGAACACAGGCCTCTCTCAGTGTCTTCTGTCTGGCAGGTTTCATATGCATGTTGTCTTTGTGTGCTTGCTTTGCAAAGAGTCTCCAGCACAGCTCTCTTCCAGCTGCAGTTGGTACTGGGACATGCTCAACAGACATTACAATTGAAGGGGAAATATGCAAGCCTGCAGAAAAACCCAAACCTCAATTACAGATGCTGTTTGTTGCCCCCTAGCCCTTCAAATCCCAGAGTCCCACACGGCATCCCAACTCCCGGCCCAACCTTTGCTTTGAAGTTCTGAGTTGCTGACGGGCCTCCGAGGTTCAGTTAACTCCGCCCACTCCCCCCTCAACCCGCTGACTTGACTCGTCATCGAAGGGACTTTGCCAGTTTCACCACAAAATCTGCTGCCTCATCGCCAGAATGTGCCAGGCCCGGTCGGCCCGATGGAAGCTATTAGTGATAGAAGTCTGCCTGACTTAACCGTTTAGCAAACCAGGACTCTTCCAGCACAGACATGGATTGAGGCTAGACTCTTAATATAGCAGAAGACTGTTTGTGCTGGGTTAAATGAATCACTGTGTTTGAGGACCCAAGATGCATTCCTGATCTGAACATTAGCCTGGAGGGTTAATAAGGACAGTTCAATATATTCAGGGAAAAAAACCTATTTTCTTTCTTCCAGAAAGTTAAAAAGAGAAGACTAATAACCCCCTTATGTCTGTGCACTGCGCATGAAGCTGGAGCCAGCAGCCAGTTAGCTCCACTTAGCATAAAGACATGGAGCAGGCGGAAACAGCTAAATGTGCTCACCGTGTCCCGGCAACAGTGAATACATATAGTTCCCAAAATGTCAAACTTTTGTATATATACACACTTAAACAAAAGGATCATCCCAAAGCTCCTCCATCCATGAAAACAATGCTCAGTCAGTCACCTCATTGAAGACAGCGAGGAACCCAACTGTCCTGCCAGCTGTAAAGTGTTTCCTCGTAGCGGACATCCAGAGATCCATCCGACTTCATCACACGAGGAGTTAAACGCCGCTTTTGCCAAGAGTGCATCTGTCTGCAGCCGTGTGTACGTGAACGCATGTGTGAAGAAACTGAAGCATGATCATGTGTCAGTACCATCAGTGTACACACACGAGATGTTTGATACTTGAGATCTTAAACACTTGTCTCACTCAATTAGATTCTCAACCTCCATTTGCGAGCCGTTTGCATTCTCAGCTGTGATGAGCGGCGCGCCGAGGCTTCCAAAAGCATCACAGAGTTGGAACGGTGTGTGAGATCTCTGCAGAAATGATACAGGAACTTCTCGGGTCCACATCCTGTCTCACGGCTGGCTTTGTCAGAGCAACTCTTCTCAACTACTTGGATGGACTCCTGTCATACAAGGTATTTAACGTGACCCAGTCAAAACAATCTCAAGCTAAATCTACTCTCAAGAAATTTATGTCCACTTCATAGAAGATGCGAGGAATGTTTACTCAGGGATACATTCCAGTCTTGTAGTATAAAATGTTTTCCCTAAATATATAAACTATTGATTTGTTGTCAATAATTGCCACACGGTTAGTAGTTCAAATAAAACACTATTAAGCACCATTACATGGTTGTGAGAGTAGAGATGCTAATTACTCCTAATTCAGGAAATACCACATAATTGACACAACACAATACATTGTTTGGCAATGACGCAAAACAGGAATATTCTCATAATTACAAGGAAATGTTTTATGAGGTACAAAGTTAGTCTGCTTGAACAGCTAAGCAAGGTTGTTCGTAGAAACTCATACAACATGTTTGAGGGGACTTTTCTTGGAGCAGACCATCCCGACTGTGGGAAAACTTTGCCTGATTGCTTAAAAACTGGTATGATTCACTTAAAATACAGAACAATATATTAGATTCGACGTACAATAAGTCAGCAACAGGGGCTATCAGCAGATCTTAAGTGGATTAGTTCCTGTTGATCTCAAAGTTTTAAGGACTGGGATCCTTAAATAATCAGCGCCGGCTGAGTGGCCACCACAAGCCAGATTAAAGGGCTATGATGCTGCAGCACAGTATTGAAGAAGAGTGCTGCACAATCAAGAGTATCTTAAATCTTAAATTCTCTGCATGGCATTAAGCAAATCGGGAAAGATAAATATGAATCTTTTGCTGATGCTGTAATGCTTTCAGTAATGTTTCCAGGAAACTAAGGAAACACAGCAATGTGAGAGCAACGACACAAACATGAACAACAACAGCCGCTTAATGCAAAAAACATTCATAAGACTGAAAGACAATAACCAAGTGGATAAACAAGGCTTTGTTGCTCATCCTTTGTTGCCCATCCGGAGATACAACAATTGGTTGCAGTCTCAGAGTAATTTATCAATTAGAAAATATGTTTCCACAGAGCACGATGTGCTGACTGGGATCAATTCCCAGTCTCACTGGAGGTCTCAGTTAAACTCAGCTGTGAAGCGGATGATACCACAAGTGAACTGCTTGGTGTGCATGAGTGTGTTTGTATCAGAGTATGTTTTTAAAGATTTTGTTTTATCCTAGCTGCAATCCATGTACACCGGAACCCCCAATAAAACAAGATCCTTCGTTTAGGCGAACCAAGAACCCATACACAAAACACAGGCTTTTCGTGGTGTACAAAAAGAGAGCCACACAAATATGGTTCATATCATCCCCACAGGAATAGCTCCTCTTTTTTCAGATCTGATAACAAAAAACAAAAAACAACCAAAACAGGGAAATGAAAAAAGAAACATTTGGACTTTGGAGTGGCTGGAACTTCCTCTCGGCTTCACAGCCGGCAACAACATCTGCAACTGCCAACCGTGGACAGATGTCGTAGAAACATCAACTCTGGGTGGGTAGGAGGGGTGGAAGGAGAGGGGGGAGTGGGGCTCAGGCTTGGCTGCAGCTTGGCTGTAAAGATGCCCTTAGACACAGCGGTGTGCTGAGTGATTGTTTAGTGTCGACTGGGAAAACGAACACATTGGCCTAAATATGTCTAACTGCAAGCTTGAACTCTTTTTATTTTACCTCTGAGTCTGAGAACTATTCTGCTGTCAGCTGGGCCGCAGCTCATAATATGATTGAATAGAGAAAAGTGGTCTTGTAAAACAAATCAAAAAGATGTCAGAGGCTGAAATAAAAGCCAAAGAGTATCATGCTCTTTTTCACCTGAATTCTGTCACTTGTTTGCAGTTGTAGGTCCGATTACTGACAAGTGATATAACCATACATACATTACTGATGTGTCCATCTCCTGTGCGCACACAATTCTTTGAAATACATCCGTATTATGAATCGTTTTTATTTTAAGAGCCCTGACCTCGTAACCTGGCCAACTGCTTCCCATCTCACCACAACCTGACACTGTTTCTACAATAAAGCTCAACACCTGCATTCAATCAAATCCTCCCTTGCATCCTTTGCTGTGCGACTCCCACCAGAACTCCGGAAGTCTAACTCAGAGGTTTTATGACAAAACCAGCTTGACTTGAATTCTGATCCAGGACCAGCTAATCAAAAGAGGACTGATGATCAACATAGCAGCCATTATAAAGAGTCAATTCCCTTTGTAAAAAGATCATTTAAAAAAGGAAAATTCCATTGAAGGTCCTTTCTGTTCACAAGCACAAAAGAGAACTTGGCCTAGTTGACGACAGCATTTTCACAATGTCAGTGAATTTCATGATTTCGGATGACGACTTTATCTCGTTTCTAATTTAATTTAAGGAGCCAGAGAAAAATATATACACAGGTTGTAAAATTCAACGAACAAAATATCACACTGCACAAAATACCCACACGAACAAGTAATTTAATCTATACATGCACAACGCCGAAGACATTTCTTATGCCTTTTTTCTAACACAGTTAAAGTGAAACGTCTGATTCTTCTTAGGATTCTTGTATGTCCTTTAAAATATCTAAAACAAAAAGGAAGATGCTTTGGAAATTAGATTTCAAGACTAACTGTGTACACATGTGACCCAAGACTGACCTTTTACACCCTAACTTCCAAACTTGAAACTTCCCTCTTGAAGAGGACTCTGAGTCCTGAAATCAGCACCCTTGGTACAGCGCAGCCATGAACAGTTCTACATCTCCGATAGGCCTCGAAAGACATCTGTCATCTTACATCAGCACATAGCACACTGGATTCTTTGACTGAGACATCACATCGGATAAAATCACTTTTACTGCTACCTGTATACATGTCAGCACTGGTAAAAGACTAAAAACTAACTATTCAGAGTTTCTATTCAGAAATATCCCCCTCAACCATCTGGCTTGTGCTTTCTCTGGCAAAATTATGGAATAGTGGTGTTAATGTGTAGTCTGGATTTTACAAAACACCTTGATGTAAAGCTGGTATTTATCATTTTTTAGAAAAACGTGTTTATTGTTCCCCCATGCTCCCCCCCCCCCCTAACACAATACATTGCATATATTCTCGGCGAGTTGCCAATATTCGTTTAATAAAATAAAAAAAAGTTTAAATATTTCAATTTGAGGTGAATATTTGCAACTCCCAATTCACGGCAGACGCGCCCGCCCAACAAAATGTGTTGTCCATCGCAACCACTCACGTCTGTACGTTGACTTTGCACAGGAACTACTCGCAACGCTTTTGGTGTGAACGCACCGTAAGACGCGAATCAGTGTTATACATGCCAGGAGTCATTGAAAAGATTGATAAGTGATCTAGTTCTGTTCATCAAATAATGTGTAATCATATTATGTATCAACTATTGGAAATTCACTAACTCTTGCTCTAAAGAGTTTCTGGTGGAGTTGAAACTGACGAGTACTGAGGGCCTCGGACGAGTGAGGCCGGGCTGGTGGTGAGTCACACTCAAATTCGTCGATAACATCTGTTCCCTCTTACTCACACATCCCAGCGACCCAGGGCTCTGCCCACAAAGAGAAAAGACAACGCCACTGGGGGTACCCTCCTCTGCACTGCTACAAAATGCTGAGTTACAAACACACACACCTACACACACGCATTCGGAACAATGGTTTCCCCGATCTGTGGCCCTGTATCTCATGGCCACGATGACACAAAGCAGCCCACTACTCCTTTGAAACGGGATCCACCACGAGACCTCCACATCCCTGACTGTTTACGTACACACTTACTCTAAACATCGGTCATAAAACATCTTGTTTGTATCTTTTCATCTCATTTGACCCTCCTCTCAAAATGAAAGGAATTCCAACAACCCACGTACATATTAGAAACCACATTCTTGAGCAGAGAGAAAAAGGACCGCGGAGTAACTCGGGCCAGCAGAGTCATTCCAGCACAAATCACACCGATTCTGGGCTTAACCGTACAGATTGTTACAGCATCTTCTTTTTGTGTACACGCGCCAATTCAAGAGATACTATTGGAGAACACCAGACTTTCACCAGACAAAGGCTAACCAACAACATGCAGGGAAAGTAGATGTCTTTCATTAATCTATTTCCTCTTCATCTTTTCTTTATTAGCTGACTTAATTCTCTCCCTTTTCTTTGTTTGGCCCTCTTTTTCCTCATCCTCTCTTTCATCAACTCAGTGACATGCCCTTCTCGCTCTGTGCACCATAACTCTAACACATTATACTGCCTGTATTTATCCTGGTTCTGGACTGGTTCTGTGTTTACAGGTCTTGACAGTACTGACGTAGGGACTAGTGCCGAGCTGGACTCTCTGTTCTGTGACACAGTTCCCACACTGACCATAACGATGCCCCTTAAGAGAGCCCGTCAGTCGGTTTGGCATGGCTTTATAGCGGTCTGTTGAGATTCGCTGAATTTCTCGGACTGGCACGACAATTGTTTTACCGTAAACTGACAGGGAGTTGCGTGAAGACTGTGAGCTCGCTCAACAGTGGAGTTGCTGATCATCTGTAGGTTTGTGTGTTTTTTACATTATTTCAGTTTTTTTCTTCTGTTTTCACATATTTACAAAAAATAGTGACAGCAAAGATGGGTCAGGAAAAGGGGGGGAATTCGGGGCCATTGTTGGCACATGAGGTAGTAAAGGGCACCGCCACATCCAATTACTTTATGTGGCACCAGTTCCCAAATTGGGACAAAACATCTCCTCCAGACCGTGTCCCTTTTTGGCTTTCCTCTCCCCCATCTTTTCTTTTCCATCTACGCTCCTCCTCATCAATCCCTCCCTTCATCTTCCAATCCTCCATTTGGTCTGCATCATTGCAGAGAAGGGCCCTCGATAAGAGGCTATGACAGACAGGGAATTCAGTAAAAGTTATTTTATAGTTTCTTGGGTCTGCCTTCTCTAATGTCGGCATGAGTGTTTTTATAAGCTTGCGGAAAAGGTTTGGATCCAGTCTTGTTCCCGATTTTCAGCTCGCACAGCTGCACCAAGTTCAGGGCTAAGTTGGCAAAGGCAGACGTAAAAGTGAATACAGAAACATCTAACGCTGAACTTCACAGATGTTAGATGTGCATGAGCAGTTAGCCAAATAAAGAAACAGTTTGATGCATAAAGCATCGAGAAGAAGAAGACTGACTTTTTCTAGGGTTCATTCCCAATCTCCAGGTGGCACACATCTCTATATTTAAATGGAGACTGTCATACAAGTATTGAAGTGTTGGTGTTGATAGAAATGGTTTCTATTAAGGGTTAAAGGAGCTTGATTTAACATTCAGAGGCTTAATGTAGCAGCAAACACAAATTTGCTGTGTAAAGATACTGTGGAATAATGTCTTCCTAAGCAGAGATAGAAGTCCTCCTGTGTGTGTTGTTATCTGAGGCCTCCTGTATTTACATAGCTGGTCTGGCCGCGTGTGCCTTTACTGCCTGTTCGTGCATGTGAGCGTGCTCCACTGGAAGGCGCCGGGCCCGGCACTTTGCACGGCTCTCATGCGGCGGTGACAGCTGATGATGCCGCCCTAACTCGTGTTAACCCGGTTAGCTCTGTCAACACTTGTGACGTGGTTTGCACTGTTAGCATAGTTAGCTGTTAGCAGTCGCTGTGTCACAAAAATAATAATCTTGCTTTCAGTTGATTCTGGAGATAATTATAATAGTAAGCACAGCTTGATTAGAATCAGTTAACTTACTGTACAGCATGATTTACTCATACACTGACACACTTAACTAATGAGCTGTGAGCAAAAGAATGAAAGCTATCACTTTCAGTTTTTTCCTTAATGAGTGATTACCTTTGCATTGAAAATGCGGAAGGTTATGTTTTGATCGCCGTGTATTTATTCATTTATTTATTTGTTTGCGTGTTATTCACATAACAAAAAAAGTTTTTAACCGAATCGCATGAAATTTGGTGGGATGATTGGTTATTATCGGGGGACCATTTGATTAGATTTTGGGATCAATCGGGTCAAAGGTCATGGAAAGGTCAAAATCTTCTTTTTACCATAGCACGGTCAATTTGTATCCAATTGGCATGCAACTAATGCCAAAATGTTCATAATTCAATGCCCAATCTAGTGATATGCGAAGGTATGCGCTCTACCGAGTGCCCATTCTAGTTTCAAAATGTATTTATTTCCTGATCAAACAAACACACGGGGACCACATTTAGCATTCTTGTCCACGCAGCACTAATTGTAATTATAATGCATGACAACACATATCAACACCCCATTTCTTTCCATCAAAACGAGGTCTTAATGCTAAGTGTATTGCCAATAAAGACATTTAATTGTATTCTCCGAAATGTGATTAATGAGAAAACACCACACAACTGATGACATACACACAACAAAAGAGTAGCAGGGAACAGAGCTGTGAACACATGTATAAGGGACAGTCTGCAGAGTCTGTTGGCAATGTAATGACAGCTTTGAGAGGAGGACTCGCACGATCTCCTTCTTTTTTCATGTTTTTTTCAAAGGCAAAAAGACAAGTAATAAATGATTCATTTCCCGTACCCAAGTAAAGAAAACCAATGGAGCTAATTACTAATCTGTTTCCATAACGAAGCTTCTAGATTCAGACTCCTATTCTCATTGACACGTCACCTTCAGTGGTTCTCAAACTGTGGGGCGCGACCCTCTAGTGGGGCACCAAGGCATTGCAGGTGGGGCGAAACGAAGATTTTTTTATTTCAAGAACTTTAATAAGAACTTCATCAGTCATTTATAAATAAGTCATTTATAAATAAAGAGCAAAATGCCTGTACTTTAGTGTAATTGTTTACGTTCCGACGTTAACAGGTTACGCTGCGTGTGCATGACGGACGAGATTCTTGGCGATTTGCGAAGGATTTTCGTGAGTTCGGCTTTCCTGCTGTTGCCCTTCAAAACAAGAGCTCAACATTGAGCAACCCCCTTTTAAAAAGAGGTGTAGTGGAAAGCTCATTGCAGCGTTTAATAATAATGATAAAACATGATGACTCATATCTGCACTTGTTTTGTTTTGCAAAGGTTGCACATTATTGTTTTGAAAAGATATGCAGTGTACAACTCAGTAAAACTCTTTATTGCCAAATATTTGAACTTGTTTAGTTTTTCTCAGGTTGCGCTGAATTGTTATCATCTTGAAAAGATATTCAGTGCAAAACAGGTTAATTGCAGCCAAAATAAGCAATTTTGTTGCCAAATATTAGTTTTTTTGTTATTGCACAGATCGAAGTGTATTTGTATTCTAATAAAGTGATTGAAAACGTATTAGTTTTTTGTCTGATGGAGCAATCTGGTTTAATTGAAAGTGATTGCAAAATATTAGGAGTCACAAAAAATTGTTATTTCAATACAAATTCAGCACTTCAGGACCATTTTTCTACAATTGTGTTGGGGCGTGAACATATTTCTTCCTCCGGAGTGGGGCGCGGCAGAAAAAGTTTGAGAACCACTGCCTTAATTGGAGATTTTGTCCAGGAAATGAAGTTACAAAATAACAATGCCAGATTACAAAATCTGTGACATCATACATAACCTATTTATTCATTATACATGTAAGAGAACACAGATCAGGTTTAGGGCTGAACTGTTGTGTATTTTAGGTTCCTAACCAACGCCAAGATACACTACACCAATCACGAGAGACATAATGTGACATTTGTGTGCGACCATATCTGGTCAAAGTGATTTATCTCCCAAAGTGCTATCACTAATATCCTATTTGTTTAGGCCCCGTTTCCCTCAGAGTTCTGGGGTTCATCAGATTTAGGAGCTGACTGAGGAGGCGGCCGCCCTCTGCTACATGAGAATATGAGAATACACAAATGAGGAGACACTGCCGCTGTAGTGCATCACTGCATGTGTGTGAAAAGCTTGACCTGCAACATAAAGTTTAAAGAATAAGTCATCGTGTTTGTTTAGGCAATGCACTCATATCATTTTACAGACCCAATCAAAGTATGAGCTAAAAAGAAAGGGAAAATAAATGAGCTCTTTCTTGGACTAGGCTCTCAGACCCCGCCGAGGGAATAGAGCCCTTTGTGCTGCTTTTTGTTCTTGCATCCTTTGAAAAGCCCTACTTAAAACATACAGAACAGCTAGAAGTGATGAATCTGAAAAGACTTCCTGGACTCTTATGTACTCTGAACTGATGTGAATATAATCTAAACCAAACTCTCGTCAAATTCTAGAAAGACGGAGCGTAATGTTGCTGCCAGGCTAAGCGAGTGGGTCATTCGAGGACACAAGCAATCATGTGTGTTTGAGGGTGTGTGACAGAGAAGCAGTGGGGGATGTTTGGTGACCACCTCAATTAAGGGAAAATACACACACAGCAAAAGAGCCAAAAGAACAATAGCAACACACACACACATCACCACTGTGCCAGCACACAGATAGTCGACAGCGCTTTCAACCACTGAGTGAATTGGATGATTGAAATCTTAAATCAGACTATAAAATATAGTGTTGAGCAGTGGAAATCACTTGGTTCCAGACGGTGAGTGGCTTGTAACTCCTTCAACCCAAATGTTGACATATAAAGGGGCAGGAGGAGGGGGGGTAAGACATTACTTCACGAGTATGGTTGCATGCTATACCGAAGCAGGTCACATTTCTTTCATGAAAATTACAGTTTTACTGATGGGTCATTGTATCTTAAATCAGTCGTAATCTCCTGTAATTCAGCACATAACCCACTAAAGAGCATTTTCAAGTATCATATTACCATCTGACTCAGCAACATTAAATAAACGGAAAGGAAAAGTAGTCCGTCGGCTTGAGTGACAGTCTCTTCAATACAACTGGGAGCATTCAAGGGCATCTTCCTGGTTTTACGTCATCAACTTCTCACAGATCTTAATCTAAGTTTTAGTTTTGAAAAGCCACTCACCATCTCCTGTGCTGCAGTACCACTCTGCGCCTACTAAACAGATGCCTCTATATGACTCACATAAGTAATAAAGGCCATCAGCCAGAAGATTGGCTTCTTATAAATGTCATTGGTGCCATGAGGGGACATGACCGTCACCTTGTTAATACAAGAAATGAAAGTTCCTTGTAGCAACTATGCAAAGTAATTAATTTATTGTGTTCCTCCGGGAGGAAATCCTTTTAGCTCTCTCCAAATTGGCACTGTGGCTGCAGAAAAAAAAGCAGCGTTGGTCCTGACTCGACATTCCTTAAAGATTGAAGCACGAACGTCAAAGCAGTTTGACACCCTCAAAGCGCTTTAAGTGCACGTGCAACCATTTACAACAATATGTGCACTTAAAAATGCACTCAAGTCGCTTTTAGTGCGTTTGGGGTTTATCAAACCCTGTTTAATCTGGTTTGATTAGGAGCTCATTAAACTGTGTTGAATGAATGCAAATAGAAAGTAAATCATCAAAGGAATCACATAAAGTAAGAATTTGTTCCATGTTGTGTAATATATGATTCCATCATTTTGGTAACTTGATAAGACTATTAACGAGTGAAAAAATTGATTGTTACTTAAATAAAATTGCATTCTAACTGGAATAATAGCTATTAAATATAATTCCATTCTTGCAGACCTGATGTTTAAGGAACCGGTGAGGCAATTAAATAAATATGGCCTGATTAAGAGTGCCATGCATTTTGAATATTATCAGATGCTAAAACACTGTGTAGTAGTTTATGTTACTTTACAACTATGGAAAAGAATCACAGCGACAATCCTTTTATGCACCGGTTTGACATTTGCAGCGTTAACAGTAGAATGGAGCTACTCGTGTGATAAAGTACAATACCTGGAATGAAAGCTTGGATTTGATTGGCCAATGCCATGCCCTTAAACACCATTGTTTAAAAGCATAACGCAGAAGTAATAGAATAAATATTGTTGGTATGTTTCTTAGGGGATCATGTGGAATGAATACATTTAAAAAGAAAAAAAAGAGTAAAGAATAATTTGCAGTTTTCTTTGATTGACCCCAACAATGAATACGTGTCGCCTCCATTCACATGTTATCATGTTACATAAAAACACCTGTCCGGACAAACAAACACAAAACACTTTAATCACCAGATGGGCAGCGTGAGAAATAACTTCCTTTCCTAAAGTCTTGCTTTTTGACAAACAATTCATGAATGTGAAATGACGTATTGGTCTGCAGGCGTCCATGTGTGTCCTGCAATGGCAACACACAGACCACTTTGATCGCGACTCGCTTGGATATCAGCGGAAAGAACAGAGGAACAGGAAGAGCTGTGGCCCAAAACATGAGACAGAGGTCCGGGAAAACTGGACGTAGACATCGACACAGAAACATTTGAGGGCCGTCGTGAGGGTGTATGTTTCTAATTAGAAGACCATTACAACATTAAACTGTATAGTAGTTAGTGAGGCTTTTGAATGGTTTTTTAAATGGATATTATTATGGATATAACTACCAGGCAGTACAGCCCAACACCAACAAGTATGATGCACCATTATCAACATTTACTGAAGTGCTAAAAGATTGTGTTTTAAATCTGCTCAACTATGACAGCATAAGCATTGTAAACAGTGGCGGCTGGTGAAACATTTTTTGGGGGGGGCGCAGTTGGGCGACGCGGTTTAAATAGCACTCAGCAATGAGAAGAAAAGAGGTTTTGAGTAGAATATTGTAAAAAACAACACTTTATTTCAAGAACACAGCGTGCTCAACACTGTCCAATAACAACTATCAACACACTGTAACTTTGGGCATGAGAGGTTCAGAGCAGCTTTAAGACACATTGGGTTGGGTTTCAGAGGTTTACAAAATAAAAGAGTTTCATCCTCACATGAAAGAGGTTCAGAGCAGAATAGAGTCAGAAAGAGATCACATGTTACATTGGGTGACAGAGTAGACCCACTACTGTAAAGAAAAGTAGCCCTCCTCTCTTTAAAGTTGGCAAACTTCTCAATAACTCTCTGGTGAAAGTCAATCATGTCTAACCAGCCTGTTTCCATTATTCTGGAGGGAATGTGTCTGTTTTTCAGAACTTCTTTGTTGTGTTTCGATGCCAGTTCGGTCTCCTTCTGCTGCTCTGCTCTGCAAACAGGGTTAGCTTCATGCTGTTAGCTAGTTAGCTTCATGCTGTTAGCTAGATAACTGCGGCAAGATTCGTGCTTCTTACACTTGTCTGAAGCTCTTTAGATCCCTCACCCCGTTGTAGGCCAGAGAGTTTCAGTCCCAGGACTTTGGAACAACAGACAGGGGAAACTAAACAGCATGACTCACTGAGCCTCCAGCTAACAGCTCCGTTAGCTACCTGCTCCCGTAGCTCCGTGGAGCTCTCTGGCTGAGGGAACGATACCGGTCTCTGATTGGCCGAATAGTCCAATCACGTGAAATAAGAAACAATGTCATTGGCCAGGGCGCATATTTTTGCGCCCCAAGATTCACGTTTCATCCGCCAATGAGAAGCCGTCCTTGCCGAAACGACCGTGAAATGTTTGCTCGCTGCCGCACACGTTGGGCCGGAGCCCCGAAAATAGGGAGGGGCTTCTCTCCGTGAGGATGAGTGGCGATATATTATTTATGTCACATTTAACTTAAGTGGTTGTTGACAGGCTGACGGTCTCCCACACACAGTTAGCACGTCAACACGGTTTATTTGCTATTTAAATGATTTGGGATATAATGTTTTTTGACAGGATGTATTTATTTTTTTCTTCTTCTTTTTTTTTCATCTCAAAATTTTAAGAGGGGCGGCGCCCTAGCGCCCTCTATGGACGCACCGCCACTGCTTGTAAAGCTTCTGTGTTTCAAATAAAGATTTGGATGACAACTTGTATCTTTTTAGGCGATAGCTCTTCAGTGCAGCTTTTACTGACCCTACCACCGTGAGCTAAAGGAGGTTGCTCTGTGACTCACAAAGTCTAAATGAGCACATTATTAGTGTACAATAGACCATTAGTAGCATTAAGGAGATTTTAACCTTTGAGGGCGTCCCTGTTTAGTTTATCTTGTGTGTGCGCCTGAGGTACAACATGCAGACACTGGCAGCGCGACCCGTTCCTGCCAATGGATTCACTCTTTCTGCTGCTTCAATGACGCGTTGGCCAAACTTGGCCAGCGAACTCTTCGAACACATCAGGGCCGCTACTCGCTACACTCACAGCCGCGATGCCACATAGAGGATGTGAATTTGGGATGCACCGATATCAAGCCGAGACTGACTCACACAGCTGGTTAATGTATCGGTGTCAATTCCTTGTTATATGTATATACTATAAAACATTCAATGCAGGAATTTTACTACCTGTTTAAGCTTTGACTGGTTCGTTGCTGCATTCAAGAGGATTCCACTTCACGAAGTTGCTGGTGTACATCGTATTATTGTATCAATAAATAACAGTTTGGAGACTTGAAGTAGATTTACTTTGCTCAGTTTGCTGCAACAATTTTAAAAATCGCTTTCTCGCCGGCAGTGAAAGCAAATGAATACGTCCACGCAGAATTAAACTCTCTATATTTCTCCGTGACTATCCATTGATAGTTTATTGAAACAGTATCACCTCAAACTCCAAGACAAGTGGTGTTTGTTTCCCTTCGAAAGATTGTCCACTTTGCAAATAGCATTCGTCATACTCAGGGAGCCGCAACAGAGGGGCTGAAAAGCCACATGCGGCACCGGAGCCGCAGGTTGTGGATACAGAACGGGTTGATTTGTGTAACGTGACTCCTAATTTCTTCCCTGTGAACGTGTTCTTACCTGTCCATCCTGACCAACATGTACCTGGTGGATCTGGAGATTTCCCTGAAATAGAGAAGAGACAGGTCACGTCAAAGGCCTGATGCCATATTTTATACACATATAATAATTTAGCCATTTCAACCACCAAACATCAAGTCTTAAAAATTATCAATCTTTTCCATTTCTTTGCCCTCCTATTCACAGTAATCTGCGTGGACAGCAGATTACTAAAACCTGCATTGTTCAAAGGTGAATCCAGCCATTTAAAGCAGGTAAACTGAACTCTCTTATTGTACATGATGACATAAGAGTGAGAACGATTGTGTCATTTCAAACTATATAAAGACTTGTGTAAACAACAATAGAAATCCATTCACAAAGGCACAAGCCTATCGCAGCTCAATCAAGATGCAATGACCATCGTAAAGACTTTGAACACCCACAGTCACGTTTACAAGACCACAGAAGAGAAGACATCTCAAAAGACAAATCAACCTTTTAGTTGGTTTCTCTTGTTACTCGTCATTCATGCATATATCAAATGTTGTCGGAAGTGCCATATGGCAAAAGCCCAGTGTGTTCTCTCAAATAGCTCATTTCCCTTCAAAGCACAAATGACTTTGATGAAAGAGGCGCCTCCCTAATGAAAACATATTGTAAGAGTGGCAGTTGGGAGAAGTGGGATTTTGTTGCTTAGCTTTGAACTCCAAAAAACAAACAATATCATGGAACAGGAAGAAGAGGAGAAAAAAAACTGGGCTCCGCCACAAAGAGCAGGAAAGGCTTTAGAGCGTTTCTGCCTCCAATTCCGCCTCTCCTACTCCATCGTGTATTTCCCCCTCCTAGTGTCCTCTAGCACCACTTTATAGGAAATGAGAAAAACACTTGGGCAAGGTGTCAATTGCTTTTGCATAAATGTCTAGCTGTCATGCATCTGTGGCACTTATCATAGAGTATGTGATTAGAAGTGTACATAGACCGGAGCCGTGTAATTAATACCTCTTCCACATTCTCAAAATATCACTAACAATAATGCCGATGCAGAAATTCCTCTTCAGCAGTCGGTGTGGTTTGTAATTTGATTTTGCATGTCTAGTGGGGAAGATGAGACATCTGTGGATTGTGTGGAAACAAAAGTCATAACCCTGCGCAAAAGCAAGCGGATATATAAACATTACGGGACATCTGCTTTTGTTAAAATTCCCAAATGACTCAAATGTTGTCAGGTAATACTTGAGTGCATTATGCTAACCGAAACATTCAGGGCTGAAAAGAAACAAATGTTTATTGACTCTTACCAAACCTATTTGACAACTGAAAATTAGAAGGTTGCTCTATAAGACGGCTCTTCCCATTCTTTCTTTTTAGAAGTAAATGCTACAAAATGTGAGGTTTAGAATCACACATTTGATCGATCATTGGTAAGCAGGTTTAGATCAACATTTGAATGAGGATTCTTCCACAGAGCTAAAGGCGGATCAACCCTATGTTGGTGAAGAAACACTTGGCAAGCTTTCAACATGACGTAAATCAAAACATGACATCAAAAGAAACCTGTAACTTTATAGAAATTGCACAGGGCAATCCAGGGTGCATGTGCTTTATCTACATGCACACACAGATGGAGTGGGCTTTTTCAAACGGCCAGTCAAATAATGTCATCAGCTAGCCTTAGAAACCAGACTTCAAACACGATATACTGGCCTGGCCACACTAAAGTAGACAACATTATTTTCGTAAAGTTCAGTAAACCACTTCTTTCTCAAGCATGAGTTTTCTGTAACCGTTGTATTCTGTCCAGACCAACGCGTTGACTTGAGACTGACTCAAGAACAGGAGTGGCTGATGTTCTCTGTTCTCTCTGACCACACAGACACTTGCCTCACTGTCCTGTGTGATCTGCACCTCCTCTCCTTGTGGCACCTGGGCAATGTGCAGCTGACCCTGAGGAATCTGAGAGACAAGGATGAAAAAGTCGAAGATGGATAAATTACGCAAATATTTTTGCCAAGGCATTTTTTGCTTTAATGCTAAACTGCAAAGAAATCTAAGAATGATTATCATACTCCTACACTTAGTGGTTAAATGACAGGTCCACTTCAAGTCTGTCTCACAATAGTCAGGCCCCCATATACAGATGGAAATGTATTTCATAATTTTTAAAAGATAAAAATACAGTTGTTGTTTTGTGCAAAAATATATTCTTAACTCTTTAGTTTAGTCTAATTTGATTAACAATTGGGTTAAATGTACATTGAAATCACAGGAAAGGAAGAATAACAGCAGAACGCAACACTAAATTATGAGGTATCTTTGCATCACCGTCATTACAGTGAGTGTACCAATGACTAGATATGGAGCCTCAGCAGAATGTTCATATACACTACCGTTCAAAAGTTTGGGGTCACTTAGAAATGTCTTTATTTTTCAAAGAAAAGCACTGTTTTTTCAATAAAGATAACATTAATCAAAAATACACACTATACATTGTTAATGTGGTAAATGACTATTCTAGGTGGAAACGTCTGGTTTCTAATGAAATATCTCCATAGGTGTATAGAGGCCCATTTCCATCAACTATCACTCCAGTGTTCTAATGGTACATTGTGTTTGCTAATCGCCTTAGAAGACCAATATCTGATTAGAAAACCCTTGTGCAATTATGTTAGCACAGCTGAAAACAGTTATGCTGGTGATATAAGCTATACAACTGGCCTTCCTTTGAGCTTGAAGTTTGAAGAACAAAATTAATACTTCAAATATTAATCATTATTTCTAACCTTGTCAATGTCTTGACTATATTTTCTATTCAATTTTCAATTCATTTGATAAATAAAAGTGAGTTTTTATGGAAGACACAAAATTGTCTGGATGACCCCAAACTTTTGAACGGTAGTGTAGTATCATCACATCATGTGTAATACTTACTGTTATATATTTTAGTTAGTAACACTGACTTTGCAACTCACACACTTGCACTTAATTCCTCACACAAAAAACTTTGTCTAACAGCTTGTGTGCATCACCAGTTGTTTGAATACACAACATTAAACAAGACTAGTCCAAAATGCTCACACTCAATAAATAAATGTAAACTCAATGATAAACCCGAGGAGGAATAGATGGCACTTTATCAATTTGATCAATTGCAGAGATGGTGTAACTTAAAAACTCAGATATATTTAGGATCTTAAACAGGCCAGAGTTTATTTCAGTGGTCCATTGATTGTTGAAATTTGGTATTTGTGGGGATTTCAGGACACAAGGGGGTCAAGTCACTTCCTTCCTGTCCGCCCACATAAGCTGCTCTGTATTTCTGCTGAACGCTCCATGTGTCACTCTGGTGGGTGGAATGATCTTTCCCCCTGAACTAGAAACCGGATCCCCAGATGACAGCCGCAAGGCTCATACTGTTGCCGGTAGAGTATACTCTGTTGCGTTCTTGTCAAATACAAATGTTTTTTTATGGATGAATTCAGAGAAAGATTGAAGGATTAAATGTCTGACACTCACCACCTGAACTTGTCCATCCTCCCCGATGCGGTGGAACTGGACTTGTTGATTGGCCAGTGTGTAGTGCAAGGTCTGCTGGGTGGCCGTCTCAATTTGGCCCGTTTCTTCTGACATGCCGCCCTCTGGTTGGGAGGACAAACAGCATGTTATATGAACTGCGGAAGTAGGTCAGAAATACATTGCAAATTATTCAAGCACATATAAGAAATAGGGATGAGGTCTCTAAGACAGACACACAAACCAACAAACACCCGTTCATCAGGCAAAGGCCCTTAGCAACGTCTTGTAAAAAACCTGGCTAGCTAATTCCCCGACCATCTGCTGCATGATGCCGTGTTTATACTTTATCAAACGCCTAAATACACAACAAGGGCTCTCCAGCAAGCCATCCAAACACATTCATGGTCTCACAGCCAAACACAAACTCCAGGCCTCAGTCTAAACACCCGCCATCACACCAGCAGTTTGAAACCCCTGCATAGACCCGTCTAGAACACGCTAAAGACTTCAAGACACCTTTAAGCAATCAAAGACAACAAAGTGCTTGTGACAGTGGAGTTTTAATCAAATGCCAGAAACTAAACAAAACCACACCTTCTCTGTATGATGTCAAAATGTGCAGCATTTGGGAGAAGTGAGGACTGAAAGGATTTTAGGTCATTTTTGGGAAACGTTGCTTGCAGCAATTAACAGCGCAGAGGAATGGCAGTCTACTTTCTTTATCATGAAAACACGAATATAGCTTAAAGCAATACAAAAAAATAGAAACATTTGATAGTGCATACACATCAAGAAAATCTGTGTATGTTGTGCTGCTTTGAAAAGTAAGGCTCTCTTTGGTTACAACCGCTTTGTATTGTGTAAATAATCCTCAGGATTTGTGTTTCCTAGTCAAGGAAGGGAGAGCCCGGCGGCTTGAGAAAACTAGTTTTGGTCTGAGCTCTACTTGCTGGTTTACAGATAAATAATGGTTTTAAAAGCAGAATACTTGAGTATCAGATCAAGGAAGGAATAACTGGTGTGTGTCTTTGTATGTTTGTCCATGGACCATATGACCTAGTAGACTATGGGGTGTGTGTGGCCTGTAAAGGAAGGGCCTTAAAACCCTGAGCACTCACAGGATATTTGGGTTTTCCCTGCAGTCTTACTTTTCCCTGATCCGAGGTCAGATGTGATGGCTCACAGGGAGGGACGGACAGCAGGCATTGTGTGCAGATTACAACCATCTGCAGCAAAACACACTGCATCTGCATTTGGGTTGAGGTTTTAAAATGCCTTAAAAATAGCTGGTGAAATAAGTCCTGTATGAGTTTACTGTGTGTGACTTTTTGTTGACTATTTAGAAAACCATTTACTGCATTAAAAGTTATAAAACAGGCACTGAGAGAACAAGGGAACGTTAAATCCTTCGTGCCATGTCAATGTTGTCGATGTACCTTGATTGTTCACTGGTCATGCCAAATTTGATAGTACCAAATCTATTCATCTGTCATGCTGATGAGAAGCCTCTCGGTGGACAAACCATGAACATTTGAAAGAAATTCATTGGTGGCTTTCCATAGTAAATCATTTTAAAAAGCCACAACTATCAAGATGATAAAATTAAAGAGGCTGACTAAACTTAGAACCTCCTTCAAGTATTTCCCTCCATTACTTCAAATCTAAAGATCTTCCATAACTACCAAGCAACTAATGTAACATGCCACAGCATAAAATCCAGCCATACTAACAACCAGTGATTGTGTCACTGGCCCGTAACCAATAGAAACAGCCGTAGCTGTAGTTGATTCTCACAACTGTGCGACTTGTTTGATAAGAAAATAGAGAGAAACACATAGCAACGTTATCCACAGAGGAAGACTTGAAGAGAGTGGAGCCAGGTAGGTGTTATTTTTCTCAGAACATAGAGGCACATGTCAATGTGCTCACTCCCAAAGCATTTCACAAGAAAGGTGGCAGAAGGTTCTCAATTCTATATTTTTCTAAAATAACAAAAAAAGGTCTTCACGCTTTCAAATGATCTTTTATAATCTGGTCCAGTGTTCCCGTCGAGGTCGAGTGTTTTGTGTCATGTTTAATTAAAATGGTAGCGCACACTTCAACGAGTTTTTAAGACGGAAACCAAATTATTTGACTGTACCTTGATGAATCCCATGAATGCGGGTGTAAATATTGTAATTATTTACCAAATGTATTAAAAATATCCATGCCATGAAAATAAAAGAATGTTAACAGCCTCTAATCAGACCCCCATCCTGGTGGGTTTAAAGGTCCCCCCTCTGAGTGGCAAGTGGCGACATAGTCTGTGAATTAGGCCCCCATCAGCAGAGTGTGGCAGTGGGTCCGCGGGATCATTCTTGTCTCATTTGGGCTCCGAGGAACAGTAAATTCATCAGAATAATTGCCCCTTTCTTTCCTCCATGCTGCGTCAGGGCTTTTGTCATATACAAAAGTGACGGTGGCTTCAACTCTCTGCCCCGTGCCCATGTTTTAGATTTATTTATAATTGAGCAGTGGGTGGCTGAGACCTGCGGGTGAAGTTACACTTTGATATTTTGGATGTTGTCATTTGCCATACTTTCTTTCTTCTGCTGATCTGTTCTCTGTTATGTTTTTAGACATGTTTGGATAAAGAGTGATACACAGTAAGTAACCAACTGGAAACGTACTGGGAAGAAAGGAAAGTGGTCTTTGATTAGAGAACCACACATCATTATCTAAATGGATTCAACACTGTGTCTCTCTTTCTAATTGTCTGTCACATAACATATAGGTCGTATAGCATATTCAGTACACTCACACGCACACACACGCACACCCAGACACACACGCACGCGCAGACACACATTACCTGCGGATGTACCTCGAGGTGTGCGTTTGGAGAAGCTCTTTACGGCCAGACTCTGGCCCCGCTGCTTGCGTCTCCAGGCGGTGCGACACTTTGAGTCGATGCTTTGCTTGATACGGTACCAGTCTGACTCGGTGATTCCAAATTTATGGAATAAGTGGCCTGTTAGGACACAGAGAGGTACAAAGTAAGCACGTGCAGCATGAATAATACAATATTGCTGGATTAATTGTGCATGGGTATATCATATCTAAAAATGAGTGTGCCGAGGTTATGTCATTTTTGTCATTTTGATATGTCTTTTTTTTCCGAAGATGCTCTCTAAATAGTCTCCTTTAAGCCTGAGTAAAGTTACATTTTTAGCGCACGGTGGTGTGATTTCAGGACAAGTACCTCACATATGTTACAACAACAACACAAGAATTTGATCTCACAATACAAGAAAGCAACAGAGCACTGCAATATAATTAATATAGGTGTAAAAAAGTCAGTCCACTTTTAGGCTACTGAGGTGTTGTTTTCTCCGGATCGATCTGGCTGCCGTGTTCTTCTTTCCACCTCAATTTCTTCCATGTTCACCTCGATTGCAGACATGCAATACGGGTTTATTGGTTTGTGGCGTGGTATACATAATCCAGTCCCTTGGTTCAACACAGAGATGGAAGCAGCCAACACTCTTCCAGCGAAAGCGTTCCAAACACCTGATTTCAATAATTATCTAATTGACTATAGAGGCAAGCACCGGACCCCGTGATTCAGCCGTCTGATTGGCTGTAGGGTTAGGTATTTGTAAAAGCCACTTTATCTGTAATCAATGTACCCGTGTATGAAAACTGATAGAAATACCTGTCCGGATTCTGTTTACTTCTGCTCCACTTACCCTTTGAAGAGCCTAAAGACTGCGCCTCATCCCTCCCTCCCCAGTAGGACTGGATGCAGCTGTATTTAGTGGCTGTCTACCCTTGTGTTATGAAATGTTTAAAGGGGGTGAGACGCTTGACAGCTCATTTCAAGTAAATGAAAAACTAAGCTACAGCCTGAGGAGAGAAAATTAGATGGGGGGGGGGGATATCTGTGAATAGCTGTATGGAAGCCCTTTCACACCTGATGAGTCCTGCACAGGCAGGCAGAGCACTTGTGCCTCCATTCCTATTCATTTTTTAATGCATGCGGAATGAGTCACCTAAAAGTCACTTGGCCCTGCTCCTGCTTCTGCATGCCTTATATGTGCCATGGGGGATATTTACTATAGCCCCCTGCAGGGGGCAGAGGCTGCACTCTGAAGGACAGGCTAAAGCTAACACAGCCTCTCTTTGCACAGCCATGTAAACCATATAAATATAGTAGTGCTGTGAAAAATAACGCGTTAACTCAGTTAATTCAATTACAGGTTTAACTAGTTGGTTTTTTTTAACGCATTTAACGCATGCGCAGAATGAGCTTCCAATCCGTCTGTTGTTGGTCGTCGGGACGAAAAAAAAGTCACTTGCAAAATGAGCTTCCAATACACCACTTCAATCTGAACTCTGTCCGCTCTCATGCAGACGGTCTGTTCATCGGTAATGATCCTTCCGCAGGTTCACCTGCGGAAACCTTGTTACGACTTTTACTTCCTGTAGATCAGGGTCTCAACACGTCGATCGCGACCTGCCAGTCGATCGCGGCGTAGTGTCGGTAGATCGCATGACATTAAAAGATTGGCCCGCCCCTGACATGTTCTCTAGAGCACGTCTTTGTTCTTTTATTAAACTAAACGTCTGTTGTTGATCGTATCTCCACAGCAGCATGTCATTTCTGTCTCTTCGCGTTGCGTTAACACTTATCGATCTCCGTCTTGCGCCACAGAGCTCCGTGCGCTGGCATCGGGACCGAGCAAAAAAAAGTCACTTGTCAATCTGCCCACCTGTCCGTGTCCGGGCCGGTGAGGTTTCAGCTTTGCAGCGGTGTCCCGCCGTCCCTTTCATCACGGCCCAGTCCATGAAGAAAACCCACACAGTCAGTTTGCCTCAGCAGCTGCTAGAGGAAGACTAGAGGCCTTTAGATTGTATCATGGTGGAGTTAATGGTTGACAAACAAGAGAAAATGCTCTGTTTAACCCTCCTGTTACCTTTACATTTACTAACATATTTTACCCTCGGGGTCAATTTGACCCCAGCAATTAAAACCTCAGAAAATTATTAGAATTAATATTGCTTCCCAAGTTTAAGTGTGAGGTACTTTATGTTTGTTTGTTGACTACCTAAATAGCCCTTTAAATAAATAAAAAAGTTGATATTTCTTATATGTTTGACACAGTGAAAAACAGCCTGGGGTCAAATTGACCCCAAAGAACACCGACATTAAACATTGAATGGGGTCAAATTGACCCGAAAGGTAACAGGAGGGTTAAACATTCTGTTTAGGATGAAGATGTATTAATGTTCCATATGGAAGAAAACTGCTAAATAACTGCTGAGTTGCAGCATCATTGTATAGAAGAATGTATAAATGTATATATCCGTCTTCTGTCATAAATCTCTATGTTCTCACAAAATATACCGAGAATATCGGTAATATGTGATTAATCATGATTAATCCACAAAAACCTGTGATTAACCAGATTAAAAATTTTAATCGTTTCACAGCCCTAAAATATAGTATATAGCCACATGGCTTTAATCCATTTCTGTCTGTCTACCCTCATAGGCCTAACTCTGCTTCTTGAGGAATTAAAGAGTTCACTGAATCGAGGGCAAATTCATTTGGAGCTTTCTACCAGACATGTGCTCTTCATACAGTCTGGTATGTTATCAAATGTGTTGTATATTAATGCTAGTGTGCAGTGACGAATCATGTTGTTGTAACCCGCATTGAGAATCGAGACTGGTCTATTTCTGTGTCGAATTCAGTGCCGCTTTGTCATGGAACAAAGATTAAATGTGGGACGGTCTCATAGAGTTCATTTATTGGTGGAAGGGGGTAAAGATTCAAACCCAGGCGGAGTGAGAAGTATTCGCATGAATTAAACTATGCCGTATTAATTAGATAACCAGTGGTTACTAGACAACAGTTTTTAGGTTACTTGTGGGTCATTTGACCAATTAGATAATAGTACATAAAAGATACTCCTTTTTGTAAACTGGGTTGTCGTGGAATAATGCTAACCACCAGGTCCCACTTGAATGTGTCAAAAATCCCAAAGCAAAGGGGGTGACGTGAATGTATGCATTGTCATTACTAGTAGATGGTTGAGATGTCAACGTAAGGGGACTCACAGCGAATGCCGTAGATCATGAGCGGGTCCAGCTGCTTCTTGCCATGTTTCCCCTGGCCAGAGAGGTTTGACAAGGCCTGGACCTCTCGATGAAACAGGTAATCTAACAGTGTGAGTGCCATTTTCTCCGCTGTGCGGCAGTTTGTGGTGATATGGAGCATGTCAGCTGGAGAAATTGGGCAACGAACTCGCATCTCTGGGTTGTTCTCGTCTCCCAACCAGGTGCCCACTGGATAATCATCTAGCGGAAACAGGAAAAGGAACAGTTATTCAAACACTGTTACACAACTCTGGGGCAGTATGCAAATTATACCTAGTTTTCCTTCACAGGCTGACACATACTACACTGGTACAGCCATTTATATTCATACTGTAATAGAATAGCACCCCCATGTGGCAGTAAATGAGAAGTATGGGAATTGTGGGAAAAATGGTGTTGTACAAAGCAGAATATGTGGCTTGGCTGTTTGCTCACAGCGTATGTTAGCAATTAGATCCGCCACACAAACAAAGCATGAGACACTGTTCTGGACACCACATGGGTACCATCTAGCTAATGATGACAGTTGTATAATGGTAACCCACAGCTGCAAATAAAGGATTAATAATTTCCATTTGAAGATAACCAAAAACTTCTTAAATCCAATGAACATAATCAGATAGACAGTCACAGTAAATAGCGACAGTTACAACAATGTGGACTTAATTTAGGTTTGCACATGTAGAAATAAACTATTCTCTTTTTGGATCAGCAAGACCAACTGCGCAAAGCTACTGAAAACATGAAGGATTAATCCGAGCATCTATCAATGCAGTCTGAGCCAGAAACACGGGGCATTTGACATGACACGTCAGCAAAGTTCCCTTCAACATGGACACCATCTGAAAGCCACGTTGAATAAGTGCATTCTGAGGAAAACAATCAAAGCAATTATTGAGGGCAGCTGTGGCTCAGGAGGTCAACGTGTCCTCGGGCCGGATGGTCGGACCAGAAACTTCATGGTAGTCTTCGTCGTCATCATGAGGCAAATTGTGAATACAAATAAAAATTGTGGATAAAAGTGTAAACGCAGGAAAAGCTACATTCTGAAACCAATAAAAGTGTTGTTTTTCTTGCTGCTGCGCAACCTATGATGGTACAATTCAATTGAAGTTGTGTTTTGTTATACGAGGTCCCCAGAGAAAATCTTTGAGGTTATCCTGAAAAAAACAATCTTGTCTCTAACATTGGCAATATAAGCGAGGCCAGGCAAGTATATGCTATCAAGAGCACATTTTAGACACAAAGGCTATTCAAAGTGCTTAATAGTATACACATATGTTAGATTTAAAGAATTTAAGAGGGGCAGAAGTAGAATAATTGCATGACCTCATGAAAAACAGTGGGAAACGGTTTTAGGCCTTGATTTAATTAAACGTCTTCAAGTAAAAGTACGTAGATTTGGATACTTTTCCGTACCAAAACACAATAAAATACTGAATAATACATTAAAATGCTCAAAATGACTTTAAAAACCATGCATCGGACCAATGTTTCACTCTGCGACACGATAGTTGGATGCTTGTTAACTTGCTTGGTGTAACTGACTGTAAATTTGAGCGGAATAGATTAGTTTGTGGATGATCGCCTCACAACCGGAGAGTTTCAGTTGCTGGCCGATAGATTAGTGCATCACTAGACATCACATGGGTCGACATGGACAATTATTCAGGAAATATGGGGTTCATCCAAAAGCTGCATCCCAGGGGGCTCAACGTGTTCTTGAAGAGAGCTGCGCTGGACTGGCCACAAGCTCCCGGTTATCCGTGTACTAATGTTGCTCGAGCATCCCCAGAACCTCAAAAACTGTTGTTGGAGTACAGTCGGCGTTCCAACATTGTTTCTTCTTCTTAACCTGAAAGACTATCCAGGGCTCTGAAGGAGCAGTTTTGGAAGAGCTCCCCATCAGGGATCATCCTCATGACTCGGTCTGGCGGTCCAAGTGCAAGTTCAACCCCCTGATCAGTCGTAGTGTTCAAATAAATGCATTTGTTTTGAACCGTTCGATACAAGGCTTTAAGTTCGTCATGCATTACAAAGCGAACAATTAGTTGGAATCATACTATCGCATTTTGAAAATAGAAAACAGCTTAAATTGTGTGAAATATAATATTATCGTGAAGCCACTGCATTCAACAAGGTAACCCACGCGACATAATGTGCTGTCTGACACTCCCACCACGAAAGAAAAACACCCGCCAGACACGTTTGCGCTAGACTAGCTCACCGGGAAAACCAAGAGCAGCACACACGCTACAAACTCTCCCTGCAGCATTAAGGCAGCTATTCCCTACTGATTCAAACCGGGCTAAAGCAATCGACACGGCTACCGGTACATTTAGAGCTACTTTCTAGTAGAAAACACAGGCTTTACAGAGCCCTGTGAGACTACCCCTTTTCAAGCCCAATTCAACCAGACCGTAATTCCTGTTTTGTAAAAGAAAACAAAAGCCCAAATAGATAATCAAATGTCCAAAGCATCCGCTGTTGCCCTGACCACAAACGGCTGGATGTCAAGGGCTACACAAAGCTACCTGACCAACGACACATTACCTCACTGCCGAGAAGGAGATGAAAAGCCACTTTCTTCAGACACGCCCCCTCGAGGGTCACACCACCGAGGATTTGGCCCAAGAGACGACCGAAGTGGTGGTAGTTGGAGCAAGTTAGTGTAACTATTCCTGTAAATACTGACAATGCCAGGAATATAGTTGATGCTGTTAGAGCTGCTGGTCTAGGGCCATAAATAGGATGCTTTTCCCACGTGATTAATCCTGCATCTCAGAAAGCAACGGCAGTGCAGCAGATCTCTCGCCACCCAGAAAAGAGCAGAGAGATTGTGACCTTCTTTCACAGAAGTACAACTGCAGCCAATGTGTGGAAGACAAAAAGGAGTTGATGCAGCTTCCTGTACACAAATGAATCCATCATTGCTCATTTCTATTTACTAACTACAAGGGAAGAAAAGCAATAACATACATGTAAAGGGCCTTTCTAAGCTTTACAATTAGCCTCTTAATTACCCATTCACAAACACAACGATGGTTTCAGAGCTGCAATGCGCGGCTTTGGCCCATCAGGACTTGGGACGTGTTGTTCGGTGTCTTGTTCAAGGACACTTTGCGGACAGGGGGAACCTGGGATCGACACGTCAACCTTGTGATTAAAAATCAACGCGCTTTATCTCCTGGACCACAGCCACCCCACCTATGTGTGTTTGTTGTGTCTTAATGAACATACCTTCTGAATTGAGTGTGATGAGTGTAACATTTTGGCCATTTTGTGCGTGACTGGAATGGCCACCATTAGAAACAGTGTCACTGGCCTCTGAGCCGCTGTCTTGTTCATCCTGACTCTCCTCAGGGCCCGGCACCTTTACCAAGATTGTGTTCTGCCGCTTCCTGGTCACCGTACTGAAAAGAAACACAAAATTGTAATCAGGATGTCTAACATCAAGACGGATCATGGCAGCCGCCACCTTGTATCAGGAATTCAGATTATTTTCACTGCTCAATTGCCTGGACCGAAAAACTGGGGGGCGATATTCCGGGAATGATAAATACAGGGCATTTAGAAATCCAGAATGCACACTTTCTATGCCTTATTGATTTGATGTATTGTAGTGCACAGCAAGCACCACCAGAGGTCAGTCTCTACTGGTGGAACAGGAAGCTGAGCTTAAAAGGGGAGGGGATAACTCACAGTGCATTTAGTCTTTAGACTAGATGGTAAAAATACCAGTGTGTTTTTTTTTTTACCTTTAAAGCTATTGCAACTGCCGTTTGGTCAATTAAAAGACAGGGCTTAGATATGATATTCATGATATTTTGCAACCACTACAACAACAAAAACTCACAGCGTCTGCCAATTTTGGTGAGCTTTGCATTTACCCATGTAATAAGCAGTGTAATTAGGAATAAATATCAAAAGCATTCAGTTTAACATCATAAGTAACGTAAGTTAATGTTTTATGTCTAAACCATTGTCTCATGAATTAGTCTCATGTTCCAAAACAATTCCAAAAGAAAAATTGTTTAATTATGTTGTGCAGGGGCAGTTTTAGAAATTCCACATAGGAACTCAAGGTACCCTTTTCAAAACACTAGAAACAGATTATACTGAGGACTCTCTTTTTACTGACAGCCATAAGCAAGTAATAAATAGTAACCCTAGGATTACATATTTAAATGTCAAAGTCTGTCACTTGTGTTTGAATGTTTCTACAGATTACTCTCAGGCTGAGTGAGTGTTTATCTAATCTCACCTTGCTGCCATTGCTTTGTTCAAGTTTTAACAATAAAAATTGTCTTTCTATCTGAAGAGATATGGAAGTTTCTGTAAAATATAGTGGAGAATGTGTGAGGTAAGGATGCACATATAGTCAATATAGCACACTATACATTTATCAACTCAACAACAGACACTTTTCCCACGAGGCTTCAGTGGGGCTGCATAGCATGACAGAGAGTAGGCTGCAGGAGAAATTGGCATGATCCCTTCACACAGGATTACTTCACTGAGGTGGTTACTGGCATTACAGGTGCATTTAAACAGGACTGCAGATTGACAGATCTGCAGAAATCACTCAGCTATTTTATTTTGTATTCAAAACAGCAAGAAAAGTGACATGTTCGCACACCTGTGTTTTCCAATTTTTAAAAAAACATTGTTTATGTGACACTGTATTGGGAAATATATTCACATTTCTGATGACTAGGCATATAGTGTGAATGTGAGCCACTCACTTGCTTAGCAGATTCTCCAGAGGGGTGTCTTCTTGGTGAGTGCCCTTTGGGTGTTCACTGCTCACGATCACATTTGTTTGTGGAACAACACTAAACGAGAATTTCCAACCACATTGGTGAACTGGCACATACACGCATGCTTTGCAGTTGGTTTTTAGGGAATGTGGTTCTGCTAGCTTTTGTAATGGGACTGAAAATGACCATTTTCTGCTTTATAATTATTATACTCAGAATATAAATCAAACCGCATTTGACTGCACTCTAAGCCTGAAAGGAGACTATTGTGGGCAACACTTTTATCTTACCATCGCACTTTGTTCCAAGTTTGAGTGGCCCCCTGAGGAGACCCTGCGACCATAGGAACCTGGATAGGACTCTTTGCACATGGCACCATGCTGTCTAGTTTGCGTCCAAGGGCTTTGCATGTAGCATCGAGAGAATATAACTTGGATTCAATTCCCTCCAGTCGCTGACTGATTGATGCGGTAAATGAGACCAACAGATTCTGGAAACAATAAGATTTTGAAAGTGTAATTTAAGCAACAAGTAATTTCTTCGTATTTTAAAGATATAAACATATGAGCTATTGGCACAGTTCATTATACTGTTACCTTAATCAAAGATACATCTTGGTTGTTGTTGTTGTTGTTGTTGTTGTTATTATTCTCCTGGCTGCTGCTTAATTTCCTCTTTTTTTTCTGAACCCTTTCTTCATCTTCTTCATGGTTATCCAGGATGTCTGGCATGAATTAAATATAAAGACCCTCAAACCAACACAACAACTTTCTTGTTAGGTCACTATGGGATGCCCAGATTGAAGCTCTGCTCCAATTTAAGCCATATTGATTATCTACATATTAAATTCCCACCGCAAAGTATTAATCAAGCAAATGATATACAGTTATAAAAAACACACTAAAAATACAGGTGGGTGATAATTATTCAAATTGTAACTGAATGAATGTCTATGTGTGATTGTGCCACATGGACCTGGCAATATCTTGTCAAAAAGGCAGAGAATGTAAATATTCACAGAAAGAAAAATTCACTAAACATTGATAAGAATATTAAGTTTTCACATTGTGTCACAAGAATCTTACCTGTCTGGTCATCCGGGTTAAAGTCCTCCACCGTTATTTGCACAATGTCCTCCATCTCTTGTTCAGACATTGTTCACAACTGAAATGAGATAAATGGGAAACTTGGAGAAATTAACAAGAGAGAAAAATATTTATTAACTTCAATTACACACAGAATATCTTTCTGTTGTGTTGCTGCCTCTGTATTAATGGGACATATGCACTTTAAATGTCACTCGCTCTTATATACTGTTCACTCATGGCTTTTTTTAAACATACTTATGCTGATCATTTCCTTTCTTAGATGTACCATTTATATACATCTTTCATGGTATATGTAATGCCATTCTAAATCATTTATACATGCATGAGTTTACTATGATTTTTGATTTCTTGAAAAAGAAAAATAAGCTTATAACATCCACCTTGTGGAATAATAATAAAAACTTGACCTAAAGGTTTATGAAGCACATGTAAGGATGCATTGTAACTGTATAAATCACTTAAACTCTTGACTCAATGTGGAATTACTTTATTATTTAAGTGTACATAAAGCATGTGGCTCGTCTGCTCCAGCGTGAGAGAAACACAGATCCAGACAGGAGGAGTGACAGTTATGTTGTGAGAGGGAAAGGGAGAGTGACGTTAGCATGGTATCCTGAAGAGTTACATCCTCGTCTTCTCCTAGGTTGATGCATCTTTACATGTCATGCATATATGAATACACGGAGTATGTTGTGATCATAAACAACTGACTTGACACCCTCGCATGTTCAGAACAGCTAACATTAGCTCCGTAAGGGCTTGTCGTGCAGGGGGTCGGGGAGGACGTTAAGTTATAGCTGTTTTTGCAAAACCCTGCTTCTCTAAATAGCTGACGTTTCACCATTAAAATATCATGAACACCAGCAACGTATCGGTGGCCCAACTGAGTTAACTGCGTGTACATTGCTAGCGCCACTTTTAATGTTAGCTAACTAGCGTAACAGCTAACTGGGCGGGGGTCTATTTGCGGTTTAATTAAGTTATCGATGGATAAAACGAACCAATGCAATCATAAGGCAAACGTGAACCATTTAACATAGTATAATGCCATGAGTGTACGTTTGTACTGCATTGCCCCGCGAGCTGGCAGATACGCATAGCTAGCTCAAGAGCTAATGCTAGCCAAGTTAGCACAACTCCAAACTCGGATTTGCTGCTAACGTTTAAACCTAAGCGCAGGAACTGTTTCTAAGCTAGCGGGCTGGTTAGCATGCTAGTGGGGCCTAAAGGCCGCCGAAATGTAAAGCTTAATCCTAAACATAACAGTTAAATATGATTTTGAATCCTCTTCTTTCCCCCGCTGTTGGCCGCACGACACATGTACCGTGTAAGAATGGGTTATATTACCGTGTGAATGATGAATTCTCGTGTTGTTTGTGGAGATTCCGATAACGGCGTCGTTCCTCGCGAGAGATGAGACCTTGCCTTCGTTTGCCTTCACATGGACAGCGCCTCATTCAGGGGGAACCCAGCGAGCAGGCTGTCGCTGGAAACAACCACAGTAGGAGGATTTAACACCAACAACTATTTTGACTTATCCGTTTATACACTTCAGCGGCATTGGGATGGTTTATGCTGTAGAGATACTTAATTATTTCAACACGTTTTCTTTAATTTCTGAAAAGAGGTAATTTTATTATTTTGTGTGACTTTAGCCTAATATACTGGGGCCCTTGCATAAATAGTCAATTAGGCAACGAAAATCGCAAAATCGCACTTGCAGGAAGAACCTGTAAATGACCATCCAGTTCATGTTTAGGACCGATATAAACCCTTTTATTTCTACAGTACTTGTTGTAAAAAAGGAAAAGAGACGAGCCAGCCAGGAGTCGAACCTAGAATCTTCTGATCCGTAGTCAGACGCGTTATCCATTGCGCCACTGGCCCGCGCCGTTTATCTTAGATTACCCGGAACAACTTATTTGTGCCCTTTGAACTGAAATAACTCGTTCTAAATGTGCCCTTTGCGCACCTTGAATTTGCACCCTCAGATGCCAGTGGTACTAGAGCAATTATATATCGGAGTAAGTATTTCATAAAAAATAGTAAAGTTTTGGGGACTATGATCATATCATTTATTTAAAATGTATATTGTTAAAGAAAGAAACTAAATCGAAATCAAATAGGAATATCTGTATTCAGTGCCGCTGCTAGCCATTTTAGTGCCCTATGCATAACTCCTTCATGATGAGATAGGAAAGGGCACCCATAGCGAGCTTGGGAAATTGAATGTTTTTTTGGGGGGGGGGATTAAATATATCACTTGTTCTGCCTGTTTTGTCAGATAAAAGGTGTCTACTATTTCTATACTGAAATAATATCGACATTATAATTATTATTACGATGATGATCTTTTGGTTGCCTATTTTTTGGTGCCCCCTCAGGACTTGGTGCCCTACGCATAGCGCGTAGTGCACGTTAATGGGAGCGGCGGCACTGTCTGTATTACACTATTTAAAATATTTCATTACTTAAAAACGTTTTTAAAAAGTATGCTTACCAAAAATGTTGGAAGATATCCCAACAATATTGCGATGCTGATATTTTTTTATGACGGCTCAAATCTTGGTCACATTTTTGATTGCGATATCCCTGCCCGCGAATTGATGTACTTCTTGGTTGTGACAGCCAATCACCTTACCGCCTGTTACCACAATACAACCAGAAAGTGTCCGCTGTAGCCAATCAGCGCTCGTATCGCAACCACGACGTAACCACGACGAAGACTCACGGTAATTGGCGAGAACGCCCAAGTAATATTTTTTTGTCCGCCAACGTTTAGAGAGTTCAACTGCAACTGCAAGATCATGGAGGTCATGGAGGTCACCGAGGTCATGGACAGACTGATTGTCGTCTTCTTATCAAGAAGATTGACAATTCAATAATACTGAACACATTTGCTGCTTGGCAGGAATCTCACTCACTCCTGGATATAAATATTTCTTTTCTTCGAAGGGCACCGCTGTGGGGTAATCCCAACCTCTCACACCACATAGCTGATTCAGTGTTGCGGGGATGGAGGGATAGAGGAATTAAAACAGCTGCTGACTTATACATTAATGATACATTTGCTAGCCTCCAACAACTAAATGATAAATTCAACCTTCCCAAATATAGTTTCTTCAAATTCTTACAAATTAGAGACTGGGTTAAGGAGAAATCTAAAGAAATATTCCCAGATATCCCAAAAGAAACTCCCCTTGAAACCCACCTATGTAACACATTATGCAGATCAACAAAAGGAATAATATCTTCAATATACGGTATCATCAACGGAAAGTCACCTGTTTATGATAAAACATCTACAAAAGGGAAATGGGAAACAGACCTAGGATGTGTCTACGAGGAGGCAGACTGGTATCACCTATTGGAACAGGCACAGACGGTATTAATCTCCACAAAACACAGACAAATTCAATTTAATATATTCCATAGAACATACTACACCCCTTACAGGTTACATAAAATGGACAGCAACATTTCCCCCAGATGTCAGAGATGTAAAGTGACAAACGGTGATCTTCTACACATGCTCTGGAGTTGCCCATTGATAGAAGAACTTTGGAAACGCGCCACTGAATTAACCTCAAGGATAATAGGAATTCAAATTGAACAGGACCCAAAGATATGGATTCTGGGGGACACAAGCTCTATCAATGCAAACTACCATAATAAATACTATATCTTACTTGCGAGCACTGCAGTGAACAAATGTATTCTGATTAACTGGAAATCCGAAAAATCACCATCAATAAGACACTGGATTAATGATCTTGTGTCCTACTGCACACCTGAAAAGATATTATATAATGTGAGAGGGAAGCAGGCAGCCTTTGGAAAAATCTGGGGCCCCTTCATAGATATTCTGCCATCTCTGGACTTGGCTGATCGTGGTGGTGTGAGACCGGCGTCAAATTAAGTCCGCTGCAGATTATTTATTTTTTATTTTGGTTTTATTTTGTTGTGAGTGCTGTATTGGTTTGTGTAGATATAAATGTGTACGGATGGGTGTAGGTAAACTGTGTAGAGACTGTGTAGATGTATAAATGAAAGGAAACAGAGCCATACAAGGGGAGGGGTGGGATGGGGAAAAGTTTGTATATATTTTTGTTTTGTTTTGTCTTGTTTTTGTTGTTGTTTTTGTTGTTTTGTTTTTCTCCTTGTTTTCATCTTATGTTAAAAAAAAACATCATCCTTGTGTGGTGATTTCTACAAGGTTATACAATTGTATATTTTCTTTTTGTAAAATAATATTTTCAGCATAACAAACTGTAAATGCTATTTCACTACAAATATTCTGTAAAAATAATTTTTTGTTAATAAAAAAAAAAATCTTTAAAAAAAAAGAAAAGAAGATTGACAAAGTAACTAAGCTTTTGTAGTTATTATCAATACAAATTATTTGAGATATATTCCCTTCCAATGGTTCAGAAGTATATAGGAGCATAACATGTAAAAAGTTATGTACATGTAAAAAGCCCACAGAGCCAAACTAAGGCCATCATGTGATGATGAAGAAGACAAAGAATATGACAATACGAAAATGTGATTGTCTGTCACTACCAAGAATAAACTTGATTTACAGTTGGCAAGGTTCCACTGGCCTGCTTTCTAAGACATTTGGACCCAGACGTTTTAATTGTTATAGATGTGGGTCAATTGGCAAAAGCTCAGTATGGTACGTTTCCAATACTATTGTGAGATACATAGCTACAGTATATGGTATATATGAATTAAATATTGATTTAACTCCACCTCCGAACACATCTGAACAAAGTAGAAACAAAGTTGAAGCTCTAGAGTCCTAGGTTATTTTTAAAAACTAGTTATGGTAAAATGTTCAATAATGATTGACCTCAGGCTATATCTATCTATGAATATGATGGGCATTTATTTCGCATTAATTTTGTTGGTTTGTATTGTGTTCCTCTTGTAGTTACATGGACTTAATGATTGAGATGTACAGTTTTATATGGTAGCCTAGTAGTTAATGCCAAGTCAAGCATGTCACTTTTCCCCATACTTGTTGTGGTTCCCTTGGTTCCTCTGGTCAGGCGCATCAGTTATTGGGTACAAAGAAGGAACTTCTTTCGCGACGTGACCCTTTAGCTGTCTATAAACCCGACGCAGTCACGTGTCATCTTGGGAGCAGCCAAAAAGGGAACGCTTTGCGGGAGGTGTGCTTTACTCAGTAGTGTCGAAATCTGAACACCAAGACGGCTGCCATGAACCTCCGTGCTGAACAAACGTGTTTCCTTCTGACCACTGTGATATTCCTCCATGTGGCTGCAGACCTCCAGGGTAAGAAGGAGAACACTGAGTGATTTGCACAGTAACGACCAGCATGCAGTTCTTTTAGACGGAGATCCGACTGCACTTTAAATCTGAATAACAAAGACCTGCTGAGGTTACTTAATATCCCGGTCTTCTTTGAATGTATTTCTCTTCGGACTGAATCTGAATATGTTGTTACTTGATGCGTTCTGCTGGCATTTCGTTGCGCCTCATGGCGAAGTGATCTTTGGTCACATTTGCGAGGATGACTATGTCTAAAGGTGAAACGCTCCACCCAAAGAGCAAACGGGGTTGTCCGGTTAAAGTACACACCACTTATTTTGCTGACCTCCTTTTGGGATCAGATTAGGAATGACATTGGGGTTATAAACTAACACCAAACAATGCTGTAAAATACTGTTTGTATCTACTTTTCAGTGGAAACAAGAGCTAAAAACTAACCAACAACCAGACGTTTAGTACATGGAGGATTTATATTTGTCACTTGGATATATTTACCGTAAATTGATCAACTGCTTTACATTACGATGTTGAGCCATTCCTAACATCCTGACAGCTCCAGGAGTGCACACAAAGCTTGGGAGCCTTCGAGGTCAGTATGTGAGTGTAAAGGGGAAGGAGACCGGGGTCCATGCCTACCTGGGTGTCCCATTTGCCAAGCCACCCATAGGCCCTGCTCTGAGACTGGCTGCACCCCAGCCTGTAGAGGGGTGGGAGGGAGTGAGAGACGCCACCCAGCAGCCACCCATGTAAGGCTTTCATGGGCTTCTGTTGTTGGTTGAATAAAACACTTGGAGAAATCACGTCCAGTTCTCGCTGTAAAAAAATGTCTCTTTTTCAGGTGTGTTCAATATAAAAAGATATCTCAAGATATGCTTGAGAAATTTGTTGGTATGATCGTTGAACTCCCAGAGATTTCAGAGGACTGCCTCTACCTCAACATTTACATTCCTGCAAAGAAAGCCGTCGGTACCAAGCTACCAGTAAGTTGCTGCCGGTTTGAAATGATTCTTTGGATAACTTTCAATAGTATTCATGGGGAGTTGGCATGATTGCATTTAGAAGAATCCATAATGGCAATATGATTAACGATGCTCGTTGTAGTGGCCATTTGTACAATAATTCAAAAACGAACATGAATCAAATTGCCACTGACGCACCATGGGTTTGTGGTTTACGCAGCCAAAAGAAAGCATTGTCCATTCAAGATTCAGTTTTTCTGATCATTTATTTAACTAAACAAAACAAGCAAACAATCAAAAGAACAAAGGAACTGCTAATGCTGCCTCTCCTGCGCTAGTAAAAAAAACATAGGCCTACCCAGGTGCATGCTGGTCCTGTACCTGCCTACTCCTACAAATATAAACCTGAATGATTAAATAATACTATTTGTCAATAAAATAACTAAATACTTATATCAAATATATAGCTTCAACACTCCGATTTAGAACCAGACTGCAAATATACTGATGCTCTGTTCAGTTTTTTTCTGATTTAAGTCTTTGTTTAATGTAGTTGGATTGAGATTTTGTATGAGTTCGAAAAGAGAAACAAATTCAAATGGGCTTTTTGTTCTGTGGGAAAGATGAAGGTCTTTTATTGCCTCATCAGGTCATGGTCTGGATCCATGGTGGAGGGTTTACCATTGGGTCAGCTTCAACATATGATGGCTCAGGCCTGGCTGCATACCAGGATGTGGTTGTGGTTCTGATCCAGTACCGCTTGGGACTTCTGGGCTTTCTCAGGTAAAAAGCCTTTAAATTACTCAGCACAGGTCGATTGGACATGCTGGACATTTCACTCTCCTGCTTTTAATTTGATATGTGAACAATCATTCTAAACTCGGTCACTCTTACCAGCTGGTGTAGACTATAATTGTATGCTCTATCCAGCACTGGAGATGAGCACATGTCGGGGAACTTTGGCATGTTGGACCAGGTTCAAGCTCTGAGGTGGATCCAGGAGCACATTCATAACTTTGGAGGAAACCCAGATTTAGTCACCATATTTGGGGAGTCTGCTGGTGGAGTGAGTGTATCCCTCCTGGTAAGGATCAATCTGCAGATAAAGCACTTTAAATCAACAACTATATGTTTGCAATTAGTGCACAGTTATGTCACAGCAGAGTCTCTACTGTCCACAGAACCTTTTATATATATTTGTTCTGCTGCTTGAATCAACAGCTTCTCTCCCCATTGTCGGATGGCCTGGTCCACCGTGCCATTGCTGAGAGTGGCACTGCTGCGATGGATGTACTCCTTGAAAATGAGCCGCTCCCAGTGACGCAGGTTGATTATCAGTGTGTTTATTTTGGTTTGTAAACATCTTTCAGTGCAACATTTAAACTTTGGGTTGAATCCCTCAGATTGTTGCAAATATGTCTGGCTGTAGCGTCGAAAGCACAAAGATGATCGGGGATTGCATGAAAAACATCGGTCTTGACACAATTATTGGTATTGTGGAGGTGAGATATCATACGCAAGACTAATATAGACTGACCTGATGGAATCTGCCTATTTGTATGTTTATTTTAACTACACATATTTATCTCTTTTGTATATTTTCTTCCAAAGACTCAACAATTGAAAATTTCTATAAATGTCGACGGTGTCTTCTTGACAAAACGTGTGGATGAGCTGTTTGGTGCACACGAACTGCTCACGATACCATTCATGACCGGCGTCAATAATGATGAAGGGGGCTGGTTACTGAGTGAGGTAAGTCTGAACGCTATTGAAATCTGTGAATCGAAACATGATTTTGTTTTGCTTTGGCACACGTCTGAAATGTTGTGTGTCTTCCCTTTTTAGTTCTTTGCTCCTCCAAACTGGACGGAGGGAATTGATAAGGAGCACATCACGAACATGCTGAACATGTTCTACCCCAATGTAAGGCAAATGGTGCTCGACTTTACAATCTTGCTTTTGTTTGATTGTGCTCAAACTTCTCTGACGGATGTGTTACTTATATTCTCCAGCCCAAAGACGCGCTCTTCAAGGAATTGTTAACAGCTGATTATATTGGCGCAGGTGAAGATCGTGTGAAAAATAGAGATGGGTTCACTGAGATTATTGGAGACATGATGTTCACCCTTCCAGCCATTAAGGCGGCTAATATTCACAGAGGTATTTTATTTACTCAAGATAATAACTTACCGTCACACACATTCACAACATATGTATTATTGTATCACATTCCTCGATATCCATTCCTCTACTACTAGATGCTGGTGCCCCCACATACCTGTATGAGTATCAGCATACTCTCAAATCCATGCAGACGAAAAGGCCAAGCTTTGTTGGCAGCGACCATGGAGATGAAATCTTTGCTGTATTAGGATTATGCTTCACAACTACCCATATCAAATTATCTGGTAAGTCAATACAAAAAATGGCTTCATCAGTAGGCCTCCAGAGATCTGAGTTTCCTGAGTGCAAAGTGTTTTACCAGATTATCATTATTTTAGAGGGATGCGAAGAGGACGAGGAACAGCTGAGTAGAACCATGATGAGCTACTGGGGAAACTTTGCTCGCACAGGGTAGGAATTCACCCTCATCACAGGTTGTAATTAACATGGAGACAAGACTTGTTTTAACCTGTGCGTGGGCGTGTAGGTCTCCTAATGGTGACGGCCTGGTCCACTGGCCAAAGTATGGAGCAGAAGAAGACTACTTGAGTATTGATTTAAAGGAGCAGGTAACTCGTCAGCACCTGAAGAAGGACAAGATATTCTTCCTGACTCGCACTGTCCCGGAGAAGATCCGACAACACAAGGAGAAGGAGGAGCGCAACGAGCTGTAAAGCCACTGCTCCCCCATTATAATTGTTTTTATTGATTCCATCTTCAACCACAAGAATGATTAATATTGTTATCAATTTGGTCAACTAATGTGATCGATTTTCAAATAGCATCTGAACTTTTAATAAAATGCTGCATTTAAAAGTGGCAGTAGTGAGTCAAAACTTATTTGGAAGAACACTTGTTATCACCACTGTGTATGTTGAAAATCAGTTTGAATATAAAGAAAATCAGTTTGAATCAACGGTTGATAGCCACAGGGAATACTTTTTTTAAATATAAAAAGCCCAAGGGGAACTATGTAGCAGGACACCAAGTCATGAGATACCATCTGTGTTTGGCCAAATATTGGATTCCAATGTCAAATAAAAATAAATTCTGATATGATTTACCTGAGTGTTGTCTGTGAGTCGCTATTGCCCAACAACTCAATTCACAATTCATGCAGATGAACACAAAAAGACAGAATGTGGACCCAGGGTTCATTGAGAGGTCAAACACTTATGTAAGGTGGACATAGTTCTTAACCGACAACAGTACAAAGGGCTGTTGTGTAAAGGGATGCCACATTTATCACATCATGAAAAATACAACTGGCACTGGAAGGAAAGAATACTTTTAAGGTGCTAGTTGAGCAGCAATGGGAGACGCATGCAACAGATTTGACAGTTTTGTATTTTTTTTATTACTGAGTAGAACGCTTAAGCTGAAAAGCTCCCTGAAGTCTGTGAGCAGTTCAATTGGTCAAACTGAATTAATTACCCACAAAATCAGACGTGTCGCATTGGAAAATAGTAGAAAGCAACATTTCATTTTTTCAAATGCAAATCATTAATAAGCCGCGCACAAAGGGCTCACAGATAGAATGTATAACACAGTTCTACTGAAATTGAGGAGGAATTAACAAGTAATACAATAAAATATATAATGCTTTAGCAGACGCTTTGTGTGTGTGCAAATGTTAGTAAAGCTGCTGTCTGATATAAAAGTGCTGGCCAGTGGTTTTAAATGATTCACCAAACTGCTCAGAAAAAGTGCACTTGTAGATGGAAAGCTACCGAGCACCCCGTCAGTCCGAAAGGAGACGAACACTCACTTTATACTTTGAGCCGTTGGTTGGTGTAATGTTTAGCCTGGCCTCAGGTTCAAAATGAATTGGAAAACTGGAGGGAATAGCTTTGAAAGTAGAAAGTCAGGCAAATGTTAGGTCAGCCATTAAAACACAACAAATGCAATACATTTCAACATTTAGACAAGTTTCTGTTTCAGATCATTTTATAAGCACGTGAACTGTTTAACTTTGATTAGCTTATGAAAAGGTGATGTTATATTGCAGTACAATACATCTTTCCACCAACTTACATAATTTCAGGTGGGGTGACAAGAAACGTGTGTTTTATGTAGGACCAGATCATATGCCGATCTCAAGTTCAAAGGGCCCAAACTGGCTGATTTATCTAGTGTTTTCAGTTGATAACACAACATACGACCCTGCCTTCACACAATGTCAGCTGGGATTGGCTCCAGCGCCCCACGACCCTAAAGAAGGCTAAGCGGTTTGGATAATGGAATGGAAAGACAACATACCCTCTTGTCAATGGGGACACACTTGCCCAGTTGTGAAACTCATTCAGTATTTTCCAAAACAAATTGCTAAAATTAATGTAATTTCATACATGTTGTTTATACACATGGATACTTAAGTCCTGATTTTCACTGAGTTGTGGTAAAGAAAGAAACACATGAGAAGTTTTTTTTCTTCCTTTTTTTAAAGCAAAAACAACCAAAAAGCAAGGCATGCTGTTTAATGAGAATAAAACATCCTGTTCAGATAATGGTTATGACTTATGAGTAAGATGTGATTAGATCTAAATAAAAAGCAGCATTCAGTTAAATATGTTTGGCGCTGAACTCAGAATAATGCTTTATAGTAGAATACATTGGGCACCTTATCGTCATCATCAAGTACAGACATGGTTTTAGAATCAGGCACGTAGTTTGATTTATAATAAGCAGTGTGAAATATCATTCCTTTTCTCCTGCAGGGAATAAATAAATAAATAAAGATAGGTTAATGTGACCTGTTTTCATGCTGCACTAGAGGTTGAAGGTCATCCTGAGGTGAGGCGATGAACAGCGACTTGGGGGGGCTTTTAAAGTGCTTGCATGGGAACAGGAGTCTAAGAGTGCTAGACCAGGGGGAACAGAACTCATTTAATTAGACGGTAAAACTCAATGTTTGTGAAATGTACCGATAAGACGTTGAAAAGTGCGTTCATGAGCTCTCGTGGTATGTCATAGCTCATGACTCAAAGGACAGCAGGAGGTGATTTGTTTAAAATGGTTGTTTTTTATACATTGTATTGTGGGTGGGGCGGGGTGGGGTTGGAGGGGGGACACTTAAAATATGGTGCATCAAGATGTCCAGCACTGCATGCTGCACAGCATGGCCTCAAATCGCTCCATATTTGGGGCGTACACGTGAGCTAGGTCGTCCGTCAGCCGACTGTAGAAACTGAAAGACTTCAACTCCAGCCAGATGAAGCCGAAGCGGTCCTCATCAAACAGCACAAAAAGCCCCGGGGTGCGCTCTGGACTTGTGAAGCCATGCCCAGCGATCAGGCCTGTACCGTAGAAGCTGAAATGAAGGCACATCAATACATAAATCACTCATATCAGTGTCACGGGGTTGTAGACTCTGTTATAACAAACAGGTAATGCTTGTGACCAGCAGCAATTCAATTTAACAATTAATGACTGATTTAATTAGTAAATAATGTGTTCCATACAGATTTTTAGTAAGCTCTTGTACAAAAGGCGCAAGTGAACAAGCTCTGTAATCATCCAGGCCGCTCCAGCCCAATCAGGCTTGGTAAATCCCGGTGGCATTCAGCACCGCCCCCAGTCGTCTCTGTGAAAGGACTTTGCCCGTACCTGTTGGGTGCGTAGGTTACCTCAAAGTATGTGGACTGGTTGACCCTTGTGTGGCAATGTTGATGTGAAGGAGATAGTTTGTGATGTGTTGAGTAAGACCATCATTACCCGTTTGTTACTTGGTGGTAATCCATGCTAATATCAGCTATGGCTAGAGAGTCTTGCTAAATTCAATAATTCTGCTATATACAAAGTGCTTGATGAGAGATTCTTTCAGTTTCGGTGAAATTATTTTAGTTGCTCTATCTTTTCTTTTTATTCCTCTTTGACTTATTTGTGGTCGTATTTCTTGATAAACCACGTTAGCTATCAGTCCTAAAGCCTTCAGCACAGACGTCCTTGTGGATTAATTCAGAATAATTTATTTGGGATCTGTGATAGAAACAGTGTTGCATCACAATTATCCACATCCATCTTCAAACATGAGTGAAATCAGTGTATTTTCTTGAAGGGTGATGCCACAGCTTGCAACCAATTGAAAAAAGAAGTATGCAGTTACCTTTCTTTCGCAGATTGCAATTAATTGAGGAAGCCAAAATCAACCTCATATTTTTTTATATTCTTAATTAAATATCCTGATCTTGAAAACGGCAACACAAATACGCACAAGCATTGATTGATGGCTATGAACTTTCAACAACATACAAGCTTATAACAGCTCAGGAACAATAAGCACATGTGTCTAACGTCAGTTAGTGGAACAAAGGTAGCAACAACCAATCCACACGTACTCTGTGAAATGTATACGATATGCACTTTCCATACAGAGTTCTTACCATTTCCTACAGGTGCGAGGGTAGACCTCGTTGCGAGCCATAACTCCTAGGGGCAGGACAAAGGGCTGGGCTTCAGGAAGACCGGTCCTGCTGCTGGGGCCGGGCTGGCAGCAGTCTGAACAGGTCACACGGTCCTCCTCCACCCCTACGCTGGCATCACCACATGGCCCCTCTGCTACACCTCTGGCTGTGGCAGACGTGTCCTTGGCCTGTTGCTGTTCTTCTCTCTGGACTTCTGCATGTATCCCCAGAACCAGCCGGGACAGATCCTCTATGTTGCGCTGGTGCTCCAAGTCTGGGAGGACTACAGGCCGGCTCAGGTCAACATCTAAAGTGAGTTGCCCTGCAGGAACATTGGGGTCTCCCTGCGAGAAGGAGTACAATTATACTCTTTCCGTATAAAATCAACATGAATGATTCATTTGTTGTATGGAAAACATTGCAGCAAGCCAAAGACAAGCACAGCTTCTCAAAATGATTATTCACTAACTCACAGTGAGCTTGGTGGCTCTCGCAGAGGTCCCGTGGAAACTGAACATGACGATCTCCAGGCCGTGACTGCCATAGGTGCCTTTGAAGAGGCCCGGGTCCAGAAGGTCAAAGGGCATCACAGGCGGCAGGTAGATCCTCCGGTATGTCAAGCAGTTACTGTTAAAAGGAGGCCAACAACAATAGTAAACATTTCATTTTGCCACTGTTTAGTGTTTTGATTTCCCTGAAGATCTGCCATAATATGCAACACGATTCATACGATGAACTAGATCAATATTGAGATAAGTGATTAAAATGTTGAGCCACAGCTTTACCTCAGCCAGGGCCATCTGAACTACATGGACACGTTATACATTTACCAACAAGTAGAAATCAAAACTATCTCTCAATTATTCTGGCAATAATTGTTGAAACAATAATGCTGCCTTCACATCAAAAGTATTGTGAATATTCACAACACTTTTGGTGTGAAGGCAGCATAAGAGCTACTGAGGGCGAAAATGTCGATGTCAGCTTTAGAGAAAGTGTGATGTAAGGAAGAGACTCATACTCGTATTGACTAGTATAAATGAACTTCATGAGGATGAGCTCCTGCATGTGCTCATGGAATATTTCTTCAAGTGTCCGTCCCCATTCTTCCTCCAACCACGTCCTGAACTCCTACAAACAAATTAGAGAAATCAGTAGAATGCTGTGAACAGTCCTTCAATTTTGAAGTGAACATAGTACATGGGCTTTTAAAACATAAGCTAGATCAGCGAATAGTTCGAGCAGGTTTCAGGTAGTAACAGTTGTCTCACCTCCTGTCTACCCCCTGGCATGCGGTGGTAATCGGTCTGATTACACTTTGTTGAAAATTCATCCTTCTTCCCAGTCTTGAAATAACAGAATGATGACACATTAAAAGGATAACATACTTCTCCTAAACTGTGTGAACACATATTCCAAAGGATGTAGAGCAGTTCATCTCTTTGGTGCACAGAGAAGTGTGTGTGCTGTGCGAGCGCTCACCTGTATGTCCCCTTTGTGCGGACCCTTGTGTCCGTACATACACTCCACAGCAGTCTTTTCATTCTCCTGCATGTGGATACGGAAGAGCGGCCGTCTTCTCATGGGATCCTCTACACGGGGGTCATGAGGCGGCAAATACATCCAGCCGATGATGAACAGCCCGTCCACCTGAATTAAAAGAAAACTTTGAATAAATAATATTTTTAAATGATCCTAAAATGATATTACTTAGTATCTGCTAAATATTGCTGCATCCTAAATGACATGCAGGAGGCGGTCAACACACTTTACACTGTAGTCATTGTGTCTAATCTGAGTAAATGCAGATGTCTTGATTGAGAAACACTTCTTACCACAACGTTGAGCAATCCCCCATAAGGCCCTATGTCAGGCTGCCATAAGCCCAAGATATGTCTGTATGGGTGGAGCACTGCAACAAGAGCACAATATCACACCATACTTATCAGTTTTAGTAATGCAACGATCGTGTATTACCACAAGCTACTTTGTCCATCGTTACGAACACAGGAGGAGATGTTAAAGCCCAACTTTCTGTTTAATATATGTCAGGGTGGAGTCTATGAGATGTGAACCCAAAGGGAAGAAAGCATGAACCGACCCGCTCTTGTCCACAAGTCCAAACATAATACACAGCACATCAAATAACCTGGTTCCCCGAGCATGAGTGTTGCTCAAGGACACTTCGACATGCAACTATGGGGAGAGCGAGATCGGACCGGGTACCTTGCAGTTACGGGACGACCACTCTCTCCATGAGCTACAGCCGACCCCGACACTTAATATGAAAGCAAACAGCGCCGAGGAGAATTGTCAACATGTTTACCGTTCAAAAGTGATGAGAAACAATGCTGCAGCTGTTTGCTCACAAATTAATAAGAGTCCCACTCACACAACCCCTCATGCAGCAGCCATCCACGTTGAGGCCCATGTACAAACAGCAGGTGTACACGTCTCTATAGTCCATGTGCTCGTAGTCCGGGAGGAGTTTCATAAAGCGCCCAGACTTCACCCGAGGGTTGACACCTGGACAGGCACAACACAGGCATGTGTAGAGCAGCCAGAGACTGAGGCGGGCTCAGCCCAAAGCAGCCCTCTAGTGAATGCAGTAATGTACTCAACTAATCTACTCGAGAGAGCCAACACGTGCCTAGCATGTCTTATGGCAACTGGCATTTCAAAGATAAACTCTATAGCTATGTTGATAAACAACTGAGGAACAGAGAAACAACATTCATTCATATCAGAATAGCAGTTCCTGGGACTGTTTCCTTTTTGCAGCGAACCACAACCATTAGGGTGACCCATCTACACAATATACACAAGACAATATAAAGGGGCAAATGCATTGTGACCTAATGGAGAAGGAATGTACCAAATACTTCATGGGATCTATTCATGGGTGACATGAGAGCTATTCAATCAGCAGTCTAACTCACGTTTAACATAGAGGTCCCGGCTAGATACGCCTCCCACTTCCATCTTCCTCAGATCGTCCTTCATACCAAACTCTGCAGAGAGAAAACACATACATAAGTTCAACATTGCATTTACTTTAAGGCTATTCATAAACAATATTACATGATGTTATTGAGGTGTTTACACATTATAGCCGATCGACACTGAAACGTCAACTGAACAGTGTTATAGGCAGATTAACAAACAGAGCAGTGGAGCAGAACATGTGCTGAGCAGCCAGCTGGAGGTACAGTTCCAAGGTTGAGATTGATAAAAAAAATAAGCAGTATATATTGTTAAGTAGTAGGCTATTTGTGTCGGATACAGGTCATGAGACATATTTGTTCAGACTTGCAATAGTGCATAGACACAACAAAAAGGGGTTTTAAAATAATGCTCCAGGTCCCCAAAAGTGAGGTCACCTGAATCTTATCAGCCCCACAGAATGGCTGACTAATGACAGTCCGAGGCCGTGCTCCGGGTGTTACAGCTGGGTTAACGCTAATGCATGTAATGGTCCAGATCAATAGAAAAGCTTTTAGGGGAACACGTCGAGGAACCAGAGCCCAACACAAATAACCCATCACGGAAAGGAGTCTCGTCGCTTCGTCCCACTTTCCACACCTGCAGCCGCACTTGAACACGTCTCCGCGCTTTAGTTGACATCTTAACGTCACACGTTGTGAATGATCTTTATGTGCAGCAATCACTATATTTACCTTCCATGCACCGCCTTCTCCAGATGGTTTCAGTCTTAAGGATTTGTCTGAATTTCTTGCCTACGAGGGCAACGATTGGTAGTGCGGTTCCGGGGAGCAAGGAGAATATTTCCACTAAAAGCTCCGGCGGTAATTCCGCCAACGATTGCGGGTGCGGAGGTCCGGTGCTCGGGCGATCCAGAGAGCCTCCTCTGTTGACATGAGCGCTGCCATATTCACAAGCGATACTCGGCCCTGCAGCGGCGCCGCCGCGGTCCGGGCCTCCGCCTCCGCCGTCGCCTCGCTTCTGACCCACGATCTGCTCCTCTTCCTCCTCGTCCATGTCGGAATCGCTTCCCTGATCCTGCTGGTTGTGCCGCTGTCGCCGGCGGCACCTCCGCGACTGACCCACTCCGCACAGCCTGGCACAGACCGCCATTCGTAGTCACCAAGCGGGCAACATTACATCACTACAACACATCGATCAGCTGCAGTCTGGCGGAGCTTCGTGAGCATGGGCAGAGACCTCTCTGTCGACGTCACATCAGCGCACGCATTCTGGCCCCTTTCCTCGACTAGTCTTCGTTATACAGTGTCTGTGTGTGTGTGGTGGTGGTCAGTGGCGTCCCTAGGCTAAAAAACCCGGGGCTAAAGCCCCGGATGTTTTTTCATTAGCCCCGAATGTTTTCAACCAAAACAGCGGAGTCAGACTGGCAGCAGGCGCACGTAACAACGCTCGCACTGGCTAAGCCCCGGATGTATCCAAATCCTAGAGACGCGCCTGGGGTGTGTGTGTGGGGGGGGGGGGGGGGGGGCTATATCCATAACACAAACAAGGAGGACCACTATGCGGTATTTTGTGAGACTATGAATAATTGCATAGGACTTTGGCGTGCTCCCCTCTACAATACTACTGTGTGTGATCCTACATGATGTCTGTGTAACAGAATATATAGTCTTGAAGAGTAAAAAAGTGTTGGTTCACAGTATTTGTATTTATTCAATACATTGTGGTGTTCAAAAACTGACCATTGAGATGAAAAGTGCCACAAGGCATAACATTTGTGTTATTCATTAAATTAATGTTTAAAAGCATAAAGAAAACCAAAACAAATTTGGTTTACATTTAACGGCTCAAAAAGTAAAGAATTTCTTAAGTGATTCAGTCTTTTGGGAACTTGTGTGCAGTGCCTTTATCCGTGTGCAGCAGTCCACCTGTATTTAAGCACACTGGGCCTGTTAACCTCTTGCAGGGACACTATCAACAATACTGTTATCAGCAACTGTATCGTTTTAAACCCAATGAATATTCATAATTTATGTAGCACATTCATACAATCAAAATGCTGCATTAGAAATCAATTTGACTTAAGAGCTTCCTGCAGGAAATTAGTAGCCTATATTTGCTCAATTAAATACACAGCAAATATTTTTGCATCATATCGAGTGGATGCCCCCGACACAATATTATCATAGTGTATATCTGTCGAAAAATAAAACATCAGACTAGTGTACTCACCAAATTGAAATAGTTCATTCTTTATTTGCAATACTGGAGCTAGATCTGGCTGCTGGCAGCCATAAAGACCGTGATCTTTGTTAATTATTGGCTGTATGAACAATATCCACGCTTGATATTGTTAAGAAATGACGGGTTTCTCCAAGCGAGTTTCCCCGTCTGAGAGCTCCGTCCAACAAAAATAAGCCGAATTGATGGTTCCAGTTACATAAAAAAATGAAAGAAAAACAAAAGTACAGAAAACACAATACAAAATTGAATCACACTAATAATTACACACAATATATCCCATGGAACAGAGATCCAGTGTCCGGCGTAGATCTGTTACCTGCCCGGTGGTCGGCACAAAGAGATCTCTCCTGATCTTTTGCCTTTTCCAGCTTTGTAAGTTCAAGTCAAAACCCCCTCCCTCCTCTTCTGGTCCATAGATTGGACAATACCTCGTTCTGTTGATCCTGATAACTTTCTCCATGTTGGGTGTTGGTTAACCCAACCCCTATCCACATTCCTGAGCAGTCCTCAGGCCTTAATGCTTCCTCTCATCTTCTCCATTCTCCAGGCTGTATCCTTGCTTACATTAACTTATTTGGTATTTGATGTTTTCTGGATTCCTTCCAGATCACTTAACAGATCCCATAATTATGATTGATACATTTGCATATTATATACAGTGTCATTCATTTGATATCACATAATACCTACAGAGTTATTTATTTGTCTTGACCCTCCAAAGTAACCGCAATCGCAATCGCTATAGGAGCGCCATAAAACCTAGTTTTATTACAACATCTAGCAACAAAATGAGTTAGCAGGCTACTCCATTTATGAGCTCAATAAGTGGCTCCTTAAAGGGTCAGGTTTTAAGGATGTCATGCACATGGTCTTGCCATGAACGCTCCAAGGTAGGGCAGCCACACAGATGGAGCCACTGGCAGGTTCAGTGTTCGAGGGAACAATAAACAACATGGGGATTTGCATCAATTGAGTTTGCCATCTGCCCCTCTCCTAAAGCGAGGTTCTATATAGGTGTTTAAAAAAGAAGTAAATATCAAGAAAACAGTGAAACACCAAATAAAATAGCTGTGAGAGACAAAATGGACAAACCATTAACACATGACCTAAGGCAGCGGTATACATTATAGTACATGATATCATCTCAGTTATATTCAATCACGATCACCTTGTTCTGTTGATATTAACATGACGGATAACATACCAGACTCATTATAGTCAAAAGTAAGGCATAATAAAGAAGTTAAACGTGCTATGACATTATTATTATTACAAGTATTATAACACAGGTTGTGTCACATGGGACCAGTGGTGGGAGAAATATTTTCTAGAGAATTAAAAATACCACTTACAAACTGTAAACATTTCCTCTGCAAGTAAACACTCATATACATTTAAAATATAAATTGAAGTTAGATCAACAAATACAGATTGTGTATAAGGCTGCCATTCATTAACTTAGAGTCCAGTAAAAGGTGGTAAAATGTTTAATATATATACAGATTGTGCGAAAGCTAATCTATTAACGGACTGACAATCCAGCAGTCTAATGACACAATGCTGGTGAGCATTCAGTCAATCAATCAATTTAGTTAAATTTATAACAATTAATATATAAAGCATATGCAGTGTTTTGTATGTATAGACATCACATTTCAAAGTTACTAGTAACTAAAGATCTACAATAAATGTAGTGGAGTAAAAAAGTACAACCTTTTCTTCTGCAACATTATGCTGAGATGGGACAGCTAATGGTAGCATTCAATCTGCCTCAAGGTATTTGCCCGTAGCTGTAAAGAATTGACTTAATTTCGAGATGTTGGTAATCCTTTACAGAGCGAAGCAAATTGACTCCGAGATGTTGATTGGTCAATTGAAGACAATTAATCGACTCACAGGTGACAGGGAGGCAATATAGCTCCATCTTTGAGTGTGGGGAGTGGCCGCCTCACGGCATATGACCATCTAACTATAACATGTTAATAGAATATACAGGACTGTCTCAGAAAATTAGAATATTGTGATAAAGTTCTTTATTTTCTGTAATGCAATTAAAAAAACAAAAATGTCATGCATTCTGGATTCATTACAAATCAACTGAAATATTGCAAGCCTTTTATTCTTTTAATATTGCTGATTATGGCTTACAGCTTAAGAAAACTCTAAAATCCTATCTCATAAAATTTTAATATTTCCTCAGACCAAGTAAAAAAAAAGATTTATAACAGCTGAGTGTTTGTCAAGGCTCAGGAAACCCTTGCAGGTGTTTCGAGTTAATTAGACAATTCAAGTGATTTGTTTAATACCCTACTAGTATACTTTTTCATGATATTCTAATATTTAGAGATAGGATATTTGAGTTTTCTTAAGCTGTAAGCCATAATCAGCAATAAATCAGAATAAAAGGCTTGCAATATTTCAGTTGATTTGTATGAAAATCCAGATGATATTTTTTTGTTTTTTTAATTGCATTACAGAAAATAAAGAACTTCATCACAATATTCTAATTTTCTGAGACAGTCCTGTATACTTCTCAATAATAGTTCTCAGTTATTTGACTGAAAAAGAAAAGGAACGAGCCAGCCAGGAGTCGAACCTAGAATCTTCTGATCCGTAGTCAGACGCGTTATCCATTGCGCCACTGGCCCGCTGTTCATACTGGACTGACCGGAAATTATTTAATTGAAATATCCCACCTAACACTGATCCTATTGGCTTGGAAATCAATCACAGTATCTCTCTGTATTTAACGACATCCCTATTCCAATAATACGTCTCAGGGAGCGATGATCACTTGCTGGGGGCGCTCTTCCTCGTCTCCTGCGCTCGAATCTCCTGTGGGGAAAAGAAATCGAGGAGGCACAATATCGGGAAATAAAAAACAGATACATGTATACGTCCATCATAATTTGACAGCCGCGACATGTGGCAAGGAAATTGCAAAATGTTATAACTAGTAAGCTCATGTTATTCAGGGTGCACGGATAATGTATTGCCATGATGCAACACAAGGAGACGCGACGAAAGTATTAACATGTGTAAGCTATTATGTTGAGTTGCTAACAAAAAATAATGTATCGACAACCCTTCAAGGAATTAAACAAAACATCCCTAGCTTTATATCTTACTAGTTCGTTAAACATTCAAACACAGCCAAGACAAAAAGTGAAATACACATGCCCGAAATACGGATTTTCAAGAGCGTCAACTTTAATTACGCTCGTCAGAGGGCCTATGAAACCGGGTTGCCAGGTATGAAAAAATAAAGTATTTAAATACATATTTCAAAACACATTTTGGGATCCACCTTTCTCTTTTTTAATCATTTCACGTTCCAATAACACACGTTTTTAGTTACTATTTGTATTTGATGGCATAATGTAATATTGTGCTGAATGCGTTGCAGGATACTCTGAGCCGAATGTGGCAACCACAAAGCAAAACAGGAAGTGTGCGCTGGCGGGAACTTCGTAATATGTGAGCGTCTTCAGTTCGCTAGTTGACTTAATTTAATCTAATGTATAGCATCACAATTAGCCAAACGGTCGTCGAGAACGGCAAAAGGTAATTAACCTTTCGTTTTGGCGTTTCATTTCTCACGTTTGGTTCACGTTTCACGTTGGCTGCCGTAACAACACATCCCGTCTCTAACGGAACGTTTCCCAGCCGCTTCTGTCGGTTTGCCCGGAAATCATGAGGGCTGCAATGGACAGGATCGTCATGCTGTCCGATGGGGACAGTACCGCTGAACTTCAGAAGTACCTTTCCTCGCTGACACATGACCAGGTAACGCAACGTTATGTTGTCAACTTGGCGCACCACATGTTATAATCTCATTGATAAAAACTTGAACTAATACAACTCTGGCACTCTCTAATATCTGCTCTTTAGCTAACCACTGTGATAAACAGTGGCTCACTGAAGGGCAAGAATGTCGGTGCCATGATTAAAGGCATATTTAAAGGTAAGCACACAGTGTCAAATGCTGTGAGTGGTATTAAATAGCATTACCTTTATATGACTTGCACAATCATAGCTCATCAAACATGTTTACATAACCTGCCTTGTCTTCTCTTTTTAAGGCTCCCCATCCGATTCCACTGAAGGGTCAAGCCGCAGACTTCTTGTTTATCAACACTGCATCCCTCTGTGTGAGTCTGGGGACCTTCAGACTGAGGTGGCAGCTGATATCATTGGTCTGCTGATGCTGGAGGTATAATCTACGAATAAGAAAAAATGTCTCTTTCGTCAGAGGGAAGTCACAAGTATTGACATATATTTGCACAAATATTCCTGGTAACTGGCAGGATTGTGGTTGCACTGGGCTCCAAATGTCTTTGAATGAGAAGTTAAATAACCAGTCACAGCTAATTGCTCTTTTGAGCGCTATGCACTGCCCAATACTATGAATATGAGTATATGAGACACGGGCGGATCACCATTACCTCAACATAATGCTAAAATATCTTAAAATTGAGAAATTATTACAAACCTAGTGATTTTATAACCACTGTTTTGCGACATGCACACATTCCTCTAAACTGCTACATTTCTCATCTTTTCCTTTTTAATCCAAACACGTTTTTGTTTACAGCATCCTGTATTGAGTTGCGGTCCTATCGGTTTTAGCACATTTTGGATTATAAATATGTCTTAACATACATCCTTTTCTCTTTGTTTGTGTGTCTTATAACCATGTTTGCCTCTTACTTGTTTTACACAGACACAGACACTGCCCGGAGCCTCTCTTGCGAAACTAGCGTCTCTTTTTGTTGAAGCCATTAAGGTGGGGAAAATGGGCAGTGGGAAATCCCTGGAGCTATTCCCTACTGTGCTTACTGCCCTTTCAGCATGTGACACCTTGTCTTATGGCGAAGGTGAGTGCACCTTACTAGCGATGGGAACTTAATAATTTAACTTAATATCAAAAACATCATCATCTTACTTGGTGCTGTGAACTTCAATGTGCAAATTACAATGTGATGATTTTCTGTCTTGTGTGGCTGCTTGTTATTTTATCATAACGTTAGGTGAACTCAGTGGCGAAGAATACAAGAAACAGCTGATCAACAGCCTCTGCTCGAGCAGGTGAGGACATCTCATATTTCAAACTATCTGTACATTTGACATGTATTTATTTAAGCCGTTCTTGAGCATATATGATAATGACGACATGACCGATCCCCCCGATGAAAGAACATATTTTAGTCCAAACCATTTCATATGGATTTTTAAGAATAGTAATAGAAGTTTTGCTTTTATTGTCATGCAGATGGGACCCACAATGTGTCATCCACCTGACAACCATGTTCAGGTAACACCTTTGACATTCTCAGAGACTATTCAACTGTATTAGTTCTTTTCACTTTTTCTTGCTATCATAATGTTTTACAGTGTATAGCAATGTTTTAATCTGCTAATACTAGTTTGTCTGCCTCATTTTAGGGATGTGCCTCTGTCATCAGAGGAGTTGCAGTTTGTGGTGGAGAAAGTAGTGAGGATGTTCACCAAATTGGATCTGCAGGAGATCCCACCACTGGTTTATCAACTGCTGCTTTTATCTGCAAAGGTGTGTGTGTGCATACTTGTGCTTGTGTGCGTGCATGTGTGCATGTGTGTGTGTGTTTGTGTGAACAACAGGTAATCATCTTTCTTCCTTGTTTTAAGTATCTAAATGTCTGCCCTGCACTCTGTCTGATAGGGTTGTAAGAAACAGGTCCTGGATGGAATCATATCGTATTTTAAGAAACAAGATTTCTGCCAGGAGGAGGAGCAGAAACATGGAGAGTGAGTGGCTCATACACTGCAAGTGGAACATACTGTGTTCACTCTGTATCGTAATGCCTACTTTACATGACTGTTTGTGTTTTTCTCACGGTCCCTTGCTTCAGGAGCCTGGATCTAGAGGTCCAGTCCATTCCACAGGACCAGCTGAGGCATGTGGAGGGCACTGCTATCCTCCACATAGTCTTTGCTACACGTCTCGACCACGAACTCGGGAGAGAATTTCTTAAAAGCTTTAAGGTTTTGTACAACTCACCTGTTGGTTATTTTTGTAAATTACTTTTTACAATGAAGAGTATGCCATAAATCTAGAATTGCGTTTCTGCAGACGTCTTATGGGGATCTTTGCCCCTTCAGCGTTGCCCTGTTGCTCTCAGTAGCACGCATCCAGCGTTATGAAGAGCAGGTGAGAAAACGATACATTTTTCTGTCATCGGAGTCTTCTCGATTTGACCTTTTCTGTACATTTATCCTCTCTGGTTTGGTTAGGTGTTTGACCTTTTGAAGGGGGCAATCATCAAGAGCTTCAAGGATGAGCAGCTGCTGCAGGGGTCAAAGTTCCTGCAGGACCTCCTGCCTGGGCACTGCAGTTTGGATCTGATGATACTGGACACAGTCAAGAACAGGTCAGTGTCAGGACAAAGAACTTTGCATGTTTGATATGATGTGCTATTAAATTCACAATTTTATCTTCTCACGTACATCATGAAAACAAAATGGTGGTTGATCATCGACACATAAATTGTACACCTGTGCAGTGTGTTTGGTTGGGATCATGTGACCCAGGGGCTGGTGCAGCTGGGCTTCTTCCTTATGGATACATTCGGACCCAAACCTGGACCATTTGGCAAGACCACAGAAGGGTCTGCTTCTGCTGCCATAGCCCGGACCCCCAATCAGCAGGCATGCAAGCTGGGAGGACAGGTGCTTCTGCAGGGCTTTAAGGTATTTTATTTGAGAGCATCCACAATCTAAATGACTGATAATTGACGAAATCATTGTATTGTTTTCTCACTGGAGGATGTGTGTTTCTTCTACAACAGATGCATGAGCCTATCAGAGGTGAGATACTGGACCAGGTCTTGAATCGATTGGTCACAAAGACGGCCTCACCTGTCAATCATTACTTGGGTAATACAACCTTTTAGATATTAGTCCAAGCTTTCTGCTGAACAAGTTTCTAATCAGTCTAGTTAGAAACTACATTCAGATTTGTTCTTTTCTTTGTTTCTGGATCATCAGATCTTTTCTCTGACATCGTGGTTTCTGCTCCCATGATCCTCTTGGAGTCATCTTCCAAGGTGACAGAGACGTTTGACCACCTGTCATACCTGCCTTTGGCTACGGTTCAGGGTCTACTAAAAGCTATCCAGGTACGCACACACTTACACACACACACACACACATATATTGTCGAGATTGATTTTGTGTAACTATTGTTCTCTGTACTCTCCAGCCCTTGCTCAAAGTTAGCATGTCCTTGAAAGATGCTTTGATTCTAGTTCTCCGCAAGGCCATGTTCTCCAGGTGTGTACTGCTTTGCTTTGAATCACATGAGGTTTATTAGTACAATTTAATTAATCATCACACATTTGATACCTCGACTGTAATTAAAAGTCAGTGTAACACATGAATAAAGATTTCTTCTTCCCTTGTTATTCCCTCCATATGATTCTCTTTAAGCCAACTGGACGGGAGGAAGTCGGCAGTGTCCGGCTTCTTGTTGCTGCTGAAGAACTTCAAAGTGCTGGGCAGCTTGGCCTCCAGCCAGTGCAGCCAGGCAATCTCCTCCAGCCAGGTACAGTTCCAGTTAGACTGTTCTGAGGCGTGTGCAGCAAAGTGGTTGGAAAACATATGTGGTTGGGACAATATGTGCAATTTTGAACATGGTCTGTTGTGAAATGACCGTCTGCCCGAACCCTAAACAGATCCAAGTCGACGTTCACGCTCGCTACAACTCAGCTGCCAATGAAGCGTTCTGTCTGGAGATCCTCAGCAGCCTGCGCCGCTGCCTCAGCCAGCAGGCTGACGTGCGCCTCATGCTCTATGAGGTGAGAGGTCTCTTTTATTTGTGTTAGTTGTTTAATTTAGCTACATGCTGCTACAATTACTAACTATTTCTCATAGCCTTGATAAGCGGGACTTCTTTTACTCCACTTTCTAGCACCTTTCAACTGCAGACAAAATCCTAAAAGAAACCTTTTTAACTTTTAAAGTGTGATTCCTCAGTGCTGCAGAGAACCACGTAGTGTGTATGTGGAAAGATATTGTGTACTGAGTATGCACATTCTGAACTATTTCAGGGTTTCTATGATGTCCTCCGTCGCAACTCTCAACTTGCAAGCTCCATCATGCAGACCCTCTTATCGCAGGTATGTGTGGGAAAATTAGGTGTAGAGCCGGTTTGTCATGTAATGTTAAGATGAGGAGCTGTATGTCATGTCTTTGTATCCTTAGCTGAGGCGATACTACGAGCCTGAACAAGACCTCCTGCCCCCGGTGAAACTGGAACCGTGCATCACAGCTCTCGGAGACCAGGTCTACCTCCAGGAGCCACTGGTACGGTCGGCTTGTAGCACTTCAGTGACGGTTTTTGCTTTGTTAATGTCTCACTCTAATAGCGTTTGTTACATTTCAGGCCCATCTGCTGAGCTGTACTGTACATTGCCTGCTGTGGCTGCAGAACATGCAGCGATCGGCCAATCTCAACACTGACGACAGTGATGAGGAGGAGGACGAAGGGGAGGGATATCAGTCTGAACTACAGACAATCCTAGAGAGCATGACAAGACGCATGATCAAGAGTGAACTGGAGGACTTTGAGCTGGTATGCATTAAAGACAAGTATACATCATACACTGAAACACAGAACTAGATCACGCTCTAGCATGGGCTTCAGAGGTTCGGCTCAGACTTCAACTCTCCCACTTTTTGGTGAGCAGGAGTTACTTTCCCAGAAACTGTATTAGTTTAGTTCAGGTTTAGCCAATACTTTAAGTGTGTAAGTTAAATAAAAACGAGTAGTCTGATTGAAGAAAAAATGGGAATTCGAATAAGATTTGCAAACAAATAAGCATGTCTTGTCAGAATTAATTGCTGAAAGATTTTTGAGTTGAATTTTCCTGCCAGTGTTTCAACCTCCATGCTTATCTCTACCCTTGCCAGATAATGTGCCACTGAAAGCCGTCTGTGTCTGTGTGTGTATGTGTGTGTCAGGATAAGTCAGCTGAGTTCACCACAGGATCAAGTGTTGGGGTTAAGAATAATATCTATGCTGTGCTGGTGATGGGAGTGTATGAGATCCTTATGGAGTACAACTTCATCAAAGCCAACTACAGGTAACAACCACTTCTCTTTGTATAGTCAAGACCTTGTGTAGCTTATTTGTTAAAGTGATGATTTGTGTGCATGCCTCTGTGTGTTGCAGTAAAAGCCGCTTCGAGGAGGTCATGGAGCTGTTTAACCGCTACCACAAACTGGCTGAGATCCTGAAGGAGAAATGTGGAAAGGGTCGAGTGCCTTCAAACAAGAGTCCTCGCAGTTTACTCTCTTTGGGCTTCATATCAACTCTCCTCTCTGTGCTCTTCAGGTAAATTATTTTGGTCGCGATGGTTACTCGGATCACAGTTATACCTACTGTCTCCGTCTGAATATACAGAGCCCATTTTATGAAATTAAATCACAATATAAAACTGCTTTTATAAAGACTGTATTAATCGGGGAAAGCACTTGTTTTATTTAATTCTATTTAATCTATCGAAAGGAGACTCGCAAAAAAACGTGAGCTAAAAGATGGAACTAATATGTTCACTGAATCATGGGTAGTACTGGCAACACCAAAACACAAGAAATACTAGATTGAAACACAACTGGATTGTTTGCTGAAGATATTGCATTTCTTTTGTTTTCTTTTTCAGGGACAGCAGTCAGAGCCGAGAGGAGGCTCTCTCAGTGCTGCGCTCTAGTGGAGAATTTGTGCGCTACGCAGTAAATGTGGCTGTACAGAAGACCCAGCAGCTGGAGGAAACTGGACACACAGATGGACCCGATGGACAGAACACAGACAGAACTTTCCGCTTCCTCTGTGACATGACAAGGTCCAGACCCCTTAGCCTAAATAACAGCATCTATCTCGGCCATGTTTATGGCTTTCTTGTCTGACGTGGTTTGACCAAAGAGAGATCTGTGCTGGCATATTCCAGTGTGCTGATGTGGCGTTACACCAACATCCCGAGTGTCGTGGAGGACGCAGGGAAGAAGGAGAAGCGCTCCAGCCTGTCCCTGCTGTGTCTGGAAGGTCTGCTCAGGATCTTCACAACTTGTCAGCAGCGCTATCCAGACAGGATGGCCCAGCTCCTCTCCACCATGGGTTAGACACGCACAGTTTCCAAACAGGGAGTCCGAACAGCAGGAAGTCATCACGTATTGTGTTTCTTGCAGACATCTCCGAGGACAACGAGCAGCCAGACGACAGCAACATTACAGAGATGAACTTCTTTTACATCAGACAGTTTCAGGTGCACTGACACATCATTCATTTGGTTATTCTCTACGTATTTTAAAGATTACCTCCAAACATTTCTGGTGGAGAGGTGTGAGCCACCCCTATCCATTGTTTCTGTTTCAGAAGCCTGGCTTGAAACGATATTTCACACAATGTTTAACTGGGGTTGATTTATTTATTTCAGAGATCAATGTTTGAAAAGTACTAAGCACTGTTCATGCTCTTTGCCTGTCAACAGAGGGCTCTGTTCACGCAGCTGAGTGGAGGGGAGGAAGAATTTAACAGCAAAGAGGCTCAGCTGCTGGTCAGCATCCTGAGTGTGCTTTCCCGTCAGCTAAAGCCCTCCTCCCAGCAGGTAGCTGGACTCTTCAGTGCACTTCACACAACAAACTCCGTAGCACCTGTTCCACTAACACGTGTCTTCATCTAGTTTGTACAGATGATCACGTGGACTGTGAAAATCTGCAAGGAGACCAGTTTTGGTGAGGGACCGTTGACCTGATCCGTAGGTCCATGTTCAGTACGCTGTGTTCTGAGATCTGTTTGTTTCTCTCATTTAGAGGATGCTGCTTTCTCCAAGGGCCTGCTCTCTCTGCTCTTCAACCTGCATGTTCTCTATAGGAGTCCTGTAAGCCTGTTGCTGGAACTGTGCCAAGACATCCACAGCCAACTCGGAGATATCGATCAGGTACACACAATTACAAAACGCAAGCAATTTTGCATTAAAACTTCACAGCCATTTCATTTTGGCAACATATCCAATCCTGATTTTACTATTGGACATATACATTTTTACATCCTGCAATAATATGTTGCACGTGCCTCCTGGTACCTGGGTCAAAATTAACATGTCACTGTCCACTTTCCTTTCTGTACGGTCAGACTGTGGAGGTGGAAAAACAGTCTCACTTTGCCATCGTCAACATGAAGACAACAACCACAGGAGCGGTGAGTGTCTTACAAGCGGAAGCTTCTGATTTGCTGTGACACCAATGGCTCAGAATCTGTTTGCGCAGTGTGTCCATCATCATCATCACCATCATCATCATCATTTTACTCTCTCGCCCCAGCTGCTGGTCCTGTCTCAGGTTGACAGAGTGCTTGATGAAGTGGACTGGCTGATTGCCAAAAAGAAAAGCCAGACATCATCCGACAAATCAGGTTCTGGTAAGAAGCCTTTTCACACTGATGCTCCGCTGGATTAATGCTGAGAGAGGGGACCAGCGAAGAGATGCATCTCTGTCATGGAATGGTAATGATGTTGCATTCTTGACGTGTAGGCGAGGCCATCCAGACTGCAGGCCGACAGGATCCAATAGAGAAAGCAGTGACCCTGCAACTCGGGACTCTTTTGACGGCTTTAAATGAGCTGGTCCAGACGGCGCTGCTGCCCGGCACCTGCACCATCACACTGCTGAGAGAACTGAGTCGCACATACACTATCCTCACCACGCTGGTCAAATATGTACGCATGTGTCCCCCCCTCTATGATCTCGGACTGAATGTAAAGTTTTTCCAGTGCGACATTCATGTCTTTTCTCCATGTGTTGTTTTAGTACATCCAGGTGTGCGCCAGCCAGCAAGGAGCCCTGCCAACACGCTTTGAGAAGCTGGTGAGTCTGAGGTATCGTTTCTTTTGTTTGAATCTTCTCATACTTCTGATGTCATGCAAATCAAGTGTTTTCTGTGCAGGTCAAACTGTCGGGCTCCCACCTAACGCCACAGTGCTACGCCTTCTTCTCACACGCACAGGTACAGCACGGTTGTAGATTAGTCGCCGCCAAAGCTTCAGGTTTTCAGACAAACAATAATCTCTCATTATGGTTGCGCTAGCACTTGACCTTTTTAGTTATGATTTACGGCAACTTCAGGGTCTCGAGGGAATGTTGATATATATATATATATTTTTTACAATGTGTTATTAGAGTGGAGAATTCAGTGGTGGAGGTGCAGATGACAAGAAGAAAAAGAAAAGAAATGATGTGAATACGGCTCCCTCTGTAAGTAATTTCATCCTATAATTATGTTATAAATGACTTCCACGTTTTGTTTCTCTATCATATCAATAATCACGTAGAGGTGCATTGTAAAACAAAACATGTATTTTATTTCGGAAGGCAAAGCTTCTGCGTGAGACGAAAGCCATCCCCAATGTGATCTTCAGTATTGAGCAGTATGAAAAATACCTCATCACACTCTCAAAGAAATCAAAGGTACGTGTGAACTAGACTGCTCGAGGGAGTTGACAATAAAAACTATAAAGAGAGTTGTAAAACAGACCGTTGAGCAAAAGGCACAAAACTGCGTTATTAATGCGGCCCCTGGTACAGTGTTTCACCAGCGCCCGTGTGTTTGTCCAGGTAAACCTGATGCAGTACATGAAGCTGAGCACCTCAAGAGATTTCCGCATCAACGCTGCCACTCTGGACGCAGCGCTGCAGGAGCAGGATGAGAGTCAGGGGGTGAGTCTCATCCTCTAACTAGCAGCTCCAAAGGTCCACGATGTCTTTCCTCACACAGTCCATGCGGCACAATGTTCCACTGTTTTCCCATGTGATGTTTTGAAGGCATCTGTAGTGCCTTGAACACTCTGCTGGCTGAGGTCTTATAGTCTGTTTCTTCTTTCCATCCTTTCAGACCAATGCGTCGCAGGATGCAGAGGTGACAAAAGAACCCAAACAGAAGAAGAGAAAACAGTGAGCCAAGACTCACTTTGTTGGAATCACACACCTCCAGATCCCTCACGGATCTCGATCTTGACCTAAAGAGCCTCCTGGCTGTCGGGTGTTTGAGCACAGCGCGCTATCTTCCCTTGCTCAGAGAGCCCTCAGTGATGTCGATGATTTGGTACATGTCCAGTGCCTCACCTGCGGAAAGTTGGCACAAGTTTGTTTAACACTTAAGTTGTGTTCACTTCATTTAGTATGTATTTCTAAAGATGTTAGTTGTTCTCAGCGGCCACTTTTAAGAATCACATTAAAGATAGTTGTAAATGCATATAGTAACACTTAAGCTGGCCCTATTTTATCAGTATTTTGATACACAAAGGACAAAGGTGGATCTCTGGTTTCCAATACACACATGCATCCTGAGAGTTTAAGCCTAGCTTTGTGTAAAGTGCTTTAAAATGTATATTTTCTATTTATTTACTTCTGTTGGATGGACTTTTACCAAGGTATCAGGAGTTGAGATGTTGATATGTTCATGTGTTCTAATTTGTAATTAATTCCTATAAATGAATTACTACTTTGTACATCATTTCCGGACTGCTTTTTAATCTTTTCTGGCAAGGCTGTGTAATGCAGTGCAAAGAAATCTGAAATGTCATTTACAATATAAAATGGCATCTGGATATACTTGTTTTCAGACAGATACAATTGATTAATTCATGTTTAAGCTACCTTCAAATGAAACATTATTCAAATACTAATTAATGTACACAAATCTATTTGATACCTGCAGGTATTTGATCCTCAAGTCCCCCTTTATTATATCACACATTTGAAAAGTACATATAACTACTACTACTACGACAGAACAACTCAAATCAATGCTGATGATGGTGGACAGGACTCACCGGGTGGTAGGTTGTATCTGCGCTCCAGACCTGTGGGGTTGGAGGGGGTCACACAGTCCATGGTGACCTCCTTCCTCAGGCACTGGTCAATGTCTACTGCACTGAAGAAAGCTACTGACTGGGGAAGGTCCTTCAAGCCTAACGCGTGGGCAAACACACTCCTGCAGGAGACACAAGCTCACACTCAGGAAAGCTGCACTGTGCATTGCCTATTCCATCACAGAAGCATAAAATACGCAGCAGCGGGCAGACCTCGTCAGCAGGTTTGTGACCTGCAGTGCCAGCGCTGCTCGGTAACGGTCTTCGCTTCGGACGAGGTACCGCACTTCATCGTGGATGCTGATGCAGAAACGGCCATCGATGTCGTGCTCCTCAAAGAGCCACTTCATGGCCACCAGCATCAGATGGAGGTAGTCCACCGCAGAGCTCTGCACCACCCAGTTCACTCTGCTCGTGATAAACTGACATACGGAATATGGCGCCGTCCTAATTTAACGCGTAACCTGTTTGCCGACTTTTGAGAAATGTGCATGTAATTAATTATTTATTTTAAAAACAGTTTGGAATTAGTCAGATTTGTAATCAGTAAAAAGTAAATAAAGACACAAAAGACAATAAACATCTCTTGGAACCAAACCCCCAAATTATACAATTGGGGGGGAAAGTGTTTTGGCTGTTCATGCTTGTCGAATACCTCCATGTTGCCTCACCTCATCCTTAACGGCCCCGGGCTCCAGCGCTCTGCTAATCCTGCATCCGAGAACTGGAGTGGCCGGCTGGGCTGAGTGAGCAATACTCTCCAGCTTGTTGAACATGTCTGACTCCGTACCGCCAGCCCACAAACGTTTGCTGACCATATTCCACCTCTTCCGCCGCGAGCTGAGCGGCATAAAAAGAGTGGAATGAAGGAACAGAGCAACAGACGAAATGGGAGGATATATTGCGACACTAAAAGTGCCTGTCGGTGTCCATGTGATGTTTGACTTGCTCCCTCACCACTGTGAGGCCAGTCTAGTGATCCTCCGCAACTCCTGCAGCGTGACACTTCCGTCGTCTTCCTGCTCCACCTCGATACCCAGTTCATTGATCAGCCACTCGCCCTCCTCTGACAGCTGGTACCTGATGAAATATATAAACACAAACCTGTATGTAGCACTCGAGCTCGATGAACAAAACAACTCTCCACAAACTCAAATATAAGATGGGAACCTGAACACACCTGCGTATGCCCTTTGTCAAGGCGTACATCTGCTTGGCCTTACTGGCGGCTTCTTCCTGACCGAGGCGGTGGTTGAACTGCAGCAGCAGCCTCTCAGCAAAGGGTTGTCCCGCACCATAAATGCGTCCGTAGTTGAACACCTTGGCGTGCTCTCGGCTGATGCCCACGGTGTCGGCGGTGCGGCTGTGCAGGTCGGTGCCCTGACTCTTCTTTCCCTGGAGGGTCATCCAGCCAAACGCCGTACACCCTGACCCCAGCAGAGGCAGAAGATGAGCTCGGGTAACATCAGCTGCTGCTTGTTGAAACTAATACTTCAAACTTCTATAACTATAAAAAAAAAAAAATCTTCTCACCATGCATGCCAGCAAAGTGAGCCTCTCCAAGCACAGCAGCAATCCACAACTCTTGAGAGTCTACATCGGCTCCCACCAGGTGATATCCAGGTGGCACCTGCACCATGGCCTTCAGCTCACTGCCGACCCGGTCCCGCTATGGGCACAAAAGAAAAATCAGTCCATAAAAACAACATTTCTCTCAAGCCGTGCTCTCAGAGTTGCCTTTCTCGTTCTCACCCGCGCATTACTGGCAGTCAGCCACGTTGGCTCCACAGCCCGCCGCGTGACCGTTCCGGCGGTGACCACTTGAGGTAATATGGCACCGTACTGGCCCTCTTCATCAAACTCTTTGTGTCTTTGGGAGACAGAAGGGTTGTTGAATAAACAGCAAGGACTTTCCCCCACTACCCTTCTGATGAACACATGAAGGACAGCTTTGGTATACCAGACAGACCTGCTGACGATACGAGGAAGCTCTCCCTTTCTCAGCCACAGCACCATCTGAGAGCTACAAGGACACAGTGAAATCCTGTATTCATACTCTTGATGACAAACAGATGGATAATTATGGGGGAAACCGAGAGGCACCTTATACGCTTCTGGGCATTCCTCCAGAAGGACACCATTTTGTTGATCTCCAGAGCTCGTGTAGCATTGGTTCCACCATGTCCAGCCCTGAGAGTACCATCCTCCATCTTGGACAGGAAGTCTTTTGAAAAAGGACTGCCAACATTGTTGTGATTGCCATCCTGAAACACACACATTCAGCGACACCATGAAAGAAATTCGATGAAGTGGCAATATGCCAATCATAGTGACTCAGGACGCTTGAGGTAAACAGTGAAACGTCACCTTATGAGGTAATTTGAAAAACCAGCACCCTGGGATATCCACATCGTTGTAGGGACCGACTCCGTGGTGATAATGGCAGTTACTCTCCTCCGGGGCATAATGTGGACCTTGAGACTGTTGTTGACACACAATACAAACTATATTATACAAGTAATAAATGTCAATTTCAGCCCAGTAAAACAAAACATGTGTAGAATAAACCACAACACGCTGCATGTTAGACCAGATAGTGGTGCTCCATATTAACATGGCGATACCAGGAATTAAAACATAGAAGAAGTCATAAAGCACATGCAAATGACTATCTCACTCACTCGTTTTTTCTTACTCTCCCCATTTTTCCTCATTCCGACTCCATTTTCCTCCGTCAGAGTCTCCAAGGAACCAAACTCCTCCACCTTGAGATGAGGGTAGGAAACACACAACTATGTCATGATGTATGTCATCATTCCAAAGCCTCGGAGTAGCACCGGTTAAACACCAGGATGACGCAATGTCCATTACAAAGCGAGCGCATGCACCTTTGCCCACACCGTGCTGTCTGTCCACACCAGGTCCTCTGAAGGGCTGCAGTCCAGATATTCAGGCCGCACTTTGCTGTTCTGCTCACAATACTCTCTGTAAACACTCTCAATAGCTCTGGGGGACGGGACACAACAATGCTCAAATAAACACGTACACATGCTATGTCGAGTAAATAATGAATAGCTCGTGTCTTGATGCTTCAAACTGTGTATTTCCAGTACCTGTGTGGACACACAGGCCTGGTACTTTCCTCCTCAGGTACCAGGTTATCCCTGCGTCCAGGAACCAGGTAGCCCCACCCATGTTGCTCTGTGTAATGCAGGGGGAAACCGTCCCACGTCAGACCCATCAGCTTGGGAGTTACTCTCATCTGCAGACTGATGAGGTTGGCTCCCGGTGACCAGCTGCCCTCCTCAGACATCTTCTCACACAGCTTACGATACCACCTGAAGGCCACAGTAAAGGGGGTGAAGGGTTGACTGACTGGTTATTGGATGGTGGTGCGTTGCTTGGGAGTGACCTTACGTACCCTGGGTGTCCAGGCAGATGTTGCCTTCTCTTGGGAAGTCGACTCACTATTTCCTTCAGCTTCTCCACAGCCAGCCTGCTGGGGGAAAGGCCCGCCATCTCCTCTTCAGCGGGTGGACCTGGGTCTAATATCGCAACACCTCAAACTCAATCTCATCTTGGTTATCTTTCACATTTTTTACAGATTATAACATTGGCATTGTAAATGTGGCTCTCGAGCTATCTGAGCATATACCTTCATCCAAGTCTGGAAGAGGAGCAGCAACTTTTGTTTCCACTGCTTTTTCTAAGTTTTTCTTCTTGCTGGCTACTACTTTCTTCAGTTTAAACTCCTGCACATCCCACTCAAGATCCCAAAGCCAGGGGTCGTCTTTGTATCTTAGGGAAATAAAAACAAAAGTATGTATATAGACATAGCACTTTAAAGCACCTGGCCCTTGGAGTTATGGAATTACACATTATGCTTAAATCTATAATCCTTCTATTCCTCACACGCAAGGCCATATTTAAATAAGATAGATAGATAGATAGATATATACTTTATTAATCCCCAAGGGGAAATTTGTGCTACAGTCAGAAACAGAGTGATGAATAGGTGCTCTTCTCACCTGTCATTCTGCAGCAACTGGCAGGCATCGTCCGCTAGAGTCATCAGGGACTTCTTCATCTCTCTCTGGAGCTCTTCGTAAATGTCCTGAGAATCTTCCAGGTAACGCCCCCAGTTCTGATTGACAGGAAGGTAGCTCACACCCATCTCCAGCATCCCTGCAAACGTCACTGGATGAGGACACCTTATTAAAGATAAAAGAGATGGAATCATTACGCAGCATTGTGTACAAGGCAATGTCATATTGGCTAGTAAATCAATAGATATAAAAAGGAAAGAGAAAATGTTTGTGGGTTGGGATTGACTGACCTCTCCAGGAAGAGTGGAAGCTGCTCTGTGAAGACCTGATGTGTGGCTTCGACATCCATGGCGCAATACTGCATTAACTCCTGAAGGGGTCAGCGAAGCCATTTGTATTTGTCAGTGCTTCATGATGAATGCAAGTCATTTGGAATATTTTAATATACCGCATATAGAAATAAATTTGGCCCATGATACTAGACAACTTGACACAGGATTTGTCATGAACATCTGACCTGGAAGTTGTTCCTGATATCAGTCATGCTGCCCTTCACAAACGTCTCTCTGGCCTCTTTCTGCAGTGCGGGCCCTCCCACGTACAGAGCGTGGACATCCGCCAGGTTATTAATGCTGCTTATATTGACCCAGTCCCAGGAGCCAATCTACACACAAAAACATCACGGGGAGTTTTGCGGATGACAAAAGCCAAGCGACAGACCTCACCAAGAGATACTGACACTTTCAACAAAAGGAAAGCTGCGGCATCACCACAATGAATGCATGTTGTCGCTGAAATGTGGTGGACACAAACCATTGGACCCTCTCTTTTCTGTCCAGCTTTTTTCATGTGTTGCTTGACCTCCTGGAGACCCCTTTTTTTGCCCATCTTATTGGCCATCCACAGTGTGCGCTGGAACCCGGTCAGCCCGGAGATGGCCATGTGAAGGCTCATTGTGTCCATGAAGCGAACCTTAGAACCCTTTAGAGAGGAAGTCACCGTTTTGTTCTGGAGTTTACATACATGACCTTTTTATGTCACACACAGGCAGGTACATTTACTCATGTGACTCATACAACGAGGATCATTACATTATACAATAAAGATACGAACAGAAAGAGGGACAGAGTGCGAGAAAGAAAAGTTAGTTATCAATACTCACCTTGAGCAAGTATTGCTCCTTAATGAAAGATCGGTCAAAACTGACATGATGGCCGACGATGAGCCTCTCCTTCCATTGACCCCCTGGTGGGCGGGCAGAGTTGATAGGTGTCTCCAAAGGGATGAGGTCAGCGAGGGTCAACTGGCTTGACCAGGAGTACCTCTTTTCTATTAGGCGCTTACTGCACCAGGAGTACCTGGAATTGAAGAAAAATATATTCATCTGGAAGATTTTAACGTAACTATTGGAACATTTAAATTGTGTGTACAAACCCATCCTCTGCCTCTTACACAAAACAACTTGACCCATATCACAACACCCCAGTGGAGCGAATCAATCCTGCCAATGAACAGTGTAATGCATTTAGGGGTATTTGCACGATCTTCATATTTCTTGCTTGGTCCTCACCAGTTAGTGGGGGACACCGCTACAGCCAGCGTGGGACACCGTCCCTCTGTTACGCACACCTCCACATCAAACACCAGAGCCGAGTCCTCTGGGAAATCAACCTTCTGACTCTCCCCATTGGGCCCGTAGCGTGTCCATCCAACCTCCCAGCTCCATTCCTTTGGCATGGGAGGGAGATCAGCCAGCTGCAGCTTGGTGGCGGCCTCAAGGTAGGGTAGACTCTGCTTCTGGGCCAAGACACGAAAGTGCTCGTCAATATTATTGCCATACATTTGGGGAAGCTTCAGCTCCACTTCGGGCAACAGTGAAATGTCTTTCCCCCACAGCTGATGTCTCTGCAGGTGCCTAATGCTACGCTCCACGTCCTCGTCTCTGTACTCTGATTGCAGCCCTCGAAAAATCTGGTCGTGGAGGTTCCTTGACAGCATCTGAATGTTAAGGGGGTTCAGGCGGGTCTCTGTGGAGTCCTCGCCCTGAACAGAGTCCGGCTTGGTGGAGTAGAGCAACCGCAGACACCTCCATTTTAGAGAGATGAGAGTCTTCCGCAGAGGACAGGACGACGCTCGCAGCATCACCTCATGAGGACTTCACTCTCGAGCTGGAAGACATAGAGACAACAACATCATGCTCGGACATGATACAGCTTAGCCCCAGTGTGCCTCTCACGAGATAGAGAGAGATATCGAGCTACTGTACCTGCATTATAGATGCAGATATTGAAATACTTGATTTGATCTTAAGTGTAATTTTGCAAGTGCAATATTGTTTAAAGGCGGACATGTTCTTAGTCAAAGAACACAGTTTCAGCTATTTCAATCAGATCATTTTAACTTACTCAAAAAGTTATCAGCCACCTTTAACATTGACAATAGAAATTAGTTGACTGTAAACAGGTGCTGGACTTAACGTCCAAAAGAAGTACAGTTAGGTAGCGTTGCACACACACCTTTTGGTTTGCTTCTTTCAGAATAAGCAAACGTTATCACCAATCGGCGAACGCATGTTTACCAAGAGGTTTTTTTGTAAACAAAACCAAAGCCATTTATTCCTGCACTCTAACGCACTTGCTACATTGGTTCGCTGAACTGTCACTAAAAGCAAAAAAGACACCTCACCTGAATCTGTGTCTTGAGATATAACGTCAAAATTAACAACCACAATTTGTGTAAAATCGCTCCACAACAAACTAGCGTGTGCATTCAGTTAGGTCAATCCACGAGGATGTGAAAACTAAGCAGGACGAAGCGTGAGCGACCCCTAGCGGTCGGGATGACCAATTTTTTTTTGAGGAATACAAACACATGACCGGATAAAACCTTGCAGTTTTTTCTCAAATGAGCAATAGTACGTATCTGTAGTTGTACTTTGACTATAACTAACTATCCCGTTGGGGTACGGATAGCTCGTGGCCGCGTGGCCTAATGGACAAGGCGTCTGACTTCGGATCAGAAGATTGCAGGTTCGAGTCCTGCCGCGGTCGCTCTTTTTAGCCTTATGTTGTTGATTCTGATTTCCGGTAATGAAACATATCGATATGTTTTCAAAACGATTGCTGCCTTAGCTGCACGGGATATTTTCTTTTCCATACATTAAGGTGAGTCCTCTTAACCGTTACATTATTTCACACCCAGCTTCCGGATGTCAAGGTGCATTTTACCTCGTCACTGAGGAGGCAACGTTGGCGTCGGTCTTATTTCACTGCAACACCTGGTTTATTCCATCCGTGTAATACAGCTACGCTCCCCCCCCCCCCAAATGATACTTCGCTTTGCTTTACTCATCTACGACGATGACACCAATGGGCATCACCACGGTACCAATGGGTCTGCCTCCAAATGTATTGTGTTTGTCTGTTTAGTATCAGGTCGGATGATTTCATCCTGTTGTGTGTTGTCGTTGCTTCTTAGACGATGGCGGATGACACGGAGGATGTTGAACTGGACTTTGCTGCTGACGAGCAGGAGAGGGCGCGGAGAAGCGCAGTCATAAGGTGCACTGCAGGAGATTGTTATTGTATACTCAAATCTGTCGTGCACAGGAGATTTTGCTTAATACAAATATTATAATATCCACAGGGATGTCGTTTGACTGCATTATTTCCCACCTTGTTAAAATACGTTTCATTTAAATTACATGAAATGTCTCCAACAAATCTAAAAAGCTTTAATTTGACGAATTATGCTCTCTCATATAGGCCTTCATACGAGACTATTTTTGTTATATTTCTGTTAGTCTATGATTCAGGGGGAGTCTCCTCGCCTCTCAATGTGCAAAGAAGTGTTTATATTTATTTGTGCGTGCTTCATTGGCGTTTCGAGGCTCTTCATCATTTATAATTCTGTGTTTTGATTGCAGACACCCCCTCGCCTCTTTTTTCCACCTGTTCTTCCGGGTGGTTGCAATTGTCGCCTATTTGCTGTGTGACTGGATCAGCGAGAACTTTGCATCATGTTTTGTCCTGATCATCACTCTGCTCTCTTTTGACTTCTGGTCTGTCAAGGTGAGAGGTCAACTGGGTCAGCTGCTAATTCCCCTCACCTCCCCATGCCTCACCCCTTTCTCGCCCTCTTCTGAACTTCAGCACAGTTTCTTTCACCTCACTGTATTTTTGATTACTCACATTCGCCCCGTGTTTCAGAATGTGACCGGCCGGCTGCTGGTCGGTCTGCGTTGGTGGAATCAGATCGACGATGATGGAAAGAGCCTCTGGGTGTTTGAGGCCAAAAAAGTAAGAGATTGTGTGTTATTCTGTGTGTGGGGGAGCATTTTGGGGGGGTATTAAACATGTGGGCCTTGCTATGTGTGTATGCAGGCCTCCCTGGGTAATAACATTGGCACAGAGGCAGAGGCTAGGATATTCTGGCTGGGTCTAATCATCTGTCCACTCATATGGACATTCTTCTTCTTCACCTCCCTCTTCTCCCTGAAGATTAAGTGGCTGGTGAGACACATGTTGCCTGTGTGCACGCTCTGTCGAGGAACATTATGCATGTCTACATCCCTGTTAAATGCATCATGTGTGTGTCTTCCCCCAGTCTCTTGTGGTTGCTAGTATTTCCCTCCAAGTGGCTAATCTCTATGGTTACCTACGCTGCAAGGCGGTGGGAGAGGACGGCCAGTCTGCAGACATCCGCTCTTTCTCGGGGCAGCACCTCCTACAGCGCGTGAGTGACTGACTGCAGCATTTAGCGTTGTCCTGTTAACACATCAGTGGAACATAAACTCACTGACAATGTGTCCTCTTCCAGCCAGACATCATCTTTGGAATACTATGAAGATTGCCTCCTCCTTTACAGACGCTCTCCTGTGTTTGTTTTTTGTGTGAGAGAGAGAAAGAGGGCGAGAAAGAGAAAGGGGGGAGAGGGAGAGAGAGAGATGCCTCATCTCCAAAATTCCCACAAACTACATCTACTTGAATGGATGTATTGTGCTGCTGACTGTTCTCTCCTCATGTTGCCCATATATCAGTCTGGCTATTGTGTCAATAAAAGATGAGTGCATTTTAATTTGTTCCTACTGTCATTGGTTGAACACCACTTATCTGCAAATACATTTGTCATTAATTAATAAAAAAGCAAACTGTTTTCAAGCAGCTCATATTCACAACGTGTTTCTAGACTGAGATGTGCATTACCTGTTAAACACAATGTGGCTTTAAGGAAATGGTTAACTGTCCCTCCTCCAGTGTTTGATTGAAATTGTTACACTTACAAAAGTTTCAACAGGAAATGCTTATGGCACTTTAACGTCATAATTAATTATAGGACTACGAGAACAAAATAAATGCCCATTATAGTTTGATGAAAATGTTGTAAGGAAAGGAGTCAGCTGAGGTGGTTCGGGCATCTGATTCGGACGCCTCCTGGACGCCTCCCGTTAGAGGTTTTCCAGGCACGTCCTATTGGGAGGAGACCCCAGGGAAGACCCAGGACACGCTGGAGAGATTACATCTCCCGGCTGGCCTGGGAACGCCTCGGGATCCCCCAAAATGAGCTGGAAAGTGTTGAGGGCGAGAGGGAAGTCTGGGTCCACCTGCTGGGTCTGCTGCCCCCGCGACCCGACCCCGGAATAAGCGGATGAGAATGGATGGAAAATGTTGTAATGACCTGTAGTACGTCTATGTGTCGTAATCTGTGATTGAATGCACCACATGATGAGTAAGTGAGGAAAAGAATAAGAAGCATACATAAAAAAATGATGTTACTCATATTGATATTAAACATAACGTAACATCTTATGGCAATTAGTCAGTTTAAACATTTTTGTATTGTAGGATTTGTTTTCATCAATGAGAACATTGATTGATTTGCGTGCAGGACATACTGCAGATTACAATCTAATTCAAAGTTATTTGTCATTTCTCTGTGATTCCAAATATAATTTGGGGAAATTGTTTTTTTACACTGACCATGAAGAGCAATACCATTCTAATATCTCCACAACATGTTTCTGCCGATTAATTTTAAGAATATATACTAGTGTCTCTCCCTAAACTGGAAGACAGTGGGAGCTTCACAAAGCTTTCAGATTACTTATCATTAGTAAAAGATCAAATCAGCTCTGTTCATTCAATTTAGATTAAATAGTCAGGGACTCCGAGTGGCCAACACAGTATTGTATATCTGCCAATATTTACTGTAAACAAATGGCTGAACGACTTAATGGGAATTACTTTGATATATTTTCATCTAGTCCGAGTGTCGTTTGCACAAAGTAAAATCTCTCAGAAAACAGATTTGGAGGGAACTGTTCATACCGGTCCTCTTGACCGTGGCCCCTGAGCTTCACATGCAAACGGCTCTGACCTCAAAGATCTTCTATTGATGAGGAATGGTCACTCCTGCTTCCAGCCTGGGAAACCCTGTCAGCGCGCACACAGTAGAGCCGAGAATCAATGTATTGTTCCCACTCTAGATACGCTTACTGCTATACCAAGGCTAGAGCAACTTCCAGTGATAAAACACACATATTAACCAGGAGGTTGATTAATTTGCCTGCCCCCAAACATTGTGTAGGCCCAAGGTGTTGCGGATCTTATTTCAGCTGCGTGTATATATAACAAGGCATCAGAGGGACGTTAGGACCATTCACTTGCTCGTGTAAATCAGGAGATTGCGAACGATTTTTTTCTGAGAAAGAGAGTGCGATTTATAACAAATATATCAGAACTGCACAGGCATAGAGCTGGCTTCTCACTTAGTCTGTAATACTAAAAATATAGCCTATACCTTTGAAATTCTGTTGAAACCATTTGTTTGTTAGATTTTTTTAAAATAGTAATTGACAATCTGGCCCGATTTGAAACCTATTATGTTCAGATATATGTTACTTAGCCTAAAATAATGTGAAATTATCAAAAGCCACGAAAATAGATAGCCTATGGACCTCGATGGGATGCTGGTTTGTCACAAGAGATTCAATAATGAATTATACATTTTTATCAGAGTGCTCCTATAATATCTAAACAAACTGGGCATATGACCCGTTTCTCGAGTATGTCTTGTACATTATTATTATTATCATTGGTAGTAAAGTCGTAACTTTCTAGTGGAAGAAATCCCCAAAAAGCAAGTGAAAAACTTCATGAGTGAGACGTCGCTTTGAACGCGAACTTCTTTGGCTCTGTGATTGGTCCCCGTTCTGGAATGACGTCAGTGAGGGAGCGAGTAGAGGACGCGCGCAGACCCGAGGAGAGGCAGAAGCTGGAGGACCGAGGATGCAACCGGACTCACCTGAGAGCCGCAGCGCGACTCTCTCCAAGGGCCCGATGTAAAGACAAATGAATCTGGAAAATGTGTTACGGCGTTAAGTTGAGGACATTTCTCTCCAGAGTCAACTTCGCTTCTGGAACAGGTAAGAGACGCCGGATGGACATGCACAGTATTTGTACGTATACGACTTCACCTGCTTTGAATCTTCTCATGTCCATAGGATACATACATATATACCTGCTCATACGATGCATGTTTAAGTTTTCTTTTTTTAATGCAAGGTAACATATTTTGTAACCACCACAAACGCCCTTGCGTTTCATTTAAAATGAGGGCATACGTCTTTGGTCCGTAACAGACAAACAAACCCCCTTGCTCTTTAAAGTGACAGAATAATACACCACACTCCTTGGTTTATTATTATGACCTGGAATACATTGCTTTATTGGTTTATGTAATACCGTATGCGGATTATCCTTGAGATGTGAAATATAGCCTACTTCTAGCAGAAGTAGGCCAATCGCAACTCTCATTAAAAGTAGGGATCCGTTGTCCCTTTTGGAGCACTGTCAGAGCCCAGAGCAAATTAAAGCATCTTAACGCCCTGCTCAGTTCACATTTAGCACATTTATTAAAAAGGGGTCAGCTGTTGATCTCGGGGCATCATATCTGCAGCATCAAAGGGCTGTTTCTGTACCTCACATGTCTCAGGTTCATGGTTATTGCACATGTTGTATCTCACCCATCGCTCACACTGACTTTGCATGATCGTCCACTGACATAAAAAAGGCCGAACATATAGTTTATATCATATCAACCTGTAGAAAGTTCTAGAGCATGCATCTGATTTTACAACACGATAAGTCAGGTTGTAACATAGCCGTCCAGCAGCCATTCATTGTGTGTGTAGCGATGTCATTTGAATCGCATGGCAGGCCAGCGGTGAGTCTCAACGTTCCCTTCAACGAGAAACAGCTCGTGCACAAGGAGATCGTCGTGCAGTGTTTCCGAATAGTTTTGTAGAATACAGGCCTGTTATACAAATTATGAGTTTTAAAAATATATATTTTTTCAATGCAACTTAACAGGTGAAATGTGATTTGCTTGTATTTAAAATGGGTCCTTTGCCAGTTTATACGATATATTATTAAAAAACAATCTCCGGAGTTTATTAGAATAAACATTTTACACGCTGTCAATGACGGAATATTATATCCGGTTCGTGATATAAATATATAGTCGAGTGTTAATTGCAAAACATGCTGATGCATAGGCCTCCCACACATATTTATATCCCAGAAATGCAAATATAATGATTATATTGTATTACCTCAGCTGAACGTTATTATTTCATATTTTTGAAGGAGGCTTTTAAAATATATCTAAAGTTAAAATGTAAAGTAAAATTATGGGGCCTTCAACCACTTTATACATCACGACATGCATATTGAACGTGTTGATGCTGAAGCTTCTTCAATAACCAGCTTGATGTGCGTTAGCTTCGATGTTTTAGTTCAACCCTTGTGATCATATCTGTCAGGATGCTGTTATGCTCAGTGGTCCGTAATTTAAAAAAATACTGTAAATGTGTTGTTGTTGTTTTTTAAACATATTATGGGCCAATACTTCTTCATCTTCCTTCTAGATCACGTCAGCATCACGTCGGGCTTCAGCACGAGAGTGTGAGAGGGGGTCTGTTTCTGTCTTTGGTTATCTAGCTGTATGAGTTTTAATTACCTAAAGCTAGATAACCGAAAGTAGAAATGACTTCCGTAACGTTGTGTTCCTTCCACGATGGAGGATCCTCAAGCTTTTACCCCAAAAAGGTAAGAGAAGTGTGTTGGTTTGTGTTTTTTTTAGTTTGGTAAAAAAAATGTTAAACAAGAAATTAGTATAAAACGATCCCCAATGGCCTGTACAAATAATGTGTGAGTTTTAATATAAAGCTTTATAAGTGAGTTTTTTTATACATGCTTTTAGCATATGGCAGATTTATAGACCTTTGAGTTTGCGGCGCCTTTTCTTTGCAGAACAAAATGAAATGTGAATGTATTCATTGCTTTAGCTATATCAGTACTATGACGTGGTCTTTGTCTAAGGAATGTCTTTGAGACAATTGATGTTGAGTTTAATATCGTGTTGTAGTTTTTTTCTTCCATCTCACTTGACTTTATTTCTAGGATTCAGAATGTGGGCTCCTCGTACAAAGGGGCCTCAGTCCTGTAGGGCGGTTCGGGTGCTGTCCATTCAGGTCCACTGCTACATGGTGCTGCATGTTAAGCAGGTCGCTCCGGTGGAGGAGGACAGCACCGACTGAAACAAGAACTCCCAACTTTCTCCATTTCAAGAATTATATTTCATTCTGTGAGAAGAAATGAAAATAATCTAATAATACATGCAGGGAGGTAATATTATGTCACAATAGGTTTTTTCTTCACAGCAGACATTTTGACAGGAAAGGCACAGGTGTTACCAACAACACGAACAATGGCTCTGTTCTTCTTCTACCTAAGTCATGACAGTGTGACAGCGAGCCGTCATGCACAAGACCATGACCCTGAAAGTGAGGCAGCTAAATGGAATTCAGCCATCTTCAATTGTGTTATATTCGCCTGCGTTTTCCCCACCGTGACATGTGACACGTATCTTCTGTGAAAAAAGGCCCATCGCACCTCAGAGTGTTTAATATGATCCCTCATGGAAGTGAAACACCCAGGGAAGCTGGAGTCCTCCAGCATTTCTCTCTGGGATCCCCGGAGGCTCCTGCTTCGGGGCGCACTGGTGGGTTGCCCTGTTATCCCCATCGTCGATGCTCGTATTTTACCGTAGCATACCCTCTTGATCTATCTTTTGCATTTACTGTTTGATTTATTTACTTTAATCTTTTGGAAGACAGTCATTAATTTATTATATATTTAGATTTCAGCGGTGAGACGTTGTTTGTCGAAGAAAGAAAAGGGATACTGCTGCTTTGTCCGGGCACTAATGTCTCCGACTGCTAATAATGTAGTTGAGTGGCGGAGCGCCCGACACACACTCAGTTAAAAAAGACACTTGGCGTCTGTGTTTAAAGCTGTAGCTAATCTCGAGGCCTTTGGGACACATTGTGTCGTGCCTCAATGAGAAGGCCAAGGCCATCCTGGAGGCAGGATCTGAGTTTTTGAACTTGGTACTTCAGCGCTGTGCAGTGCATACGCTCAGCCCGGAGAATGCCACTAAAGCCGAAAGAGCACCAAAGTGAGATGAGTTTTCATTCACTCTCTTAACTACCTACTGCGGTAGAGCTCGCTGTCAAATCGGGCTAATTGCTTCACTTCACAGCGAGATATTGGATATGTGAAAAAGCCGTTGTCCAAGTCTTTTCCTCCATAGCTTCCCCTGTTGGGGCGTGTCCCCTTAAAGAAGGGGAAAAAACACTTGAGGCTTTATTTATAGGATTGTCAAAGGCGTTCTTGTTTCAACCTGCTTATGTGTATCATTCAAATTATTCTTTTTGTGCTTTTATTGTCACACAAATACACACACTCACACACACACAAACACTTCGACAAGGGGGCTGGACGTGGTTGAGCAAAGCTGGCAGGAGATTTAGATGTTTTAATAACTTTATAACCACAACTCAGTGCACATGTAAAGTGTTTCTCGTTCAAAGAAAATGGTGAATTATTGTTTAGTTAATAGTCTGTGTTTAGCTAAACTGCTAACTGAAGTGTGTTTTTCATGTTTTATCCCTCTGTTTTCTCTTTTCCATCTTTTCTTGTTACAGGCTTCCGACTAACGACATTAAATGACCGGGATCGCTGAACAGAACCATCATTAAAGAAAATGAGTTGGTCCGGAATTGCCACCTCCTCCTCCTCCTCCTCCTCTCCCCTGCCCCCTCTTTGCCCAAGAGCCTCTAATGCCATCTGTGCTGCCAACGGGGGGACACTGTGCCCGTGCCAGGAGGCGGACAAAGACCCTTCCGGATCCCTGGAGTATGGGCGCGCTCACAGGAGCCATCTTGGGGAGATGTTGCCGCGACACCTAAAATGGCTGGGCTGGCACACGAGGTGAGCAGCATCACGGTTTTCCGTTGGGTACCGGTGGTGATGGTGGTGGGCAGGAGGTGGGGGAGTGTGTGTGGTTGTTTGATGGGGGATGGGGGCAGGAGGAAGGACGAGGGAAAGAAGACGAGTTTCCCATTTCCTCCCCAGTCACACATGGCCTCCCCCTTTTCTCTTCTATCTTCTGCTTCTGCTAATTAGCAGTTAAGGGGTGATTCTAGGGAGGGGAGGGGGGCGGTGGGTGAGGAAGGGTGGTGGTGGTTGGTGGTGGTGTGGGGGCGGGGGGGGGGGGCTGGATAGCAAACAAAATTAATGAGCTGGCACTGGTTGAAGGAAACCTGCCATCCTCTCTTGTCAGGGTGCCTCTGTACTCCCTGAAGCAAACCAGGCAAAGGGGTACGTCGTGTTTCCACCCGACAAACCTCGTGGATTAATTAATGCAAAACTGCTTTTATTATGAGATTCACATTATGATGTTTCGTACAGTATCTTTGCTTTCTTAATGCGCTAAAGCCCTCAGGTGAATTCTGCCGAGGAGGCGATACTCAGATAATTACTATTTGTGGAATTGCATTCTTGTTTTTATCAGCAGAACCCATACAGTTTAAATTTAGTTTACTTCATGAACAAATGTATTTGGCTCACAAATCAGTTATTTATCTGTTATGAAATTATCTCTGATTATTAGCAGTGTATACTATTCATATAGTGGTATTCAGAACATTTAAAGTTCTTCATGGCCTTTTTTATGGGCTTAAAACGTATATGTTATATCTCATAACGTCTTCAACATTAAGTCCTAAACATTCCATGATTACAACTCTCAGCATATATGCAGTATAACGCGACGACAGCGCTGCACAGATGGTTTATTTGACACACACACGCACAGACTGAAAATGTCAAACATCACTGATGTAAAAATGTCACATCTTTATAAAATCGGAGAAAACAAACAGACAAAACCAACAGTGACGCCCAAATACCAAAGCTCCAAATCTTTACCACTTCCATCCCTGTAACCTCTCTCAAACACACACACACACACACACACACACACACACACACACACACGCTCCTTGTCATGGCGTAGAGCTGCTCTGTAACCCTGGCGGTTCTGGCAGCAACCTGAGGCAGAACAGAGAGTGACACGTGAGCATGTGTGTCCAGGGCCAACATGTGCAGCTGCAGTGCTGCCTGTGTGTTAATGAACAGCGCCGTGCATTTTCACATTATCATTCAGGCGCGCTCTCTCGCTCTCTCCCCTCTCAATAGCTGTTTAGTCCCCCACCCCCGCCTCCGCCCTCCGCAAAGGCCTGCTTTCCCACCATTGTGGGAGCTGGTGCTGCAGCAGGCCTGGGCTGGGGGGCAGGGTGGGAAAGACCCTCCAGACTAGACATGAGCAGATGCCTGAGACATTAGACTGTCGTGCGGATCACCGGGGTCGGGCGAGCCGCTGAGTTTTAATGTGTGAGCAAGTGTATGTGTGTTTGATATGTGTGTAATGGGGGTGGGTGGGGGGAGTGGGGGGGGGGGGAGGGGCAGGCCCTGGAGTGCCACCTGACTGTTCATTAGTCTATTCAGCCTCCTCTGCATGTCTGAAAGGCATGTAGATGCTGTTTTCAGAAGGATCTCACAGCATTCAGACACAATATGCATAGAGACGCTCAGGCCTGCACCCTGTCACACAGTCCATCATTAGAGTCGAGAGAAGGTGTAACGCAATGAGGTTTCACTGCACTACAAAGATGCATTTTCATATTTCTTCACATCGGTGAATCCGACTTGCACACATTTATCTTTGCCCAGTTTACCAGCTGGATATGATTTCCACATATCTGTATCGCTCTCAGGTGGGGAAACAGACAGGCATCACAAGACAGCCAGTAGCGATGTTTCACAGAGAATGATTCAGCCGATGGGTGTGCCTAACAAACTGAATGATGTAACCTGTGGATAATGGTTATTAATGAGCCTCATACTGTACATGTGCCTCCACAAAATATGTAAGGCATGTGCTTCCCACATGTCGAAAGATTATTCCCTCTCTTCATATAAAAGACTCAACGCTGTCGTTATAATTGCATTCGCGCTGCTCATCTGTGATATACAGCGCATCGCTTCAGGCAGGTTTGACAGAAGCAAGAAAGAAAGAAAGCAAGGCGAAGGCGAGAAATTAATCTTGGAGATACAGTAGCTCGCTCCACGCTACGTCTCTCTTGCAGGTCTCCACGGTACGTGAGCGAAAACAGGAGCAGAGGGGGGCGAATGATGAAATTGTGGCTTTCGTAAAGTCAAACTAAACATTGGCTCATCGGGAAAAGGTTAAAGACAGTGGAGACAAATGCATCGGCGTATGTAAAGGAGGCGCCCGAGGCAGGTGGAGCAGCCATGTTTGAGCCGGCAGCGTTCCCTCTGCATCTGCTGAGCGTGTGTTAGCTTGTGCAGTGCCATGCTAAAGCAATTTGCAACCTGCCACAATCTGGGCATGGAGGACTGGTGTGTGTGTGTGTGTAAAGAGTAAGGGGGGAGGTCGGTCTGCAACTGTATTGGAGAGCTGCGGCAGTCGACAGAGACGGCGTGGTCGAAGAGAGGCGGCGACAAAAGCAAATTTGTCAGGAGAATGTCTTCGTCCTCACTCCGCCTGCGAGAAGAGCAGTCATTATTTCTAGGATGTGAAAACACACACGCACACCTGCACGGAGAATATTTATTCCTCTCATGATTACGGCCTGTAATTCTATCTAATTGCAATATGCAGCTTGACATAAAATGAGCGTGAGGGCACAGAATTAAAATGAGCCATCAAGGTGAGCATGTCTGGATTGTGATAGCATGTGATGCCGTTGGTTTTAATCTGCTCTGAAACAAACGGAGGTTTCAATCAAGATGGTCAGAATCCAGAGCGGCTGAACTGTGAGGTCAGCTACTCACTTCAGGAGAATTTAGGATGTGATCGTCCTGGACTATTCCTCTGCACACTTTAGACACAGTTACTTTGATATAAATTCTTCAATACCTCCTTGTACATTACCTAAAAATGGAGAGAAATAATAAATCTCCCCTTTAGAAAATGACTGAATATAGATGATCACTTTCTTTTCTTTTGTCTCTCTTTCCTCTGTTATTCATTTAGAACTGTCTTGATTTTGCTATGTGGGATTTTCAGTGCAAGGAAATTATAATGTGTGACATGATGAAGTGACAGTAGCCGGCGCCCACTTCCAATTCTGTGTGGGTGAAGCAGCGTAGCCATAGTAGCGATAAAATGTTAATACCATATAGCTCCTGGGTTACTCTTCGGATTCTCCTCACTATGTGTGGACACTATTAATGTTTTAACGGCTCGACTGTGATTTATAAAGGATGGCTCAGGGGCCGCCCATAGTCTTGGATGAGGTCCAATGTGGGTCAAGCGGGGCTCATCTGGGGTTTTTAATGCAACTTTGGCCGAGACTAATCTAGCACAAAGCCTGACATTAAGTATCTTAGAGGAAGATGGAGAGAAGTTTCTCCATCCCAGGCTTTTCAGATTACGTCTGTTGGCTGTGGTGTCCCTGAGTAGGGGTCCTGTATGCTCCAATGAAAGTAGAGGAGAATTAGGTGATTGAGCCTTTAATACAGCGGCCCTTTGTAATCATATCAGGAGGAGATGAGGTTCTAGGGTGAGGAGAATCCTTGGTGTGACCTAATTTTTTTATTTAGTTTTACTCTCCTGGTACAATGTGTGAATTTGACACCAGGCGAAAGGGTTAAAAAAAGGAAAAAGTCAAGAAAGTGATCATCCTCATGTCGCCAGATATACGACTCCATCACACAAGTTCAAGTTCATGGGTGCAGCCGCTCTGTCTGTGGCCAGTCGAGGAGTGTTTAGAGAGTCTGTGGCCACCCTGCAGTACCGGAGGAGGAGGTGGTGGTTGGTTGGGTAGATGGGGGGTACATGGCCTTTGACCTCTGTTCGGGTTGCTATGGGAAAGAGGCCGGCCGACTCAGTAATGTACGACTGAAAAGGCCGAACTGTCAGAGCTGTCCAGCAGACGTCAACCCCCCACCACACACACACACACACACACACGCACGCACAGAAAAACACACACTAACTCCAACCCATTCACACATACTCACAGATGGCATGGGCCAGCTTGGGAATGTAAGCTGCGAGAGAAACGCTTTATGTTCATCAGACACCATTATAATTCATCCGGCCTTTATAGTTACACATTACCAGTCTACACCTCTTCTTCAGTGCAGATCGCTATTGTGTTTGACCACTTGTGTCTCATTTTTCAACCTCATCCTACACATCTGAACACCCATTGTGTGTGTGCTGTGGACTTATGGGCTTATAAAACAGCAAATATACCATTGCTGTGGTGAAACAACACTTGTCAGAAAATAAAGGAACTTCTTACATTGCAAAGAAAGAGCTTTGTCTCCTTCCACAAGATCTAGAAATAAATTCAACCACAAAAAAAGGCTTCCCAACTAAAACATAGCTCAAGTCTTTTCAACCAGAATCCATTCTCTGTGGCTCACGCCTCCATTCTTGTGTTATTCTGCTCTCCATTTGTCTGAATAAACTGCATGTATATGCATATAGATAAAATAATCTGTGGCACCAGTTAGGCATATATTTCTGTCTGCTCATTTCAAAAAGGCCAGTATTCGACGTGTAAGTGGCTGCGTGTCAGAGAGGGCATGCAAATCCACTGATTGTAATATGTGCATGTTTCCATGCCCCCTCTGTAAACGTGTGCAAGTGTGTCCTCATTTAAGGTCGCATTCACTCAGGAATAAAAGAGCGCGTATTTGCATACGCTGCATGCTGTCTGCAGAGAGGGAGCAGTCAAAAAAAGATATCAGAGGTGGACAAAGAGAGCGAGGACAAATCCTTCATTGTGGGGATGGTGAGAGAAAAGGCTTGTCTGAATTGGGGAGTGGGTGAAAATTGACAGAGAAAGAGTTTGGGCTGGTTCCCTGTGGGGATAAAAGCCTTAAGATCCCTCCATGCATACAGCCTGGAAATGGGAGAGAAGAATAACATGCAGAGCACAGGGGCCTATTTTGACAGGGCATGAAAGGAAAGTTTGTTTTTCTGAAACACTGCCTACAATTTCTGCAAAACTAAATATCATGCCCAACAACAAATTCCGCTGTTTGTTTGCAGAGGGTTAGGTTTGCAGAATCATTAGCGTGTCTACATATTGCTTCTTAAAACACATCTCCATAGACTCGCATTCATAAGGCAGTCCTTTCATGTGTTGTTTTACCCTGTTGCCTTTTGGTTTTTGTTGTCGTTTTAATCTCTTTTAGAACAAATGTTGCAAGAAAAAATATTTATAAATCCAGCTTTTAATTATTATGAATGTTTTATCTTCTAGTTCTTTACTAAACATATTTTCTTTCAATACTGTCTAATTCTAGAGAAAGTATGTATTGTAGTGAAAAACTACATTCTTTTTTTCTTTCTTTTTTTCTTTCTTGTGAAATATTATTACATGGGTAAGAGTTTACGAAACCAAGTTTGATTCTCATGCTAATTATGATTCCCTCCATTATTTATTCCCAGGATGGGACAGGACCTGCACGCCTTTCTGCTCTCTGGAGGAGATCAGGGACCAAACTCAACGATATGTTGTCATCAGAAACTCTCCCCACGACATGAATTCAAGAGATTACCAGTCTCCCTCCCGAGAAGAGTCGCGCTGCGTTTTAAAGGACTGTAGAAACAAAAGAGCCATTCTCTAAGCCTGAAATGTTTAACTCAAGTCTGTTATTCATGAAAGTTTATTCCAAGATACTGTATTATTTATGAAGTATGTGCAATTTGGCATGTTTATGTTTCTACTTATTTCTCTCTTAATACATTAAGTGCATTTTCATAATGCATGTTTCAATTCATCATTTATTAAATCTTTGTGCTCATATGAAATAGTCATTCATAAAATTGAAGTGCATTACTAAACAAGTTGATTTGTTTTAAGGTGACTGATGACAATGAAATAAAAATAATGGAAATATTATCTCTGTGTTACAGTCGTGTTTTTGAGCAATTAGATTAGGCAGGGAAACAATAGATCATTATACTGCGGGTATGCTAAAGGTTATGTTTTTATATTTTCTTAAAATACATCTTTAATCTTCAAAATAAATGAAAAAACACAAATTTAAAATAGACAATATATTAAGAGTCAAGTCTGCAGGCCCCTTTCTCTCTCTCTCTCTGTTCTGTTTTTAGATTCAAATGGTAATGTGTGTGAGAAAATGTTTGAGTGACCCCACATTAAATTGTAATTAGGAGGAGCAGACACAGCGACGTGTGTTGAATCGTGTGGGAAAAGAAAAGTTAATTGCCCACAAAACTCCACACTATATCAATTATATTCATTCTATGCTGTGAAAAATGTAAATACTAATCTAAAAGAAGTGTTTTATTTTGGAAATGTTTACTTTCAATCCCACATGTATTGTACTGCCCTCGGCCCAGTTTGGATGATTAATCCGGTTTTGGGATTACAGGCCTATCTGGTGTCAGCTGCACCACAATCAGGGTCCGGCTGATCCGGGTCCGGAGTCAAACAACAGATGGACAAGTGCAGGGTCAACAAGAGATTATCGCTGTCTCTTTAGGATATGTCCCAAATTTAGAAAGTTCCTCTCCAATACAATTTAAAATATTTTCTTAAAATGTACAACAATCTTTTTTTCACTTTTTTATTTAAAATGAATATAGTGTATAAGCGTCACTGTCTCGTCATGACATAAATTAAGATAAAACATCAAAACTTCACTGATCACTACTCAGAGCAATGGAAGTACGAGAGCTATTGCATAACGATAAGCAACTTAAAAAACTAGAATACTATACACTACCGTTCACAAGTTTGGGGTCACTTAGAAATGTCTTTATTTTTCAAAGAAAAGCACTGTTTTTTCAATAAAGATAACATTAAATTAATCAAAAATACACACTATACATTGTTAATGTGGTAAATGACTATTCTAGGTGGAAACGTCTGGTTTCTAATGAAATATCTCCATAGGTGTATAGAGGCCCTTTTACAGCAACTATCACTCCAGTGTTCTGATGGTACATTGTGTTTGCTAATCGCCTTAGAAGACTAATATCTGATTAGAAAACCCTTGTGCAATTATGTTAGCACAGCTGAAAACAGTTATGCTGGTGATATAAGCTATACAACTGGCCTTCCTTTGAGCTTGAAGTTTGTAGAACAAAATTAATACTTCAAATATTAATCATTATTTCTAACCTTGTCAATGTCTTGACTATATGTTCCATGAAATGTTCAATTCATTTGATAAATAAAAGTGTGAGTTTTCATGAAAGACACGAAATTGTCTGGGTGACCCCAAACTTTTGAACGGTAGTGTATATATTATATGTTCTACAATCGAATAAATAGAGGATCTATAAACCAAAATATAGGTAAGCTATTGAACACAATAAACACCAAACGGAAAACAGACAAACATATTCACAAACAAGGGGAGGACAGGAGTTGTAATAAAGAACTGAAGGGTTTTAGTTTTTCATTTTTTACACCTGAATCTAAAGTCGCACTCATGTATCAGAGATCCATGCAGGAGTCAGCATGTTTTCAATCCATCATTGCACAGGTTTTGGTGACTGCCCCCCCCCCCTCCCCCCACGCACACACACTCTGGATGGCTGGAAACTAATTAGTGAAATCATCCTCTGTGACGTGTGGTTTGAACGAACGCCTAATGTTTTCAATTGATTTTGTAAAAACTGTTACACTGGTGATTTCTATCAATAAACTTATTTTTATTTGCCCTATATACTCTGCAAGTGTGTTTTTGTTCTGTTTCTTTTTGCAAACACATGTTGGAGAGCTCCCCCATAACCATGTCAGCTTCAGTGTCCTATCGTCTCTCTGCAGAAGTAATCGCTTGAATCTGCTACTTGGGTTGAATATTGCTTCTTGACAAGTGTCTTGAGAGGCTGGTCAGTGACCTGTTGGTGAAGTCCCTGTAAGTCAGCTGGGGGTCAGGGGTCATGATCTGGACAGTCCCCCAGAGGACATTAAACAGGCTGGAGAGACGTGGAGGTCAGGAGTCGTCTGAGCCACAGCCAAAGGTCAAGGGCCGCTAATTAAGTGGCTATTTCCTGCTATTCCCCATTGACCACTGCACTCAGAGAGACAGGCACATGCCAGAAGAAGTCTATTTACAGGAAGTTAATAAAACCTGGTCAAACAAATGTGTTACTGGTCAAACAGATAATATAAGGACTTCCCCACTGAGGATTTGTTACTGAAGGAACGAAGTAACACTTTTAAAATAGCGTTTAGCTTTGATTTAGAGAGAAAACTTTTGAAAATATAGAGCAAATAGAGCCATATCTCTTCTCATCTGACTTTAATTTTTTTAACATGATTTAGACTTTCTTACAAGAGTATGCAAAGTTCAATACTCTCAAATTGAAACTAATTTCCACTTCAGAGGCAACAAGAGAGAGAAACAGAGAGTTAAAGAACCCAAACCTTTTGGAGGGAAAGTCAGAAGAAGCTGTTTATGCCTTTCCAGCCACTGAATGAGCCGATGTGTATATGAACCGTTAGCATAAGAATGGGGATAGGGCCTGTGAACTCCTCTGACTCTGACCTTTCTCCCAAGATGTGAATAGTATCACTCAAGAGCTGCCGGCAGCCTTTCAGTCAGACCTGCGCCTTGCCCTCGCCTAAAACTCCTAATCAGGCTGATTTAATGCATCCTACAAGTCCTTCCTCACCACCCAGCTCACTGCCGCTTCAGAGGAGTCGCTCTGCGTCATTTTGTGGAGGCACACTCACTCCTCACAGCCCGGCCTCTGGGCCCCTGCATTTTGGAAAGTTAGAGGAGCTGGTTTAAAACCACAGGGGGCCCTTTCTCCTCCCAAAGAGTCTGGGTCTCTTTATAATCAATTGGTTCCTCCCCTAAGGAGCTGATGCTTATTCCAAACTATGTTGGATTTCTTAAATAGTTTAAGAAGGGAAATATGAAAGGATAACACATTTTTGAAAAGGATCCAGTGCAATGTCGGCTTCTTTCTGCTGTCAGCTGAAAATGACTGAAAATAAATCAAACATGCATTACATGAAGGAATATGAAGACAAAGAAAGTTATACATTTAGCTAATTGATTACATTTGTTGTCAATGCAGAAGGTAATTTTAGAGCATATATACAGTATATCGTTGTCAAGGGTATAGAGACCAATAAGAAAGGATCTGGAGAAAAACAATTGTATTTAGTGCTGAATTCACAGTGCCAAGGAGAAACTAATCCTGGAACAGTTTTTGTATATATATATACACACACACACATTAATATGAATAGATCAATTTAGTTAGCAACGTTTTAGTTATCCTCTGATCTGGGGTTTAGCCTATATCATGTTAAGATTGATAACATTTACTTTATAATAATATCTCTTTGATATTCCTACAAAAAGTTTGAATACAGCCAGCTTCTTAATTCGCTAATTAATGGTTCCTATATGTATTTTTAAAGTATATGTCAATTATCAAATATAGCCTATATTTATGTTTATTTAAAAGAGTCACTTTGACAGAGTCTAATACTTAATAAACACATGTATTATGTCTTTCTTGTAAGTGGTTGTTTTAGTTCCCTGGGTATTAATTTGCACCTTTTTATTACGAGTTTACATCAGCGTTTACAGCCACAGTGCCTCCCTTGATTGGTGCGTAGCAGCATCAGTGCCGCGTGCAGCGCCTCGCGCCGCAGCTCGTCGGAGCCGGTAACGGTGATGGTCAGCCGGCGTCAGGCACGTTGCTCCGGAGAGTCCGCGGCCGAGCGCCGTGCAGGCTGCGGTCCCGTTCGGCCGGCACATTAACGACTGTCTGCTGGGCTTTGAATGGTGGACGAGGACATTCATTAAAAAATAAAAACATGATAGGATTTATTTTTTATTTTTAAAGTTGACATTTCTGGGTTGTTTAATTACTAATGGTGCAAACACGTGCGATATTTATATAACGAGACGTTCGAGGTTGCAGAATGCACAGGAACCTTTTACACGTAGGAGAGGCCTATGCGAGGTGATATTAGTTCTCTCCACAAATAATCAAGCAGCAGTGTGCCGCGTGCAGTTTACAGCCTTTTGATTGTAGTCATAACCGCACAAACAAAATCTATTTTTATTCACGATCTTTTCTGAATTGATTTTCGTGAGAGTCTTGTAAAGTGCAACACGCTGTCAGAACAATGACAATGTCCATTTGACATAAAGGACGAACTGAATTCACTTTAAAACACGCAAATGAAAAGAAAACAACTTGACGCCCAATTAACAATTCAAATAATAAATTCCTTATTTATTCTTTTAATTAACTAAATTAATACATACTTTTTTATTTCTATTAAACCTAATGCAAATTTAAAGCGCAAAATTAATTACATTTTAAATGTCATCATCCCCACAACCAAATCCAGCTTTTTAAGAAGCTTCCTTACTAATAAGATGGGCGGTTAAAAAAAACAATGAAATCAGTGATAATGAAATCAGTGGATGCAGGCTGAGATTTTATGGAAAAACTGATGAGGGTTTGGAGCAGCAGGCAAAGCAACTGGCATCCAGCACCACAAAAGGCATTTATGTGTTTGTACAGAACACATCTAACCTGATGTGAGGGAGGAGAGGAAGCAGTGTGTGTGTGTGTGTATGTGTGTCTTTTTTATTTTGTCACTGTGCATGTCCATGTCGACAATGTGAGGACAACACTCAAGTGGGACATACTCTGTTGTGACTGCTGCTTTGTCCTGTCCTGTGGCTGTCGTGCCCACCGATCCTTGTGCTTTACATCCAGACTTTAAATTGGCTTTGAATGTAAAATGTCTCCCGAAGAAATGAGCTCTTTTACAAGTATACATTAGAGGGAGAATGACGGAGGACCACAATTAGACAATGAGGACATTTGTTTTGATAACAGAAAAACAGTGATGCACGTCTCGAAGAGTGGAGACAGGAGGGAAAAAAGAGAGTGACAGTGTGTGAGAGGGAGAGGTGAGCCCATCGAGACACATCAGCCCCGTGCGCATGCTCACACGGCGCTCATCAGAGCTTCACACTGTGCCAGTTGGCATTTTTCAAAAAGCCTCATGAGGATGCAGCCGTTTCTTTCTCTCACAAATCTGTCATGACATGCTGGTTAGCTGGGCCGTGATTGGCTGAAGGCGATGTGAATCAGCAGTCAAAGGTGAAAGGTAAAATGGAGCATGGCTGCTTGGAAATGGTGCTCAATGCGACTGAAAGCGGATTCTCTTCATGAATAAACACAAATGATATAGATAACCCACTGCATAGGTAACAAGAGATCCACGTGGATAACACATACAATTGAGTTTTGTTTAAATCCATATTCCTGCCGGATGAGACATGAGCGTATAAATGCAAGGCGATCAAACCGTTTGATTTCACGGTCTTCATACTGTCACAATAATGTCTGACGGTCTCCCTGAGGTCTTTGGGTCCATCGCTGCAGGAATTCAAAGCCACATTCCAACAGGCTGATTTTAGGGTGATTTACCATTCAGCATTCATATGGACACAGGGGACCTGAACCGTGTCTGATGTGTGGCTGCTGTGTTACCCTTTGACCCCAGACTGTCTGGAGGGCCACAGTGACAGAGAGTCAAGGTCAAGGGGAAGGGGGATGGGGATGGGCGTGAGCAGCATCTGATGGATTGAAGGGCTCCCTGTCTGGGAGAGCAGAACCCAGACTGTCCCAGCCGTCGATCTGAGGGGAGACGGTGTCCTGTGTGAACCCCTTTAGATCCCCACGTCCTACGCTGTCTGTTCCCACTCACCTCCGTGGCCCTGGAGGGGGAACCAGGGACTGCTGGTGTCTAGAGAGTGGCGGGGTAATAGTTCCCAGGCTGGGGAGAGACACAAATCTGAATATCACTAATCCTTTTGATGCAGATAAACACACACCGACAGACTTAATTTACCCTTTTTTGATTTACAATGTGTTCTCTCTGTCTCACTTATACTAAGCTTGTATATTTGTCTCTGCAGAGAAGGCCTTCTTGTTCACTTAAACTAGGACAACTGTGATTCTCTGTTAACTCAATGATGCTTTTTGTCCACTTTCTAAACACAACTGTACATTTTATTCTTTAGATCCAATATCTTACATTCATGATATGTATATATATATATATATATATATATATATATATATATATATATATATATATATAATTACAATATAAGACAACATGCAGCATATATTACACCAACCATGAACAGCATGCTACTCTGTAATTGATTACCTTTACAGTTGGACTATGGTCCTAATACTTTGATTCGTATTTATTTGAATTTCATTTTTTATCAATTTATTCACAGATACTAATTAAAATGCCAAAATCTTCAGCACAGTCTATAATCTATATCAATGAATTGTTGAAATATAATTCATTAATTAAATTAATAATCTAATAATGTCATGGATAACATCAGTCACTTGAAAATTTTTCTGCCATAAGTACATTTTTATTTGTGATACTTCGAGAAAACGCTGCTGATCTCCACTAAACGATAAACTCCAGACATGTTGGAAGACATAACAGTATTCTGCTTGAATTATAATTTGTGTCTGATATGTTTCATCCACTCAGAATACAGTTCAAGCACCTGCACAATGGAGCATGAACACCCAAACTACGTGTGTGAAGTTCAAACTTTAAAATGAAGCAACAATAGGAACATATATTTTGACCTGGAGGGGAGTTTTTAAGGGATTTCACATTTTAAACAGCCTTTTGAATGCATGTAAATTATTTACGTCCTTATTGATTTGGTGCATTTAGCCCAACACGGTAGAGTTTTAGTTATTAGGGTGATTGAACAGCTGTTTGAAGCAGAGGCAGCTCCCTCTACAGGTAATAACCCACATGTATTATTTGCCAACTACCATAACCTGCCATGGACACACACACACACACACACACACACACACACACACACACGCACACGGTCACACACTCACACGGTCACAGATATAAGGCCCCCCCAGACCTCCCGGGTGATCCGCAGTGGAGCGTGTAGCCACCTGTCAATCACCAGATCTCGGCCGCCTTAAGAGAGACATTTCGTCTGGGACAACGGCAGCCCGTCCCTCCCCACACATTCTGCCTCCCCTAGCAACCATCGCCGGATGACTGAGAGGCTTTGTCCCCTCACAACGGGAGTCCACCATTGAACCCAGGAGCCCGTAGCAACCAGAATTAGAGGGTGCCAGAAAGGGGTATTTTCTGTGAAACGGGGGTGAAAGCTCTGTTCTTGTCCCCTTCGTCTGGGATTCATATCAGGGTCCTGAATGGCGTCCCCTCCTCCTTTTAAATGCTGGTGTAACGGAGCGTATGAAGGGGCTAGCGGTGAGCGGATAGGATCATGGTTAATCTGCTGTTCCTCTCCACTGTGGTCCGATAGGGACACTTAAGCAGCCTCTGTGGAGAGTTAGTGGCGTGGGGAGGCCTGTGGATACCTGGGAAAGCCGGAGCGAGGAAGTTCATCAGCAAGTTGCAAACAGAAGGGCAGCAAGTGATGGGCAGTTGTGAAAGAGGTAGCCTCGGATCATTTACTCTGAATGTACCAGTAAAACAATAAAAATATACTCGCCTACAAGTAAAAGTATTTCGCTCAAAAACCAGGCCACAAGCCACAGAGGTCAGAAGCTAATACATTATGTCTTATAAGCTTATTTTACATTTGTTTTACGTAAAGCTTTAGATATATCTGTCAGATAAAATCCCCTCTGCAATTAATATACTTAAAAACTGAATAAATTAACTTGCACTGGAATCCAAATTGCTTACTTTTGATACATTCTTCCCTTGAACGGTGCTACAGTTGCATGCAGTATGCATTCGATTAGGAAATGACTACTTCATCAGTACAATTCCCCTCGAACTTTGACCCTGTTTATATTTTGCGGGTCAGAATAGCCAAAAAAGCATGCTGGCTTGCATACAGCATAGTGCCAGTATTTCCTGGTATTGTTCTGAACATGGATATTGAAAGCACAGTTGGGTCCACCGCTGTAAATGCGGACAGGACTGATGTTGGGACTTTATGGCACTTCATTCGTGGCAGTATTGGGCATCAAAAAGACAGTCCAGATCTAAATGGTCAGAGAATTTTGGAAATCAAATGCACCTGCTGAGAAGTGACCTTTAGGGGACACTGACACTGCACAAAACGTGAACAGATTAAGTCTAGAGAGAAAAGAGTGGGGGTTTGAAGGGTTTATTGACTTGTGGTTTCTTTCAATAGGGGCTTTTACTGCTTTCTTTATATGGGAGTGAACACGAACCCCTGAATACTCCTCTAACCGCTGCAGAGCCTCGTAACTGTAAAGGGGAGTTTTACTGCAGAGTGACTGACACCAATGTGTAAACGGTAAAACAATCAAATGAATACGCTGGCAACCTAATCACTCTTAGACATATTACATTGTTTTCTTCAAATAATGGAGAAAAATTAAAAAAACGAAAAGCCGAATAGCCACTGGCAGGTGCTCTGACGTGACCTCCCACGTTGGACTTAGCCCTGCGATGCTCTGTGCATCTTACAACACTCGATTACAAACTAATCTCAACCTACAAACAACATGCAGAGAAAACACGCTTTCCCTGGTATGTTCTTTATCATTAATGAGCGTCTGCGCGGCCCCCTGTATGGGAGTATGTTTTGTGCAGCTCCCATACGCTCTCGTCCCAGACCCTCTTTCCCACCCTCTCTTTCCCCCCGACCTGCCAATCAAAGATCATGATTGAGCCCGGCTGGCAGGCAGTCAGTCATCAGCAATGAAAGTGAGGCCTCATTCTCTGTCTGTCCCTCCCTCTTTTCATGCCCCCTTGCCTCCTCAAGTTTTTCCATCCCACCTTCTCTGTGGCCTCTCTGCTCCCCCGCTATTGGTACAGTTTTGTGTTTTGTGTCAAATCGTTGGTCACTGTCGATCCAAAGGGGGGGAAACGTCTTCAAACATGGCTGTTATGAGGCCATACGGCTCCGTTCCCTCGAACTCACAGAAGACAGCCCTGTATCATTTATAAATAAGAGAGATTTAGTTTTAATAGGCCTCCGGTTTGCCCTGTAAGTGGCTGATGAATAAACATGAGCGGAGTTGGGACGGGAACTGCATGGGGGTAGGATGAGAAGAGGCCCGGTTTGTGTGTGTGTATGTATTTTGGGGGATATTGGGGGCAATGAGGGAGCCTTTCTACCCAGCAGGGCTGCATCTTGTTTAATTGGAGCACTTGTGGCACCATTACCTCCTTTACTCAAACACGTTACTGATGACAAAAGAAAACAGCACTAAGCCTGCCTTTGTTAGCGAGGAGACTGGACGAGGCGATTCCTCGCTGCTACTCATGTGTGGGAATCGTCTGCACTCCCACCATGAACTGCTGCCGGCCTTCGATCAATGAAAAACTCCAGACAGGTGGACAGAAGACTGAGCACGTGGGGATTACACTGCCATGATCAGAAAATGAACAGAAGGACAGAAATGAACTGCATTGTGAAACAACATTTATTTAAAGACATCATGGTCCATTTATTGAAAGACTATTTCTCATGGGATGAAACTACTCCTCCAGATTTCTACCCAGCCAGGTGCAAAGAACAGCACCAATATCCAGTGCATGCATCCACAGGAATGATCTCTTTCAATCAGTTTACATTGATAGACTCCAGCATATGTGTGCAGCCCTGTTGGTGACCTTGACCTTTGCTACTCTTTGACCAGAGGTCCCGATGATGACGCTGGTTTGTTTTTGGTCACACTGCGTCCCGAGAGAGCAATAAGGGTGTGACCTTTAACCTCCACCTGACTCCACGAGAGAGGGGACACTGAAGGGCTTCTAAATGAAGGACACTACTTAATACCTCCTCTTTTAACCCTTGTGTTGCCTTAGGGTCATTTTGACCCGAATTAAATACTAGGATTAATTTGATTAATGTCGGTGTTCTTTCGTAGTCAAACAAACAAAATAAAGTGCCTCACACTAAACTTGGAAAACAATATTAATTCTAATAATTTCTGGAGAGTTTTAATTATTATCCAAATTTGCCCAAAAAGGTAAAATATGTTAGTAAATAAAAAGGTAACAGGAGGTGAAACATTGAATCAGGTCAAAAATGACCCAAAGGGGAGGGAAGGGAATGAGTTGGTCAAATTGAATCAAATAAAAAGAAGGCACCAAGGGTTAATTGGTAAATTGGGATTTTTTTAATCCATTATGTTCTGCAAAATGTATTTATTAAAGTGGTTAACGGTACTCAATTACTACAAAGTCATTATTATAATAATAAATAAATTATACATGATATATTATAAATTAGATAATAATAATTATTTACTGATTCTCAAAAGAACAATACCATCAACAAACTTTTCAAAACAGCATGACATAAATATTAATGTACAAACAGCTTTTCACAGGAATAAGAACAATAACGTGGATGAAAAAATTCTATGACACATTACCGTAACTCTTCTATTTAACATTCATAAGCAGTACATAAACATGTAATAAATGGTTCATAGTGCACCATAATGTGGTATTTATTAATATATTTTTCAGCAACTCCTCCTGTGAGCACCCATAGGTGGAGGCAGGTATAAATATATACTTAATGATGCATAACTCTCATTTCAAAACCTCTCCAGGAAGACACATATAATTATCCATCCAATTTTTTTATGTATCTAATTGAAATGAAAGGAAAAGCAATTATGCATCTAAACTTATAACAATTTAAGCTGACAGCTAAAAGTTGCCCAACAAGGTCTGTGTACTGTCTTTGAATGTGACCTGCAGTCTGTGATGTCACACGGGCAGAAAAAGTGAAAACAAAGTTATGAAAGCTCCTACTGCGGAAAATCCACTGCAAAGTGGTGTTGAAGTAAACATAATACAAAACATGATTTTAAATATTTCTCTCAAACCGACTTAAAGGAACCATTATATGTTCATGGTCATGTTTAAATTAGGTGCATCCCTGCTCTCCTTCTTGTATTGAACTAGAGACAAATCCAGCAGTTTTAATTAAATTGACCCTACATTTTGAAATCTCCAGTAATGCCAATCACACTTAATACCAATGTTTAATTGAATGTCAATTGATTTAAACTGGAATAGATATATTGAGAAGACAGAAAAGACCTTATTTCATTTGCAGATTTGTTTCAATTCAAATCTTTTTTCAAAAAGACACACTATATGAAAAAAGGTTTTGATTGGAGAGAATTAATCATATAAAATGTATATTTATGTCTAGTAGGAACATTAAAAGGAACAAATGGGTGATGTGTGATGAAGACAGATCTAGCGTCAGGTCTGCTCCACAGAGAAATTCGACTCCACTCTGAAAAAAGAACATCACATAATTAGTGAAAAACAAGTTGTGGCTCACAGTGTGTGTTGTCATGGTTTTGATAGCAGTATTGTTTCCTTTGGCCTGAGATTTGGCCTCTCGTTGTTCCTGCATCCTCTATATAACTCTACTGGCTCGATTACACTGACGGATTACCTTTTTCTAATTGTATCATATTTATTTCCACAGTAAACGTGACTTCAAGGTCACTTTGAGGAGCTGTTGTGTGAAATCCCCCCTCTCAACAAACGGCACAGGTGAGCATCCCTCGAGAACACAGCACAGGATGCACGACAGCATTCACAATGGAGTCCACACTGAGTGACGGGACACTGCGGGCCTCTGTGGTAGCATCCAACAGTCAATAGAAATTCCCAACAAAGGGCAGGAACTGCAACGAGTCACATGGGGCCTCCGCAAAATGTGGATCTGCTGCCACCGAGAGGACACTGAATGCAACACCTTCCACAACAAAGGCACGACCTGCATGGCGTGTGTGATTTGAGAATAGCAGAAGTCACGTGAACACTGTTGTCAGACAAACTAAAAGGACACTTACATATCTGTGTTGTGCATGTGGTTGTTGTACTGAAGGATTGGTGGGATGGCCTCTTCTTCATCAGGGAGCTGTGAACAATTACAGTTTTAACATCATGGTTCAGGGCTAGGATGACAACCGCAATTAAACGTATGATGCTATGCGCCCTTGTTAGTGTCATGAAAGGGAAGATGATGAACTGTTTCTTTGTAAATAGAGGTGCAGAGTGACGGAAGTCCCTTCCTAACAGCAAACAGGGGAAGGAACACACAACATATAATTCTTCCGATCAAGAATAGCAAAACAAACTAAAAGTATGTCTACAAATCAATGTATGTTTTTATTTTCATAAGAGGTGTGAACATTGTTAAACTCATTTGAAATAAACCGTTTAACGTTTTTTTTAAGCTTTGTTCCTTCTAAGTATTCCCCGGTTCAAAGAAGGTTGACTGGAGTATTGACGTTCGTGAGTAAAGTGAAATAAGTAAGAATCGAACACACTGCTGACCTGGAAGGACTTCAGAGATACTTTTTTGCAGAACTGAAGAGTGCTTTTCTAAAATTTAGTAAAAAACAGGGAAGATCTGTTTAAGACAAACTGCAAATTACAATTGTGAAAAAATTTCTAAAACTAATTAATTTGCATAGCCAAAGGTGGTTGATAAATATTCATGGGAAAGGGAATCGAGCATGCATTTAGCTCACTCGGGGTTCGGAAAGGGGACAGTATACTTATAAAGAGATTTGTTTTAATCAAAACCAATAGTTGAAAACCGCTGGGGCTATAAGTTGGATTTGCTTTGCACTTTACGACATCCCCACTTTTTGAGTCAAGATGGAATCCGATTCTTATTTAAAGGTCAAACAGCCTTTGAAAAGGGTGGCAATCTGCAAATAACAGTCAGAAATAAATACATTAGAGGAAGGCAAATTGGGCAGAGATTTGAAAGTGAGCCCTTAAGCCTGGATTTAAACATTTTTGTTTAGCAAGAGAACAAATGTATCCGGAGAAGTCATGGGTAGCGACAGGTTTTAAACGGAGGAACGGAGGGGTTTAAAACTTTAAAAGTTCAAGTCGTAAACCTGACAGGAATGATTGAATAGATTCTGGAAACGGTCAGCAATTGCATTTGATAGTGCCTAATCAGAATATTCATACTTGCAAACGTCTTCAAACTTAATTTGCAAATTAAGTTTAATGACCAAGTTCTTTTTATAATTAAAGGGGTAATCTAGAAAGACTGAGAATTGACACAGAAGTACATGCCACACATAGTATGCCATTCCTGAAACAGACTACTGGTACGGATCACAAGACTAAGCGAGTCGAAGTGAGGACTCACATAGCGTATAGATCACTAAGTGTGGACTATGACTATGGTGAATTAGATCAATGCAAGACATGTAGAATGGCATCATAATCGAAACCATCATAAGTAGTCTATATTAGCTCGATTGATAGATACAAGCAGCAATGATACAGTAGCCATAGGAAAATATAGACTAGTCGCTGCTTCTTTGGAATGCAGGGATGGAACTGAATTCTTAGAATCAGGATGACTACTTCATGATTCAGAAGTGGAACTTCATAGACACTTGAAGATACTTGATATACGCATCAGGAGGACAAGGCGTCGAGACACTGATGCAGGCTGGACTCAATGTACTAGGTAAGCTCAGGTAATAAGACTACACGTAGCGGTTGAGTTGAATACAAGGACGGACTTGAAACGGAGACCATAGGATTAAAGCGTAAGACTGTATAGCTCATGAAGGGCTTGACAGCAATCGTTGTCATACATCAGAGATATACGATGTTCAACACAGATGGACGACTAATCGAGTCAACATGGAACATCGAGTTTGAGTAGCCTAATGTCTAGAGTTCAGTAACGTCGGTGTGCGTAATGATAGAATCCTACTAGTTGTCCTCAAAATTGATTAGAATCTTAATAGCTGTCAGATTAAATAACTTAAAATTACATAGTAATGACTCATCAAGTATACACTGATTCGTGTACATTTATAGAGATTAAGTATAAAGGAATTGTATTGGTCTCATAAAGCGAATGAGACATTAAACTGATCAATAAATAGCAGTATCAAAAATTTACATGAACTGATGAATGAGTAAGTATTTACCTCAGATATACTTAGTCATGAATCCATCTCAAAGAATCTCATTGAGACCCATTGAACTACAGTAATTAAGTCACCTCTCATATGTATGCGAGACCTGTCAAGTACTGATGTACTATTTCAGAGTATAAGAATGTTACATGAACGTAACTGATCTGATTGGACAGTAGTTAACCTGTTAATTCATAGAAACTAAGTTATTTGACATCTATAAGTAGATTTAGTCTGGATCTATATCCTAATTAGATTTTACATTCACGCATTGCTGCATGTAAAGTCATATTTCTAAGTCGTGATTTATGATAAAATCATTAGATGCTTGGGATAATGTTAGGAATCTTGATATGAACAGAATACACTTTGATTTTGAACTAACTTAGATCTTGTACTTCAGATGCTAGTGACTGCAGATAGAATACAAGTAGCTTAAGACAAAGAGTCTAATATAGTGTTTCTTATAACAGTTTAAATTGCAGACTGAATGCAAAAGTATGGTAATGCTAGTAGTGAGAATCAATGACTTTCTGAAGATGTTATTTTAGAGCGTAAATCATGTAATAACAGCAAACCGTCGATTCTATGAGTCATTCTAAGTGTCTTTGATGTTAACTGAATTTAAACAATTTACGTATTTCTGCATACAGTGATGTAAGAAGTAAATAGAATCTGTTCTATCATTGATTAAATTTACTAACGTTTATGAAATCCATCTAACTTGTAAGTAATTCTTAAACATTGAATTTTAATGAGATTATTATAGCTTTATACAATGTCGAGATCCATGTATTATAACAGATCTCCAGTTATGTTCAACGAGACTGTAAGAATGTGAAGTGCATACTGGAAGTCTGCATGAAACTACAACTTATTCTGAATGACTAGAGTATCGTACGTTTGTCCGTACAGAAGGACCTCAAGATGAACTTGTCCGGTATTTATGAGTGACTGTAATCATGAATGATAGTACATGCAAGTCGAATATACTAGTGTTGATGTTCAATACTATCGTACATAGGACTTCTCGATCGCAGCTAGGTAAATCTGTGATGCTACTCCTTGATATTTGCTTAGGCCGAATGATTCGGATCTGAAGCTACTATAACTCTTAATTGTGTCGACAGTTACACTTTTACTAATGGTCAGCTGAATTCAATCGATCAAGAATGCAATACTTAATTCAAGGTAGTGATTGAGCATTCTAAACTTGTGTCATTGAAATGCATCTACTTTTATAAATTGACTAGAGTCTGTTCTATTTGCATCATGTTAACTTTTAAGGACCATCAGTTAAGGATTTGATGCTGAAATGAGTAAATAGATAAATTTGACTGCAAGATTCAATAAGTGCATTTATGATTGCGTTTCTACTGATAAAGACTACTGAAATTACATCGACTGTCACTATGGTACTTTAGTCTTCAAGATTGCTTGAATGTATTAATGACTATTGTGACTTCAACTACAACTCGACTTGACGGATCAATTTACTGAGCACGTCATCTTCTTCTATGTACTATTGATTACATTCATGATGTTGTTGTGAACTTAATACTTGTAATGAATTGTCATGATGACGATTTAATACTGAATATTGTGGCTAGTTTGAACTTAAGCTATATTCAGACATGATCTTAGTTACGTCTTAGTGCATATACATTGATGTCCATCCATGTCTTATATGAGATGTACTGGCTTTTTAATCATCTTTAGAGTTGTATAGTTGCTCTAAGTGCATTTTAGAAACATCATTCGACTTAAAGATGTGACTTCAATACAAATTCACGATGCTTAATGATCTTAAGTTACTGTAATTCTAACTGTTAAAGTCAATGATCTATTTGATACAGACTTCTGAAGTGCTGTATCTATTAAAGAAATTTAGATTTTAATGACAGATCAAGATTGCATCTGACTTTCATTCGTACATGAGTCTGACCCCAGCTTGCCATTGATCTTAATCGCATGGCCAATCATGATGATACATAAGATAAGATACTTTGGCTTTTGTCATCTAATTGACGCAGATAAGTGATAATTCATCTAATGACAGCAGTGATTGACCTTAGACATCCTGCTAGATAGTGAATCATGATCAAGCTACGTCATCTCAGATGAGAATGTCTACAAAATTATACATACTTACTGCATGACAATGATTGATATTATGTTGTGCATTTAAGCTATCGATAGGAATTCAGTGCACTTGCATTGTTGATGCAACATCGATCGATGTATGCATTGTGCTTTACATTCAGCACTGGATTGCAATCTCATGAGTGATAGATCAGACCATGCATCTGGGTGCACTGAGCTGACAATGTAAAGACCTCTGTGCATCTAGCCACGATGGCCCGATGAGTACATTATTGACGATCTCTCAATACATTTACAATATGAGCTAAATCTCAAGACACGCACTAGCTATTTCTGTTAACACATAGCATCTTGGTACCTTGCATCCGATAAGTTTGGTTCAGCATCGTGTAACACTCTGCAACTAGACATCCATGCCACACTACTCAGCCTCCTCGACGTGCAGCTGTAACCTGGGGTTCCAAGACCAGGCCATGATGCTCTGACCATCAACTGCCAATCAGGACAGTCCCATACGAACACCCTCTTGTCTAGACTGACAAGATGCTCCCCCACTCAGATCAGCTTATGAGCAAGTTGCCACCTCTCCTGACACAGCTCCACAGCTGAGAGCGTCGTAGCTCCTGACTCAAGCTGAGCCACGGCTGCTGAGCTACCGATGCCCCAGGCGAGAGCCCCGCTCCAGGCACAAGCGAGACCCCGGCCGAACGCTACTCGTCAACGTTAGCCTGCATAAACCCCTATTCCACGCAATGACTGAGCACTTCATGAGCTGGTTGAAGTCTATGCTCAGGGAGCCTCTATCGTCAGAGCTAATGAACGCACTCCCACGTGACTTGTAGTGCATCGTAAAGACCGACAAAGCTATAGCGCTCGTCAGCCTTGAGCATACCTGCTCGCAGTCCGGTAACGATAAGTACGCATCCGGGTTTCGATCATCGATATGACTCTGTCAGTACCCTGAGAAGTCGAAGTTCTTAAGTCAAGAACTCATTCACTGAAGCGTCAACGCAACGTGCCGTGATGATTGATTAAACTAACCAACACCATGTTTGTAACTAATCTAGCACTTAGTGTCAATCGAGTGTAACATGTAGTAAACTGTAAAGTTCATGCGAAGTAGGAAAATTGAAATATAACTGCAATTGAATTAGATGTAATTAAAGAAGTGATATAGTCATATATTCTCAGACTATTATTAATGTAATCTTCATCTAATACTGTTATTAAACTAGATGTTTTAAATGCAAATTATCGGCTTTCCGTAAATAGTCGAAATTTCTTTAATATGGAAATTGATAATAATTCAATCACAAATATTGCTAAATAAGAGTATAAATATACTCAGCAAACTCTTGTAGCTTTCTCTTGATGTAATGTTCTGTGAAAGACTTTCATGTAGATATCTACGCATGCTTTTCATTGTTTCCTAACAACTGGATTCAGACATTCCAGAAGTGTTACCATCCAGACTTTCACTACATCATACCATCTTCACATTTACAGTGCATTTAAGCTTCACTTCTGCCTCAGTCTCATGTCCTAACTGTTCTCTACTGCATGCATGATTGCTATTACGCGATCCAGCAGTCATCGGTCTGATCCTCCGTCACTCTCCAGCCAGCCAGAGTCTCCAAGCTCAGCATGCTCACGTGCTCGTCCACGGACACGTTCTGCAGCTCAGATGCAGATGCCGATTCATTGCAGTGCAAAGACAAAGCTACAGTGATGCTGTAGCATGAGAGAGTGGGACAGTGAATAGATTAGCTTATGCTCAGTGTGCGATGGGTAGGCTGTCGTGGCACGTTCAGCGCTGCTCAGAGTCAGCCTCTCAGCGTCAGCTGCTGGCTTCCCAGCGCTCTCGCGCACATCCGCTCTAGCCAGCCAGCTTCCCCCTCTGAGACCATGCCATCATTTCACTTGATACATGCCTTTACCTGCTTATCCATTCATGCACTTACTTCGTAACCTACTCGCTACCAGTCACGCATTGGCACTCTCAATAGACTTCATTTGAAGACAACTTTTATATTGATCTTCTGTAAATGATATATGATTGTAAACTGAATTGATCTGTAATTCTTGACTGAATCTTAATCTTAATCATTATTTATATATATAATTTATATATAATATTTATTTTAAGCATATTTTAAGAAGTCTATTGACTATTAATAATTAATGTAACATTACATTCATGACAGGATGCGTGTTTGTAGATCCCCGAGATGGTAGCGGAAGAGCCCCCTGGTCATCCTGTCTGTCCAGCCGGCTTGGACGGTCGCGTCAAACTCTGTCGCCGGTGATCCAAGTCTGTTGCCATTGCACCGATGCACATCTGCGACAAAGTCCTGGTTGCTATACACAAACTGGAGCGACATGGTTGGATCTGCTGGTGAACAGTGAGGCAGAGAGTCAGAGAGGCGTGGGGTTTGGTTCACCACGGTGTCATTCTGCTGAATCATCAGGGGAGCCAGGTCACATGTGGCCTGTGGACATGGCCGCCAATACAGATCACCTGCCCATGATTCTTTTGATAGAGTCATACATTTTATAGTCAACTAAATTGACGACAGTTTAGTGTTGATTACCATCATAAAGGTGAAGAAAACATTCCCATTTGAGAAGATGCACAACCATCTAAATAGTTGCCAGTTCATTTCCCCAGTAATTGATTAGTAATTCATTCCAGCTGTAAAGTACAGACAGTATTCTACAGCTGGAATCATTTACTAATCAATTACTCCCGCCCACCAAACTGATCACCTTCACACTGACCAGGAGTGGAATAATTATTTTGCTCCTTTACTCAATTACAAGCAATGGATTCATACTTAAGTACAAGTGCGTAAATATTATCATTAAAATGTAGTACTCATAATACTGAGCCCAGCGAGTGTTTTATTATTATTGGATTATAACTATAATTTTTATATATTTAACGCACAAAATATATGGTGAATTTATAAAACACGCATTGTTCATCATATTTTCATCGAATTGATCTACAGAAAATCATAGTCTGAAGTATAGAAACTACTAACGATAACTTTGACTCATGTAGTGGAGCTCAAAGTTTCCCCTGAATGGTAGCAGACTGGAAGAAGAACCATTCAAGAAATACAGGTACCTCAATTTCGTACTTAAATACAGTACGTGTGCTTAACGTTATATTCCTTCACTGATAATGACACATGTTTAATAGCTAGCCAACTCTACATCAGGCTCTACATCAGGCTCGTCTCCCCACAAGCCTGAGTTGATATGATCTGATAGTGTCCTCACCTTTATGATATCACTCAGATTCAGTGTCGAGAGACGAAAAGCGGATTTAGTGTGTTAAAGGCTTGCACTTGAATGTTTCGTTTTCTATCCATTTATTTTTCTTGAACCGGTTAGCTTCCTACGTCAAACGCGTTCTTCTTCGTTGGTGTTTATTCGTGTATTTCCGGTTAATTCTTTCAGAATAAATGTTTTTGAATCAAATTTGCAATTGCATCATCAGTCACCACATTAAAAACGGTATACTATATATATATATATATACATACATGTGTTGTGTGTATATATATATATACATATATATGTATATATATATATATATACATACATTCATATACACTTTAATAATTGAAGACGTCTGTTGATAGTAACAGAAGAGATGGGAGGGTATTTTTACAAACCGTTATAAACATACATAATCAATTGAAAACGTGAGCGTTTGCTGATACCATCTTATACTGTAAGGAAGATCCCTGCCGATCCCATACACTTAGCTCACAATAAAAATACATGTTAAGTGTTTTGTAGTCTTCACCCAGTGGTAGAAGATGTATTCCAATCATTTAAGTATAGGCTACCAAGCAAAAGAAACACTCAATTAAAAATAAAAGTATTGCATTCACTTAAATAAAAGTACAGTTATCAGCAACATATACAAAACATATCAAAAGTAAAAGTATGTGTTTGTCATCATGGGTCCTGTCAGTACTTGAGTACATGTACTCAGTTACATTTAACCACTGCCTTTCCCTACCCATAGTGTTGTAGTGGCTGAACATTTGTTTAGAAAGGTTCTTGTGAGCCTAATAAAGGCACATATATAACCAACCAACAGCCCCACACAAACAAAGCTATTTAGAGGACATGGATAAACTGTAAAGCCAAATGGTATGTGGGCAATATTTTACTGGTGAGCCCCTTTCCAGTTTATCACAGCTGATTCGTGCAGGCTCAAGTAACTTTGAAAGAATGAGCAGCTGGCCAATCAGGCGTCATGGTTATTTTAGTCTCTGCATACACATTTGGGAGATAAAGCAGGCTGTGATTGGCAGAGTTGTGAATGTCTGCCACAGAGTCAGAGTGCTCGTCAGTCAACAACTGAACCAGCTGGATTTATAAATTCACGTTGAATTTCTCACATAAATAAGGACAAGTGAGAGAAACGATGGAAGCCAGCAGCAACAAAGTAAGTTGTGTCAGCAATGATATCTTAGAGGTTATTGAAACAAGAGTTATTGAAGAGTTGAGGGCACCTACAAATTACTTGTTGCTTTTTCTTTTTGTGTTTTTCTTACTAAAGTGTAATGATTTAAACCTTGTGAGAGCTTAAGAGTTAAAAACATCATAGAGTTGTATGAGTTTGGTGGAACAGATGGCACCACCATGCCTCTGGTTATTTTTAACACCATTAGCAGTTTCTGTTACCAACATATCCCGTTCACTATAACGTACATTATAGTTTGTTAAAAAATATGTTGTTTAAATTCTATTGTGATTAAATATGTGAAGCTATTTTTCCAATGGTTTGAAACCAAAAAAAGTCTTAGAAAATTAGGAAATAAAGAAATGTATTGCCCTGATTGATTTAGCTGGTATTCATTTTAATTGAGTGTTTTACCAATCTCTTGAGGTGGGAAAACTAGCAGAAGATAAATCCCACACTCTAAATGTGACACTGAATACTGATGCAGATCTCGCAGCAGAAGATTCCCAGTCACCCCTCACAGTCATTGTCCAAGGTATGTCGTGCCTGTGGGGAACAAACAGTATTAGGCTCATAACTAAAGTTTAACAAAATAATATAAGTTCTTTCATCCACTCCAGAAGTAACTCCAGCAGTTTTATTATTGTGAGTTACAATTGGAAAAAAAGTTAGAATCATAAGTTTACTCATATTAATGTGTCCACTCAAATAAATAAATAAATAACAGAGATTTATTTGGCTTATTCAGTACCACATGGATGTTTTAATAATTAATCTGCACAGGGATCCTATCTAATGTTTCATGCTTTGTTTGTCCCCTCCCCCCCCACCCACACCCACACCAGGTCAGCCTGCCATTTCTGCAGAGAATGGAGATCCAAATCGTGAGGTCCAACCTGGCCCGGTTACAGATAAGGAAAATGCTATTAAGCCAAAACTTCAGATAGCCTTTGCCACATTTACTGTCAAGAATGGTGAAGATCTAAAGGTAGAGATCCCAGTGGTTGGGCAACCAGCACCAACGATTGAATGGAAAAGAGAGGGTCAGGCAGTCAAAGAGACATCAAGGCTAGAGGTTTCAAATACATCATCGTTAACAGGTCTTCATATCAGACATGCAGCCAGGGAGCACTGTGGTCAATACTCTATCACAGCAAGCAACAGTGCTGGAAAACATACGGGAGACATCACTGTGGTTGTTCTTGAAAAGCCAGACCAGCCCACAGGGCCCGTGAGGGTTAATGAGATCAGTTCGGACTACGTTGTCATTTCCTGGGAGCCTCCAGAATACACAGGAGGCTGTCAGCTGGACAACTACATCGTGGAGAAACGGGAAACTCTAAGCACAGAATGGCAGACTGTGTCAGCAACGACAGTAAGAACCACAATCAAAGTCACCAGACTGAAGACAGGGAATGAATACCAATTCAGAGTGTTTGCAGAAAATCGGTTTGGAAAGAGTACTGCAATCACTTCTCCTATTGTAATTGCACAATATCCTTTTAATGTTCCCACTGCTGCTGGCCCCCCGTTTGTGTCCACAGTGGCAAAGTACAGCATGGTGGTTGAATGGGCGCCTCCAGAAAACGATGGAGGCAGCCCCGTCATCGGCTATCACCTTGAACGGAAAGAGAAGAACAGCATTTTATGGACCAAGCTGAACAAACTTGTTATACCTGATGCTCGCTTAAAAACAAGTGGACTGGAGGAAGGGATTGAGTATGAATTCAGAGTCTTTACTGAGAATATTGCTGGACTCAGCCCATCAAGCAAGATATCTGAATGCTATGTGGCAAGAGACCCCTGTGATCCACCTGGAAAACCTGAAGCTGTTGTAATTACGAGAGAGAACATCACACTTCAATGGGCAAAACCCAGCTATGATGGTGGAAGCACCATTACGGGCTACATTGTTGAAAAGAGGGAGCTCCCAGATGGAAGATGGATGAAGGCTAACTTCACCAATGTTATTGAGAATCAATTCACAGTCACCGGTCTGACAGGAGGACAAAGTTATGAGTTGAGAGTAACTGCTAAGAATGGTGCTGGAGTTTGGAGTTCACCTTCAGAAACTGTAACCATCGTCGCACAGGATGTTATTGAAGGACCCACAGTGTTCATTGATCCTAAGTTCAAGACTACGACTGTTGTTCAAGCTGGTGAGACATTCGTCGTTGATGCCGATTACTTGGGGAAGCCCCTCCCTGTAGTAACGTGGTTAAAGAATGGAAAAGAAATTGACAAAGCAACACAGAGAACAGAGGTTAAAAACACCCTCACTCATACAACTCTGACGGTCAGGGACTGTACACGAGCAGATGGGGGACACTTCGTCTTAAGCCTCAGTAATATGGGTGGAACTACATCCATCACTGTTATTGTAAAGGTCCTGGATAAACCTGGTCCTCCAGATGGACCTCTAAAGGTGAAAGTTGCCAGTGCAGAGAAGTGTAGTCTTTACTGGAACCTCCCTTTAAATGATGGTGGTGCCAGTGTTTCCCACTACATCATTGAAAAAAGGGAGACCAGCCGTGTTACATGGACAGGGGTTGAGTCTCACGTTGAAGCCGTCAGTTACAAAGTGACAAAACTAGTGCCTGGTAAAGAGTATATATTCAGAATTGCCGGTGTGAATAAATTTGGTGTTGGCGAGTTTGTGGAATCCGACCCCTTCATCGCACAAAACCCTTTTACAACACCTAGTGCACCTTCTACCCCTGCAGCCAGTGCTGTGACTGGTGACTCTATGGTGCTATCATGGGAAAGGCCTGAGACGGACGGAGGCTCGGAGATTGATGGCTACATCCTTGAGAAATGTGACAAAGAGAGTGTCAGGTGGACGAAATGCAACAAGAGAAGACTAAATGACCTGCGCTTTCGATGCACAGCACTTGCGGAGGGACATTACTATCAGTTTAGAGTATTGGCAGAGAATGCTGCTGGTGTTGGTCCACCCAGTGAGCCAAGTGAGTTTATAAAAGTATGTGAAGCTACTTACTGCCCTGGCCCCCCTACAAACCCCAAAGTGACTGACTATACCAGCAGTACTGTGTCTCTGACCTGGTCAAAACCCATCTATGATGGTGGAGCAGCCATCCGTGGATTTGTCGTTGAGATGAAAGAAGCTGCAGAAGATGAGTGGATCGCCTGTACGCCAAGCACAGGTGTAGAGCACACAAACTACACCGTAAAAAGACTGAGAGAAAATGCAAAGTACAATTTCCGTATACGTGCGATGAATGCCGCTGGAGTTGGGGAGTGCGTGGATATACCTGGCTGTGTGGTAGCTACTGAGAAATTGGAGGCACCTGAGATTGAGTTGGACACTACCTTGAGGAAAATTGTCAGCGTTCGAGCCTGTTCCGCATTACGTCTCCTTGTTACCATCAGGGGAAGGCCAGAGCCTGAAGTTAGATGGTCAAAGGAAGGCGGCACAGTCAGTGAGCGCGCTCAAATTGAGATCACAAGCTCCTCCACGGAGTTATTGATTGAGAATGTCAACAGAAATGACACAGGAAAATATGTGTTGACTGCCGAGAACTGCAGTGGCTCTAAATCTGCATTCATCAATGTCAGAGTGTTGGACTCTCCTAGCGCACCAACAAACCTGCAGGTCAAGGATGCAAAGAGGGACTCTGTGTTAATCTCCTGGGAGGCACCTCTCATTGACGGAGGAGCAAAGATTTCGCACTACATCGTAGAAAAGCGAGAGGAGGCCAGGAAGGCATTCACAAGCGTCTGCAGTAACTGTGCGAGAAACTCGTGCAAGATTGACTACCTCCAGGAAGGGAGCTTCTATTACTTCCGCGTTGTGGCTGTCAATGAGTTTGGCACTGGACTGCCAGCAGAGACCACTGAGGCTGTTAAGTTGTCTGAGGCTCCTCTGCCTCCTGGAAAAATCACACTCAGTGATGTTGCATGCAATAGTGCAAGACTCTCTTGGGAGAAGCCTGAACATGATGGAGGAAGCAAAATCACATGTTATATTGTAGAGATGCAGGCTAAGGGAGATGACACATGGACAACGTGTTCAGAGAGTAAAGCGCTGAAAGCTTCTATTAATGGGCTGGCAACAGGAAGAGAGTACTTCTTTAGAGTGAGTGCTGTGAATGAAAAGGGCAAAAGTGAACCGAAGTCCCTTTTGCCACCTGTGACACTAAAGGATACCAGCGCTGAGCCCATCATTCATTTGTTGTCCAATACATTCAGTGTGAAGGCAGGTAACGATTTAAAGATTGATGTTCCATTCAAGGGTGTACCGACACCAATATTAGCCTGGAAGAAAGATGGCAACCTGCTGAAAGAGACAAGCAGAGTGAATGTGAACACATCTGACACCTCATCTCAGATTGTTATCAAAGATGCCACCAGAATAGACGCCGGAATGTATGAGGTGACCCTAACCAACTCGACCGGAACCACATCTGCTGAAATCTTTGTCACTGTTTTTGAAAAACCTGGACCACCCAGTGACCTCAGTGTGGATGAAGTGAGTGCTGACTTTATGTCTTTGTCGTGGCAGCCCTCACATTACACCGGCGGATGTCAAATCAGTAATTATGTTGTTGAGAAGAAAGATACAAGCAGCACAATGTGGCAGACCGTGTCAGCGACAGTTGCCAGAACATCAATCAAGATTTCTCGTTTGACACAGGGCACTGAATATCAGTTTCGTGTTGCTGCGGAGAATCGCTATGGCAAAAGCCACTTTGTTGAGTCTGACCCGGTTGTTGCCCAGTATCCATTCAAGCCCCCTGACTCACCAACAAATATTCGTATTGTTAGTGCCTCAAAGTCCGTCATGGTGGTTGCGTGGAGCAAGCCAGACAGTGACGGTGGTAGTCCTGTCATTGGTTATCATATTGAATGCAAAGATCAAAGCAGTATTTTGTGGTCAAAGTTAAACAGAAACCCAGTGACTGAGAACCAGTTCAAGATAACAACGGTTGAAGAAGGTCTGGTATATGAGTTCCGGGTCTGTGCTGAGAATATGGCTGGTGTTGGGCCATGCAGTAAGGCATCTGAGCCTGGAGCAGCAAGAGACCAGTGCGATCCCCCACACAACCTCACAGTCACCAATATAACAAACAGCTCAGTTTCCCTCACTTGGGACAAACCAGAGTATGATGGTGGAGCTAAAATTACTGGGTATATTGTTGAGCGTAAAGAGCTGCCAAATAGTTGTTGGCTTAAGTGCAACTTTATCAACTTACTGGACACCTTCTTGGAAGTGACTGGCCTCTTAGAAGATGAACAGTATGATTTTCGAGTGATCGCAAAGAATGCCGCTGAGCTCTTCAGTGGGCCCTCTGAAACCACGGGGCCGGTTACAGTGCAGCATGATGTGAAGCCACCCAACATTATCTTGGAGGACAAATTTAGACAGGTGGTGGTTGTCAAAGCAGGAGACATCCTAAGAATAGATGCTGACATCTCTGGCTGCCCCAACCCGACAGTGTTTTGGTTGAAAAATGGCAGAAATATCGGCACCAAAGGTCGGGTTGAGATAACCGCAACAAAGATGCATACCTCGCTACTCATCAGAGAAAGTGTGAGGAAAGACTCCGGACAGTATATTCTGACCCTACAGAGTACAGGTGGCACCACATCTAAGTCTATCACCTGTAAGGTTCTGGACAGACCCGGCCCACCTGCTGGACCTCTCGGGGTGTCTGGACTTTCAGCAGAGAAATGCACCCTTTCATGGGACGTCCCGCACGAGACTGGCGGTGCTGAGATCGTCCACTACATTGTAGAGAAGTGTGAAACCAGCCGCGTAGCATGGAGCCTTGTGTATGGTGAAATGGTGGCAACTACTTGCAAAATAACTAAGCTCCTCAAAGGAAATGAATACATGTTTAGGGTGAGAGCAGTGAACAAATATGGGGAAGGTGAGACTTTGGAAAGTGAGCCCAATAAGGCCATGGATCCCTTCACCATCCCATCTTCTCCCACTGATGTTGAGGTCACGAGTGCAACCGTCGAGGCTATGACTATCTGCTGGAAGAGACCTGCCTCTGATGGCGATAGCCGCATCAGCGGTTACATCATCGAGAAGCGGGAGAAGCAGGGTGTCCGTTGGGTTCGCGTGAACAAGAAACCTGTCTATGACTTACGAGTCAAAGCCTCCGGCCTGCACGAGGGATGCGAGTATGAATTCAGGGTATTTGCTGAGAATGCTGCGGGGCTAAGTGAACCCAGTCTCCCATGCCCACTCACTTTGGCAGACGATCCAAAGTTTCTAGCCTCCGCCCCGGCAAAACCCACCGTCATTGATTCATCGAAGTCTTCCATCACTCTGTCATGGAACAAGCCGCTGTTTGATGGTGGAGCAGCAGTAACAGGTTACAGAGTTGAATTCAGAAGATCAGCAGAAGACAACTGGACTCAAGTTGGGGTTCCCAACACAGATAAAACAGAGTTTACAGTAACGGGACTCACATCAGGGACGGAATATGTTTTTATTGTCAGATCCATAAACAAGATGGGCATCAGTGAGCCCAGTCCTGAAACAGATCCTGAAGTGACCATGGAGAGAGTGGAGGAGCCCAGGTTTGATATTAGCACAGATATTAGGAAGACCCTGCTCGTTAAAGATGGCAGCTCCTTCACTTTGACTGTGCCTTTCACAGGCAAGCCTGTTCCTAGTGTGGCATGGGACAAAGCAGATGTAGATCTGACAGTCAGAGGAATGATCAACACCAGCAGCTTCGTCAGCTCCATCACACTAGAAGGAGCAACACGCGATGACTCTGGCAAATATGTAGTCAAACTGAAAAATGTTGCTGGATCTTCCTCTTTGATGCTGAATGTGAGGGTTTTGGATTCACCTGGTCCACCAAATCATGTAGCAGTTAAAGATGTGACCAAGAACTCTGCCACTATTACCTGGGATATCCCTGAGAATGAGGGAGGAGCCTCAGTCCAGAACTACCTTGTAGATATACGGGACATCAGCAGAAAGGGGTGGACAAGACTCACAGACAAATGCCGCCGGCTGTCATACAAGGTGTCGGACCTGGAGGAGGGAGGGGTCTACTTCTTCAGAGTCACCGGTGAAAACGAATACGGGATTGGTGTTTCAGCTGAGACCAAGGAGGGAACGAAAATGACAGGTACAATCTGTGAAGACGCATAAGAGATGTTATATTTAGTAAGAATAAAAAGCTAAATTACTGTGATGGGATTAGAGTCTAAGTATAATGTGAAAGATCTTAAACAATTAGATGGATTAATCACTTCTTTCACTTTTTGCACATTATCCTATTTCCTGCATTAAGAATATTTTTATTTTTTCAGATACAACAGATTGGGAGACAAATCCAGGAGCTTAGCACCTCTTCTTTCCAGGGTTTAAGTAACCATCGTCTGACCTTCCTGTCAAGATCCTCGTCTATTTCTCATCTTCACCCAGTATTGTTCAGAAAAAATATGTAGCGAATGCTCAGTGGATTAATGCATTAGCAGAATTTGCAGTTTTGTTTGTAAACTTAAATCCATTATTAATTATGTTATTTTTTTGAAGAAAATGCATATGTTTGTTGGTTCAAACAATAACAGCAATAACTACTAAATGTATCCCGTTTGTCGCACATTATATATAAAATGAAGATGTTTCAAACAGGTATTGGAGTTTTACTTTGGATTTGTTATTGGACGTGGGCATGAGGACATTCAAAAAAATACAAACAAAACAAGATTAATAAATCAAGTTAAAGAAACAAAACTTTATAAAAACAAATAGACAGAAGAGCATTTATCGAAAGATTTACTTTTTTAGATCCACTTGACTGGGAACTCTGCTAAAGTATTTTCATTTTGAATAGACTATAGTTCATACAGGTCAATTGGAAATAACATCATTACTGTTTATTTAGAGAGCATAACCTGGATCTCCCTAAATTCTCCCAATTTTAAGTTTTTACATATAATTACATTTTTATAATGCAAGCTTTTAATTTTTTAATATATTGGCATATTGAAGTACAGTAGTTACAGCACGTGGTAGCTTTTGGTAAATAAAATAAAGGTAGCATCAAAAGTACAAAGTCGCATGTCATTCATCATGTTTATCTGCCCTTGTTTATTGTCACTTAACAACTGTCACTCTCGAGTAAAGGGACAATTTACTTTACTTTTAAAAAGTAGAACAATAATTTAATCGGTGGCAATCGAATAAAAAACAAAAACCCTTAAGTACGAAATCGGGCTTCTTTTTGTATGATACATACGAAGTGTTTCAAGATAAAGCCACTGTCGGATGAATAAGTTATAACGACCCATGCTCGCTCCAGCTGTCATGTTTGCGAGTACGTCACGAGGAGAGGGAACATTACCGGAAGTAGGCGGTAAACATTAGAAAGAGAAGAAGTCGCCCAGCAGTTCGGTGGGTAACTCCAAACAACAACTAAAGTACATCTTCGAGTCGAACCCCTTCAGGATGGGCACCACGGCCAGTCAACTTGGGAAGGATTTGCTCTCAGAATATCAGGTAAGTGCCCAAAGCGAAGACCTCGTGACGTAACCGAGGCGCAAGTTGAGTGTTTGTTTGTACGCCCTGTAATGAAGTAACACAGCCATGTTAGCCCGGAGGGTAAAGGCGGCATACATCGCGTAGCTGGAGCCGTCGTGTCTCCCGAAGTGTCCGGATGGTTTACACGCGGACTGTTAAACTAAACTTAACTCACGCTTATCCATACAGTGGACGCTAATGCTGCTAATACCACTAGTCAGGCTAACCGTGGATGTGTTGTGAGAATAAAACTCCTACATGTGTTCTCGTGTGGGGAAAGTGTTGGTTCAGGTAATCTGTGACTTGTCATTTCAATAATGCTCACTTTAACTTTTAGGAGCTGACATTCTTGACAAAACAAGAAATTCTTCTGTAAGTGATCTTGCAATATTACAAATGTTAACTTCAAAAACTTGTTTTAAAGAGCATCCATGATTAAGCTGTTTTTGTTTATTTAGTGCCAACAAGAGATTCACTGAACTGCTCACAAAAGATGAGAAAGACCTTCCAAACGCCAGAGTACCAGTGGAGAGGATCCTCACTCTGCCCGAGCTCAAGGTGAGCAGCTCCTTGATAATAAAGCAGAACAAACACACTTATCATTGCATGACTAAGACCGTCCTGTGCTTGGTGCGTTCTGGGGGAAGTGCTTCAAGGACTGATAAACTCTCCTGACCCTTGTACTTGTTCCTGGCACAGTGCAACCCTTTCAGGAGAAGAATCTGCCATGTTTTCTCAACGTCTGAATACAAAGATGGAAGCCTCACATTTGAGGACTTTCTGGATCTCTTGAGTGCCTTCAGCGACTCCGCGACTATGGAAATCAAATCTCACTATGCCTTCCGTATATTTGGTAAATAAGTTGATTGTTAGTAATGATATTTTTAGCACTATGAATCTGTCTAATACGTGTATTAATACTTTCAGACTTTGATGATGATGGAACTCTGGACTGTGGTGATCTGGAGAAGCTGGTCAACTGCCTGACTGGCGAGACAGACGACACGAGGCTCACCACGGAGGAGATGAGACAGCTCATCAGCAATGTGAGTTCTCCAAGCCGGCTGCTCTTTAAAAGATGTGGGGAGGGGCACTCGGTGGTTAACACAGCCTGTGGTTGGTGCACTGATGTGAGTAACAGTTGTTGCCCCTGCATGTTTTTCAGATTCTTGAAGAGTCCGACATCGACAAGGATGGAACTGTGAACCTCTCAGAGTTTCAGCACGTCATTTCAAGGTCACCGGATTTTGTCAGGTGATTAAAAGTCGAATTGCTGCCATCACTGATGTGTACTTTACGCTGCACAATTATGGTCGCTCCTAACTGCTTCTGTTATATTTTGATTTCTCCAGTTCTTTTAAGATTGTGCTGTGAAGAACTCCAGCCGGCTGAGGAAATACATCTACTTTTAACTCTGAAATGGTCTTTAGATTTCAATGAGAACGAGAATTTTAAAGATTTGCCTTAAATTATATCCACCTAAAGATTTTATTGCCTTAACTATTTGATGTATCCTTTGTAAAATATAAAAACTTATGATTTTTCTTTTTTCTATAAAGAACATTTTAAATACTTTCAAAAAGTGCTCATTTATGAAGTTGTCTGTTTTTAATAGAACAAACAAGAACTTGTACATCACAAAATAAATTCAGTCTTTTGTTGTAATAATTCACTTCCTGGAATATTGTCCAGCGTCCACGTTTATTAAAGGGGATTCAATTATATATTTAAGAACAAGATACTTCCTTCTTGGCGACAGCAGCGAAGGTGTTCCATGACCCACACACTACGTCAGCCACATGCATCTGCTGCTCCCTGAAGAACTCCACCCGCTGGGGCTCATCTGAACTGATTAAAGTCTGGTGTCCAAGTTGGCCATAGTCACCTGAAATGGTGATAGACAAGATAAGTTAAAGATATACTTAAGTTGTGCTCTAAGCATACTAAATATTTAAATTGGTAGTGGGGCAGTGCTATAAAGATCTTATCATTTATTTGATTAAATGCATTCTCAACAGTTTTAAAGTCAGTTTGGGTGTCATTTAGCTCAAATTCAAACTTACCCCAGCCCCAAGTGTAGAGGTCCCCTGTGGCTGGAAAAAGAAAATATCAAATAAAGATGACAGATTTGCCAAGAATATGTGCATTAGTATACAACCAGTGTGGTTTCTCACTTGTTACTGCAGCTGTGTGACGGGACCCACAGCTGACTGATCTGATGTCACATGACGGCGTGATGTCCAGCAGAGCCGGGAATGCCTGGATTGATATGAATACATCTTCCTGTTCTCCCTCATGAGGCTCTTTGACGGGAGACGTGCCGGCATCTTGAAGCAGTGCTTCTGTTCCGGACAATAATGTAGCAGTTTGACACTCAGGATTAGGAGGGTGGTTCATTTATGAACAACGTAAAGCATTTCCCATCGATGTACATTTAAATTAGTTTGTGAATTTGCATTGGGATATTTCAACCGCAGCTCACCTACAATAGCACTTGATGACATTTAGTTTGTGGTGCTTAAAATGCCACAAATACATTGGAAAAGATATTGCATCCTAATGGTGACCATATCCCCCTCTTGTTCAGTCAATCATTTAGCAAAGCATCTTTTATAGATGCTGTGGAAACGCATCATGAAATCGCACGATGCAGTCGAGTGACGTGCATGTGGGGCGAGGTGCACGATCAGCATTGATAGATAGCACTGTGGGTCCAAATAAATAGGAGTTTGATTGATTTGAGGTGAAATGTCACATTACTGTATTTTTTTAAACAACTACTCAATACTAGGACACATTTACCTGCTTGTTGGCTACTTTGCTGCTGCAGTGCTTTCCTCAGACCTCGTGATGGAAGTCCAAGCTGGCCACTTTCATTCCATCCCCACACGTAGAGATCACCCCCATCTGATGAAAAAGGTAATTTGAGGTTTTTTTTCTTCTTTTCAAAACTTTTTCCACTGCCAACATCTTGGGAGAAACTTACCACTAATACAGACAGTGTGCCAGCTTCCTGTAGCTATACAGCTCATGGGCATCCCCAAGAGTGCCTCCACCGCCCTGGGCTCCTCCTCAGAGCCGAGGCCTCCGTGCCCTAACTGACCATGACTGTCAAAAAAAAACAGACACACATACACACACACAGAGACACACCCACACACACAAAAGCCTTAATTATTTCCCCATGTTCAAAATCTATTGTGTGTGTGTGTGAGAACGTTTTCCCCACTAGCCAGGTGTTAGGTCTACCTGCCCAGTCCCCATGTGTACACAGCTCCAGAGGCACTGAGGAGGATGGCATGCTCTGAACTCAGTGCCAGACACTTGGCTCTCAGCTGAGGCGATAAGGAGCGGTAGAGGGGCGGCTTCGTGGCGATGTAGCCCCCCGGAACCAACGGGAGACCCACAGAGGCTCCTGGAAAGCAGCGAGAAGTGCACCGTTTAGCCAATCACCACATTACACTTCTAGTAGCTCGGTCAAATGATTGACCTAAATTACCAGAGCTCTCGGGGGGTGTTTTAATTTCCATGCTCCACGCTGGAGTCTTCTCTTCCTTCTGCAGATCCCAGGACTCAAGTCGGTCCGAGAAAGCGAGGGTCAAGTACGACTCGCCGATGAGGGCGTCTCTACAGCCGCGGCTCTCCCACAAAGGAAGCCCGCTGCATGCGTCACTGGAGAGGAAGCCCGCGAGGCACACACCGCTGTCGCCTAACAGGGGAGTGAATGCGATATCACAGACGTACGGAACAAGTAACACGAGCGCCTCCAATAGACTTACTATCCATATGCAAAGACGCTCTCCGACTCCAACTTGCTCTTATCTGACATGCAGCCTTCACGCAGCAGCCGGGTCTGTCGGCCGGGCTCGTGAGCTCTGTTGGACCGCTCACTTTGACTTCATTAGCGTCGCCACGCGCTCCTTCCGTCAGCTTCTCGTGGACACGTATCTGTCCAAAGGCGTTAAAGCCGAATCCGAACCACCGCATTGGAAACGCTCCTGCTCTCTTTACGCCGCTGAGGCTGCGGCGCAGTTGTCCGCAAAGTTTAAACACTGGTATATGTCGCACCGGGATGTACTGCGCATGCGCTACATTATTGTTGCAAAGTGACAAACGTGACGATATGATTCTGGTGCAGAAGTTTTATTCAGTGAAAACTACAAAAACGACCAACCATACAACCCCGTGGATGTAGTGGAGTGATAATAATGATAATATTAAAACGCACAATTATGTGAATTACATGTTTTCGTAAGACACATGTAGGTTAATGATAGCAGTGTATACAATGAAAAATAGATAATGTATTTTGGGGAATAATCATGATACAAAGAAAAACATTTGCAAATATCAAAGAATAGCAATCCTTGGTAAAGAATGTATAGAGTTGCCTTATTGGTCTCAAAGTCGAACAAAGATTTGGTGGTGGTCCGTCATCATACAGTGCAAAGAAAGGATTTAATTTATAACCCAAAACATTATCTTTTCCTAAAATCTAAGCAGCTTGGTTTGTTGCTTAAACCGAAAAAGAGTGATTTCTGGTAGAAAGCCCTTTCTCGATGTGCACATGGAGTACAATTTAGATTAATAAAATGAGTGAAACAGCAAACCACTTCAGTGAGAATCTCCTAGCTGTCATGTACTACCTTTCCTCTTTGATTTGTTACTGCTTTTCACAGATGTTGGTTAAGACGTGAGCATTTCAGTGTCGGCTTGTACCCATCCAGACCAAAACTGATTTCCTGCAATAGGGAAAGGATTCCACTGTTCCCGCATAAAATTAAAAACAAATCATTTTAACATTACCAGCAGACACATATACATGCTGCAGCTGTGTTCTCAGGGTTCAGTCCCTTTAACCTTTTCTCTCCCTTCCCTGGTCATGATGATGCTGTACTTAACGGCCTGGTCCAGACAGTTCTTCGCAGTCTTAGAAACAGGCTCCGGCGTGCCCTCTCCTCCCTTGGCCAAGACGGAAAGGATCTCCAGAACTTCACTCTCCATGATTGTCTCAGCCAGACTCTTCTCCGCCTGCATCATGTTGTACACTATGACCACTCCACGGTGGCGTAGGTCGGTTATTTCACAGAGCAATAGCGACTGTATAATCTCCAGCCAGTGAGTTGTCTGAGAAGAGAAGAGGAAGGGATGTTGGCTTAAATAGATACATTAATTGCTGTATGCCACAGTGATGGCTGTGTGGGAACGGTGAGCTGCTGCAGTGGTCGGCTTACTGTTCCAGGGATGCGTGCACAGAGCTCAGGCTGCTCAGCGGTCAGCATGGCCAGAGTTCCCGCAGCGGCTTTCCGCAGCCTATCATCCTCCTCTCCGCTGTAGAGCACCAGCAGCTTCAGGCGATCGTTCCCTGTGGCCAGGTACAGCTTCTGCACCTGAAGACATGCCACTTTTACTTCCACTTTTCAACATACGTATACCATGCAATCATCTATGGATATGCCTCTTACCTCTGTGCTTAAAACCAGATTACACATGCACTCTGTGGCAGCGGCTCGGACTAGGCCATGCTCCTCAAACATGTAACCTTCAATTTTTGAGACAGCCTTCTCCTTTATGATCTTTTGTCTGTGAAATGACATATGTGATTAATAAATAAGAGACTTGAAAGACTGGAATCTTGATCTGTAATCTGTTTATGATTTAAGTCTTAAAAACAGCTCTGTTTATATATATATATATATATATATTTCTTTATAGAATAGATTCTTTTACATTTTTAAGAAGCAAACTAGGCTCCTGCATGTTTGACTATAAAATAATTAATCCGTAACAATTCATTAAAAGTGTTCTTTTCTTTGAGGAAGGTAAATAAGTAGGTAAACAAAAGACATACACTGAACATACTTGTAGGTAATGTCCCATTACAATAGTTTGTACATTCTTATGAGAGACTCCCCCTAGTGGCCAACCTGATTCTTTCACTGATGCCGGCCAAGTTGGTAAGAGCCATGAGTGCCTCAAAGTTCTGCAGCAGGGTGCATTCAAGACTCAGAAGACTGATGAGGGGGCGCACCATCTCATAGATCTGACAACAGAAAAGTATACATGGTTAAATAGGAAAAGGTCTTTAAGTTTGTTTATGTGTTATCTCGTAGCGGGCAGTTCTTCTTACCCGTTCTCCTGGGAAGGCTATCTGTGGGTTAGATGTGATGGTGATTTTAGCCAGGGCTTGTGCTGCTTTGACTTTACCTAAATCGGTGTTGTCAAATGCCAGTGGGATCAAAGCCTATGAAGGAAAACAGTCAAAACACATCATGTAAACCTACTAAATAAAGTAAGGCATTTAGATCAGTGTGCAGATTAAACTACATGGGTATTCTACCTTTCCTCCACCCTGTGCCACCACTGTGCCTCTGTCTTCCTGTCGTTCCACCAAAGCCAAGAACACCCTGTTGTGAGGTCGGGCATTAACGGAAAGTCTCCAGAGAGAACAGTGAGTGAAAAAGACTTGACTGCCATTTTCCTACCTGGCGATACAGTCTTTACAAGCCTCAGTGAGGGCAGGACTTTCCTGTTTCACCATACACACCAACGCAGACACCACACCAGACTCCAGCAGCTTTCCCAGTCTTTTCTCTACGTAAGAAGGTGCATCCTGACACATGGAAAGACATATAAATATATAACTCAAAAAAGAAATACGGATGTAAAATTGTTTTGAAAAACAACGTAACAAATGAGAGTAGCAGAGCTACAGTGCACTATTTAAGTAATATCATGTTATGTTGTAAATGTAGCTCTATGTGAAAAATTAATAATTTAAATGGCACCTTGGGGTGCTCCTCAGGCACATGCTGCTTTGCATACTTGGCCAGCTCCACCATCTGAGGGTCTGGCTTCTCCACTTCATAGCTGTTGGTGCAATTCACTAATGTGGAGCCCACAGCAAAGAGCACCGTCTTGTCCTCAGACTGCAGGAGCACAAGTAAACCAAGGTTGTCAACACTCCACAAGTGTTTTGGGTAAGTTATTATAGTGTTGGATTCACATACGACACACAAAGAAATGTGTATTGTCCATGTGTCACAAGTATTAAAACCTCCAATAACCTTTGCCAGCTCAAACATGGCCAGGAGAGCGTTCTTGTCTTCCACGAAGTCCTCCTTTACATCGGCATCAAAAGTGAGGTAGGCGAGGCCTTCCACAGACCACCGGCGGGATGTTTTGGGCAGAGACTCATTACAAAGCCACCTAAAAGAGAAAGAGATGCAGCTCGCTTCTTATCATACTGCGATTAATTCATTATCTGACGTTTTTTAAATCAGGTTATGCAACAATATGGACCAGGCATGACACATTTCTCTTAATCTGTATCCATGCTAAAGATTCAACAATCAAACATACTTCCTACACTGCTTGGCGAGCTTCACCGTGGATCCCTCAGCAAACTGCTTCATGCTGAAGTCTGTCCCTCCAGCTGAACCAAGCTTGCACAAACCCTGTGTAATAACCATCAGAGCACCATATATCATTTATCTTCACTTATAGATGTTCTTTTTTTCTCCAACAAGTTGAGATAAACATACTTGCTTTGGTGCAGCACTTACCACCAGAGCTCTCACGCGTATCTTGTCGTTGTCGCTCTTCTTGTAGAGATCCTTCAGAAGGGCCACGCCGTTGGCAGTGATGAAGGAGGCTCTCTTTGCCTTGCCGGCCGCATGGATTACAGTCTCCACTGCTACCTGCTGGTGAGTTGCATCCTCGGAAGCACACAGAGCGATCACTGCATCCATCATTCCGGACATCTCCAGAGTTCTGTTACCCACGTCGCTCGGTCCTTGCAGGAGCACCGACACCGTCTGGATGGCTCGCAGCTTGCCGTCTAGGCCTCGTCGGCTAAAATGTTGCCTAACCAGAAAAATATCAGAAAAGCAAGTTAGTTAATGAATGCCACTGTTTGGCCTATCGCCTGTATGAAGGATTTTGTTTTACCCGTTCAGAAATTATTGCAGAATGAAGCCGCTCAAATAATATAAACATTGGAAATTGGGAAGTTTCCAACGTTTCAGTGGTCAACTCACTGTATATATTCTTCACATAGCGTGTTGAAATTGTCCCTCTCTTCATCGCTTCTCAGGTCATCGTAGAGTTTGCTGAGTAAGACAGAGCAGCTCATGTGGGAGTTGTCTGTAAGCGGTGGTCCGTCTGAGAGCTCAGCGACTGTCCCAGCCACCTCCAGGATTTTCTTCAGTCCTGCAGAAGAACAAGGAGCTAATTAATCTCGTTGGAGCGATGCCAGATCAAAACTGGTGTCACAATGGCTGAGGCCGCAAGCAGATATCAATTGGGAAAAAATACTTCCTCTTCTTGCCTCTTAGTGCAACCTACTGAAATATTTAAATGGTCCTGTTTGGCAAAAGGACTGTTTTGGATCCATCATTGCATAAACATGTGAGTGTGTCTACATTAAGTGCAGGTGTGTTTCATACCCTGGTCTATCACCCATAACGTGAGGGAGTTATCTGGGTTTTTCATGGACTTTCGGGGAACTTGTTTGATCAGGAGGTTGATGGCGCTGTCTCTGCCCGGCCCCGACACATTAGATGCCGGCATCATTTCCATGATGTGGCGTAGCATCGAGCGCAGCTCCTTGGAGGGTTCTGTGTTACAGTCACAGAGTCAATAATGTGTGAAAGCACAAAGACAGAAAGCATTTCTTACTTTCATGTGTGGCCAACTCCAAAAATAAACATGATCAGAATCGAAGCCAAACTCACCAGGAAGTATGGCTTGATCTTTCCCTCGGATCTCTTTGTTCATGCCTTCTGTCAGTGCCTCGAACATAACCTGCAGCAGGTGGCAGGCAGCCAAGGAGACGGTGGAGGCTCCTGCTCCCATGACTGCACATAGCTGCTCCATCCCCAGCTCATTCACTATAGCCATGGTCTGGGGACATAACAGTGGATGTCAGCAGTAACAACCAGTAAAGGATGGAAGTAAAATGAACACATTACAAATAAGAGGGCCATCACTGTGGATACACTTCCTGTTTTATCTATGAGTTTCAAGAAACAAATCACAAGTGTGCACGCTGGTTAAAAACAGGACTTTGAAGATGATGTAGTAAATAACTTTAGAGGGAACTGTCACACTTACTCTGGACTGATGCCCTGTGCACAACCCAACCAGGGTCCTCAGGGCAGACAGGACGACCTCCTCCTGCTTTGACTGAAGAAGTTTCTGAATCAGCTTCACGCCATCGTTACGGAAGATCTGCTCAGCTCCTGCATCTTCTCGAGACAATACCACCAGATTCTGAGCAGCCTGAAATTGTTTAATGGATGACATTTTGGGAGCAATTAGACAGATCAAGATAAAATTAACAAAAAACAAATGCATAATAGAAGAGCAAATGATGCTTAGTTATGTTCCTGCCTTCTGAGTTGCCCTACCTTTTGTCGATCCGAGTCTTTTGCAGATGCATCGAGGAGAAGGGAGAACATTTGCTGCACACGAGCGTCAGTGGAGTTCAGTTGCACTGACTACACGGGAAGAGAAAAGACCCTAATTAGCAACAGTTTCTTCAGGGCACCGTTTCAAAAACAAACCTCCCTGACACATCATCCACTCAAAATGCATTACCTTCTGCTGGATCTGTGCTCCCAGCTGTCTGAGCAGATCATGGAAGGTTTTGTTTTTGGGCTCCACCTGGGCACACCTCTGGGCATCCAGAAACGCCTGATCAAGCCGACAGAGTTTCTGGAAAGCCTGAGCTCTCCGAAACCTGGCCTTCATATCCCCCGGGTCAGCATCGAGAGCTGGAAGGAGTGACAGACACGACATTCAATAACATGCACGCACGCACGATAGTAGGTGGGTGTATGCGTTTAGAAAGTGATTCTCAATTAAATTAGATCATCATGAGTATGGGTCATTTGAAAGAGCTGCTGTTGAGCATTCAAAATGAAATATTGTGTCACTTTAACCCTTGTGTTGCCTTCGTGTCATTTTGACCCGATTCAATGTTTAATGTTGGTGTTCTTTCGGGAGTCAACAAACAAACATAAAGTACCTCACACTTAAACTTGGAAAACAATATTAATTCTAATAATTTTCTGGAGATTTTAATAGCTGGGGTCATATTGACCTCAAGGGTAAAATATGTTAGTAAATATAAAGGTAACAGGAGGGTTAAACATTGAATCGGGTCATATTGACCCGAAGGCGACAGGAGGGTGAAACATTGAATCGGGTCAAATTGACCCGAAGGCAACACAAGGGTTAAGCATCCCAAACTCATTCAGAATCCAGGTTAGGTTTAAGCTACAGCCCATAGGTCCAACTAACCGCAACAGGTATCTGGATGGAAATATTTCAAAATATGTGTGTATTAAGGGGAAGTGTCCCTTCATTTAAACTTGGATTAAAACGTGTCTGTGGGCTCAGTGATCTGATGCACATCCTCGGCTGTGATGAATCCCACCTTTGGAGGCATCAGCCTCTGCCTTGCTGTACTCCTCCTGTTTCAAGTAGCAGGCACAGCGGTTGCGGTAGAGAACAGCCCGCTCTGCTTGGCTATCACTCCGCTTTATTGCTTTGCTGTAGCAGCAGACAGCGCCCTGAATGTCTCCTGCCTTGAAAAGGGCGTTTCCGTCCTCCTTCAGGGCTGCGGGGTCCTGAGTTAACAAGAACAAGTAGAGAAGGGGGCTCAGGGGGACGGAAATGCTTCGAGTACATGTTATTCTGATAACATCTACTCTCTACAAGCTGACACTCCAACCGCTGTCGTCTGCTTACCTTTTCGATTTCACTCGCACTCATCTTCGAAGCGTAATACACAATACAGCGTTACTTAGTGTGGCGAATATGTCGTTTAATATTCCTCTACTTGGTCACAAACGCCGCTAACTTCAGTCAAACATGTTACATCTCGCAACTCTTCCGGTTGTCCGGGGCACGTTGATGACGTTTCGCTAACAGCCCCGCCCCTTTGCGCACGTTCTATAACCATAAAAGGAAGAGGGAGCCGGCGCGAGTCTGTGTCTCCATCGCGTCTTTATTTGGTTGCATTTTCGTTCTGTGGCTTTCTTCAGTCCACACAGACACAGCGTCTTATAATAAAGGAAGAAAACTAGCAATTCAGGTTATTGATGCACAATCAACAGATCTAATAATAATAATAATAATAATAATAATAATAATAATACAATTATTCATTAACCATGAATAAAGATCCTATTCCTAATGTAAGAACATGGCCCAAGGACCAAGGTGAAAAGTAATGTATTGTTTAAAAGGCCAAAAATAACCACAGGATATAATGTACAATAGTACAGTACTACAAACATACAACTATGATACAACTAATCAACATACATTAATTATGAGTCACTTTTTTGAGTAAATGCAATGATGCTTGGCATGTGAGATTCAAAATGTACGGTACATTCACACAAGTTAAAACCACAAAAGGAAGTGTCCTGGTGTGGCATTTTCTGTATTAGTGACCTGCATGGGGACTCTCATTCACCAGGACAGCCAAGCATCATTGTTGTGCTTCCTCTGTTGCTGAGGAGACAGGGCGGCTCCCTTTGGGATTTGTGCTCAGGTATACCTGCGAAGAGTCTTGTGTTACCAGGGCAGCTTTGTGACTGTAGAAGAATATCCAGCAAGTTGGGATAGATTTCCCCAGGGTTGGGCTTGTTGTGAAACCTCATACATACCAGATCCACAGGGCATCCACAAGGCTCAGCGACAACACCCTGGACCCAAAGAGACGAGTCCCAGTCTCAAATCAAAATAACAAAATAAAAACACCCAGCTGTGTAAACATTGCACATTGCACATTGGTTCCTTTATCCCTGAGATTGTGCTCTCAGAACATGATTGTGTCAATACTAGTGTAGTTTATGGTATCAAACTTACATGTTGTGGAAATATCTCTCATCCATCTCAATCACACACCGAATAATACTTTTGTAGACCCAATGAAAAGTTATCAGTCTGTTGCAGTGGCGGGCCGTGCATTTTCTACCTAGGCCTTCAATGCCGTTTTACTACAGCTGCACAACCTAATGTAAGATATTAGTTCACCAGTGTTCCGGTGCGGGGCTTTTATTGTGAAGGAGCAGACGGAAAAAGATAAAGTTGCCGTGTTTCTTGTGTTATTAAGTAACGTAAAACCCTCAGTTACACTGATTCAGAGAATCGTATCGTACATGTATGTGTATATTTATATCGATGTATGTGTGTGTATTTATGTATGTACATGTGTATATATCAGAGATATGTATGTGTGTATATATGTAGACTGTTGTGATGAGAGCAAAACCAAAACAGTTCCATCTGTTCCCGCGTCCCCCACAAGTTGCTCATTAATTATTTAAGTATCAGCTCCTGTTTCCAAAGCACGTGAAGACTACCTGAACGATCTACCAAAAGAATCCACGAAGAGCTTCAGTACATTTTCAACACTGGGCTTCTCAGGCGTCATTCACCTGCACGCTGGTGTTCACTTCTCTGCAGCTGTCAGGCTGGTTTTGAGCTTTGATGATATTGTGACAGAATAGGCAGCCCCACTTAAGCTCCTCTTTATATAGGTGCCTGAGACAGGGAGGTAGCAACACCAGGGGTCAGTAGTCCCTCTCCAACCAAATTATAAAAGCTGCAGGATGACATAACTTTATTAAAGTCCACTCTACTCCCATTTTTTAAAGTGCTGTATAAAGAAGAAAAAGTTCATCAATGTTCAAACTAGCTATAAGGCTACTCTTCTAAGATTACTGGACATCTTCAGTTCACAGTCAAATAAGGGCACACATTATAATCCACAATTTCCCGAAATTACAGCATATAAAAATAAAATGCCACTGCACTAAATGCACAACTTCATGAAACATGAAAACATGAATGACCAAGAAAATTAACAGGATATATATTAGTTAGTTGTTAAGAAAGTATAGACAATTTTGCCTCAGAGGGCTTTACAATCTGACATATCTTTTGTACCAGGAGGACCCTCACATCAGAACAGGATCAACTCCCCCCAAAAACCTTAGGGCAACAGAGGAGGGTCCCTTTATCAGGATGAACAGTAGTACACAGATGTCATGGGAATGAACACCATAACAGAGTTACAACACATTCGATGCATATGACAGAAACAATGAGTAGAAGGTGTGATGAAAAATTACAACTAATAATAATAATAGCAGCAGTGGATGTTGTAGAATAATCATGATAATAAAAGCAGGTATCGGCAATATAACTGTTTGATGGGTACCAAACTCAGAAATTATTAAACATATAAGACATGTTGTGTCTTGTTTTTAGCCTACCACAAGAAAAAGCAGAGTAGTGCGCACCAGGTCATGTGTTTATAGCCTACGTCACTTATCCTTTGGAATTTGGGACTCTGGAGTATCAGGACAGACGGGCGTTTTTTCTACAATCTGTTGACGCTGTCGGCCAATCACTGACCGCCAATCACGTCGCTTCCCAGAAGCCCTAGCAGCAGCTCAATGGTGCTAGCTGCTAGGCTAACTGGTTCAGTTGGTAATCTGTCAGCCTGGAGCTGCGAGCTCGCGCACCGCTGGGCTCGACACTCTTCCGGACTCCTCTCGTTTGATGGGTAACGTTAGATCTCTTTTTCTTTTTGTCCACGAACAGACGGACTCCCAAGGTCGTACGTAAGTGTTAGCCGTGATTCAGAAAGGAAAGTGGTCATGCAGGAAATATTAGCCACGTATTGTCCGAATGTTATCGAGCGTTACTCGCTATCGTCCGTTACGTCGGACATAAATCTGCCGCCCAGGATACCGAAGAACAACTGTGACTGAGGTGCACTCGGGTGGATCAGCCCCGACGCGAAGGTGGTCGCGGCTCTCGAAGCTCGTCGAGCTGCTGTTGTATCTGACTAAAATAACACCTGGGGGCTAACGCTAGCTTGTTCAGCTGCATATTCATGGCATATGGTGACTGTTACGCGGTTATTAAAGTTGGGCACACGGCGTTAACGCGGCTAATAGGTTAACGAGCTAAATGCACGAACTGGCTTCCTCGTACCCGAGTTCACACAGGATAATGTCCTAATGCAGGAATTACGAGGCTCGTTAAGTTTGGAGCAACGCTGCTGGCTAGCTGCCCAGCGATAGCTGTCTAAAAGTCACCCAAGTTTAACTGTCACGGGGTCGCCCGTTGAGTCAATAACCCAAAGCACACTGTGACATTGCCATTTGGTAGTTTACACTGGGAGGGATTGTGCATATTAAGGAATGTCTCCCTTCATGCTAATGTCCGTCATGTGAGCAGCTCGGGATCTGTGGTGCATTCCCATATTGTCACTTCCATTTCGAGTTGTGTTATCTCTGGCAAGCATCTCTCAACGTGCAAATCCTTTCTTGTTGGATGTATTCATCACGTGGCACAGATGATCTGATAAATATTCGTCTTCCTGATGACAGTGAGGCCATTTTCCAGTCAGCCTGAGAGTGTAAGTGGCAGGTTATTATCCCCCTGTGGCACTGCTTAGATAGTCCCAGCCTGCAAAGTGAGCGGATTATGATTGTGTTGGATTTGCACACAGAAGGGATGCGAGAGCACCTATTAGTGCTGTGCCACTGTGGTCGTCTAGTCTCCTTGTTCACTTGTCAGATGTGTAGAAGAGTGTCTCTCCTACACAGTTTCCTATCACTTGGGCTTTTTGTGACAGTTCCTCTCTGGAGGCTGAATACATATTTTTTTGCATGCTCTATTAATCAGAACATTTTCCTAAACAGCTGAAGAAGACCCTCTGACGTGATTTCAACTTGGCAATTGTGATCGAGGACAGACACACAACCCATGCTGCCCCGGTAGATATGCTGTCACTATGCTACTGAGAGAAGAATGACATTTGTTTCATTTAAATTCCTGGAGCTGCCTCCAGCACTTGAGCTTTGATTATAAAAAAAGAAAAGAAAAAAGGCTGCTGCTCTGAGCCAAATTGTTCTACATTTCTCTGCCGCAGCCCAGAGGGCAAACTGTTATGGCACCGGTGGCCAACTGACCAAAAGGGGACTCTGGCTGTACTGGAGGATTAGACCGTACTTTGGAAGCGGGGACTGGACCCAGAAAGCCGGCCCACTGTGACACACATCATGTTACATGGACACTAGACTCCCTGTTTGAGCCTCCTCTGTGTGGAGTTTTTTTTCTTCTTCTTTTCCTGCAGTGTCATTGGCTTGGATGGTTGAGCACAAGGGCTACTTTCAAGAAGCCCACCGGTGGCTGTGGTTTTGCCAAAGCTGACAGACTGCTAGCCAGCTATTGCTGATTTAGTACTCTTGTCCACTGCTGTAGCGCCCTTCGTTGTGGTCTCCAGTATGGTGAGTGCAGGCTGGAGGCATCGCAGGAGTGAAACTCAACCATTAACACTGGCGTAGCCGGTTACCTCCCATATTTCTTTTTGCACTTTGAAGGATTGCATTCCAGGACTTTTTTTTCTCTCCTGGAAAGAAAAAAGGTCATTTTTTACATTTGAACTTTGGAAAGGAGACAATCCCCAGAGGAGGATGAAGTTGAGAAAACAGGTGACAGTGTGTGGAGGGGCCATTTTCTGTGTGGCTGTATTCTCACTGTATCTGATGTTGGATCGAGTCCAACATGACCATGCAAGAAGACAGAATGGCGGTAACTTTCCACGGGTAAGAATCATTTCTTTGATGGTGGTGCGTATTATGTGGAAAGCCCTTTCTGCAGTTATTGTTGTTGCACTTTTCTTCACATGTTTTGTACACCAAATGTTAAACACATCATAAATTAACATATATTATTTATATATATTCTTCTTCTAAATATTTACATTTTAATTAAAGGTGTGATATGTATTTTTATTTAAATAAAATATTCAAATTTACATAGACATGTCCAATCATTTCCCTTTCGTTGTGTAGATATTTTTAGGGCTGATATGATCTGATTCTGCTATTTGTTAAGTTGGTTGAATCTGAAAGTTTTCATTGCAGAATGTAGGTAGGGATAAGAGATGTGTTATGATGTAATACAGCTGTGATTTATGATTTTGTTCTTGGGTTTAGAGCCAAATCTCAGTTCTGCAAAACCGAATAGAGCAGTTGGAGCAGCTCCTGGAGGAAAACCACCAAATCATCAGCCACATAAAGGACTCTGTGATGGAACTCACAGACACAGGAGCTGTGTCTCCCAGCGGCCACCTGCCGTTTAGAAGTGCCAATGGTTCCTGGGTCCTACCCTTCGATGGCCGTCCCACTTTCCTCGCGGTCAAGCCCCAGGATTGCCAACCCGCTTTAGGCAGCCATGGTCAAGCAGACGTTCAGGTGAGTTTGTGGTATATAAACTAATTTCTCCCTGTAGATAAAATGCTAAGCAGCTAATTGGCCAAAACAGTATCACTGCTATATGTATAGATGTATTTCCATACTTATTTTTGGGGTGTGTCTAGTGATCAAATGATGACTTTGCGTGTCATTTTAGATGCTGGATGTGTACTCCATCCTCAAGTTTGACAACCCTGATGGTGGCGTCTGGAAACAGGGCTTTGAAATTACGTATGAACCTGATGAGTGGGACGGTGAACAGCTGCAAGTGTTTGTTGTCCCCCACTCGCACAATGATCCAGGTGAGTTTAGGAAATGACACCCACCGCAAAAGTTTATCGAAAGCTGGTAATGCCTCGACCAGTCTCAAGGTCTGAAGATGCAGACATGAGCATATCTGAACACTTTTTTTCAGGAAGTTAAAATTGCCTCATGAGGCCGTACCCGAGGCTAGTGATGGAATGCAGAAATCATTCAATGCTGGATTAATTTGTTCTTATTATAATAATAATTATTATTAGTATAATGGTGACATAATTGACAGCTTAGCCCCACGCACAATGGAATGAGGAAGATATTGGCAGTGGAAAACTCTATTTATAGGTGGGATTGGCTGAAATCTTATTTTAGACTGACATTTTCATTCCACTTGTTTAACTAGCCTTTCTTACTCACCTGACAGTTGTTGAAATGTTGACAGGCTGCAGAGACCGGCACATTCTGTTCATCAATAATGGGAACGGGTGTCATTTGGAGCTGCATTTGATTAAACTCTGGGGCAAAGTTTAGTTTAGTGTGATTGTATGCAGCATTCAGTGCCCAGGGTTAATGGATGGTTCGAGTGTGTTGCAGCTCACACTGCAGACAGGTCATTTGGTAATCCGCTCATTTCACTAAATGCAAAGGAGGGATTTTAAGGGTTTTAATCCAATGCAGGGAAGTAGCTCAAACCATGCTATGTTATAAAGACGGCAGTAAATAGTCTTGCCCCTCACAGCTGATTACGAGCACTAAATGCCCTTTCAGTGGCATTTCTAAGCGGCATAATGGCCGAATGATGTACAACTTGGATCTCTATGAAATATATTGGATTACAATATATGAGATGGATATTTGACAGGATATTTATAGACTGTGCTAGTCTACACTGTTGATCACCAAAAGTGCATAGAAAGTGCTTTTTATTCACTTCCTTTGAAACCACTCTGCTAAAAAGCCTTCTGAGGGGCAACTGCTCAACTTGAATTAAATATGAGTTTTATTTTTGATCTGTTGCAGCACTTTTTCCACAGAGTTGAGTCTCATACCTGCCCCCTTTCTTCTTGCCTATCTATCTGGCAGCGACATAACGGGCTGTCTGTTTGCCTGCTGGTGTTTAAATTGCACATATTTATCTTCTTGTCTTGTTAGGTTGGATCAAGACTTTTGACAAGTACTTCACAGACCAGACGCAACACATTTTGAACAACATGGTGGTGAAGCTGGCTGAGGATCCTCGCAGGAAGTTCATCTGGTCTGAGATTTCATTCCTCTCCAAGTGGTGGGAGACCGCAGACGTACACAAGCAGGAGGCTATGCGCAAGTGAGTCACAGCTTTAGAAAAGCACACAGTTTTGCCTTGAAATTACCCACCCAAGTCCTGACAATTGGTTGTGATTTCTCAATTCCTACTGGCCTTATGTGCAGTAACCGCTTGCAGAATGTGGTTGCTCTGAAAATAGCTTGTTATCTGGCTAATGTGACTCTCCCACCCGACTAGGGATGGGTATCGTTTGGGTTTTTTCCGATACCGGTGCTAAACCGGTACTTTTAAAACGATACCGGTGCCTGAACCGATACTCTTTTTTTTTTAAACGCACAATGAGGACATTAAAAACCTCTTCGGCCATATTCCCTGTAGAAGCCGTTATCATGGAGCACTGACAAACAACGGATATCAGACTGTTAACATACACAATATATGTTCTCCATTATATGATGTGATATGTATCGTCATGTGCAGACCTTATAGGGTTAATCCTGTCACTGTGTTGATGGGCAAAGAGAACAACCAATCAGAGGGACTGAAGATGACACGTGACAAATAAAGTGTTGCTTCTGACAGCGAGAGTTACACTGAAACAAAGTGACGCCCCACGGTCTTTATTCCTCAGTCATTATATTCCCGGTAACACCGGGTATACAGCCGGGATCGCTGTACATCAACACATCTGCTAGCAGACTGTCACGCTCGTAGCTTAAACATGGTTATAATGGCTAATTTATTATTTCTTGGGCTACTTTTATGAATGCAAAACTTGCAGTCAACGTTACGGTACTAATCTGAGTTAAGGCTGCTCGTCATCATCGGTCTCCCCGTGTTTAGGGGGACCGGTGATGGTCTCCCCGTCGCGCCCAGCCTGACGCTGGTGTGCTCGACACGGGTTCACGTAATCACACACGGCCATGCCTCCGCTGTCAACGTTAAATATGATAGGCTATCGTAACCTGCTGACAGGGCGGAGTCACCAGAGAAGTTCACAACAATAGTTTTTTTCAATTTCAATCGGCTCAGGCACCGGAAAGAAGCACCGAAATGTGCGTTGCGTTTCGGTCCGGGTAATACCGGTTGTATTGGAAACCCAACCCTACACCCGACGGGCCGGATTATCCTCGCCTTGCTTTCTTAATCCTCTCTGTTCAACAGACTGATCCTTGGAGGGCAGCTAGAGATTGTCACAGGAGGCTGGGTTATGACGGATGAAGCCAACGTTCACTACTTTGCCATGATAGACCAGCTCATTGAAGGACATCAGTGGATGGAGAGAAATCTCGGTACACAATCTAAAAATGATTCCCTGCTTGAACCTTTTAGAACATATTCAGACGAATGATGGTTAAATGTGTCCTTTCCTCGCTCAGTGAAATGTTTGACCTTTTTCGTCACCCCAATTCTTTTCAGCACATTTTAAAGTTAAAATGATGCCATGTGTCTCACGGTTTGATGGCCTAATCTTAAACTTGTCATCCCACATGCAGCAGGTGTAGCCTCTGAGTCAGTGGGTGATAACATACTCTGGGCTACTTTTAAGTGCTCCCTGAGGAGAATTACTTTCTAAAGGATGCATTCTTCCTTTATCTGAACATAAACCTGAGCTCCTTGCTTCTTGCTTACTCTCACAGGTATTACTCCACGCAGCGGGTGGGCGGTAGACCCTTTTGGTCACAGTGCTACCATGGCCTATCTGCTGAAGAGGGCCAACCTGACCAGCATGCTCATTCAGAGGGTCCACTACTCCATCAAAAAACACTTTGCCTCCACGCGCAGCTTGGAGTTTATGTGGAGGCAGGCCTGGGGTGAGTGGACCAGAGCCAGCGATGCTCATTGCAGGATGAGTCACGCCACTTGTAATGGCCTTGTAAAGTGAAGGACGTTTGGGAAGAACAACCAGTGGGCGAAAGCCTCAGAAGAGTTTTATTTCTCAATAAATTTGACATCTGCTAAAGATTTACTGTCTGATTGTTATTAGTGGAAAACTCCTCCCATATTACTCTGTTGGATATTATCAATATGAAGTACTCGGTTCTTTCTGCGGCTGTCATTAGCTTTTTGAACTTTGTCCAGAATAACTTTTGACAGTCCCCGGAGCACACTGTTTAATTGTGAACTTACATTGCCAGCAAGTTTATGAGCACGGTCACAAATATCGGCCTTACTCGGCAGAACGTGCCTTATTGGTGTATTTGACTCCGGCCTTTGAGGCTGCAGTCGACTATGGATGTCTCTCGAGCCAATGTTTTGACTTTGACTTCACTGCTTTGACAGACACGGGATCAAACTCGGATATCTTTTGCCACATGATGCCGTTCTACAGCTACGACGTGCCTCACACCTGCGGGCCTGACCCGAAGGTCTGCTGCCAGTTTGATTTCAAGAGGTTACCGGGTGGTCGGATAAACTGCCCCTGGAAAGTGCCGCCAAAACCTGTGGTGGATGCCAATGTCGCGGAGAGGTGAGGCATGCGCGGTGTTGAGTCTCTCACTTTGGGCAAGTTACAGGGTGGGAGTGATCGATCCAGACGGCGTCTCAGAACACATTTTAGGATGCCTGTTAGAGCTACACTATATTAGCAATTGATTATTGGCGTCCATTAGAGGTGATAAGTTAAGTAAAAAATGTATTTACAAGTTTTTTAAATATCAGTCATTAATTAAGCAAAAGCAGCAACTATTCTGTAGGCCTAGCCTACTCTGCTGACAGTTATATTTTCAGCTGTAAAACTGCTCTGTTTGTATCAAGAACTAGACTAAATCTAAGTTTAGGAAACAATGTACAAGTATTTGTTTTCTTATTTCGTTTGCTATGTGTGTGTGTATTGGTCTCCGAAGCATTAGTCGGGCTATGAGGTCTACATACTTAAATGTTCTTACTTGTGTCTGAAGTTTTGTAGTTTGGCTCCAGCTACGCACACACACACACACAGACACACACACACACACACACACACACACACACACACACACACACACACACACACACAAGCTCTGGATGTTCCTTGTATTGGCCCCTTGCAAACAAACTAAACTTGAACTTGCGCCAATGACAATAGCCGCAGAGGAAGGATGAACTGTGGGAGACCGACATGGACTGCAGATGGTTTTTGGAAAAAACTTTCCAGTCGACATATTTTCGTGGTTAATGGAAAATGCTCCCGGGGCTGATTTGATCCTCTTTCCAAGGACATATTGATTTCCTACAAAACTGGCGTAAACAAAGTAGGGCAATTTGGTTGCCAACCATTGTATCTACTGATTTTTTTTCTTCTTCGCTTTCTCAATCAGGGCAAACCTGCTCCTGGATCAGTACCGCAAGAAGTCCAAACTGTACCGCAGCAAAGTGCTTCTGGTCCCTCTGGGAGATGACTTCCGCTACGACAAGGCGCTGGAGTGGGATCAGCAGTTCATGAACTACCAGAAGCTCTTCGACTACATGAATTCTCACCCAGAGATGCACGTACAAGTGAGGACATTATTTGTTTACCATCACAAAAAATATATTTCTTTCATGTTTTTTTTCATTGTTTTTGTTCCTGAGCTCGTAGAAGTATCTTTCTGTCCGACCATTCTTGTGATAATGAATCATGTAATTGTATTTCAACTTGCTGACCGAACAAAGAGTCCGTCACAGCTCTATGTTTGGCTCAGAAGATGCCATGTAAGATGATAGGCTCATGTATTTTGATGAGTAACTTCTTTGTTTTTACCCTGTACAGCTGTTGTTTTGATGAACGTCTTTTTTTGATCAATGTGTCTTCCTCCAGGCTCAGTTTGGGACTCTCACAGAATACTTCAACGCTGTCTACAAAGCACGTGGAGTGGCCCAGGGTTCCAGACCTGCAGACTACCCAGTGATTAGTGGAGACTTCTTTGCCTACGCAGACCGCGAAGACCACTACTGGACTGGCTATTTCACCTCTCGGCCCTTTTACAAGAGCCTGGACCGTGTGATAGAGTCACATCTCAGGTGAGGCCAATTGAATCGCAAGTAATTCATACAACCTGCGGCCCATTTATAAGGCTTGACAATCGGCACTTTGTTTCTTTTATGCAGTACAAACAATACCGAGGTGTGGTTTACTCGGTTAAGGGGCGTGCATCGCCTGCCAGACCCTGTTTACACATCAAAGTCACAATCTAACTCAAAACACATGATTGCAACCTGGTATCACTCCCAAACTGATCTTTTTATATTTCACCAATATTGTTTTCCGACGCTGCTTACGTTTTTTAGGTATGAAGAAAAATGCAAACTCATCAGAAAAAAAGACCTTTATTATGAATTTATTTAAAAACTTTAATTTGATGTATGTCGGTTCATATGATCGCACACATTATTCATTGATTATGCCTTTTTTAATTCTCATTTTTCCCATTTCTCTCAAATGTGAACAGTCACAATTAAGCGAAACATCAACAACCTAAAATGCATATATTGACATACAAAAGTATTCTGGTGAGCATGTCGCCTGACTCCTAGAAATATATTTCTGAGCGGCTCAAATCAAGTTGCGAGGTTTGAACCATTCTTTCAGTTTAAAGTTTAAAAATGAAAGATGAATGCTACGACAGGGCTCCCTTTCTTTGAGGAAGGTAAATAATAGTAAAAAAACATACATAAAATACTTAGGTAATGTCCATTACAATATTTGTCATTTATGAGAGACTTTCTCACTGATTTCCTGATCATGTCCATGTAGGCCATGAGCCAAGTGGCTCAACTCGAGACTGATGCAGGCTAGAGACGATGATCATCACAGAGATAACAGTAAATAGGAAAAGGAAAGTTTATTGTTTATGTTACGTGAGGCAGTTTCTTAGGTTCTCTGGGTAAATTCTGTGGTTGATGTTATGGTGTTGCAGTGCTTGCTTTCTGACGTTTGTAAATCGGCTGATAAGCCTGGTCAAACTACAGTGCAAAATAAGCTAAAGTTTAGAAACATGTATCATTTACTCAATGTCAATTCATCATGGGTTCTAACTTCTACCTGTGCCACTGTACCAGGGCCCTGACGTAAACGACTTCGTATGTCAGCTTCGAAAGTCGTCAGCAGAGAGATTACATCACCTACGCTTAGCCCCACTGCGCTTTCCAGTCTTTCATCAGCCAGAGCCAAGCACATTCCAGTTTCAGTATCACATTAACGCTAAAGACACCAGAAGAAGTACAGTATCATTGTTTGAAATACAATAATAGAATCAGTTAAATGCAATATATAATGATTACAATAATAGAGCAGATAAACATTAGATGCTTATAAATACTTGTATCATGAGTTGATCCTTCAATCACACTTGTCGGTCATTCATATGTCATACATAGGATTGCAGATACTTGTGGAGAAATAACAAAGTCAAACAAGTTAAAAGTGTTCAATGCACAAGGTTATCATGTACATAACATGCAAGCTATTGCTCAGTTCAAATCTTTATCATCAATGGTATGAGCTCGTCGACAAGGTTTAGACTCAAAGCCATCGGATCAGGTTGACAGTCACTCTAGATATTCAATCTAGCTTAAAATCATACACAATAGCGCTTCAGCACTGCACATTTTATCGAAGTCAATTACACACATACACACTAGTTGGTTCAGCTTCCAGATCTCAGCAAACTCTTCATCTGAATTTTTCAGTAAAGCTTACAAACGCTCAGATAACTTTCACTTAATCTACATGCTCACAGTTAGCATCAAACTTACATTCCTACACTTCAGCTCTTCAACTTGAGATCTCGAGCTGCTTGTAGATCTGGTGCCAGGCTCCAGTAGCCCTTGATGACGAGTGCACCTTTGATCTCACTGAACCCATTACTATCGACATCAGTCTCCATTGATCTTTGACCGAGCTCCACGCTCATCTGGCCTGCATTGTCCGCAGCTCTCTGTAGATCAGTGGCTCACCTCATGAGTCTAGATGATTCCACTGTGGTCGCTCTATACACTGGATTGTGAGTTTCCGTCATATGACAAATGAGTATATATAAACTGAGTACAACTTAGGACCACTTCTTCATCCTGTATGATTCCTTGTTAGCAGTTCTAGTTATAGACAGAGCTCTTGAACAAGCTTGTGCAGTGTCGAGGTTCTTCGTCACAGTGGATTCCGTCTCAAACTTAAGTGAGCATGAATTACTTGATCAGAAGTTGAGCTAGGTTCATAGGATGACTCCTCTCTGCTCTTCATCAACTTGAAATGTCTTATCGTAGCGTTGCATCACTTGCGATAATGAGGAGTCATTAGTGCTGTCTTCTCGATCTGTCTCATCACCAGGTTACTTGTCGTCAGGACCGGCGACTGTTGCGGCATGGGTCTGCGCGCTCGAGCGCATCAAGACAATGTGCTGCCTGAGCCAGCTATTGTGATGTCGTTCAGATATGATGGCACGATTAGCTTTCTCTGCATGATGTCACATAATGCAATCAACACGGTCAGATCACCATTCTGCATCTGTTCAGCTTCTGCAATCTCAATGGCTGCATGCACGTGCATGGAGCCTCATACTTCAGTCCTCATCTGAAACATGAGTCAGTCATAGCTGTAGGTAAGTACGATGTCAATCAATGTAAATGACATCAAAGTCATTTTACATTGGTCTAAAATGACATTGAGCTGATCGAGACTTACAGGATTCATTACTTCGCGACACGACTCTGCTGGCAACTAACCTCTAGCAGAGAACCTCTGACTAGCTTCACAATTAATGGCAATGTTGCACTTCCAAGATGCTTTGCAACTACTAGCATTCTGAATAAATGACATTGGCATACATGAATGATCAGCTTATAATTGCGAGTATGAAGTTCAGCTTGCAGTGCTCAACCTGTTCCATCGAGCTGAGAGTTGAGCTACAGGATGATCATTGCAACTTCGCATCTGAAGTCAGGACTAGTCTCATCCGTTCACAGTTCGCAATCAAAGCAACTCTGGATCACTGGCAATCTGCACTATGCTGATGCCAACTGGAAGTCTAGCACTAAGTGTTATCCGATCATTGCACTGACAGAGTCTGAAACGCCAGCTTCAAGCGTGGACTATGAGACAGATAAGCTCGATGCATACAGACCATCTAGAGAGCATCGAATAAGAATTTGTGTATTATCTCATATTGTGAATGTTTGAGATTGACAAATGAGCTGTTGGAACTTAATGCCACTTACTGGCATATGCTGATCAGTTTTGATCAAACTAGCAATCAATATTACGAACATATACATAGGATTCGTGGAATTAATGGGATCTGAGCCATGAACTGTTAGGGTCAAATATCAAATCAGAGATCACTTCAAAAGAGGTGACATCATAGGACACAGTTCTAGGACATTTAACGTCAAAAGTAATGACTTCAGAAGGAACTCAATAACATCAGGATTAATTGAAAGATGTGATGAAATTTCTCATTTACTGTGTCTCTTTGTGCATGACACATATGGTCTTGAGAACACTGAGCATAGCTCTGCTGTTCTGGAGACAGTGGCATCGAGCACGCTCTCTGCTAGATCCTTGTGTTAGACAAGCTACTAGTACTAACTGCGCTGCTGTCTGGCTACATTTTAATGAGAGTACAATTCTGCGATAAAACCTCACTAACTGAAGGTTGTAACATGATTACGTTGACTCACTTGTACAGTTTAGTACACGTCCCTTGCGTCAAAGCATTCACTGGTAACGTCTTATATATGTTCGATTCATGTCCGGGACGTTGAAGTCGCTAAACGCTCTGCACATACTAGACAGTGATACCAAATCTAACATACCGCACTGATGATTGCGTTTGCTATGCCTGTCTCCATCAAGTACTGAGACAGCATAGTAGTATGTATGCCATCAGTGTACAGTTAATAATAGGTACATATTATCATCTATGCATTCTATAGAAGCTGCTGCAAAGCCAGTTTCAGTAATCCAATAAGCCACAGGATTTGTATGATAACAGTATCAAACCTATGCATAAACATAAAGCCATTGCATTTATCATGCGATGCTTGTTGAAGTCATAATGCAGTCCTGATTATATGAATGTCTGTAGTTCACTACTGAACACAGTACTTTGATCATCATTATGCTGATTACGAGAGTAAGCTTCTACACAGGACAAGTCAACAAAGGTAAAGCTGAAGCATAATGTTTACCATATCTTACTGCAAGTTCTACTTAGTAACTAATCCACTTTGGACAGTCATATAGAAACGTCAGTTACAGGCATCACGTCTGTACAATACAACATGATCCTAATGCAATATCCAGTACCATGTCCAGCATAATTCATAGGGTCCAGTAGGAAAGAAGATCTCTGTCAATCATACGTAAATGTACTCAGTGAATTATCTACGAATTAGTCTATTGTAAGTAGTTTGTATTCATTGTATATCAAGTATTGTATGTGTGCAAGTTATAGACAACAATAAATTGACATGATCTTAGGGCACCCTTTCACTCTGCATTTACTAAGTGACAGCAAGTAAGTGGATTGTTCAAGTCCTAAACTTAGTAAACGCAATGCTTTGTTAGCAGCGATGTCTCTGAGTCTATCAAAAGTTAGTTAGGAGTACATGAGCTTAACATGTATTAAGATCAAGAGGTCAAGAACCATACATCGTTCCGTAAAGTCATCATAAGCATTAACATGCGTACTCCATTCGATCAAGACATTCAAGCTTCCAAGGTAAGGCACGTAGTGGACATTTCGAATAGTCCATGGTATTAAGTCAACGTAATTATCAGCATAATCTGAACGCAACTACACTTCAGATTATGTAGTGACTTATGCACTATAATATCGAATTAAGCCATATAGTGACTGCTAGAGCTAACAATCATACAAAGTCACAGAGTCAGTTTTCTTCAAATAGATATCAATGCATGCAATTTATTCAAATGTAGTCAGATACACATAAATGATCATCATAAATAGCAAAGCAAATTCAGTATTAACACATATAATAAACATGAGATAAATAATCTATTCGAGTAGCATAAAGAATAGATAAGCAAGATTAACAATACAGATCCTTAATAGTGTCGTAAGTACATGATGACAACTCAAGGTTCAAATCATCATAGAAATATAAAGATCAGTGTAACATGATTTACAATAACTGTACAGTCAGTATAAAGCTTACCTTAGATGCAAGTCTGAATATCACTCGCTTAGTTAAGTATTGTACTGACAATACCATAGCGCATGCTATTGAACTGACTTATTGATTACGTTAGACTTCTTAAAAAGTCAGTGTCATGTTCGATAACAGTTAGAGATATGCACGTATGTCCAGTATCAGCAGATTCCTAATGCATTCCGGAACAGCAATACTGACACTTCTAGATGGGACTGAACTTGCTACTGACGAGCATCAGTAAATGGAGCAACTAGTGCAGCTAGGCATTGCATTGTCTCTTATAGGAGTGACTACCAGACATAGGCAACACATAAGGCTTACAAACAGGCTTATGAATGAACTTAGTCCAATCTAATACATAGTTAAAACGAAGTGTAAGTTGAACAGTATGATACAGTCATTATCCTATAACCATTAATACAGAATTTCGGTATACAGAAGTCTAGAATGTGATGCTACTGCAGATGTCAGTCAGTATTGCTAAGCAAATCAGTAGTACCAGATGTAAACTATTTCAGTTATCGATTTACCAGTGACTTTGACTCAGAGTGCAGTCACGTCATAGCTTCAGAATTCCTGTACAGCAGAGTCAATCTAAGTGATTAGACGTGCCAGGTGGTCCTCGTGTAGTATTTCATGAACTGCGAGTGAGTGAGCACATTTACTTATTGATGTCATCGTATATCATGGCTGAGTACAGTTTCATCGAAATGCAATGTGTATTTCCTAATGTCTACATATTTACTGTCATCTGCTATTATGCAAAACTGAGAGCTTACCTGAGTAGATTCCTGCTTATGCAGTGAGCAACGTTTCTGCCGTCCTTAAGTCCTGGGCTATTACTTGATTTAAAAACACTCACCTGCTTGCAGATTGGCAGAGATCTGAAGACACGCACTAGATAGGCTGGTAGTACCGGAGTACTTGAACCTACTGAGCCTCTCAGCTTCATATGGTTATGTGCATGTCTTAGTCTTAAGTTATCTGCGTGCATGCACGTAGTCAGACTATCAGTAGACTCACGGTCACTTAATAGACGCATAACACAGGTCCAGATGCCGCCATAACTAAAGTAATCGTGATAATGAAGCTGCTCAGTCATGTGGTTATTAGAAAGGAAGGGTGCTTGATTTTACTCATTCCTCCATTAGAGACTTTAAATGGGCAATACCGTAAGGTGATTAATGAGTTTAGACCTCATCAGGTAAATCGTGAGCAAAATATTTATTCCTACACATTTCTACTTGAGTTCTATTTCAAGAGCTATCAATACCCCAACATCCGGGAAAATCATAATTACATGAGGAAATGCATTTGTTCAAATCGAGCCATTGGATTGATTGACCTAGACCTTGCAGTTTTTAGAAGTGCTTAAATTTTGGTGTCACTCCAATCTTAAAGGGTCTACTTTTGCCTCATCAATTAGTTAACTGAGAAACCTGACTGCTAAAGCTGGCCCTTTAAGACGGACACCTTGTTAGAATAGTTTATCACAAGGAATACAATTATAATTCCCCTTCAATGAATATGAACAAAAAATAAAAGGGTTGAAAATTTTGGTAATAATATATGCCCAGGAACTTTCAACGCACTGAAAAGGCCTCCAAGAACTGCGCTTGGGGAACGGGACCTTGCGAAAATATAACTGGAAAACATTGTTCATAAATTCCTGCACATGAAATTGAGTAAGGGGAAGGTTCCTTTTAGCAATGTGTGTTCCCATAACAGGAATTGGGCCCGGGATGGCCCAAATCAGCTAACGGTCTAGTTCTTTTAATAATTTAATATCCTTTTTAGTGGGCATTATTATTAGAGTAGGCTACACATGAAAGAAGAACCAATGAAAACCATCTCACAGAAACATGTAGCCTACCATGGAGACAAAAGACTTTCCACCCATCCAGTGTTAAACTACATGAGCCAAACCCCACAGTTATCTACACACTCACACACCATTTATAATAAGTATGATGCATCTGAGGGGCACTAAATTGTGCGGCCAGTACTCCCAGCAGATCTAATTATGGACCACAGAATGAATGTACCTTTACGCATGAACCCAGTTACCTGCCTCTGTAGAGGGCGAGGAAGAAAAGTTGCTAATGAACAAAGTTGCCACCAGCTGCCTTTGTTTATCCATGTGCAGACAAACCGTTACCATTTATATTAATTGAAAACTTTCAGGCAGCCACCATATTGAATCTTGAGGAAATAGTTTCTAAAAGGCCTTTTCGAGAGCAGGGAGAAGACAGAATGCTGGCACCCGGTGAACGCCCCGGAGTGAAGGAAACACACTCGTACAATGATTTATGGCCACGAAGAAGTGATCAACCATCTGCGCTCGGTTTGGGTTTCAGATGCAGAAAACAACATTTTTTTAATCTGGCAGTTAAGACACAAACGACGTCGATGCAACAGCCAGGAAATTTATTCCACCATGAAACTTATCTCCACAAGATCAGCATTCATCGTTAAATAAAAAAGGATATAAAACAAACATATAAAATGTGAAACAAGGTGTCATCCCTTCGTCACAGTAAGCGTTCCACCTGCGGCACGTCCACACGGGTACACGAGGAAGTGAAGCATGTGTTTGTCTTTCAATGTGTGGAGCTCACAATAAAGAGGACGAGCTTTACCCTGAAGATCAAACCCACAATCAATAAATATGTTCTGAAGGGGAAATAATCTCATTTCTTATCTGCAGAAACCTGGATGACAAATGTTGTAAAGGTCACCCGGGCAGCTTTGGGCTAAGTGTTATTTTCACTTTATTGAAAACCAGTGTTACTTTCCTCCGAGTCAATGAGACGTGGTGGCGACGCTGCGGTGGCGGTTCCCGAGCCGCTTCCTGCCCGTCAGACAGCCGGCAGCACGGCGCATCGTTCTGTCCCTGAGCAGAAACCTCCCATCTCAAGTGCTCCTATTAAATAAATAGAGTCTCAACTTCACGACCGCTGGCCCACAATCTGCTGGGAATATGATCAAATATAACGTAAAGTTAGGTTTGATGGCCGAGTGTTTGTGTTGGTGACAAATCGATGCATATTGTGAGTGTAATGCACTCAACGGGCTTACGGGAGCCGGGTACTTGTCACAGAAAGCACCGCTCAGCCGGTTTGGGTTGTATACAATTATTCTGGAGGTCTGGAGGACCGTTGACAAGTCTGAAACAATAGCAATGATGACATCATTACCTTCGCATTGAAAATGCCGGAAGGTTATGTTTTGATCGCCGTGTATTTATTTATTTATTTGTATGCGTGTTATTCGCAAAACTCAAAAAGTATTGAACCGAATCGCATGAAATTTGGTGGGATGATTGTTTATTATCAGGGGACCAGTTGATTAGATTTTGGGATCGATCGGGTCAAAGGTCAAAGGTCAAGAACAGGTCAAAATCTTTCGCAGAACTCAAAAAGTATTGAACCGAATCGCATGAAATTTGGTGGGATGATTGTTTATTATCCGGGGACCAGTTGATTAGATTTTGGGATCAATCGGGTCAAAGGTCAAGGTCATGGAAAGGTCAAACTCTTTTTTTACCATAGCACGATACATTTTTGTCCAATTGGCATGCAACTAATGCCAAAATGTTCATAATTCAATGCCCAATCTTGTGATATGCGAAGGTATGCACTCTACCGAGTGCCCATTCTAGTTGCTATTGTTTCAGTGTGTTCCTCATCCGATGTGAGGTCCTGGGACAGGGCGTCGTAGGTGTACACGTTGTAAAGCCCTTTGAGGCTAATTTGTAATTTGTGATGTTGGCCTGTATAAAATAAACTGAATTGGATCGTACGTTGAGCTGATTGGTTACTCTTTAAGAAACTGGGGGTGAAGACATTGAAAAACTCCAGCATGTAACAGGCAGATGGGCTCCAACAAAAGAATTTCGATGGTATTTTATCTTCACTTGGGACTAAGAGCCAGGATATCTCTACCTCTGCTGCTTGATTTTAATTTCTCAACTTCATCTTCGTGCCCCTTCAACCAACTGGACAACATCTGGTCAAGCAGGTCAATAACCTAAAAAATAAATAACACGGTTGTATAACACCTCAGATTGGTGACAACGGGTGAAATGTATAATGAATACACCTGTCATCCGATAGTAATCAAACAAGACAAATCAACAAACGTTAATAAATACAGAAGGAACGATTAGTTGGCTCTTTAGTGCCTTTGACCGGGGTGCTGAGCTCGACCCAGGAGGCGTGGCGGCGGGCTCCACCACAGCAGGCGCCGGTCCGGCTAGATGGAGCTCTGGGTCTTGATGAACGCCATCCTCTCGGCGTGAGCGCCCGTTTCCTCGCCGTCTGATTCAGACCGGTAGGCGCTCATGTCCTCGTCCCCCCACACGGTGGGGATCCCCTTGTAGCATATCCGGGCCTTCCTCTCCCGTCTCTGGCCGCGGCCGAAGCCGAAGCCCATCCGCACCCCCGTCTCTGAATACACAGAGGGCAGTTTGGTCCTCCGGCCCAAAGAAGCGCCGCCGGAGCGCATCTGCAGCAAGAAGAAGACCCCGACGAAGGCCGCCAGGATGAAGGCACAGCTGAGCACGGCCACGGCCACGGGCAGCCGAGTGGACGGAGCGACGCCGAAGCCCGGAGGTTCCTCGCCTCCTCCGCTGTCGTCCACTGCTGTCGGGACCTCCCCCTCTGGCCGGGCTCTGTCCACCTGGAGGTCCCCAACTGGTGGGGATTTGCGCTGGACCTGGTTCTGGTGCGGGCAGGAGGTGAGGACCAGGTGGCTGTGAGGCGGGCAGGACAGGCAGTTCGTCGGCCCGGTGTCAGAGCAGGTGAGACAGGCAGGGTTGCAAGGCAGGCAGGCCTGGACGGAGGACAAGTCCACCCAGCTCTCCAGGGACAGGTTGAGCAGCTGCGGGCCCGAGGTGAAGCCCAGCGGACAGAACTTCACACAACCCTGGAGGAAGAGGGAGAAGCCGGCGCTGCACTCTGGGTGCAGAGCGGAGGTTGAGTCTCATGCATCCAAATGAAAAGCACTGTGACAACGGTGGTTGCTTTTTTCTGTCGCACCAACAGCCACAAACTCAAAATCTTGCGGTGACCAGTGTCAGACGATGAGAAGCGGCTGATTCACACGTCTGAAAAGCTGGAGCCATCTCCTCCCCTCAGGAGTTGCCAATTCATTCTCAGTTAATTGACTGTTTAATTAATAGGCTAATAATTCCATCCGTAATGGATAATTTCTTCTAATTGGAAGTGAGTTCAGAGGTTGTCCACATAACTCATTAATGTGAGTGTTAATAGTAAGAGTAATAGCAGTTAATTGGAATAGAGGAATTTCCTTGAAAGAACTGCTCCAATGTTAATGATCAGAAAACCGAAAATCCATTTAAACCCACGTCACTAATAAATGATTTGCTACATTCCTTATATGTGTTGAATTGTGCCTTCACTTCACAACCATGCAGAAACACATTTGCATTTTTTAATTGATCTCATGTGCACTGAATAGAAGATGGTTCATTTGGTAAAAGAAGGCCTTTTCTTAATTTTCTTCCTTTTAATTAGCTCCAAATTAAAAAAAGACCTTTCTAGGAAGCTCCACTTCCAGGGTCCTGTAAAACAAAGTGTAAATACTATCTCTTGAAATGTAGATTTTAACAACATTTTGGAGTCTGAACTGATGAAGCAGGAGCGATAGAACACTTGAACAACGTAGCGCCTCTCAGACGGACTCAGCTTAATCTGCCGCTCCTCCGTGCGCAGAAAGAAGCTTATGAATGGACATCTGTATTCACGACCTTCACAATTTGAAATACCAAACACAGTCGGATCAAAAGCTTTTGTTGTAAGATCTAGTGCCCGTTCCAAGAGAAGGTCCATTAAAAAATAATCAGAAAAGGTAACCTTTTCCAGCTTGGTCCAAAAGTTCTCAACAGAAGGAGCGAAGGAACCCATTTGAACACAATTTAAAATGGCGGAAAATCCATGGAGAAGCAATTGGGCGTGCTTTATGTGGTTGGATTCGTCCAGAACCACAACATCCAGGAACTAGTCATATTTGATTTTTGTCATAGAGCCACATTTTGGCCAAATTGGACCCCATCGGGACACACTCGTCTGTGGGTCTGTTCTGCAGATTTGGAAAAGCTTCGCCAGAGATTCCTTGCTTCCGAGTTAAATATTATAGGCTTCTATGACTTTTTATTACATTTATATGGCATACTTTTACCATTCATCTATCCAAACCAGTTATCCTGTATTTATGGTCGTGCGGCGCTGCAGCCAATCCCAGCTGACGTCAGGTTCAGGTCGCCGGTCCATCGCAGGGCTTACTTTATCATGACTTATTATCACTCACTAACATGTCATTTGTTAGGGTATTTTGAAGATATTTTTTAATGTTTTGGTATATTTTATGCCTTTTTTTAAGAAATACTATAATATAACTTATGTATGACTGTTTAACCCTCCTGTTACCTTCAAATGTTCCAACATATTTGACCTTTGGGGTCCATTTGAACACAGCAATTTAAACTTCCATTAAATTATTCTAACTCAAACTGTTTCCCAAGTTTAATTGTGAGTTACTTTATGTTTGTTTGTTGACTATATCTAAATGTTAGGTTCTAAAGCTTTTTGAAGATTAGAAAATGGCATTTTATAGTGACCTCAACATCACCCAAACTAATTTGTGTAAAATGTTGATATTTCTTATGTGTTTTATACAGATAAAGAACACTGACGCGTACAAGTTGTGTACAGGACATTAAAAACATATCATAATGTTAATTTGATGTGTATCCAGTTGTGCCCATTAAATTAGGAAAAGTGATGAAATATGAAGCAAAACTAATTATGTCAATCATATATTTAGAGACGTTAAACATTGAAAGGGCTCAAAATTACCCCGAAGTGAAGAACTATGACATTTTGAAGAACTGCATTATGCCATCAAATACTATAATTTAACTTTTTAATTACTTTAGTTCTGCGAGATATGCGAGTCATACTTATGATATACCATGTCCTTTCATTCTTATGGCATACTATACTATTACTTTTTAAAATACATACTACTCATTGAGTTTTTATTGTATTTTTGGGACTTTTTAAAAGCATAGTCTACCATGTATTGTTCATAAAGTTGAGCTAGCTTTGAGGGCCAACTATATCAAAACTGGACAGAACATAAAAAATCTAAAAAGATAACTTTTTCCAGATTGGTCCAGAGATTTTAGCTCTAAATTTGGTGATGATTGTTCCTTTATGGGAAGAGTAGAATTAGAGACAATTCAAATTGGTGGAAAATCAAGCAAGACCCAATTGGGTATGGCTTATCAAGATACATTTATCTGGATTCACAAAATCCAAGAAAATAATGTTTTTTTTACAAGGCCAAAAAAATTTACGGGCCAAAAGACAACGTTCTTCATTAAAGTGCTTTCTTCTCGCCACATTGAACCGTCTTCAACACTGTGTCCTTGTGCCTCAAACAACACGCCACCTTCACGGTGCTCAAGACATGCGAAGGACACACCCACACACCCACACAGACACACACTCACACACCCACACAGACACACACCCACACAGACACACACCCACACAGACACACCCACACACCCACACAGACACACACAGACACACAGACACACACAGACACACAGACACACACCCACACAGACACACACACACACACACAGACACACACTCACACTCACACACACTCACACAGACACACAGACACACACTCACACAGACACACAGACACACACACCCACACAGCCACACACTCACACACACACACACACACACACACACACTCACACAGACACACACACCCACAGACACACACACCCACACAGACACACACCCACACAGACACACAGACACACACCCACACAGACACACACCCACACAGACACACACCCACACAGACACACACCCACACAGACACCCACCCACACAGACACACAGCCACACACCCACACAGACACACACCCACACACCCACACAGACACACAGCCACACACCCACAGACACCCACCCACACAGACACACAGACCAGGGCTCCAGACTAACTTTTTTAACTAGGAGCACAGTTGCTCCTAACTTAAATTGTTAGGGGCGCAAGCAGAAAATTTAGGGGCGCACTTTTTCCTGGGTCAAAATGGGTCTTGGGTGGTCCCAAAAAAAAAATTTTGCGCGCTGTGCGCGCACCTTCTATTCATGCAGTCGAGCTATTGAATGCGTGATCAGCAGCTGGCCGCTCTGCCGTGATACGCGCACACAGGTGAGCACACCTCCTTGAAACATACTATTGAGAACATATTCGCTGACATGAACCTGATGAACACAGTTATTTTTTGTTTTTTCAACGCAGACTTTTTTTTGCCTTAGGCGCTCGGGATTTGTCATAGGCGCTCGGGAAAACGACTTAGGCGCGCGCCCAAATTTTCTCTGCAGGAAAAACCCTGACACACTATAAATCGACTTGCAAAGTTTTCCCATCATTTTTACTGTATTACTGATAAATAATTTGACAATATACAATCTTATGCCTGTTTGCCTTCATGAACTGCAAAACATTCACAACAGAGAACTCTTCAGAAGTTACTGTATTGAGTTTAAACATATTTGAAGAGAAAACATACCTTGAGCATGTGCATGTTGCACTTCGATGTGGCCAATCAAAACATTTGTTGGTTTCTAGAGATGCACCGATCAGGTTTTTGGTGCCGATCACCGATCACTGAAATCAGTATCTGCCGATCCGATAATACCGATCACCGATCACGGTGTTGATTGAAGCATTCTATTTATTGTGTAGCATTATTGCCTAGGACTATGAGGAAATACATATATAAAGCAACTCAAACATTAAAGAAATTACCGATTTCTTTAAACATTTAGAACTTTACTTTGAAAAATTTCCTAATTGATACATTAAAATTGTTTGATTGCTATTGTAGGATTTCAGATATGTATGGAACACATCTGCATCATTCATTTCCTGGAACTCTTGGGAAATCTATATACAGGACTTTTCTTAACATACAAAAGACTGACTAATTTTTATAAACTCTTCCTTGGTACAGTAAACATTTTTAATGTTAGCATAATTTAAGCTAAATCTCAGAAACTATCTATAAAGATACAACATCAGTTCATTGTTTACTTTTATATGTTAGTGTATGATTTGTCGACATCTTATTTTGATAAACGGATGTTGTTTCACGTGGTTCTTTCCGCTAACTTTGCAAAACCGGATGTTGTCACTTAAATCCTTCCGCTAACGTTATCAAAACCCTCGCGCGCTCCAGATCGAATGCGTTTACCGTGAGCATCAGTCTATAAGGGCTCAGACATCTGAGAGTCGGCTGAGTTGACCCAGAGATTCAACTCGGGGGACGGGGACGCCGCTCGGTGGTGAGGATCCCCTCGTGGACCTCTCACTCTGCGGCCCTCGCCCTCGTTGTGTCTCCGCTGCGGTGCGCCTCTTTTCACACATTAGCCCCCCCCACACACACACACAGGCCAGCCTTCTGCTTCGGTTTTCGTCTCCTTTCTTCTTCTTCTGGAGTTAATGTCGGTTAGCAAACCAGTCATTCAGGCATTACCGCTAACTATAGTGGGCTGAAGTGTAGAACAAGTTTGTAAACAACAAAAATATTTAATAACAAAAAAAAGAAATCTGCTAATTTACTGGTCGCGCATGCGCGAGTTGATGAAAAATTTACTCGCACTGTGTCTAATTTTAGGCGCAAAATGCGACCATTTGGTCGCAGTCTGGAGCCCTGCAGACACCCACCCACACAGACACACAGACACACACCCACACAGACACCCAGATGTGAGATGACGGAGTGACACCTGCAGGCACTAAACTACTCATGCTGCCCAAAGTTTGAGTGAAGCTGTAATCATCTCACCGATACAGATCTGCTGGGCATCAAAGGTCTTGCAGCTGTTGTTGGACGGCCGAGGGAAGTCGGATGAGGAGGGGTTGACGACGCTAGATCCAGTACCCCACAGGGTGAGGGTGAACTGCCTCAACACAACTAAGAGAGAGATAGAGCGAGAGAGAGAGAGAGGGAGAGAGTCAGTGGCGGTGCGTCCATAGAGGGCGCTAGGGCGCCGCCTCTCTTAAAATTTTGAGATGAAAAAAAAAAGAAGAAGAAAAAAATTAATACATCCTGTCAAAAAACATTATATGCCAAATCATTTAAATAGTAAATATACCGTGTTGACACGCTACATGTGTGTGGGAGACCGTCAGCCTGTCAACAACCACTTAAGTTAAGGTAAAAAAATATAATATATCGCCAATCATCCTCACGGAGAGAAGCCCCTCCCTATTTTCGGGACACCGGCCCAACGTGTGTGTGCGGCAGCGAGCAAACATTTCACGGTCGTTTCGGCAAGGACGGCTTCTCATTGGCGGATGAAACGTGAATCTTGGGGCACAAAAATGTGCGCTCTGGCCAATGACATCGTTTTATTATTTCACGTGATTGGACTATTCGGCCAATCAGAGACCGGTATCGTTCCCTCAGCCAGAGAGCTCCACGGAGCTACGCGGGCAGGTTGCTCACCGGAGCTGGTCAGCTGGAGGCTCAGTGAGTAATGCGCTGTTTAGTTTCCCCTGTCTGTTGTTCCAAAGTCCTGGGACTGAAACTCTCTGGCCTACAACGGGGTGAGGGATCTAAAGAGCTGCAGACAAGTGTAAAGCATGAATCTTGCCGCAGCCATCTAGCTAACAGCATGAAGCTAACTAGCTAACAGCATGAAGCTAACCCTGTTTGCAGAGCAGAGCAGCAGAAGGAGACCGAACTGGCATCGAAACACAACGAAGAAGTTCTGAAAAACAGACACATTCCCTCCAGAATAATGGAAACAGGCTGGTTAGACATGATTGACTTTCACCAGAGAGTTATTGAGAAGTTTGCCAACTTTAAAGAGAGGAGGCTACTTTTCTTTACAGTAGTGGGTCTACTCTGTCACCCAATGTAACATGTGATCTCTTTCTGACTCTATTCTGCTCTGAACCTCTTTCATGTGAGGGTGAACCTCTTTTATTCTGTAAACCTCTGAAACCCAACCCAATGTGTCTTAAAGCTGCTCTGAACCTCTCATGCCCAAAGTCACAGTGTGTTGATAGTTGTTATTGGACAGTGTTGAGCACGCTGTGTTCTTGAAATAAAGCGTTGTTTTTTACAATATTATACTCAAAACCTCTTTTCTTCTCATTGTTGAGTGCTATTTAAACCGCGTCGCCCAACTGCGCCCCGCCCCCCCAAAAATATGTCACCAGCCGCCACTGGAGAGAGTGAGAATATTAAAGTAACACCTCTCAGAGGGAACAGTGTGAGCTGGCTGAGAAGAAGAGGATATGGGGGTGGGGAAAAAAGGAAGTGATGAGAGCAGACCAAAGACAACAGTGGAGGAGGAAGAGATACCTTCATATCTTATATCCCAAAGCCACACTGGAGTTCTCTTGGAGTAAGTTAACTCTCCTAAAAATCTGCCGCCGTTTGCCTTTTGAAGGAAAATGCAGCCCGATGATTGTAAAAAGAAATATATCACAATTTACTTGCAGAAATATATTTATCTGTCCAGCAGCTTTACAGTTTTAATCCGTCTATACTTCCCTCTGGTACCAAAAATCATACAAACCCAATCAGAGATACTAAAAGAGGGAAACTGAGCAGAGGCTAATTTGAGAAGCATGAAAATAAGCAACACGCTGGCATGAATGTCGGTTTCATGTGATGTAACCAGACTGAACAAATGCTGCCGATGAGCGGTTACCGAAGTCTTGTCCGTTAGCCGCGACGTTTTCTATTTCCAGCGTCCATTCCCCTTGAGGATCCTCGCCCCATGAGTGGGTGGTCATGAAGGCCCAGTCGTTGAATCCCTCGGAGGAGAAGTCATTGGGCCTGAGAGGAGAGGGGAGAAGAGGTGTTTGTGTTATTCTCTCTGAGGTAGAATGCAGTTTTTCCCAGAGAGTATCCTCGTGGGAGTATCCGTGCACAGATAACACTGAGGCATATGCACATTGTGTGTGTGTGTGTGAACGAGAAACAGGCAGAGACAGATATATATACACCAGCACCCGGCGGTTGGTGTGTAGAGTGGTGTATTTGACTGTGTACCTGGGAAACAGCAAGGTGGAGTGTGTGCCCAGTGGGCTGATGAGATGAATGGCCAGCTTTCCTCTCTGGTTGTGGGAGAGAGTGAGGCGAGCCTGAACGTGTTCCAGGGAGCTGACGTGCTCCGGGCGTCCCCAGCAGGCGTCCACGCTCTCGCTGAACACCAGCTTGCTCCCGATGTCTCTGCGGGTTTTGACAAGGGGGAGGAGAGGGGTGGGGGGGGGGGGGTTAATGGTGTGGTCAACAACAATAGCACTGTGCTGCAAATCTACATGAAAGTCCCAACTCCAAGGAGAATACAGTGACATCACACACACACACACACACACACACACACACATTTTGAACATCTATTTTATTTTTACTTTGAATCCCTAAAATACTGTAAATATGTACTCAGTCACAGTCACACTCTCTCACTCTCTCTCACTCTCTCACACTCTCATACTCTCACACTCTCTTACACTCTCTCACACTCACACTCTCTTACACTCTCTCACACTCACACTCTCTCACTCTCTCACACTCTCTCACACTCACACTCACACTCTCTCACACTCACTCTCTCACACTCACACTCTCTCACACTCACACTCTCTCACTCTCTCACCTTGGTTCTGCGAGCATGGTGTGAACACACTGATGCTGTGGTGCCACCGTGGTCCAGTTCTGTGCCAAAGCCACCATGGCGCCCGCATCCAGAAGCCCGTAGCCGTACGAATGACTCACTGTGGGGAGCGAACACAGAGCGACAGGTCGGTGGGCGGTCATGATGAGACAACGATACAGGAAGAGAAACACTTTCTTTTCTGGAATGCTAAGGCATTACATTCAAGAGCATACATGCAGTTCCTTCAGTTATAAAAATAAAGATCATGTCAATGTGTTGTTGTCATTGAGAGGAAAACAAGTCATTGAATCAGAAACACTCGTCTCCGTCTCATGTGTTGCTGGTGAAGCGCTGCAGCAGCATCCGCATGGAGCAAAGGGATCTGGGCAGATAGATTCACACGCTGTGTGATGTGCTGCAGTTTAGCAGAGATTACGCTCTCTAGCTGTTGGATGTGCACTTTTCCCACCGGTGAATGACGTGACAGATTTTTGAAAATATGGTTTAAATGAAGCAATCATGAAAAATATAAAAAAGTATATTATTTGAGATCAACAACAGGATGAGGGTTTACAGAGAATATTGTGTAGCAGACAAAAACATGCACCACAAAAAAAACTACTGGCAATCAGAGTGGAGACAAACCAGCCAATCACAAAAGACTGATTTGATCCAAACTTTTTGACTGACATTGTGGCACTTTGTCAAGTTGGTTGAGCACGCAGAGACCCGAGGGCACACCGAGCCGAGAACACGCCTCCAAGGATTTGGGAGTACACAGAGCAGCGAGTTTGAGAGGTGATTATTGTGTGCGCAATATCAAACTATTTACTACGCACGGAAAAGAGTTTTATTATATAATTCATGTGTGCCAAAATACGACGCCGTCCAATATACCATCCTTACCTCTGCGTCCCACTCCGTTGGTCTTCCAGTCTCCGGCGCTGAGGCGTCCGGGCCGGGCCGTTCTCACCACCAGGTGCTGCATGTCCCTCCAGGTCAGGTTCATACTGCAGAGGCACCGGAAGGAAAGCAGAGTCACGGTGCTGCCTTTCTGTCATTTAATAGATCACACTTTCCACATTATGCACATGTACAACTGTACAGTCGAGGAAATGTGAGGAGCTGCGTGGAAAAGGTCAAGAGTCTGTAGACACGCCTGACACATGATCCACATGAGACATACATTTCTGAAATAATATACAGAGACGTAGAGGAAGCCCTGAGGGATATGTCAGTAAACCATAACAAAGGTATGGGCTCACATTATGGTTTAACACTGGTGAGTAACACCAGTGTTAAAGACACATCATAACCTTTGTGTTGAAAGGTCAGGGGAGACAGTAAAATACAACAGTGGGAAGGACTGCGCCTAGACTTCTCTGGAATGATAGTCTCTAATGAGGTCTGGAACTGGGGGATGATGTCACCTTGCAACAGCAGAAGCCCAATAAAAACGTGTTATTTCAAAAGATATAGCTTCATTAAGAGCTACGGCGGAGAAAGATTGGGACCAAAAGCCGTTGAGTAGCCAATGAGGAGAGAGCTGCCGTGTTGTTTAACGCTACCGGAGACAGATGTAGAAACAGGATTGCACTGTTGCGCATCACCACTGCCACTCTCTGCCACAGCATTCACATCTCATGTGTTATTCATGGCAAGGATGCCGCCTCCCCCCCGCCAAACCACACAATGTCACCTCAAGAGTGAAGGGGGGGGGGGGAAGTAAAATAATAAAACAGCAGAAAGCCAAAACGCTCTGCCTATTAAATGATTCCATCTCTGAATCCCTGTGTGGTATCAGTGGGATACACGAGCGGTTATTACGGCTGCCTGTCAGCAGAACAGAGACTCGGCTGTCGTGGTGGAAGTGAGAGATACTCGTCGTGGTGGAGGTCTGTCAGGCAGTGCCCTTCTCTCATCATATGCAAGCTGAACCTGGCCACGCTCAGCATGTGGACCTGAGCTAGATCCTGGGTTGTGAGGTAATACTGGATTTGGTTTTGACACTCGTCAGGTACACGCTGATGTGGAAATGAAGTCAATTATGCAGAGCGGTGGACGGCTGATAAGAGGACTTAGCACACCGCGACTGAAGATACGAACAAAATGGAGAACACATTAGCGCTACTGACAGGAACTTGGATACCGACACTCGGCGCCTTGTGTGAGTGATAATGAGAGACGCTCTCCGGTTTTAAATCATCACGGCCTACAGGTATTCAGATGTCTGTGCGCACTGCAGCTGCTGATTTGTCTGGCTAATTAACTGATTATCAAAAGCTTATTTTGCTGAGGAAAGGATTTCTGGGCTGAGATTTAGGCCAACGGCGGCTCCCAGATGCGCACGCACACACACACACACACACACAAACGCCCCCCCCCTCACACACACACTTGACAGTTTACATTTAAAGTGAAATGCCCACAAGGTTGACTATAGAAGTAGCTTTCTTAGAGGAGGAGTTTGTGTCCTTCTCACTCACTTGGCCTCCAGAGCCAGAGCGATGATCCCAGCAGCCAGCGGGGCAGAGGCCGACGTCCCCGTGTGAGAGTCTGTGCACTTTTGCCTCAGGTCTGTGGTCACCTTGGAGACGCACAGAGACACACAAGGTTAGGCGCCGTGAATATGACGGTGAGTTTTCCACATCAGCATGAGAGAAGTTCACAGGGAGAGAGGTGAGACCGGGGGAGGGGACAACGGGAGCTCTGCCTGCAGCGATCGCGGGTGGGAAGGATGAGGGATGAGAGAGAGAGAAACTTGGTTCAGTTGCAGGTCGGTGGATCTCCGCCAAAGGATCACAGCCCGGGAAGGGAATGTCAGCCAAATCAGCCAAGTCAGGTCGGGTGGCGGAGAGACAAAGTATGTTAGTACTCTGTGAACACCTCTGCTCTCGGTCTCTGCCGATGCCAGAAAGCTAATGAGGCCTGTCTGGGTCACGATGGGGACACGACAGAAATGAGAAAAAGACGGAGGGCAAGGCGAACTGTGAAGGTCAGGGACAGCTTGTTGGTTTGCAACTCTGGGCCTGACAGATTGTGGCACTAATGGCCATTATCTGTGGAAAGCAGTCGACGTGTCAGAGGAGTAAACAAACAAAAGTGTCTGCACACAACTGTTAGATATCAGGGCTGGATAAAACAACAGTGGAGCACTGTCATGTCCGTTATGCTTCTGAGTAACATCACGGATTTAGGGATTAGTCATATTTACCAAGATGAAGGTTTTCAGCTTGCTTCAGTTTTCTATCATTCTGAACTGAATCATTTGAAAAGTTTTCTAAACTTATTCACAACATTATCTAGGAACTTGTGATGGACAATTCTTTCACTTTATACTGAAATGTTTTCATTAAGGTCGGCTGAATAATTGATGATGCGGAAAATATGTAATCTAATAATGAAAATCGTTGCCGTCTGATGTTGGATGTCGGTTTTGTTAAAAAGCCTTCTCCCGGTCTGCTTGAGATCCGACAGTCGAGACACAAAAGTACCAAACACAAATCTGACAAAGGGAACATGAATCTAAATCCTAGTTTTGGATAAACGAAAGCCGTATGAACTCACTGGGAGAACAAATGGAAGCTTCTGGCTACCAAAGCAACAATTCAACAGCTGTACATTTGAGAATGAGTTCAATTTCATCTCTTTGATGCGCAGTGTCTGCTCGCCTGCAGCAGACCTCTGGTGTATTGAGGAGGAAATTGCAGCTCTATGGTGTGTTGCATGTGATTCTATGTCCCAGAGGCAAGTCTTTTTTTAGCAGCAGCTTGATGAAAGCATTTGGCATCTCTCAATGTCTGTCAGCTTTGCTCGCTGCACGTTTCACATCAGTCACTCGGATTTTGACAGTTTGATACCTATTCTTGATTTTCCGGAGATGAGATTAATGTGTTTGCACACCTGAAAAGGTTTCACTTCGGATGCATCAGCGTGCAAACATGTTGGGCTGACTAATAACGCCGTCGCAAAGTATGAGGAATATGTTTGTTTCTTTGCACCGCTGACATTTACAAGTATAAAAAAAAATCCTACACAAAATCAGAGATGTTTAAAGTGTGTGTGTGTGTGTGTGTGTATGTATGAACAAGTCCTGTTGTTAGTTAAAAAAGAAAAGGAAAAATGACTGACTAAAATCTGCACATTTCCAGGCTTAAAATACATCTGGAATGACTTTGCCGGACAGAGACGTTGAGATGCAGAAGCTGATCTCACTTCAGCGTTATGTAACGTGTTTAATCCTGTCATATTAAGCATGAATGTGTTGCCCGTGTACACCCACTATCTGTTTCTCCCCAGGGTTTCCAGAGCTGAAGGTGGTGGCGAGGGTGGACGAGCAGGGCTCGCTGTACCACGGCACGTTGCCGGACTGCGTGGTGCTGCTGATGGAAAGGGTGTAGATGCTGTTGGTGTAGCCGTCACAGTTGCAGCTGTCCTGCTCCCGGCCACCGTTACCTGAGGCCCACACAAAGATGGAGCCTTGTCCGCCACGGCCCTGTGGACCAGAAGCACGCGAGCGTTAACGTTCATGGAGACGAGCACAGAATAGGGTTAGCGAAAAAGGGACTAACAAGAAGTAGTTGAGGTGTGAAACATTGATTGTGTGACTGCTTGAAGCACTTGTGTGTCCTCTCGCTCAGAAGCAGTGAACCGATGAAGGCACGACTCGTATTAATACATCATAATGTCAGGCGAATTATTGCGGCAGAACATCCGATAACCAACAGAAGAAATGTAATTACAAAATCTATTCAAGCAGAATATAATTTAAGGGCATGATAAAGGACAACATGATATTTGAGAGCGAGACCGCACGCTCTGAACACACACACACACACACACACACACACACACACACACAGACACGAACACACGGCACCTCAGGAGGAGGCTCGAAACATCTTAGCAAAGGAACAAAAGGGTACCGCTTGTCAACGCAGGAACACAGCTCAGACTAGATTGTTCTCGTTGGTTTTCATGCATTTGTCTGCAGCTGATTAGATTACTGCAACTCTGTAATGGCTGAACTGCCCCAGAAATCGATGGACCACCTTCAGCTTGTACAATATAAAGCTGTTGATTTGTACTTTGCACATTTTCAGAATTTCTTCCAGCCCTAGTTACCTATGATCTTTAGAATCGATTTTTAAACTTGTACTGCTTATTTTTCTGGCACTGGTTGGTCTGCAGAGTTGACCTTCTTCCGCTCCCTACATAGCTGATATCTGCCGGCCGACCAGTCGCCGTCCCCAGGGCCGGCTGGAGACAGAGGGCAGAAGGGCTCTGAAGCAGCCTCTGGATGTCCATTAGTTCAAGTTATGAAAACACATTTTAAAATGCCCTTTGAATTAGTTTTACTTATGATGTAGAGTTTTATCAGAGTTATCTTCTTCTAAACAATATTTATAGAGAGCCCTCTTATTATTATTACACCTTATTATCTCTCTGCTTTTGATTGGCTCTTCTGTGCATCACTTTTTTAGTGTTCTATTTTTTAGAAAGTGAATACATCTAGGTTAATTCTCATCATCTACGAACATGTCACATTTCTTTTCAGCATTAATCACACCCTGTCATTCAAAGATAAAATGAAACACTTAACTAAAATAACTAACAATAGACACTGACATTCAGAAAGAAGCTGAAATATTAAAGCATCTCTTCTCATACAGACCAAGTGGGCAGATACATTGTTATTTTAACCAATAAAACAAGAAATACATACTGTATGATGGAGAAACAGATAAAAGAAAATGGAGGGTCCTCTCTTAAAGCTCACATACAGAGAGCAGAAATAAGTAATCAGTTGATGGCGAACAAGACATTAACAAGGAGAGAGAAAACATGCAGTATGTATTCCATGTCTTCCTCCCTTCCTCTGCGTCACACACAACTACACACACAAGGAACATAAACACGAGTGTTTGATGGAAAAAGCTGCAGGAATGTTTCGCCTCTTGTGTCGTTTAAGACTAAGATTGTCTGTTTTGCTCTCTGCCTGATGAAAAAATAAAGAAGTCCTGTCACATCAGATCAGTTCCATTATTTTAGCTTTGCAGTCCCGATAAATACAAAGAGACATGAATCTGTGCTTCCTTATTACTGATGTTGCAAATGTTAAATCACAAAGGACCTCGTTTTCACCTCAACAACAATTCCAAAAAGCTTGATCCGAGTTGTTTAAATAGGATTTTCCATTAAATGTAATATTATATTGTGCATTTTCATACTTTATCCATATTCTATGTTTACCTTTATTTTAAGGTTGCTTGCTGCTGCTACAACCAACATTCCCCCCTGGAATGAATAATGTATCCATCCATCAATCCATCCATCTAATATATCGATCTAATCTATCTAATTATCTTAATGGGTTCCTACTTCTTCATCTCACAAATTACCGCACATTTGGGTGGAGAACTTCATTCTACTTGATGTGTTGATGCTGTCTGAATCGAGTCATAACACAAGAGTCTTAGCTAAACTTTCCATCCCAATTTATGGCCCAGCGCTGCCTTTGCTGTAAGTTACAGAGGCCAGAGGATAACACTTCGGTGCCAGGGGTTATCTCACTGCCAGCAGAACACACGCTGAACCAGAAAGACCCTGTTGTGCAGCTGTCAGGCAATTTCTCCTCGCTAACACCCCATGATATGTGGAGCGATTCACATTTTGGATGTGACATGAATCATTCTTTTCCACAGAAAAACGACTGCGGTCTTTGAATCTAACTATTGTTCTGCATCAGTGACTGCTGCTCTGATTCCACTTTCCCCATTTCCCATTTATCATTGAGCTGTTCTTCTATAGCCTTTTGCTGCAGCATGCTGGCACAAGAGACATTATGACATTAGCCTTAGATAATGTGCCACACTCTCTAATGGCTGACTCGATCCAACCCTGATGGGCTGTTCAGAGGGCAAACATATAGGCTATAAAAAAAAGGCTCACATACATGTATAGTTGGAAACAAGCTTATTTTTGTTGCTGGTATGAGATGCATTGCTCCACATACAAGGAAGGGTTGTGTTGTGAAATACTCTGAAGTTATTCTCTTCCTTGCCAAAGCTTAGATGAGATGATCGGTACCACGCTCATGTCTGTACGGTACATATGAGCATGCAGCTGGTGAGCGTAGATTAGCATAATGACTGTAAACAGCGAGCCTAGCTCCAGAGGTGATGTAATCCACCTCCCAGCACCTCTGAAGTGATTCAGATGTAGTATATATAGTTTGTTTAATGTGCACAACAACTGATAAAAAGGCAAAGGTGCCACTACGTGTTATGTCTTGGTTACGACTGAAGTTACCAGGATGTTACTTCTCATGGCGTTACGCCAAAGTCCGCTTCCCAACCGATTGGTGGTTCTCACAACCTCAACCTGAGCTAACCCACTTGCCTAACACCCAACAGTCCCATTCTGCTACGCTCAACCTCAGCTCAACATATCTTAAGCCCAAGCAGTTATTTCTGTGATGCCTGACTGTAAAGTATCCAGTGCCTTAAGCCGTGCTGTGGAGGGCAGTGGGATGGGAAACACTGTTTGAATGAGGACACTAGAATGGATAACAAAAAGTTGAGCACATAATAATATAAATATAAAATAAAACTGCAAATTGTTGTTTTAAAATTGTGTATGGATCAGACAAGCAAGATGTACCAGATGGAGCTTTGGAGGTCCAGTTGGACAGCGCAAGCTAGCAAGTTCCCCCTGTTGTCAGTCTACGCCTCGCTAACAATCTGCTGGCTTCAGGGTCTTATTTACCAAACAAGCGCAAGAGCCGTGACAATATTCTCATCCATTTCTCAGCAATACAAGGAAGGGTACTCGTGTATATCCCAAAAAGGTCAAACAAGTACGAAGCTATGTCAAGCCATTAAGGAGCTGATGCGAGTTTGAAGGGGATGCAAGAAACAGGGAAGATATTAGTAGATTAAAAGTTCTGCTGCGACTAACCTTGGTGATTCCCTGGAGGAAAGCCTCCTTCGCCAGCTTGGCAGGGCCGTCCAGCGACTTGCCGTCGTCCTCTGGGCCCCAGCTGGCACTATAAATGTGAATGTGCTGCGGGTTCAGGCTCAGAGAGTGGGCCTCCACCACGTCTGTCACTTCGCCATCTAACATACGGACTCCTGTGAAAATGAACAGGCAATGCAGCGCCGAACAGGTTACTACACTGGAGACTTGAAAAGTGGTGGAGGAGGAGTGACAGAGTGACAGATGGTGAAGAGATAGAGAGGGTATGGATTTGAGCTGTAGGCGAATGTGGGGAGGTGTCAAAACCTGAGGGGGAAATCGCAGCATGAGATGACAGAGAGGAAACTTGTCAGACAAAGACTGAAAGACATCAGTCAGACCACGAATTCCCATTTCGTCTTCTGCCACAACAAACTAAAACAAAAAAAAGGAGAAACAAAAGACCTCACAGGAAAAACCAAATACTTCACAGAGTTCCAGTTTTAATGAGTAAGCGTACAAATGCTGCTCTGCTGGATGTATTGTTTTTACCGTCACACATACACAAATGCAGCTGGTTGTTCAACCAGGAAAAGCTAGTTCAACCCCAATGAACACACAGAAAGGACACATAGACAAACCTCACAGACTGCAGGAGCGAGAACACACACACTGTTTTAAATGAGCTAAGGGTTTCCAAAGCCTTCAACAGACTGGTGGGCCCACACAGGGTGGCGCTGAATGTCACCTTTCATCATACCTGACACACAACGCGGTCTGAGCCTTTGAAGTGAGCGCCCTCAGATCCCTCCTCTGAACTTTAATGGCCGAAGAGAGGCGTGAAATGAACCAACCTCAAATAAGGTCCATTACTGGGAGAAGACCCCCGGGGCCCCGAGGCAACACTAACACTGACGACATCCACATTTAGACTTAAATAATCCATTCAACCTGCCTGGAAAACGAAATGCCAGAAGAGATGTTAGCCAAAGCAGTGATTACTCTGTTGGCACGGGGATTCGACATCACACAAGTTTGAATAATGAGTAGCCGGAAAAAAAGAAGAAGTGCTTGACTGGGCTAAACATGCGACATTAAGCACAATGTTTGCTCGGTAAATCATTATTCTCTGGCTGTATTGCAGCGGTAATGATAATCATTGTCGTAGCAATTCTCATCAACTTCCTGCAGCTTGACGATTCCTTATTAAGACACTGCTGTGCTCTAGTGTGTGTGTGTGTGTGTGTGTGTGGAGGAGCACAGGTACAGTAGGTGAGCCAAGAAGACTCAATTAAACACTAATCTTTGCTCAGTAAGGATACACACTCCCCCCCCCCCCCCACACACACACACATACGCACACACAGACACAGACACTTGGGATCAAATCAGAGCTACCGATCCACTGAAACCGCGACGTGAACAGATTCACGGAGGAGTGCTTTACGAGAACAGGGCCAGTGGCTCCGACGGGAGATGACTGGTAATGAAGACAAAGAAGGAGAATTATGAGTAACATCTGTGAACGGGGCTGCTCAGGGCTCCACAGGCTCCGCTGAGTCTTGTTGGCTGCCATCATGTCACTGACAGATTGTTTGGTGACTGAAGTTACTAAAAGCCTCCTTGGAATAGTTCATCAAGTGCAAACCTTTAAAAAACATGAAGAAAAAAAACCTCTCAGACTTCATTTGTGATCACGTTTGATTTAAAGGAATGTCTTCTTTCTTTAATGCATTCCTGCACATGCTGACTGATTTTATGACTGTTCAAGCGACTGTGTTAAAGACTGTGCTTTCTAGGCAGATGATTAACACAGTGGTACGAAAGGACATCCGCTGGGTCAGTTTCATGGCATCAGCATTATACTAAATTTAGGCATCGCAAAGGACTCAGGAAAAACACTTAAAAATGTATCTTGCTTTATTCCTAATTGGCAGAGAAATGGATAAAGTTTCAGACCAAGTGTCAAATGAAGGGAGAGGGATTTATTATATTATTAATATTCTGAAACCTAATGTCCTACAAGTGTTAACAAAGCTACAATAGACTCCTTTCCAGAGGAAAATCTGCAGAAAGCCAAGCTATTTTATCCACAGGAGGAATAGTTTGAGGACAATTCACTGCATGCTCTTGCCTCTCTCTGCAGCTCCCTTTCACGAGAGAATCTCAACAACAGGGAGTCAATCATTCAGTAAAAGATAGTCAGTGATTCAGAAACAAATAAATATCTGACTGAATCTGTGATACTGGACGAAATAGAGCTCAGCTGAAATCCCCTTCTATGTTAATTAGTTTGAATGAGTGTATATTATTTCCAATTAAAAATAATATTAAAGTCCCAGTGGCGCGCTGCACTCACCTCCTATCTTGGCGTTGTAGGCCACCCCGACGCCACACACACCGTTGTCGGCTGCTGCTGCCACTTCTCCGGCACATCGCGTTCCGTGTCTGGGAACAGACGCAAAGCACAAAAGAGTAATAAAACATTAAATGGAAGAAGATTACAAAGAGACAATTTTACACATCAAGCTGGAGAAACCCAATAACTCAACCGACGGCAATAAAGCAGCAGCCGTCGGTAACGTCCTGAACCGAGCCGGTCTTTGAAACAAAACTGGAGCAGCAGCTAAAAATACACTGGAGTCAAAAGAGAAACCCAGTGGACCTTTCGTGACTGCAGCAGACCCGTATAAGAGTTAGAAAAATAAGTCCCAGAGAGCCTGATATTTCCTTTAGAAGGAAGGAGTATTTCATTCGAGTAGATTTAGAATTAAACTTACTCATATGAGAAGGAGGCTGTTTTCATAATGTATTTGTTTTCATAATGTATTTCCATCTCTAAGTTATATTATCTTATAGTTACTGTATGAAGTATGCAATACAGTCACCAATCAGAGTTTTGTATCAGTCTGGTGACAGCTGTGGGGAAAACACATTGTTGTTCCAGCCAATTTGATGATGGAGCAATGTTCTGTGTATACTTTATCACCGCATGTACACTCCTTTGGATGTACAGCTCCTCCTCTCACCTCTACCACCAAATGAAAAATACAAATCTATTATCCTGTTGTACAGGCGGCAGGATGCAGGGGCTTCCAATCAGAAGTAACTGAGGTGAAACCTGAGGAAAAGAGACCTTTCTTAAACTTCACCTTGAAAGTCACCGGCCAGGCAAATGAGAAATGAGATGTTATCGATGGACATGAATTATTCACAAGGTCCCTCATTAATTCCTTCAAGCCTTCTTGTGTTTCTGAGAACAGAGAGGTTCCCCAGAGCGTTTCCAACACATCACAAGCAAAAAAACCTCCAACCCCCCAAAACGTGCTTATCAGCCACAGAATGTCTCTCATAAAAGAAGACAAGTCTCCACCCTCACAGCTTTGCATCATTCCAGGCACAAAATAAAAAGGTAATCGTGAGGGAAATGGATTTCATTTGTTTCATTGACTTGGAGGGTTAAAGCCGTGTGATCAGACTGCCAATGAATGGAGCAGAACGAGCGTTTGCCATTTAACACGGATCATTAAGATTGTCTGCGGATTACAGTAGAGATCTCTGATTAGGAGGTGAACAGTTTCACACCCACTTCTGGGTCGTGCTGTGCGAATGTTATCGGAACAAAGCTAATTGCGTACACACTATTGTTTTAGAGAGACAAAAAATATATTTTTGATCTCCCAACCTCCCCCGATGATGAGGCAGAGGACAAAGTCGCTTCACAGGGTCAGAGTAGGCTGCGCCTCCAGCTGGGATCCTGATTAGACTCTGTGTAGCTCTGTGATATATTACCCACCCGCTAATCCCCACTGTTCACTGAAAAACATTTGAGCAGAGGAGCACTGCTGCCTTCTTCTTCTTCTTCTTCTTACAAGTTCAGGATTTACAATGTAAAAAAACAAAACAAAAATTTAGATTTTTAAACAAGTCACCTGGCCTGACAGGGTGTATTTTTCACTGACAGAGGTGCCCTCAAGGACCTTGACACAACATATGGCAGAATGTACTCCATCACAAATGCAATTAAATAATTATTATTGCTGTCAAGAGATTAAACTACATTATTGTACTGCTAACTAGCTTCTATAAATGGCAGCAGGGGATGGGGAGTTGATGGCTCCCTCAATAACTATATACATATATATATATATACAAATATATATATATAATTATATATATATATATATATATATATATTGTTCTTGGAAGGTACTCAAAGTACTCAGGGGTTAAATATAAGTACTGAGGGGTTAAAGGGACTTAAAGGGAGTTATTACGTGGGGAGGACGTTTCTTAACAGCAGTTTTTTTGTGCAGCGTCAAACACCATTATGACCCGATAAGCATGAGATAATCAATATTATTCACACAGGTCAATCCATTTGGCTGATTATCAAAGAAAGACAGAGTCAATTAAAAAGCTTGAGGTGTAGTCTGCACTATTTCAATCTCTGTACAGCTTCAAATCCTGGACTGAATGTGACCTACAAGTGAGTATTTATAGTTTAATCAGAGCGCTAAAGAGGCTCAGACCTGCTCACTCATTATCTTTTGAGCTCACCACTCCGCAAGCCAACCATGTTATTGTCTGCTTAAACACAAACGTGAATAAAGTTTGCATCCGTCCATCAATCTATCCACCTATCCATCCATCCATCCATCTATCCATCTATTCATCTATCCTTCCTTCCATCCACCCATTCATCCATCCATCTATTCATCTATCCATCTAACACGAGATGCTGAATGGTCACCGTCAGTCATTTCGAGCCAGAAAAACTCATTTGTGCGAGAGACAAGCTTATAAGTCATAACACATGTAAAATATGAGTGAAAAGACTGTGAAATGATATTGAGGAAGCTTTAATGGTCATCAAGACAGAGCACAATTTCACATTCTGCAATAATGTGACTGCTGAACATAAAACATAAAAAGAAGAAAAAAAAGGATGTAAAGAGATGAAAAGAGATCGATGTTTGAAGACATGTAAGACACTTCGTGCTTCCTCTGTAATGTAATGAGGCAGAAGCATTCTCCATTTCTATGGGAAGGGACCCAGTGCAGGTTCCAATTCACAAGCTATTCCTCTGGGAAATGATTCACCTTTCGGTTTACACCCGTTTTTTTTAACGTTGTAAAACATAGTATGAAGCTACACTAAAGCAATAAAGATTCCACATTTTCTTTTGCAGCATTGTGAATTGCCTGACAGTGAAGCAGCACTGAGTAAACAGTGGAAAATGAATTATAAAGGGAACACGTTCTTTCACTATCGAGGGAGTCTGCGACTCTCCACGCTGTCCCAGAACACGTGGAGCCCCTGTGGCCTGCCAGATGCCTCGGTCCAAACTACGGCACGCCGCAATGTGCAGGCTTTGCATGTTGAATGAAATGCAATGCAAATAGCAGCTTCAAATGTCGACGCTCAGTGACTTGTGTTAAAAACAAACAAACAAAGAGCCAGGCTCACAGATGCTCTGAATTTGTGTCTTGGAAACACATTAAATATTGGATTCTCGATGCTGTGATCTGTGCGAACACAGAGACGCGTTATGTTAAAAGCCCATGATGGTTCAAGCTTTGACTCGAGGTCGGCAATTCCTTTAGCTGCAACTACCTGCACGTACAGTTATTGCTTCATCCACAGCATCATAAAAAAGAAATGCCTTTTGCGATTCAGAAAGCACATATCTTCAGACAAAGGAGCGGCGGAAACAGATGTGATGCCAGGCAGGGGATCCAGCCAGGATGGGCAGAGTGAACAGAGAGCCAGCGGCCTGGGAATACGTTAAGAGAGACACCAGACACAAGCAGCTGGTGTGTGTGTGTGTGTGTGTGTGTGTGTGTGTAAGTGTGTAAGTGTGTGCGCATAAGTGATTGGCCTGAATTGAATTCAGCCAAAGTTTATACGAGAGATGTGGGGACAACAACAAAAAGCGGGATGATAATGCCGCCTCATCCCGGGTCAAGACAATCAAAGGCAGTAAATAATCCAGTGAGAGCCTGAGGATGGCAACATGCACACAGCGTTGTCCAAAAGACACGCTGTGGTGAAAAGACCCAACAAAGCTAAACAAAGTTCAGATAAGAAGCTGATGGACTACGGCCGCTCTATCAGCCAGAGTGATCTCCCTTATCTTATCCGAGGAAACAAAGGCTTTTATCTCTCCTCCTCAGGACAAGGCACCATATTTGGTCAAGTCTATTTCCATTTTCTGGAGAACGTAGACATGTCTCCCAAAACAATTTCTCTACCCATGATGCAATGCGACCACAGACCATACAGTGTCAATATACTCTCCATTATACTCTATTAATGTAGATACACACACATGCAGCAATTGTATAATAATTATACATTGCTACAAAATGACATCATCTAATTGAAGCCTCAATGCTGATCACATCCTTGGCCTTAAGCGTTGACTCATACTAACACAATTACATAATTATCTGGGCTAACAATAAATAATAACCTTGCTTATTTGCATATGACTAATTCCATGATTATATTACTTGAACTGGCTTTGGAGTTGTTTTTGTTATCACTATTAGACGCTGTGGGATGGGATGGAGAGCACTAGGAAGAGGTAGAATTTCACAATATACTTAAGTCCAGGCGCTGCATTTGATCCAAAGGTGGAAACGGGAGAGAAGTGACGCTAGAATTCACCATGGCAACAACACGAGATGGATGTATTGTATTGGATCAGTTGGTATTGTGGTTTAATTACTGTATATTCTTTCAATAACTGTCAACTTTAATTGATTTACTTTGTGATGCGAGTGTCAGTGGAAAGGTTTGCCTCCTCTCATCTCTCCATATGAGACGGTTTCCGAGCCGTCACAGAACTCCGAGAATATTTTTGGGGGGCTTATATCAGCTTTGCCAGAGCTTTTGATGGTTATTGTTTTACTCCTTCACGCAAAACTGTAAATCAAACTTCAAGGGGTGCTGCAGTGATTTAGTATTGCTCCTCCATAAAGTTAAGAAATAATAATAATATTCTAAATTAAACGGCAAAGGCCGAATAACCCTGACTTTTAGTCCCAAATGTGGATCAAGTTTCACAGCCTACACTTCCAATAATGCCACTGCACAGCGCTCCTCAAGTTGACATGGCATACTTTCACATAAGGGCCTCGAAACAGAGACTCACATTCAAGCATTGAGAATGAATATTTACAGATGGTAGGCAACTATGATCTCATACACACATACGCTCATGTGGCATTCAGGCTCACACACACACATACGTTCATGTGGCATTCAGGCTCACACACACACATACGTTCATGTGGCATTCAGGCTCACACACACACATACGTTCATGTTAAATATGCATCACCAAGTGTGACTGATGCCATGCTTGGCTAAACTGTAGAATCTGTCACATGGCATTAGTGTGCTGGTTTATATCTTCCTTAAAAAAAATTCTTTTTCGAGGGGGTGAATATAGGAGCTGCCAAAAGGATTAGGCTATTATCTGCTCAGCTCAGCCGGCCTCGGGCAGGTCTGTTTTGAAATGGTTACACTGGAGTGTGAAGTGGCGATCTCTTCATTGTGTGGTACAACACAGGAGGTGCTCTATTCAGCATTGAAGGTAAGAGGATTTTTAAAATTCCATATTTTAATGTCCCGGGTTTGAGAAAAATCACATACAGAATATAGATCTTGTTTCCGGCCGTTTTCAGACCGTCATCAGGCAAATGTAGAGAGACACATTGACTGTCATGGCCATTAATGCCTTTGGACAATTTAGAGAGTCCGATCCATCCGACTTGCATATCCTGACGTGGGAGGAAAGTAATGGGGACACTAACTCGACAAAGAACGGGGCCAGAAATCAAAACATGTTTTTTACTCTGCGGCAAAAGCTGTGCTACCCTCTGAATAAAGATCATCACTGCGATATGGAGCACTAACGTAGGAGAGGAAGTAAACAATTCTAATGGAGGTCGTGTGGATAGAATGACCATGAGGTACCTGAAAAGGACCTAAATAAACACAAGGAGATGCACAGAAACTCAGTGGGGGGTACTGAATCCCTACTAGATACGGACTGTCGAGCTTTATTGCTGCTTTTCCCACAAGGTTACTTTGATTACTTTAAAGCCATTTGCAAGAACTTAAACATGCTTTAGAGCACGTGGGCTTACAAATTGCTCAACATCTTCTAAGATTCTAAACAGGACCATCTTTACACAGACTGCTGGAACACACCATTCAACAGCATCCAGTCTGAGCCGGGTGACCCCGACTGACTCCAGGGGATTGGACCACCACGTCCAATTGCCATGGGCGATACCTTGTCAAAGTGTGTCAAAAACAGCATCTTTCAATCACGCCGATCTTCTATAGGCAAAAGAATAATAGCAGGATAGCAGAAGAGAAAGCCAGCGGATTCATATTTAAGAGGTCCCTGCCAACAACACCTCCAAAAAGAGTCTGCCGAGCTGTCTGGAAAATAAACAAGCCAACCCCGGCAGAATAAACAAGACAACGGCAGGCAGGATTATATTATTCAGCCCTGACAAAGGGTGGGAGCTATGTAAACAATAATCGAAAAGCTCAGTGTAAACAGTGGAAAGCATTTATCTGCGGTAAGTATTATCGCTTATTTTCAGATTGTTCTTTCTACATTCACGCTGCCAGCAGTCCACCAGTCTGAGCCTTTTGTCAACCCTCAGAATGAAGACTCGTAATCTGGCTGACAGGTTTTAATTTGACCAACTTTCTTAATTTACTAAATGCAGAGTTCACTTGTTTATCTCTGAGGTGGCATCTTCTCCATAAAATAGTGGCTTGAAGAAAACAAGTACTGCGTAGAGAAAGGTTTTTCTATGGAACATGTCTTCCACTCCTAAAACAACCAAGGACCGACTTTATATCACTTTAGTCAAAAAGCATGCTTGACAAGAGTTTATATATGGATGCCCAAGTACAGTCAATTCTGCCAAATGTGTCAGCAGCAAAAGCAGCGCAGCGCGCCCTGCGGTGTCAAACACTGTAACAGAGGCGCTAAAGCACACGACGCCGGAGGAAGGGGTCTTCTCTGATTCGTGCACTTCTTCAGCCTGATTTGATCTGTACTTGACAACTCGGGTTTATTCCCTCCATGCTGACAAAGACATGCATGCAGCGCGTGTACGTATGGGTTTTCTGTTGCATTCACATAAATCGGGAACCTGTGGTGTCTCAGATGCCTCGTGTCTGCCGGTGTTTGGCCAAGGACAAAATGCCCGAACATCGTATTAAACCGCCGTTGACATCTTCTGGCGTTGCAGCTTGAATTCCAAGAGGGTTGAGGCTCATTTTCTGCCAACTAAGTACACAAAATACTGTACACTGACACATTTACAATGTTGTGTTTACAGTGAAGCGCATAAACATTTAACCCCCGAGTCTGTCGCCGTCAGTTTGATTTAAGCAGTACGGTTGGATAAGTAAGAGAAAACCTCTTGAATCAAAGTCGAAAATGCGAGACATCACTTATGAAGGATGACGATATTTTAAGAATTATTGTTATTAAGTAACAAGTAGTTTTATGACTCATTTGTATGTTTTATTCATGAAAAAGCCTCCGGAGAAGTTTCCCATTTCAGAAGTAGGTCATAAGATTGATTCCGTGCTTATATATTTGTGAACATATATTAGTGACTTTACCTCCTAATGATGGCAGGGCTTCACCAAACGTAATATTGCCGGGGATGCCTGCCCGACCTCGACTAATGTCATGAGAAATCAAGAATTTAATGAGATGAAATAATGCAAACAATGTGTTCTGCAGCGGCTGCTGGAGCTGCATTTACCATTTTTACTTTTCAGTGTATTTCTGCTGAAGAAGCAGAAGTTTGTTCAGAGAAACAAACGTCGACGAAGGACGGCGCAATTTTATCGGCAGAGAGACGTATGCAAAACCCTCTTTTGCTCTTTCACAATGCAATCAAGCTGATCAGCCAACACATCTCTTCCTTCGTCTTCGCAGCCGGGGATTTAATTTAGTGTTTGGGTGCTGAGGGTTGGTTCGGCTGAAGGGCAGACTGGGCTGTGTAGCATGCCAATCATTTTCCAATAAAGGCTGTCACAGCACAATCTAATGGTGCATCTCAATGAATGGACCCTTGGGAATAGTTCTAAACAGGAGCTAATGTAATAGCTTTTCAGGGGAAGTTAGATGGATGGAGATGTAAAACAACCTGAAAGAAAAATTGCAATCACCACCTCAAAGCGCTTTTCTAAATGAAAAAAAGTCAACCGACAACCCGCACAGTCAGGACCCCAGATGACTCAGGATGACTCAAAACGTAACCTTTTATATGACTGACTGATAAAGATCAGGAAAATAAGAAAATGTATTTCAAAATGAAAGGATTATGGAATATAAGGATTATGGATGCTATTATTAAGATTAGTGACAAGATTGTACTGTATTTATTTAAATACACTCTTGGATACAGCATGAATAGTTTCTCAAGACATAAAATAAACCTAATCATTCATGTAATCATGAAAATGAACAAAATTGGTCATTATGCTTTTAAATTGTATATTGTATTATTATCACTATTTAAATCCTTATAATGACAATACTGCACAGCGCTTTGGAGGTTTAAGAAATACATAGTGTTCTGCTTTAAGGTTTAGGGTGCAGACGGGAGGTAAAACCAATTATGTTAGCCTCTGCTCTGGCACCACCCTCCCCACCCACGTCATATTGACAGAGCAGAGGAAAAGTGAAGGGAAGAAAAAGGAAAAATAAATACAAACATCGACATTATGAAGCACAAATGGATTACCTGCTTGGCCAGACGTCCACCAGCCTTCAACTTAGCCTGTACCCCCTTCAACCATACCAAGACTACAGAGCCTCTCTAAGGATGAACTCAGGTATGAGAATTTAAAAAGCAGCCTTGCTTGTCATCAGTACACATTAACTGGCCTTCATGGCAATAGAACATGAACGCCTCTGACTTGCTTTGCTTTTTGTTGTCCTATGAATACATTCATATCATCTCATTGTGAGGAGGTTGCCAGCTGTATTTCTCTCTTGTGATTTACATAACTCATTGGATGTAATGGGTTTGCAGGTCACTCCAAGCAGTAGACAGAGACACACCCTTGGTTTTCATTCCATGCCCATAAATTGATCCAGTCTGAGATAATTGCTCTAGCAATTCCACCGACGGCTAGCAGATAGTGTGTTTCTGTGTGGTATATGCATATGTGTGTGTGTGTGTGTGTGTTTCTGAAGTAATAGCATGGTGAACCAGAGGCAGGGAGTAATCCCCTCCAGTGGTGCTTTGTTTCATCAGCAGGACAGAGTGGGATCTACCTTACACTGACAGAGAGGGCGAGGGTCGCTCTGCATGGCTGCTCAAGCTGTCGGCAAGGACAAGAAACAAGGCCTCTGCTCAAAGAAAACTGCTGATGCTAGCCTCTTTTAAGATTAATAAAAGCTGCAGATGAATAGATCGTGATGAGGAATCAGGACAGAAAAAACAAAAACAAAGAGTGAGAGAAAGAGAGAGAGAGAGAGAGAGCGCGATATAAACAATGTCAAATATCTGTCGAGATTCTATTCTCATACAATAGTTTCTATAACCACACAAAACCTTGTGACACTGGTATTGCTGAGCAATTAAATATATCTCTTGTTCTGCCTGTTTTGTGATATACTTGCCTAAAAGGCGCCTAACATTTCTAGACTTAAATAATATCGGCATTATAATTATTATAACTATGAGGATTTTTTTAGTTGCCTATTTTGTGGTGCCCCCTCAGGACTTGGTGCCCTACGCGCAGCGCGTCGTGCGCGTTATGGGAGCGGCGGCGCTGATCACAACTCTGATCAAAACATAAACTAGGGATGATTAAATGACCTTCAGAATTTAACCGATTAAAAATGTATTAACCGACAATGTATATTTTGTATACCATTTTCTCCGGAGCTCATATATATTTACTTTAATACTACAAGAGGGCGCCCCATTTGACAGTTTTGTTTGGCGGTCAGAAAAATAGGTCAGATAAAAGAATAACACGTAATTTAAATCATAAATATTTTTATATTAATTTCAAACTTTTCAAAATTGAAAATTAAAAACATTTTATTTATTTATTGTAAATGACCTCTCGCGGCCCACCTGCAGTACCTTCACGGCCCACACTTTGGGAATCGCTGAAGTATTGTATTAGCAACAAATAAGTGTCTGTCGGGAAGTGTGGACTGGAGCTTGAAATGCAGCCCCAGCAGCTCGGCTTATTTACAAGAAAGACGAAAAGGAGAACCATCTTTAAAGACTTTGCAGAATAACAGCACTGGTGCTTTCAAACTTTATATAATTGGTTTCGAAATGTAAAAAAAAAGCACTGGTCGTACAGACTTAGTGCTTTCTTACTCAGAGTCATTTACACTCACCTAACAATTAACGGAGGCGAGTGCCGAGTCAAAACAACAAGGGTTAGACGGGGGATGTCTGGACAGAACAAATTGGATATCGCAGTCCAGGTGATTTCTCAGTTCATGAATGTGCTGGTCCACTCTCACAATGAAATGAATCACATCTGCCCAAGTTGTCAAATTCCCTTCAAGATTGAAAGCTAGCAGGTGAGAGGGAAGTCTGGGTCAGCCTGCTGGCTCTGCTGCCACCGCGACCCAACCCCGGATTAAGCGGATGCAAATGGATGGATGGATGGATTGAAAGCTAACTTTGCAGCAATTCTGATCTGTTCCTTGTGACGTTGCCAGTTTTCGCCAACTTACCTGTTTTCATTTCGCTGCGTGTATCTCGGTTGGGGGTCAGCATCTCCGTCATTAACATCATAGCTGGCCTCAGGGTCCTGAGGCAGATGTGAAAATGGTTAGGACATCAATCATGGCAATATAACTTCCAGCCCTCATTTGACTTCCTTTCCGTTAATGTTGTTGTACTTCTTGGACTTACGTAATTGCTGACGAGGTCGGGGTGGTCTTTCTCAATGCCATCGTCCAGGATAGTCACGACTACACCTTTCCCTGTGTAGCCTTGAGCCCAGGCTACTTTAGTATTCAGGTCTTGATGCGTTGGGGTGGACTGAAAGAGACACACAGCTTTTGTTCAGCTGTCATCTGGTGTGACTGACACTTCGCAGACAGACCAACAGCAAAGGCCCGGTGGTGGGAGAACAGCTTACATCATGTGCAAAGGTCTTTTGCGTTATGTCAAAATCAGAAATGCTCAATACAAAAATAAAAGGGAAGATCAGGGGGGATTCACGGACACTTAAAATTCTATTTTAATGCATCACCCCGACATGGCCTGCCACTCAGGGCGGACCTGGCCAGTGGGAGCTTTCTACTGTCGTTACGCCGTCAGGAGGAACGACAGACAAACCGCTGCAGGTTGAGAAATCTCGATGAGAGCATTTCCCTCTCTCACAAAAGGAATAGCAATCTGTGAGCTTTCAGAAGAGCCAGAGTAGAAAAGCGTGATTTGGATGACTTTCAGAAAAATCGTACGGAAAGAAAGTATAAAGAGAAGCGAGAGCTCGAGGTAAAAGACGAGGTTGAAGATAAACATGAGCAGAAAGGAAAAGACATCCCAGACAACCTTCTCTGTCCTCTTCTCTTGTTCCCCGCCGATCTTTCTCCACATGGTCTGACTCCTGCATGTGCACTTCTGTGAGAATGCCTGATGCTTAGGTAAGTAGCTTGAATTCCTGGATGGAGGCTTTGAACTGGCACAGATGCCATCCAACACACATTCTAAGTAAATGTTTGCAAAAAATCTGCTGGGGCTCGTGTACAAGAAAAAGCTAAAATAAAAGCCCCTAAACACAATATGTTGGTTTTAATATCAAACGAAACATCCGCATGGGTTGCATATGCCTTCAACTAAACCCTTGTTTGCTTTTGTGTGTAGAATACTTGATGTAGGAGAAAAAAAAGGTTTACGTTCTCAGTAGATAAGCGGTCTCATGAATGGCAGAATTGGTTTCACACCTTCTATTCTATACCGGTGAGATATGTCTGGGGTAGTTAATGTTGTCATTAATCTCTGGCAGTGATGGAGGATTTGTGGATATAAAAAAGGAAAAAGGGGAGATAAGGGCACATTTAAGGGTATCAGAGAAAAGCTTTGATTAACCAAATAGACATAGCCAGAGCCATTTGCTATCAATGTTTCACAGATGAATAGAGTTTAGTCGTCAATCTGTCCTGACTTCTCATTTTCCTTCATCCGGGCATCCTCAGATGCTTTGTATTGTATCTTCTTTGACTGTGTTGGTGATGAAGCTGTGGTAACTACAGCCTATATGTTTAGTCCAAGAGACAACTCAATTTATGCGTATCTGACTGACCATGAGGAAATGAATAACTTGTGCCGCTGCGATAATGAATACGTCTTGAATCTGATCACGTGTCTGGCAGAGATTCGTCCATTGAAGGCTGTATGGGGTTGAATACAAAGGCCTTCGAGGTTTAATTAGAACTAATTGGAGAGCAGAAACTCAAATGGGAAAAAAACACGAGTCGTAACAAATCTGAATGCAGAGGAGGACCTTCTCCCTGGTTTCAAAATCTTAAAAGGGAAATCTGAATGGAATAAAAAAAAGAAAAGTATTTAAATATTCTACGGACTGCACTTACTAATGTGTTTGCTGCAGGTAATGTTACACGGAAGCAGCTTGAAATGTTACTGCAAATTACACCACGTATGGCATTTTAGGAATAATATCTACTGAATGTTTGACATTTTCAACATCATCTTAGCAATAATGTCAGACTAATTAAGTCTAGACTATAAAGATAAGAGACCATCACACACCAGGTACCACTGCTTGGGGAAATATGGGTCTTTTGGATCTTCATAGATATCCCTCTTCGTCCTCTTTTTCACCACTTGCTGCTCCGCCCACAGGACCTGTGACAGACACACAAACACACACGCGCACCCACACACACACACACACACACAAGACAGACATCAGAGACAAATACAACAGTTATTTTCACATGCTATTGTGTAATTACTAATGTTCCAAAAAAAAAAAAAAAGAAGAGAGGTAGAGATGTGAAGCAAATCAAATTTTTTTTATTCCTAAAAAGCTGGGGGGAAGTGGCTTCAGAAAACAGTGTGCCAGGAAGGGCCCTTTGAAGTCCCGGAGGCTGCAGGGATATGCACATGACTGGTAGGGGTGGCTGACAGTATAAATGCTCGTCATATCATGGTTTGGATATATATATCGTGCAAAAAGAGAAAAACACAGTTCTTGCCAAAAGCCACACAATAGCAAATAATCTAATGTCCCCATGCCAGTTAAAATGACTGGTCCACTATTCTTCTGTTCCTCTGCCATGCTTGCATTAATATATTTTGACAGGTATTTTGCTCTGCAAGCTTGACTGACAGTGGTCCGACTGATCAAAGACAACAATAGACTTTCATAGTCAGTGTTGGGCAAGTTACTGAAAATTAGTAATTAGTTACAGTTACTAGTTACTTCTTTTAAAAGTAATTTAATTACTTTACTAGTTACTGTATATCAAAAGTAATTAGTTACTAGGGAAAGTAACTTTTAAGTTACTTTTATGTCTGCTTTTTTAATGTAATAACAGTACTGAACAGTCAAACACAATAAACATATTTTGTAGACCTATTTATTGCAATCAACAGGGCAACAGGCCTTCAAATCAAGCAGGAGTACAAAAGTCCCTTTTAATACTTAACTTTATACAAAATAACTGTCTCTTCGATGTGGATAGGGTCTTTGCACCTGCACATAATTTACAACTCACCACTACATTTTTGTCTTTAATTTCGACGAGCGAAAAGTAATGTCCATACTTCCAGGAGAGGAAGCTCATTCTATCCGCACTGTCGGCCATGATGTGGTTTAATGCTCATTGATTGATTCGATTGGTGTTTATTGTAGCGACCCTGTGAAGTGGCTGTCAATCACAGTGTGGCACCGTACATGCTGGTCGAGGGGGCGTGCCTGTGATTGGCGGAGTAGAGGGGAGGCGGGGTTAACCTGCCGGAAAACGGGAGTTAAGGTTGGTTGACGGGAACCGTTGTTGTTGACGCTCGAGCTGCTGAGCTGAGAGGCGCACGCTGTCTGTAACATGTAAATCCGCATCATGTAAACACACTGTTGGTGGATGCCCAATAAAGTGAGAATTAATAACGTCGTTCCATCTCCGTGTCATCAGTGCCATAACGTCCGAGACGTTACGATGTCAGATCAGAAGCAGCTAAAGTAGGCCTAGCTTGTCTTCTTGTCTGCAAGTGTTCATTTTTCACAAAAGAGAGTAACGCGAGTAACGAACTCATTTACATTTCAGTAATTGTAACTGCGTTAGTTGAGTTAAAAAAATACTTTGTTACATGCTCGTTACCGCTAAAAGTAGTGGAATTACAGTAACGCGTTACTTTGTAACGAGTTACTCCCAACACTGTTCATAGTATATATTTCTTTTCAGACAGCCAGATATACACTACCGTTCAAAAGTTTGGGATCACTTAGAAATTTCCTTATTTTTCAAAGAAAAGCATTGTTTTTTTCAATGAAGATAACATTAAATCAATCAGAAATACACTATATACATTGTTAATGTGGTAAATGACTATTCAAGGTGGAAACGTCTGGTTTCTAATGAAATATCTCCATCGGTGTATAGAGGCCCATTTCCATCAACTATCACTCCAGTGTTCTAATGGTACATTGTGTTTGCTAATCGCCTTAGAAGACTAATGGATGATTAGAAAACCCTTGAAAACCCTTGTGCAATTATGTTAGCACAGCTGAAAACAGTTATGCTGATGAGAGAAGCTATAAAACTGGCCTTCCTTCCTAGTTGATTATCTGGAGCATCACATTTGTGGGTTTGATAAGACTCTCAAAATGGCCAGAAAAAAAGAACTTTCATGTGAAACTCGCCAGTCTATTCTTGTTCTTAGAAATGAAGGCTATTCCATGCGAGAAATTGCAAAGAAACTGAAAATGTCCTACAGCGGTGTGTACTACTCCCTTCAGAGAACAGCACAAACGGGCTCTAACCAGAGCAGAAAGAGAAGTGGGAGGCCCCGTGCACAACTCAGCAAGAAGACAAGTACATTAGAGTCTCTAGTTTGAGAAATAGATGCCTCACAGGTCATCAACTGGCAGCTTCTTTAAATGGTACCCAAAACGCCAGTGTCAACGCCGACAGTGAAGAGGCGACTCGGGATGCTGGCCTTCTAGGCAGAGTGGCAAAGAAAAGCCATATCTGAGACTGGCCAATAAAAAGAAAAGATTGGTATGGGCAAAAGAACACAGGCATTGGACAGAGGAAGATTGGAAAAAGGTGTTATGGACAGATGAATCCGAGTTTGAGGTGTTTGGATCACACAGAAGAACATTTGAGAGACGCAGAACAGGTGAAAAGATTCTGGAAGAGTGCCTGACACCATCTGTCAAGCATGGTGGAGGTAATGTGATGGTCTGGGGCTGCTTTGGTGCAGGTAAAGTGGGAGATTTGTACCAGGTAAAAGGGATTTTAAATAAGGAAGGCTATCACTCCATTTTGCAACGCCATGCCATACCCTGTGGGCAGCGCTTGATTGGAGCCAATTTCCTCCTCCAACAGGACAATGACCCAAAGCACACCTCCACATTGTGCAAGAACTATTGAGGGAAGAAGCAGGCAGCTGGTATGCTGTCTGTAATGGAGTGGCCAGCACAGTCACCAGATCTCAACCCCATTGAGCTGTTGTGGGAGCAGCTTGACCGTATGGTCCGCAAGAAGTGCCCATCAAGCCAATCCAACTTGTGGCAGGTGCTTCAGGAAGCGTGGGGTGACATTTCAACAGATTACCTCAACAAATTAACAGCTAGAATGCCAAAGGTCTGCAATGCTGTAATTGCTGCAAAAGGAGCATTCTTCGACGAAAGCAAAGTTTGAAGAAAAAAATTAATACTTCAAATACAAATCATTATTTCTAACCTTGTCAATGTCTTGACTATATTTTCTATACATTTTGCAACTCATTTGATAAATAAAAGTGTGAGTTTTCATGGAAAACACGAAATTGTCTGGGTGATCCCAAACTTTTGAACGGTAGTGTATATTTGCTGCATTTAACTACGTGTATTGATAACGGAGCATTTCATATCCGAACTGCGAGACAAAAATCCGATAAAAGCTGAGAATTTGTAACGCTAATAAAGCCAGCCTTCTGGAAAACAACGGGCCAAAATAATCTCATTTCCAAAAGAAACTTATCTTGCAATAATACAGTTTTTACATCAATAAATTAGCCGTGCGTGAGCCAAAGAATGAGACGTGCACTGATTCGAGAACCACAGAGAGAAGTGGATCCTGCATCGTCCCAACTGAGGGACTAATAAGGAATATCTTATTTTATCCTATCTTATCTCGTGTGAAGGACCTGTGGTACTGCTTTCACAAACATCACACTTTGTTGCAATTAAATAAAAGCCAATTAAAGGAGGAAAACATTTAAATAATATTGGAAAGCTTAAGTGGACTACTGCATTGGGGCTTTTGCAAAGATGGAGTGTGCAACTATAGGATAGACACTTATCCTCTGAAGCACTTTAAGCAAATGCTGTTATTGTGATTATTATTGTTATTATTATTATCAGTGATAAATGCATCAAATATTTGCTGAAGGTGACAAAGCTCAAACTGAACCACTTGTTTGCCAAAAGCACTGAAGCGACGCACGTCTGAACTTGAATCCAGCAGATTCTGAAAGTCCACCTTGTTGTTAAAGTATTTAAGTTCTTTTCAATTGTTTTTTTTCTCCACTTTCTCTTGCTGCTGTCAAAGTAGTTTCCAGAAGTGAGTGCTTGTTTCATGATTACATGCTCTTACAGCATGAAGCCTGTGGTGTGAATGTCCAGTGCATGAAGACATTGACCTTGTTTCAAGTGACTCTAGATAATTAACATGCATGTCATTTCATTACATTGAGAACAGCACATGACTGCCCATGTTGCACTGCCGGCCACCGCACACCACATCACTATCAGAGCTAGAGGACAGCGGATAGTTGAATCAGACGATAAGCTGGATACAGTCATCGATTTTGGATTATATAGTGTTTCATCTCTATTCAACTCACAGCTTACTTGTATAACAACGCCTTAGGAAAGCTGACAGCCAGAGTAATAATTCAAATGGATCTCTTTGATTTTGGCAAACTGTGGAATAGTTTTTTTACGTGCAAAAACCCGCTCTTAATGAAGACAAATAAGGTCTAATATAAAAGAAAATCAAGCCGGCGATGGTAACTAATTAGAAGTACACACACACACACACACACACACACACACACACACACACACACACACACACACACACACACACACACACACACACACACACACACACACACACACACACACACACACACACACACACACACACACACACACACACACACACACACACACACACACACACACACACACACACACACGGTTTGTGCAAAGCCAATAGCAGCCACCCCAAAACAAATCGATTTCTTCCTCCGTAGAGAAGGTACGGGGAGCAGAGAGGCGATGACAAACAACCCTTGCAAGCATAATGGTAAAAGCTTATGCAGCTGCCAATGTAATTGTGCCCCTGTGATTATTCAAAGGGGGTGGTAAGAAGTGGCATGTTCGCACCACAAAGCTGAGGAAAAGAGACAATAAAGGTAATGTGAGAGACAGAAGCCGGACTGCAGAGAGGAAACACTGTGACAAGCTCAAAGCTCAGCATCGACTCACCTAAATCCAACCGTTGTGTTTTAAATGCGTTTTAAATGTGCTCGTTTGGAACCAGGTTTCTTTCCCCTTTTCCAGGGATCAGATGTACGGACACACACACGCACACTAAACAACTCTCCTAAATAAATATAAACCCGCTCACTCATGCTGGAGTGTTTTTTGGCAGTGGCCGTGCTTTGCCTGAGGTTCGGTCTGTTGCTGGTTGTGTGGGTAGGTAACCTCGGGGCAAACGGTTGATCCTTAGCCAGAAACCTGCAGCCCTTGATAGCTGCAGGTTAAAGCACGATGTTAACTTTAACCACTGAGAGAAACAAACCTGTGAGATGGAATCTCTTCTCTCAAAAACGCCTCGATCTCCCTGACTCTGCTGTTCAGGCTCCAGTCTTAAATTGGAGACGCTTTGTCTCTCCTTTCGGAGATGCCAAATGACATAGACAATATAGAGGCAATCTAGCCACACAGTAAATCTCATTGTGCCTCATCCAGATTCAATATGCTCCTCGTGGACCACTTATTAAAGAGGACACCAATTAGTATTGCGGCTTGGCCAACAGTTCATTCTGCAATAAATCCATGGTAACAATGACAGAGTCCTCACCTCTGTCAATGTTCATTCTCATTGCTCTCATTTGTGGCCGATTTTTGGAAATCTCAAAAACAAATCTTCCAACCATAGTTCTCTCCCAGCTCCGAGGCAGACACCTCTGAACCATTTGCTCGCGGAGCCTTGTTATCGTCCACATAGCCTGACCTCTGACACCACTGGCCTCACTGAATGTCGCCATATGACACTAATGATGTCTCGGGGCTCCAGCGCTCGTCATGCCACATCGGTCCTCTTCACAGTTGACTTGCCATCAGGAAAAGCAGCAGAGTCATTCTTGGGATGGACTTGGCCCACCTACCTTGCTACAGATGGGCGACTGTGGGTCAGTGGTTAGCAGGTCCGTCTTTCATCCCCGCCCTAGTCCATGTGTCCTTGAGCAAGACACTGAACCCTGAGTGGCTCCCCGTAGCCTTGTCTACGGCGTGTGAACGTAACATGGATGTAAGTCGCTTTAAAAGCGTCAGTTAAATGGCAAGTAATATAATGTAATGTACAGATGGCCCAAGACTGTCTTCACTTCGTAATGGCCCCCTGTTTAGCACCTGTCAGGTACCTCCGAAGATGCTTTTAAATAGAGGCAATTTACACTACTGCCAACAGTGTTTCTAATTCCAACATGACAACAGCGTGTTGCTGATTCAGGTGACAGTGGGTGTTTGTTTCGAGCGTGCGCACATAGATACCTGGAATTATGTGTGTTGTACTGTTGGCGCCTGGGTTATCAGGTAATCAAACTTTCTTTAAAAGTTGGATTTTTGGTGAGGGTTGTAACGGACCAAACAAGTGAGGGTGCACGAACACAACATCCACATTATGAATGTCAGATTTAAAGGGTAATTTCAAAACAAATCACAAAGAAAAATGTTTTCTTTTACCTTAAAGGTTATTCTCACATAGCCAGACCTACCTCCACAGCACTGTGCAGCGCTAAAGAAAGGTCTGGCTTGACACATTATCAATCTGCTAATGAGGAAAAAAACACTATGGCTTGAACCAATCACAATCCTCTTGGGCGGCGCTAAACCCGTGATGCAGCTACGGTGCCCCTGCAAGATTGATAACCCAGGATGGGAGTGCTTAAAGAATTCTGCGTGAAATACACGACCAATGGAACGCTTATACCCACAGTCTGTATCCGGGGAGTCAGACTACCGAGAGATACTGTATCTTGCCATGAAACTATATATTGTTTGCCACTGAAGAGCATTTTGCGTGCGGCAATCAAAGACATTACATTTGTAAAATATCAACAAACAAATGATCTTTATAGAAAATTAATAATACCATTTGCAGTTGGGCTTGGATCACTATTTTTTGTTCCTGGGACGTTTTGGTATTTTGCTCCCTGAACAGCTCAGGTGAGGATAAAAGCAGCAAAGCCCTCGAGCACAGCTTGCAAAAGGTTATGACATTCTGAGACTTAAGAATGCACCATATTAACCTCAGTTATTGAAAAGGTGAACTTCCTTGGTTTCCTTCAAAATATCTTCTATGTTAACAAAACCCAAATAATGAGAGCTTCTAATAGCGAGTAAAGTATTGGCCCGGAATTACCATATCTCCTGTTGCCTTCATAAGACAGCAATGTAATAATCTATAACCTTCACATCTAAATCCCACTTTTATGTGCAGGGGAATGCTTTCCCTTGTACGAAAAAAGAAAAAGATTGTATCCTGTCGTGTGAGGCGGCTCAGGGGGATTTGCTTTGAGCTGTAGTCTGCTGGTTTGTGTTGTAATATAGAGTCTGCATTAACCAAAATTAACCAAGACAATTATTCAAAGCCCCGTATTTATGTAAAGAACCGTGAGACATGGCTCTTGTTGTTCATGAAAGCTGATTTACACAGGACAGACCAAGTGCCTTCTTGCCCCCTCCAATCTCTTCTGGCTGCTACTGTTATTTTTAACACTGTCTATGACAACAAAAACGATATCTGAAAAATATATATTTTTTCAAATTTGACAAGAGTTGAATTCTCTTTGATTTAAGAAATAAAATCAATACAATTGTTATTCTCCAGCTACAACAGAATGTCAGCGGAGACTACCAGACACCTCCCGGCTGGCAAGGAAAGACTGCTCATCTCTTAATCCATAGGAAGAACGAAAATGCTCCCACGATGGCTCAACTACATCTATGTATGTACAGAAGCTGAGATTCTGCAGAGTTATAGTATGCACGTTATAAATTGGTGGTTGGGCCGTGTGCAAATTCAAGAGCAGATGTCCAAATGAGGATGACAATCAGTAATGGAAAATGTTCTTTTCTTTGGCTCTAAATTGACAATGATGAATGTCAATGTTCCTCTCTAGTTAACATTTAAATGCAAATCCTGATTTTACCAGACGAGAGCAAAAGCAAAAATCAAACACATGGACACTCCCAGCTGTTGTGTTGTTTGGCTGGCTGTATTTTACATAGTTACAGCTCGGTGGTATCTCTGATTGGGTCATGGGGACAGATGGAAGGACTGGCGTGGACGGAAAAGAATACAGTTTGACAAGCTGTCATTGACGCTGGCATCCATTTATCTTGTGATATACACTCTGTGGGTAGTCCAATCTGTCTGTTGGCCTTTTGTTAGCAACATAGAGTGCTTGCAATGAGCTGTGCGAGAGCTGACAACAGTCTTACCTGTGGTTCTTTTTGCAGTCTGATGTGCATCCCCCTGTGGCCAGACAAAGCCCTCGTCTCCACCGCATGATGCTTGAAGTGATAATAATCTCCAAAAACCTGCACAGACATAAAAGGGAGCGGCAATGATTTCACCTGCAGCAACTGGATGGACAGATAACACTCTGTACTCACCAACGCATTTATGGGAACAGGAGCAAATGTGCAGTCGGTGTTCATTTCACAGAGAGCTGAAAGAAGACACATCCATTTGGACATTGCAGTCTGGGACTCTCTGTCCCCATTCAAAGCTAAGTGAGTATCAATTACTGCCCTGGCTGGTAAACATTCTGTATTGTGTGAGTCTTGGCCACCGGAGTACGGAAAACGCCACGTACCATAAGCCCTCTAGAGATGACACACACACACACGCACGCACACACACACACGAGACAGAGAGAGAGAGATTACACAACTGCAGATGGACACCATATATCAAAAGTGATTAGACAAACCCATTAGAGGAGCTGTCAATTTTCAGAGCTAGACTGAAGCGTTTCACGTGCTGCTGTCATTGTTCCGTTACACAGCCTGCCCATGAAATAACTTTTAACAACACACGATTGGGTGCCAGTAAACTGGCTTTCTTTTTGTCAGCCCTGAAGTGAAGCGCGGAGCAGCATGTGCCCACCCATGGTCATCATGGTCAAGGACAGCTGCCCAAGATAGAGATTAAATCATAAGACATCTCGAGACAAGTGTGCTGCAAAAGTCCTAAAATAACCAAAGAGAAGTTGGAGGAAGAAGACGAGGAGGAGCCGCCCTGATACTCTTTACACAGGTTTTCACAAGAGCGAAGCCTCCATTTGAAGAGGAAGCATCGCAATCTGTACAGTAGTGCCGCTGGGGACTGGCTCACCTTCACAAGCCCGGTGGAGCGGAGGAGGAGAGAATGAAGGAGGGAGGCACGGGGGGGAGGGAGACGCAGGGTTTGACAGGCCCAGCAGGAGGATGGATGTGTGTGAGGAGGGGGAAGAGCAGACGCAGCAGGATGGAAGGCTCTCCAGGGGCTGCAGACTGATGCAGGCTGGCCGTCTGCGAGCCGACCAGACTGGAAGCTGGAGCTCAGAGGCCGGTCTGGCAGCACGGATATGAAGCTGGCAGCTCGGCGTTGGCCAATTTGACTTAATTTGTCAAATATTTCTAATTAAACTGGGTTCTAAATCACTTGCTGTCATAATACACCCAGTGACAATCAGTCTTAAATTAGCCAGCATTGTGCAAAAGGACTTCCTTTTCCCTTGGAGTTCAGATTGCACACAAGTACGTGTGGGCAAGATTTAAAAAAGGCTGTTTTTGTGAAGCGACAGCTCTGTAGAAGGACAATTCTTAAATTAAAACAAATATGGCAAGAGCAGAGGACAATCTCAACAAACAAGATAAATACCACCGGAAATCAAGCAGATAGAAAATATGCTGAATAGGCAATATACATTAATATGGTTTAGGTAATATAGCCAAGACCGCACAGAAAGGTGAATTTAAATCACTAAAACAGTGATACTATTACTCTCCTTGGAGACATTGTTGAAAAAGATCCCTTGTGGATGTTGACTTTGTGACATCTAAAGTCTTCTTCTCTACATCTCTGCCGACTACACCGTGAATTAAAAAAAGAAGTAGCACTTTAGTAGCACTTATAGCACCCTGTAGTTTGGCTTTCTTGATGAAATTATACGTTCCTGATTCAAGTTGTTCCGAGTTTGTACTCATGGTTGAATGCACTTATTGTAAGTTTCTTTGGATAAAAGCGTCAGCTAAATGACATGCAATGTAAAGTAAATTCAGTAATTCAGCGACTGAACATACAAACACCCTGTCTCAAAAATAACATCAAAGTCATGCAAAACAGGAAACAGCCTTGTAATGAATGATGCATGATTGAGGTGTGATGAGGGATGTGACCCAACAAATTAATGAGACCTACTTTCTCATTGATTGCGGCAGGGCAGGAAGCTAATTTGTGCTGCACCGCCGAGGCTTTTCTGTGGAACAAGCCTATTTCCTAGAGTGCTGATGTCCTCATTTAGACCTTGAGTCTTTGGGTCTTGGGAAATTAAGATGGAGATAGAAATATTGGTGTAGCTGCTCATGAGTGTGGCTGAGTCATGCCTCGCTACAGTCTGAACCAGAAGGAATCATATGAGGCGAGTGTGTGTGCCAGTGATAATAACTGAGAGCACGGCGGGCCATTAGTCACCCTGCCACTACGCTCCGAGTCGGCCACAGAGGAATACTGACCTTTACACTCATATCTCATATCTTTAGTTGTTTCGCGCCCATCTCCGTCGTATCTTTACCTTCCTGTAGCCTACAGGGAAGAAAGCAGTGTGCTTCAAATAATCTAGAGAAGGGAAGTAGGGCTGCAGTAAAATATTATTTTCATTATCGATTTGTTTTACCAATTGTTTAGTCAAATAATTGGTCAGTCGCTTAGTATTTTGATGGATATATTGACCAAGATGATCAGTTTATAAATATAGAAATTCATTGACTCATTTTTTCAGCTCTAAAAAGGGAAGTGACAATTAATTAGTTGAAGATAGTTGGGCATAGTCAGCACAGCATAATCCTTTCACAATAAAAGTGCAATTAACTCTAAATCTAAATGAATTAATATTGGATTATCCCACTTGCATATGGTTCAGCATGTAGTTACATACAGTAGACAGTACATCTTGCTGGGATGTCGAAAATAAGTATCTACATGGAAGAATGGGTAATTTACAAAATAAAACACAATGATTGTGTCAGCTCTGTGAACAGAGTAGCTGAGATCAGACAACAGAATAGCTGATAATAACAGATCGTTACAGAGAATAGGGGCATTCTTTTTCATAACAGGATCAAAGGATGTACTTGTGTTGAGGTTTATTCCTCTTTTCACCATATCCAAAAGAGTATTTCAGTGTATGTCCTCAGATAGTGAAACCAATTGATGGACAGAAGACAGGCTACACAAAAGTGTCCTTGTAAATCCAATGAAAATAGCCCTTGTAATGTTTTTAAGATATAATATATGGAGCATAATAAATCCTCCTTTTCGTCCTTTGAAGACCTATTTTCAAAAGAGGTCCATAAGTGAACTTCACATGTAACCATATTACGGTTTTTCATCTTAGATTGAAAATCCAGTTCTACAATAGAGCCACTGTATTGAGCTCAGAAACTTCTATTTTTAGGAATAAACCAGGTGTACTTTCTTCACAATTTCTTCAGCCAACTCAGTACATTTGTATTTCTTTATTAATCCTTTCCCTAGCAGATCTTCTCTACCTACCACTCACCATTGGGCAATGAAAGTTAAAAGGTCACTACATTTTTCTGCACTCCACCGGGGAATTCAAGCCATCTGCTGACGCTATCGGTCAGTGTGGTTATCGGACTTCAAGGTGACTGAAAGTAATGTCATGGTGTGTCTCCTACAGCTCCTGTTCGGCGGTGTCCTGTTCTGGTCTCTTCTACGGTGGCTGCCTTGGTCTCTGTCCACATACCGCCACAGCTGTTACGTCAATATCGGCCACAGGGGATTGGCCTCAGATCAGCGGTGCCAAAAACCGAAATGTAGCAAGCTTTCACTGAGCTGTAACCTAAAGTTAATCCACATTACGGTGTGTGTGTGTGTGCATACAGAGTGTTAAGGCACCTCTCCAATGTCATTAACTGACATGAACTGTGTATTCTCATCAAAGTCGTGAGGGCAAATTTATGCACCGCTCTTGTTGAGAAGTGTGCCTGTAATTTGTTTCATGCCAGACACACAGGGCTTTTCTCAAGTGATCGGCAATGATAATAAAATCACATTTTTCTTATCGCGACGCTGAAATTCTGCAGGGAAACCTAAAAGAATCCCAATATTCAGAGACGTGGGAGTGTAGAGTCAGCAGAGAGTATGTGTGTGGATTCCCACCGACTAATGCAATGATATATGTGTATCTTTATGAGTGTGTGCATGTATGCATTCAGAAAGAAAGCTGAATACAAATATTCAGCCTTCAGCATAGGACCTTAAAAGGTCCACCACACTGATATTGACTGCGACCGACTTCAACATTAAGTCTATTCCCGTAAGCTTGGAAAAAGTGCACCGAGGCAAATCCTCCTTATTGGAGCTGGCGCCAATCAGACCCATCTTTCAGGGCAAAGCCAGCATCAACGGTTGGTTAGAGACAAAGCAATAACCGTAATTCACTCTAAACAGTGAGCACCTTGATTCACAGCCTGTGATATATGACTTCACTAACCTTGATGGAAGACACTACGGTGGACATATAAATGTGTGAGACTAACACAGCGATGCACACAATGCTCCTTTGCTCCTGCGCACAGCAGAGACACTCAGAGATAGAAATGTCAATGGCGCATTGATCACCACATCGCCCACAAAGCCTCTCAGCCTCTCACGCGTCGCCTCTCCTTCTCTTTATGTCACCTGTTTACACAACACACATCAGTGCAAAGCCCGACAGGAATGGGTACTTTCTCTGTGGCTTACACCTTATATACACAGCAAATGTGTCGTTGTGCGTCGGTTGGTCTGGTGCAATAAAACAGTCGTGTTGTTATCGTCTCCACTGAGCCAGTGGGCTTCTTCCATCGTTTGGACTAATTACTGCTGAAAGTCTGGGGTTCTGCTTAGTGGGAGAAAGTCATTATTTTCCTCTGAAATAGAGGCTAATTGAGTGTTTTCAAATAAATGGTAATTATTTGTTTGCATCTTAGCTCCAATTCTGCATGTTGCCCGCCTCGTCTGCATTCACCGGCTCAGGGGACTCTACGTCCTGGGAGAAGCTGAGCCACAAAACTGTTTTAGCTAATTATGTGGCTGAATAGCAGAGATTTAACAAAATGCCTGTGAAGACATTCCCTCCAGTAGCAGGGAAGTGTCCAGACAGAGGCAACGCGAAAGGTGTGGAAACCGATTGGGGCCGTTTATTAAATCTTCTTTAATGGATTTTTCTTTTTTTAAGTTATTAAAGCAGAAAGACCTTGAACAAGGTAAAGAGAGTTTAAATCACAATGTGTCAGTCCAGACCCATTCCTATTCTGGGAGAGTAGAACACATGGATGGAAAAAGAAAGAAAGGAGAGACGAGAAGGCGATGCAGGGGAAAGAAAGAAATCACAGGAGAACAATAAAGAAGTGCAAAAAACGACATTGGAGATCGCTACAAAAGGCACACGTCACGTCACACAAAGCACTTCATAGGGGGCCTTGTGTGTAGGGGCCTGCCCTTTGTCTAATATTAACATGAAACTAAATTCAAAACTGTCAGTTAACGACTGCTGCATTGCAATTCGAATCAATGATGGCATCACCCTCCGTGATTCTACGCCTGAATAAAACATGGTGGACCTACACCACATCTCGTATGTCTTAATGCAATGGGCTTAGAGTTGAATTCAACCATGAAATAAATTGGCCCGAGTACATGAATCTCATGCATTTGCAGCAGGCACAAATATATCTTCGCGGTGTGATTTTTCAGAGCAGATAAGGGACCGGGCAAGGAGAGCAGGCTTATCAAAACCCCACACACATCCAGTATGAAAATACACCATCGCTCACCCAAACCCCGCTCAAAGTGGCACTTATATGTTAGCGTCTATCAAAATTGGATGTCTGGTAAAGGAATAATTCAGCCAACGACCTTCTCTCGTTCTCTCCTTTCCAACGGGAGAATTTATTCTCTGATCACACGTGAAATACAAGCTTGCATGCGATTGCAATCACAGCGGGACTCCTCTCCGGTCAACACCCCAAACGACTCCTCTCCCCAGCCAAGCACAGCCCTCTAAGCACATTTCGTGACGTCATCCTCGTCTGCTCCATCTGCACCCCCCCCCCTTCTCACAGGAGGGGGGCCCTCGTCCCCCTCTCATTGTAACAACATGATAACAAGTGTGTGTTGCGTTTGTGTGAGACGAGCACCTATAGCTTTGAGAGGCAGTCATCATATTTCTTATCAGACACATATTCCATCTGCTATGCAATGTTATTCTGATTTTGCAGGAGCTTGAACACAACAGTCCCCCAATAATTCAGTTTTATACTATCACATACAACAAGCCGGCATATTGAACTCACACTGGTATTCAAAGACACACACACACACACACACACACACACACACGTGTGAGAGACCTTTTTGAATATTTCAGATCTCTCCTGCCTTTTTAAATTTGATATTTATCCCACCGGGCTGACTGTTCATTCTCAAAATCCCTGTCTTGGTCAGAGAAATGTCCTAACCAAATTAGTGATCCTCCAACTGTAACTATTCCTCAGCGAAGTGTTGAATAATCATGGAGACAAGGGATATGGAGCCATTTGTATTTGCAGTGCTCCAGAACAGCAGTCGGGCTTGTTCCTCCGTTTATTGGTTTTTGTAATATCAGTAATCATGCTGTTAACCTGCTCTTTCACACCCCACAGAGCAATAGTCTGTGCAGCCTGCAGGAGATGGAAGCTACATATGGGCATCTCTCCATGTAATGCTGCGGTCACCATACGTTGAGCAAGAAATAGAGAGACAGGGAGGAGGAAAGAAGAAGCGAGGATGAGAGATCGACTGCATGCATTGATAAACACCATCTTTGCCACATGGGGCCTCTTCCAGAGGAAAAACGGGAGAAGACGTTTGGAAGAAAACGACATTACTGGAAAGCAAAGGCTTGAGATCATAGTGGGTTCATTTCCAAGCCGTCTGGAGAGGGGAAGGGAAAACAGACATTGTGAACAGAACGGCATCGGTTCTCTTTTCACCTGAAGCAGCCATGGCAGCACACCACGGGGAATGGATCTGACAAAAGAGCGTAGGCTATGAAGCATAGCATTATGCAAATGAGGAGAAGAAAGAAAATGCTTGAGTGTAAATTAAAAAAAGAAGGGAAAAAAATACAACCATCCGACAGGAAGTCTCATGAAATATTGAGTATGTTGGAGTGTTTATTATTCTACGGTGTTGTGCTGTTCAAGTACAACCTGAACACTGCTGGCCTGTCATTTACGCCTGGAGGCGGCATGTCGCCCTGATTGCCACGCCAGAAACATTTGAAAGCAATTGTCATCTGAAGTGAATAGCACACACAGCCTGCCCTTGACATTGTTGTGAAAAACACAAAACAATATCTCCCTCTTCGCCTCCCCCCACTCATTCGATAGCGTGTTTGTGTTCCTACATGACTTCATTTCAACCTGTTGTCGTCCGCAGTCAAGAAAGGGCATTACTAAGGAATAAACATCCTGCTGCTTGTTAGTACAGTAACTACAGTACACGAGAAATCAATGTGAAGAGCACTCAAGGGGTTCTGCTATTGATTTTTCAAAGACTCAGATCAGTCAATCTATCAATGTCTGCTAGAACAGCGGCCCTAAGAGAGGAGACGAGCACGTACGGCTGCATGATGGACGACTGAAAAGAGTCTGGAATGTGCCCTTCACTTCAAGTTCTCAGCTCAGGAATATTTCAAACTGTCAGCATCCTCAGACATACAGCATCTCACAGCGAGATGAAGAAACACCTGTGTGTCCACGCACGCACTCAGAGGCCGACTCACTCGATAACTCTGTCTTCTGCTCTCCGTGTGGGATGAGGTCAATCAAAAAAGAAAAAGAAGTCCAAACTGCAGCCTCCAGCTGTCCCCTCCGGCTCGGTCCTCACACGGTGGCCTGTTTAAGTGAGCCGGGATCCTGTGAGGCTGCTGGATTATTCATTTGTGGAGGGTAACTCAGCTCACTGATCTTTTCCACATCACCTATGCTGAATTCCCCGGTGCCTGGACAGCCGCTGTCAGGCACCGTCACCCACATTTTCAAGAACCGAAGTAAATAAGTTCCACTTCCATTCAGCACTTGTCAGTTTAATTCCTTTATTCTACGTGATTTACACTCGCCCCCAGCAACTCTTCCTCTGGTTTCATCTTTTATTACTGACACACTTCGTGCTTACTTTTCATCCCTCCGCATGTTGAGACCCTTATTAAAATCATTTCTGCCTTCCTATCTGCTCAGTAGAACCCGTAGGCAGCCTGACAGGATGTGAACATATTACAAATGATCACAGTATTTGACAGTATAAGGTGTGGATTGCATTCAGGACATTGTGGATTATACGTTTGATGCGTTTGTATGATGTACAGTGATGTGTTTTGCTTCGCTCAACACGGTTCAGCCTGTTTCTGAAAGTCGAAAGGTGCAGTAGGTTCGGGTTGGCTCTGGCAAGTGAGCAAAGCAATGTTGGTGTGCAGGTGTGGTCAAGAGCAATATGTGCAGGCACACTCCTATTCCTGGGTGTTTTTGTCTTCAACCAGTAGACACATGCAATGATAAAGAAAAACATAAGTAAACGCAATTTACAAAACACGATCTTCTACACATTTTTTTATTATTTTATAACGTCACTTCCTCAGAGGATTGTAGGTGAGCACAAGCGCCGAGTGGACCAGAGCAGCAAACATGTGCAGCTTTTTTCACCACAAGCAAAATAGGAGACCGTGTTAAAATAGAAATGAGAAGTAATGGGTGTCCTCTTTTCTCATACGTGTGCCTGTCACTTGCAACATCAACACAATACCTTATCATTTGAGTATGAAATACAAAAAATACAAAAAACATCTGCTATTTAGCTAAATCTAGGGCACCCATGTTTAATGTTGTAACAGTTTAGCTCCACGCCTTCCTTTTTTGTATAAGTTGTTTTCATCCTGTCACTAACTATCATGTCATTCCAGATCCTGCTTCCCATCTCGTCAATCCAACTCCCCTCACCTGCCTCTGATCACTCCCTCGTTAGTCCCTCATTCCCTTCACCTGGTCCTCACGCCCTTCTCACCTGCAGCCCATCCCCTCATTAGTCCCTCACTATTTAGCTCCCTCACTTCCACTTGTCCTCTGCCATTGTCTTGTGTTTTCGTGCCAAGTTCTCCAGCGTTATTAGTGGTGATGGTGAGATGAAGCCTCATGAGGCATCGAACCACTTCAGCCAATTGGTTTGAGAAAGGGTTCATTTCTCGAAGCTTCATGTGCTCACGAAACCACCTACTGGCCAAGTGCATAATCACAGGCAGCTGTATCTGAACCACATAATGTGATGCATTGAATGTGTGTGTTATGGCTGTTGGGAATGACTATGAATTAAAAAAATGTATGACCAAATAATTTCTGTACATAAATTATCACATATGTGCATAATAAAATATTTTTTGAATGTATTCTGTGTGTTTACATTTTCCCAAAATGGTAGTATCATATGATATGGCAAGTTGTTACCTTCGCATTGAAAATGCCGGAAGGTTATGTTTTGATCGCCGTGTATTTATTTATTTATTTATTTATTTGTATGCGTGTTATTCGCAAATCTCAAAAAGTATTGAACCGAATCGCATGAAATTTGGTGGGATGATTGTTTATTATCTGGGGACCAGTTGATTAGATTTTGGGATCGATCGGGTCAAAGGTCAAAGGTCATGAACAGGTCAAAATCTTTCGCAGAACTCAAAAAGTATTGAACCGAATCGCATGAAATTTGGTGGGATGATTGTTTATTATCCGGGGACCAGTTGACTAGATTTTGGGATCGATCGGGTCAAAGGTCAAGGTCAAAGGTCATGAACAGGTCAAATGTTCTTGAATCGCATGAAATTTGGTGGGATGATTGGTTATTATCCGGGGACCAGTTGACTAGATTTTGGGATCGATCGGGTCAAAGGTCAAGGTCAAGGTCATGGAAAGGTCAAACTCTTTTTTTACCATAGCACGATACATTTTGTCCAATTGGCATGCAACTAATGCCAAAATGTTCATAATTCAATGCCCAATCTTGTGATATGCGAAGGTATGCGCTCTACCGAGTGCCCATTCTAGTTTAATAATGTTATTATGTCACTTTAGGAAAATGGCATGGGCTTGAGCAGGCAGGACAGTGAAAGTGCTCGTGTAACTAGGAAGAGGGGACTGAATATGGTTGTGTAACTTGGACAGTGATGTACAGGACAGGGGACATTTTATTCAGAAATTACAGTTTCTCAACAGTTCCATCTTATCACCTATCCTTCTCTCCTGACTCTCCTAACTCTCCAAACTATCTCTCTCTCTCTAAACTCTCCAAACTCTCAACCAACAACCCACATTTTGAAAGGATCCTGAGGGGTTTATATTGCTGTCAAACCTGCCGGCAAAATCTGAACCACTTCCCGAAGTGGTTCAGATTTTGTCACGTGGTACAGCCGGGCAGCGAGGCTTCGGACGTCATCATTTTTGGCTCCTCCCCTCAATGAAGCAAGCCTCGATACGCGCTTCGAGGAAACGCCCCCTCCATTACTCGACACACACTTCTAAGCGTCGGCACATCTCGTAACAACACTAGTTATTAGAGTATATTCCTGACCTGCCTGTTCTGACCCTGCCTGCCTGCCCTGACCTCTGATTCTCTGCCCTGCCCCTTTTTGGACTTGTTTGCTTCTTCGACTGATCTCCCGGTTTTGACCCAGCCTGTTTTCAACCAAAGACAGTCATCTTTGTTACTCCTGTCTGAGTCGTGCTTTTGGGTCCACGCTAATAGCACCGTGACAAATGTGGCGTTGACACTAAATTGGTCTAAAAATACAATATATGTGATAAAAGAATAACGATATAAGAATACTGTAATAGGTTCGTGGATGTCACCGGTAGGTTTCTTCCCCAAGCACCAAAGGATGAGCATACAAAGAAGGATAGTTTGTAATATCTTCTATTGTCATTGCAGACTGTGCCCCACAGCCGCACATACACAGATTGACCTCAGCTGAGCTGATTAACAATCACCTGAACCACCCCCCGCTTCACCCACTGTGCAGTCAAGCCTAAATACACCCCGCTGCCACACCTACCAAACATTCAGAACCAACGTTCAGCTTTTCACAGTTTTGATGCTCAGCGTTACACTATTCTGTCACTGGAACGGACCGAGATCGGATACGCAGCCACATTGATGAGCTGTGGTAATATGAAATGACAGCTCAAATTTCATCTCTGCATGTGCTACTGTAGATTTACACATAGATGCATGTATGTGTAATTGTGGGATATCATTTTTAATAACGTTCAGTTTAATTATTAAATCATAACATTGGTTTTCTTAAATACAAGATTTCCATCCGTTTCAATTGATTTCTCTGTGTCTAGATGTGATGAAGAAAAGATTTGATCAAAACACAAGCATCATCTAGTTCCAGAGATCTATATCAAATTACTACTCAAATTATGTTGGGGTTTGAATTAAAAGAATCGTATGATAGACAATCTAATAATATTATTTTGACATTGCTTGTGCAAAAGAGTTTCTTCACAGTGGCCTCATAAATGAAAAGACTAGAGCTTCATTGGTTCCATTTGTCGAGTGGATCCTGGGACCCAATGTGCAGCGGCCATGGAGCTACAAGCCGACTACACGAGAGGAAAGGGCGGGATTCTGAAATCGGCCCGTTCACATTCAGGGATCAACCTCAAAAGCACAGAAAGCCGAGGCCGTCAAATCATGGAGGGTTTGAGCAACTGGGTCTCTGTGCATTGAGAATGGAGCTTGAGCTTTGCATGGCTTCACGAGCGACTGCATTAACCTCAAGGGAGCTCCATCAGAGGAGATGGGGAAGCGGTTGAACAAATGAGTCAGTGGACAAATGGAAATAAAAGGCAAACAATTTTTAAAAAATCCTATCTTCCACATAAGCCTGTGTCCTCTGGATATGATTTATTATGAACATCAAAATCCTGCTGCAGTGAAAAAAAATCTGACATCTGTCTCAGTGAAAAAAAACCTGCAGGGCATCCAGACGCCCGTACAGAAGCAGCCAACACCGAGGGCTGTTGAGCAGTGTGAGGGAAGGTTCACTGCCACTTCCTTGACGTGCAGGCAAGAAAGCAAAACGATATAGTTTGGAGTGATATACATTTGTATCTCTATTCATAGCTATGCTAATGCTCTCGTAAAACTCTTGACCCTGGACTTCCACCCTCTTCCAACTTCATTCGTTGTTTGATCACTCCATTCAAATATTTCTCCGTGCTGTTATTGTGCGTCGGCAAGGTATGAACACAGGGCGTGACGGTGTTGTTGAGACAACGATCAGATTGCAAAATGACCAAGCATGAACAATAATAGCTTACTATTAAAGAGCGCCGTGTCCCACAGCCAGATCAGGCGCGCTTTGTTGTGCTGCCATTCAAAGCCAAACATCTCACTTCGCAGCAAAGGGCATGACATTTACAACCATGCCGGCTTGAAACAACACAGTGTGATTAGTAGGAGCAGGGATTAACAAGCACGACACAAACTAACACAGGAGAGGAGAGATGGCAACAAATTATGATTGGAAGATGATTTAGAAAAACTATTATTTTTAAATGAGGAACGGAGTTCAGCCATTGCATGTTTCTATTCCGGACTGAAGAGTGTATAGATTTCATATTGCAGCAGGATTATATAAAAGAAGTGCACTCATAGTTTCTGTGCGGGGTGTATACATTTGCGGAAAACGCGGAAAATATGAGAGAACCAAGCACTTATAAAGGACTCTTATGCAAGGTCCCATGATAGCCTTCATAACAATGATAAATGGCTGAAGCCTTCTGGTGAGCTATATCATAGGACTACTACCGTAAGACTCTTTTCTATTATGCTGAGAACGGGAGCACACAGGGAAGGCTTTCTGCAAAACTGAACAAGGGATTAATATATATACATATACATATATATATACACACTTTTCAATAAAGATAACATTAATCAATCGCCTTAGAAGACTAATATCTGATTAGAAAACCCTTGTGCATTATATTAGCACAGCGAACAAAATTAATACTTCAAATATTAATCATTATTTCTAACCTTGTCAATGTCTTGACTATATTTTCTATTCAATTTTCAATTCATTTGATAAATAAAAGTGAGTTTTCATGGAAGACAAGAAATTGTCTGGATGACCCCAAACTTTTGAACGGTAGTGTATTTATATAGACACACTTTTCACCTCGTTTTGTTTTTCAATTTACTCTCTTACACCCATAATGGAGACACTAACATTCTGTGAAGGCTGGATGGAGAACGCCCGGTGTACCACGCCGTTTGTCTTTTCACAATCCTGCTACAACAATGACGCTAAGCACAGAATACCATTAGGCTTGTGACAAAAACCTGAGGGTAAGAGTTTCAGTCATTCTTAACAGCCTCTGTGGTGCATTCAATCAACAGCTTGAAAGGAATCCTCTCAATTGTCGTCTCTCTACAAACATGTCTTCCGGCCCAACAGCGCTCTGCAAGCGTTGCCACGAGAGACGAGGCGGTGTGACAGTGACCAATGATCACCATGGTACAGATAAAGTACTGAGACACACATTTATATGTAAACATAGACCGTGTCACAGGAGGCAGTGATGTTGATATGGTTTTAATAAAGCAACACTGAGTGGGTCCCCATGGCTCCATGCCAACTGTCACGATGTTAACATCTTTAAAAAGTAAAAAATGTTGAGGAAATATATAGTTACATTTATTTTGCTTCATTCAAATAAATAGGTGAAAGGCATAACTAAAACTCTTGGCACCAACGTCTGTAATTTATTGGGGAAAAAATAAATAAGATTGCTTTGGAGGATTTAACAAGAATCATTATGTCATACTGTTACTTATGGTCCTATAAAAAATAAACAGGATTTTAACTGTGACTGTTTGACTGATAAATAAACCTCACCTGTTTTTCTGCATTGTCAAGATATCTATGGGCATATGGGTTGAGCCGTGCAGTTACTCAACATGGTTATGGCAATTCAGTTTATTTTATATAGCCCAATATCACAAATTACGTATTTGCCTCAAAGGGCATACGGCATCCCTGTCCCAGGACCTCACATCGGATCAGGAAAAACTCCCAAGAAATCGAAAAAAAACTTTCACAGGGAAAACAGAGAAGAAACCTTCAGGAGAGCTACAGAGGAGGATCCCTCTCCAGGATGGACAGAAGCAATATATGTGTAAAGAAGGAAGCCTTACAGAGTTATATGAACACATTAAATGAGTATGGCATAATGTATGATGAATAGTTCGTAGTAGGCATGGACCACGATCCAGAACTCCACAATCCATGGGACAGAAGGAGGTAGAGAGGAGGTAGAGAGGAGGGGGGAGGGTTGCATCAGCAGGGCCATGGCAAGAGGCATCACAGACAACCATGAGACGTGAAGGCACAAAGACTCCGGGGCAATGTACTATGTTGTTGCTAAATTGAGTGACTCCACTGACTAAAGGGTGTTGTTTGTAAAAAATAAAAGTCCTGTTTTACACATTACCAATTTGTTCTAAAAGGGATAGCCGGCAACCTCTATTGCAGAACTAAAACAGCAAAGGCGGAGGGCCGATGTATGATGGAGGAAAGCTACCAGCGTACACAGAAAAAATAGACATAAATAATGCAGTCATCTTTCCCATTACAGAATAAAAGGAGCCTAGAAAAGTATACTATAGTACTATATCCAACCTCTTAATGGGGGGATATTTAAGCAGTGGATGCATTACTCCTTATTACGACCATGTAATTTACATAAATCAAGATGTGTGGAAATTGTATTTCTTTTAGCAGTCCATGAAAACAATTCAAAGAATACATAATAACATACTGTTTTAGTTGGTGCAGGCTTCTTCAGCAAACAGAACAGAAAGTAGGTTTGGAGTCACAAGGGATAAGCATCGCGGGCTAAAGAATACGTGGAACAGGAGGTTCAATAAACCGGGCCTCGAGAGCCCGCTTCCCACAGCTCCAATCACTGTACATCTAAGACTAACTCTTTATCCAGAGAATAGAGCCAACGGGTCGTAAATGCCATTCGAATGAAGAGCCACTGGTATGTTCTGGATCAGTCGCCCCATTCTGTCACGTCAGTTTTATTTTAGGGAATACAATTTGAAGAACCTCTGCATCGTTTACAATTTAGACGGAGCTGCTCGTGCGGCTCCGCTCCGTCTTTGCCCACAAAGGATTCTTAAGGAGACTGAAAATGGAAACGAACACAGCGAAAGTATTCTGCAGTCACACTCCACTGTGAACGGTATTCTTTCCACATGGCAGACCCCCTTCTTCATTACTCGGGCTGAGAACGGTCTGGCTGTATTATACTTTAACGGTTACACGCAACTCCCTTTTTCCGGGTGAGGGGCTGCATGACAGCACCCATCCAGAAGAACTCTAATGGCTGCACAAGGGTCATTAGCCACTACTAACACAATGGTCCATAGTGTAATTTAAAATGCCTACATTTCAGAGAGTAGCTTGCATCCGTATGCATACAAATCTAAATGCCTAAAGGTCTATTCATCGGACCGCCTGTTGTCTGTTTGCTTATAACTGCTATGGCAGAGCAGCCACCGTCCACTGTCAACAGTTATTGATGAAAGAAACCCACCAACTTCGTGTAAACTCTAGGCAGAAACCACCTGATCACCAACGGCGGTCCAGGGAGGCCCAGCTGCCGTCTTATTTCACAATCACTCTCTGTCTTGTCTCGGCTAAATCGCATCAGCTCGCAATTGATCAAGTGTCACGCTTCAGAGGGGCGCCTGATATCTTCAGCCTCGCAGACCTTTTACTTCTCCATTCTGTTTCCTTCAGAAGGTCATTTCTTTTTTTGCCTTTACTGCAGCAGAAAGCACACTTCGACCGTCACAACTTTCTTTCTGGGGTCACATCAGCTTATCCGAATTTTTTCTTAAGGATAAAGCGAGAAAGGAGAGGCTGAGAAAAGCTCAGCCTGGTCTGGGCCGGGCTGTGTGTGGAATTAAAGATACTTTGGCTGCTGGTTGACAAAAGTGCCATTTGATTTGCCTTTTACTGACTATCTATTACACTATTTTTCCTTCCAACACAATCTCAGAAACCAAGCAGAACACAGCAGGGAGACCAGGGAACATTCTCAATTATTGTTTTGTTTCTCTTATATAAAAGAAAAGGAAAAAAAAGAAAAGATGGGATGCTGGTTCTTGATTGCTGCAGCCGTCTTTAGCGGGGAAAAAAATCACAGATGCCAAAAGTCACAAATAACATGCATTATAGAAAATGCCTAAATAAAACATGGCCTGACATGCAAACTCACAAAGTAGTTGCGAAGTGAGGGAGTCATTTGGCACTTTGATGCATCACAGTTGAGCTGTCATCTTGAGCCACTGTGTGCATGCACCATAGGACGGATTCTAATGCAGAGGCGTACATTCAATAAGCAACTCTTTCATCAAAATGATCTACGTGTACTGAACTCGGATTTACATGTTATCTCTTATAATATGCATGACAAATTGACTTTCAAAGAAAAGAAACATCCAAGGCATTATGTTAGCATCCAAACAGGATATGACTTTTCTTTGTTCTTATGAAATGCTAAAATATCAGATAAAATATATTATTGTAAGGTATCCAAAGATATATTACATTTCATGATAGACAGCATGTGGGCAGATGGCAGCAAAAACTAATAACTTCTTAATAACTTGTCTTGTGTGCTCAGTCAGTCAAATAACATGTTGTTTGCTCACTAGTAAGCTTCAGATGGTGCCGTCTTTGCCGTTTCATGTTTTAGTGGAGCTGGGATAAAAAGAGCTGTTCAGAACGTAATACTGGCTGAGCACTAATCTGATCCCTCACTCGCAGCTCTGGGTAACAATTGTTCCCCTCACCTACAGCAGTATTGTTTTATTTCTAATTCTCATTCAAACTTTCTTGATACCCAAATATTACATTTATAATATTGTTTTCTCAAAGCCTCGAAGAGAATGCTCACATAAAAAAAGAGGAAACGAGTTATGAATTAGCTTAAAAGTGGAAGAAAAAGAAAAACACTCGGCGATGACCGAGTGCCTGCATTGCTTGAACATCCCTGTTGTTTGGTATGCAGTATGCTTGAGGTTATTCCCAATGTGGAGATCCAAAGGGTGACTCACAGTCTGTGCAGGTTTTTTTAAACCTGTGAGAAGGATAAGGAATGAGATCCTGACACTTTTTTCACACTTAAAATGATGTGTGTGTGGTGTGAAGATTGCTGGCATCGATTTAATGCACATATTCAAGTTGGCAGTTTGCTTCAAGAGGGCTTATTCTTATTTAATTTTTTGAGGTTCCATCTGGGGAAACTCTAAGTGACTCAGTACCGATTAACCAAAATGGATTATTCTATTCTTATGACCATTTTTTGGATTGTTTCGCAGGTCTGGAAGACATTTGACCCGAGCAGTAGCAGCAGCCTTTGTAGTGACATTAGCAGCACGTCTCTGTCAGGGCAGCCGTCCTGGTGGCAGTAATGGCAGGAGCAGCGAGAGGGCCAGCTTCTGTTTTTTAATCCAGGCGCTGGAGCGAGTCGTTCCATTTCAATTTGATGAGTCAGTTTTTCGAAGGTATTTGATTATTTCTTCTCGCAGATCAATGCATTAAATTGACATTATATATAATTGATGGATCGATGCAATAAACACAACGACAGAGCAATTCAGAGGCGGAGCTTCCCTGAGTCTTTCACAGTGATATTGCAAATGTCTGTAGACCCTCATCGGTCCTGATGGACTTCACCAGCCTGAGACACTTCAGCAAAATACATCCGACTGCACATTATGCAGCCGACTTTTAAACTGATCGTGCTGTCATGAACTGTTACTCAAACTGTTCTGCAATACACAACTGAATGCTGCGCGTACGGTGCAGGAAAACACCCTCACGATAACATTTGCTATGCACACACACCCACACAAAATCAGATCTACCTCTCTGCTCACATACAAAGAGCCAGGTTCCACTGCAAAGGTATCATGGTAACCTTTATTATCTCATGAAATACAACAGTCCATTTCTAAATCTTAAAATGATTTAAAGATTTTATGAAGAGAGCAAACAAGGTGATGCAAACAGAGACATTGGAGATATCTCCAGGACTCACCAGATCCTGAAAAAGTACTTTTAGAACTCTTGGACAAAGTGGATCGATAATCTATAAATGTATCACATTCCCATGTTGATGTATGAAACAGTGTTTGGTCATGTGTTTTTAATGCTTGGGCGTGGCATGTTTATTCTCTTCTCATGCTATGAAAGACAATATCTGTGGAAGGGAAGTACAGTCGCTGAAGAAGAGCACAAACTCTCAAAGCGGTTGTAGCTAAAGCTAAAGCTGAACTCTATGGTCGCTACATTCCTCCATGTGAACAGAAGTCAATGTCTTACAAAAGAAACATTCCATCTTCAATTGACTCAAAGTTATCCTCAATCAATAATGGGCAGATTATGATTGTGAGTGGTCTTAAAAAGCCCTCTCTGAAGGAAAGAGACCAGAATGGAGGCAGACAATGCACACCCATGGCTGGCTCCATATCTCAGAGGAACAGAGAGAGCAGTCTGATAGACTCTATGCACTTGATCTTTACCGTCTGGTCTTTGCGTCATCCCACCACCCGAAGCACGAAAACAACATCCCTTTTTTGAAGCTTCTTTCCCTTCCAGTCCAAAACCTGAATGCAAATGTGTTACCGAAGCACTGTTTCGAGCAGACTTAAGAGTGAACATGATTTGTACTTATCAAACAGTTTTGAGCACCTTTTGACCAATGGTTTCTGTGGATCTCTAGCGTAGCACCATCCCATTTCTCTGAGACATTTTTGGAAACAGATAAAAGGGCTGAAGGCTCCATTTAATGAAGTGGTGCATTTTAATGAGAGACAGCTCTGGGACGAGGAGGTACACTTCCCTCAGATCAGTAAACACTGAAATAAAGTGAAACTAGACGGTAGGCGAGTGTGACTGAAAGAGGGGGGAGAGAGGGAGGGAGGGTAAGAGAGAGAGACCAGACTTCTGAACAACTGGCAAATATTGGATGATTTAAGATGGAGAGATGGAAGAGGATAGAAAGTAAAAAATGGCAGACACAAAACGAGTTGAGAAGATCGCGAAGCAACATTCCCCACTGGATTTTAAAAGATATTGTGGTGGCGGAAGAATGATGCAGGAATTGAATACCTCATATAAGAGAGGAAAGAAGCAGGAGGACAAGCATGAAGGAGGCTTCAGCCACTAAAGTATGATTCACAATTCATAACAAAGTACAAATACCAAAAGGACTACTTTTTCAAATGCCAAGTGGCCTTGAGAATAATGCGTGTGTTATGCCAACAAAATAATGCCCCCCCCCCCTAACCCACACCTCATTTCGCGAAACAAGAGTAAATCTATTGCAAATAATATGCTGGATATTTTCTCCATGAAAAGCTGACGCCAGAGCAGGCTGCATATTGGTGTGCCAGCGGGCAGGCAGTCACAAATGCTTTAGAGTACGGCTGTGAGTCGGTAAGCAGGAGCAGGAGGTTGTACTAAACTGGAAGATAACTAACCATCACAAATACAAAAGTACACACACACACAACCAAGGAAGGATCTAGTGGTTATTGAAAATAATGTGTTGCCTGCAGCAGCTATGTTAACTCATGTGACTCCGCACACATTACTCCAGTGAAGAATCATTTTTATGTTAATGTCTGCATGTTCAAATATTTCTTTTTGTCAATAGATAAAGGGTGATATGAAAGGTGATACAAAGCAGCCACAAGACTGGTTTATGTTCGTATTTTTTGAGCTCTGAAAATGTTGCAAAGGGTCTGAATAAATATTTTTCGGAATTACTTATTTTAATGACTTTAAAGATGAAGAAATGATGCATTATTTACATTCTGTAGCCACAAGACAAATGCTTTTGAGAAATGTCTGAAACATTTTGGTGCAATGTTTATCAATCAATTAGTATGAATATTAATATTTTGAGTTAATGATGATGAACTCAGTCACAGTACGTTACCCAACAAGATGAAAAGAGACTAAGAACAACGCTGCATATTTGAAATTGTATAATAAGGGCGGGGTCCGTAATGGGGGAGGAGTGTGTTAATAAGGAGGAGTGTGTGATGGGGGAGGAGTCAGTTATTAGGGAGGAGTCGGTTATTGGGGAGGAGTCTGTTATTATGGAGGAGTGTGTGATGGGGAGGAGAGTGTGATTAGGGAGGAGTCTATTATTAGGGAGGAGTGTGTGATGGGAGAGGAGTCTGGTATTTGGGAGGAGTGTGTGATTAGGGAGGAGTGTGTGATAGGGGAGGAGTCTGTTTATTAGGGAGGAGTGTGTGATTGGGGAGGAGTCTGTGATGGGGGGGAGTGGTTTTATTGGGGAGGAGTGTGTGATGGGGAGGAGTGTGTTATTGGGGAGGAATTTGTAATTAGGGAGGAGTGTGTGATGGGGGAGGAGTGTGTGATGAGGGAGGAGTTTCAGGTTTCATAAGAATATAGCATTGAAGAATCATAATTCATAGTTGTATGAGCTCATTCTGAATGTGACTTGAGGGATTAGCGTGACAGAACAAACAATTTAACACTTTCTCGGAATGTCCTCCAGGTACCATCCTAACACACTCACACCCTGGAGACTCCTGTGTTGTAATTTGTTGGTGCCAGCGGCGAGACTTCACAGCTTTATGCAGAAAGGCACTCCTCATGTTCCCTCAAAGTCCTGGGGGAAATAAAAGACAGCCAATACTGCAGGTGCAGGCTTTGCTGCAGAACAGGGAAGTATCGGTCTAAGAGTAAAACTAGAGTGGCAAAATGTGAGCATATGAACCTCTTATAGCAAATATGCACACGAGACACAAGAGATGGAGAACCAGAGTGTAAGAAGGAGATACGTTTGATGTTCTTTTAATAAACTCTTACCTTCAAACACACACAAATTAGAGAGAGAGAGAGAGGACTGGTGCATCACATAGTTGGCATTGGATCACATTACATTCCACCGAGCACATAGCCGGTGTGGGTTTGTGTATGTTTTGGGCTGGGATGTTTTGAAATTGGGAAATTGCAGCAGGAATATTGACTTTTGAAGGAATACTATATCGTGCAGTCAGCCGACACAGAGTGACAGCCATCAAACACCGACCAGCTGGAAGCTACCTGTTGCCTCTGCATCACAGTGGACTGTTTTCCTGCAGCTTTGGAAGGCCACGGACGATGGAGTCGACAGCGGGAAGTTAGATAACCTGTGTATTGTTTATTTCAGGTTACATTTACACAATAGCATAATTATAGAGTGTGTTAACGATAGAAAGAGAGAAAGAGACCCAGATGGACAGATTTAGAGAGAGAACAATAGAGAGATAGAAAGACACAGAGAGGGATCTGGCATTAGACATCTACTCCACAAAGCGGGGTGATTCAGTCCAACGCCCACAGAGCATGCCCATCCTCATAAAAACAATGACTTTGACTCTGCTCACCAGGAGAACAAAGTGATATTCAGCTCTAAACCCTGGTCTGGAACGCCCACGCGGGTATACAATCATGAGAAGAAAAGAAAAAAACACATAATATTGAACAAAGTACTTCCTGGTGTTGAACACATGTGTTTGCACACACACACACACAAATAAAATGAAGCTGAAGCATAATATGTGAATCTGCAAATACTTAAAAGATACACCAAGATAATAAGGCATATCTGAACACTGCGGGGAACAAACAATCAGTTACGTGATGATCCCATAATCGCATTTGTGATAAAAATCCCATTACCTCGCAATTATAGGCTACATCAGCCTCCTCGATCTCCGAGTGCTCTGTAGAACAACCAAGTATGACGTAAAAATGACTAGGCCGTTTCCCCTGTAGGCCCGCAGCCATACACAGCCTCACATAGCCCACACTGGGCTGTCACTGCACCACTCCTGGAGAACATCCGTTCTCATAGCCCCCACTTAGGGAATAGAGACGAAAATAAAACTTATTTGGGTGCCTCTGTGAAACAATGACTGAAGATGTACTCACACAAAATCTAATTTCAGACGGTGGCTAATATAAAATGTCACCCTTCCGGCCATCCTGCAGTCAAGCTTTTCAGTTCTTAATACTATCCTCCGTTCTTATTTTTCAAATTGTCAATTATCTTTCTACCTGCTTCTCTACTTCTCCCTTTTCTTATTATCCATTGTCACCTTCTCTAAACTTAAAGAGAGTGTTGTAATATCTGCCTCTCACATCAAAGGTGCATAAATAAGCTCCACTATAGCATTTCTTCAACATCTGTAAAGGAGACAGACATATTGTGGGCTGAGGTGAGAACCACAGAAAGGACCTGTTGGTTGGCTAGGATGAGGCGAGTCTTTATTCATTTTATTAGGCCCCGCTTTGCGGCAACACGCGTTTCATGTCAGACGCAGTGAAAATTAAAAGCTGCCATATGGCATCATCATAGACTCGCTCCTATGACTGCTTCTAGTATACTCCTTTGACTCAATCACAGGTGAACATAGGGAGGAAATAAAACTATACATCTCCGCTTTCATTCAGTGGTAGAATCGAGGCTGACGTCTTTGTGGTTTGAATGACATGAGGGAAGGACAGAAACTGGAGAAAGAAAGCCATCCAGGTTTTTTTTAGGGAAGGTGACCATATAACCGCATCATGTCCCTGGGTCGGTCAAGAATATGTATGCGTGCTGTGTGAGCAGAATATTTAACATTTCATTTTACCCAATTCACTAAGACTAGAGATTCATTCTCTATCTCGAAGCCCTTCCCCCTAATGTATGAAGTACAATGTGTTTCCACTGTTGGAACAACCGTCCAGATCCATACAATAAACTCCAGATCCCAACAGAATGTAAACATTCCTCAGACCAGCTAAACGTTAAGTCACATGAATACAATTTAATATTATATTCTGGACAATAAAGGGCATTTAATAATGACACACATCTGTAAATCCATGTTACAACTGTTATATAATAACAGGGAGACTAAAGACATCTTGCTTTGAACTCCAAAAAACCCTCTATAGTAAAAAAAGAAAAAAGCAAAGATAAGCCAACTAAATTTGCAAACAGTTCATTTGTAAAATCCTCCTTATTTAAGGGTGTGTGTGTGGTGTGTATGCAGAAGCTCCTACGCATACTCCAAAGGAGTCATCCAGAAGGTTGTTCACTGGCGTGTGTAGCAGCGCCACAAAGATGCATGCAAATGAAGTCAAGTCACAAGTGGAGCAACAGGGGAAGAGGGGACCACACAGCGACTCGCTGTCAACTGCCGAGCACAAATATGGAACAGCTTAGCTTTTGAAGCATTTTAATATTCAAGTGACTTAACACACCGCTGAGAAAATAAGTCACGACGACTTCCCCTCCTATACACCCTATTCTTCACTGCTCTCAAATTATTTCTCTTCCGGCTATCTGCTAACGATATGACACAACGGCTAATTTAATTAAAATAACTTTAGCAACACCGAGAGTAGGAGTTGAAGAGGTGGCAGTAAAAACTAAACTACCTACATCACAATTAAATGGAACAACCTTCCTTGAAACACTGCGATAACAGCCAGGTTATTCCCATCTATTCCCAACACTGCTCTGTAAACACAACCGTCTGCCAGGGTCTTTCGTGCCCCACTTAATATACGAGGAGAGGGAGAGGGTCCGCCATACTTTTGCATTCTGCTGCAAAAACAGGATTGCCTGCAGGGGTCATGTCTGGCCCTCTGATGCTCAGCTTTGATGTACAATATTTTTGTATACACTGATTCGCTGTGTATGGATACAGTTTCACATGCAGTGCCATGATAGGTAGTTATTGAGTCACACACACACAGACACAGACACACACACACACACACACACACACACACACACACACACACACACACACACACACACACACACACACACACACACACACACACACACACACACAGACACAGACACACACACACACACACACACAGAGAGACACAGACACAGAAGAAGGACTTACATTGCCATGGTTGATGAAACCGTGTTCCCTGGCGATGCGGTCCGCTTCCTCAGGCCCACCATTGATCTGGACAGCCCAGGCGTTGGTGTAGACCTCTGCAGCATCAGTCCACTTCAGTTCTGCCGTCAGGAGGACAAGGACTGTCCATAAGTGCAGCAGGGCCACCCTGGCATCCATGAACAGCAGCACACTTCACAGGGCAGCCTTTCCGGGCAGAATGGGGCTGCTCTGCGCTACTGCCGCAAAGTAGAACAGTGTCCTAGAGATGAGAGGACGAGACGGCTTTAACACAAATACGGCCTTCTTAACTGGGTCACCGTTGGGCCTGAGTATGCCATCCAGAATTCAAACTCCCAAGACTGAAACTACAATAAACAGCACATCCACAGTACCGTATCATGCATTATGCTAACCTCACCGCTCCATTGTCAGACAGCAAACACTTCTTCATAAATGTGCAAACAAATATATTAGATCAAAAGAAATGGGTTCTGCTGAAAACAGAAGTGTTGTCTTTCTTTTACTTTTTCCAGAATGGTTATGTATGATAATGATATACAGTAGGCATGTTGCTGCAATACAGAATGAGCTTCAAGCAAACCAGTACACAGCGACGGTAGTTTTGATTCGTCGCTCTATTTGAGTCACAGGAAAGAAGCCCGTAAGTCACACATAAAAAAGGGAAAGCCGTGTGGGAAGTGAATGGACTTGGGAGTGAGAGGGAAGATGATACGATGTGGGAATCTGCTTTGTATATCGGCCCATCCAGAAGAAAGATTTAGATGCATGTCCAGTCCTCCTGCTGATGTGGCTTCATGGTGCCAGTCAGTGAGGCAGTCCCTGCTTCACTGATGTGGAAAGAAATAGGAGCTACTTTCAGTGTTCAGGTTCAGCCATTTGAATTGAGGAAAAGTAAGTCTGTTGTGTTGTTTTCTGGCAGGTTTAAAAATTCAAAAAGGAATTTAATTTCCAATATAAACCTTTGTAGCCGGTACAAAGAGAAGAAAGATGGAGAAAGGCTGGTGCGCATAGGGACAGGTTGCTCTAGTCAGTATATTTTTAAATATCTAGTTATGTCTGAATATGTCAATACAAAGGGGCAACAAAAGTCTGGCTGATCATTCATTCTCCCTAAAAGATGAGCTCTTTATTTTAAGCACTCAATGGAGCTGTTCTCATCTCGCCGCCATGCTGTTGTTGTGCTCACAAGATATATGGATATATATGCAGATGTTGATGATCTTTGCTCAGCAGTTTTAGGCTCCCGAGGAGATAAACCATCTCGAGTCCAAACACCATGTGGTCTCTCCTCCATCTATGGCCACACTGAGGACAAATTAACATGTTTATCCCCACTCTCTTACGGCAGAAAGTCCTCGGTGCTGTGTTCATTGTCAGTTTCAAGTTGTGGAGTTTGACGACCGTTTCAGGCTTTAAGGGGCTGCTGTGAAGCGTTAGACTTTCAGCCTTGCTAATGGATTTTTTTTTAAGCAGCAGCCTATCTTCTGCAAGCTAAGGCAAACCTGCAGTAGAATAGACAGCTCCACTGACTGGGCCTGGGTGTGTGTGGACTCCTCTTCGGCATTGAGGGTGAAAGAAAAAAGCGGTGTATTCTCACAGTGTATTCCAATGAAGTGATTATTTTGCAGAAGGTGACAGTTTACCTCATCACCGAGTCTCTTCCCCTCCTGACCCCAATAGACAGCATGTAACAACAGTTACATCACATGGCAGCACAGACCAGAAGCAACGGGTCCAGGCATACATTTCAGGGATATGACGACATGTTGCCCGTGGCCTTTGGATACTCTCAGGAATCAGAGGTGAGGTTTCACACTATAGCTTTGGTTTGGATCATCTAAAATAAACTCCTCTCAGGGAGTGCATCCATATTGATTTCAAACACTTAATATGGTTCCACTCTAATAACGGCTTGTTCCTGTGTATAGCTTGGCAGCAGGGCTGGATAGGCCATCTGGCATACCGGGCAAATGCCCGCTGGGCGTCCAAAAACAAAACAAAAAACTTATCTTTTTGGACGCCGCCCGAAAATATGCTACCATCGAATGGCCCATAAATCGCCCATTGGTCCATTTTCTATACAGACACAGGGCTGGCCCAATCAACAGAGAGAGAGGTTTGCTGAGCCTGGATACTTGAGAGATGGAAAAACGGAAGGGAGGCTGGGAAAAATTATAGAGAAAAGAAAACGAGACTCGAGGCAGATGCTGCCAAATGTGTCAACATTAGGGACATGTTTGCTGCTGCTCAAGTTTAATGTTAACGTTACCACAGCAGCAACAGGTTGAAGAGGAGGCTGGCAGAGAGGAGCAGGAGCAGCAGATACAGAGGAAGCAAACTTTAGTTGATCCGGTCAGGAAAATATAGCTACAGACTATAGCTACAGCTGGCTGACGTTACTACACAGCTAGCTTATTTTAAAATGAAAACTCTTTCAGGTAGAAAAGACGCTGGCAACAAAAGCAGTTTTGTTGTCATAACAATGTTACTACAACATTTTCGCGATAGTACAAAACGTTAAACAGGTGAATAAGCTAACTACCCAAGACAACAACACTGTCAACATGTTTGAATTCATGCACATATCAATAATCAGTTGATGTGTTTGTCGTAATGCACTTGATGACAATATAATTAGCTAGCTAGCCAACCACACAAGCTAGCCAACCTACTTGCTACGCTAGCTACCTTTAGCTTTTCAGCCGGACAGGTCTTGCTTGTGATTGGTCAGCTGTCAAAAAGTGCTTGACGGGCGTTTTCTCTGAGAAGTTTAACTTTTTCAACTGGAAAAGACGCTCTGAGCTGCAGAAAAATACGCTACCGATGGTGGAGTAAAACAGGGCTCAGCACGGTCTACTCCATAGGATTATAGTAAAACGGACGCTGGCAGCTTAAAAATACCCATAGTGTGCACACACTGTTGTTGGGTGTCACATTTTCATATATGTTGAATGTTGTTTGTTTTAATGTGCGGAACTCAGGAAGAATAGCTGTCACCAAGATGGCAAATAAGTTAATGGGGATCCAATTCAACAAATAATCATCTTAGAGGGCTTATAAAGATGTCGATGTGTGATGCATGATGACTCCAGTGATGTCATTCAGTGACCTACAGTATGGCAACAAGAACAAAAAGCTGCATTATTATTATTATTATTATTGCAAAACTAACAAACATACAAAGAGAATAGAACATGTATAGCCTACAAAGAGCCAATGTATACAGACAGCCACTATGTCAAATACAGTAGTACAAAGTAGGAGCAGATACTTATAGTTTTAATAGCTTTATTGTTTTGGACCTTGTTAAGTTAAAGTTAGGCCTACTTGTAATCATCTCTCCTTGACTCTGTATGTCCAGGCAAGTCAAGCTGCAGTTGGAGTGGAGGCTAAAACAATGAGGAAGAACAGGGTGTAGATTATTTTGCCCGCCCTGACCCTTCATTGAGGCAGGCTCCCAAACAAGAGGCTAAAAGCCCTGTTGTGAGGAAGGTGTTCACCAGAGATGGAAGTTGCAGGAAGTGGCTGACATACAGTGAGGGACGTCACAGTTTGTTTTGTTTTGTATGTCTCTCTCAAAGGCTGCCGTCATTTGTTTGAAGAGAAGAAATTTCACTGGAGTGGACTTCACACTTTCTCTTTGTTTAGCAGTGAGTTTACAGTATGCTGTATTTATTACTAGTACTAAATTATTTGAATTTATTATTTAATATAATAAAATATTTGAAATTATTCTTTGACTTCTGGTGCTTTTATTTGATAACATTTTACTTCTACTGTACTTGAGTCAAGTATGGAGATTATGGCCACCACCGCCAGTCAAGAGTGAGTGAGTACACTGGTCTATTTGCACTGGTACCATTGCTTACTGCATGTAGTCATCTTTGTAGTGGTTTGGGGGAATACTGTATATATATGACTGTACAGCACGTTATATAAGACGTATTTTTGTGCTGGTGGGTGTGGTCCGGGCCTGTCTGGGCCAAAAATGCCAGGGCCTAATTGTTGTCCCAGTCCAGCCCTGCTTGGCAGTGGACAATTTGAAAACATCCACACTATTTAAGGAGGAGAAGCTTGCTGAATCTGAATATGTACTGTGGCTGGGCAGATACATCTAGGAGTGGGTGTGGATTGGAGAGCAGCAGCACAGGTGGTGGAAACATGACATGGGGCTGTCACTCTTCCTGTGGTGCAATCCTTCTGAGCTCATTAGATGCTATGCTGGAGTCACAAGAACCAGAGCAAGGGGTCTGCTGTCACCAAGCTAGCGAGGGAGGAATAGATGGAGAGAGAGAAGGGGGTATCCCTCCCCCACACGGCATTACAGAAAATAACGGGCACATAATAACGCCCAAAACACCTCCTCTCAAAACACAGCCTGGAGAGGAGTTAACAAGAGACTGAATACTCTTACAATATACATCAAAGGCCTGAAACTGAGGTGAAGCTTCAACCTCCAAACTAGGGGAGAACCTAAGACCGTAGACTCCAACGATTCTAAACTACAACAAAAATAGAAAATCAGTTGCATAACCTCTTTCCAGATTAACGTTGTGAGTAAGTGAGCTGGTGGAAATGCAGCGGTGGATAGGTGACAAGCCGATGGTCTGCTGAAATAACACGACAGCTTTGAATTATTGATTCCCCACCTTCTGTTTCCAGCTATTGACAGAACTCAAAACGTAGTTCAGTAACTCACGGCGACAAGAACGGCAAGAAATAGTTGTCAAAGATGCCCGTTTGAAACAAATCCCTATATGGATCTCAACAGCAGGAGAAACACCCACAGGTGGCTCCTGGCAAAAGATTTAGCTGAGCAATTCTGCTGGAAAATTCATCATGAGCATCTGAGCAATTAATTACTTCACAAATTACTTTGTACTTTCTCATTTGATCCGATCACATTTAAAATCAGATTTTCAGAGAAATTCTAGTTTGTGAGCGTGCTATCAATTTAGACGACCACGATTGTGCATCGCACAGAAAGACGTTACATCATCATATTGAATTATCACCCGACCTCAATGACAGCCGAGGTGCGTTTGACGAGGGTGCCCTTCACCCCCCCGGACCTTTTCCGGTGTAGCTGCTCAGTGAAGTGCAACCAGAGAGGTTCTTGTCCTGTGAGTAGAGAGGGTGATGGATCAGCAAAGCATCAATGCTGTGCATTTATTATTGTCTGGATATCATCATTGGAGAGCGTGGGCAACAGTGTGGAGCGCTGCTGGATATTCTACGGACTTGCAGCTTTCAGGAACAATAGCTTTTGATTTATGAGCCAGACTGCTTTAATTTGAGTGCGCAGAAATCTAGCAAGATCTGGGGGGAACACACACACACACACACACACACACACACACACACAACACACACACACACACACACACACACACACACACACACACAAGGTTCATTTATGGCCTATACTGACATATCACAGAATATTCATGTTGCCCACCAGTCAAACAGATAATGTCACCACTCACCACACAATCAATATCATGGCAACGAGTCCAGCACATTCTAATACTCAAAGTATAGCCCAGCTCTAGATTGACCTCTTTTAAAGTGCTGGTTATTAATTAAATGTTCCCACCCATCTGGAAAATCTGTATGACCAGGAAAACCCTGGACCCCCAGCGGCCCCAGAGAAACTGCTTGGTGAACATCAGCAGAGGCCGACAGTTGAATGAACATGTCTGCAAGTGCAAATGTGCAGCACACGCATTCAGTTACCTTTCGCTCCATGAGCATGTCTCTGGAGAGACGCAATAACTACAATGTGACAGAATACCACATCTACTCTTAATGGAGGGGAACAGGCGATTTCCATTGGCAATGACAGGCACTCTAAGCTGTGACGGACCACATGCAGCACTCCAGCTCCAATTCAGGCCCAACAGACAAATCAACACCCACTAGGCGCTCTGGGCTGCACTCTCACAGAAAACCAAGGCACAGGAGAGAACTGCAGCATTTGTGAAGGACCACTGACAGCCAAGCATCCTCTCCTGCGAGGGGAAATTGCTACAATTTAGAGGTATGTTGTGCTCTGTCCAAACACCGGCGTACAGCTAGAAGTGAGCTGTGCGTTCATCGTCAGAGACACGCTTTTAAGTGAGCGGGAACGCCGTGACTAAGTGTCACTAAAGCCTGATCCATCTTTGCTTCCAGTGCCTAGGAGCGGCGGAGATGGGAAAGCCCGATAAAAATGTTGTCTAGGACAGCAGCAATGTGTCCAGGAGCAAGAATCAATTCTGTAAGTAATGTCCCGCAGAGAGATCCAGCTACCTGAGTCTTGGCATTGTTCGCTGTGTCAAACGTCTTCTCATCCACGACACTTTCTGTCCTACTTTATAGATGAGTTATGTTGTTGTGTGACTTTCTACTTCTCTCTCTCTCCACCACTGGATTCCTGCTTTATGCTTCTTATGAAAAGATTTGCTCCGAAGAGTTTGCTATTGAAGGATTACTAGCATTGTTTAACACAGCGCTGGCAATAAATCAACAGAGCTGTAGAGGTGCATGTAAACCACACAGTCCGACTTCCTCCAGCAACATACACATGGGAGCATCTCTTTTTTAAAAGCGTTTAACTAGATATTATCAATTTATTTACTGACCTCGGCAAGATTTAGACACAACAAAAACAGGCATCAAAAGATTCGTTTCATAGGGTAATCTGTGATACGATGAGGAAGTGTGATCCAATTGAGGAGGAAGCTTAGAGCAGTGCTGTGCCTCAAAAGCGTGTGACCTTGACTTCCTCCCTTGTTGAGAACCCACTGGGAGTTGCACTTGAGGTAACAACATTGTTTATCAATAACAACAACAACCAAAGGACACCATAGGATGAGTTATAGCCCCTGAAGTTGAGTTTCTTCAGCTCCTTGGTCCAAACTGAGCACACTTTACTTTTCTTAAAATAGACACACGTATCTGATGCCAGTGTGAGGATGAATAGTGGTCTAAATAAGATATGCCTCTCCTGAGGTCAAACTAATTAAAAAAGGAAACAAAGAAAATGTACGAGCCTTTGCACAAGAGAGAGAGAGAGAACAACAAATAAACATAAAATAAACAGAATCGCGACATCCTGCAGAAAAACTGCACAGTAAATACAAGAGTTTCAACACAAACACCGTTATCTTACCGACAATAAACTTCAACGGGGAAGCGCCGCGGACCAGCCGGTCAAGTCATGTCTCCTTCAATAAATACAAAAAAGATCCACCTGTGTTGGATTGAGGAAGCCTGTTCCGCGCACTGGGGAAGGAGTTACCCGACTGGGAAGACTGGTGAGAGCCGTCGGCAACGCTGAGCAGAGACTTTATGCAAAAAAAGCCGTCATGCTTTCCGCAAATACTCCCATTGTTCCCACCCACTCCACCTCCCCGCCCCGCTGTAACACACCTGACTCGCGGCTTTCACAGAAACTAAGATGACAAGAATAAAACGAAGGGTCCAGCTAGCCTTCTCATTATCTTCTTCCTCTTCTTCCTCCTCCGGGCGGAGACTCTCCTTTCTCCTGAGGTTTGACTTTCAACTTTACATCTAACCTGAGGCGGTGCGTCCTCTACTTAGTTCAGGAGATGATTAAAGATGCGACCCGATCACGCCCATCCTCCTCCAGGTGCTCCGTGCAACTCTCCTGTCTCGCTTGTTCTCCGCCACAAACTTGCCACCAGGGTCGTTATATCGTGCCCGGTGCTTCTTCTGAGTGGGCTTTGTTCAGTTGTTTCACATGACTTGTTTTTTTGCTCGGGTAACGTGCAGCTTGCATTAATTCAGACAATAAATAAATGGGACAGTGATGGGGAAAAAAATGGAGAATGATGGGGTCTGCGTGCCAATACAATATAACGGATCACTACTGTACGCAGATCACAACAAAGTGCTACAACCCATTTTCTCCAGGAAATACGTCACGTTTAGGGCCACTAAAGTGTCGCGTGCGCTTGATTTGTTTCCCCGCGGCCGCCGAGAGGGGCGGGTGAGTGTTTTCATGTTGCTCAAAATGAGGAATGCACGAGCCTAAGGTCACGTTTTTACACTTCATGTTCGTCATTAACAGTTTGTCTTCGCGAGCATGTCAAATTGATTAATTAATCAATAATTGTGGTGTAATATTACATAAGTAATCCATGACGTGCAACTGTAAACGTACACGTTTATAAAAGGGACTCATCTGTGCCTACAACGCTTCGATTAATGCTTTGCTAATGGTGTGACGGGACATTTATTCTAAATATAATGATTGTTTGCGTTGGTTTCAGCCTCTATCGTCGTTATTGTATCGTTATGAGGGCTCCCTGGACTGCGCTTGTACACAAAACACACGTCCTTGTTTTCAATGCCGACGGCTCGTCCGACGGTTTGCGACCCGGTGTGTGAGCGCCATCTTCCGGACGTCTGTCCAACTTACACGAACGAGTGAAAGACGCACACCGCCCGGTAGAGGGGGCCATAGCACACCGCTCTTCGCCTGGCTCACGTGGTTGGGTCCTCTCCCAGTTACACAGCCTGGTACGAGTGAAACACAGCTGGCTTTCAGCAGCTCTGCCTTTAGCGCGGGCCAAAGTTATCCCGGAACAAGGACAGCACGCATGTGCCGTCAACCCGGAAGTAGATGTTTGTGTACGCGGACGTATGGACAATTCCCCTGTCTCGCCAAGTTCTGACCAATTCGCTTTAATCAATGAAGTACACATCTTAGCACGGACTGAGCTAAACTCTGCGGGTTCAGCCAGTCGGAACCGGGCTAACCGGCCGTGACATGAGTCTACCTACGTGGGCGTCACGCCTGAGTGACGGCGACACAACAATCTGCTCCCGAAGAGCTGCGCTTTTGATTTGCAGACAGAGAACACAAGTGGGTAAATATCGTGCATTTATTGCTTCAGTAAACTCAGTACACGTGACTAATTTGTCAACGTCGCCTCGAGTTGTTCCGACACGGCGTGGCCGCTAATGTCTCTATTGTCCCGCCGTCTTATGTTGCAGAACACGTCCTGTAACTTCGAGGATGGACTTTCGCGGCAGGAGGCACGAGCGAGGCAGCAACTGGACCGACCCGGAGATAGTGGAGCTGCTCCAGCTGTGGTCGGGCGAGTCGGTCCAGATTGAATTGGAGAGCTCATTGCGCAACCAGCGCGTCTTCGACCGCATAGCCCACATTCTGCGCGACAAGGGCATCTATCGCACCGGGGACCAGTGCAGGGAGAAGATCAAAAAGATGAAGCTGGAGTACCGCCGCATTAAGGACAACCACAAAATGAGGTCGTGGAAGTTCTACGACGTGATGGACAGGGTGCTGGCGAACCGACCTGCTTTTACCTACTCCTCCATGGGTGGAGCTGTCATAGCTCAGCAGGTGTTTCAGAGCCACGGTGGGCCTGAGATCTACCTGCAGGGAGCAGCCGGCGCCTTTGGTCCCACTTCCTCAGGCGGGTTTCTGTTTGGTCAGCCTCCGAAAGCTGGAGATCCACTGGATATTAAATGTGAAGATGTTGAGGAGAGCATGCTGAATTCACGCGTTGCTCCCCCCGAGATGTCCTATGGATCTGGAGATGACCGGGAAACTGACGGGCAGTCTCTGCTGGGGCCGGAGGACTCTCTGGGTCGAGGAGAGAGCTCAACCAATGCAAGAATCTCCCCTTCAGGTTGTCATTCCAAATACTATGAGTTATTATATTGCAATCGTAACAAAGTAATTACCACAAAGCCATAAAGTGATGTGCAATTGAAAAGTTATTTCTCTTTTTCATACCCCTAGGTTTTAGTGACCTGAACATTGCCTGCTCGGCCACAGTTACCCCCCAGGTTGTTGGTGGTCCTGTGCCACAGGACACACCTGAGCAGCCCAGTGCGGAGGCTTCTTATCCCTCGACCTCCGTGAGACAGAGGAAGCGTCGCCTGAGCGGCAAAACCTCGTGGGGCCACGGGGGAGCAAGATGCGGCGGTCAAAAGAGCCTGGATAAAGCCTTGGCCAGCTTCCTGAAGTGGCAGCAGTCAGCAGAGGAGCGCCTCCTCTCCCTGGAGGAGGCGCGGCTGGAGAGGGAGCTGCAGGCCGAGGAGCGCAGGGAGCAGCGGGAGGAGAGTAGGGCGGAACAGGAGCGGCAGCACGAGCTCCGCCTGTTCAGCATGCTCACCGGGGCGCTGGCTGCTGTCAGACAGGGCGCACCGACCGACCCGTCCTTCTCACACCTCGCTCATCTGTCGGCATCGTTGACGACCACAGCTGCCACCTCTGTCTCGTCATCTTCATCTCAGCCACCTTCAGAAGCTCCCGCTGCACAGGTGGTTTCCACTCAGGCGACTGTAAAGTCAACACCGCCTACGTCTGCAAAGGCCGGCAGAAGGTCCCAGAATGTTTTGGCAACACCGAGAGGTGCAGAGCCTCTCGGCCATAGCGTGTACCTGTCCAACCGCGGCAACGGCATCCGACAAAATCAAGGCATTCTCCAGGAGAGCTTTGCCCAATATGCGATGGACAAACACCACGACACAGAGAACCCCGATGTGAGTCTGTGGCATGAGAAAATAACTTCCAGCTCTTATGTGGGAAAAAAGGACACCATAACAAACTTTTATTTTTCTCACTCCCAGGGTATAATCAACATGGCTACCAGTGAGAATAAGCTCTGCTATGATCTCCTTCATAAGCGGGTAAGATTAACGTTGAACTCGCATCCTGGGAATTTAATTATTCTGCCCGCATTCGCAAATTCATTTAATTTTCTTCTCTGCTCCAGCTGACCAAGCCTGACATGCTATATGTTGCCCCATCCTTGTTGCAGTATTCAGACTGGAGGTCACACCCATTGTAAGAGATTAAAGTGCACCTTTATTTTCAATAAAGACGAAAGGCCTCGTTACGTTTTAACGAGACCTTTCAAACTGAACCCGTTGCATAACCTTGTTTCTCTTTCAGCCTGAGAGAGGAAGTTGCAAAGTTCCTGACTCACTACTGCCGTTCTCCAAACCCGTTGAAGGCTGACAACGTGAGTGGAGAGTGTTGCTTTTGATGCTCACATTTAACACACGTTATGTGAACAGTCATTTGAATACATTATATAATTTAGTATATTACTGAATGATGTATATGGAAGGTGCGACAATACAATCTACCATGAATGTTTCAAAACACAAGTCAGTTTGTGGAACATGTAAAAACATAATACTCACAGTATTTGCCGTCGTCACACTTCAGAAGTTCATTATCAAATTTACATTCTGTAAGTTGACGGTATTTACTTTTTCTCTACAAAATGTGAGAGGGAAATACTCTACAACATTCATATTATGACAGCAGATAGTCGGCACTTCATACTACAACTTCATTCTCAAAATATGGACAACAAATTAATAATTATTCATCTTCAAGAGTTTAAACTACTGAACATTATTACATTTACTGTCGTGCCACCTGAACTACAATACAGTGCTACAATTCTCCCTATACATTAATCATTTAAAACTTCTTCAGAATGATTAGATGCACTTTTGACTTTGTGCTTTTCCACATGTAAAAAAAAAAAGCAGGAGTTTTCATTTTAAACTTCTTTAGAGAAACAATACATTTGTTGTTAGGGTAAATACAAGGGGCTGGGGCACATTGACTGCTTTTAATTGTGTTTCTCAGTCAAAGACATTTAATTTATTTTTACGACGGCAGCTTAAACGTTTCACATCAAAACTCAATCAACCAAAGTTAGACACAACACAAGACATTTCAGAAGAATCAAGTAACAAGACTTAAAACAAACAGTACAAATGTATTAGCCAATGAATTGGTAGAAAATTAGTCATGAAGCTGTATGCTTTAAGACAAATATATGCAGTCCACCTAGAACGGGCTCGGCTGCATTTATTGTTTTGTCTTTTTTGTATCACAAGTCCATCAGGATTGCTGTGGTTTGTGTAAAGAAGGTGCCCATCCCTTGACTTATGCATGTGTCCAGAACATTATGAAATAACTCACAAATAAGTCTTTTATAAATGTGTTATACTGCTGCTACAGAAGACACTCTGATTACAGCCATTTATTCTCTTAAATGAAATAGCAATGGGTTAAATGAATTTATCTGATTATCTCTGTAATGACTATAGAGACGCTAAATGCTGCAGCTGAACTAACATAGTTTTTCTGGGTAACCAACTTAATTTGCAGAGCCTTAATTGGATCTTTAATAACTCTCTCTGTCTGTGTGTGTGTGTGTGTGTGTGTGTGTTCAGGTTGTGGTGATGAATGGCTGTAGTTCCCTCTTCTCGTGTATTGCTGCAGTCATTTGTGACCCTAAAGGTAGGTTCAGGATCCACTGACGCACACAATACACCCACAGCTATACTGCATGAATACAAATATGTGCACAACAACTACAACAAAACCCTTTCTCTGTATTAAAAATAGCTGTATAAATGCAATACAATGGGGAATTTGTCGAATAATAATTTAAACAAAACCCATTTTATTTGGGCAGCTACATAAATGGACTCATTTACAGCAATGATACATATTTGTTTGTCAATACAAGCTATTTGAAAATCATAAGCCTCCCAAGGAGCCCATGTTTCTCTATTTACTACCAACGTGGATCATTTTGATGGGAAACCATTTATTTGTGCAAAATTGCTCAGATTAGCCCACTTTACAAAGAGTAGCTCATGTGGGTCTTGATGGATGTGTTTGTGTCTCAGTGGTCATTGTATGTTTCCTGTTGCAGATGCCTTTCTTATTCCTACTCCCTTCTACGGCATCATCACAGAGGATCTACATCTGTATAGTGATGTGAATCTCTTCCATGTTCCTCTGGGCTGCGAGGTAGGAAGACGGCGCCTGATTCCCCTGCACTGGTTGTGCTTGATGTGCTTGGGTTTCGCTCAGTAAGGTTTATTGCCAGTTGTCCAATTTGAATGTTGCCGTCTTGTTGTTTTTCATTTTCAGGCAGATGGCAAAGGCGGTCGACCCTTCCACCTTACTGTGGGCAAACTAGAAGAAGGGCTGAAAAGGGCGAAACAAGAGGTAATTCATGGATTAATTTATGCTGCAGCACTTCCTCTTAATTAACATTTAAAGAAGGCTTTACAGCCCAATTTCTTAAGACTTTGAAGACCTTTATATTTATTCCGAAACTGGTCATCTCTGTTAGGGTTTGACTATCCGAGCTGTGGTTCTGATGAACCCACACAACCCTCTGGCTGAGATCTACACCCTGGACGAGATGATTGCCTTCTTGGAGTTTGCCAAAAGGTGTGTTTTCTTTCCCCCTATCACCTCACGCTGCGACCTTACACTACTCTTCAGGCTCAAAGCAGCCAGAGCACTGCGCACAGTTCCTATGCGCTCTGTCCCTCGTACGGAATAGCAAGTGCTCTTGATGGAGTTTTATCACCTCTCTTAACTATCAGCATATTGTCAAGTGCAGCTCTGTGCCAAGTAGTCTCCTGCATCATGTTTTCGAAATCATCTTGCCGGAGTGATTCCCTCCATGGGCGCTTGCAGGCACCGAGCTGTTGTAACCATAAACCACAGGGCTTTTACCCTGACACAGGGCGCGGAGGGGACCGTTTTTTTACTTCAGTTGCATTTTCTTTGTCGTAAACAATGATTTAACAATATAAAACCCCGGTTTATTATTAATGCTGCACTGTATAAATATATTTATATTCTCTTTATCTCCACAATTTCCTGCTTTCAGAAATGAGCTCCACTCGATCGTTGATGAAGTATACATGCTGACGGTGTTTGACGAGCGTGTCGCCTTTCACAGCGTCCTCAGTGTCGACAGGTACTGCGCGAACCGCACTGCATGATTACTCCGTGAGACCTTTAATCATAACGACCGTGGCTTAACTGCTAATGATGTGCTCTTCTCTCAGTCTGCCCGACACACAGAGGACACATGTAATGTGGGGGATGAGCAAGGTACGTTCTGTTCTGCGCCGTGAGAGATTGTGAGATGTTTTATGTCCCTGCTCACAGGACAATGAAACATCGCGTTTGCTTTCACGGTCCTTTTAATCAGAAGCTTGTCGGTTGTCATCGTCCTGTCCGCATGTAAACGTGTCTTTGAGCGAGACACTGAAGTCGCTTTCTGGGCGCTTCCGAGCAGCCCACTGCTCACGAATGGGTTGGATGCAGATGTGGAATTTTATGCATGCATATATGTGCATATAAAAATAAAACCATTTCTACTGTTTCTAGGATTTTGCAATGGCAGGAACCAGACTGGGCACTCTGTATACTGAGAACAGAGACCTCGTGGAGGCGATGGCCCAGCTGGGCTCATTCCACGGTATCTCTGGAACCACCCAGCACCAGGTGGCACAACTTCTTAAGGACAGAGGTAAGGCCCGTCAGTCACACGAACACAATCCGCTGTCCTCACAGAAGCTGTCTTCTGTGGATTTAAAAATGTCTCCACTGGAATTATTTTGGATGCAAGCTTGTCAATGATTTTCATTTCATTTACACATACGTATTCTCACTTCACCCTCTCGTGTTCCAGAGTGGATCAGCGACGATTTTTTACCCGAGAACAGATGCAGACTGAAAGCTGCTCACAGTTACCTGACAGGAGAGCTGCAGAGTATCGGCGTCCCCTACCTGGACAGACCCGCTGCACTGTATGTCTGGGCCGACCTCCGAGAGGTACCGAGCTCGAAGTCACTAAATCAAATGCAAAATCACCCTGTTCCCTCCCGGTGGCTTTACGTGTCACTTTTATCTCTCCGCCTTGGTAGTACCTCAGAGAGTCGACGTTCGAGGAGGAGTTGTCTCTATGGAGGTGTTTCCTCAGACACAAGGTGGTGTTGAGCTGTGGTCAGGCCTTCTTCTGCTCCACGCCCGGCTGGTTCCGCATTGTCTTCTCCGACCAGCACCACCACCTTCAGCTCGGTCAGTCTGGAGTCTCGGTCTAGTTTATATATTTGTGTGTCGATGTTTTGTGTTAATCCCTCTAATTCCATACTGTGTCTGAAACAAGACATTGATTAGATCACACATTTTATTTAATTCATTCATCCAAAGGTTTGTGTTATTCCGATTAATGTTCTGCTTTATTGGATAGTTACTAGTTCTTGCAATGTTTTGTGTTATTTCAGGCTTGAAGCGAATAAGGGCGACCTTGAAAGAAATTGAGGAGAAAAGCACCAGTGCCTTTTCACGCTCTGTCAAAGAAGCCAATGAGGAGAGCGACAAATCAGTGGAAGAGGACAGTGCCGAGTCGGACAATGCTGCGGTTGTCAATTCAACGTCATCACCACACAGCAAGTCATCAGACCAGCAGAAGGAGAAGGATAGCCCTGTTCCTGACACGGCCTCGCTGGCCAATGAGGAGTTTCTGTTGCAGGACTGCCAAGCATCCAAGCCCGCAGACAGCCTGGAGTCTCTGATTGGCACTCTCAGGCACCAGATCCATGCCTCCGATTGGCTGGAGAAAAACACTCCAGAGCTGTCTGCTGGAGAGGACCCAGAGATTCTTGATGTATTCAAGGCTCTGCTGCAAAGTGCCAGAAAGTAAGCTTCGGATAAACTGGCACCAATGGAGCTGCCAAACTTCAAGAGCCCTTCAGCAGCCTTCTTAGTCCCTGTGCTTGTGGTGAAACGCTTGACACACCTGACACCAAGTCAAATCTAATGGCTGATTTTGAGTGAAGAAGAAACATTAGCTGAGAGCAGAGAGAAGAGAAGAAGAAGAAAGCAGGCAAGGCCAGGATGGAAGGAAGGAAGCACAGTACTTTTTTACCTGCATCTCAATACCGTAAGCTGCTAAAGGAGACGACCTTGCTTTTTGTTTATGTAATACAGACTGATAAAAGGCCAAATGTAAATCCACCAAAATCAGTCACGCTGTATTCTTAAACATGTTAATCTTAATCTGATTTGTATATCTTTATTATTTGATCAGATGCACTTTATTTGATCAGAAAGTATTGTACTTTCTGTAAATGTAATGATCTGTGAATAAAGGAATTTATGAATTCTTTATTTGACTATGATCTATCATTTAGAGTACATCTGCATTGCTTGGTGAACAACGAGTTCATACGTATTGAGTCGGTATGAAACATGCACCAAGAGCATTTCTGAGCACTTTCTTTTGGGTGGAATGTGAAGGCTGGTGGTATGACGAAGAGGAGAGACGCCATCAACCACATCCCCCTGTGCACCGCTGTGACCCACAGAGTGGGATTTCCTTTTTTACAATGCATAATGACACGCTGACACCCCCACACACGGTTTCTGCATGTGACATACACCAATGTGTGAGTGACATTTTGCTGTTGGAGTCAAATGATTTTAAAGACTGTCTTTTGTTGTCCAATTTTTATTATCCTAACTGCTCATAATGTTGATGTAATATAACCTCTGCTTCCTCAAATATGGAATGGTGCTTTCACTTTCTCCACGATGTGCGTCGGTGGGTCACAGTGTGAAATGTAGCCTCTGGCTGGGGAAGTTTCCAACGCAGCAGAGGCGGAGTAACCCTGAAGGGTTTGATTTGCGAGTGCGGGCGTGTGGTAGCAATACAAGTAGGCTGTTGAACGTGTTGCTACAGTCCTATTTGTACAGCAGTAAAGTTAGTGTAAGACTAGTAGTGTAAACTAGTGTGCCCTCACAGCTTTGTTCCTGTTTCTCTCGACAACAACACAGGTAAGAGTACTTTAATGACAATGTTACATCCTTAGAGCTGATTTGTATCAGTTTTTTGAGACTTTCCTTCTGTTCCTCAATTTCAGCACACTGAATACACATTTCTTTCCTCTTGCCTGTGTTTCCTTTGCCTCAGTGGAGCAGGAATATGAAGTTGCTGGAGCTGGGGGACTCTATCAGTCGCTTCAGGTTTGCCCAGTCCTGCGTGGGCTTGGCCGGTTGTCTGTGTGTCTGCTATGCAGTCTGCACTCCGCTGTGGCTGAAGGAGAGGGGACTCTGGACCAGGTGGAATAACACTAAAAGTGACCAGACAAACCGTGAAGAAGACATCGTCTTCAAAGGTGAGCAACATGCCACATTCATATCTTTGACATTTGTCTGCAGTCAACAAATTAAATTTGTCATCTGTCTAGAAATGTCACTCAGGGTTCCATGAATGTTTTGACTGACATACAGTATAACAGGTGGAAAAACATGTATGAAGGGCAGCATATTTAAACAAGTCTTTGCTGTGTTAATAAGGCACAGATTCTGCTAGAGATCAGCATCAGGGAGCCTTTTTTACACCTCAGAATCGGGAGGAGCATTTGAAAAAACACTGGGTTGCAAAGCAGCTCCTCAGTCAGCAATAATAAACAAGTATGAGCTCGCCCTGGACCAGAGAAGTGCATTCTTTTTATAAGTGTTCACACCTGGCTGGAGGCAAATGTGCTGACATTTTTGTCAGCTGGTCGTTGTCAGCTACATATTGTTTGTTCGACATTGTTAATTCAAGGATAAATTACATCATTTAATCTAGTGTTATTCCTCTGCCTGTACTCTGTTTGTACATGTGCAGCGAGCTACTCCACTTCTGAAAAAGGTTGAAAACAGATGAAAGTGTCCTTTTAAATTGTTATTGGAGGTGACTATCAACCATGACATTTTTTTGATGAAAGTGATTGCGAATTCCACTTCCAAGCATTCACTCATACACCTTTAATATCACATACATAAACTGAACCCGGTCATCTCGTCTTTAACGACCCTTTGGTTAAAGCCACTGGACGCAGATAATAGGCAGAGATCTCACACCGGAGTCACAGACCTCATGGAGCATTGTACTCCAACTAAGAATAACATTTTCTTAACACTAACTGTCCTAGCAGTTACATTGTACACCATGCTAGAACAATTCTAAATATCACCAGTGAAAAAAAAAACACTAATCCTAACCCACAAAAAGTATCAATTACTGTGTTGCCTTGTGTTACCTTGACACAAGGTAAAGAGTAAAATACAATACAGTTAGCCCAGCAGTAGCTGTACTTGTATGTTATTTAGCCTCAGACCGCTACTACAATGGCCATCTTGGTTAGCAGTAAACAATTCACAAATGAATGATCACAGAACAGCTGTAACAGTACATGCACTGACAGAAGATGCTCCAGCCAACTGAGTAAAACTGCGTCGTTTCTTATGCACAAACACACTGCCCGGAAAGAAAGTAATGTAGGGGGAGCTCAATGTACTTGAAACTGCCCGAAAAGTACACGATGTTACTCATTAATTCATCATGCTGCCTTTTCACAGTAAAACGTAATGTATCCGTGGCAACTTAAAGTTTGGTATCAATGAGTCTCGTTTACGCCTTTCTTTTTGAACTGTGCATGTGTGTCTGTCGTTGTGTGTCTTCCAGTGCTGGAAGCAGAGAGAGTGTTTGGAGTTCTCTCCTTCCTCATGGCTGTGTGCACTGGTGCTCTGTGTCTGGTGTTTGCCCTCTGCTGGAACTCTGAGACGGTGCGCTCCTACGCCAACACGCGCGCTCTCCTCATGGCAGGACAAGCCCTGTACCCCTCCACACTGCTGCTGCTCACCATGGCCTGCACAGGTAACGACACCGCACTGCTCGGAATATGAGGAACGCTGCATGCGCTCCGATACCCATACTGCCATACTATTTAGCATGCCAGAATAAGATTGAGAATGTCCCAATAGTATGTTAAATGCACTATGCCACCAATACCAGGATGCCTCACTGCTATCAGGTTGCAGTATGCAAGTCATCATGCTTTTCTGGCTGAGCCTCCCCACAATAACGAGCGTAGATATGAGCTAGAGCAAGGGTCGGGAACCTATGGCTCTACCGGTGACGGCATATGGCTCGCGGACAATTTTGAGTTGAGAAAAAAAAAAAATCTCCGCCCGCCACCCTGTAATGTTCTCTATCGTGCCAGATTACAGCAGAAGTAATTTAAGGTCCCTTTTCTTAAAGAGCACGTCTTTGTTATTTTATTAAACTAAACGTCTGTTATTGATCGTATCTACAGCAGCATGTCATTTCTGTCTCTACGTGTCGCGTGAACACTTCTCGGCTCTCCGTCTCGCGCGTTGCAGAGCTCCGATGCCGGCGTGTGCGCGCGCATCGGGGCGGAGCAAAGAAAAAAAGTCACCTGCACTCCCCCCCGTAGCATCATGCAGCACCAGAAGTCGCATTAAAATTATACGTTAAAAATACTATATGGCTCTCAATGAAATATATTTGGCTTTTATGGCTCTCCCAGTCAAAAAGGTTCCTGACCCCTGAGCTAGAGGGTCAAAGTTGAAAAAGGTGTAATGTTATAACGAAGTAGCATCTTCCAATTTATTGCATATGCAACCATACACACGTTGTTAGGGCAGCTGCTGTGCGTACTAAAAGTACAAAGATAATGATGTGAGTTCAACTGCAGCTTGTTTGCCTGAGCCACACACACACAGGTTTTTGTTTTTCTCTGAATTAATAATTGGCTGCTGTTTCGAGAGTTTTAAAATAATATATACATTGCAAGTAAAGTACAGCCCCATATCCAATTAACCTCTAAATAGCCTTTTGTTTTGTGTCGTTCATGTCAAACCCACACTTCAAGAAACTAACACTTGCATACCCTGCAGGGAAGCTGTTTTAAAAGAGGCATTTTACTTCTCTTGGAATTGCAGTTCATTATCATACAAACTCTTTTCTAAAGCTCCAGGCACGCAATAATTGACTTTAATGACTCCTCCCCCCACACGCCTCATTGATACTTGATTTGACTCGTTTGTCTCCTCTATCTACAGGATTCTTTTTCCTCCTCAGCTGGTCTCTTTTCACCTATCAGCACCGGAATGAAATTCGCCAAGACTTGTCCAGCCTCGGCTCCTCCTATTGGCTCGGAGCTTTAGGCTGGGTCCTGCTGTTGGTCGTGGAGATGATAGTTTTTATAGCTGAGCAAGTTGTTGTGCCTGACATCCTGCCGGACTTAGAGAAGGACGTGGAGTCGTGGCGGATGTCCTTTCAACTTAAGGTGGCGAAACGCTCTTTTTGTGATGGTTATTACCCTGGTAACAGCAAAAGAAACATGGATCCCATGAGCCTTGATGTGAGTGGAGAAGAAAGGACATGACCGAGGAAAAGACATTAAACACACAGACTCAATGATTCAATTCCTCGCTGCTTAATAGCTCTGTACTGCACAACTATACTGATTACTGTATGGTAGAGGAATGAAGTCTGAATCCTGAAAGAACGTCTAAAGCTTCACAAAGACCTGACGGCCCTTCTCCAGTTTGTTATCAGTGAGGACTGAAATTCAATTAAAACGCATTTAAGACCAATACTGTTGGCTGAGAAACTGGGAACCAAATGCAAGGTGACAACTGTGTTTTTATAAAGTGAATGAGACTGTTTCCTTGCAAAATTTAGAAATTTCATAAAGCTTTGTCCAGGAACAGATCCAGTTATGGAGGCTCTTCAGTTTCATTTGTGTAAACAAAGCGCTCACCAAACATTCAACTCATAACTTTAACTAAACATTTCAGTAGGTGCCGTAATGTAGTTGATTAATGTTAAATTAGCACCAAGTTCTGATGCCTATGTGACACTTTTGATAGACTTCAACAAAAGATAAATAGGTTGTTTTTATGTTTAGGCACACAATTATTGTTAAATCCTCATTGCAAATAAGCACTGTGTTATTTAAATTATGAAAGGTAAAAGGCTGTGGTCATACCAATCTATCAATCAACGATCCCTTATTTTATTACCACTTAGATGTCATATGTTATATAGTATGTTCAACAAGGCGGAGCATGCTGTGGACAACTTTCAACAGTTAAATACAAGTTCAACGCTCCGTCTGTCCTAGCGGGTTTTATCTGAGAGCGTGAGGAAGCAGTGCTCAGTCTGAGCAGGATGGCTAACTGCTTGGACAGTTGTCCTACATCCGCCCACCAGGCGCTGCATGTGTCGTGCATGCAAACCGTCACCAGCTCTGCAGTTCATTTGAACCTCCCGACAGCAGACGGCCTCCAAAGGCGTTATTTACTTTCCTCTCACACATTCCCAAGAGCAGAAGAAGCACTCCGATGTTGAACTGCTTATGTTTATGTTCTCAACCTGCCAAAGTGGGGGAGAATTAAGTGGCTCTGGCTCTGTTAATTGGGCGTTAATCAGGTGTTGCTCTAATTAAAAGGCTGTTCCACCCTGTTGGGCCCTGGTAATGAGTTTGTTATTAAATCCACAGAGGATTTTTGTCTCTTTTTCAATTTACCGACGGGTAGTGCTTAATTGCTGTGTAAATGAGGGGAATGTCCTTGAAGGTCGTCTTGCATCAGCACACGATCCATGAACAGAATTGTTCTAAAGAGCTTCCCCACCCAAACTTCAAATCCATTCAATTCCCTGGGTGTTGCCATCTTGTGTCCAGCTGTGCCTCTCAGTGACAACTTTCATCTTTAAAAGAAACCTCCCAACTCTCATTTGCTAAATGGAGAGAGCGGGTACATGCCTTACCTTTGGAAAAAGTACTTTTTGAATTGATTTCCTTTTCACCTGAGGTTGCTTTTATTTCCCCCGTTGGGTATACTGTCCGGGCCAATAAAAGCATGCAGTCTTTTTATGGCTGCGAGTATCTCATAAACAAACCCTTCACTTTCCCCTTTCCACCACCACCACAAATGCTGCTCTTTCACCTTTCAGAGGTTGAGAATGCCTTCATAGAAAGAAAGAGAGGCCAAATCAATGTGAAGATAGAAAGACAGAGATAGTGAGACGTTTAGGATGAAACGACGGATGAATGGTCGAAGATGTTACGTACTGATAGACACAGAGAGATTGTGGCTACTGATTGTTGAAGGGCATTTGCTCCAGAGACATCAATCACAAGATGGCATTAAGATTGAACAGCCCACCAGCTTCCTGCCAGCGTCCGGCCGCATGTGTCGAACACAACCCGGGATAAACCACAGCTCTTCAAATCAATTAGAGAACAATTATACAACCATGTCCGACTAATTATGCTGCACTGCCACCATCCCAACCCCCAAGTGTGTGTTTCTCTTTGCATTTGTTGTTCATTGAGATGCAAAAATGAACTTGCTGGCTGCCAAGATGAAGCATCCTTACTGCTGTAAGTTCTGGAACGAAGGCAAGCTGTTGTTTTCAGCTTGGCCTTTTGGTGGTGCTAGTGTAACATCGATTGCTTTGCTTCTTGCAATGAAATCTGGCAAAATGTGGGAGACACTCATTTGATGATTAATGAAATCACAAAAAAAGCTGTGCATGTTTGTATATGTGGATGCGTTTGTGTGTGTTTGATTTTTATTTCCGAGGTAGACAAAGTGTGATAAATATTCTCAGGCATATTTCAAAGGATTTTGAGCGAGAACTACCTAATAAGTTTTATTTTTGTCGATCTGGGAGCAAGATGAATTATCAAATAAAGTGAGAACTCCGTTTTTTGCAGTTTTATATCTTTGTGGTTTACATAATTCACTCAGAACATTTGTAACTTTTCTGACAGGTTAATGCTTTTGGGTTAAAATTCAAGACGTTGAGGAAATACGCAGAAAGACTTGACAGCAGGGGAGAAATAGACACAAAGATGAGCGGAGGAGAGAACGGAGAACAAAGAGCAAGAGAATATTTGCATCCCTACTTGATCCAACTCTGTGCCATGGAGCGCTCTCTGTGCATCTTCTGGGAATCTTGCAGGACAGCATCAATTCCCAACCTGTGGAAAACAATCCACCATCAAACGCATTTCCAATAAAACCCTTCCCGTCTGAACCCAACCGCGACAAACTAACCATAAAAAGCCGTGACTTTCCTGAACACAACCCTGGCAGCCGTCAGACAACAGCTGGACCCCTACCAATGTACCTACAGGGTCAAAGGACGAATGCGCCTCCAACATCTGGAAACACCAGGCAACTTCGCCACTGTAGTCTTTGTAAACTTCAGCTCTGCTTTCAACACAATACAAAGCCACCAGATGATCAAGACATCCCTCCACTCCTCATCCAATGGCTTCACAATTCCCTCAGCAAAGGCTACACCCTGAGGACACAGTGTGTCCCTGAGGGCTGTGTCCTCAGTCCCTTCTTCTACACCCTCTACAATATGAATGACTGTACCAGCCCTTCACCCAACATTACAAACTTAAAATACTCTGACGCTGCCATACTTGCACTACTCAATGACAACAACGTTGTTACAGCCAATCAATGTTTTTGTTAAATGGACATATAGCAAGACAAAAGTCATGACCCCATCAAATATACTCCACACTTGACGGAACACCACCTCCTTCCACGGCAAGACAGTGTAAATACAAAATAAGCAGCATCAATGCCTTTCCACAGCCAGCCGATCAGATATGAAAGCTCAGAGCGATCGCACACCTCTCACACTATCAAATGACACTGATCACGCCTAAAATAACTAAACACATTTCTTCCATCTGGTTGGAGATGCAGAACACTTCAATGAAGAGAACCTCGATTCAGCAGCACTTGTGTTCTTTCTACAATCGCAGCCCTGAACAATCGGCCTCGCTGACAATGTTGTGATTCTTTGATAATTCAATGAATGTTTACATGTTTCTGTGCATGTGCTGTGAATCAAATATGCCTCTGGGACAAAAACAATCTGAATCTCAAAGGATGTGAGACGTCACAAACCAGTTTCACACTGACCCTGAAGTCTCTGATAAATTCTGTGTGGCGTCAGATTTTGATGAACTTCGTCCCTCCATAGCCCTGCATCCTCAAATGTATAGTCACAATCTGGGTCTGACCACTGCACTATCGTGCACTCCACTGAATTGTCATCAGTATAAGTGGACACTCTTTGAAAATGGGAAAAGTCAGGACATTTTATTTCTGCAGTTGTACATTCTAAGAAAAAGGAGAAAGAGGGAAGAAGGCAGACGGAGGTTGTCGGCAGAGTACACCTTGTGTCCTTCAGTCGTCTTTCTTTAAAAGGACTCGGTTCATCTCGCCCGTAGAATCTGCAATGAGCCGTAGCGCTTTGTGACTGACAACCCACCCGGGCCACCCTTACTGATTACACTTGTTCAGCAGAACTGAGTGTGAAGGAGGCAGACAGAAAGGGAGAGACGGAGCTCGCTTCAGGGGAAAAAAATTTATTTTCTTGATTATCCTGCACTTACATTCATCCATTTGATTTGAGAGAGCAGGTGTTCTTGCATATGCTGGAACTCTCTCTGCTGTCTTTTGGTCTCTTTGAGTTGAGACTTGTGAATCCCTGCGTATGTACCATATCTGCCCGCCGGTACCCTTGTTCGTAAGTGGTGTCGTCTCGGACATCTCAGTCCAGACAATGAAGCCGTAGTCCCATTCTCATCACTCTATTCATCTCTGGCCAACTGTAGCCGCTCCCTGCTCTTATCTCTGTGTGACCAAGGAAATTAAATTACAAATATAATCACTTGGCGCCAGTTTCTTTAACAGTGTGCTTCTGCTTTGCATATAGAGTGTGCTTGCTTTGGAGAAACGTTGTGTGAAGTTACTTATTGGCCTATTTACAATAATGGGCTCTGCTCTACTATTGGTGGAGCCACACACACCTTTTCACAATGACAGTGAATGGCACGAGGAATTGAAGCGAGAGGAGGCTGAGGAGAAAAGAGTATAAACTAAAGACATGGAGACATGGTTGAAACATAATATCGCATGGGTGAATAATCTCAAAAGCAATGACGAGATAAAAAAAGAGGAGAAAATTACTAAATTTAGGCTGTGTCCAAAATCCCTCCTTCCTTTCAGTCAATCACTATATTAACTTTAATTTGAATTCTACGTGCAACATGTTTGTATTGTGTGGTTCTAACTCGCCTTCCACTCTGTTCACTGACAGATAGCATGAGCACAGACGATTGGCTGAAAACTGTGTTTTTACAGAGCCACTTTCTGCCACTTACTAATGTATGAACACTTCTTTTTCAGCTCACACAGAACGGACAGCGAGCGGAGTGTATTGCATTAAAATCACTGACTGCCCCTTTAGGTACAGCCTGACTGGCTGAAGAGTCTTAGCCGCGTAGCTAATTATGTCACAATGCAATGTTTTGCCTCAATAGATGTCTCATTAGCATTATGCGTCAATACACCTGGCAGTGATGATGATGATGATGATGATGATGAATCATTAAAAATCTAAATTTGCTGCCCCCGATAGAGCAAAGTCAGTGAGTCAATGAGGGTGTGATTTCAGAAGCGGCACCGTTCACTCACCGATGCAAACTGCCATTGTGTAGACAGCTTCCTGTTTAGCTCAAATCTATTCTACACACGTTAGACCATCTGACTGAACAAACACGCCCTCCGTCCCTCACCCTCTCCAAGTCTCTGGCTCTGGCTCTCCTGCAGGTCTTTCACAAAGAGTGAAGGAATGAAAACCTGCATGTATTAGAATGATGTGTCTCCCATGGGCGCCAGAAGGGGGAGTTGGTAAAGATAGAGCAGAGGGGCGAATGAATAGAAGAATAGCATTTGTTATCATTGTTGTTATGAAAAGGCCATCACAGGCCTTCCGTGCCAATTTCCTATTCAGAAAGGAATTATTTTGCTTATGCAGAGACTGTTATACGTGCTTGTACATGCAGCTCAGCAAATGCAACAGCGTATCAATGCCTGTGGATCTCCCAGGTCCCAAAGCACTCGCTGAGCAGGTGGATTTGTATTTGTGATCTTTATGTGTTCAGTGCCATTTATTCTCACCTCCAACAGGGACCACATATTCGTAAGTCCTTTCCCAAGGCATCTCTGTGTTCGGCTGCAGTGAACAAACGCTATGCCCCTGAGTTAGGCTCAACTGCTCAATTCCTGCTCAGTGGAGTCCAATCTACAGACCACATGTGACTGTGAATTCTGAGAACTGTTGCTCAACCAATTACCATATATGTCTGCTTATAAAGCCAATAGCTTTCATCATGCTTGCCACCAGCAGGATGCCATGAGAGCAGGGTGGTAAAATAATGGCTCCCCACTGGATAGCGTGAATCATTGCGATGACTGGCTGATAAATGGTCCGCCACACAGGCTCTGGCTCCAATAGTAATTTCTCTTTCCAACTGGACTGGCTGCCAAATGACAACAAGTTCCCTTCCAAAGCCCCCACCTATCCACAGCATCCTTCACAGCTCCTCCCTTCACCTCCTATAATTACTGTACTCTATATGTCTGGTTTAAGACCGGTCCCTCTAAATCAGCCCTGGATTGCCGCGTGTTACCGCGTCCATTGTACCCTTGTCTGAGCTCTGGCAGAGCTAGTGCAGAAAAGGGCACGGCTGTCCTGGCATTTCCTACAATGGACTTAAGACAGGGTAAAAATAAGCAGATATATGTGTGGGAAAAGAGCTCATTGTGTTTGGTGGAAAGGTGAGACTACAGGCAGCTGGGGGTTAGAGTTGACAGACAACAGCGGTACTCTTTTCACACTCTTTGACATATAATGGGACCGATTTTTCTCTCTACATCTCGCCCTAGTGGCCATGATTTGCTCATTACATTGACGGAGGGGGGTGGAGGAAGGGAGTGGGGAGGTACACGAGGGAGAATGACCATTCAAGAGACAAATACTGTGCAATTTAGTGCTGGGAATTCACTATTACTCTCATTCCATCTGAAAACTGTACGGATGTAACCTACTTATCAAGGTGTTGAACAACTTGACCAGAAATCCTCCCTTCAAAGATGCTTTACGTGGAAATCTTGAGGAGTTGTTTGCAAGCTACTATCCCTCAGCTGACAGACCGTCTGTGTAAACCGGCACCAGACAGATTGGGAAGCGAGGACTAATACACGGTTAAACACAAGACAAATCCAGTGAGTGGATGTTTATGTGACTGGCGGTCCCCGGGGATCAAAGGGACTGCTCCTCAATCACGGAAATCTACATTTAATTAACACAGAATTAAAGACACTGGTCTTGATTCCCCGCTCAACTCTAGTGCTCCTGAATCCGGCTTAGGGTTTAATTCTGTTTTATTTATACTGAGAGTGGATCAACATCCAACTGGATTGCTGAGATGCAGATCTTGCCATTCAGAGGGCCATGCTGTAAACTCCAGCACAATCCCAAAATGTATTCACTGCAATCTCTGCTCGTTATTGATCTATGAGTGGCCTTTTTTGCTATGGTAAGAGGATTTTCATTTTTTGTGAAGGTTGACACTCAAATTTGGTGTATAGCTTAAGTTGTTCTCCATATTGCCCTGAGATGGACTGGCGGCCTGTCCAGGGTGTCCCCTGCCTTCGCCCTATGTCAGCTGGGATCGGCTCCAGCACCCCGTGACCCTAATGAGGATGAAGCGGTATTGATAATGGATGGATGGATGGATGGATGTTCTCCATATTGTCTAACTCACCAGAACAGAGAAGATGAATGGAACCGGTCCAAAACTAAAATAACTCTGCAGTGCCTCAGGGACGGTTATCATGCAAGACTTGGAAGGGATTAATGTAGCCTCAAGACTATCAAATAAAATGAATATTTTGCGAGCTGGTCATGGAAGATATTGTTGGTGTCAGGCTAACAGTAGCTTGTGGGGGATGTTATTGGTAGACGCTGTGATGTTTTGGTGTGTCTGTGCTCTCTGTTAAAGCCTCATCAGTCAGGATGAGGCGACAACAAGCGCAGCCAAGTCATACAGGGTCACGCCAGGTCTCGAGACAGAATCGCTCAACTCAGCTGTCACTGTGTGATTATAGGCACACTAACCTGTGCTCCAGAGGGAGGAAGGGACAGTAATTAATCACCGCATTCGAATAAACACATAATTGATTATTAACTAAACCTAGCGTGAGGTAGAGAGGAGAGGGGCGAGACAAGGGAAACAAGACTTTAAGAAAGAAAGACAGGGGAGATGAATGAGGGCAGATGTGAGTAGTTGGGTAAGGCGTTTGTTCTGGCAGGTAGCTCTGACGAATAGCTCTGCATTGAAGTCTATCTCTGTGAGTATTAATCTGCCAAATCATGTCTCCAGTCGAGGGATGGACGAGGTGGACAGTGGGAGGCTGCTCACTCAGAATCTGCTGGGCGAGGCTGAAGAAGTTGTTGGACGTGCGATGAAAATGCAATTAAAAATGTGCATAGCCAATGCTCAGTATATTGCATAACACTCGGTGGAAATATAATATTGAAATGCCCTCTTAATACAATCACAAGGATGCCCACATTCTTCATGACATTTAGAAATACCATGCTGCAATTTCGGTCGGTTTATTCAAATGTGGACGTTACTGACATTTTATTCCCTGTGAAGAAGATACCACGGCTGCTGTGGAATACATTTATTGTCCATCTCTGCTATTGACACTCTTACTTAAGCTGCCGTGTGAGTTGAGCTGTCAGAGGGTTATTCTTGGACCTTTGGCTTGCATAGTTCTGCCTGGAAGGATTGATCTCTCCCCCCGTTGCTTTGTCACAGCCTGCAATCAACCTTAAGCCCGTTTGTGTTGTACTCTGAGCTAAGCCTGTTATCCTGTGCAACTCCTTTACACAAGATCACGACTATATCCCCCTTCTGTCCTTCACCTGGTACACCTCCCCCCTTTCCCTTTCTCTTCCTGTCTGTCACCTTGTTTTACACACACAGGCCCAACAGTAATGATCCTAAAGTTTCTCAAGGATGGATAAGTAGGACTACTTCATATTTATTTCATTTTGCTCCCGGGTGTGTGCTACACACCAGGACACACTCACAAACACAGACACACAGCACCGCCCAACACTCTGTTTTTACCCCAACCATATTCCCACTCATCCCTCCTACTGCAAAAAAAAAAAAAAAGTTTGTGTTCACACGTGCATTGCATGCTCCCTGGATTCATCATATTAGAAGAAAAAAAAAAACTTCCTGGTACAAGGCGTCAGTTCACTGGTGCATTGCAAACTCCTGTATGTCCTCCTAAACTGCAGCCTCCTGTCCCCGAGGGGTTTGCGCATCACATTCATAACACTCCGCTCCACGCCAGGTGGCTGTCTCTACAACTCCTCTTCCCCATAAATCAGACTGTCTTTGAGTTGATCAATAACAAGTCAATTAGCAGGCACAGCAGATGAGGGTCTCAGGGGGTAACTGCTTGTTTGTCAGGCCGACATCTGCAGCTACGTCCCTGTCTGCCATGTCGCTAGGTGTGTTGTTTACCTTGGGAACATGAAGCTACTTGGCTATCATAAATATAAATATCTAATATAAATTGGATTGGAACATCTTGCTACAATCCATCATTTGCTTCTTTTTGGACCCTGTGTCAAGCATTGTAAGCTGTTTCTGATGGATTTGAATAGGTCTAGACCCCCCCCCCCCAAACCTTTTTGTGTATTTACCCTTCTTGTAAATAAGTATGATAGTCACAAAGTAACAAATACACAATTTCTGTCTAAGGTCACACTTGACCGTATGCAACAAATATAAGCTGCAAAACCCACCAGTATTCATCCTGCTCCCCTGTTAAGTCGACATGAGTGGGAGGGACCCAACTGTTGTTTGGTGCCCACTGACTGTGTATCTAATGACTTGGCTGGTAAATCCAACGCAACAGCAACCGGCTCCCGTGGCGAATACACCAGATTAATCCCCTGGATAATTACAAACAAGAATGATCTTGGGCAAATACTCCCCATACCTACTGAGACATTTCATCAAGCGATGCTGTCTAATTAAATCTAGTTCTGAATGGAGACAGCATTTGGAGAAATGAATTAAATGTGCTGACATTAAATAGGGAGAATTGCAAATATACACCACAAGGGGTGCACAAAATGAGAGTAACACGGAACACATGGCACAGGGCGGTTGAATAAAAAATAACATGTATTTATTTCTGCTTCGTTTGACCCATTGGGGTTATGGCATCGATGCACCTCTGCGTGTTGCTTTGAAAACCTGCCAGATGGACACTTCTTATTCTAACAACATTGCTAATTGGTATTTAACCCAATATGAATAATTTGTTTCACAGCATTTACCATTTCTGGTGCAATAGTCACATGGGATGAGGTATGAATAATGCAGTAATTAGACTGACAATGATCACAGTGACACTCATTATTAATGCAAACATTGCTATTATTTCCTTTCTTTTGTCCATCAATTTCTGCTTGTTATTAAATCATTGCTCAGAGTCCATCTATCTTTTCCATCAGATACTAACACATGTCTCTTTTTTACACAAACACAAACACACACACACACACACACACACACACACACACACACACACACACACACACACACACACACACACACACACACACACACACACACACACACATTATTATTGTCAACCACAACCTCTCTCTCTTTGAAGTGACAACACACACAATTCACAGTGCAGTTACACTCAGTGACACATAACAGCACAACAGCACATGAACAAAATACATTGCTTTTGAAGTCCTATTGACAAATGGGGGGAAAAAAGTATGAAATTTGATCTTAAAAGGGATTTTTTAGGCTATTCCTTCACTTTTCAGTTGGACCTTTTGGGCTCTGTTATTGACAGGAATGACTGAAACCTTTGCAACAAGAAATGAAAACTTATTCGCCACGACTTTGTTTGACACCCATGCTTGTAAACATGCAGCTCTTGTATTCATCAAGTTTTTTTAAAAGTCTAACAGGAATACGGTCAATATCACTATTATACAAATAAATGTTATACAATGTTTGTCGGACTTTTTATTTGTCCAGATTGGATAATGGAATGGGATGGGAAAACGCATTTATTCTATCATCTTATTTGTTTTTTGCTCTGCTAACTTTTCATACAGTTAACAGTATCTCTCAGTCTGTCAGAGAGAGGCCACCTGGATGAGGTGAGCCTGCAGATGGATATGAGAAAGGGGAGATAAAGGTGACATGGGAGTGTTTCCAGCTGAGGATCAGTGCGTTGTGGTAAAAAGTTACTTATATGGGGTATACCATTGGATTCTGTGTATACACATGTTTGCAACTGTGCTTTGCGGTTGACCTTGTTTTTTTGTTGAAATCAGCTGCCTGCATCAGGTGTCAGGAGTTGACTGTTGGGATCCCAACAAAGGAAGGGTATAAATACAAGACACAAAGAGACAGACAGGGCCAATCCCAGTCTATGGAACCATAACTCCTGGTAACAGATGCTCCAAGCTGAGACTCTATCATAGACAGTATATGAGCTGTGTAGGCCCGGGCTCCAGGGCTTCCCTTGTGCTCCCATGCAGAAAGGACCCCCAGGGGAGCTGATGCCAGCTGAGACCGAAAAAACAAGGTAAGAGCCCAGCTGACACACATGCATACAGGCTCAGCTGTTTGTCTCACAGGAGAGTTCAGCCTGCCAACCACACAGAGAGCCAGGAAATGAAGGAGCTCTGCCAGGGAGAAAACACAACTGAAAGATGGCTGCACGAAAGACACTAGATTGTGTGCACTATAGTGCAATGGAAAGATTGTATGATTACTTTATTTTCTGGACTTTTAATGGAAGCTAGATAGTATCGGAGGAGATGAAATAAGACCTGTCAGTGCAGCAGTATCATTGATCTTACCTGTGCCATATCATAAGAGCATTTGGTTGTTTAAATACGGCTTCTAGATTTAACAATGTTGTGTTTGGAATAATTCTTTATGATCTTTATTCAATATGAGGTTTTCTTGTTTTGTTTTGCCTCCTATTTGGTCAATATGTATGTATAATGAATATTTAAAATTCATGTTTCTAAAATTTCAGCTCAAATTTGAAATTCCAATGGCAGCCAAAAACAATAGTAAATCGGGCCAAAAGCAATGCTTGAACTAAAAATTTGAAAATAATTGTGAAAATGTGTGAAAAGCATTTGAATGAACGAAATCAAAAAAATTTTGTGGCTAAAAAAAATTGATTGGTCTCAAATATTTGTGGTGCTAATATTTGGGCTGCTTAAATGCATAAAATGGAGGCTCTTGAGGTTCTCTGCCGGTCTCACAATGGTGGGTCAAACTAATTTGACTTAATGGAAGCTGAAAGAGCAGGTTGGTAGGGAATTGGTTGGAATTCAAAGGTGTGTCTTGGATCATTGCCATAATTTCCAATCGAAATGCTCAATGTTTAAAAAAGCTTCAAAATATTGATCATTTCTCAATGCCATTCATCTCTACAACTCTCATCTTTGAAAATATTGAACTCTCCAATCTCTACATCTCTCCTCCTCTCTCTGTGCCTCTCTCCTCTCTCCTGAGCCTCCTCCTCCTCTCCCTGTCAGTCCTCTCCAGGGAGCCCAGCCATCAAGCCTGGTGGTCCCCATCAGAGACCCTCTCAGTACCTGGAACTCTGGCCTGGGTGGAAGAAGCAGGTGAAAGTCCTCTGGGGTTCTAGGAGAGAGGAAGGAAGCAAAAGGAAAACCGCATTGAACCCCTCCTGAAAGCACTGGAAAAGAAAAGGGTGTTAGATCCCTTGCCTGAGGTCAAAAGTGAAGAAGGAGTGTGGGAGTGGAAGGAAATGGTGTGAGTGCAGAAAAAATGGAAAGGTGATGGAATGCTGGTTGGAAGAGTATGTGAGTGACTCATGGTGTTTGAGATCATTGATTTTGATTGTGTGAACTGTTGTGTGAGTAAAATTTTTTGCTTTGTGTTGTGCTGGTGGGAAAAAAAAGGGAGATCTTGAAACTCTCGATAATAACTGGATGAAAATCTCAATGGAATCTGATGCAAACCCTAGAAGGTTGAGGAAGATTGTGATAGAAAGGTCTGGATTCTTCAAACTCAGGACAATGGTATTTACCACCTGGCCACTTCCCCCCCTCAAACCTTTCTTTCCTCGTTCTCACAGACACAGAATCTGTCCACCCTCTTCCAAGCTGCTCCTGTGCTGGCCATCCACCTCCAGGAGGTGGCACCTGCTGGCAAAACAAAACAAGAGGACCATAGTCCCAACCAAGCGCAGAGTCAGGGAGAAAAGAAAGGAAAGGAATTCATGAGGGAAAAGGAGGGGGAAAAGGATCAGGGAGGAATTTCCTGAAGAGGAGGTCTGGAGGAAAAGAGGGATCCCCACATCACCTGAGACCAGGCTCTTGTGCCCTCATCATCCAGCCTGGGAGGAAGACACATCACCCACTCATGCATCTGCCCTGGACTTCCACTCTGACAGAGAGGGGGCACCTGTGGACACCTTAGACACAGTTTCTCTGTCCTGCCACCTGACCTGCCACCACTGCTCTCCTGACACCTGCCCAATGTAGCTGTATTCTTCTGCCCAGCTGTGTTCTAACCAATCTGCCCACGCCCTGACCCTCTCTGACCCATTCAGCCTTGTCCTGTGTGTCTGTAATAACCACGCTCTGGGACCTCACTGCCCGGCCTGCAACTTGTCCTGCGCCATTGATGACCTCGCGCCGCCTGCCAAAGCCTTCTTATCAGCCCTGTATTCCCTGTCTTTGCTCTGTCCCAGGAGCGGCTGTGGCAAGCAGGTCAGAATAGACGCATTTAAAGCTCACTGTCTGGGCCATGAGCTGGACGAACAGGACGATAAGCAGCAGTCATCAGAACTTGACAACTACCTGTTAACCAATAAAGGGGGGAGACCTCGTCAGCACCTGCTATCACTGACCCGCCGTGCCCAGAAGCATCGGCTGAGGGATATGAAGAACCAGCTGAAGGCGTTTGCAGACAAAGAGGAAGGCGGCGACCTGAAGTCTGTGTGTCAGACTCTGTTTCTGCTTGCACTGAGGTCTGGGAAAGAACATCGCCAGGCAGATGAGCTAGAGGCTACGATGCAAGGTAAGATGCTATTAAGGCTTTTGTTCAATCAACATATAATAATTCTGCCTAGCCAAAGAAAAGGGACAAAAACAAATGGATAAAAGTGTTTGTTCATTAATATTTCCGCCTATCTGAGGAATACAGTAAACTCATAAATAACAATGAGTTGAAAAGTTCACTATTGAAGAGAGGGAAGAAGATTTTGATTGACAAACATTTCATTATTGTCCATCTGTTTATTGAACCAGTGTTGCCCACTCAACCCCTACCTGATACTCTCCCACGTTCACTCGATGCCTGCTTGTCCGTCAGTCTCTCAGTCTCACACTCCCTTTAATGCACAATAACAACTCTTGTGAAGGGGCTGTTAGAATCAAAACAACATCAGCAGCTCTTGTATCTGCAAATTACACAGACAGCACCATCTTCCTCTCTAGGGAATAGAAGCCAGCTGGTGTCTGTTTTCATCTGCAGCCAATACATCACTTTTGCCAGCTTCGCTGATTCACCCTCTGTCCCCTTATAACATTTAGAAATTAGGAACTATTGGATTTTGTAATCATGGGCTTGTGGGCTTTTGACAATGACACATTCACATTTGGGTGTTACATTTATCTGTCTCATAGTATAAATGAGTCTAAATGTGGGATATCAAATGAGGCCATGTTCGACACTGCAGTTATTTTCAAAGCACTAGGAATGGGCAGTTTGGTGTTAAATAATTCTCTAAATAAATCCCTTTTTATTTTTTCTCTATCTGACTCTCTCTAAATCCTCTCTTTTCATTCTCCCTCTCTAGGCAGAGGCTTTAGTTTGCAACCTGCTGTGTGCTTAGCCATTCGGATCAACACTTTCCTGAGCTGCAGCCAGTATCACAAGATGTACCGAACTGTCAAAGCCACCAGCGGCCGCCAGATCTTTCAGCCCCTCCACACCTTGCGGGCTGCAGAAAAAGAGCTTCTCCCTGGCTTTCACCAGTTTGAATGGCAGCCAGCTCTCAAGAATGTGTCTACATCTTGCAGTGTTGGCATTATTAATGGGCTCTCTGGATGGGCTTCCTCTGTGGATGATTTCCCAGTTGACACCATCACCAGACGGTTCCGCTACGATGTGGCTCTGGTGTCAGCGTTGAAGGATCTGGAGGAGGATATCTTGGAGGGGCTGAGAGAGAGTGGGATGGAAGACCGTGCTTGCACCTCATGCTTCAGTGTCAAGATCAAGGAATCCTGTGATGGCATGGGCGATGTCAACGAGAAGCACGGTGGAGGACCAGCTGTTCCTGAGAAGGTTGTGCGTTTTTCTTTCACTGTTATGTCGGTCTCTGTCCTGGCAGACGATGAGGAGGAGGAAGACGTTACCATCTTCACTGAGCCAAAGCCAAACTCAGAACTGTCCTGTAAGCCCCTGTGCCTGATGTTTGTGGATGAGTCAGACCATGAGACACTCACAGCTGTCCTGGGGCCTGTAGTTGCAGAGCGTAATGCAATGAAAGAGAGCAACCTCATCCTGTCCATGGGCGGACTTCCTCGTTCCTTCCGCTTTCAATTCAGAGGCACAGGATATGATGAGAAGATGGTGCGCGAGGTCGAGGGCATGGAGGCCTCAGGGTCCACCTACGTCTGCACTCTTTGTGACTCCACTCGGGCACAGGCCTCTGAAAACATGGTGCAACACTCCATCACTCGCAGTCATGAAGAGAACCTCGATCGTTACGAAATATGGAGAACCAACCCCTTTTCTGAGTCTGTAGATGAGCTGCGCGACAGGGTTAAAGGGATCTCTGCCAAGCCCTTCATGGAGACCCAGCCAACGATGGATGCATTACATTGTGACATCGGCAATGCCACTGAGTTCTACAAAATCTTCCAGGACGAGATCGGAGAGGTGTACCAAAAGTTCAAACCCAGCCGGGTGGAACGGCGCAGCTGGAGGGCAGCCCTGGATAAACAGCTTAGGAAGAAAATGAAGCTTAAACCAGTGATGAGGATGAATGGGAACTATGCCCGCAGGCTTATGACCCAAGAGGCTGTGGAGGTGATCTGTGAGCTAGTGCCCTCAGAGGAGAGGAGGGAGGCTCTGAGGGAGCTGATGAGGATCTACATCCAGATGAAGCCGGTGTGGCGCGCCACCTGCCCTGCTAAGGAGTGTCCCGAGCAGCTGTGCCGCTACAACTTCAACTCCCAGCGCTTTGCCGACCTTCTCTCCTCCGCCTTCAAATACAGGTACAATGGAAAGATAACCAATTACCTGCACAAGACCCTGGCCCATGTGCCTGAAATCATAGAGAGAGATGGATCCATCGGAGCCTGGGCCAGCGAAGGGAACGAGTCTGCAAACAAGCTCTTCAGGCGTTTCCGGAAGATGAATGCACGTCAGTCGAAGACCTTTGAGCTTGAGGACGTGTTGAAACATCACTGGCTCTACACCTCCCAGTACTTGCAGAAGTTTATGGAAGCTCATAAAAGGACTCTGCCAAATCACTGTAAGCCACCATTAACCAAGTAGAGAGCCAGGACTTTATGTGAACTTTACGTTTGAACATTTCATTGATTTCAAGGAAGTTATATGCTATGTTAATTGCCTCTCTGTAATATGGACTTTTTTTACAAATCTACATCATCCTTTACTTTTGGATTTTTACCAAATACAAATGTCATGTTATTCTCACTTCATCTTTTGTTAATGTGTGTTTTACTTGATTTTAATATTTGATTGTATTTGTACTGTCGTGTTTTATACATATACGTGTACCTGTCTTTGTTGGCTGTTAGTTACACTGCAGAGTGGAGAGCCGACGAAAATAGAAGTAACACGGCGGTTTCTGTTCTCTTGCTCTTCGCAGAAAAGTTATTTTTTGTAGATCTACACTGTCTGTGAAATATGGCAAAGTTTATTGTATTGCAGGGATATGACACATTTATGAATTTATATAGAGAGGATATTTATGGAAACAGATGAAAGTGCTGTAAGTCATGGAAGGAAATTGTGTTAAAAAGACTACATTTGTGGCCACTGTATTAATATATCATTTGAGCTGGAACAAAATGCAATCACAGAGACCCAAATGTTCTTTGTTTCATGAGTGCCCTCTGAAAAAGATTACTTTAGTGCTTTATCGTGGGATCCCTGAGGGCGAGAATAGATGCCAGGTCACTTTGAACCAATTTTTATCTCTTTTAGTTTTTGCACAGTGGAGGATAGATGATACTTATTCATATTCTTCACATGGAATAAAGCATATACTGACCTTTTTGTTGATATCATAAAAATACAGTGTGGTCCATTACAAAGCCTAATACCCTGTAGACTCTCCAGCTGGCAGGGATTTTTCTTAAGTTCTTTATATAACCTGGCACTTTCTCTCTGCTGATATTTCTTCATTGCCACGGTTGACATAGGAGCGGGATGAGCGGGAGCTAGAAAGACCCGAGGTAAACTGATTTGCTGGCAACTATATTTGTTTGATTGATTGATTATATCTTTTTTTTCTACCCTCATCATTTTATATTGTGACAGGCAATTTTATTTTTCTATTTGATTTTCTTTTACTGTCATAAGTTTAGCCATGCCAGCTGATAAATATTCACATTTCATCTGGTAGTTGTCACTTTCCTAGAATACCACCATGTTTTAGAGTCTAACTTGTCTCATATTTGTTTTTTTGCCATAATGAATTGCATTTCCAAAGTAATGGATGATGGATGGATGATTCACAGAAATACACTTGCCCACTTTCCACCATGTATTTCCTCATTTTTTGGTTTCCATATTACACTGAATATCAGGTGAACTGTTTTCTTGGGTTGCTTCAGACTTTCTGTGGTGATTTATTTTTCATACTAGTACTGTATTACACACTGAAGTTCCACTACTTTATGTTTTACATTTTCAATGTTATAGATTATTCAGATATTTCTGCTGTATTTTTTTAAATTTTTTACAGCAGACGACTTTCCATCATTTTGATACCTTTATGCGGAGTTTGTACATTCTTTCTTTGTTTCCTATGAAAGAATAAATAAAAACCACATCTGACCTGAGCTTGTTGTTTGTTTTTATGAATTAAACAATTTATATTAGATTCTGTCTTTTAATATTGAGGAATTTAAAATTCAGGTACATTTTCACGACAAATGCAAAGAATAACAATAATGAATGGGTTGTCATACAACTAACAGAAACCCAAACTAGAAACACTGCAGCAAGATATAAAACATTAAGATCAGTCACATGTACAGATTGTGAAATCCATCAATAAAGTGAACGAAGCACTATAATGATATTTAGGTCATGGTTTGCTTTTTAATTAATTTCATATAGTATAGGTATTTTTTATACATTTTAATGAACTTAATTAGAAAACAATTAAGGTGCATGTGGTGCTGGAAGTGAATATTCTGAAGTGTTTATTTAAGTCCTTATTTTCACTGTGGTCCTTGATTGAAAATAAAATAACTGCATATTAATGCTAACTAGAAACATATATCAAGATTTCTGTCAAAAAAATGTTTAAGAAAACACATTTGAAATAAACATGTATGAAGACAAAATCTGAGGCTGTTTAAAAAAAAATTGAGTATAGTTCAGCATACTGGATATTTTTCATTCAGTAATCATCATTTTAATAATAGAAAGAATTGTAACAAATTCCGCTCCATCTTGCCATGGAAGAAAGTGTTTGGAAATAAAACCTGTGCTACTAAAAGAAATACAAATGTATAATTAACTATTGTACAGCTGGTAAAAACTTAAACTAGAAACAGTGCAGTTAGACTTACTAAATACTTGGTTTGTTTGTGCTTTGTCAAACAAAGTAAAATTCTACTGATACGATATATACACATATGTTAGACAGGAGACATCAAGTTTCAATTTATTATTTATTTTATTCACAAAATGTTTCACATTGACAAGCGATAAGCATATTATGTTTTTATTTATCAATTGTTTATTCACCGAATATCAACAAGAAACCTCCTAAATAGACCCAGCGTTCCAGAGTGACCATCGACATACATCTTAAACTGGAGTCAGTCAAAAAGCCGCCTCAAAAACCTTTTTTTGGCAGGTGTCATCTTAACTGTTGGAGGAGTTGTTCTGTTTTTAACTTTCATGGGAGTACGCTTCAGAGGCACAACCTGTCGAGGTGGAGTCATCTCCTGGTAGGGAAGGCCTCCGTGGTCCTGGCAGAAGTACCTTTTGTTGCCCTGAGAGAGCCTGAGCAGCAGGGTCTCAGACAGCTCCATGCACTGGGCATGGACCCAGTGCCCCCCCTCCCCTCTGGAGCAGAAGATCATGGCTGGCCGGTAAAGCTCAGTGGAGTAGTAGGGCTCCCAAGTGTTGGCATCCACCCGACAGCCCAGGCAGCATTTCATCCAGTAGCCTGTTTGTGATTCGTCCTCCTCATCCTCCTCATTGTAATTATCATCTTTTCCATCATCACTGTTCTCCAGCTCATGCGGCTCACGACCGAAGTAGAGCTCCTCGGAGTCTTCGAGAGGATTGGAGTTGTGGTAATCGGATGACTCCTGGCTGCAGCCCTGGGTTCCTTCTTCCTCTCTGGCTTCTCCTTCTGTCTGGAAGCTCACCTGATAGAAGTAATGCATGTCCGCCTGGGATGGCCTTCTCTCAGTGGGCACAGCAAGTAGGACTCTTCCATCCCCAGCGCTGCTCCCAAACCATGTGCGGCTATGGGTGATGTCAGGGGTCCACTGTAGTGATTGTAAGGGCTCAAAGTGGATCCCTTTCTCATTAACAATCACAGTGCTGCACTCCATCCTCTTTTGAGAGTCGGACTGATACCCACCTAATATGATATATCTATGAGTGCGACCTGTACGAGTGATTATGGCACTAGAGATGGATATGCCAGTTTTAAGGGTCTCACAGGAAAGCAATGGGCTGCCCTGCAGGAGCTCGACACGTAGACGGAATAGTCGAGGGGGGCGGGAGTCAGAGGTGAGGGAGTGACCCCCGAGGAAGTAGACGCAGTCTTCTCTGGCAAAGGTCAAATGGAAAGCCTGTCCGTCGCTGAGCTCAGGGAGAGTGTGAGCAGAGGAGCAACCAGACTCCAAGTCAAACAGGAACACCTGAGGAGGACAGTCGACGACACTGTTCCAGCTCTCTGTGGTCCGTTCCCCTGAAGGCATGTAGGATCTACCACCGAACAAAACACAAGCTGTCTTACCACGGCTTTGAACGATGCTCATTGTGTGGCCGTATCTGGCCCCTGGCACTTCTCCCACCAGTTCTCTCTCTTTGCAGCACAGCGTCAGTTTCCGATTGCATCTGCGGCTGTCCGTGGTTAGCATGTATAGACTCGAGGAGATCTCGTTATTTGGGGTTCGACCACCGTGGATGAGATAACTCTCTGGAAGACCGTCATAGGGGTCGAGGCGGCAAACAGCTGGGAAACGTAATGGAGGCAGGTAACACGAGTCATTGGAGAAAGAGATGGCCCTCAGCTTCATTTCACCACATTTAAACCGAACGGCAAACACTCCAGTGGGACATGAGCGCCTAGGCCAACCTTTCTGGCCAAACAGGAGAACTTCCCCATCCAGCTCCAGCAGACTGAAGCCGGGCTGTAGAAGGCCTGCACAGTTGACTGGAGTTAATGGTTCCAAGGTCATTCTCTGGCAGCTGTCTGCGTGAAAAAGAGCACAAAAATGCAGAAGCACAACAATATGTCAGTCAGCTGCTGATAGTTTTTCTTCAAGGGTGTTCTATTGTACTTCCCCTTTATTAAAGTAACACCTGGAGAATCATCACAGAGGCGTAACGTAATTCAGCTTCTCAACAACAAGAAACCAACAACAGCTATGATTACTATTTAGTCTTATTACGATTATTACAAAATAAAAAGGAGAACGTAAAGGGGACTCTCACTTTCACAAATCTTTCCAACACTGTTGTAGGTTACTGTGTGCTGTATGCATGCTGCTGCTGCTTTTTGCAACACAAACTAGTGTTGACGTCAAACATTAACTATAATGTGTAATTCCACACTCAAGTAAGGAAAGATGCCTTCTTCATGGGGTCACTTCATTATAACACAGCGAACAAAACCTCATCTTTAATCAGAATCGTACATGGTGTAGGCTACTTTAAAAAAGGCACAACCACTTCCAAGAGCTGCTTCATAAACTCCTTTTCCAGGAAGATGGTTTCCATACAAGATTATTGGACAATGGCCCAGCGTGGGCATTGTGCATTCTACCTTTGAAAGGAAGCAAAACACAATCTGAAATCCTTTTACAATTTAATGAATGAGAAAAATCTATTTTAGATTCAGTAGGGTAGGGTATTTCAATAGTTTTAACAACATCATTACTACTGCTGTGTACAGTACACTGTCACTTCAACACAGACAGTGTTTGACAATACTTTACAGCTAGCAGGATGGTTAGAGAGGTTTAGCAGAGTGACGCTATAGCGCCATGTATACAATACAATTCGAAGAACTGTTAGTTTTTCCTTAAATTTTTGTTTGCTTACCTTACAGCCAATGCCTGGGTGCCGTGCTTGAGCTCACTTTAGTGTGGATCTTACAATCACAAAGACGAACCCAAGGCTCCGAGCGTAACTTTGACAAAGGCAGATGGGGAGAGAGCTTGTGAAGTTCCGTTGACTCACAGCCACTTACAGATCTTGAGGTTAACAGTCTGTGACTGCTGCTCACAGGTGTGCTGCCTGAATGTATTCAGTGTATTACCTCAAAGATGTCACTGGATATCAGCGATACCAAAGAGGGTACAACAGGTTCTTGCCAGTTGAACAATCCTAACCTGGGTAATACTTTTAGAAAGATGCAGTGGAGGTTTTTTTTACTCCAGAAGTTGAACAAGTTTAAAAATCTGATCTAAAAAGAAAAAGGGACACGCTGCTTTTCTCTCTCCGCTCTACCATTTCAACAAATTGCATTTTAACATTTAATGAATAAATTTGGTTATTCACATCCAAAACTGGCTTTAATTTAGTGATATGATCGATACATAAATAATTGCAACAGTCCAGATAACAGCCATGCTGGGAAACATTACACACATTGTGGAGGAAATACATAATGACCAAATGTTATGAATTAGTCCAACTTTTTATTGCATTAACAAGACACACCTCTGATGTGAATGTTTTGTTGAGAGATTAGACTGAGGCAGACGGTGTGTGCATGCTCTTCATGCTAAAGTCTATGAGACCAAATTTATTGTTATAGTTTGTTAGTTATTTCTGAAAAGAAGCCATCTAAATGCAATACGTTCCCTGTGGTCCTATTCAAACATTGTATCCTAATTATTATATGAACCGACGAAGACGAAGATGCACACCACCATTTTATTGCACTACGTTTAACTTGATCAATACACTTCCAGCATTAATTAGTAAATTCCTTATTTAATTCTAATTTATTATTTCATGTCTTACCTGAGGCCAGCCCATTTTCTAACAGCTGAAATTCTCCGATAATTAATTAGACCTTTTTAAAAAATTTAGACTGGGGCTCCAAATTTCTAGTTAATTGTTCCGCTTACCCTCCATTGGAATTCAGAAAAGTACATTTTCATGTCAAGAAAGTATTTATTTATATAGTGCTTGTTTTGAATACACAGTATGTACTGTTCTGGAGTATAGATTCACATTTTCTGCTCTGCTAATGCTGCGGTAATTCAAAGCTTTGTTTTTCTCTCTGTAGTAGTTCCCTTACCCTTATTTTTCTTGTGCTTTGCTGTCAGATTAAGCTTCCTTCTTTTTATTCATGGTTTTACTTATTTTTTTGGCATAAAAAAAAGCCTCATCCACATTTTAACGAACATGATTATTAGTTGCAGCCTGCCTTAAACATAAACACCTTCAGCACTGAATAACATGCTGTACAGGGAGCGGGAGTCATTCCCTCACACTACACTGAACCTAATGCATTATCATACTTTGATGGGTGTGTAAAACTAACATCTCTTCTAAAAAATGATGAATACATTTTAGCAGCTGGTTAAGTCTGAAATTCCTTTGTGTTTTCCTCTATTTTACAGATTGTACCTACTGTAGGTAAAATTTGATCCCCCATCCGAGTGACACACACATGCTTAAATGCATGGGGACAAATTGAGCTGGAAGCAGATGTCTACCCTCGCATTAGCATAATGCTTTTGTGCGCTGAGCGGCTGAGAGAAATCTTGAGGAGTGTGCAAAACAAATGCAGAAACCACAAGTGCCTGGAAAACCGTTACAGCTTGACAACACACAACAGCAGAGCACCTGTGTGTCTCAAGTGATGCTTGAGTGCAAGAGAAAAATACTTTACGAGAGAGGTTATAACGCAAGAATTCAGATGGCAGTGGGATATGCAAAATGCAGAGCTTCTTTTCCCTCTCTTTATTGTTTAGAACTTTTCAATCCGTATGAATCTAGCCTTGAAAAAACAAACTTCTCTCGTCACCTCGAGGCATCCACACACAGTCCTGTTGAAACACTCTGCCTGCTCTGTGGCCACAGTTGGGAGAGAGTGCGTAGGAGGCACAGCGGTGTGTGACAGACCCCAGGCCATGCAAGCATTTGTACATAATTGATAGAACAAAGTAATTAGAATCTATTGTAGCACCTGTTTCTGTCCCTTGTAATGTATCACTACCTGACTGTTGCTACCCTGAAGCGTGGTTTTGACAGATGGTGCGGTGACAGCTCCAATGTTCTGATGATCATTGTGCACTGGTGTTTATCACTATTTAATGTTATGGTAATTGCTCTGCTTGTGGTGATTGGGGCTGATTGCCGCTGGGGCACTTCCACCTCACTCTGGTTAACATTGTTGCGGTACAATGGCTATCATCTGGTGAGGTGTAATACCCAGCGTGTTCCCACTAACTCGTCAATACAGCAGCTTCATCTGTGGCCCTGCACTTCAAACTGTGACACTTGAGGTAACTCACAAGCGTCAATTTTGCCCCTCAATTTTACACGTGTAAATTTCACGTTGTTATGAGATAACAGTCTTTTCAAAATACACTTCCACAGGAAAATGATTCTTGGCCAAAAAACTACTTCATGAAAAGATAGTGGTCCGTCTTAAAATATGAAGTTAAGTTGGCTACGTGACTTACTCAATCTCTTTGGTTGAGTTAGCCCCCCCCCCAACTTAGAGCGTCAATGTTTGATGAATCTGACGCATTAGACGAGTTTGGAGTGAGAACAGGCTGTAATACCACATTTCAGTTTCTATGTTCAGTTTCATTATTTTCATGTTGCAACTTTCATATGATTCTAAACTCAGTCTCCTAAATATTATGTTCACATACTGTGCTCGTGTTTTCACAACGGAAAACACAGCTTTCACGATCCCTGTGGAGTGTGGCCTGCCAATTAAAGGTTTTGGTTCATACTCATCCACCTTGTTTCCAGTCACAGCAGGCAGCTGTTCCCAGTGAAAATGTTCTGATATGCTAAATGTGTGAACCTGCCCAGCACCAACCAACAGCTAGACACAGTTAGCGACCAACTGGGGACCATAGTGGAGTAATTGAGAGCTAAAGAGAGTGAATGTAGAATTACATTGTATCAAGAATTAATTATAATGTTGCTCTGTGTTTGCTAGATGTGTTTGTAGGCAACTGTTTGTTTACATGCATTGACTTGTTCAATACAAAAGCCTAACTGTACAGTAAGAGTTGAATTAGCCTAAACCTAATTCATGGGACACAGAAGAAACATCCTGATCTCAGCAGCCCTCATCTTACTACTCCTGCTCTGAATTTCTGGATGGATCGAAAATCATGCAATCTATGTGGAATGTGTTTCCCCCAAAAGATATTTCCATCAGTTAGATGAAGAAAGGATTTTTATTGTTAACAAATGATATGCAATGATGTCGTCTCAGAGTCTTTAGCGCTTGGACTATACGGGGAGATTTGTAATTGAGGGCCGACTCCCGATCAGCAACGAGATAGACCCCCCCATGGAGTCCAGACCTGGTGGTCCTGATGAGCTGATGGAATGAAGAGTTGAAGCTGATGGATCCATGAAGACTGGGTGGAGATGGGGAGTTGGAGGGGTGCGTAACAGCAACATGAAGGAACTGAAGGTGGAGAGACAGTCATATTTAAATGAGCAGCGAGATGATTGGCTCGCCATGTCATGGTTCGCCGTGCTTATTGGATAGAGTGGACCAGCTGATCTGCGCAGCTGGTGTCGTGATTGACGGCGCCGAGCAATAACAGCGGGTAAACAATGAGTGAGTGTGGGAAATGATGAGCAGACATGTGAGGAATAAATGGCTGACATGAGGGGTATGGCCTTCCTGTCTGAACTTGCGCTATAGCTCCGTTTGGCAACACACATCCCCATCATGTGAAGGGGTTTTGTGATCAATTTGGGTGAAATACACGGTGCCCCTTTTTATTCTCCATGTTCCTTTGCTGGAAATCTCTCGTCTTTCATCTGGCTCCTATTGTTCTTGGATCCCCTGCGCCACTCAATGTGTTTCTCCTCTGTGGTCCTCTCTCTGTGTAGGTGAGCAGCATGTTTGGTTGCCCTGCTGTGGCAGGATGCCAGGGGTGCGGTCTGCCTCACCCTGGCACCAGACCAGATGCTGGTGGAAACACAAGAGTCTCTCTGCGGCTCCTCTGAGCTCTTCTTGGTTCGCTTCATTTAATGTAGCTGCCTTCAGGAAAGTGTCACAGTTCACGGGTCGTCACTGTTATATGTTGAACGGCCAACCTGAAGCCGCGTCGTAAGCTGCCCTCACTCTGTCTTTACCCAACATGGACATGTGGTGAGTGGACACATGATGGCGGCCCTGCAACTTGACACGCTCCCCAAGGAGACGGAGGAACAGAGCGGTCAGAGCACGGAGGAAGCGAGACGGGACAACAGCAGGATTCAATCTTTGAATATAAACATCCACGGAACTGCTTTCAATCAATCTGAATCCCCTCATTGAATAACCCCTCCTCCCCTTCACCTGTCTCAGTGCTTTCCTCCTTTATCTCCGTCTGCCTCCTCCACTTTATCCCCACAGTCCTCCGTATTGCGGCGAGTCTCGATTTTTTTTCAGCAAATGGCCGGACTGTTTCAGCGCAGGGGAGTTTACTTCAGATGTGTACACTGAAGCATGAACGGGACCACAGGCAATGCCAGCTATTGATTTCCCCATGATTCTGATTAGAGGGCTCCCTGTTGCAATCAATATAACACATCAGTGAACTTCACAGTGAAACTGACGGTCCCGGATAGGGTCCCACATTTGTTTGCCAATTAATCACAGCTTTTCATTTTTTAAGATTAAAAGACAGTTGAGTGAGCACACGACCCCTGAGCATAAAACCGTGTTCAGCACCAGAGGCTCTCGAGCGTCCAAACACATCGGACACTGCACGTTACAACCGCAGTCAATAACACCACTTGATCATCATGATTAAATGTTACGGGCTGCTAGACACTGCACACTGAACGATAAGAGAAGGCTGAAAGATGATCCTCTCATACAGCTAGCTCTCTCTTACTGAGTGTCATATTATCTTATTGTAATGAATGATGGCGCTGCTGGTTTGACAGGTAGCAGCTGTGGGAATAAATATTACAGCGCTGGAGGTGAGGCTGGAGGTCCTGAATCTGCACCAGAAATTATTTACACGGTTTGATAAAGTTGCTTATTTATTAAGCAAATCATTTCAACATAATTCATTCGGTGCATTTGTAGGATGTCATAACAAGCTGTTTTTACACCGAGGACAGGAATTTGTCTTTCTTTCTTGAAAAGTGTCCCTCACTGCGTACCAACTGCATGCTATGTGGACTTTGTCTGAGCGAGCAATGGTCAGATGTATTCTAGCAAGAATTTCTGAGTTTGAGATGTGAGGGGACTGGATGCATAGTTTTTTTTTTAAGGATCACATCAATTATCCACCTTACTCTGCCTCTGAATGACTGACTCTGATGCTCTCACCCGAACCTGAAACAATCTCACCCCTCATACCTAAAGTTAACTAATCCCACCAACAAAGGCAACGAGTGAGTACAAACCAGTCTGGGAAAGGACTTTGCCATCCGAGGAATACAAAAAGAAATGTCTTACTGGACATTCTTGACCGCCTCTCAATGCATCGCCGCTCTTCAGACTATCCACATGTGGATGTGGTTGGATAAAACAATTACGAATGATTGACAGTGATGTAAAGGAACAGTAAAGAGTAAACGGGAACTTACACAATATATGAACTCTATGAAACACATTTAACATGAACATTTAATCAATTGAATTTGCCAAAACAATGGAAAATAATAAATGAAGTGTAAAAGGTAATGCTGATTTACATTCGTGATGAACAATTTCCACTCAACGGCAGCTCGGAACGGTTACGCCCTTATAAAGATAAGCAAGCTTCAGTTTACTTCAGCGTATACAGTCTGCTGGTCATGACTTGATCTGTTCTTTAGTCAGCCATATACAATACATAGTATGTCGTACACAGTACGATAGAACTCCAGCACTAGAACTCCAGCACTAGAAGTTCAGCACTAGAGCTTCAGTACTAGAACTCCAGCACTAGAACTTCAGCACTAGAACTTCAGCACTAGATCTCCAGCACTAGAACTTAAGCACTAGAACTTCAGCACTAGATCTCCAGCACTAGAACTTAAGCACTATAACTCCAGCACTATAACTCCAGCACTAGAGCTTAAGCACGAGAACTCCAGCACTAGAACTTCAGCACTAGAACTCCAGCACTAGAACTCCAGCACTAGAACTTCAGCACTAGATCTCCAGCACTAGAACTCAAGCACTATAACTCCAGCACTATAACTCCAGCACTAGAGCTTAAGCACGAGAACTCCAGCACTAGAACTTCAGCACGAGAACTCCAGCACTAGAACTTCAGCACTAGAACTCCAGCACTAGAACTTCAGCACTAGAACTTCAGCACTAGAGCTTCAACACTAGAACTAGGTCTTCAGTCTTCAAACAGTCATAAAGGGAGTATTTTAACTCACCTAAGAGGAGTTTGCCGTTTCCACTTAAAAGTTTTGCTCTCTGTCTGGTCAGAATTCAGATCGGCATATGAAGGGAAGTATTCTTTGAGAAGAGTATAGTAATCACATTCTTGTTGTTTGAAAATAAGGTGGTTAAATTGTGAGTATGGATCTTCATTAATATCAAATTACACTAATTTGTTTGGATTACGCTGGAATTGAAAAGGTAGAATTTTTTTCCTGCTGTATTGATATGAGGCTTTGAGACGGCCACGATGCTATTTCATGGACAGTGGTTCTTTTAATTGAGGCTCTGACAATAAATTACATTCATTGACTTTTAACAGTTTGTACAATAAAAAACTAAAAAAGTCAACTATTTCTTAATCCATGAAAGTATACGCAACAGCATTGCATTGAAAGATATGTATGTATGATCCTTTTCCTTTAGTCGATATAGATAATATTAAATACATATTATGTGTGTGATTACAAAAGTGTTTCCATTTTCATGCATTATCAACATGCAAATTGTGGAGCTTTCCTGCTGTTAGGTTAAAGTTCTAACCATTTTAATGTTCAGTACACCTTCCATAACAAAGCTCTAACCTTGATAAATGACATAAAAGCCGGACAATATTAATTCATACTGGATTGAACTCATACGTGTAGAGTGTAATGTCGCCCTGCTCAATCAACGGTGTTGACTGTTCGACACAGCGGAGTGGCAGGTGAGGACTGTGGATTCGTCTGTGTAATCTCTGCCAAATGGTAGAGAAGTGATTTGGCTGTTGATTCTCGGTTGCCACTCGGAGATGCTGACAAAATGGAATGGCCTACTGTGAACTCCCACCTTGATTAGCATGTGTAATTATAAATGTGCTGCCGTAAGCGTGAAATCAGACTGAAGGAGGTGTTTTGGAAAGGGGCTGTGTCTCTTTGACACCGAGTGGCCTTTAATTGCCTCTTCCACACGATCAATGACAGCTCAGCATTTGGCATCTGGATGAAACAGCCTGTCGGGATTATTTGGGGAGATTTCCGACAAGATTTGTATTTAATGTTATTTCAATAACCTCAAGCAAACCTCAGCAAGCATTGCAGTCAGTCTATCGACATTTAAAAAGCCACAATGTTAACAATGTTTTGATATTGAAACTAAAACTAAAGATCGATCTACATTATAATTAAGATTATGTGTGGATGAACATGGGTGACGTGTAGAGAATTAAAATGAGCTTCCAGAACAATGATGATATATTTAGCATGACATGGTGGATGACAACCAGTGCTGGGTGAGATACGCCCCATGATACCCCGACACATAAATGTAGACTAGCATGTCAGAGTTAGACACTTTCCCCTCCTCCCTGACACTGTTAATTCCCTCCACTTCCTCCTTTCGTGTCAATTTACATCCTTCCCATCTGCAGTTGTGGATGAGGAGGTATGTAACTGTAGACTAGAACATGTCAAGCTCATGAAAATCGTAAATAATTAAAATGACACTAAAGTCTTGGAAGGGCTTGCACAGCGTGAATGGAAAAAAAGATGTGGGAAGTGGTGGGAGTCGTTTGGGAAGATGAATGATGATTGGCCTTTTTACCTTTATTTATTCATGGGGAGGACACTGAATGCCCTGATTACACAGTTAGTCATTTGCATTGCTGTCTGTGTCACCGAGCAGCTCCTCCTGGGGCCGTTGGGGTCAAAGCCCTGGCTCTGTGAGGGTCAGTTTCCCAAGTCATATTTATCCTGCTGGTCCAATGGAATTGCATCGATTACAAGCTTGCATCTCTAACCTTTAGGCTAGCGGCCCACTCATTAACTGGTGAGAGGTGAGTGGGGAGCTCCAGGTGCCATGAACAAGAAGGGAAGCCAAACATTGTTCATTTTCACATACCACCCACATTGCAACGATACAAAGCCGGTTAAGAAGCAGCCAAGCAAATGCTGAAAACAACAACATGTACTAATTAACATCTGCATCAATTATCATCTTGTCTGTGACTTTGCTCATATCTGCTTCCGTCTGTGGTGGCTCCTGGAAGCCATTAAAAAAAAAAAAGACAGGTCATTAAGAGGAGTGAAAATAGAGACTAACAATACACGTCGTACTTCAAGGTGAAAAGGTGCATGTACTCTAAGCTTATCGGCACCCATGCATCTATTGATCCATCAATCCAAGCACAGCAGTCCCTTTTTCTCTGCTAATGCCCTCCAGCGCTTTCTGGGGATCTCCAGGTCTCCTAGCAGGGAGATGTGCTGCTGTGTTTTCTGGGGTTAATGGCGAGATGTTATGCAGCTCAAGTGCCTCTTAAAATGTGTTACCATTACCACAGTCTGTCCATAAGAAGGACATGTTCTGGCCCCTTTTGCCTTGCAGGTCCCTTTTTTTCATATTGAAATATTGAAATGACAATCATTTTAAAATAATATCAGTGACAGGGTTTTCTTTAAGCTTTTCAATGGATGTTTGCTACTGCGGTCATGCAGTGTTTTAGTATTTAGCTTGTGAGCTACTCGTGACATCTTTCAGCAGCAGTTTTTAACGTATGGGTGTGAAAATGTATTCCTAATTAATGGCACAAACTAGTCAAAAAAGGGTCTGGCTGTTGAATTATCAACATTATGTCTGTGATTGCCAAACCAAGGAGGTGGAAGGGTTAGAAGGTAAGCAAGAGGTGGAGGGTCTCAATAGTGTTTGCTCCTACTTTATATAAATTAGCACATAATCTTATGACTGTTGCCGGTCTTTGACAGATGCTTTCTGCTCTCCATTCAGCCTTCTCTTCCTCTGCCCTCACAATTGTTGTAATGTATGCCTGCCAATATCAGGAGCTTTTTTTTGGCTGTCCATTTTCTTGTTGGTGTGTGTAATGTGCTGCTGTTGCTCTATTTGCTCTCTTGTGTCTGTTATCAGCCTGTGTATATTCCATTAGCACAGATCAGACTTCATCTGTGATTCCTCTCTAATGCTTCCCACCATCCGTCAAGTTATTGTCTGGGGCCCTTTTCCTTGAGCTGTTGATATGGTCTGCTGTATGCTCCTGTAATGCTATCTGAATTCTGTGCACTTTGCCATGGTGAATATCAGTATTTGACACAACTAATAAGGCCTTTCATTTTTGATGGAATTCTTTTCACAGCAGACGTATTGGCGGCAGCCTTTGTTTTCTCTGAGTGAGATGGAGCTGTTTGCTCGGGTTGTGGGTGGAGCGGACAGACATATTACGTCAAACAGAAGTGTTGGGTTTGGCAGGCTCTGCTTGCACTCTCTGCCACTTTCCATTCTGGAGGTTGCACTGCTTGTAAAGTCCACTGGTTGAGAACTTGAACGGGTAAAATAATTTCATTGCAAAATCATCATTTACATGCATGATTTCCTGGTGATACAATTCAATTACATCGACAAGAAACCACTTCAGAAGCCACTGGGGCCTGAGTTAAATTGAAGAGTCAGTTCTCATTTCCACTAATTTGATTGTCACACTCCTAAATTGCGTTTGATAATCTCACAAAACAAAGGCAATGAGATAATCATTTGCAGTGTAATGCTGTACTTATTTGAATCTTAAGACATACAACAGATGTGCCATGCAGGTAAGAGAAGCTGTCATTCCAAATCACACTGAACCAGTGAAGCATCCAACACAAGGATGGGAAAAGGTGGAAAAAGGACTTAGCCTAATGGTTTTGTCATTTCACATCACAACATGTGCCTGTGTGAATGCAATTAAGTGTGCTCTGGCAGCGGCATTCATTACTTTGTCAATGTATCAGGAGTGACTTGAGGTGAAAGCATTTACATTTCTGTGCACACATTATGCACCCACAATGCATTTGTGTGTCCCGCCAGGTAACAAAGGAAGAACACAGGATGAATTGTCCTTTGTTTGTCATTCTATTATGTCTGATTTGGTGGTGTCCAACCAGGAAGATGAGGATGACGATGCACCGCCTCGCCTGCTTCTGCCACCTGACGAAGCTGTAAGTGAGACAAAAGGTCGAAACAATAACATGAAAGCTCATGATGAGATGACCATAGTGATGATAAAGCAGCTGTAAAATACAACAGCTTTTATTGCCTTTTGATGGCTATAATTCTGTCATTTTGCGCCAGATATATCCTCAAAATTCAGTCAACCCAAATTGAAAAACGGTGTCAACTTTTGAGGATACACATTTGTAAAGATGTATGGTCTGTCTCACGAACATTTCAAACAGCTACATGATGACGATTAGCAAACCAGTGGGACAGTGCCCACCTTTGAGGTAATGGAGAGCTGTTATAGCGTCTCAGCTATGTTGCACAATTCACTTTAATTTTTTTGTACCTGTGTTGAGATTTACAGACAATTAGGAAACACGATTTGATTGGATACAATTATGTCTTTTGAATAAACAGTGAGCCAGCTTTGTCCATCTTCCATAAAACCTTCAATGAAATGATGTACAATTTTCAAAATGACAATGGTCAGTTCATGGAATGGTACAGGAGAAAGATCACTGAGATCTGAGTGAGATCTAGTATAACACCACATTCATTTAAAAGGCAGCTGCTGTAACTGCTGAAAGTAAAAAGTAAAATGTTTTTTAAACAAATTATCTGTGCCTTCCCGCAGTGTTGGTGTACATACATGTGCCCATTCGTAGTTGAGTATATATTTAAAATTCTAATCCAGGAGCCAAGTGTGGTACTTCTCTCGAGAATTACTACACCTGGCTCCTGGATCAGAATTATGGACACAATCCTGTACCTTTCCTGTGAAATCAGTTTTTTGCTCCGAATTAAAATATTTGACAGTCACATTTCATCTTGCTGTTGCTTGGTTTAGTTCCATGCTTAAAGCTCATTTTATATTGAGATTTCCCAAAAGGTCAATGGAGTGAATTAATGGGAAATACACTTACGGAAGAATCGGAGCCATTCGGAAAGTGGGCGGTCACTGTTGAGTTGGAGAGGCTTGGAATGTCAAATTTGGTATGAATAACACATGATTGATGTCATTTTTTCCTTTACCTTTTTAACCCATTTATTCACTTTGTGCATATTGTCTTCTGTGCGCTGACACCAAGGTTTCTCTCCTGACGGTCACCAGATGCTCATTGTGTGCGTTCATTGGAAAGTTTTATTGCATTTGGTACGATGGTAAAAGCTGTTTTCCACTGGTACGCTGACACCACGATTTCTCTCTGGTCTTTCTCCATCCTGGTTTGCCGTCACCAGATGTTCATTGTGTCTGATTTCTGTTAGTGCATATGCTGTTAAGCTCCACTGGTGCACTGACACCTCTGGATGTGTGGTGTGTTGTATGTCTGGCTAACTAATGTGGACAATATTTGTGTCTATGGATGGGTAATGCAGACCAATATCCCACATTGATAGGCCACTCCTTTCACTGTCCGTTACTGGTGTAGGCACAGCGTCACTAAGCTTCTCAAACAACATATATTGTTAAGATTGGATACATTTGGAAAAAAAGTCAGAAAAAGCACTGACTGGGAACACGTAGGCTAGTCCTCATTATGAGTGACACTTTAAAATCCAATATGACGAGCCAGAGCATCCGATTTGCAAAAATATAGACTTTTTAGTCTTCCAGACTTTCTAAAATGACTCTGGATATGAAATAGGTCTTTAGGAACAATCATTTCTTGCTCGATTTTATGGATCTATGTTAAATTAATGGATTTTAGGTCAGTGAATAGGTTTGGATTAAATGCATTAGAAAACTGAACAAAACGCCCCTATTACTGTAACAATAAATAACTAAAGTGTGTACGCTAGCAGAAGGGAGGCAGCAGTCGTGTGCGTTTGTTGTGTGTGTGGTTTGGTGGTTTGGAAGGTGTTAGCAGGTACACGTGTCAGCTTTTCAGTGTTTGTAGCCCCCTGGATGAACATGCAGCACTCTAATCAATTTCATGTCGCTACAGTCCGAGTCTCTCTGTGCTTTTCTGGAGAAACAAATGGTTTACAAAGGCTGTAAACCTGCAGATGACATCAAATTGTATGTGTCGGCTAATTAAATTTAAATTAGATTTGTCTGCTCGTGCCTATTTAATGATATGTGCACTAGTTATTTTTATTTTTAGCAGTCAGCAATTTAGCAGAAAATAGAGAATATTTGTGCTAAAAATATAAACTTAAGCGTGCGCGACGTGATTTGGCAAAAATTCAAACAGAAGAAAATGGAAACATATTTTCCTGCACGTATTTTGGTTTGAAATTATTAAGAAATAATAATTTACGTTTGCAATTGGTAGATGGCACAGAAAAGCAAGACCAAGAGGACAATGCCTTTTTAGGGTTCGGTTGAACCTTCAGACCTGTGGTAAATCTCCCTGCACTGACGCACATTTATCTGGCAACAGTTTGTATTATCATTCTGTCTGACGGTATGAATTCATACTGGCGATGATCTCTGTCTTTGATTTGATTAAAAGCAGCACATCACATTGAGAAATATGCAACTGATTTTTTTATTTAATTCACAAAATAATCTGTAAATATTTAAGCTCAGTGTTGTGCTGACATGCGTGCTCCCGTTGTTGTGTGTATGGTCTACACACAGAAACAGGACTCGGGCGTCCTGCAGCCCTAAAGCGCACTGGCTCATTCTCCCCACAGGTGGTGCCACGGCCTGTGGCGGCAGAGAAGTAAGGGCTATGACCGCAGCCTTTCAGTTGGTGTTACCACAACAGGAGAGATGAGGATCGAGATAAAAGGGCACCGCCCGGCCCTGTCTGCTCTCACTGCTGTCTGCAGGTGCACTGTTAGTGGGGCACCAACAGTAACACCCGGGTGATAAGGCTGAGAGAGCGAATCAAACAGACATGGAGCCTCCATCTGGCACAGCTGCTCATAGTTAAGCAGACTCTATTCAGAACTACATTTGTTCAAAAACGTAATGATGTCTTACTTGTCCCTGGATCATCTGACCCATATTCATATAAACAATAAGATTTTTAGCAAATAAATTAAAAAGATTCACAGATGTGGAAAACACATAACCAATAATAACCACACATCTTACCTGTTTGATTATCCTCTGCAATAGTGCAGGCTTTGGTTATAATATGTGCCATATCTTTGATGCTCTGAATGTTTTCAACAAAAGCACAGCAGCAAAATGTTCCAAAACTGATAAACACTGAGCCTTGGCTTGTCGCAATACTATATTTACCACCTGATCCAGTAAGCAACACACCATTTTGCCATTTAAGCTCCATGTACTGCCAAGCAGACAGCAGCTGGAGAGTACGCATCTGAGATCGCACAGGCAACATTTGGCATTCACACGACATTGACAACAACATATCTTTTAACTAAGCCAGATGGGCAATTGATGATTATCATGTTAATAGCAAAGAAAGAGACGTTTTTGATGTCATACAGAAAGTAAATGTGTAACCTGAAGGACAGAAGAAGCATCTGCAGTTACCTGGCTGGTTTTATTTCAGGCCTGGACAGAGTAATGTGTCCATTTCATGGCCAGATGGAAACCAGAGTGATAGATGATTCACTTTCCTTCATGTTGTCGGTGCTGTTATGTTCCTAATCCTACCCCAGATCCTTTTGTTGATGTCTATAACATACAAGCAAGTGCAACTGCTGTACAGGGTCAGTATGCAGTTATGTTGACGACAGAGAGTATTCAGCTTGTTTTCTTAAGCAGAAATAGCAAAACCACAATAAAAAAATAGTGTCTTGCACTCAGAATCTCACCTGGGCGAAAGAACACAGGTATTGCTGTAGTGCCTCAAATATCAACACTCAATTTGCAGCAGACAGACTTGGGCTTGATTCACACCAAAACAGATGTTGTGGCGAAAACTATCATTGATTTGAATGTGAGGTGTGCATTTATTCGGCTTCAGCCGTGTGGAGGGCGGGGGGATGGCAACAAACAGAACAACAAAACTGCAGTGGGTCTGCAGCGACATATTAAAACACAGGCATTTCAACACTGTACCTTTTTGCGGTGCCGATTTAAAATAATCAAGTATTCTAATAAGAGCAATATGTCAGCAATTGCACCAGCAATATTGAATGATGATAATTTTGATGGTTCCTTAAGATTATGTGTCTGATGTAAAACAATGACAGCGATCACAATAATTCTCCCGTGGGAATAGCCTCTGCAAGAGAGAGAAATGAAAGAAGAGATTTGGTGTGTGCAGAGAGAGACGGACTCCTGATACAAACAGTACTGTGCAACGCCGAGTCAAAGCAACCATTTGTAATACTCTTGCCGAGAAAGTTTTCTGCTGGCCTATTTAAGATTGGCATACACAATTGCCCAATATGTCTCCATGAACTGCTTGCACCCAGGGTATAATCAGTGAAGGTGGTGGGGATTTGTTTCCCTGTGGCAGGAAGGTATATTTCTTCTCCTGTGGGTGTCACTATTACCACATCTGAGGAACTGAGCCTCATCAAATGGTCCCACCGCACTAATGAGTTATGGCGGCGGCTGCACACAAGACCACCACATTTCTGCAGCGCTGAACACATACACACACATTCAGACACATGGCCCGGGTACAGGCTGCCTACACGCAGGCTGCCCATAGATACAGCGTATAGCATGCTCACTCCCAGCGGTGAGGTCTGAGGCAGAAATCAGGAAGCTCTGCTCTGTGTAAGAGTGATAAGGTGGAACTTCGGCTTTGCTTGCACTTTTTAGACAAACAGAGGAAGACAACCAAGCAATTGGTCTAAAATAGCTGCACTAGTAAGTACATTTCATAGCTGTGAATATAGAGGAGAAGTTGGGCTGATGTAAGTGGTTTAAGCTTTGCATTATTGTCATAAAGGACCTTTCTGGTCTGTCATGTGACTCAAAACAGAGATACATTAACTGTGGCAGCTGTGATTCATGGATATGTCCTTCTATGCTTGTTGATATGTATCTGAACATACATGGTTTGTGTAATTTGATTTCCTCTCCAACAGCACTCCCCTCAAAACACATTTACATCTTTTGGAGCAGGCAGCGCGGGTTTATGTTGGAAATTAATGACGCGGTTATAAAACTGTATGATACTTAGGCATCATGTCATATTATTTCATAAGGACTGAGTATCGCCACTGATTTTCAGACATTTTTCATCAATTCACAAGGTCCAAAATAAATTGGATTTTCACTTCAGTATCGATTCAGTTACAAGACCAATACTGTTTGGATATGAAAGAGATTCTCAGAGAAATAATGCTGGACATTGTATCAGAGACTAGGGCTGGGGGAAACATGTATTCTTAAATGCATCGGGATTCTCTCTTGAAAGATTCTTAACTGCTGCCCCTGAACGCAACAGACGACATGAGCGTGTTGTTTTATGTTGTTTGAGTTTTGTTGAGGGCCGCTGAGCAACTTTTCCCTTTGAAGTGCTTGGAAATGTTACCTTCCATTCCCCTTTTATTTGTTACAACAATGTTGGTAATAAAATATAACGGAAATAAATTCATATTTTTCTACATCATGAATCATTCTAAATATGCATCGTTTAAAAAATGTTGATGCAATCTATAATCGTTTCATAGTCGCATCGTAGTCCTCTGAATTGGAATTGAATCACGAGGTGCCGGGAGATTCCCACCCCGATAAGGAACCCTGTAACCTGGTCCTAACCACACACTCTTCCCACCCATATCCCACAAAGCGAACAGGACTTCAATGTGCAAACTCGCAAACTCACAACCTTGCAGTCCTATTGTGTGAAAATATCCAAGGCCGAGTTGAAGTGCAACAGCAGCGCAACATGTGGCAACAGCAGGGAGACTCCATGATGAGCCAAGAGCAGATCAGCTGTTGTAAGCGGTCCAAGCAGAGAAGAAATTAGCCATCTTGTTTAATGTAGTGTCCCACAGACACCACCCATCCCTTCTGACCCGGCACCCCTGCTTGGTGATGCCTTCAGTGGAGAAACTCATGGCATGCATTGAGTCAACTGTCAACTGGGAAAAAAGGCATTTCATGAATCGGGGAAATATTTTTTTCAAACCCAGCCCCAATGGATACACAGAGAGAGCAACTGGCCCTGTCCCTTTGTGGCAGGCAGTCACCTCGCCAATACTCAGGGCTTGCCTTGGGCCCCAGACAGAGCCCTCTGTGATCAAGGCTGGATTTTGTGGCGGTTCACCTGGATTTACGGGGACCAACAGACTGCTGCTGTATACTTCCATGTATGCTGCTGAAAACTCAATTTGGTTGTTCTGCTCGCTTATCTCTACTTCACCTGCTTGAATTCTAACAAGGACAGGGACATTAGAGAGACAGTTGAAAAGCTGCATAGAGAGGGTAGTTCAAGTCTGTAGTCATTTTATTCAGCACTTTCCTGGTGGTAAAAAATTACGACTTTTTCCTCTTGCCCGGCGATTTATATGGAGGGATTTTAATGAAATGTGTACTTTTTTTTTTAACAGCCTGTATTATTTTTAATGAACTTGACCTTTGCAGACAAAGCATATGGTTTGGTCATTAAAATGGATCAAAAGATATTAGATGGCAGTCGTTGCAATGACACATGACACAACCTTTTCTTGACCTTGTGCAGCCATGCTTGACTGTTTTTAAGAATCCGATCCCCGTTTATGAAGTGGCATGACACTTACTCCTTTATTTTCTTCCTTTGGATTAAAATACATTCATTAAACTTGTAAACTATCACCACCGTAAGAGCTTTCGCTTCATACGGGTCCATTCAACTATTACATTTAAAAAAGAAATTAGAAATGCGCATCTGTCCGTAAAAAGTTCCGTAGCCGTACTGTCAAGTTCACATTCAAACATAAAACAAATCTGCGATTCCTTTGACCTTTTCAAAATAAAAGAAAGAGAGAGAGAAAGTCACTAAAGACTCGAAACATTCTTCATTCAATGAAAGAAATAAGGAAAATGCCACCTGGGTCTGTCTTTTCTCTTTCCTCCCTCAACAGTATCCAATGAACTCTCGACTATAACGTGGTCAATACCAGGCTAGGAGTTTAAAGCCATGCTATTGGTTATTATAATGTTAGAACTAAATGTAAATTGCTGTTTTGCAAGGACATTGATTAACATGTTCTCTATCTTAGTTTATCAAATAAGCATGTTAACATTTGCTAGTTAGGACTAAACATAAAGGATAGCTGATGGGAATGTCAGTTTGTGTAGGTATGGGCTTAAAAACTGAATTACTGTAAAAATAGTGGCATTAGAAGACAATTCAAAGGATCACTACTGAGTCGGGATTTCATGGCAGCATCCAGTATATAAAAAAAAATGTCTGGACCAAGGTGGTGAAGCAACTGACAAACAGCATTGCCATCACCAGAGCAACGCCTCTAGCATGGGCAACAATTACACAAATAATTATTATAATAATACCATTTTTGATAATTTTTCATGCTGAATTAATTATTTCCAAGAAATCTAAGTATATATCTCTGTTAAACACACAATATAAGTTGTGCTTTTGTGTATTCTTTGAAGAGAAACTCATATTTTCAGGTCTGTAAATAAATTCAAGTGTTAGTCAACTAAACCTTTCCTTCGTCCAGGACTGACCTACTTTAAACCGTACGCCGATTGGTTGGACCGTTTCCATTTTGAAGAGCTTAGTGATGGAAGAAAAGGCATTTTGTAGGTGTGTGCAGCTCCTTATGATTATTATGTGCGTGGGTGAGCAACTGTGTGCACACAACGCTTTCATAATCCAGGTCTGACCAAAAGTGTACACACACACACACACACAGACACACACACACACAGCTATTGTACCACTGTGAGGTAACACCCTTTTATATTCCTATTGATTGAATGTTGGAAGAAAAGGGTGAAAGTAGGTAATATACTGAGTCGTGGTGTAATCTAGTAGAATTTAGTACAGATTAACCCCACAAAGTTGTACAGCCGATATTCAGCAGAAATATGTGATTTGATATGTGACATTAATGCTTTCTCGTGACATTTAAATTCAGCAACTCAGCATTATTTCCTCCCACACCCACATTCTAATGTGACACAGTTGTATGTTTATGAAATATTTTCTCTCACAAGTGGAGGCTGACTTGTCTGCCTTAATCTGTGGCCTTTCTCTCTGGTGGCTCTCTGCAGGTTCAAGACATCAATGCTGGTTCCTGTCGGAGCAAAACGAGGAGCCAAGGATTTTGAAATGATGCTGCGGCTCCTCCTCCTTGTTTAATAAAAACAAGACTCACCATCAGGAAGCACGCTGGGCTGCCATGCCAGTCCTTCAAGACTTAGAACTCAGAGTTTATAAGTAGACACAAATTACATTTTTTTAACATCCATAATACCAACTTGATTCAAGACAGGGTTAGGCGCTCCTCCACTGGAGAAGCATCCAACTCTTCGCGTTGGGATTGACCGACGGGGTGGTGCCAGCACAGTCGTCCGGATGGTGTCTGCAGTGGTTATGATGTTGTGCAGGGCCAGCCCAGAGGCGACGAGCGGCAGGCTGCTCTCGTTCCTAGGTTGATCTTGATAGTGCTCTCGGTAGAACAGTTTAGCTTATTCATTGAGGAGGGAAGAGGAGCCAGCGGCAGGCAAACGTCTGCTGTCTGGTTCTGTTGAGCAAATATATAATATATGTATATATACACTACCATTCAAAAGTTTGGGATCACCCAGACAATTTTGTGTCTTCCATGAAAAATCACACTTTTATTTATCAAATGAATATAAAATATAGTCAAGACATTGACAAGGTTAGAAATAATGATTAATATTTGAAATATAAATTTTGTTCTACAAACTTCAAGCTCAAAGGAAGGCCAGTTGTATAGCTTATATCACCAGCATAACTGTTTTCAGCTGTGCTAACATAATTGCACGGGTTTTCTAATCAGATATTAGTCTTCTAAGGCGATTAGCAAACACAATGTACCATAAGAACACTGGAGTGATAGTTGCTGTAAATGGGCCTCTATACACCTTTGGAGATATTTCATTAGAAACCAGACACTTCCACCTAGAATAGTCATTTACCACATTAACAATGTAGAGAGTGTATTTCTGATTAATTTAATGTTATCTTTATTGAAAAAACAGTGCTTTTCTTTGAAAAATAAAGTCATTTCTAAGTGATCCCAAACTTTTGAACGGTAGTGTATATACAGTATATATTATATATATATATATTTATATATATCATCATACTATTCAGTATAATATGATATAGAAATATCCTATACATATATAATATATATATATATATATAATATTATGAATACCATATCATTTATATTTCATAAATATATTATAATTAAATATACATAGAATATAATCACATACAAAGATATAATCTAATAGAACATTGTGGTGGTGGGGGTGTGGTTAGGCTCTCAGGAAGGTAACCCGCTATGAACCTTGTTAGGGGTTAAAGTGTGCCTGTTTTTATCCACCTCCTCATTGTGCTTTTTATTTCAATCCTGTGTCTGTCGTCCAGTTGGTAGCAACGTTCACTTTGCCGAAAATCACTGCTTGACAGAGTTATCCATGTATGTCCTGGTGTTGTCATGTTTCTGTAAACCTTACTCCCGTATCTGTCAATGCGGCATATGTCTCGTTGATTTAAAAAGCAAATATGGAAAGCAAAATACGGCATTAGCACGACAGCATGCAGCTAACCGAACCTTCCGGGGGTACCGGTCTCTACAGAGGTTTCCATGTGCTGCTTCCCTTTCATCCAGTCTGTTGTCTTATTAAGTCTTAAGTTAATCTTGGCCCAGCTGTGTTATCTGCAGTTTCTCCATCATAGTTCTTCTCTCAAATGGGTCTTGGAGGAGAGATTTTAGCGGGTTGGGTCTTCTTGGAAGACTCGTGTTCGTACTTGTGCTCACCGTTGTCATGTCATTAAAATAGTGCCCGGCGAGAACAAGCAGCTTTGGGCCAAACAACTTTGACCCAAAGCTGAATCAATTTTAAGACGCTGATTGGCTAAATTGGATGTCACTAATTTCTAGCTTTAATCAGTAATTGGCTAAACTGCTTCTTAGACCCACCTCTTCTGGGCCAAATCGATTTGGCCCCAGCGCAGCTGAGACATGTGGAGAGGACGTGCAGGAAAAGCATATATTCTGCAAGGTGGGGCCAGGCCCTGTGGCCCTCTATTGGCCACCACTGAGTGCAAGGCACAACATAAGGAAGTGTACGGTGTGTTTAGAGGTCAACCATTCCCTTCATTTTTAATAACTGGGTATTTGTAATCTACAATATTTCTTAAGCCTGTATCCGTTGCAAACAGGATATAAAATGCAATACATGCTCCCATATTTTCTCTGGACTAATTAGGCCTGGAGTCATGACTATCAGTGTGACCCTGGTGAATGAGACTTCTAGGCCTTGCCATCATTCTAGGGACAAAAGGAAATTGTGAAATGCATGGCTCCTTGCATCATAGCCCCTCACAAGCTTTCTTCAGCACAGGCATTCACAGTGGCCGACAGAGAAAGTGGAAAAAAAGCAATTTTGTGTTTGGTTTACGGTTTGAGTCTGAGTGATACGTATCAACAGAGGAACATTTTGTGTTTTGAAACCTCAGTGACTGTAGCAGACAGGAAATTAGACAGGGTTTTTCATTTCCCTGTGGCTATCTTCACTTACAAACTCAATAAGGACCCCTTTGCAACCAGACCCCGATTACATCTACCTACTATTCACATTGCAAAAGGAAGACGGCAGTTCTGTAATCAGGAATGCAATCTACATCATGAATTTCATATTCATGGTAAATGCTAAAAAGCAACAGGGTCAAGAGCTCGGGGGATAGGAAAGGGCTGGTAAGATAATTGATTTCACTTTTTGAACAGTCTTGGAACTGGTGTGATGTGAGAAGGATGGAGTGATTGACACATTGCTAAGCTGTGAAGATGCACGCTGAATGATGGATGTCATCACTAAAGTAACAAGCAGGGCTGTCTGATTTTATCACCATATTATGTCGTTGTGGTTGGTGGATCACTCAAGTAATCTCCAGCCTTCTGAGCTTGCACCTTTTCTGTTTTCATTTTCCTTTTTTTCCAAATCAATTCCTGCATGTATCCTCTCTCTACACCACTTCATGTGTTTTGCATACAAGCAATGCAACCAGCTTTTATGTCGGAGGTTGTCCTTTAAATTAAAACCTGCGACTATCATATGCTGTGCAATTATTTTATATTTACTCCTCCTCTTTGTTCATTTTTTTACTTCCACCTGCTCTTTATAACTGCAGGTTTTTTCCCAAGACGCCTCCCACATGCCCTCTCTCATTTATCTTTCTGATTAATATTACACCTGCTCCCACTTGACCCACTATTTCACTGGAAAACCCAAACAATTGGTGGCTTTACGATTGGCCTTGGCCTTCACGGATGCTGGGGGAATTAAGGGAAAAAAAGCAAAAGCATTTGATCTATTCATCCATCTGCATGGAAATCAATAGGCTCTGTCTCTCGGACACACCTCCACCGCCCAACTTACTTTTTTGTCAAAGGAATACCGCCCATCGTCTGCATCAGCTCCACAACCGTAAAGTGGACACAGTCCCACTGCGACAATAAACCCTGTCGTAGGCAGGATTTCTAATTATATGATAACACATTTAAAAGAGGAAATCCTGTAAAACTAGATGACAATAACTTGTGTATGAAGAGGAAGGACTGAGACATAGACTGGCAGCTATGAAATTGACAAAGCTTAGAAAGGCAGGTGGGACGCGACGACACACCGCAATGCTTCTCTCTCTTTTCTCTCCAACGGAGACGAGTGACTTTCCCCCATGCTTTATTAGCTACTTGTTAACCTTTTAGATGGCAATGAAAAGGTTACTCTGCTCATTGTTTTTGTCCCCTCTGATTTATAAGTTTATTCTCCTGTATGTTAAATATCAGAGGCAAAGCAGGTGCACTCCCTGTACATTCGACCTGCGTGTGCTATGAGGTATCACAACTGTCATCTTGTCATTTCAGAACATGCGTTAGCTTTGCCCAGCAGTATATTTTTGTGGGTCATATTGTGAAATATATATAATGGAACAGCACAACAAAGTAGTATCATGAGGTTTTATTGCATTCAGTGTTCATTGTTTTGCAATGTTTTGGTTCCGGAGGCAGCTGTTTTCAGCAATTGGCAAACCCAGAGTACACTGCCAGCACCAAGCGGCTATCAGTTAGCAACTAGCTGGTGAAGCATCAAGCTGCTAAAGAGTCAGATATATCCCTCATGGAGCTGTTGAAAAAGTAATTAAACCAAACAGTGATCACATTAGCAACTACATATTTGTGATGCATTCATTAACCGGCAGTTCCTTAGTTGTTACTGTGTAGCTACTCAAACTTTAGTGCATGGTATTTTAAGGTGTTCACTTATCCCTGCATATGGTCACCAACTGCTCTGAAGACCCTGCTGCCAGTGCCCTGCTGAAGGAGAGTTTGAACGTCCCATTACACTTTTTTCAAGATTGCGCACACCCCATGTAAAAATAGTTCAAATTTGCCCTCATTAGTTGTGCAGAGGTGACATTAACAAGTCCATCTTTCTCATTTCTAACCTAATTTATGTTGCTGCTTCAGGGCAACTGACACGACAGTCAACTTTTGGCCCTGACGAGCAGCATAAAGGACGTAAAAGAAGCAGAGCATTGGCATCAGGGCACATTCGGCAGGAAGAGAGGGACACAAAGTGAAATGCTGATTGAAAAGAGGAGAAAATCAATCAAGCAAGTCCATCTGATTGACAGCTTGCCAAGGTGTTTTCTGTGGAGGTGTCAAGAACAGCACAATTGCTCTACCCCTACTCTCTTTCTGTTTCCCCCTCTCTCTCTCTGTCTCATCCATCACTTGCCCTTCACCCATCATCACACTGTCATCTCCTCCTAAATGTCTCACCAAACTCCCCCAATATCTCTCTCACGTTTCACTCCATTGTTCCTCCTCTTCAACTATCCCTTGCAAACCCTCCTATTTTCTCTCCCAGCCACTCCCTCATTTTCTTCAGTGAGATGCATTCATTGCAAAACATTTAAGGCTGCGAACTGACGCTCCTTTAATCTTGTGTTCTCTAACCTTCAGAGAGGAAGAGCTGCTCCACTTGTGTTACCTTTAAATAACTACACCAATCCATCCTTTATACTCACACTTTCTCATTACTCAGCTCCAGTGGAGTCGCTGGTTTGTGTTATTTCTTTTCATTATACTCTCAGATACATTACAGTGGCAGGATGAACAACAGAGAGGATGGAAAAGGCAAAAGGCTTCTGGCGTATAGCTGCATGTGGAGTTCCAGCACAGCACCAAGAGGGCAGAGAGTGCATGCAGGATACACCAAATATGCAGGGCGTGGCCACATTAATGGCAACACATTTCCAAAATTACAGTGGCATCGATACAACTTGGGCTCAATAGTCTCTGAAAGGGAAAAGTGTTCAGTTTCAATCACTTCCAACATTTTGCTTCCAACTTCTTTAGGTGGAGCCTCAGTGGAGTTGATTTTACAGTATTATATACTGTATACAGTAGATACTGAAAACATCCTGAATGCACTTTTTAAATCTGTGAATATTCAGTTTGTTGCTTGATTATGTCGATTGTATTCTTATCTTTGAAGTGATAATAATAATAATAATAATAATAATAATAATACATTTTATTTGGAGGCGCCTTTCAAGTCACCCAAGGTCACCTTACAATAAAATAAAAATAATAAAGGATAAAAGATAAAAGCATGAAAGATAGAAACAACATTAAAACAGAACATCAACATAAACAGTCCAGTTATAGAGAGTATGCCAGTTTGAACAGGTGAGTTTTGAGTTGAGACTTGAATGATGTGATGGAGTCTGATTGTCTTATGTGTGGGGGGAGGGAGTTCCAGAGCTTGGGTGCTGAGCAGCTGAAGGCTCGGGCACCCATGGTACTGAGGCGTGACGTGGGGATGGTTAGCAGTCCAGAAGAGGATGAGCGGAGGGTGCGGGAGGGAGTGTATTCGTGAAGGAGGTTGTAGAGGTAAGTAGGGGCTAGATTGTGGAGAGCTTTATAGGTGAGGAGAAGGTTTTTGTAGTCGATGCGGTATTGGACAGGGAGCCAGTGAAGTTGGATGAGCACAGGATTGATGTGGTCTGATGATTTTGTACAGTGGATAATCCAGGCGGCTGAGTTCTGAATTATTTGCAGTCTGTTGATGAGTTTGGTGGGGAGTCCGGTGAGGAGGGCATTGCAGTAGTCAATGCGGGATGTGACAAATGAGTGGACCAGGATTTCGGTGCTGGACTGGGTCAGTGATGGGCGGAGTCTGGAGATGTTGCGGAGGTGGAAGAATGCAGTCCGGGTGATGTTTTGATATATGGGGTGCAAATGAAAGGGTGCTGTCCAGAATGACGCCGAGGCTCTTGACTTGGGGGGAGAAGGGTACAGGGAATCCGTCGACGATGATGATTGGTGGAGCTGGGGTGTGTTGGGATTTGGTGATGATGGATTTGGAGCCGATGAGCAGGGCCTCAGTTTTATTGCCGTTTAGCTTTAGGAAGTTCCTGCTCATCCAGCTCCGGATGTCATCAAGGCAGGTGATGAGGGGGGTAGGAGGGATGGCAGCGGTCGGATTAGAGGAGATGTAGACCTGTGTGTCATCGGCGTAGCAATGAAAATGGACCCCATGGTGACGGAGGAGTGTGCCCAGGGGGAGGAGGTAAATGGTGAAAAGAAGGGGACCCAAGGCTGACCCCTGAGGCACTCCCAGTGAAACACCCGAACACCCAGACTTGTGGTTCCTTAGTTGCACGAATTGTTGGCGGTCAGTGAGGTATGATGTGAACCAGGAGAGTGCAGCGCCAGTGATTCCAATGCCAGCCAGGCGGTCCAGGAGCAGAGGGTGCGAGATGGTATCAAATGCTGCACTGAGGTCGAGGAGGATGCGAATTGTAAGGAGTCCGGAGTCAGCTGCACGGAGGAGGTGGTTGGTGATTTTGACCAGGGCTGTTTTCGTGCTATGTTTTTGACAGAAGACGGATTGGAAGGGTTCAAGGAGGTTGTTTGTGTCAAGGTGGGACTGTAATTGTGCGGCAACCACCCTTTCAAGTGTTTTGGAAATGAAGAGGAGGTTGGAGATGGGCCGGTAATGGTTAAGGACAGCTGGGTCAGCACCGGGTTTTTTCAGGATAGGTGTGATGGCAGCCAGTGGTGAGGGAGGAGTTAATTATGTTGGTGATCATGGGGGAAATGGATGGCAGACAGGCTTTGACAAGGTAGGTGGGAAGAGGATCGAGCTGACAGGTGGTGGTTTTGGCTTTATGGATAAGTTCCGAGATGGTGTGTTCTGATACTGGGGTGAAGTCTGAGAGGGAGCTGATGAGATTGGCCAGTGTAGATCATCCAGGGTGGATTGTTTGAGGAGGTGCAAGATAAGGCCAGTTGTTGGTGGATGGTGTTGATTTTAGAGCTGAAGAAGTCCAGGAAGGCAGTGCACTGATGGAGGGAGGGTTTTAGGAGGCTGAAGTAAGTGGCTGACTGTTGAGAAGGTAAGAGCTGATAAGGGTGGAGAGATCTGTGGTGTCAATATGTTTGATGTTTCTGAAGGAGATGGTCCGTTGTTCTTTGGCTTTGTGTAGTTGGGTGTGAATGTCAAAAAGTACAGCTTTGTGGTCGGAAATGGGGAAATCAGTGACATCAATGTTAATGGGAGTGATAACTGATTATCTTACTGATTCCAATCTTAAAGCATGTTGATTGAACAATTTAAGAATGCAGAATACATATTTTGCCTTTTGTAAAGTATCAGTTGAAGCTCTGGGAAGTGATTAGATTTGATGTATTTTATGCGACCGGATTCTTTGCATTTTCATGAATACTATTTAACAATAATTTTGATTGAATGGTAACTCCACATGTCAGAGCTCCATCAAGGTATTTTTTTCACTGGTGGAATAATAAATACACAATTGGCCATTCATAATATTCCACATCCTCAACCATTGACAGCTATTTTGAACTATTGTAGAAGTCTAACTACTGTAAAATGTATTGTAATATTAATAATGCATACAGTGTTTCTTTTTCAAGTTTTTTTCAGTTTTGTAAGTTTCTCTCAGTCCTTGAAGATGTGTTGAAGGTAAACAGCTGCTTTGTCAGTTACTTCCATAAGAGCCGACACTGTGAGAAGGGATGGGAATCTGGGAACCGAGCCCTGTTGAAATGACTTGTCAGTCACTCTGCACTTCTTTATTAAAAAGTGCAGCGAAGACATATTGACTCAACCATCCCTGAGTGCCCTTGCTGGCTGGCTTCTAGACTGAGGGAGCCTTGATGCTAATTATAATGGGAAGACAAAGTCTCCCCAGCGGGCAAGTTAAGAAGAATATAGAAGCATCCCCAAACTGATGAATCATGTCTTTTAATTCCGCAGCTATAAGGAGTTTATCATGTGATCACCCGCTGCTCTCAACATGGTCATTTAATGCTAAAATTATGAATTAGAAATTGTGTTTGTTCATCAATACCAACTCGAGCACTTGACATTGTTTTCTGTTAGGGCCGAGGTCAAAGTGTTCTTTTAGATGATGATGGACCTTGTGAAGCAAAGGAAGAGCCCCACTTGAATAGAAGTGTTGAATTTTTCCAAGTCCATTACATATTTTGCTTTAAACATGTCCTTTAGGAATGTTATTTAATTAAATTGTTGTCTTTTTTCCAATTGCATGATCTTAAATCATCAACGTATTGGTAGTTTACTTCACATGACTTTAGCATGTTTAGAAAGTTATAGGTATTGATTATGGAATTGTATATGTTCCCTCATTGAAAAAGTCAAAGTGTAAATCAAAAAATGCAATTTTAACATTTGTGTCTTTGCACGAATTAAACCAACAGGATACAGCATGTTAATATATTAGCTTTAGAAGCACAGGTTGAAATAGTTTTGTTGTTTTTTCCACGCTTTCAGTCTTCATACTTGACTTACAGCTAAGGAAGTGTTATTGATCTTTTCTCCGACAAGCAAAAAGTTAAACTATTCTTTTGATAAATTAATATTCATGATAAATCATCAAGTTTATCCTTGAGAGACCTCACATTCTACCCATCTAACTTGAATGTTTTTTGTTAATTAAAATTGTGGTTAGAGAGGCAAATGTCACATGCATCTAGAGGTAATTATAGGGACGGTAACTAACAACACCCCTCGTGACGCTTCAATAATTACTAGAAACTCCAGATGTTAGCAGTCAAATATGACTGTGATCATTCTATCTGATTTAGTGGAACAGAAAATGTGAAAAAGATGCGTTGTAAGGATGTGAGCCGCCAAACAGTTCATCATCTTGCTATCCATCCACTATTAGGAAAGAAATGTCTCACTACACAATCGTATTGGCTAACGCATGAAATCTTCATTGCAGCCGTTTGGAAATTCCACATATTATACTATTGAATCTCTAAGATCAATTTAATGATTTAATAAAGAATGAATAGTCTCTACAACTATCTTTAATTCATATCAACTATGAATGAATGTTCTAAAAATGATGTTTGAGAACCAGTCGTTAATTTATTATGTCTCACTTATCAATTTCCGCACAGACATCCTTTATTAAATTAAAATATATATAAGATAGAAAATTGCAGCACAGATGAGGAAGGAAGAGAGAGCAGTTGTCGGATCAGATAAAAAGTAACCGGAAAAAAAGAGGTTAGCAGAAACGATTAATCAATAAAAAGCAAGGGAATAGAAGAGGGCGAGCCTTGTGATGTGAAAGTAGGGAGAAGGAAATCAATACGCCTGGTCTTTTGATGAGAGACTCCCAACGCAAATGTAGAGTAGAGTTCTCTTGTGGATTGTAGTCTTTTCGTGATAGTCTGTGACAGATCAGTTGAATCATCAGATCCTCTCCAGTCGGATCATGTTCAGAGTCCAATGTGCTTCCATTTAGAGAAACGTTTCCTTGCCAAATTCTGTCTGCGACGAGTAAAGGAAGTACTGGCTTGGTAAGAGTGCCAGCCATTCAGTGCAGTGTGATGCAGTTGTGAGTGGGGAAAAAAAGGTATGATTGTTCAGAGACAGAAGATTAGAAGAAAAGTGTTGAGGGTGAAGGGGCCAGGAGCAGAGATGAGAGCACAGGCAAAGCAGATGGATGTTGCAGTAAGACGAAAGGAAGAAAGATGTAATAGAAATGAAAGGGCACTCCTGCTGTTGATAATTGGAGTGGTGATGTGCCAACTCAGTCTGAGAGGTTTTCCACCTGAGGGTAGGAAACTGCAGGGGCCCAGACACTGAAACCACATTACAGCATCTCCTGTGTGCACTCGCCAGTTTCCTCCTCTGGCTGAGACTTGACAAGGAGGAGAGAGCAGAACAGAAAACTTGAAAGAAAAATGGAATTTTCTGCTCTTTTCTATCAATTTTCCTCAAGACATCAACTTGTAGCCAAGTGTCGAGCCGTGCTGAAGGTTTTTCTGGCCAAAATCTATTGAGTTCAAGACATCATGTCTCACTAATCAATTCATAGATAAAGGATTATAGGCCCCGTTTGACAGATGCCTGATCAGAAAAATACTAGACCATGGATTGCTGTAAGTCAAGACATATGTACACATTAAAGGTAGGGTTAGTAATCTTTCGAAAAACAACTGTTTTGTTATGTTTGTTGAAATTCTGACAGCATTCAAAAAATCAAATGCTCTGATGAAATCAACAGGAAAACACTCTGTATCTTTGGCTGTCCACGGACTGTAATAAGCGTGTTAAATCATTTCTTTCGGCTCAAAATAAAAGACTGGCCGGCCTACCTGTCTGTCTCCTACATGCGTGCACTCTGCCAGGACACTCATTGCTGCTAGGGTTAGGGCTGATGTTTGTTGTTTACGGTCATTATGAAATAATTATCTTCATAATGATCATTTTGAACTAAAGGAACGACCTGTCAGAGTGGCAGGGTTTTCCAGTTGGAAACAAAAATAAATAATCCTATTTTAAATGAATGATATTGATCCACAAAGCTCCAGACTATTTTCTCCTCGCGTCAATTTAAACATGGATTGATTATTTACAATGTGACATTATCAGAGATCGGAGGCTAGAAAAGCATAAATGCAGATGCCCTGATCACAAATTTCACTGAATATTTTGGCAGATAATGATAGTCAGTAAAAATGTATTTCATACTGTGATGGTTAATGTTAAACTATTTAATTAGTGCACACGCATGCCAAATCTGTACATATCACGGATCGACAGTGGTGTCAGACCAGAAAATACTCATGTCAGTCTGGAGGACAAACTATTTACTTTTTCATTCAATTTGGAAGAAACCCTCATCTTTCACACAAACAATGAGTACCTGTGAAGGCATTGCACTCTGTGACAATGTTTCTCACAGATTACTATAGATCTGTTTTCTGTTGCACTCAGCAGGTTCTGGTCAGACCTCCCTATTCGGTTGCAACTGTGCCCGAATCTTCTTATCAACATTATGACTCACTGTCAATTTTGATTCATCATTTTCTGAACTTATTGTAAGCAATTATGTCATGTGTAATGACAGGAAATGTTCAAAACATAACATGTGAGTGGGTAAGCACTGACATCTGTGTAATTAACTTGTTGTTGTACATTTGTGGGAGGCATAGATAGTGTCAGCATTACGTCACTTCACAACCTTCTATGAGAGTCACAAACTATGGTGTGCTATTAAAACATTCACTTTGACAGCTACATGCAATTTTTTTTGTGTCAAATTCCAATTTTCTGGCATGTGCAATTGCTTCCAATACTGATCTGAATTATACGGACAGAAGTCGCAAACAACGTGCACAAGTGGTTTAGAAAAACCTTTCTCGTACATTGAGTTTTATCTTATTTACGAAAACAATTCGTGGTCAAGACCTGTTCTCAGAGTAATTGTTGACCCCACTATCGTCTCACGTGACTACTCACATCCAGTCCAGTTTATGGCACGACATATGAGAAGATTCCGTGGGCCCCTCATACATCAGGGTTTTCTGAACCGCTTAGTCTGGGCTCTCCCCCGAGATCTGTGGCCATGGGAGACCCTACTAGGGGCAGATGTCCCGGACAACATGGCTCCCAGGATCACTGAGCTGATCAAACTCCTCTACCACATGAGATGGCGGTTTGCAGATGAGAACATTCATTAATTGGGTCCACCAAGCTAACAACTTGAGTCAAATTGGCACTCGTCACATGGGAAGCACCCCCACCTCTGTCTAGCTGGTCGCCGGTGCCGTGCTAACCACAGTCACCTACGGCTGGACAAACCAGAACACCCTCACAGCCGCTCCATGCCAGCAAGAACGTCATATCAGACACACCTAGCAGTAAAGAGGAGGCCCAGTCCTCTTCGCTACTAGCTACCACAGTCACGGTCTACAAAAAACTAAAACTAAATATAATCTGTGTCTCTGTATAAACTCTGGATTGTGAAACTGTGATGTCTCAAGTCAAATTCTAAGTTTGGCTTTTTTGTTTGACATCCCTCAAAATAGTCAATAATGTCTAGTCCAGTTATTTCTCACCAGACTCTATACGAGAAGGTTGGACATTGAATTGCAAAATTAAACAATATGGCATTCGCAAGAACAGCTACGAGGACGCGATAGCCGCCTGTTAAACCATAACACCGGCATAAACACAAATATAAAGTACATAGAAAACACAACTCAACATTACGCTGAATTATTGCCATATTATGCAGAGAGGATACCTGTAGCGGTGAACCCGTATTCTAAGTAGGACTCCTGATAGATTTTTTTTCTTGTAAGTCGAAGGCTCTTTCTCTTCTGTCTCCTTATTGGGCCTTTTACACTTTCCAAAGAAGCTCTCAAAAGATGTTTATATATTTATTTGTACTCGCTTGCAGTCTATATGCTTGGGGAAAAGTATCACAAGACCTAGACGAGAGTCTTGACATGTGTCAAGAGGCACAGAGGCACACACGGATGTATCCGGATATTCTTTGCTTCCAACCTTTCCAGTTATACATTTAAACAACAAGGATTTCCAGCAGTTCAGTTCAATGCTTTTGGGATTCGACACTTTTCAGTGTTTCCCTTTTCTGTATTTCTTGCTATTTTATAAAATATTTCAACACATTTTCAGCAGGACATTTATTTTCTAGTTAGCAAATAGTCTGCTGTTATCCAAATGGATCATTGGTTCCTGCCGCTTCCCAGAATATATTCAGTTTTTTACTAAATTCAATGGTATACCTATGGATATATGCAAAGTAATGGGTCACAATAAACACATAATCAGGGATCAGGATTCATACACAGAATATTGTTCCATTAAAACATGATATAGCTGGTTTTGCACTCTGGGCCAGCCCTCGAACATCACTTTGATGCAGAGCGTTAAGTAAAGCTATAACTCAAGTGTAGCTGTAAAATATAGGTTCACAGCTACCCTACATCTTTCTCAGGATGAGTATTTTACAATCATTCCATGAAACCCTAACCCAAAGGTTATATCAGTATTGATGTTGTGTCTGCACATGTTAGTCTCATGCTCTCTTGTGCTTTAGTGCTGTTGTTGACAGTGTTTCATTGAGACCTCGTGGCATCTTGAGTTCTACTTCTATTCCTGGTTTGTATCGACTTCACAGAGTTGTTTCCTTCAGTTGGTCCTCCGAGTAAATGACCACGTTTTTTGCTTCTCATTCAGTGTTCAACAATAGTGGAAAGACCCGGGGCTACTTGTCTCATATTCTCTTAGAATGACCTTTTTCAGCTGTTGTCATTGATTTGGTCCCAATTGAGACATCTTTGCTCTGTAAACAAACCTGTGGCTGAAAGCTTTAGGACCAATCCTAATCCCCAGAGGGTCTCGTTGAAACTCTTACAGCTAATAGCTACACATAGTTCTACAATATTTGACCTGGTTTTAAGGGTAGCCGGTAGTTTTCTGAACATGTTTAGTATACATAAATCATTCCCCATGGCAGGTGGGAAAGGTTAAAGGCTGGTTCAAACTTTTTGCTCTGATTTTTATGTTTCTCATGCTTCTCAGGAAGACCAGATTTTCTCACCAATCCTCAATCACACAATCTAAATCAAACAAATCAGTAGAGCATGCTAAACATACTATATTTCCCCAGAGAGAACACAACACTTTAAAATATCTGTTTGATTTTTGTCAGAAGAGACAAAACAAATAGGTATTTTTTTCTTTCATTATTGAATGCTTGTGGTGGAAAGCAACTAAGTGCTGGATTTAGATAACATGAGAACATGACTGCATGGCTGTATATGAGTTTGAGTATGATAGGGTTGCACAATCATGGTTACTCAAGATAACCGATTGCAGCATGCCACAGCTTCTGATGAAGATTTAAAGGCTCTCTTTTAAAAGTCTGCTTGGTGAAACAATATCAAAGCTTCACGTTTCATTTATCCATCCATTATCAATACCGCTGCATCCTCATTAGGGTCGCGGGGCGCTGGAGCCGATCCCAGCTGACATAGGGCAAAGGCAGGGGACACCCTGGACAGGCTGCCAGTCCATCCAGGGCTCACATAGAGACATACAACCATTCACTCACATTCACACCTATGGGCAATTTATGTGGGGACCATTTGATTAGATTTTGGGATCAATCGGGTCAAAGGTCAAGGTCATGGATAGGTCAACATCTTCTTTTTACCATAGCACGGTCAATTTTCATCCAATTGGCATTCAACTAATGCCAACATGTTTATAATTCAATGCCCAATCTTGTGATATGCGAAGGTATGCGCTCTACCGAGTGCCCATTCTAGTTTAAGTATTGAATACGTTTGCGATCTACAGTCCACGTTCAGTTCTCTGTGTGTACTTAGCTGTCTCTAACATCCACCCACAAGCCTCAAGCTGAGCTTGCAGACATGTAAATATACCAGCAAGAAGAACGAGTGATTTCATCCCATTGGTTTAAGAATACAGGCAATACATTGGTGCATAGTTTGCTCGTAGGCTGAGTTGTCTTCCGGTTGGTGCCAATGCGTGTCCACACCACGTCTATTGTCTCTCAGGTGTCCGTTGGATCCGATTAGCATACGAGAAAAAACACTTATGGCATGTCTACACCTCTTGGGACGTGATTCTCTTAGGTGTGTTCATTGTAAATAGTTATTTCTGGTACTTTCCATTAAACAACGTGGCGGTACAATGATGTATTGCACTGAATGCATTTCTTTAACTAGAATGGGCACTCGGTAGAGCGCATACCTTTGCATATCACAAGATTGGGCATTGAATTATGAACATTTTGGCATTAGTTGCATGCCAATTGGATAGAAATTGAACGCGCTATGGTAAAAAGAAGATTTTGACCTTTTCATGACCTTGACCTTTGAGCCGATCGATCCCAAAATCTAATCAAATGGTCCCCTGATAATAACCAATCATCCCACCAAATTTCATGTGATTCGTTTTAATACTTTTTTACTTATGCGAATAACACGCACGCACGCACACATACAAATACACGGCGATCAAAACATTACCTTCCGCATTTTCAATGCGAAGGTAATGATCAGAGTTATAAAGTTATTTATAAATAGTTAACAGTAGCTACATTCAATCAAAGTTTTGAATGAGTTCCATTTGATAGGCCCCTGTCCCTGTCGATAACGTTAACTGCTTTCGTGGAGCACAGAGCAAAGTGTGGGTAATCAGGTGTATGGACAACAGAGGTGGAGGATCAGATCCATGGAGAAGAGATGGCAAACTGGTTTGTAATTAAGGATTTACAATTCCCCCGTCATGCTGATAAACGGGGCTCAGTGGGCGGACGAGCTGCTCCACAAAAGAAAATCTCTAAATGCACAGAAGTATTACTTTTTTTACAACATTTTGGCTCAGAGGTATAATTGCCTCAATATTTGCATTGGAAAAAACTATCTTCGATCATCCTGACAATTATTGATATATGATCAGATACAGTATACTAATAATATTATTATAAGTGTAATGATAATCAGCATAATAAGGTCAGTGTTAGACTTTGCTGTAAGGAAACACACTGCAGTTCAAGTATTTCATTCATATGTTTCATTACACCTTCAGGCTTTTCACAGCTTTAACAAGATTAAGATTTAAGTAGTTAACTATTTAATTACAATGCTATACACCTTTTGATATTTTGCTGATACTTACTGCTATTCATGGCACCCTGTACATACACACATTTAGCCTTTTTCTCTTCTATATTTGCTCCCATGCACCGACTAGTTTTGGTGTCCAATAGCCTGGCACTGTTTCATGTTTTTAATGCTCTAGTCCAGTCTGTGAAATATAAAAGTGCAACCACTAGATAAGTCATTTATTATGAGTTTCTCTAATTTATATGGTTGTAAACAACCTGGAAATAGCCACGAGGACCTTTCTCAACTTGATTTAAATGATAACCAGAATGTGTGAGGAAATTTCAATTTATAGTCTGCCCATCACTTCAGAAATGATTATACGATTCATTATTTACATTCTATCAAGTTTTTTGCTCCGAAGGATTTCGCTGAGTGATCCATTTTTTAAAATAGTTGACATCAGGCCAAAGTAAAAAAACTATGAGACAGACAGAGACTTGTCTAAGTCTTGGTACCATTTAGACTTCACTGCTCAAGGTACATCTCCCACACTGTCAAACAAAGTCATGACACAATGGAGAAAAACTGTGTTATAATGTTTAAAAATGCAAAACCCACTGAATACCGCTTAAATGATACTCCATTCACACTTGTAACCTGATTCATGGTGCATTCGTACTGTTTGCGGTGATAGATAATGGATAATGGATGATGGCACTGTTCATATTGGCAAACATAGAGTTAACTATCGTGTAACTTTTGTTGGGTAAACACACACACACTTATCACACAACACAATAACATTGCACCTACATACACATACGCAGATACACACTGCCTCACACAATCTTGAAAAAACTGTACACTTTTCAAATGCATCCCCAAATTATCTCTAACGCCATGTGACGGATGTGGCAGCGATCAGTGACTTGATAAATGTCGAGCCAAAAAACTAAGACCTTCGTCTGCTTGCTAAACAAAAGGTTTTCCTACCTTGGAGGATTTCAAGGTCACAGAATAAGCTGCATGACTAAACGTGCTGTCGTTAGACACACACACACACACACACACACACACATCCTTTCCACACAAAACTAGAGAAATGTTATTAGTTAGATTTGAAAAGCACACCTGTAGAAGAGAACACCGTAATCTATTTTCCCTGAGGTTTCAACAGCCTACAGATTGATGAAACTGCTGATGGTTTCATTTTTTTCTTCCTATTCCAAAAATACTTTCCTGCCCCTTTTGCGCCGCACCTTCACACCAAAAGCACCATGTTCTTCACAGAGTAATTCAATGACCGTCATTCATGTTTGGAACTAAGTGAAGTCAAAATTTAAAAGAAATTACTGTGCGAGTCTTTAAGGTTATTTGAAATAAGATGTTGAAGGATAAGCAACCTCCCTATGTTTCTTAAGTCTGTGTTATTGCAGATAGACACACACAGTGGTGAAGCGCTGCTAACAAGTCTGAGACTGTCCACTCGGCTGATCCATCTCCAGAATCACTGACATTAAGATCACATTGGGGGGACATAATGCAATTTACCTGCCTCATCAGCTAATGCAGCACAAATCCATTTGAGCCCAAACAGGAAGGTCCACATACATTACCCAGATGACCATGCAGAGTCAAGGGGGAATGACTAATAAGACGAAATCTAATTACTGTCCACCTCCAATTTGGAAACAAAATAAACCCTCCAGCACTCCCATTTGGGGCTGCGGAAACTGGGACGAGAATAAACCTTCTTCATGTCACCACTCTGCGCCACAATGGGCTTTCCTGTCACTATTTAGATGGGTGTTCAGGCTTTTCATAATGATTCCTGTTACCTGATGGCTCAGCCGCCATCGTCTTCCCAACATCCATGAAGAGATTAACAAAACCCCAGAATTACAGGAGGTGTTTGTTTCGGCGCAGTTTGCCGAACTGCTTAGTCTGAAGAGACCCCCCATTCTCCGACAACCCCCGACAGCCTATTTCACTGGAAAACAATGTTTTTTGCTTTCAGAGGTTTCTGAAGTTCACTGACAACCGAAAACTTCTGTGTTGTCTCCATCGCACTTACACGACTGTCTCCCTTATACATTCTCCTCACACAAGGTGACTTCCACACTTCTTTTGGATTATAATGTGCCGTGGAGGTTAAAGTAGTGAGGTGACAGTCGGATGTGCTTTGTTTTCCTCTTCCCTTCTCCCTGACTGTCTCTCTCTCTTATTATAGGCTCTAAACCGTTGGTGACATTGAGTATCTTAAAGTAAACATGTGGTCTGGCGATCACTTTTAGGCCACGAAGCATTATGCCTAATATTAAATGTGCAGAGGCAGAGGAAAAATATAAAGTTATTCAAGTTGTTAAGTCAGGAGTTTACATGCAAAACCATCTCTCAGACTCACGAGACAAGAGTCTAATTTCCAGAGACACAAGTTTACCCTCGAGCTTTTCACTGAGAAAGTTTATCCTGAGAATGATTTATTTATTATTATTATTATTAATTTATTTCATCCCCCATTTAAGGTATTGACGAGGAAAAAGTGGAGTCAATGATCGTGTGTGGGTATGAATAATTAACAGGAAATAAAAACTGGTAAATAATCTTATCGTATCCAACAGCTGCGTTGATACTCAGACACCCCCACACCCTCGCCAGGTAAAGAAAAAACCCTGTCCATGCAGTTAAGCTGCTTATAAATATTTGTAATTAAAATTGGAGGGGGAAAGCAAAAAGAGTGGCATCTTTATCACTGGAGACACTGCTGCTGCAGGTGTTTTTGATACCCTGAAGAGTGTTTTCATCTGACAGTGCAGGAGAGCAGAGACTCCTATCGACTTGTCTCACTCAGAAGCCTCCCCCCCCCCCCCACACCTCTCCCTCCCGCCCACGCTAACATGTTCAACAGTTCATTACACTTTTGTTATGCATTTTCATCTATTTCAACCAGACCTTTGAAATCTCGTCAGCCAAAAGCTTTAAAGAATTCATCAACACTTAAAAAAAAGCACCTTTCTATTTTAGGACACGAGTAAACTTAGATTTTGCAGACGTGTGCACAATACTTTGTCTAGCTTTCTTGCACTAATTTTAATCAGGCACAGGTTAATTTTTAATGCTGCACTAATCAATATTTTTTATATTGACAATGGATTAAATGACTATACAATGTCAAAGGGGTTGCTCATAGAGACTAACCCACAGAAAAAGATACCCCTCTGAAGCATTTTAGTTTCTTTCAGCTAAATCTTGTTGGTTTTACGGCTATTGTTTTGGTTTACTGTAACAATTATCATCAGCCTCGTTTCTAAATACACCAAGCATCTGTTTTTAGCGCATCTTACCTGCCCATGAAGGGCTAGCTAGTGTCACAGCGCAGCTGTTGCACGCGCAGACTAGCAAGCTAACCTCATTTATTCGGGTTGAATTCCACGTTGCCACTGCGGCTGTCCTGAGGTCAGAGGCGATCCATATACTTTGTTAGTGTGTTTGTCCATTTTTCAGAAACCAAGAGTTATGACCAACGTAGGCAAGTTCACAATTCACACAAATGGGAGATGTGGATTCAGAAATACAAATATGAAAACACATATCCTTGATCAGGGTCAAATAAAATACTTTAAAAAACAGGAATATCTGGGACATAAAACAACCATAAATATAAAACTATCTTGAAAAATGGAGGGACTAATACAATCGACCTGAGGAGCGGCTACAGCCAACTGCAAACCAGAAGGCCGCTCAGGCAAGTGGTAACAACATTTTCTGGACACAGATCAGAAAATGTGTGTGGAAACTCACTGCATTGGTTGTATTGTGGGGGTCAGTCAACTTGAGTAACGTACCAAATACACTTAAAATGTAAACAAATCTAAATGACTTAGTAAGGAGCAATAACACATCAAAAGTCAGTGATATTGATTCATGCGTTAAAGGTACTACAATGACAATCAAAGGCAGCTAGGACATCCACAAAGTGTAGTGTGACAGGTTTGTGTGTGTTAAGGTTCCCAGAGAAAGAGAGCAGGAGAATAGGAGGGGAAGGAGGGAGGGAGGGAGGAAGAGAGGAGGCATAAATACCACCACCCTAGAGGTTAGTCCCTCGCTCTGCTCCAGCATTTCACCTGCTACAACGGTTTTCTGTGTAAATCAGTGAGTCATGCCTCGGCCAGGCCAACCGTTCCCATGTTTGGACATAATAGTAGAGTCAAGCTCCTGTTTATGTCTTTCGCTTGGCTGGATATATTTTCCTTGATGCTGCAGAACAAGTAAAAAAATGTTTTTTCTTCTTTTCAGATGGATATCTACCGAATACGAGAAGAAACGTGCATTGGAAACATCGGTGATAAGTGAACATACACTGGATACATGTATTATTGCCAGCGCAATACATTACGCCTGTTGGCACACTCAGCATTTGAAACACCGCCGTCAACAGGAAAGCCTGCTGCCTGTCAGCCATGATTAATGTGAAATCCCTAAAAAAAGACAAATACATCAGAGAAACTTTCGAGAGAAAAGGTTACTGAAAACACAATTGCAGTGAATGAGAACATTGCTGAATTTCATACAGTTTTTTCCCATCTGTCCCCAATCACGCCAGATGCTTTGTCTCACAAGAATTATGAGATCTTTCTCTCATGAGGAAATTGCTTTTACAGCAACCTCCTCAACCCACTCTTCAGACTTCTTAGCAGCCATCCAGAGTGTGTGTATCAGTGTGTGTGTCTGTGAGCTACAGGAGTGCTGACACAACTGAATACGATGCCACTCCGTCTGGACCTAACACAAGGTGATAGCACGTCCTGTCGCAGATTCCCTCTCTTCTAATTCATCCTGCGCACCTGTTCTTGTCACTTCACGTTGGAGATTGAAGTGTAAGAGGGGGCTGGTTGGTTTTTCATCTTATCTGATAAGGTTGTTTTTAACACTGGTGCTGCCTGCATTGTTTAGTTGCGACACTGTGATTGATATTGTGTCAGCCTGTGGGAAACGTTTTCTAGTGCCAAATGAATAGGTGACTCCCAAAATCAAGGAAATGGAAGATGAAAATCAGGACCTATTATGATGGGGAACATTAGCAGAACAGCACAGGACTGCGACCCGTCTGTGAAGTGACCTTTCAGAGAAAATGTGGTTAGTGTCTATCATTAACCTCCATCCCTCTTTCTGTCCCCCCTCTCTCCATCCTGCCATTTTATTTCTTCTTCTTTGCTGGATTAGATTTTCTTCATTCTTTTTTCCTGAAGCATACATTTGGTGGTTGCAGGGTTCTCTTTGGGAACAACTCAGGGGTATGACCCCAAGGGGAATGATTGAAAGATACTTGTCTGAAAGAGATATCAAATCTAATAAAGACCTGACTACCAGCCCAAGGAGTGAGCTGGGAGACACATACAGTATGAACTCAAGATCAAAGAACAATGATTAAAGGATGCCAGAGTAATATCTCTGCGTGGCAGGAAAGAAATAATTCATTGAGGTGCAAACTGCAGTTATTCTTGTTGTGAGTAAAAAATGCTTTTTTGGGGTTCATAATTGTACTATATAGCATCGTCTCACTCGTTGTGAACACATTTGATGCAGCAGATGTTTTCTTTGCAAGCATTCGTCTCCCTTGTCAAAACCTGCTGCCTACATTACCGACCATGCAACTCAACCACAGACAGTTTGTTTAGGCATGATATACTACAGTCGTAGCGGTTGATGTAGCCTTGAGCTGCTAGCCTCAGGCAGACATGAAGAGTGGCCCGCAGTGGTCTGGTAGACTCACCTTTTCTAACCTCACTCCCCGATTTCCTTTTCAAACTTGTAGTCTTCAGCCCAACCGAACTACTGACTCATGTGACATCACTCGAGGGAAATGTTTAAGCTTTCACTCAGCTCCACCTGAAAGATGTATTCAATTCAATTCAATTCAGTTTATTTGTATAGCCCAATTTCACAAATTACAAATTTGTCCCGGAGTGCTTTACAATCTGTACACATAGACATCCCTGCCCCAAAACCTCACATCGGATCAGGAAAAACTCCCAAATAACCCTTCAGGGGGGAAAAAATGGAAGAAACCTTCAGGAGAGCAACAGAGGAGGATCCCTCTCCAGGATGGACAGATGCAATAGATGTAATGTGACCAGAAGGACAGATTAGAGTTAAAATACATTAAATGAATATGACAGAGTGTATGAATAGTTCATAGTTGGCATATTCCACGATGGAGACCTCCACGATCCATCAGGCAGATGGAGGTAGAGAGGAGGAGTGGGCGGAGTCTCAACAGTAGGCGGAGTCTCAACAGGACAGTGGCGTAGTTGGTGGCAGGAATTCCACGACCCAGACCTCGATGATCCATCAGCAGATAGGATCTATGTCGTCTCATAGGGTCCGATGACTCCATGAGACGTGAAGTCACAAGGACTCCGGGGAGAAAGCAGAGTTAGTAATGTGTGATGGAGAGATGAAAATTCATCCCTAAGGAGAGAAAAAAAAAAAGAGGAGATAGGTGCTCAGTACATCCTAAAACGTCCCCCGGCAGCTATAAGCCTATAGCAGCATATCCAGGGGCTGGACCAGGGCAAACCTGATTCAGCCCTAACTATAAGCTCTGTCAAAGAGGAAGGTCTTGAGTCTACTCTTAAATGAGGTGACTGTGTCCGCCTCCCGGACTGAAATTGGAAGCTGGTTCCATAAAAGAGGAGCTTGATAACTAAAGAATGTATACAGGACTGTCTCAGAAAATTAGAATATTGTGATGAAGTTCTTTATTTTCTGTAATGCAATTAAATAAACAAAAATGTCATGCATTCTGGATTCATTACAAATCAACTGAAATATTGCAAGCCTTTTATTCTTTTAATATTGGTGATTATGGCTTACAGCTTAAGAAAACTCAAATATCCTATCTCTAAATATTAGAATATCATGAAAAAGTATACTAGTAGGGTATTAAACAAATCACTTGAATTGTCTAATTAACTCGAAACACCTGCAAGGGTTTCCTGAGCCTTGACAAACACTCAGCTGTTATAAATCTTTTTTTACTTGGTCTGAGGAAATATTAAAATTTTATGAGATAGGATTTTAGAGTTTTTTAAGCTGTAAGCCATAATCAGCAATATTAAAAGAATAAAAGGCTTGCAATATTTCAGTTGATTTGTAATGAATCCAGAATGCATGACATTTTTGTTTTTTTAATTGCATTACAGAAAATAAAGAACTTTATCACAATATTCTAATTTTCTGAGACAGTCCTGTACATTGTTGTTTCCCCATGTGCAGTATAACCCACATTTAATGGATGATAACTTACATTATTTAGTGATCAACATGTTTATATTGAAAAAACTAAACAACAGCTGATTGATATGTAATCTGAAAGGCATCGCTTGATGGACCCAAGGAAAATGATCACCCGGCCCTGCAGGTTGCTTCACTCTTAGCCTCGTTTAAGAAAAAATTGGCAACTGCCGGTGAAGATAATGGAAATATTTCCGACTGGATTTGGTGGCGACGAAACCCAAGATGAAAGAGTTAATACTTAACTTATATTTATTGGGTGGTCAGGAACATAATTGCAAAATATGTCTAATGTTCTGCACAAAGCTGTTTTCCTGTATAATGTTATTGCCTACGGTGATGATATGTCACTTAGTGCTGCCCACACCTGGCCAAAACATCCCCAAAAAGCAAGCAAAAATGTCTTCGCCTGGAAAAAAGATTTCTGTTCTTATGCAAAATTGACGAGGGTTACACTTTACTGTTGACTGTGACCGCTTTCCTTAGGCTGTCATGGTTTGTGTGACGGTGTGTGTGTGTGTGTGTGCATATGACGACTTGTGAGGAAACTCCGAGGTTTCTGCTGCAGAGAGAGAGAGAGAAAAAGAAAGAGAGTGAGAGAGAGAGAACAGAGCGGGCCACAGGCAGAGCTATTGATTGGTCTCGTCAGGGTTCAGGGATATAGATGAGTTACAAAACCACCATTAATTACAAATCACTTCTGCCATGAAAGTCGATCTGAGCGAAAAAGCAGCAAAGTCTGTATTAAACAAAGAAAATTGATAGGGCGTGCACATTTTTCATCCAAAGATGTCTTTGCCTTGTCAGGCCCCGGTTACTTTGCTTTCCGTCCCCTGAGCTTTTTAATTATACAAGTCTTGTTTAATTAAAGTTGTTTGTTCCTTTGTGATTATTTGTGACTGTGTCCATCAGTAATTAGACGTGCAGGACTAATTAATAAAGATGCGTGTTTTATGCATATTCAGTAAGCATGTTCCACCACCTTATCACTTCACACACAAAATCAATACCCCTGGACACATGATGAATTATGGTCCATAAGTGTGCATCTATTCAGCATGTGTTGAGCCGTATGCAATGTGCATATAAAGACGTGGGGCGCCACGGTACAGTCACGAGCAGGTGCAGGGTTTACGATGATCCACAGGCAGGTTCACAGACGGTCCCTGCCAGCGCCACTTGAGAGAGTCCCTGCTGTCTCAGACAGGTTGCAGTAGAGCCGTGCTTTGCATTGAAATTGCAAGAAACACTCTCTTCAACTGCACACAATCTTTCCATCACACTCCTTCTTTCTACAAGGCAAAATAAAGTGTTCTTTCACCTTAAAGAACATGTAGCCTGCACCTTTTATTCTGCAGGTCTCACCCACTCTTTGTGTTCCCACTCTGAGTTTCAATGCAGATCCCTGTCTCTGATCCTTCACTATTTTTTTTTTTTTCATTTTTAGAAAGAGACTTCCGTCTGTGATTAATGTTTAGTGTGTAGTTGTGTATGTAAGCAATAACAATTCATCCGTGAAGTCCACTCTTCCTGGGCCCGACAGGCATGCCTGGGCACACAGAGCTCTGCAGTGTCTCTACTCTATAAAGCTTATTTCAAATACAGCCATTTCAGAGGAGATGAACTGCAGTGGCAAGAAGCAAACAGGCTAAACAGATCAACATCTCTCTCTCTCTCTCTCTCTCTCCCTCTCTGAGCCTCCACTTGCTTGCGTTCCCTCTGTTTTATTGTGACAAGACACAGCAAGTCATGGCTTGAATACCAACACGATAATTTCTTGACAGTCTCCCTTTATTTGTCTGCTATCGCCCTGATAAGATGATTTTCACTCTCCGGGTTTGTTTTGTCTTGGCAGAGATGGCCTGGGTGAGTGAGCTTATCCTCTCTCTCTCTCCCATTTTGTCTTTCCATCAGTTGTGGTTGTACTCTATTCCAGACCACTCTTTAGACACATTGCCGTGTGTGTGTGAGAGGGAGTCGAGGAGCGTAGGATTATGGGAAGATGCCACACAGAGGGGAAATATGTCCAGCCAAGCTCACGCAGAAGAGAGTATTAGGAAAAAATGGTGTGTGAATGCTTGGATACATTTGTGTTGATGTGGTACTTCGTCATATAATAAAGGAGAGTACAACATATTTGTGTCCGTTAGTCTGTAATTTCATCTAATTTTCTCTTCTATTAACACACCCCTCAGGGACATCTGAAGGCTATTTTGTTGTTGCTGTCGAGAGTGATCACTAATAATAATTAACGTACCACAGACAACAGGCTGCGATCAGAATCGAATGCAAAATTAACATGCTAGAGAGCGTTTGGGTAGAAACTCAAAGATGACTAGAGATTAAACTGGTTCAGGAAATTATTCTGTATGAACTCCATGTTATGTTGGCAAAACCCTTTCTGGTCTCTGCAATGTGTGCACAGCTGAATAAAACACTATACCAGGTTAGTAGCCTGAAAACGGGATACATTTAGCTCAAAAAGCCAACACAATAGTCCAATACATTATTGTGACAAACAAACAGGGCTCCCTGAGAAGTTTGTAAGCCACTCTAGTGGGGTGGATAGAAATCTGGAGCCCCCTTGATAGCAGTGCCAGACACATTACACACAGAGTAGGACTGAGGACTGGATATTGTGTTCCACAAGCCAGCACTTGGAACAGCTGTCCACAGAACTAGCTTTTCCTTCATGTCTCCCTCCAAGGCTGGAACAGGAGTTAATTGTTCCTATGATGGTGTCAGGTGGCAGAATTGATCAACGTTAAAGGATCATTCCCTGTGACATTACCTCTTGGGCGGGAAAGACAAACTATGTGAGAATAGTACTATGTTTACGTGACATCTGACGAGGTAAAAGGGACACCCTTCAATTGCTTTTGCTCTGTCGGAATCCTAAAATCAATAGTGCAGCATTGCTCATATACAGGACTGTCTCAGAAAATTAGAATATTGTGATGAAGTTCTTTATTTTCTGTAATGCAATTAAAAAAACAAAAATGTCATGCATTCTGGATTCATTACAAATCAACTGAAATATTGCAAGCCTTTTATTCTTTTAATATTGCTGATTATGGCTTACAGCTTAAGAAAACTCAAATATCCTATCTCTAAATATTAGAATATCATGAAAAAGTATACTAGTAGGGTATTAAACAAATCACTTGAATTGTCTAATTAACTCGAAACACCTGCAAGGGTTTCCTGAGCCTTGACAAACACTCAGCTGTTATAAATCTTTTTTTTAAACTTGGTCTGAGGAAATATTAAAATTTTATGAGATAGGATTTCAAGATGTTTTATTCAAGATTCAAGATGTTTTATTTGTCACATACACACACAGGGTGTGCAGTGAAATGAAAGTGGCAATGCTCAGCAGGAATGTGCAGCAACACACACACACTACATACAAAAAAACACAACACAACATTTACAGTAAGTGTATGTGTGTGTGTGTGTGTGTGTGTGTGTGTGCCTAAGAGGGGCAGTTGTGTGGGTCTTTTAGAGTTTTCTTAAGCTGTAAGCCATAATCAGCAATATTAAAAGAATAAAAGGCTTGCAATATTTCAGTTGATTTGTATTGAATCCAGAATGCATGACATTTTTGTTTTTTTAATTGCATTACAGAAAATAAAGAACTTTATCACAATATTCTAATTTTCTGAGACAGTCCTGTACACATCAACCTTCCTATGAAAGTATACAGACTAAACAGATCAACCTCCGCCACTTCACAACACACTTGGCTCCCCTCGGTTTTATTTCATGAGATTTTATTCTAACAAGACTTGCAGTTTAAATGTTAATGTTTTTCGGCAGAGCAGAAGGTTGTTTTGCAACAAGGCATCGCCAGAGCTTAGTAACAGTCTAAAAAGTGAGGGCCATCACAAACAGATCAGCTGTGGCTATATGAGATCCAAGGTAAGAACAATAAATTTAAAAAAGCAAAAAAGTATAATTACGATAAAAATTACACATTTTAAAAAGTGTTTTTGTCGTAATGAAAGCTTACCTATGCCGGTGCATGCACAGGGTTAAATTGTGACTCTCTCAAAAACTAAAGGATTTTATGAGTTAAATAATAGTAATAGGGTTCAATTTATGAGTTAAATAATATTATTGTTCACTGTTGCCAGTTAGCACTGTGGCGTATATGAAGTAATAAAAGCAATGCATGAAGCCCAAATACGATGAGATTTGTGCACTCAGAGGAAAAACTTCAGTGATGTAAAGCTATTATGTGTGTGATATACTGGATGAACCCTGCTATACATGTGATCTGCTGGCAACGACACTCGTTCCATTTAAAATTTCCAATGTGCATCATTATAAAACCCAGGTTTAAAATGATGCACAATGAACATCCTTGGTTGTTGCTCTCACTGCATTTATGGTCCATGAAAAAATATTGAAAACAAAAACTAAGATGCAAGATTGCAGTCTGCCAATTTTCGGTTGTGCGTGATGAAAATATATATCGAGATATATCGAAAAAGAGACTGTAGCAACACATCTGAAATACCTCAATGTAAATTCGGTCTTGACCTGTATAATAACAAACAAAGCCTCACTTAATGGCAAAATGCATATCGACAAGAAAATCTTGATCCTCTCCCAAAACCCAATGGAATGAACAATAATGTAGAGCCAAGACCTGGCATTGCAGAAAGAGCGCTTGGCTTTTCTCATTCATCATGTTGATTGGAGAGATCAATTCACATTTGTGCTTTCCTTGGCTTCTCCTCCGGCATATTTCAGGGCCGTGTTGTGTGGCAAACCTTCGAGTTTACCATTTCGCAACATCCCTTCATAAATCTACTCGTCAGTGGTGCTTGCACAATGAGACTTTTATTCTATCTAAAATTTTAGAACACGAAAATGGACTTTATCAGAGCTGCAGTACCCCTCAGACCAGTCAGAGGGCAGTGTAGCTCTATGGGAGATCCTGGTGCAACCGATAGGGGGGAGAAAAGATTGGTTTCTCTGAATTCTATCCCTCATTAGGTTCCATGCAGTGCCTGAATTACTTGCTGCATCTATCCATTAAAGTCCCTCTTTCTGTATACTGCTCACATTAAACACAGGTACGGTGCCTCGGAGGATGAATGCAGGGTGAAATCTGACCCAATCCCACTTCCATTTTACCGTGGCTCATTGCTGTGGAGGCATTCATTCACCAGTATTTTTTGTGTGATTGAAATGCTATATTTATATAGTCGCACAAAAGTTTTCGCAGCAAAAGACCGACAGACTGGACGGCACATTTCTGTTTCTTTTCACCGACTCCATTTGTGTTCACATCACATTTTTGGGACCTGTGGCACATTCAGCACAGGGCTGGCAAATCAGGGCGGTGTGTTTGGAATCCAAATCTCCCGATATTCACTTGCTAATGTTGTGACAGCTTGTTAACTTATTCATTCTGCAGGAGGCTATGGAAGTTGACAGAGTGAGTTGAAGTTCATGTCTGAAGTTCACTTGGCTCTTTGCTTTGTCAAGGAAACTTAATTCATCATGATGGGCAATCATCTGTGGGGTTAAGGTGCAACAAGTGCACGGACCTTTTTCTTGGCCTTTGACACAGAGCTGTCTTTAACCTATAACCCTGAACTCAACCCCTATGTGATGCCTTCACTTTCTCAGATGAGCAATTCCTCTGTTGAGGTGAAATTATCAATTTCTATATCTGTGAAATGTGTTTCTATTTTGGAAACAAAAATACATTTTAAACCTAATGTCTTCGTTTTGTCACTAATAGCACATATGACACAACAAAAACAAATAGGCAAAAGACTGAGGAAACACTAAAATAGGCAGGAACCAAGAACAATCAAGCAGGTAACCATGTTTGGGGCATACGCATCTCAATGCATCTATACCTTGTTTTTCTCCTTTTCGTCAAGTGCATTAGATAACAGCTGGGCTCTACCATAAAGTAAACTCCAGCTGATGTATTGAGATTTTAATTGTGGCGAGTTATTTGGCTGGCACTCCTCCTGCAGCAGAGGGAACAAAAGGCCTGCCTGTCGTCCCTCTTTGCCTCCCTCACAGTTGATAATCAATGGAGAGACAGAGCTGCCAGCTATTGACTGAGGAGAGATGAATGACACTGCTCCCAAAGGGTCCATTTGAATTTTGACAGGCAGGATTCAAAAGTCCAAGCCCTCCTTTGATGGTGCCAGGAAGAAGGCTTTCCACTGACACACTGAAGGTAATGTCGAGTGCTGATACAGGGCTATGGAGGACTGAAATACTTTAATCTGCTGACTGTCGGAGATCATGTGTAGGCAGTTAAATCACTGCACACTGCATTCATTGAAGACTACTTTTGCAGCTGTTTTGCATCCGTTCTACAAGGGAGCTGAATCAATGTTGAATTGAAGCTGCAGCACACTGTGAAGCACATGGGACACATGTCAAACACATTGAAAAAGGACTCTCACCTGGCCACTGGTGGGATGTCTAAAAACATCCATCCAAATGCCATCTTCTCTTCTTTTCTGTGCTCATCGGCTCGTTCAGTGTTGTGACAATTTGATTCCTCTTCTAATGTCGGCTAATGAAGTTTGACCTTTGTAGAATCAAGATGAAAGCTTTAAAAACATATGTTTTTACATGTTGTGCGTCATGTGTCTTGGCAATAACATGGCATATATTACGTGGATGCATATTGACTCAAATCAGCCCTCTTTCCCTGGTGTCTGGTGGTCTGTGGTTTGCTCCCAAGTGAGGATCTTGTTAATGCTGTGGCAAGCTGGTGACTGGCAGATACAACCGCTGGTCATGGTTGATCACCCCATCCTGCATGGGTAAACAAACTAAGCTGCCTGTCGACCCAGTAATCAAGCAGTAGTACACATTATGACTCTACAACACAGAATCCCAGAAAGGATTATTATGAGTTTTCCTTCATTGCATATCCTCCTTTTAAGTGCATAATAGCTGTCAAGTTCATATCAAAGACGTATTAAATATGTTGATATAGGAAAGTCCTTGGGACATTGTAGCTTTCTCTGTTCAACATGCTGTATATTATATCAGATGTGTATAAATACATCTATACAGTATAGATCACATTTAATGATCACTAACAGAGCATTTGTGAAAATGATAAACTGGCTTTACTTTTTTTATTTTTTATTACTGGCGGGGATATTTGTTTTGAAAACTGTCAAAAAGACAACTTAAGCCAAAATAGTCATACTTTTGCCACTTACGGTTCAACTCTTCCTGTCTTTTTATCTTCGAGTGTACCTTTTTCATTGTACATGACATCACCCCATTGGATGTTGAGCAGGGATGGCCTTCAATCACAGGACCGGCGGTTTGATCCCTGATCCTGATGAGCAGGTTGCACGGTAGCCCGTCAGTGTCTGAATGGTTGAGAAAGGGTGAATGATGACAAGTAGTGTTAAAGTGCTTTGAGTGGTGGGAAGACTATAAAAGCGCTGTACAAATAGAGGTCCATTTACAGTCCATATTAAGTGTTTGTGTTGCCATTTAGACATGCTAGAAACAAGTTGTAATTACTGCATTGATATAATATCATGTTGAGTTGATATGGAAAACTTGTTAGAAAACATACTTGTCTTGCTTATTCACGCATCCGGCAGACATGGAGCCACATTATTGGTCATTTGGATTCGCAGTTGTGGCCACCTGACCGATGGAAGTTTACAGCTGACCAATTTAAAGGTCAGATGTGAAGGGCTCATTTATGTTTCAGGTAGTTTTTACACGAATGAAGACATAGTTATGAATATAATATTTAATTTCTATCTCAATTCACCAAAATGTTACACACTGGCCCTTAAACAAAAATGTAAATGTTAATTATGTCAGACAAGCCCAACGTAAGAAGCTAAACACTTTATTGTTCCGGCCTTTCGTACAGAACATCAGCATTAGATGGACATTGTGTAGTGCAGAATTGTACAATAAGGACATAATTCCCAGAGATACCCGTCTAAGTTTCTGGAGATCTTGCTGACCCTAATGGGCTGTCTACCCCCTGGAGATGATCCACAGTTAAAATAAAGTACACTCAAGTTTAATTACTCAATGAACACATTAAACGAAGCATGAACAACAAGCAGCATCACTGTTGAGGTTCCTCGTTGCTCCACAACTGGTAAAGACTTGGCGAAATAAACACTTTGTGTTTGTAGGGTTAGCTTAAATCGCTCACTATCTTCCAGATGGTTGAAACCCTTTAGGAGAAGTAATTAATTGAGGTAGTGCTCTTAGTTAAAATTAGATTATTGTTGTGTCAGTATGGCGCTCCTTTTTTCAAGCTTGTGGGAAGGAGTCCCGTTAACAGTTGTAGTTCACTACCAAGGAATACAATTTTGCATTGAGTCTACGTCTTTCAGTAACGGCTTGCAGTTTAACTTGAATGCTTCATCCTGGGTTTGTGTGTATGTTATTGTGAGATGAGTAAGGAATCAAACTTCTGCCACCACATATATTTCTCGGGATATTCTTCTTTCCCTCTCAAGGTGACTCAATACGCATCTTCACATGGTCTGCAATGCGCTACACAGAAAGATACAGAAAACAATTTAACGATTTAATACACAACATTTCCCATGAATTACCTCGACTCTGGTTGCCTGCCAAAGTTTCATAATGAACCCAAAATATTCTACACCTACACCCAATGGGTGGGCTGGCTGGCTCTTTCCATGCGCAGAGGCCGGCTCTAGTTTGGCTCGTAAAGCGAAAATGAAAATGGCCGAGGGCTCCGGCCGCGTCGGCTTCACTTCACGCCTCGCCCAGACCCCGGGACCTTCCGGGTCTGCTCAATGGTATCCCGCATTCATGAAGCATTAGCTTGTACTAGTTGTTATCTTTACTGTTCTGTATATAAAGAAGGTCTCTGCCTAGATTAATACAAAAGGAAAACGTAGAAGAAAGTCACTGTATGTTTATTGTAACTGTAAGATGATGTATTGATTTAGCTGGAGACAAGAGCAGACTATCCGCCGATGTATTTGCTGTAAAACTCAAACAATGAGAAGTGAATATTGCCTTTGCATAGGACATAACACCAGGATCCAGCAGCAAAAGGGAAATGCAGTCAAATGCTGCAGAGCCCTGAAGCTCCGACCCCACTGCTGCACAGAGCGAGGTGTTTATTCAAGTTTATTAATATTGAACATATTGCGTCAACAAATTGAACCAAATTCAACCAAGTGGGAAGTAGATCTGATGGATTGGTTCTCCAGATATAAAAATAACAGCGAGACAGATGGTCAGACAGACAGAGACTCTTCTCTTTATGGTTGTTTTTAACACAGACAGCGTTCTGTCCAAACCTGACACTTGATGGGAAGACTAACGCTTAAAGGACATATACATTTCTGACCTATTCCTCTCAACATTTTAGTGTGATTCAGAATGGTGTGTCACTGTAGCCATATCTAATACTCTAGGATCATATTCTGAGTCGTATCAGTTCATCTTTACACCCCTAATGCATTCTGATAACCTTTGTGAGCCAGTGAAACGGCTGACATCATATATTATCTTATATACTGTATCTCTACAGCTTATGTCTAAAAGTAATACTACATGGTACTGAGTTTGAACTGGTGTTTTATTTAGGTACAGGGAAAGATGTTTTCGTAATCAGACACGCCTATACGTGCCTTGCTGAAAATGAAATACAGATAAATCATTTATATTCAGCTTTTCAACCTCACCATGGGAATAATGTTAAATCCTTAAAGCTCACACACACACACACACACATACACACACACACACACACACACACACACACACACACACACACACACACACACACACACACACACACACACACACACACACACACACACACACACACACACACACACACAACACCTGGCCTTGGTAATAATGCTTATCAAGCATATGTAATTGCTAGCCTAAACCAAATTTATCTTGGTGATTCTAATTGGTTTTGTCACCTTTGAGTGATAGCTGACTAATGTATTTCCGTTAGTACTGACAGTGTCACTCTAACCTACTCCAAGACATGTTGCTGTGCTTTGCATCGCAAACACGACACTCAGAAGGCAAGATACCAAAGCAAAAGGTCTCCCGTGATTTTTCAAAGGAAACAATATCTTAGTATGCATATTTTTCCCTGAAGCAATGTGTGTCCTATGCTTGTTGTTTTTGTGACAGTTTGTGAAAATGTGAGAGGCGTAATCATGCTGCAGTGTGCTATTTTTTTCAAGGTGGGTGAATAAGAATACAGAGCTGCAACCAAGCACTTGGATCCAAATACTTAAACTTAGTAAAACAACACCATTTTGGAAAGATGAGGTCTCCAGTCTTTTTCACAACAAATGCACTGTTCTATCTCTCATCTCTAATGCAAGAGCCAAATCGATATTAATCATAACGTCTTCCTGCATTGCATTATACTAACGGCTGCCGAGAGCATGCATGCATGCAAGAAATAGCTTTTACTTGCACAGTATGTTATGTTTCAGGATGCGGTTGTAAAGGGGAACACATGTTTTGAGCATGACAGGTGTAGACACACACAGATAGAGAGAATGACCTGAAAAGAGACAAACACCATGGACTATATCCAAGGAAACAAACAAACAAATAACAGCAAAAACAAGACAACAATATGAATGACAATATCAGGCTGTGTGGAGCACAGGAATGTACTCCATTATTGCACACAGCCTAAGACGCTAATTTTTTGCTAAGATCCATTTCAAGGGAGATAATTATGCAGCTAATGCAATTTAATCCCTGCCACTGCATCCTCCTCTGAGAAGGGACCACATGCCAGCCAATATGTTGCCTCATTACATGTAAAGTGCATAACATTAATTGAGTTAGAGGAACAGAAAGATATACCGAGAAGCAAAGACGGCATAACATTTGGGGCATATTTGATCCAAAGCAACTGGGATTACTGGTGGAAAAACCTTAACGGAACTAAAGATTAGATCTGAGTGCACATGAGTTGTGCTTTGAGGCTATTTATCGTCGATAGATCGCTGTAACTACTTGATTTAAATTAGATTATGTATTTGTGGTTCAGTGGCTAGAGTTTTACTTTTGCAGTAACTGTAGATAATGATTTTATTTTAATATTCGGTCCTGAGTGTTGGCTCGTGGGGAGGTACTTTCACGTTCATTGCCCCTGAACGATGACACCTGATTACTGGTCGGATCCCTTTTCATTTGGCCCACTATAAAGTTGGCTCTTTTTTTGGGTGGCATTTTTAAGGGAAATGTCTCTTCAATATAACATTTTGAGCAACTTGGTCATTGGTTCCACTCAATCCAGTCAAATATCTCAAAGTCTTCATTGTCACACACTTTTCTACAGACATTCCCGGTTCCCAGACGGTGTAACATCAAGACTCAGAGCCACCAAGATGTTCATTTTCTGGTTTTGAGCCAACTGTCTCCACGACTGTTTGATGGATGAAGTTGTTACACACACTCATGTTTGATTAGATTCTCTTTGATGATCCTCTAACTTTTCTTGTAACATCATCATCAGGTCAGAATGTATAGGTTTGACAAAAGAGCTGCACAGACAATGTAATTACCCTCAACTTCAGCTGTACCAATTCAAAATAACATAAAACACATGGTAGGCCTACACCTTATGTACTGTGGCATCATATTCCTTGCTTCACATCATAAATACATCATGCTCTGGCTCAGAGTTGATTTTCTACATTTTGATACATCTTGTGTAACCTTTTCAAAACAGTGTTTCTACAGATGAAAACCTGCACCTTTTAAACTCCATGAGCTGAAGCACACTATGAGCTTTTCCCTTCCCGACTCCGATGTTGGGGTATGATTCACTTGACTTGGAAACCTATTTACTGTTTATCCATCCCTTCATAAACACTCCTTTTCATCCATTTCAGCTTCTGATCAAAACGGCTCCCTTTTTGAGCTCTAATACACCCTCGAACTCCTCAATACATAATGAATACTATTATGCAACTTCAGAATATGGGTAATTGCTTTTTAAAAGCTCCCCCTATTTTCTTTCTGTTGTTGATAAACATGTAATGGGCTTAATTTTTTTTAAACCACGTGATCCAAGCCGTGTGCCCTTCAGCTGTTGCATAGATGACTAGGTCAGAGAGAACCCCTTTAGTCTTCAGGAGTGCCAGCTGCACACTGGCAAATAATCAGCCCTACCAGGAAACTGAGCATAGAGAACAGGTGTATCAGTTTGTGGTTGTAGTCTCTCCATGTGTGTATATCCGTGCATGCATGTACCGAGAGATGGTTGTTAGGCTGGAAGGGGCACCAGGCGTTGCTCGGTTACTAATATTATTTCCATCTCAATTTTCTGCTTTTGCACGTTCATTACCACTGCAATTATACCATTGGTGTCTGTAGGAAGCATGAGTAAATGAATTAGGCAGTAGCATGTTTTCGAGTGGGAGTGGATGCGAGAAGTAGAACAGTCTCTAAACCTTTTAATGAGGGAGACATTTTGCTAAAGACAGGGCTCAGTTAATGGATTTTGAACTTGATTAAAGGATAACAGACACACATGCAGGAGAGTCCCTGTCCTCTCAATCCGGGAGGATTTAAAGTATTTATCATAAATGCAATGGTGAATACCATCTGTATGAATTACATTATATCAACATACATGCCTAATGATGCTAATTCTTTAAACTATATTACAGTCAATTTGTTAGAGGACCAAATGTAACATCAATTCAGGATGGCTTGCTGCACCTGTTGATAGTCTCAAAGTCTCAAAGGAGGGAGAGAGGAGACTTTTTGATTGAAACTATTTTAACTGGAAGAAGAGGCTTTTATGTGAAATTAAATCAGCAAATAAAAATTAATTATTTACCTTTTTTTGGGGGGTTAGATGTTTGAGTAAGGTTGAAAGTGAGTGTGTTATCTCAGTTAATTACTGTGTCGATGGACAGACTTTGAACCCAGTCAGTTTTATCCCTGCATAAGCTTTAATTTTAAACCAGCTGTCACATCACAGAGATGCATTTCAACCATGGGTTTCATTTAAAATGAAGCCTTGGTTCTCTTTGAACACAAACAGTTTGTGTTCATATATTTTTGGTCACTCTGATAGTTCTTTCTCTACTTACTGTCTCTGAAGTGATCTATTCCTAACATGAATACACTTTAAGAAATGAACAACAAAATCCACAGCATTGTGAAGTTAAGTCTTTTTCAAGCGTATGGTTTAATTTAGTATGAAATTCCCTCTTTGTTCTTTTTTCCGTGTTTCCACAGGTAAATATTTTAGAAAATTAGCCAGATTTATTTGACACAAAGTCACTAATACACAGAGTCCCTGAGCCCTAAAGCTACTGGGAGGAAAATAAATAAACTAATGTCATGGTTCTGGATTTTGTTTGAATAAGACAGATCATTTCAATTATATAAGTACAGATAAGTCTGCATGTTCAGCCCTTCTTTGTTTATTCATTCCATGAGATACACGACCTCGGATTCAGGAATTCTATTGAACATGTTTGCTTCATCCTCTAATCCAAATTAATGAGGTTTTGCTTTTATGAATTCTCTGAAAGCCTGTGGCTGCAGATGGAGAAAGAGAGCAAATGATACTCAATACTCGACGATTTAATCTTATCTCGTATTTGTACGAATTGTAAGTGTTAATTTATCAAAGTTGATCTTTTCCTGTGACCAATATAGCAAGATAAATTTAGAGAAAAGGGGAAGCAAAAATCCTATTACAATAATTAATTGTGAGTCTTTTGGAGGAAGACATCTGAGCGCTTGGCACAAAAAACTTTGAGTTTGCATGTGTGTGTGAGTGTGTGTGACAGAGAAATACAGAGTGATGAGGTGATATGAATGATGACTGTAACTGTATCTTAAGTGTCAATTTCCCTTTTTTCTCTCACTTAGTTCCCTTTGAGTTATAGTGTCTCTGTCAGGAGGAAATGGACTGTCACAAGCTGTTCAGTGGTACAACACAGGTTAATTTGGGTCCAGGACAATGTCTCGGGCATCGTACATACGCTTGCACACATCCGTAAGGAAGCAGAAATATGGGGTTGCACATTTTTCCTTGCTGTCATCTCACACCACTCAGTTTCCATTTCTACATGTAGAAAGCAATTGTGTTCAGACCTACACAATATTGTACAGTACATACACATTGAAATGCAGAGGTGAATCTCACCTAGATATCACTGAATGTGCTGGGACGTATTGCGCAAGCTCAGTGTTTATTTGTATATTGATTCATTTCCATAATGTGTGTCTTAGCTACATTTATTTTCTACTACTGTCAATGAACAGGAACATTTGCTTTAGCATGCACAGAAAGAGCCTCAGGGCTGTTGTGATTAAAGCATCCCACTTAGCTCAGGCGCATCTACACTCTGTGGACACACTTTTTGAGAGGCACAATCATATCATTCAAATTCATGTCTTTGTTTACAAATACATCATATGAACACGCTCCATTATAGGTTCCTTGGGACTGCAGCCATCCATTTGAGCCAGGGTTAAGAGATTTGATAATAAATACAGACCAGTGAAAGTGGGCAGTGTAACACACTGGCTGTTGGTGGTGCAGACAACAGGGGTGGAATAAAGCACTTTTCCTGTGAGTTTGATGGCATGCATCATTGAAGATGACAAAATGTAAAAATTGTTTAGAGGACCTTATTAAATATGTATGAAACTGGGTTTTCAAGGAGGGCATAGACAGCAAAATCCATCATCGCATTGTAAAATGCAGAAATACTATTAAAGTATGAATATTAAGTATGTTTTTCCTGCTGCTGTGCAGAAGGCTACAGCCATGAGAACACTGAAAACAAGCTTTTAATATTACATGTGACTTCCAAAGCAAAGTTATTTTTGTTCTTTTAGTTTGAATACATTACTGATAAGCACTATTCCCTGATCTGATACATTTCACTGGAAGCAGTGTCTTGCAGTGACAAATAGCTTCGAGATACAAAGATTGTCAGAATACCTTTGCTCCCGGTACACACACTTGAAGATGCAGTGCGAGAGCTCGTCAACAAACATGAGAAAACTGACATTGGAAGAGAGCGGGAACAATAGTGTTTAAAACTACTCAATTAGAGAGATTAGACAACCTCTCCAAGGTCACCAAAACAAAGGCACGTTCATGTCTTATAATCCCTCTTAGTCAACTATTAATTACTTCATGAATATCTGAGGACTAAAGGGCATTGTCATGGGCCATGGATCATGGAAAGATCATTAGGGTTGTAGCAAAAATTAACCAAACCTTTTTCTCAAATCCTTACCAGATCAAGCGTCTGAAACCACATCCTGCGAGCTTATCGAGCTGCACCGCTCATCCTATTAGCTTGTTTACTTTGTTAATTAGCACTATTTGTATTTTTTGTAATGGAGGTTTCTGCTGCAGAATAACACCAAGTTCTTTACCAATCGGGGCGAGACAACATTCATCAATCGTTGCCAACGCAGCTTTACAGCAACAATATACATCACCTGGCACAATGATACTGTTGTGAGGCACAGCTATAGTGCCTCTCTGTTGTGAGCCTGCCAGCACGCTGTGTTGTTGTGAGTGGGGAGCCCACACTGCTGCGCTGCCTGGCTGTCTTTGGGTTATGTGAGGAGGTATGGGGGCGGATTTCAGAGAAGAGAGAAAATGAGAGATAGGAGCCACAGCCAGAGAGCTGTCGCTGAGTGATGCTGCTCTGCTCCCAGCAGCACCCTGTCAACTCTAAATGAGAAATGTCAGACATCCAGTGAGGTTGCTCTTGAAAGTGGAAATGTTTTCCCACCACTGCTGTGTCCTTTTTTAGGACAATAACTTTAAAAGTTAGTTGGCTGACTTTCAAATGGGAGGAAAGATAATGGATTCCATTCATCTGAAGGCATGTGTTAAGTTGATTGGTAGATGAAGCAGTGTGAAAATGCATGCTGATTCAAGATGAAAAAGGCTATGTTGGCAACCAGTCACTTGACTGTGTGCCTTTGCTTTTAACTGTCGTGTGTATCTGTTTTAAGGATTGATATCTAACACATGTTCATGTGGGAAGATACATATTGATACATCATGTATCAGGAATGTGTGAATTTATGAGATGATGGCTTCTTGTATAAGTAGAGCTGAGTACTGGACTTTATTTCAGTGTGTGTGTGTGTGTGTGTTAATATATCTTTAATCTTAATTATCAGTTATTATCAAATGGCTCATCTCATGATGCTGAGTCACTCCTGTTAATTATAAAAAAACATCGGTAGAATTAAAGTTCTCATAAATCAGTCCTTCCTCTGTCGTCCTCCTGATGTGAAGCCCTGCCTGCAGGTCCTGCTGGCAGAGAGGGAATGGGCTGCTTTGTTGCAGCCAGCAGATACGTGGACCATAAAACTGAGCTAAACAGTTAGACTACCTACAGATAGCTTTGGTTTTAGCCTGTGTAGAGGAGGGTTACTTTGCACCTGTACTTTAAGAAGGTAATACATTAATACCACGGGGGCTCTGTGTCTGCACCAAGACGGCTACAACTTTATAACTGCAACCTTGTGCATCAATGCTTCTTTCCTTCTGGTCCACGCTTCACAATAAAATATCTGGACGCTATCATATAACACGGTTTTCTAGAAGGCGGGCCCGGCTTCAGACAAGAGGGGGCCTTGGCATTACTATCTTACTTAGTGTAATTTCTAAAAGCTGTTTCTGGATTCAGATGCACAATCTGGAGGCAGAGGCACACAATGTAGGTATCAGTGTTCTGGTTTAAGTTTGGCAGTTTGAGTAGGATTGACCAATCGTATTCGAGCAAGCTTGAAACAGTCCATGTGGAGTGCAAAAGAGGCTTAACGCATTGGCCAAAATGCAATCTGGGAACTGAGAGAGAGAGAGAGAGTGAGGGAGGGAGGGAGGAGAGAGAGAGAGAGAGAGAGAGAGATCCCTGACAAAGAGCAGGGGAGAAACTGCACCGTGATAATATAGCTAATACACATTTAGCTACAAAGCCCATTTATTGCTCGGTTTTAGTAACCAATCGCACATGTTCATATCAAGATGACGATGAAAATATGATTCATGGGTTCAACAACAACTGAGAGTAACACCGGATGTGACTTGGGATCCAGCGGGAAGAAGAGGATAGGCACTCTGTGGCCAGTGTCGGACAATTTCATCAAACTTCTATTTGCAAAACGCACACACTGTCCTACACTGGGGGAGGAAAGAGTCTAAAAAGTCTTATATCAGACGGATGGCATTTAAACAAAACAACTGAACTTCATCATCGACACTTCAACAATACACTGTAAATTGAAGCGTATCAGTTCTTTAGCCCATTATGTTTTGCAACACCCTAATTAGTCTGCTCTTCTGAAGTGAAAAGAGATGCCCACTTGTGTATTTGTAATTTCTCTAAGTTAGTATAATTGGTAAGTCATTAGTGCTTGAAGGAGAAACAAATTGCCCCTTATTCTCATGTTAGTGTGGGTTGTGATATTTTACAATGAGCCAGTTGTTCTGGGAGTTATAATACTGCTGACCATTCTTCTTGAATCCTGTTATTGTTAATGTCACAGTTGGCTGTGGTGGCGGAAAAGGCAGCTGCCCGTGAGATTTGTTGGTGGCAGAGAAACATCAACAAGCCTTTTGCTAGGAGTGGCGCTAATGTTAGCTTGCTGCTCGCAAACTGCATTTAGTAACAGTAAGATTTGACTTTTGAAGCTCCTTTGCGTTCTCTTTGTGTTTCCCTTTTTGGAGCAAGCCAACATAATAGGTCAGTTTACTCTCTCTCTCTCTCTTTCTCTCTCTCTCTCTCCCTCTCTCTCGCACATTAAACAATAGCAGGTGTGTTGCCTCCTGGTTATGCAGTATATTTAGTGCCAGTTATGCAAATACTGAAAATTAACATCCTGTCCTCCAATTAGACTGAGACATTTGATAAAAGGACTTCTTCTGGCGATGAGTTAATTATTTGATCTTACTCAGCAGACCCTGTTTCCCAGGGTGAAACTATCATGTGCTATTAATTGATGTCAAGATTTAGATTAAATAGAGATATAAAATAACAATACAATGAACGTGCTTCCAAAAATTAATATTCTGGGATTCGATTTTAAGTAGGAATGAGCAAACACAAAGCCTGCGCTTCTGTGTGTCTGCTTTCATCTACCTGTTACAGTGTGTGGAGACGAGGAAACGGCTGGGAAGGATTTCATATGCTATTGAAAAGGTAGCTGAGAAGCATTGCCTTTGGAGGACATTGGTAACTCAAGCCAAGCAATTCTCCATCTCGCTGTGCTCTAAAATTGAATCAATAGCATTCAAAGCCTCACTGCTGGGATTGGGAGACTCTGAGTAAAATGTCATGCATCTGTGGTCTCATTTAATACATTCTGTATTAATGGAGGGGGTTCGATCCCATTATTTTTCACACAGGTATTTTCAGAAAAATGTAAAATCACAACACACGTATCTACCTTCATGTTGTCAAACAAACTGCATTCTATATGTAGTATTTATGACTACCATATAATTTAAATAGTGCACCTGCACATTTTGAAAAGATATAACAGACAACGACTTTGCGTTAAACGAGTGATTTATTTATAATCAAATCAATTAAAGGAATGAAGGGGTTAACAATTGAACAAGGATACCAATACATGAATTAAATTAGTTTTGAAATTACTAATGGGAAATATTTGGGATAATGAAGGGAGGATGTGATTTACTAAAGGATACCGACGCTACTCTAACCTATGTATGTAAATATTAATAATTCAGAGCGCTATCCGACACCAACTCTTGATCATATTAGAAGACGTTTCCTACGGATGACCTTGCATTGGGTTCAGCTGGTTGCTTCTGTTCCAATTGGGGTCGACTCAAGGCTCTTCAGTGGGGGATGATCTCTTTAGAAAGCGATGGTTGCCGGTTAAAGGAGCCGGGAAACGGTGGTTCTCAGCTGGCCTCAGATGCCCACCAAGTGAGACTGGAAAAGGTCTTTGAAGTCGATATACTGTTGTTATGGGTTACAAGTTATGGGTTATGGGAAGCAGGCTCACGATTTAGCTATGCACTTCAGGTCCTGATCCATAGTCGGCGATTATTGGTCGGTCAGAGAGCCTGAGTCAGATAATGCTCTGAATACTTGTTTGAACTTTAAAACTACTCATTTAGATGTAATTAAAATAGTCTTGTTTGGTCGGACGACACAATTCAAAGTTGATATCACACGAGGTTTACGGACGTACAAAATGAAAGAAAAAAAGCTTTCTTAACAGGGATTAAACTATCCAACACTTTGAGGAAGTAATCAATTACGAAGGAAAAGAAACTAAGACAATATCTGCGAAGAACAAATAATGAAACTGGGAGCATCTATGGAGCTCCAAAACAGAAACAGCAAGTACAACATGACATAACATGAAAGTAAAAGTTTTCTAAACTCAGGATAGGTGTCAACTAGAGATGCTATTTTGCTCAAATGATCAGCAACCTTACACAAGCATTAATTTGTAAATAAATGTATTAACACATGGTTAATACACAGAGAAATAATACAATGACAATAAATACATCTTCCATGTAACTAACCAAAATGTGAACAACATTTTACCATCACTAGTTTTTGCTTCCCAAAGAAGATTAAAAATGCCGATTAACATTTTAAAAAAAACAAAGAAATAAAATTAAGTGTAATACACATACGTATTTCCTTTGTAAGTATGTAATGATGAATAACTAAAATACATTTTAAAAGGGCAATCACTTACCTTTTAGCCAATCACACTAAATCACCTTAAAACAGTACTGTTGATAGTGTGATCATTTTTCAGTGGTTGCCTTTAGAAACACTAAGCCCCTTCCTCACTGATGTCTGGACAGCTGGAGTAGACAGCTTATTCTTGTTTTTATATATTTTAAATATCAAATCATCTCAGTATTGGCAGGTCTACAGGTATTGGATATGCTTTTTTATTGGCATGATTAATCTTCTTACACCCAAGAGAGAGAACCAGATTGAATGGGCCATTCCTTCCAGTGTTGAGATGCTGTCATTAACTTGTAAAATGTGCAAACTTTTTAGAGCACACTATTTTTACTTTTTTCCCAACCTTATACGGTTTATTTTTTTAAAGATGTGGGTGATTATCAGTAAAATTGTTCTTGTACATGCCACCCAAAATACTTGAATTGGATACTCTACAGTCTACACTATAAAAGCAGCCCAAAAAATGTGATACAGTACATGTGTCCATCATGCAATGCAGGTGTCGTAGCTGGACACAAACCAAGCGTCCTCATTAACCTCAAGCTTCCCATGTGATACATTTCTTCCTCGCGAACACACACAAATATACGCACATATTGTACATTTCTGAGATAGTAAAAAGGAAATGAGAGCAAAGAGCAAAAGAGAGAGGGAGTAAAAGAAGACTGAGTAGGCTATTATGGAGGAAAGAGTGTATCCCCTGGAGGAGGCACGGGCTGAGATGGCGTAAATGAGGGAAGCGTGGCGGCCATTCCTGTAGCCTCATTACAGTAATGGAGACCCATCCGTTCTGTCAAGGCCTCCAGAAAATCTAATGTGACACGACTGCATTTCTTTACATGCTACTCCACATCAGACAGAAGAGCGGGAGTCGATTGCTGCTGGGTCTCGTGTCGCATGAGACGATTTGTGCCTTTGGAAGTGTATTACGGTCTTGATTAGGGTCTCTTTTCCATGTCGGAGTCTGTAATGTTCTGTGGTGGCTGGCTGTGTGGCCTCAGTGGGAGAATTGTAAAGATTGGTCTCACTGGTGTGGAGGTTGGGGCAGTGGCGGCTATAAAGAGTGAGCAGGAGCAGACTGTCGGCCGGATGATTGTCCTTTTACAACTTTTCAATTAGTTTCTTTGGGCTATGGTGTGTATTGATTCCTTTATACACACTAATATCTCACAAAAATGTGTTGTATAATATACAGAGTACCTCTACATACAGTAGGGGTCATATATAGAGCTACTATCTTTATATCCGTCTTTATTTTACCATAATATCTTTATTATTACTGCAAGTTAGTGGGCTCATAAAGTTTTCAGAACATATACTGTTTGTGTATGTTTAGCATTCATGTTAAAAATGATTTATAACAAAGTATTACTTATTATGAAATAAACTGAATTAAATTACTTCAACTATGTACTGTACATATATTAATGAAATGATAAGTCATCATCTATATTTGAAAAAGACAGTAAGTTAATAATTACTGTGTATAGTACAAGAGCCTTTGAAAGTTACAGCGTTTCTTTAAAAATGGTGTATAATGGAAGAACGCTATCATGGATGTAATGAATACCTCTGTCGGCTCCACCAGACTCTCAATTTAAAAAGTATGTAAAGAAACACTGTCGATGAATCGTATTTGTGATGTCCTCCAATAACCGCCACATGCCCAGGAAACACGGTTGTGGATATTTAGTTAAACGGTTTCACTCTAACGGATAAAACCAAAATGACAATCACACAGGACAATGATTAACACCAAAAGCTGCATATACTCAAAGAATAATATTAGAAGTAAAGACAGCAGAAAGTCACACACACTCGATGAGATTGAGTAAACAATATTGAATATTGTTGCATATTAGATTCAGTCTCTCACACTCTCCTTCAACCTACTAATCATGCCCAGCTTGCAATGGAAAATAGTGTATACCAACGCCATGAAGTCACACAGCACACTCTTATAAATACACATTCTTATGTGGGAAATTGTATTCAGTATGCATGCTTTCCCTCTCAATATTCTTTATTTGGCTCAAGCTGAGTTCTCTTCAATGAAGAATAAGAGAATATTCCATTAACTCACAAGGTGAGTGTTGGGCTGAGCTCCTGCACTAAATGTTTTTTTTAATGCTTCACAATGTAGTCATCTGTATTGTTCAGCAGCATTTCCAAAGGCTTGTAAACAGATGATCACTGCGCGGTCTGGGTAGCTTTTCTCAGTTTCTTGCAACCAAGGACACATTGTTTAGGCCTTGGGAGAGAAGATATCACCAGTGCCCACTTCCCATAAGACCCAGCAGCGTATTAGTTGGAGAATGATATTCAGAAGAGAATGATATTCAGAAGATCATGGGTACCACTTATCAGCCTCTTTCATAATACATGCATCTCTCTCAAGTCAACAGTCTCTTTTCAAGCACACAGGAAAGGTCATAACTCTGAACAATACAAGATATACAACAACAATATTGCGCGGTATATTTTGTGCCTCATGATATATTTCTTGCAAAATTAGACATGGATATTAGACTTATGAAATGTGAGTGTGCACAATTGCATTCATATTTTTCTTTATGATAGCCTTTATTAATTTTTTATGAAGTAAGTAAGTAAAGTGTATTTATATTGCACTTATCACAGACAAATTGTCATAAAGTGCAGTACAGTAGTCAATTAAATCAATTTGGCAATAACAGGGGCTAAAACATATCAACAGTTAAAAGAGCAAATTACAATACACCATAGAAGATGGAGCAATAAAATAAATGAACAGAGAAGATAACAAGCAGGCCATAGAATATTTAAAATAACCAAATGCCAGTGTAAATAGGTACTGAAGTTTGAAGTCAATAATGCCCCATGTTTTTTTGAGCATCTATCTATTTTTAAGTAACATGTTCTCTCCCCTTGGAGAAAATTGTAGAAAATTAACATTCAGGCTTCAGGCTGGCTGCATCCCCTCCCAGCCTATCTGTACCACTTCACAGTATTCCCGCCCACACCCCCTCACTCCGGTCCTCCAGGCATGTCCATACTGTGTTCACATTCCTTCGTGTGGCATTATCATCAATAGTGATTTAGGGGAGATACGCTTCCCACACCACCAGATGCAATGAAGATTCATAGGCACCATTTGAAAAGGGGTTGGGCGAGATGTAGCAATTGTGCACATACACTCCTGGCTATTGGGTTACTTCGATTTGGCCTTGCATGTCCAGTGAGGTGGGTTGGAAAGGCAAAAGATGACACATGTTCAGGGCTTTAAATGAGTAAGAATACAGGTTAGGGAGAGAATATCAAAGCAATACTGTGCATTACAACATCCCTTATAAACAGTGAGATAATCTTGACTATACATTCAACAGACAGAGAAAATAATCAAAGCTTTTGTGAGATTAAACCTTGAACTGACCAGCAGCAAATGCAGAATGTAGATCGGGGTGTTAAATGCAGCATGTGTTTAGATATTCTCGTTCTTGTCTGTTTCTGTGGACATATGCATAACATTTTAGAATACTGCAAACAGACATATTCATGTATCCATTTTGCTTAATATTGAAATAGGTAGAGTGAAATGTCTTTGATATGAGATTAATTTACTCTTCACTTTACCCCATTGCCCTTGGTTACTGTTGCAATGCAAGCTGTCCAGTCCAGCACTGCATACACAACACATTTTTTACAATAAAAACATCCCATGGCACACAGACACCAAAATGTCACATTGTAACATAATACAGCATATATTCCGACTATATTAGGAACTCAATTTGTTGATACTTACTCAGTGTGAAGCCTGGGCCTCTTTGGATGAACACAGAGTTGATCCTGGCAGAAACTGAAGAACTGCACACACAAAGCTCTTCTTCAACAGCTCTCAGTCTCTCAGTTTTTAGTCTGTAACCCAGTTAACATTCAGTGGAGGGAAAATAAAATGACAACTTGTCTTCAAGAGTTTTTAAGTGTCTAACTATTATCTCTCACACACACACAGTGCAGTGGTGTTGACATCGCCTTGGCATTTTTGGGTGAGGGGAAACATGTCAAGATTGTCACTTTCAACATCGTTGCCAGAGCTGCACTTATGAACAGAATCCATTTATTTAGTCTGTGCTTGTGAGCAGGTTTTCAATTCATTCAGGTCCTGAAATACATCCGCCATGTAAGCACACCACCCCTCACTTGCGAGCAGCTTTGCATCATCGCACCTCTCATCAGTTCAAAACACAAGGGCCACCATTCTGCCGCGCGACTTCTGTGTGGAGCAATAGGGCTTTGTGCTCCGCTCTCATTTCCTCACATAAAGATGGAAATATGCGGTTTTTCAGAGGCCTCATGTTTGCAAAGTTAACCATGCGCACATCACCATTCAACACAGGACCTAGGTCTGCTGGGAAAGCCTTGGCAACGAGCGCCTCGCGGTCCAAAAAAGAAATGTGTAACAAGAACATCTGGGTGTCTCGCTTTCACTCTGCTAACGAAGCTTTTGATGCATCCGAGCATGGCTGCTGCTCCGTGCAGACACTGGAGCAGTTCACCCACTGAAGTGATCCTTTTTCAAGATATTTGGATGTGACCTGAAGAATTCCCTCTCCTGTTTTTTTTCTGCCAATGCCTTGGAAAATGGCTTCTCCCTCCACAAAACACACATTGGCCCAAGAGCTGAGCATGTCCACTGATGTGCCTGTGCCACAGTGTGTGGGCTTTTTGATTTGTTTCTCAGTTTGTGTGCGCAGGCGAATAAAATAGTCCCGGTTCTTGTTGTTCTCGAGATGACGTTTCAGCTTACTTGGGACCATGACGCTGTTTGATAGCTTTTCCCAAAACATCAAGCATAACGGAATCGGTGCAGTCGGATCCCCGGTGAAAGTGAATCCAAACGAAAGATAACTTTTACTGTACTTCCTCGATCACACAGCTTTGTTTTTACCACCCCTCGTAGGCCTACTGAGCTTTTCATCTGGGTTAGACGGTTGCCTACGGCCCATTTCAGAGTCTGCATTTATATATATATATATATATATTTCTACATCGTCGTTCTTCACGACAACGTCTCCCGCGCATCATTTAATTCTATCTTAAATGTACAAGGTAATTATTGCGCTACCTACCGCCATCCACTGGCACAGAAGGCCTGCCACTATATTGCAGGCTATGACGCTCAACAATGGCAATTTATTTGCGGCAACAAATTAATTTATTTTTGGACCGATTCAGTGAAATTGGACATTTTCCCACGGCACACATGACAATCTCTCACGGCACAATTATGGTCACGTGGCAGGTTTTCCATTTGATAATTGTTGTATATATTTAACATTTGGTTCTCCACTTCTCACGGAAGTAGACAAAATAAAAAGGTTTAATCAGCAACAGTTGATTAAGCCGTCTGGAATGAAACTGACGTATTTTATTAGGTTACTAAAATGAACTGGTTGAAAACTCCACGTGATGTTTCCAGCTGACTCATTAGAATGAGAAACTTTTAAAAAGATCTTGAATATAGATTATACACAAGAAAAGAAAAGAAAAAAGCTAAAGCTTACAGGTCCAAGGAAAACCTTTTATAAATGTTAGAATTAGTTACAGTTGCCGAACCATGTTGGACAATCACTATTTTGGAGGGGGGTTTAGGGAATGGTCCTTAGCATGTAAAATAACAATTTGAAATAGACTATGATATCCTTACTTGATAGTTCTTATTAGCACATAGGTAGCCGAGTTGTAACAGCACATTACCAAAGCGTCACCGGTTCGATTCCTGCCTTGAGACCTTTGTTGCATGCTCCACCCCGCTTACTCCTCCCATTTCTAACTTATGTCTGTACACTTTCAAATGAAGGCAATAATTACGAAATAAATAAATCGATATCTACATAAGAATTGTATTGGAGACCTTACAATCCAGCATTCCATCACTGATCATAACCCTTCATTTATGATCAGTCAGTCACATTTTGTATTTATTTTTTGTCTTTGTAGCCTATAATATTTCTGAATGGACCATGCTCTTTGCAAATGTCATAAGTTGCAAGGCAGATTTTAGTTTGAGTTCTTGTGTTTGGGAGTGAGAGTAAGACACAGACCGACCAACCCTGTATCACAAAAATTACGTTCCCCCAGACCTAAAATGCAATTTGCAGTTACGTTTGACTGAAACGTATTTCTCTCCAAATTACGTTTGACTGAAACGTATTTCTCTCCAGATTACGTTTGTATTTGACGTATTATAATAACAAATACGTCTCTGATCAACGTATCTTTGCCGTTTGTTATCTCTCTTTTCTACAATGCTGTTATGAATTGTAAAAAGCGTCCTCTAGTCTTATTTATTATTATGTTATATATGTTGTTTCGCCTGCGTATTCTGACAGCAATAAGCGTTGTCGGATCATATGAATTGGCGTGAAGACTTGCTGCTGGTGACTCTCCTTTATTTTCTTTTTAGGTGACAATACATTAATTAAAACTCGTAAACTATCACCACCTCATCACCACCTTAACAGAGTCAGTCCCATACGGGTCAAATCAACTATTAAACTTGTTATAAAATGCGCATCTGTCCGTAATCTATACCATAAAGTTCGCATTTTAACCTAAACAAAAGTGCGCTTCCTTGTTACCTTTCAAAATAAAAGTCCGATTTGTCTGTTAAGCGGAAGTATTATAAAACGTCTATATTTATTCAAACAATACAATATAAAAGGCATACATCAAAATCAATAAGGAAAATGCTGAACAGTCAAACAACTCAAAACAATAAACCCTTCATGGGGTTATTTACAGGCGTCTTTACTTCTCATCAAACAAAAGAGCAGGTATCTGGAAAAATCTGGGAAATAATTTGGGAATTGTTAATAAAACATGATTTACCCTTCAACTTCCACTGATATGCATGCAAACTAATACATCGCTTCACACACACACACACACACACACTGACAGAAACACATAGACACTCACATATGTACACACACACACAGGCAGACACACACATTCTCACACACACAGACACACACTCTCATACGCACACACTCTTACACACTCACACACACACACACAGACACACACTCACACACACACACACAGAATGACATACACACAGACACACACTCACACACAGACACACACTCAGACACTCACATACATACAAACACAGGCAGAATCACACACACGCACACACACACACAAATACACATGCACACACACGCATACTCTGCAGACTGACCTTTGACCTCCCAATTGTCTCTCAGATATAACCCTTCTGCTATATATTAAATATATTATATTTACCTAACTATAAGACTTTGAGGTCGTGAGGGGAATCCCCTCCAAAAGATTCACAAGAGAAAACCTACTGGTTTCCCTACGCCTGCGTTGTGTTCTCTTAACATCTGCAGCGGGGCTCTGTCTCGCTCACCAGATTCGTCACACATTCACAAACATATTGCTGGAGATCTTCAAGCCCCCATTCATATCCATTACGGCGATTACGATTGTACAAGTGAGCAGTGCATCACAGCCACGGATGAAGAAATACATTTTTGAAAAAATAAAAATGAAAAGATCGCCCGACCTGGTTTCGATCTCTTTCACGCAAAAGGAGACTGCACTCAAAGACACGCAGTCTGTGCGCTGCGCCACTAGATATTAGTTTCAGCTCAAGTAATTTATATATTGATCCATTAAGTCGAAGGGATCTGAAACAACTGGTTACCTTGAGCGGATATGTACACTTTGAAACATGTTTAGCGATGCTTGTTCGCAACATAAGAAATGTGACTTATCGCCGAAATGGATATGAACGGGGGCTTGAAGATCTCCAGCAATATGTTTGTGAATGTGTGACGAATCTGGTGAGCGAGACAGAGCCCCGCTGCAGATGTGAAGAGAACACAATGCACGCGGAGGGAAACCAGTAGGTTTGAAAACCAGTAGGTTTGAAAACCAGTAGGCGTGTAACACCGGCTGCTGCCGAACAGTTGAGGCATTAGACAGTGTTCTGATTGTCTCCGCTGAGGCCAATATGTTGTTTAGTAACGCCGTTGCTTAAGGGCTGTTGAGCACATTGTTGATCTGCCATCCTCGATCACCTTCCGTTTCAACTGAAACACCTTCCCAGGGTTGCCAGGTCTGTGTGACAAAACCAGCCCAATGGCCAATAAAACCAGCCCAATATCAGAACTCAAAATATGCCCGTGCCAAACCATATACACTGCTTTTAAAGTCCAACAGCATTGCTATCATTGCCAAATGTATTGTAATATCTACAAAGTAACACCAAATGTTTAGTATGCCAGCATTAAAAGCAGTTTATGGTAGGATTTGGGTATAAATAAATTATTTCATTTAAAATATGGATTTTTATTGAAAGATATTCATGTAATTTGCATGCAAAATAGGTCTACCTGAACCAGCGGACACAAAATTCAACCCGCGGCAACACTTCAAAAGTTGCCCAATGCCGCGGGAAAACCGCGGACCTGGCAACACTGCACCTTCCGTTGCAAGTGAAATGCCTTCCGTTTCAAGTGAAATGCCTTCCGTTTCAAGTGAAATTTTTATGTGTGTATGAGAGCTTTTCATATCATGTATGTGTGTGAGAGCTTTTCACTAGTATGTGTGAGAGATTTTCAGTTGTGTGTGTGAGCATATAGTTTTTCAGTAGTGTGTGTGAGAGCATTTCACTTGTGTGCGTGAGAGCATTTCAGTAGTGTGTGTGAGAGCATTTCAGTAGTGTGTATGAGAGCATTTCACTAGTGTGTGTGAGAGCATTTCACTTGTGTGTGTGTGTGAGAGCATTTCACTAGTGTGTGTGAGAGCATTTCAGTAGTGTGTGTGAGAGCATTTCACTAGTGTGTGTGTGTGAGAGCATTTCAGTAGTGTGTGTGAGAGCATTTCAGTTGTGTGTGTGAGAGGGTATTCTGAATAATGTCCCTCACGGCCCCTCATAGAATAATGTTCCTCACGGCCCCTCATAACTTATGCCCCGCTTTCAACAGATGTTCTACGGTGTGTCAGTGCACTGGACTGCCAGAGTGATTTGTCATTTAGTATTTTTGAGAAATGCAAATATTCAGTCTGAACGTTTATCATTTTCACTCCATGTCATCTTTTTAGGATACTTCATTCGGACCAGAGGGGAAGATGGAGAGATGTAGACCTCTCGAAGAACCAACAACGATTAAAACCTTTCAAAATGGAGATTCATTTGAACCAATAGTGTACTTAAGCATATTACTATAAGTACTGTACATATTCTGGTTTGAAGCAAAAGTGTCTACTTGATTTCCATACTGACGATTGACCTGCTCGGTTAATTGGAGACTCTAAATAGCTCGTCTGGTGAGCATGTGAGTGTGAAGGGTTGTCTGTCTCTAAACTGCTGACCTGTCCAGGATGAACCCTGCCTTCGCCCATGAGGACCTCGAATAGGATGAACGGTTCGGATAATGGAATGGGTTGACGCGCAGAAGGAGAAACAGTTCATGCAGATGGCAGGTTGCCTGATGCTTTCTGCTTCTAGAGAGGAAACAAGAGGAAATTAAAAGGGAATAATCAAATGCGAAAGAGATATTTACTTGGGTATTGACCTTTCTCTGCTGCTGCTGATTAAGCATGAGGCACGGCGATGGAACCTGATAAAGGAAATGTGAGCTTGATTCTATGACTATGCATGAAAGAAGAATGACACCACCTCAACCTCATTACTAGGGTTCGGGAACAGAGGACTATGTGGCCAGATATCTCTTTCACGTTGCCCCCCTGCAGCACTAATTCACAATCCTTTTTTTCCAGCCTGGCAGAGCATGCAGATGCAAAGATCACTCTGACCACTCGTTTCCTGAGATCCTCTGTAATAAGCTGGCTGCAGCCCTCTGAGAAATCTATTAATGAGCTGAACACTGTATAATGTCTTCAATTGGTGCTTTGGCTCTGTGAGGTGATGCATATCAAAGTGTCTGCAGCAGTTCCATGTCTTCCCGTGAGATGAAAGCCATACAATCATGTCTTTCTTTTGTTTGATAAAAATGGTGAACGTTTATGGGCAGCTATGTTAATAGACATCGAACATTATAATTACATCCCGGATATAATTTAAATAGTAAAGGCAGTAATTTCATCAACTCTAAACTGATTCATCATTCATTAGGGAGGCCGTTTGAGATGCACGGATGTTTGAGCAAAGCATAAAAGAATGTCAGTTGTTTAGTTGGTTGTTGTGCAACATTTCCATCTGGAGCTGCACAGTATTCTTGTCATCTGTCACCTGCCAGTCTCCCTTCCACGGGAGACTGGCAGGCTTCCCCTTTGACCGACCTGATTTGATTTTGTCAAACGTGTTCCTTCGCCCCACTGAGACTCGGCCAGCTGCTCATCTCTTCCCTGCTCCTGTTCACCATGTTTGAGTCAGAGAATCAGAATTCAGAATCAGAATCAGAATTGTATTTATTGCCAAGTAGGTTTACACCTACCTGGAATTTGTTCTGGTGTATAGGTGCATACAGTGAACATAAAACATACAAACACAATAAGTACTACAATACAAAAAGCAGGGCAGGAGTGCAAAAGTGCATGTGCAATGTTCAGTGTACAAAGTAGTGTGTGCATAACACAGGCTTGAGGTGTGGGGGAGGGATAAGTGACCCCGTCAGGTGGGGGTCCGGGCCTTGTTCATGAGGCCAACGGCAGCCGGGAAGAAGCTGGTTTTGTGGCGTGAGGTTTTGGTCCTGATGGACCGCAGCCTCCTGCCGGAGGGAAGGACCTCAAAGAGTATGTGACCCGGGTGGGAGGGATCGGCCACAATCTTACCTGCCCGCCTCAGGGTCCTAGAGGCGAACAGGTCCTGTAGAGATGGCAGATTGCAGCCAATCACCTTCTCGGCAGAGCGGATGACACGCTGCAGTCTGCCTTTGTCACTGGCAGTGGCAGCAACGTACCAGATGGTGATGCAGGAGGAGAGGATGGACTCAATGATGCAGGTGTAGAAGTGCACCATTATTGTCTTTGGCAGATTGAACTTCTTCAGCTGCTGCAGAAAGTACATCCTCTGTTGAGCTCTTTTGGTGAGGGAGCTGATGTTCAGCTCCCACTTGAGGTCCTGGGAGATGATGGTGCCCAGGAAGTGGAAGGACTCTGCAGTGTCGACTGGGGAGTCACTCAGGGTGATGGGGGTGGGTGGGGCTGGGTTCCTTCTGAAGTCTACGACCATCTCCACTGTCTTCAGAGCATTTAGCTCCAGGTTGATCTGCCCACACCAGATCACCAGATGATCAATCTCCCACCTGTAAGCGGACTCATCCCCCCCAGAGATGAGCCCAATGAGGGTGGTGTCGTCCGCGAAGAAGATAAGACAAGAACAAAGTGGCAGACCAGCGTGAGAGGAGAGGAGGGCGTGGTAGTGTGAGAGACATCTTAGCCTATGACTGCAAATCTGGTGTAACTTTTTCACTCTTTCCCTCCCACTCCCTCTCTATCACTTTGTTTCCTGTTGGTGCCTGTTCTGCCAAATCCCTGGGCTTTTTGGCTGGAATATCAATGAATCAGTCTCTATTAAGCTCGATGTATAAAGCTGCAAGTGAAGCGAAACTACAGCGCTTGATGAGACTGATGTGGGAGAGCAGCACTGCCTCTGGTAAGGTACAACCTCTTGTGTGAAGATCAGCATGAGCTACTCTGGAGAGATGGAACTCATACTTCATTTATTTTGACGGAATAATTAAGTGCAGTCAATTCTTAACATAGCTCAATGTTTTATTCACAGGGAGGAATAGCCAAAGGAAAATGGATGTTATTAAGAGAAAATGGAGGTTGTCTCTGTGAGGATAAAGAAAAGAAAGTGAGCAAAGGAGAGAAAAAAAGAGGGAAAACAAGGTGGTTAGAAGGCGGGCAGGATTAAGTGAAGTCCAGTCGTGCTTTACCACACAGCCTGTGGGACTGGAACACCTCTGTGCAGCATCACATCCCATTTCACACTGAATTCTTCTCACCAAGTCATGCAAACCTCCCGAGGCTGCCATATGTGAAGCAGAATGCATAGTGTACACACTCTAGATTACTTGTTCTCAGGCTGTTGGGTTACAAACATTTACGATTTTAAAGAATATTTTGTATTTATTACAAGATACTTAAGACAATACTAGTACAAATGTCATATTTGAATATATGACTATGGATATTTAAAGTTACATTGTGTTTTGGTTTCACCTCATTTTTACAGCTTGGGTCAATATTGGGCTCGATCACACGCAATGTTGTGTATAACAATGATATCAGATGATGATGAGTAACTTAAGTTGATTTATTACCTCATAACATTGTAAACTTGAGTTTATGGTCTCAGTTGCTAGTTTCAAGTATTCTTCTATACATCCTGAATTTCATTTGGTAAATTATGGTCCCATTTAGACGATAATGACGGGCATGCTTCAGGGTGTGGCTTTTGGTCGCTACCACAACGCTGTCCAGTCTGGGAGTTATCTGTGTTTTGTCTTTCAGCTTTAACCCTTTTACTGTGTCTTTAATGAAATGAAACCATGTTCATCACCAAAAAAGGTTTCATTCAACATATGTTTGTAATTCTTGTAGCAAAAGGGCAATATGCCGACGACCAAGATGCCAAACTGGAGCTTCAACATGTCAGACACACGTCCAAGTTCAGTCAGTGACCTGCCAATGACTACGTCCACTTCTTCTACAGTCTAGGATTACACTTAACTATAATGTTCTACAAACTATATGATGTACATACAGTGTCAGAAATACACGAGGGCAAAGGGCAAAACTGATCCTAAGATCATCTTTTACCCCTGATATCACTCGGTGAGGGGCAGAAAATGCCCCCATAATGTCCTTTAAAAATTATGATAATTTAATAGCGTTTTTAGTTTTTGTTCTTTGTTTTGTGTGTCCTACATTTCCTACCCTGTGTACATACAGGATCCACAAGAAAAATCTCCCACAGGCTGTCCGCCTGCTGAATTAATACCTGAAGTACTAATCGACAAAGTTAGAGCATATTTAAATAGTAATGTGCAGCGAGGGCAGCTCTGCTCGACTCAGCTTTACTTTCCTCGATTTGAAGAGCTGTCAGAGGTTTTGTTGATGAGATCAAACACATTTATAATACAAACATTTCCATCATCGTTTATTTTCCTTGAATAATCCTGTGTGTGTTCAGAAAAAAACATCCTGAAAACATTAGTTTGCAACTCTTTTAAGAAATGTAAATAGACACAACTTTTGGGCATATTTATGCATGGCATCATGCAGTAAAACTTTGAGGTGTTGTCAGCATTGCTAAGCTGAAAATCTCACAACCTTTTTTCCCTCTCTGTAGAACACATTACTGATGATTTGTGTTTTGCCAGCAGCATACTGTGCTCTAGATTTGTGCTGCTTGTACTGTCATAGGAACTACATTGATTGTTTTGCTGTAAATTATATTGGATTTTCTCAGTTGTTCAATTCCGTTATTTAACGTTTAACATTTGTTTTGAGTCACTTTCTTGTTTATACTGCTGTTTGGTGATTTCTCAGAGAGATCTGTATAATTGGAAGTTGTCTTGTCATTCTTCAAGCCATTTTCCTCACATTTTGCAAATATTACTTATTGAAGGCACTATTTGTCATCCCTGTATTTCAGCTTCAGTCTTCAACTGAGCTCTGCAGATACTGTCCAGGATGTGTACATTTTATGCAGGGCAAACAGAGATTGCATGGGCTATATACGTGAGGAAATTGGTGTGAAATCAACACATCTGCCAACATGACTCCCTCTGGAGCCTCTCTGTGATCAATTATGTATGTACTGAAGAGAGCCAAGGAACTATATTTAAAGATCAACTTCAAGATAAATTTTCAGTTTTTAAAAATCTTTAAAGGAAATATGTGTAGTGAGTATTTATGTGGATGCCTTTGATGAAAGTCAAACGACGCAAGCAACGTGCAAGAGGAAAGAGGAGGGAGAGTTGTTGGAATATGAGGTTAGGTGGTACCATGCTGACGGAGCATGTTCGGTGTGTTTGGCGCTCCTGCTCCCAAACTCATCTTCTGCCTCCTGTCATTCAGATGGTGCTTCTGGACCTCAGCGATCTGAAGGGATTCTGGCGTGGCACTGGAAGCCGATCAAGGATCTTTGTAATTGGTTTAAAAAAAAAATTGTAACCAAGAGTAATTAATCAAGAAAAGTACAGATGGAGCACTTTACCAAGGTGGATACTGGGTATGAAATGGATAGCAGAAGATATAGAGTCTTTAGTTTTGTTCAAGCTTTTTTTTCTTACGCTCAACTACATTTATTACAAAATAAAACATTCTTATCCATTTGTTACATGGCTTTACCATTCAACACGTCTTATATAGGTGGAATTGGAATGAATGATAATACAAAGGGTTCTGTCATTGTCTTTTTTTGAGAGAATTGACAATATTTTAATCGTATATAAAACCCTAATTCCACTGAACCACACATTCTGTGTGGTTCGCTTAATCCATGGACTCTCACAAATTATTTCTCCTGTTTGTCTAATATTTAAAAGCTAATTATCTGCGACTCTGTTGCCATGTTTTTTTTCCGTTTGTTTTGTGGCTGTTGGCAAATTAAGTGCTGGCATACTGTCCTCAGTCTTCTGAACGTCTCCGCTCTCTCATAGGCCTGCACTGTATGTTTCATATGAGCGTACGGGGGACAATAGAGGCAAACTGAAATGACAGAGTGGCACACCAGCAATGCTCGGGGTGGCAGCCTTGATTTGTGTACGTGTGTGTGTACAGTGTGTGTGTGTGCACAGCATGTGTGTGCGTCGACAGGATCGTGCGTCGTTAATACAAAATAAGGACATTCAATTTGCACTTTTACATGATATAGTATATCAGTATGTCAATAAACACAAAATATAATGCAGTAAGAAAAAGAGCCTCACAAATGGGCATACACTGGAAGTCTGCAGAGAAAGAGTTTTTATATGGCAAACTTATTTTTGCTGTGATTTAGAACCCGTTTTAACATTTCATAGTTGGCAGCCTGTCAGTTCCTAGATAATGTATAAGGATGTTGGTGACCTCGTGGCGTTTCCTTAGCATCAACACTAGGTTGGCATTTTGTGGTTTTGAAGGAAATGTCAACAACAATTTATCAAATATGTGAAGACATTTATGTTCACTTTAGATTGAATTTTTAGGAATTAACTGGTCCCTTAATGTTTTACTTGCAACACTAATTACCATTTTATAAACCACAGATGTATTTAATGCTCATTTGCATATGTTAGCCTGCTTCCAGAGTACACTCAGAGTACTAACATAACTAGCATTGTCTTTGTGAGCTAAATGTTCAGTGTTGGCATTTAGCCCAAAGCACCACAGTGTCCAAGTACAGCCTCATCGCTGGAGACTCTTCAGCTGTCAAACTACTATCTTCCACTGACATTCAAATTCAAATATTAGTCGTGTTTTAAAAAAACTAAATTTGAATATTTGTTAAGTATTTTATTTTGCAAAGCCAACCAATATTTCTTTTCGTTTTATATATGAAAGTGGCAATATTTGGTATATTTAGCAACATGGTGTAACTAATAAACGTATGTCACTCTCTAATATATTCTATTATTTTTCTTATACATTTCATGAATCTAAAGTGCATGGCATTTATTATGATTAGATTTACGTTTACTGCATGGGGTCAATTATAAACACAATTAGACAAATTACCCTTGATTAGGGGCCAGCTGACTCCTCACAATTCTACTGGCCTTAATAAATTACACACTTGTCCAGAGGGACATTGACATCCATTACAGACAATTATAAGCCAGTAGGGAGTCTGGTTCTTGCAGGACGTTAGCTCCTGGCTCCTTGTTTCCTCCACATAAAACCACATATTTGCATTTCCATCTCATTAGAATAATTGCATTTCCTTACACTCAGTGACGTTTGTTTTTATTTGATAGATTTAGATTAGCCTCATTCGAAAGACAATTACTCCCTTTGGTTAGGTATCTCATTTGGGATCTCTGCTATGATAAGATTGGTTTAAAAGCATTTTTCTGTGAACCTATATAACTTTTCTTTACCTGGAATGTGCTACCTGCCAATCCCATGGAGAAAGAGACGAAGAAAGTAACAGAAATATAAAAAAGGCAGAGGTGGGTGACACTCAAAGGAAAGAGTGAATAATTGAAACCGACTGCAAAGAAAGTGTCTAGTTGTGATGGTTGGGTTGTCAGCATACAGTGGAGTAGAGACATGATGCCAAGGAACTTAAAAAGCTGTTGAGGTCCCTCTTCAATGATATGGTAAAATAAGCAGTTCTCCTAAGCCCTGCTCCCAAAGACTATGTGAGAAAGATAGTTTAGAGGTGGATTTGTTCCTGGGGCTTTATTAAACAACAACAACAGGGTTATGTAACCATGATGTGCCAGTGATTAAAGTATGTGCAACATCAGCACCTCAACTTCTGACACTTTCTTATTAGTGCTAATTTAAGACATTATAACAAATTGCTATTTTCCAGAGTTTACCCCTCCTGTGTTCTCATAAGTACATCAGAATATCGCACACTAGCTTACAGTAATTAGCTGACTGCGTACACAAGCCAACCTTTATTTTGGCCCACAATCTTGGTTGACATTCCCAATCTTTCAAAACATGTTTTCGATATAATGTTTTTTATAATGCTCATATTTATCGACCACCATTGATAAAAACATGGTGGACAAATTCAAAGAAAACCTTTACTCGGTATAGTACATTACAACTCAAAAGTTTTGCCTCCAAAATGTTCATGAAATATAATCAACACCGTTGAACAGTTTCAACAAAAACTGCACTTTATAACCTTTTTGAAGGTGTCATTTATTGCAGGACTGTTGTATTAAATATTTAATTTGAGGTAAGGGCCCCGTTCATAAACATGAAACTAAGACTACTATCTTATAAATATAACTTACAAACACTTTCCCAAAAGGCAAAAGGTGTCTTAAAAAGCGTCTCTTAAGCTATGAACTATCTACCCAATAGTTGTTGAGATATACCACGATGGAACTGGTCCAATTAACTGACTGACTTACAAGGAGTGCATGGCCAAACAATTCTATACAATGTAGTTTCCATTCAGAATGGTTTCTAATGATGTGTAATCAAATATTTCATATTGGCTTTATATTTAGATTCTATTACAGGCATTACAGTTAATTTAGCTCCTTTTGTCTGCTGTGGCTCCCCAGCATGGATACATTGTGCATTACATTGCCTGTCAAGATGACGCCCTCAAATCTGCCCTTCCTTCTCTGTAAGTGGTAGATCACAGAGGGTACATCTACTACTCTGGTGTGCACAAGTGCTTGTAGGAGTCTGCTCAGGTAATTACAGCATCTGTTAAGAGCTTTGCTGATTGTTTTTCATGTCCACATGGTCACCTCTCCAGAAAACCAATTACCCAGGGGAATACTAAATCACCAAGACCAATTTGTTATACCATTGCAAAAAAGCAGAAAAGCCAGGATAAGAGTGGGACTGTTTTCCCATTTGTTCACATGCAGGTAAAACAAAGTGTCAGAGAGTCATACAAGGAAAAGCTTAATGTAATATACCAATATAGACATTGATTAATATATATAAACAATAATAAGCCCCCAGCTATTTTTAGCCCTTTGCTAAAAAATTGCATGCCCAAACTAAAAAGGCTGTAGCTCTGCAACCACTAGGGCTATTTCAAAATTGTTAAAAACATTAATTTGTAAACACTTATAATTTTGTTCAGATGTGTACATATCAGTCTATAGCTTACTTGTTAAGAGTAAATGAAGATGCACACAGCAAAAATAAAAAAGTTTCATGTCCGAATTTAAAAAAAGGATAATTATTTCTTTGGAATGATGCCGTTGAAAGGTTTTAACCTCTCCCAAATCATAGTACAATATGTGAACATTCTCTCTGCAAAGTTCGACTCTGAAAAGTTGAAGCAGAACAAAGTTAGAGAGGTTTGGGATTTATATTTTCTCATTTACCAAACCATATATTTCACTTGTATGTCATGTATCAGACCTTTTCTGATAGCACCCAGCTAAGGGTCACTGGTTCAGGAAATGTGCTGTGTGCACCGAATTATGATAATCAATATTTATGATCATTTGAGATTTTTGTTTATGTTTTTTTTAAATGGCTGATTCTTTTATCCCAGGCTCTGTTGTTTAATTTGACGTGCAACATTAATATCATTAATGTCTCAGGCTTCTAAAAGGTTAAGACAAAGATGTAACACAACCAAAAAAAATCCTTCCGCTATTCGGTGGTTGACAGTGGGGCCACAACCATCTGCTAAATCATACATTATTAGATTAGAAAACAGCTTTTTTTCAATAAATGTTAAGCAATCAGTGTCAAAATGAAATAACTCATTTTGGGCAATCAGTGTTGAGCTGTATTATTCATAGTATTAATAAATAAGGCAAAGCAACTGGAAAATAACCCTAAGTAGGGCATACTAGTAGACCTAGTTTCTGTTTTCACAATACATGCTACTGCTATTTCAGGACTTTCATGTGTGTGGTTGACTTAGATGCAGAAGAGTACAGTATGCATCACTTACAGCGCTGCTGTTGCTCATGCTTTTCCAATGACTCTGCTGGCTGCTACAGGCTGCTGCCCTTCTCGAAAGAATTTAAAGTGTCAGAGTTGCAGATTCATTACTTCAGTAATGTGACTTGGTGAAACCAGATTGTTTAGATGGATAAATGGTGTTATTCACATTAACTGTTGATTAATTGTTCTCATTTATTGTGCCGACAGAATAGTTTTACTCCCTTCCTGACCTCAATCTCTAACGTCCTTTGTAACCACTGTGATGACTTTGAGTTATATTTTCTCCTCTCTGGCTCCTCTTTAGCTTCTACTGCAGTGCTTTTGCAAAAAACCTATAAGCCGATTTAAGTTTCTGTAGAAAAAAAAGAAACACATTCACAATGAAAAAAGTGAAAAGCTTTATTCTCTTGGAAATGCTCCGGATTGCCTTTATAGCAGTGCCTGAACTCTTTTTTTAATTTCCGCAGTCCTTTAAACTACCGTGTCTAATTGCGATGGCATTTTTAATTAAAAGTCAAGGATATGTGGTTGTTTGTGAAGGGAGACTAATCTGTTCTTGCCTCTCCCACTGCTATAGCTATCTTCCATCTAGCTGCCTAATGAGAAAATAGAGAAGCCAGTGAAGGACTTGTTGATATTTGCCTTTCTCTAAGTAGATCTCTGTGAATTTACGATTAGGAACCATGCCTCAGACCATGCTATGCTGTAGCTCAGAGACCTTATGGATTTCCAAAGATAACAATGAGCACTTTTCCTCAGGCCTCCAACGTATAAATGTATGTGATCCCGTAAGTTTGGCTGCATACTGAACTCAATATTGTACGTGTTATTTTTGGAAGAATAATGTTTATCAGATGCAGGACTTATATTTATTTGTTCTAATACTATATTATTATATACCATAAACAGGTGGCAGTGAGGAAATATATCAGAACCACATGGTAGAAATAATTTTTTTTATTCAAACCTTTTCTCCCTTCTTCTACTGAGAATATGGGGACGATTATTAAAATGGAGGACAAAGGTTCAAACCCTTCGGTTGGCAGGCATCCCTCTTCCTGAAGTGTCTGAGCAAAAGTGCAGAATCCCTGCTACCTGACTCACAGCTCTGACCTCGATGTGAGAGGACAAATAGAGTACACGCTCAATGATCAAGGAAATACTTTATTATTATTCAATTTCTGTTATTAAAGTCAGCTAAAAAGCTTTGTCATCTTGAATGTATCTTGCTACTTTTAGATGACTTATTCATTATTATTTTCAATAATCCTTGTGGTTTTCTTGTTATGTGATCTGAACATATCTCGCTGTATGTTGTCGTGGTAGTGGTAAGCGGAAATAATATTGGAAATATAAAAATAGCTAAACTGAAGGACATTACAACATTTGCAGAACAATCTATAGACCGTGGGACAAGAACTGATTTAATTTTGAAGGTTTTAAACAATTGTGTTGTACATATTAATGAAACGTTTACTATTTCTATGCGAGAACGAGAATAAGACTAGTATTGCGATCAAAGTATTAAAAAAAACTAAAAAGCAATTTAGAGCGTACAGACACACGGTGCTTTAGTCATTTCATCTGAATGGAGAGGAGGCTAAAAAGTCCCTACAAAATTGGTTACGTTTTCTGCAAATCATGTTTATGAGGTTCTACAGATACTTAACCATATATGTCATGCAACACAATACAATTGGATTCATGAGAGCAGGAGCAGATGTTATGTTTGAATGATCTGTAGATGTTGGTACACATGGCTGTGGTGATTGCAGAGGTCCATGCTGCCTCCCCTCCACATTAAAGGGCCCAGTGGGGATGCAGGGCCACAGCTGGGACTCAGCAGAGGAGAGATTAACATTGTGTTCCACCATTCTGCTTCAGGGAGAGGGCCCACTGCCGAACCTTACGGCTGGAAGGCACAGCCAGGCCTGTGGGAAAGCTAACGCCAGAGGTGGTCAACAACCGCAGCAAAAATCCAATTGATTTCTGCTCGCACAACCAGATACAGACTCCAGTGGGCCTTACAATGACAGCCTTCTTGACACCGAAGGGAACATGTCACCTCAATGTCTGCGGAGGACAGAGGAGGCGGCAGGTAAACTGTGTTTTTCATGTCAGTTTATACTATTTCAAAAACCTTTGATGAAGTAATGCCCTTTGATGGACAACTATTAGCTTTGAAATAATATGTTTAACTTTAAATCAAATACAAGACAGTGCATTCCCCCCCCCCCCCCCACACACACACACACATACACACATGCACTCAGCCTCACTGATCATATATAGCATATTGTCTGGAACAGAACACAGCATCTCTGGCAAATAAATGCCACAGCTAGGGGTGAACTGTAAACTGGAATTATGTGTAGTGAAGAGGAGGTAGGCTGGCAGATAGTGATTGCTGTGGCTATTCATCAGCTCCAGTCGCAGCAGCTCCAGGGATGTAGCTCCACGGTTGCCCAATAGCCAGCTGTTGAGCTATAAATGGCAACAGGCATCCTACACACAAATTCTCTGTTCGGCCCCTAGTTACCACTAAGATGTATTGGTTTTAAATGGACATACAAGTGTTGTTCAGCCCACAGTATACAAGTGTATAAGTATGTGATAACTACTATTTGCAGCTTATCTTCCACCCTCATTGTTGCACAAGAAAGGAATGAGTCATATGTTGACCTTCCAAAAGGTATTATGCAGTTAAAGTCTCCCTGGTAACTATTGTAAATGTAAGAGAAATATACTTTGGAAGCTTATATACAACATTCAAGAACACCTGAAAAAAAGAGAGAACCTGAAGATCAAAGGAAAGATGACCCGATTCAGGGTCCGTCCTTTCAGCAAGCCTCTAGTCTAGATCTACAGTGAGAACATCATTTAGAGATTCATTTTAGTAGTGGCAGTGGGATGAATGGAATGATGTTAATTTTTAAAGTAATTTTGCGTTATTGACTTTCAAGTCATCAACTGTGATGCAGAGCATGAATCTTTAAATTAAATGCATTCATTAAACTTGTGGTCTTAAGTGTATACCCTATTATTATAATTGCAGATTATTCCCAGGTATAACATGTTGTGCCTGTTGGGCAGTTGCAGGTGGGGAATTACTGAAAGGTTGCTGGTGCAGTTGCCTGAAAAAAGAGTCTTAGCAAAAGATCTCATGAGGTTTAATTACTGGTCATGTAGTCTTTGCTTTGCAGCTGAGAGCAGTGCAGTCTTAAAAGGACTTGGGCAATGTCTCAGGTGGCAGCCCCCCGGCCACATCAAAGATAGAAGGGGAGGTGAGGCCTTATGACAGGCTTACATCGTGTTTGATGGTTGTACAGAACATTAGGCTGCCTAATGTTACAACATGTAAGTCTGGCTGCTGTCTTAAGATACAGTGAGGCTAGAAAATGGCATAGTTGTGTTGTACACATTACAGAACAATGGATCAAAACAGTCACCATCATTTGGTGAGTATACAGCCCACGGATAAGATAAAGGCTTGTGTTGTAACAGTTTAGCTCCATGCCTTCCTTTTTGTAGTAGTTGTTTTCATCCTGTCACTAATTATCATGTCATTCCAGATCCTGCTTCCCATCTCGTCAATCCAACTCCCCTCACCTGCCTCTGATCACTCCCTCGTTAGTCCCTCATTCCCTTCACCTGGTCCTCACGCCCTTCTCACCTGCAGCCCATCCCCTCATTAGTCCCTCACTATTTAGCTCCCTCACTTCCACTTGTCCTCTGCCAGATTGTCTTGTGTTTTTGTGCCAAGTTCGCCAGCGTTAATAGAGTATATTCCTGACCTGCCTGCCCTGACCTCTGATTCTCTGCCCTGCCCCTTTTTGGACTTGTTTGCTTCTTCGACTGATCTCCCGGTTTTGACCCAGCCTGTTTTCAACCAAAGACAGTCATCTTTGTTACTCCTGTCTGAGTCGTGCTTTTGGGTCCACTCTAATAGCACCGTGACATGTGTGTGGAGTATTACTCGCATGAATCAGTTGGCATGTGTAGAGTACAGTGAGTTTTTATGCGAGTGTCTTTGCCTGTAGGGGTGTAGGGTAAGATTCAGGGGGGCAACTTAGGGCAGCATAGTCTGTCCTTGCCTGGACTTCCAATAGCCTGTGTATGGTGTGTGTGGGGCAGGAGGTGGGTCGTGTATTTTCACCAAGCTCTTCCAGGCATCTGAGCCCTCTCGCAAGGCCTCTTTGGCAAGGAGAGAGGGACCAGGTGTCGGCTCGCGTACAAAGGGCTTGGATGCCAGAGTGCAGTGAGATGTCAGATTGGTAACCCCTTCTGCAAAACAGTTTGTGTGTGTGTGAGAGAAAGAGGTTGACCTTCAAGTAGCTACTATGGTTGGAGTGCAACTCGGAACAGTGATATATTTAGTGACATGTCACATCTTAAAATGTTCATCAGAATTATAACGAGTTCTCTGCAACATCACATCAAAAAAGACCACAACTTAAATCCACTGAAAAGAGTAATGATTAGGTTTATTGAAGGAAATTAATCTAAAAAGATTGCATTTAATGTTGGTTTATTTTGCATTTCCTTGAATAAGGTGACTTTCATCATTCTGTTGGCTTAAAAGTAGAACAGCCATAATACTCAGACTCACTGTAGAAAAGTAGAAGTAGAAGCAGCTACAATACTTGGCATGTTCACCAATATACAGATTTATTTCACATTTTTCAATATGTAGTATAATCTATAACATCTTACAAAATTGTAAACATCTGACATAATAACATACAGCGAAAACTAGTGTGTTCAAATTGCTAATATTGTCTGACCAGCAGTATGAAACCCCCAATAGATGTCCTAAATAAGACAAAGAAGCAGCACAGAATCAAAGAGTTTCAAGCATTGTTGCTTTGAAAAATACTTCAATTAATATTAGAAGAAGAAAAAAAATTCAGTATTTGGACAATCATTTCATCCCTGAATAGAAACTGTGGGCACAGTCCTCAAACAGAACCATCTTAGGTTGAGTTAATCCATTGTGAAGCACTTAATAGATCCAGGTATTGTGTGATGGATTGTACGCACTGGAATTCACTTTTTCACTTTTTATCCAAGCTTTATCAGCTTTCTGAAATAGTTTTATATCCTGAAGTGAGGCATTCACTATGTAGTGTGTGGTCAATAAATGAAATACAAGTCAAAAGAGGATGATGTGTATTATATTGCTATGAAATGAGTCCTGAATGTGTAGATCTAATGGGATGGAAAATGTTGTATAATGCCTGCATAAACAGCATAAATTCATACAGTTAACTGACGAGTGGAGGGCCAAGTGGTAATGACAGCAGTTGGCAGGCTTTAAGCCATATTTATCTTCACTGCTGTCAATTTTTGCCGAACCATCAATAATGGCCCATCCATCACTGAATTTAAATGTCTTCAAGGTGATCTTTAACAGTTCACTTAATGCTTGTGAAAAGGTTGTGGTTCGACTCATACTATAGGCTGAAACATCGTCTTTTCTTCCGGTTTGCTCAGTGGACGTAGCAACATTATTGTGTTTTATCTTCAAAATCTAAGGGCGATTAGAGATGTGCGTGCATCAAAGCTCAGATGCAGTGTTTGACGGGCACTCCGTCATTTCCCTAGCATGGTCAACAGACTCACTTGCGAGAAGGTGAGATAATGCTAAGCATCTAAATGAGGCTAGTTTTCTCATAGGTCAACGCTATGCATCTGAGTTCATCATGACGAGGAAAGCTGCATCACCAATTTGGGGATTTTGGTTTGTGCAAACACGTCGCCCTTGAAAGAGGCATTTTCATTATGGAGAGTCAGGATGCTGGAGAATTACATTGGAAATTAAATATGCTTATTAAAGGTGATAGATACATGGATTATATTTTAATTGGTTTGTTATTATGAGTGGCTGATTGGATCGTCCTTCGCAGGCTATTGATCTCGGGGTTGAGGATGATTAAGAAGTGGACTGAGCAGAGAATGAGGGAAATGTAATGTGCACAGAGAATACATATATATATATACACATTATATACATATATATATTCACAACAAGATGCCCTGATGATCAGTTGTGGATCCTAGGTATTGGTCTCATAAGTATTTTAATGTTGCATGTGACCTATGGTCAGTTTGAAATACAGCAATGCTTCATATAAGGTTATCATTTATTTTGAATTTAAAATCTGCCAAAAGACATCAGATAAATGTAATAAATGAATATGATATTCCCATCTGAAATAGACAAGTAAAAGGAATATGCCTAACAAAAAATGATATGTACTTGCATACAGTGCTTTAAAAAAAATTGCTTTGTTACTTACCATCTCTGCCCTAAAATAATCTATACCTGAATAAAAAAAGATTGAAAACAAAACTGATTTGGCTTAAGAATACAAATATAAAATACAACCCATTCGGTCATCTCTTGTGTCTTGAATAGACATTATGTTACATTGTGCAAGAGTAAGTCCATGTGGCTTTGAAGGTAAAGGTGACATCTCACTATGACTTGGGGGGTAAAGGTGTTTATATACACACACTGCCAGCATGACTCACATTTCCTGCCTCCCTGAACACAGTCTGTTCAGGTCAGACCCCCGGAGAAAACCCCTCATTGAAGCTAACCCAACAACAATGACCTGTGTGATGCTGAAATAACTGCAACAGAGGGTTTTCACTGCATTTCAGTCCTGAGCTTCTGCATCATTCTCCCCAACAAAACAGACGATTGTGAGGACGTTCTGACCTCTGACCTACACAAAACCACAGAACTGTTCTGTATTAAATGTCTTTTTTTTAATTAAAGGAGATACTCACATTCAACGATGGATAACAACACAAACATTACCAATAATCATATTGAACTTTATATCTATAACTACACTACTACAAATACAATACTCCATAATATGTACTATAGGTCAGAGTGATACAGCATTTAAACTACAGACTGTTACATTTCATTATTAAAAGGGGTATTGGAACTGTTGCTTAAATGTATTTTCATGTTTCATTCCCACCATTTTATAAGGCAAAATAACCCGACTCCACTCCTTTGTCCATTGTGCCGAACAATGTATTTTAGCAATTCTCAAATCACCCTCAAACAGACACGATCACTGTGCCGCTGCCAAAAGGCATGCTGCAGGATACATGTAGCTTAACCTAAAAACAGAAATATCCATTTTAATTCCCAGCTGCTAGTCTCTGCTAGTCCTCAGCTTCTGTAGAGCTCTTGTCGCGTTAAATGGCATGTTGCACAGTCTTAGCTGAGACGAGGGCACAGAGTCAGTTTAACTCAATAATGCAGTGTGTTATTTGAACTGGGTTTTAAGCAAAGATGTCCCGAGCCGGTCCTGAGGTCTCGTGTTGGGGACGATCAGGGCGTATTTTAAGAGTGAAGTTTTCCCCCTCCACCAGCTATTACACCGCTGCTCTTCTTTACGACAGCTGAGCTATAGCCTTCCACTGTATATCCACGTAAAAATGAGATTGGGTAAATTAGGAACATTATTTGGGACCTGATGGGCGGTGACTCAATGAGGTTTGCAAAATACACTGAGTCTCTATACATGTAGCGACCAAATTGTTTGACTTCCTTTCTTAATTGTTGTCAAAACATTTGGGTAACAGCGTAGCATTTTTAGCTCGCACTGACTCTCTTTGCAGCTTGCAGTTTTAAGCGGTGACTCATGGAAAATAATAACTTCCGCTCTGTCACACGACTGCAAATTTATAGCCACAACTCAAACAGAGTGATACATCTTCTCTCTAGGATAATATAAGGGGTCACAATTTCCTAGTTAAACTGTGTCTGTCTAGGTCCATTACTGCATCTTGAGACATATTGGGCAGTAAGATATGCCTTAACTCCTTCTCCTTTCATTTTGAGAGGTGGTTTTCTCTCTTAAAAATCATAAATGATTACTTTTGAAAGTTAATGTTCATTATTTCGTTGAATGTTTTTACTTTGTCAGAGGAATTGCATTTCTGCCTCAGCCTCACCTATTGAACGGTGACCCTATTTTATGTTTTCTTGTGGTGTCCTGGTTCAAATGATAAATTATTCACTTTTAATGAAGACAACCATTAAGAAAAGTAAATACTTCAGATACTAATACTATTAAAATATATAATCCACACAATTATGAGTAAATATTATTTTGATTATCTAGCATATTAATAATTATTCTATACATTTTATATATACATGTTAAAGATGTACTAAGGACCAACAGTAGAACCCTGAAAAAAAGAAAAAAAAGAATTCATGCTGGATCACAGCTCGGAAGCATTCCTAACTAAGTTGAACAAATCTATGATTTCAACCTTTTGTGTAACTCCATATACGAGACTTCCAAGTCTCAATTCCCTAAGTGACATCATTGCTCTTTAATCGGTGAAGCAAAACATCTTAATGGGACTGGACTGACACATCTCCTAAAAATAAATACAAAAGTGGGCTGTGGGTACACAAGCAGTTCTTGGAATAGTTTAAATGTGACAATTTACCAGACAAAAACAAACAAACAGGTTAACAGCAACGTTTCTGTCAAGGTGAAGGACAAACAAAAAGACACTTGAGCACAGTGATATGACAAAATAGGGAGGATGGAATGCATGAAGGAAGCAATACAAACAAATCCTGCTCATTACATTGTTGCTCCCCCTCACTATAAACACAGGTTTGCCATTGGGGGAACTATTATCATTTCATTTAAAAGTAGAAGAAGAGAAATGGATGGTATAAAACAGCAGCATAAATAGTTAAAAGAAAAAACTGTCCCTATCCACCTGATTTTCTCTAAGCCACATGAAAAGGGAGCATTACATGTCACTGCAGGGACGTTCTCTTTGAACTGTGTCAGTCTGCCTATGCATCACTTATCGGTCTGTATCTCACCTTAATTTGCAAGAGAAACTTTTCTAATAAATAAATATCTGCCACCGTTTTGCATTTGAAGCTCTCTATTGCTTTCTGCTCAGGTGTGTTACGAGTCATTCGGACTAATGACAGGTTCATGTCGAATGAGACAATTCAGTATGCATGGTTTGTAATACAATGTCAACTAAGACTGGTTGTGGATTGTCCTCTGTAGCAGCTCTCGCGCCGTTACCCGTGGGTTTCCCCCAAAAGCACCAAGAAACAGCCATGACCAAAGAGGTTCCGTTTGGTAACATCTTTTATTGTGTTCACACACCACCGAGCAGACCGCAAAACTGTGCCTCTGCTCTCTCTTCTCTCCACTCTCAACTGAGACCTTTTATGAGGGCGGCCTCGGCTGCTGACTGATTGCCAATCACCAGCAGCCGAGGCCAAATTGGAGACAGCTGCCACATCCTCATATTCATAACACAAGATTCAAGATTCAAGATGTTTTATTTGTCACATACACACACAGGGTGTGCAGTGAAATGAAAGTGGCAATGCTCAGCAGGAATGTGCAAGGGCAACAAGTACACACTATTTACAAATAAAAAACAACACAATATTTACAGTAAGTGTGTGTGTGTGTGTGTGTGTGTGTGCCTAAGAGGGGCAGTTGTGTGGGTCTATGTGGGGGTCCTGGTGAGGTCGGAGTTCACAGTCCTGATGGCCTGAGGAAAGAAACTCCGTCTCAGTCTCTCTGTTCTTGCAGCGTGACTACGGGCGCCTGCCTGACCGCAGCAGCTGAAACAGTCTGTTGTTGGGGTGGTGAGGATCCTTCATGATCCTGCGGCTCTGGTTCTGCACCTCCTGGTGTACAAGTCCTGCAGGGTGGGAGTGTAGTTCAATAGTGCGCTCAGCCGAGGCACTACTCTCTGCAGAACCTTCCTGTCCTGAGCGGAGCAGTTGCCAAACCAGGCTGTGATGCTTCCTGTCAGGCGCTCTCTACAGCTCAGAGTAGAAGGACTGAAGGATCCTCTGGGAAACTTTAAATTTCCTCAGCTGCCTGAGGTGGTAGAGCGCTGCCTTGCCTTTCTCACCAGAGTGTCTGTGTTTGTTGACCATGTCAGATCCTCGGTGATGTGGACTCCCAGGTATTTATACCGCTCACCCTCTCCACAGTAGTCCCGTTAATCCCAGTGGTGAAATCGTCCTCTGTTGTTGTACCCTCCTAAAGTCCACAATCAGCTCCTTAGTTTTGGTGACATTCATGATGAGGCTGTTGTCCTGGCACCAGAGTGACAGATCAGCAACTTCCTCCCAGGGTAGACATTATGTTACATTGTGCAAGAGTAAGTCCATGTGGCTTTGAAGGTAAAGGTGACATCTCACTATGACTTGGGGGGTAAAGGTGTTTATATACACACACTGCCAGCATGACTCACATTTCCTGCCTCCTGAACACAGTCTGTTCAGGTCAGACCCTGGAGAAAACCCCTCATTGAAGCTAACCCAACAACAATGACCTGTGTGATGCTGAAATAACTGCAACAGAGGGTTTTCACTGCATTTCAGTCCTGAGCTTCTGCATCATTCTCCCCAACAAAACAGACGATTGTGAGGACGTTCTGACCTCTGACCTACACAAAACCACAGAACTGTTCTGTATTAAATGTCTTTTTTTTAATTAAAGGAGATACTCACATTCAACGATGGATAACAACACAAACATTACCAATAATCATATTGAACTTTATATCTATAACTACACTACTACAAATACAATACTCCATAATATGTACTATAGGTCAGAGTGATACAGCATTTAAACTACAGACTGTTACATTTCATTATTAAAAGGGGTATTGGAACTGTTGCTAAATGTATTTTCATGTTTCATTCCACCATTTTATAAGGCAAAATAACCGACTCCACTCCTTTGTCCATTGTGCCGAACAATGTATTTTAGCAATTCTCAAATCACCCTCAAACAGACACGATCACTGTGCCGCTGCCAAAAGGCATGCTGCAGGATACATGTAGCTTAACCTAAAAACAGAAATATCCATTTTAATTCCCAGCTGCTAGTCTCTGCTAGTCCTCAGCTTCTGTAGAGCTCTTGTCGCGTTAAATGGCATGTTGCACAGTCTTAGCTGAGACGAGGGCACAGAGTCAGTTTAACTCAATAATGCAGTGTGTTATTTGAACTGGGTTTTAAGCAAAGATGTCCCGAGCCGGTCCTGAGGTCTCGTGTTGGGGACGATCAGGGCGTATTTTAAGAGTGAAGTTTTCCCCCTCCACCAGCTATTACACCGCTGCTCTTCTTTACGACAGCTGAGCTATAGCCTTCCACTGTATATCCACGTAAAAATGAGATTGGGTAAATTAGGAACATTATTTGGGACCTGATGGGCGGTGACTCAATGAGGTTTGCAAAATACACTGAGTCTCTATACACGTAGCGACCAAATTGTTTGACTTCCTTTCTTAATTGTTGTCAAAACATTTAGGTAACAGCGTAGCATTTTTAGCTCGCACTGACTCTCTCTTTGCAGCTTGCAGTTTTAAGCGGTGACTCATGGAAAATAATAACTTCCGCTCTGTCACACGACTGCAAATTTATAGCCACAACTCAAACAGAGTGATACATCTTCTCTCTAGGATAATATAAGGGGTCACAATTTCCTAGTTATGTCTTGAGACATATTGGGCAGTAAGATATGCCTTAACTCCTTCTCCTTTCATTTTGAGAGGTGGTTTTCTCTCTTAAAAATCTTAAATTATTACTTTTGAAAGTTAATGTTCATTATTTCGTTGAATGTTTTTACTTTGTCAGAGGAATTGCATTTCTGCCTCAGCCTCACCTATTGAACGGTGACCCTATTTTATGTTTTCTTGTGGTGTCCTGGTTCAAATGATAAATTATTCACTTTTAATGAAGACAACCATTAAGAAAAGTAAATACTTCAGATACTAATACTATTAAAATATATAATCCACACAATTATGAGTAAATATTATTTTGATTATCTAGCATATTAATAATTATTCTATACATTTTATATATACATGTTAAAGATGTACTAAGGACCAACAGTAGAACCCTGTAAAAAACAAAAAGAATTCATGCTGGATCACAGCTCGGAAGCATTCCTAACTAAGTTGAACAAATCTATGATTTCAACCTTTTGTGTAACTCCATATACGAGACTTCCAAGTCTCAATTCCCTAAGTGACATCATTGCTCTTTAATCGGTGAAGCAAAACATCTTAATGGGACTGGACTGACACATCTCCTAAAAATAAATACAAAAGTGGGCTGTGGGTACACAAGCAGTTCTTGGAATAGTTTAAATGTGACAATTTACCAGACAAAAACAAACAAACAGGTTAACAGCAACGTTTCTGTCAAGGTGAAGGACAAACAAAAAGACACTTGAGCACAGTGATATGACACAATAGGGAGGATGGAATGCATGAAGGAAGCAATACAAACAAATCCTGCTCATTACATTGTTGCTCCCCCTCACTATAAACACAGGTTTGCCATTGGGGGAACTATTATCATTTCATTTAAAAGTAGAAGAAGAGAAATGGATGGTATAAAACAGCAGCATAAATAGTTAAAAGAAAAAACTGTCCCTATCCATCTGATTTTCTCTAAGCCACATGAAAAGGGAGCATTACATGTCACTGCAGGGACGTTCTCTTTGAACTGTCAGTCTGCCTATGCATCACTTATCGGTCTGTATCTCACCTTAATTTGCAAGAGAAACTTTTCTAATAAATAAATATCTGCCACCGTTTTGCATTTGAAGCTCTCTATTGCTTTCTGCTCAGGTGTGTTACGAGTCATTCGGACTAATGACAGGTTCATGTCGAATGAGACAATTCAGTATGCATGGTTTGTAATACAATGTCAACTAAGACTGGTTGTGGATTGTCCTCTGTAGCAGCTCTCGCGCCGTTACCCGTGGGTTTCCCCCAAAAGCACCAAGAAACAGCCATGACCAAAGAGGTTCCGTTTGGTAACATCTTTTATTGTGTTCACACACCACCGAGCAGACCGCAAAACTGTGCCTCTGCTCTCTCTTCTCTCCACTCTCAACTGAGACCTTTTATCAGAATCAGAATCAGAAATCAGAATCAGAAACAGGTTTATTGCCAAAGAATGTTTTCACAAACAAACGAGGAACTTTTTTTGGCGGAAGGTGCAAGAATCGCGCACCAAGACACCGAGGCGCCGTCCGCGGCGCCATCTAGGAAAGGGTGGATGAAAGATGACAGCATAACATGAGGGAAGAGAGGCGAGAAAAAGAAAAAGCCACCCCCCGACTATGAGGGCGGCCTCGGCTGCTGACTGATTGCCAATCACCAGCAGCCGAGGCCAAATTGGAGACAGCTGCCACATCCTCATATTCATAACACATTTGACTATTAATGAAAAGATACATTATTAAATAAAGGAAAGAAATTATGTTACCAAAGTAGATTAGATTTCAACCTTTTCCCCCTCCCCCTCTTATCTGTCAACATACAGTCTCCATCTAACTTTATACATTTGATTCTCTTTTCGTGTCCTGTCGTTAAACTGGTGTATTCATTAGCTGTGGCTGTGGCAAAGTTGGAGAACTAATGGAATGTGTCACATGAAAGAGTAGATTGACACTCACAGTGCATTAGTCAACAAAAGGTTACAACAAACACAATCAGTTGAATAATTCTCATTTTGTGCCACATTTTCTGAATGTCGAACAGCTCACTGAGAATGTCGATAATATTTTTCTGATTCTTTTCAAGGCACGAATACGAATGACTGCAGGTCCTTAACCAAAGAAATTCTTAGTTGATGAACATTCATGCCATTTTTTTGACAAATTGATTAGTTGATTTAATCGACATACATATAAAACGGAGTTTCTACACAGAGAGTCACACAAGTGCCAGAGATGTGCTCATAAGTGTCTAGTAAGTAAGTCATTCAAACTGCTAATATATAAAAGACATCTTGTTCAACTTCGACCAAAGTGACCGATCAGCTGACTAATTGACTGGAAGGGCGGCTCTAGATGACTAGTTAACTTGAAAGCATTTTTCTAACCATCCTGTTCAAATCCATACATGAGGGGGTCTGGAAGTCAGTTTTACTGGAGGATCAACAACCCTGTAAATTCCCCTTAGCCAAATACAGACCAAATGCTTTGACAAGGTGATGTCAGAGAACTACTCACCACGGCTGCTCTTCTGTGCTCACAGCTTTCAATTTTACTGAAGGCAAATAGTGCAAGTTTAACATTGGTCAAGTTTTGCATCAGACACCAAACAATCGTCAGGCTCTGAGCTCATCGCTGCTGCACATTCTTTTCTTTTGTTTGCTCAAACGGCATAAAAGAGAAAAGATAATGGGTATTGACATCCTTGGTGGATTGCCTCAGCATTTCATTGCCAAGAAAAATAAGAACAAATTGAGCTGGATCCTGAAAACCGGTTGGAGAAAACAAAACAACGGTTTCAGAGTTACATTTAGAGATGATGGAGGGGAGAATCTCCCTGAATGTTCCCTGCAGAGCGGTGTGCCGAGGCTGTACACCACAATGACCTCCTGCTCAATGCTCTGCTGACTATTTCATTTACAGACAGGAGGTCACAAGGGGGACATCATTTGGAGTATGCAAGAATTCATTTCTCCAACCCCATTACCGTGAATAGAAAATTAAGTCCCCTGAAAAGGTGGAATTAAAAGACCTAAGAAAAATGTCCACGCTTCAAAAGCATAACCGCATTTGGGCTGTTAAAGGTTAACTCTTAACATTTTCCCACTGGCGGCTGCAGCATCAAGGCGTGCTCGATGCCTATCTGTGAGGAGACTCAATGTGTACCTTATGATGTCAGTGACTGGGGAAATTGGAATCTTTATCTCTCTCTCACTGACTCACTCACTGTTTCTGGCATACAAAACATGTCTTGGTTTGTTAATTAGACACAGAAAGAAAGACAGAGAGGGAGAGAGATTGTGTTTCATGGTCAGGATTCTATCTCTGGCAATCGGGCCAAGAGTTTAAACAGTCATCGATTTTCATGAAGTCAGATTTCATCAGATAGTCATTTTAGGATGACACTGTTGCCAGAATAATATTGCTTGTCTGTAAAACAAGCCTCTAATGCAGCCATTATATTTGAATGCCCAAAGAGATCTCTTTCTTGATTACTTGAAAATTTATGTTATTGACGTCAGAGTCTGTACTGTGACGTTACCAACACTTAATAAAACACAGAAGGTAAATAAAAAACACCTTTACATACCAGGGGTGTGACCACAAAACCCCACCCACAAAACTACAAAATATCCAGATGCAAGTAATATATGCCCAGGGCTTTTATTGTGAAAGGTAAGAGCGGATGGAATGGATCTGGTCTATGCTGCCTTTGTCAAGGCTGAAATTTGTAAGATAATTTGCTGTCTTGGTCCCGAATACAAAGCCTCTGTGTTATTGGTTTATACATATCGCTGCAACTCAACCTATTCTGCACAACGTGACAACATGTTAATGTTACGAGGTGATGGTACTTGGCTTTTGTGGATATTGTTGTGGATATCACGTGTCACGAGAGGTTGATCCCAAGGATGTCCCTGTGGCAGATTAGCTCAGAAAAAGGGGAATGGTTTATACAGTAGTTCTATTCAACTGCCAGCATATGCCACCGCCACCTCCCTATAATCTCCCTTCAGCCCATTGATCACATGGTCACTACTGTCGCTAACTGATGGCTGTGGTGCAACATAGGAACATGTCAAGAGAGAGCTGGGCTAAGCTTAGCTAATCACTTCCTGGATATACTTCATATCGGTATACATCTTTTCAACTAACTCTTGACAAAAAAATGCATATTTCTCAAGATGTCAAACTAAAAGCATTGGAGACATTTTTAGGAAATAACTTTTTTAAAGATTCATGTATCGAAATAGGAATTACTCGGCTTTTCAGCACACTGATGGCTTTGGTCTTTTCAAGGGATTTATACTGAGGGCTGTGCACTACACATAAGCACACACCCTTTTTATCTAAAAGTCTTGAACCGCCTCTATGTCTGTACATTTCCAGATCAAACAGGAGCATGTGCTGATTAGCAGCCTTAAATATAACTTTGTTCTCATTCTTTTAACCCCACCCCAACTTGCTCTTTCTCCTCCTCTCTCTGTCCCCACCCTACTCTCTGTGCTTCGGGGGTGGGAGTTGGGGTAGTAGATGGGTGCATTAATAATGCAGTGCTGCCTGGAAACCAAACACGCTGCAGAGGAGTGCTGTGTAGAATTCTAAAGAGGTATTTGTTTGGACACCAATGCCACCCTCATCCCCCAGTTCCTCTTCGCAGCCCTCTCATGTCATCTCCCATCGACCCCCCCCCCCCCCCCCACACACACACAAGTAATTCCGTTGATCTTATTAATCTTTTGAGCTCAAATAAATAACCAAGTACAAAAAGACATATTCTCCGTAGGAGAACTTTTAACTGTTTGACTCAGAACATGTCTGCAACTGGATTAATTAAATTACAGTAATTAAACATTAAAAGTTGAATTTTATGAGGATCTTTGTTCACGTACTCTTTAACTACTACAAAGCCGACTATTTAACTCACTTGAGAAAAGAATATAAACAATACTCTAAAATTCCACTGTTATTGTAAGAAACCACATCGTAATTATCTTGCAGTGCCGGTGATGATGACACCGTGTGAACGTAAACGTATCGTACTGACTTTGGAAAAAAACGACAGAAAAGCTGAGAACTCTATTCATCTACTTTTGTCTTTGTTGTGCAGATGTTTCTCATTCAGGTTTTCAGACTGGGATTCTGACAGTCAACTATCAGTTGCAGTCCATTAGACTCAAGAACATGTGCAATGCTGCAAGCTAAATTGTTCTAAAGTTTTTGTTACGTGTTGTCCTTTGCCCCTCAGCTGTAGTTCTTTTACGTTCATTGTTGATATGCATATTCATTGGTTTGAGTTCCGCACCTGCTTCCATCCACAGATGGAGCTGAGCAGATTAGCGATGCATGGAGACAATTTGGACCGATTTTTAAGGTGGGAATTATTGAAATTGACTCCTGGATAGCTACAGATTTACAACTGGAACCAGCTGTATTAACACAACTCAAGAGGAAAATGCGTAAAGTCTTCATAAATTCATGATTTTGCACATATATTTGTTAAATACATAAAAGTATCTTCTTATGGGGTATCTAGCTTACTGTATATCCTCTCAACACAGTATCCATGGATCATTTTCTCGAGAAAAGTGTCTTTGGAAACAGGACACCAGTTGTTTTATTTTCTTTTATCAGTGCTGTTAAAACACCCATTTTCATTAACACACGTGTTTCCAAGGTAACCCCACAAGGTTGTATGGCTTTTTCTTCCTCGATATAGCACATTCCAGCTTGATACCCTGACAACTTTATCTGTCTTTATAAAGTGATACGCCCTGTGATGTGGCCGTTGTGCACTCAGGACTCAACTTGATGTCATTAGGAAACACTTTTTGGAATTGATCCTCTTGTTTGAGGTAGTCTATCCAAATGAATATACCTTTCTTGTATGCTATGAATGAAACTATGCACTTCCCGAAATAAAGTCACCATGCCTACTGTCATACCATCCTTCCATTATTCACTGTCTGTGGACTAATCCGATGGCTGATTTATGTGTAGTGCCTTTTCGTGAAGCCGCATTACTGCAGAGGCATAGTTGAACACAGTTTTACTGACAGTGAAAACATGGCTGGATTGATTATGGTTGGCGTCACCACTTCTAATGGATGACGGCAGCTTATTTAAATCTGGAGGTTCTTCAGTCTTAAAACAAAGTGTTCATCATCCGCTTTGGGAAGGGGTGCAATAGGTCACAGTTTGGTTCAGATTTTTTAATAATTTTTGAGCCATATTAGACAATACACTTGTTTTTTTATGTTAAACACATCATGATAAAGTCAGAATTTATTTTCTTTTTGAGGATAAATGTTTCATAAAGTAACTCAAGGGAACCTCCGTACATTCAAACAAATATAATTACAATCCCAATCTCATATTTTTACTGAAGATTGGCCGATAACAACTGGCAGTATAACTTTATTTCACACTATGATGCTCGAACATAAAACAATACTCAATATTTCACAATGTATAAGTAACCATCTGGAAAGATGGTTTCTTCTAAAATGCTGATAAACTTTGTTTTTACTTTTCTTGAAATGTCTGATTTGGACAAGATCATTTTGTCTATACACCACATACAGCATACATCATCATTCTGCAATCATCTGCATTCAAGTAACAGTAACCTGTATTGACACATAAAGTAATAAATATATTGGTGTTAAAGCGTCTTCTCTTATGTTGTTACTGTCAAATACATCATTACAGAACTGTGACACGCTTCAATGAGGCCACCTTAATGAAAGACACCGTGAGAAGAGACCTCTGTAGTGAGTGCTCTTTGCGATGGTCAAACCATGTCCTGTGTTGGGCAGCTCGCTACAGCCATAGATATCTCACTGTGAGCCAGCAGGTCAGGCAGCTCTGCAGACCTACACAGTTGAAATGAATGTACCTGCATCCCAGCAGGGAGGGGGGTGTCCATTGGGAGCTTAAAGGACTTCAGCTGAGATATCCTGGCAGAAAGTTCAGAGCGACTCAGACTGCCCCTGTAAGGAAGACCGATGACCTGCTCTGCAGGGCCTTAACAGGACAGATGTGCAGTGTTTTCCTCCATTCATGCCTGTTCCCAAGACAGCAGAAAAGCCAAACTTATCTATTGACAGGGTTACATGGCCTGTACACTCCTTAATCTGGAAAACATCCATTACTCCCTGTACTGCTCAGGGTCGGGCTGTCCAGTTGCCATTGATTTACATGTATTTGCGTTGCTGCCTTTCAAACACTGAGTTGTTTTCAAGCGCTAATCCATTATCAGTTTCAAGGTTATGCATAACTTTATTATCCCTAAAGGAAGTGTCTATTTTCACTAGTGAAAAGAGACACAGACACATACATGGGTCCGTGCCTGACATGATGACTCTAATGGGATCTCAACTTAACTTGACAAATGATTGAATTCATTACTTTTTAATGATGTGAAAACATATAGAGCCAAGAATCCATCTACAGATACGGTACAGCCTTGTGGAATACAATCACAAACCTAAGGCTCATACATTATTTTAGTCATTGCTCAGCGACTCATTGCAATTTAATAAAGCTCGGTGCAACCGGATAATGTGTCTCTTAGGTATATATTTCTTTGTAACAAAGACAAATGTTGATTCCAGTTGTAACCTCATTCAGTGTTTCAATTTATTTATTAATTTAGAAAGACTGCATATGTGTGGCAACACTTATTTTAATGTACTCAAGAGATAAGGCACCTACTACTTTGAAGCATAAGTGTGTCTGGATGTTGTATTGAAGACTTCTTTTAATTCATGTGTTTGCTGAAAGCAGACAATAAAGTTTGTGGTTACATTTACACAATTAATTCTGCCCCGGGACAGCCATAAAGTTTGTTATTGCTAAGTGTCTATTACATTGAAATTTCACATCATTTACAATAAATGTCCCCTAAGAATAATGTCCTTTTAAGTGTTTATAAATTATTGATTCAACAAATTCATGTAGCATAATACTGAAATGAAATGCAAAGACACTGTTGTGGAAGGGACCAATACATTCTTTTGAACATTATTATCTTTTATAAATGTAGGTATATTGGTCTCTCAGCTTGTGACTGGGCCTATTTAAATGATATCACTGTATTAGCACAGCTAGCTATTGTGCCCAAGTCACACATGCAGTGATATTGAAAGCAAATCATATAATCGGTCGTAAAACACATTCATATGTGTCAAATTTTAGCATTATAAAAGCTTTTTTTGCCATTAGCTTGGAGTATATAATCTGCATCACTTGTTTGTATCTGAGGCAAGCAAATAGCAAATTCTAGGTCATGCCCATCTTCATTCTCCTGTCAGGCATGGGCCATAACAACATTTAAAGAAATATAAATACATGTTCTTGTGTTAAATTATGCAGTGCAGGGACAAAGTGTGTATTAAGATTGTTGTCATTGTGCCACATTGTGCAGGCGTATACGTGGCCTCATTTAACCACGGGTAAACAACTAAATGGGAAAGTTTGTTTGGATCTATTCTTCTCTGAATATTTGTTTCTTTTTCATCATCAAATTAATGACTGCCTTGGTCTGTGTGCACCCACCACAACATGTATGCATTAAAGCCCATGTGTGTGCAACAGCAAGAGATCAGGAATAGTTTGCTGTGCATTCAGGTTGAATGGGCTGTTACCGTGCAGCCTCTGGTGGCTGTTCCTATTAAAATACACACAAAGGTACTAATGACAATATGGATTCTAGGATTAATTTTGAATAACCTACATTGGCAGTTCACATATACCCTGTATTACATGTGATTATGTGTTTGCCTGGGTTTCAAAATGAAATGGCACACATGCTTATATTAATCTATTCATGTACACAAGAAAGAAAACCAGCAGTTCCATGTCCCAGTTGCAGTTTTATTACAATGTTTACGCTTCGATCAAATTGGCTTTCAGAGCAGACACCATTGAGTTTGTAGACACAATGTCTGAGAGGAAAAGAAACAGTGGTTTGTTTGTCTCCAACAAGGACTACATGAACACATTGGCTCTGTCATAAGTTATGTGTCTGGCCCAAGTGTAATTAATTTATAATTTTAAACAAGGCAAAAACAAACCGCAACGGTCTTGGTTGAAATGAGTGGGGAAGATGTAAAAAGTTGAACGATCTTGTGGCTTCACCTGACTATTCTATATTCATGTCGAAGCACTGGCCATCCCAAAATAAATGTCAGACCGGTGTGAGGAATTCTTAATGCTGTCACATATTGATCTCTGTCTAATGGAGTTTTAAACAGCGATCTGTGGCTTCAAAGGAGGCCCTTGCTATCAGGCATGTTACCTTTCTGCGAGGGACATTGATTATCAAACGTTAAACAATATGTCATTTCTGTTTCATAGCCTGCATTTCTTTGTAATTACAATTTTTCTATAGTACGATTAGACTGTCAACTGTTAGTAATCATGGCAGGTATCAGCGTTACTGGCATATTTTAAACATGTGTAATAATATGACGAGAGTGTACAGAATCTGGATATAATATCTACATTGCAGGTAATTTTTACATGTCAGAACTAACCTGACTATTATGAGCACTCTTATGGATACATGTGTTCTGGCAGTTGATTTGGGTTCTCCATTCTGCTGTGTGATTGCTCGTGTAATATCTTCCTCCAAGGCAGGATGACACAAGCAAACATCTGCTAATCTGCATGTGGCCATGAAATGAAGCTGCTTGAAGTATTAATAACAATTACTGTTCCTCCTTGTTTTCCAAGAAGGCTATAATACAAACTTCACAGCTTTTAAATCAAAGTACATTTATTTCATAATGTTCATGCTAACATGCCAAATGTTGAATGTCCCGACAAGTCTATCTCTCTCTTTCTTTCTGCCTCCCTCCCGCTCTCTACCATTATTACTGCTCTCTAACCAGGCTGTTATGGCACCTTTTTTGTGATTTTATGTCCTTAGAATTCCCCCATGGAGTTCTTTAGTAGTCTTTTAATATGCCAGCTCTGTTCCCAATCTGGGCAAGCATGATGGCAGTTTAATTTCTCTAGGAGAGACTCGGTAATAATAGCCTCTACCTTGACCAAGTCCATCAGAGGCAAAATTAATCATGACATTTGAACACCATTTTTGTCACAAAAAGCCTTGAACTGTAATGTAAGAAACATCGGGATATGTCAACATTATATCATAAACCAATCTCAGAAACGTACGTGTATGTGTGGACATTGTGAATGAAATGCGATTGCTGGTCTTGTACATACATACTACAAGGTATCCTATGTGCCTGAATTCGGTCAACAATGGATCTTGATCAATATTTAACTGACCTGCTCTGCACCCATAAACACACTGGGGGATTACTGTTAGCCCCGTTCAATGGTTTTGTATGTTGTTTTCGACTAACAGATAACACACCCTGCTGTACCTCTCGATAGCAGCTGATTCACCAGTTGTTTTTCTCAGGAGTTGGTGGAGACAAAAACAGAGCACTTATCAACGTACAGTTAATTAAAAAGGGTTCCTGTAATGTTTATACTGGAGACTTAATATCGTACAGGATGAAGTGGTGTAACTGTAACTGTGGGATTTTTTATCTTAATTCCGGGCTTTATTAAAAGTTAGTGCAATAACTGTGTTATGCAATCAAGTCCATTCCTGTGATTGAGGAGCATGCAATGTGTGGACTAGTGATGCAACATAAAATACCACAGGTGAAGTTTGGCAGGTGTGCATAATTATGTAGAGTTTAGGGTTCAAAAGCCTCTGGCAGAGATGTAAAATGTTTGTTTACTTGTTACATTTGAAAACAGTTTTTCCTCTCTAAAAACACAGTGGCAATGTTTAATCTTCCAGCTTCATTAGGAGCTCATGCCAACCAACCTGGCAGGTACAACATGTAACATTGTGGTCGCGCCAGATTTCTGTGTAAATACAATATCAAAATATTATTTTGACCTAGTTCTCATCTACTGAAGGATTTGAACCCTATACTTCTATAGTTACTCCTATTTCAATCAGGAGAGACGGGTATTTAGAGTTTAAAAATCATTTATTTACAATAGCATAATAACATCGTGCAAAGTCTTTTGGGCGATTGGACTCCATCCTGAATTTGGATAAGCCAGGGGTTGAGATGCTGATATCTGCGAAGGCAGAATCCCCCATGGAGTCCAGACACTGGTGGTGGTGTAGAAGAAGAGTTGCTGGAACGCTGATTGGAGGAGCCCGGGGTGGAGGAGGGTCGCAACGACCAGAGCTGAAATGACAACTGACAGCAGCAGCAGAGGAGAACACATTTTAAAGTTTTGCCGACAACGCTGTGATTCGCTTACAGAACATCGCTGCCTCTAATTGGTTGGTTCATTTATTGTGCCCGTCCCCAATCAGCTGATGGAGTAATCGCTGTAAGACTAAGAGACTGCTTATGAATAAACCAGCGTGCAAAGAGTGTCTTCCTGTCTGAACTTTCACTGAGCTACATGTTGACAGTGTATTTATTATTGTTCCAAACAATGACAATTATCATGTTTGAATACAGGTTGTGATTCAAGACCAATCTGCCTCTGCGACTCTAAATACTGCATTGATCTGAACGGTAAATCTATATGGATATGGGTTAGTAGTTACTCAGGCCTATCCAAGGACATTTAAGCTATTTACTATTGATGATCAATTAAGAAACAGATTATTTACTGATTCCTGTGTGTAAAGTCGGATAATAATTGTTAAGACAACAATCCATGGGACAACTTAACCAACAGAAAACCACTGCCCTCTCGTAAGTCTTTGTAGAGCTTTGCTGTTTGTCAGAACGGCTCCTTGTGTGTTTTTATGCCAATTTTAATTGCAATCCCAAAATGCATTTTCATACATTGAGTCATAACTCTTAATCAAGTCTAACATGTATAGCAGGGAGTTCGGAGTATTGTGGCCATTATTAAAAAGTGATACATGATTTGTTTCTGCCATTTTCGAAGCCACACATACCGTTTAATGGTAAGTATGATATACTATATATTTGTTGATACATGTGCACCTTGTGATTAGCTAGTACAGTTATGAATCCAGAATTCAGTTTCACTCCATATCTTAATGTTGTGTCAGCCCTATGCATGACACACACACACACACACACCTCGACACAAATCCTTAAGCCTTTCCTCTCAAACTGCTGTGCCTGCCAGGACATGATTACATATTATCTGCAGCACAGAGTACATGGTATTGGCTCGAATGAATGAAAGGTGTAAAGAAAGAAGGACTATCATTAACACTGTGAGAATATAGGTAGGAATTTGTTGAAGGGAATACATCTGAAGATTTGACATTAAATCGCTTTGCTGTGGTGTATAAAGCTCATGGGTCTGTGAAAATAAATATGATTCAGCCATCTTTTTGAACTGATACGCTTATAAGATGTCCCTGTATTTCTTCTGGCCTTCACTGTCGGGTGGTATCACATACGACGTGATGCTGGTGCACCTTCATCGTCTCCTAAAGACTTGTTTATGGCCTCGGCATGTGAAACGTCCTCCTCCTTCCATGCTGATGTATAATCTGACAGGTGCCACATTTTGTCACAATATATAGAACACGGCATGCTTCCCTTCATATTACTTCCAAGCGTATTCTTGCATTGTTAGAAGGATGCCACTCAGGTATGCTTTCCTTTCATGGCCGGACAATCCAACTGTCTTTACAATTCGCAATAGCAGCTTTTTAGACGGAAAATAAAATCCATCGTTTGTTGTTAAAGTATTTAATGTTGGATTATAGTGAATAATACTGCTACCGTGGTGTACTTTGAATTTGTTGGCCCATTTTTAAAATGATATACAGCATTTTTTTACTCTTATAACGACCAAAAAATAGACTGAGGTTATTTTGTGATAGATCCCACAAAGTTATGTCATAATAATATAGCACAAAATAAAAATCTAAAACTCCTAAGAGGGAATATGTGGTTTGGTGACAGAACCTCATTTTAAAAAAGCAAGAGAGTGTTTATACAAACACTCTTTTGAACCAACACTACATAATGATTCCTACAGGAATCCATACCAGTAGAGGCAGAGGTATCTATTTCTTCAACACAACTTTAATGGACTGCTCTGCATTGTGACCACACAATATCTATTCAACGAGTGAGGGGCAAGCAGTCCTCGCTTGCAGCTTTGCACTGTATACTTTCATTATTGTCACTTCCTCATACACATACTGAGAAGCACATGATGCATTTGCTCCCAGGCTGTGGGGGTTGTCAAACATTACTCTGGGAAATGCAGGAAAACAAAACAAGGATGCTTGGAGGAATGTGGGCACACCAAAAAGCAAGTCAAATCACTTCATCACAATTAATAATTGAATCCAGTTATCAGCAGCTGAGTATGCTGTATGTACAATACATATGTCATGTGCATCTCTTCTGCAGATGAATGTCATTTGCAACCATTGGACATCAATTCCGTTCCTGTCATTTTTGCATTTTTATGGCAACAGCTGCCATTGTGTTTTTCTAGTCATTTTGGCTGCGGTGAGTTATAGTTTCTGGAGACAGAATGGCAGGGGCAGGGTGGTGAACACATTATAATATGGAGGAAGGTACAAGGAGAATCCCAACAGAATCAACAAAGTACCAGCACTTAATAAAAGAAGTAATTTTGTGGATTGCTTCCTCATTTGCAATTTGCTTCATGCACTTGCTTCATTAAAGCCTCATTATGTAGTACACGAGTAAGAGAATTGAAATATTATGTCCTCTTGGTGAATTAAATTAAATGTCGACTACAATCCACTCTCACCCCAACCCCCTATTCCACCTCTCCCAACCCAATATTCTCTGGAAAACACTGAACATTCTGCCATACAGACACATGGCATGAAATTATGGCAAGTGCATTTTGGTAAAAATGTGTTCAGTGACACAATGACAACAGTTCCCTTTATTTTCATACTGTATATATTTTTTTATGGCCAGTGCATTTTATTATTTAATTGTAAGCCTACAAACCTGCTTCACTTTTTTCTCCCCCTTCCACTCTTCACTCAATTCTGCGGATGGGAGTCCCTCCTCTTGATCGAGCCGCTGCCTCTCTGGTCCCCTGTCCTCTCGGTCTCTCAGCAGACCCTCCTTCAGTGGCTCTGTCTGGTGTGTCAGCCTGTGAAGCTTCTGTGCTACAGTACATCCTGTTGATCGGAAGCATCCTGTGCATCATCACTCCCAGCTGCCTGTGGGTTCAGCTGGCTCAGTGGCCCATCTGTGTGATCTTCTGCCAGATAACTGGGGTTTGGCACCGCATGATCCGTCCCTCTCCAAACCATTTGCCAGGAGAAAGAGTTAGGGAGGCGGGAGAAAGAAAGGTCCGGGTTGGACAGCGAGCTCTGCATTGACTGCTCTGCTCTAGGAGGCTCTGGGGCACACACCATCTCTCCTCTGCTCTCCTGATATCACCTTAGATTGCCCCCATAAGACAACAGACAGAATAGCCCTTTGCTTGTAGAGGGGATGTGTAGGAACACACTCCAGGTGTGATGGTGACGTAAGTATCTAATCTTGCGTGACATTTAAATGCCATGACTACTATTGATATATGGTTGAAGAGCAGAGCATTCCACCTATTTCAAATGCATGATGTATGTTGAGGAAAAATCTAATAAAAGAAACATCCCTTCTTGCATTCTCCTTTCTACGGTGTGGAGTGGTGCAGACGTGGCTTAGAGGACCTATTTGAAGGTCACAGCTGAGGGAGCATTCAGAAGATGTGTTCTGGAGGTGCCAACATGGCCACATTCACGATTTATATGTGAGCTATAACAGTATTCTTTTTTAAAATCTACATCAGGGAGACCAAAATGCTGTTTTGACAGCACACACACATTTATCTGCTTGTGCTGAGATGCACTTTGTGAGCAGAAAGCAGAAAGTGTAAATAGGGAAATAGTTGGTTGTTTTATGTGCATGAATAAACACGTTTTTATCTCCAATAAAGTCTTTTTTAACGTAAACATGAATAGACTTCTGTCCATGACACCTACAAAGACTCACATAAGCGTTTTCCTATTGGCAGGACAACATTTTTTATGTTAGAACCCATTATGGATTATTGTTACCAATTATTCATATGCATAGTTTTTGATCTGCCACATAGTTACATCGCTGTATTTGACATTCAGAGCATTAGTATAGCAGCAAACAACATTTTACTGTGTGAAGATACACAGTATATTGGCGTAATGTCCTGAGCTGAGAATGAAACCGCCCTCCTTCAAATTTTTGGACAATGGACAAACTTAGCTAAAGCAAGAGCTGTTTGCATTTTTTTAACTTTACCTCAAGATAGCGATGGCCAACAAAACACTGTAATATAGGAATCCTAATTTTACTGGTGCTTTTTATTATTATTATTATTATTATTATTAATATGTATTTTATTCTCATTATCATTGCTTTATCTGTTCGGGCTAAGCTTCTCAAACTACACCCACACAGAGACACCAGTACACACCCAACGCAAAGATGGAGGTGGTGAAGTGGACGAGGTGACGATGACTTGAGTTGATAACAGCTTAGTACCAAATGAAGTAGTTTTTTGGAGAAAACTTGCTAGAATATATTTTCTCTCTCTCTCTCTCTCTCTCTCTCTATATATATATAGATGTAAATGTATGTAACACTTCATTTTTTCCATAGGTAATGTGTAAAAGTTACACACTTTGTGGAGAACATCATCCGCGACCTTCATTCTTAGCGGTTTAGCTCCTGGCAGAAAAGAGTTGTTCATCCACCAGAGGTCATTCTCAGGTAGGGTTTAATCCTTACCTAGAACTGGATACCCAGGAATACACATCCAGTCTATTTCCTCTTTCTTAAAAAATATAATGCAGGAAAACATGACAAATAAAAATTATGCTCTTGGCTTAAACTACATAAGCTGATACATACAAAAACTATGTATCACTAGGAATATGGAAGTCCTGTACGTGGTCCCGTGTGGATGTAGTTCTTGTTATCAGCAGTGATGCAAATTCATCTATTGTACTATCGCTGACTATAGTAGGCCTGCCTTGATTAATTGCACCATATAGGCCCATGGGAATGTTCAATATGTAGACCGTCTGAATGAGCTTAGATGCACATTGTACAATGTTTGAAATGCTGAAGTAAAAATAAAGAAAATGTTCTAATTACCTTGAGCAATCATTTACTTTATTAGTACTGCATGTCTAACTTAGCTTAACAATTACATATCCCTCTCACCAGTAGCCCCTGCAATCTAACAGAACATATCATTTATCTCAGTTTAATAGAGTGCCTAAACAAATTAGATTACTTGCCGTATCAAATTTGATTAATTTATACTATAAAACATGGTCATATATGACTTCCATGAGGCTGTTTGCAGCAGAAAACTCACAGGCAATGAACTCAGCAAAGTTCAAGCTGCATGCAAAGTTTATATTATTTTTATTCTAATGTTGATTCACAAAAAAGGACGTTCGCTTACCTTAATAGTTATTAATACCAAATAAAATACGTAAGCGGTGTCGTTGGGAACACAAAGGGTTTATGCATATTTCTGCATTTCTGAATAAGCAGTGACAGAACAAAAACATAGTGATAAAGAAAAACAAACAAATAATATCTGGTCAATTTGTGTGAGAAAGTAATGAAGACTGTAAATGAGAGAAGCCGGTGATGATCCAGACAGCATATTCCAGAGGTCACCCATGGTGATCTATGAAAGGATTTTAATTAAGCTGCATTAGCTCTACCACACCAGAAATGATTGGGTCAAGACCCTTGATGTTTATGGTTAATGATCATGTGGGAAGCACACTTACTATAAGACTCTCCCTCAAGGGAAGTATTCAATGGTAAGCTTTTCACAATCACCATGAGCTACTCTAATTTCCTAAATGAAGCCTTAGAAAAAAATAAAAAATAAAACAACTAATAGGTTTCACCCACTTTTTGTGTCTATAGCGCTTTCCTCTCCATCGCATTTTAATAGCTTCTACAACTTCGTACAAGATGTCACAATTTAATGGAACACGTTGATGTCATGTAAGGGGTTTGGAGCTGGACTGTAATAAGGCCGTTAACTGGCAATGAGACTGAACATGGCTCTGTGAGGCCATGATGGCTGCTTAAACACTGTGGTAACGAAGGGCCCCTGTTCCCCAAAGGCCGAGACACCCAAACGTTAACCGGATTACTATTCCACTTCTTCTTTGAAATAAATATAATCCTCCACTGCAGCTGCTAAATGGCCTTGTCTTTTATATTCTTTTACTCTTTTTCTATGCTCTTCCTTTAATTCTTAGATTAATGTGAATGAAGGTAAAAAAAAGCAACGACAATGTGGAGTTTAGCGTTCCTCCTAATCTTACAGGTGGGCAGGTATTGATTGCAGTGGATGCAAAGTGAATATAGGTTTGTGAGGTGTTGAGGGACAGTTAGAACAAAGCATGACTTCAAATCTAGTGATTGATACCACGGCTGGCCTTTCAGATTGTAACGTGAACCTTTTACAGATGCCAGAAGGTACAGCATTGAAAGCAAATTAATTATAGACTAGGTGTCTAGACCCCTGCATTATGTCTGCCTCTCTGAGCCCTAAGTTCAATTAATTTCCCTTTGTGATTTAAAATAGTAAAAGCGTAAAGGCTCAAACTGAACTGTTGGACAGTTGAACAGGTTGATGGGTTTGTCGAGCACTCGACGGCTACCTCCTCTATATGCCCAACACAGGATTACAGAGGTACTCTCTGTTTGTAACTACTTTTAAAATCAGAGATTTTGTCTGTGGCTCAAATGTGCTCAAAAAGCACAACATGTGGCATAGCCCTCTGCAGTTTAAGAAAACACATGCCAATAGACATAACACATTCAAATGAGGAAAGGCAATCACCAACTGAAAGAGTGACACATGACAGCCTCTCTGCCACTGGCTCGGGTCCCTGCAGGTGGGCGTGGCAGAAGGTCATCAGGAGAGTGGAAACACCTGGTAATTGGCAACCAGTGGGGCTGGTGAACATTTGGGGGGGGGGCGCAGTTGGGCGACGCGGTTTAAATAGCACTCAACAATGAGAAGAAAAGAGGTTTTGAGTAGAATATTGTAAAAAACAACGCTTTATTTCAAGAAAACACAGTGCTCAACACTGTCCAATAACAACTATCAACACACTGTGACTTTGGGCATGAGAGGTTCAGAGCAGCTTTAAGACACATTGGGTTGGGTTTCAGAGGTTTACAGAATAAAAGAGGTTCACCCTCACATGAAAGAGGTTCAGAGCAGAATAGAGTGAGAAAGAGATCACATGTTACATTGGGTGTTTGACAGAGTAGACCCACTACTGTAAAGAAAAGTAGCCCTCCTCTCTTTAAAGTTGGCAAACTTCTCAATAACTCTCTGGTGAAAGTCAATCATGTCTAACCAGCCTGTTTCCATTATTCTTGAGGGAATGTGTCTGTTTTTCAGAACTTCTTCGTTGTGTTTCGATGCCAGTTCGGTCTCCTTCTGCTGCTCTGCTCTGCAAACAGGGTTAGCTTCAGGCTGTTAGCTAGTTAGCTTCATGCTGTTAGCTAGATAACTGCGGCAAGATTCATGCTTCTTACACTTGTCTGAAGCTCTTTAGATCCCTCACCCCGTTGTAGGCCAGAGAGTTTCAGTCCCAGGACTTTGGAACAACAGACAGGGGAAACTAAACAGCGCATGACTCACTGAGCCTCCAGCTAACAGCTCCGGTGAGCAACCTGCCCGCGTAGCTCCGTGGAGCTCTCTGGCTGAGGGAACGATACCGGTCTCTGATTTGCCGAATAGTCCAATCACGTGAAATAAGAAACGATGTGATTGGCCAGGGCGCACATTTTTGTGCCCCAAGATTCACGTTTCATCCGCCAATGAGAAGCCGTCCTTGCCGAAACGACCGTGAAATGTTTGCTCGCTGCTGCGCACACACGTTGGGCCGGCACCCAGAAAATGGGGAGGGGCTTCTCTCCGTGAGGATGAGTGGCGATATATTATTTATGTCACATTTAACTTAAGTGGTGGTTGACAGGGGCTTACGGTCTCCCACACACATTTAGCGCGTCAACACGGTATATTTACTATTTAAATGATTTGGTATATAATGTTTTTTGACAGGATATATTAGATTTTTTTTTCTTTTTTAATCTCAAAATTTTAAGAGGGGCGGCGCCCTAGCGCCCTCTATGGACGCACCGCCACTGTTGGCAACACCTGGGCCTTGTGTGCCAGTGCTGCTATTAAAGGCGCTCTGGTCTATGAGCGCTCTCTCTCTCTCTCTCTCACTGTCCTGAGACCCCCGTCTGGCTGCTTGTGGGAAAGTACGGTTTGACCCGACACTATACAACATATCACACACTACCGGGTACCCACGCATGCACCCACCTCCACCACTGAAACTACTGACTCCACATGCCACTGTTTATTCTACTAAAGTTATGTGTATGCTACCTAAGTTAAATAAAACCCTTTCTGTTGACTACTTGCTTGTGTATATCCCCCTTTGTTGTCAATGCCGTGCGGCCCGGGTCGTGACACGCATGAAAAGATACATTTGATGAGACAAACGCAGCCTTTAAAACAGTGGACACTGTTTACAGCGTCACGCCAAAGTGATGCGCACAGCCAGGACAGGCAGTGTGTGTTATTGCCCGTTTGTGAATTATTAATTCATTGACAGTTTGTGATGTTTGAAAATATTCAATACATTTGTTTTGTTTGGGCTTTTTTCAACATTTGTATGACATGATTCAGATATTATTGCAGACATCTGATCTAGGTAACCTTTTCCTTATTACAATATCTGAGTGATGAGATCACAATGACCGACCGCAGCCACAAATCATGGTAACTCAAGCCTGTCCCAGCCGTGCGCATCCCTTTTTAGTGTCCACAGGAAATAGTTGTCATTGTGGGAGCTTTTCTTTGAAGATCTTTTTTCTAAATGCTACAGATATGTTGTGAAATTGATGAAGACTTTTTTTCATTTGCACGTGTTGTGTCATTTTGTGTGGGTTTTCTCAATTCTTCATTTGCAGTTGAGCTCTCGGGCCACAGTAGGCTACATGTGAGGCTTAAGCTAGTTATCCACGCTAATGTGATCAAATTGTAACCAAACTTTTTGAAAATATGTGGAATATTAGTAGTTGCTTTGTTTAGACAATTAGCTGGTGGTGGTACCATTAAACCATTGCGGAGGAAGAGGGTGCAACAAAAGGACGTAATGATAGGAGCCACAGTCCAACCAGAACGCTGAAAAACCATAAAGATAAAATGTTTGAAATACTGCGTTTCTGTTCAGTTCATCAATTAATTTGAGAAATATTTATATTTCAGTGGACATTTATGTGACTTGCTTTTATGTACACCATGCTCTGTGCACTCTCCCACACTGTTTAATGCTAGACAATTGCAATGAAACTAACATGATTGAAGCAAGCTAAGGTGTTTAATGCTGGCAATAAAACAAGTTTAGTGGTATTGTGATGTGTCAGCCAGGAATCTACTGTAGCTACCTGACCAAAGAAAACTTAAAATATAAAGCGATTAAAAATAAACTGAAAGGTGATGGATGAATGCTCACTGCTCAAGAATCAAGGGAAGGTGATGTTTCTGTTACAGAAATGTTCATTAACACGTGCCAACTATTTGCACCGGGGCTGTTTTTTTATTTTCTTACAACATTATTATATTTTCCCTCTCACTCATGATTGATAGCAACCCCCCCCTCCGGACACAGAAAACAAATATAGCAAGAACAATCTTATGTTGCCCTCTCTGCTTTGAGTCCTGACCACATGATTCTACCACGTTTAAACGAAAGCCAGCTTGACAAGTAGAGAGGGAGAGTGGGGATAACTGATGTGGAAAACATAAGCCTGCAGTATAATGGGTATTTAAGAACACTCTGAATATTTGTCACCAGACCCACAAATGAGACACACAGTTACCCTTTTAAACCAACGAATATTGGCCTTTGTCCATTGAATATATAATCAAGCAACTGATTTATACAACCGCAGAACATCCTTCGGTCTAAAGATAAGTGGTACTGCTCCAGCGATGCAAAGAATATGTTTGACTAGAGGTAAAAGGTTTGAAATTAAGTGAATTCCAAGTATGTCCTCCCTGAATGAATTCATGTAATCCAAAGCCAACCTCTTGTGTGAAAATGTAATGAGAATTTATGCATATGTTTACATTAATTTAATAATTTAATACACAAAATGATCTCATCAGCGGATCCAGAGAAGGGCTAGACACAACAAGGCGTCAGTGTACCTCTTGAGGTCTGATTTAACCCTTGTGTTGCCTTAGGGTCATTTTGACCCAAATCAATATTTCACCCTCCCCCCGCCTTTGGGTCATTTTGACCCGATTCAATGTTTCACCCTCCTGTTACCTTTATATTTACTAACATATTTTACCCTTTGGGTTCAATTTGACGCCAGCAATTAAAACCTCCAGAAAATTATTAGAATTAATATTGTTTTCCAAGTTTAAGTGTGAGGCACTTTATGTTTGTTTGTTGACTACCGAAAGAACACCGACATTAAACATTGAATGGGGTCAAATTAATCCTAAAGGGGGAGGGTGTAATATTGATTCGGGTCAAAATGACCCTAAGGCAACACAAGGGTTAAAGCATGTTGTTTTAATTCACATAAATACTTGGATTGGGGAGGGGAGCATGTTTTATTGGCTGGCGGCCTCTGTTTCCGGTTACCAGAGTTTACAGGAGGATGGGTGTCATCCATGATAATATACCAGACTCACTCATAAGCCTTTGGAAGAAATACTTGACGATTTAATTCATTTTATTGGAGTATTCATTTTATCACAGTGCTTTATCATGAACAGACAGGGGCAATAATCTGCTGTGTAAATGATTGCAGGAATGTTTAAAGTGCACAATGGATGGAATGATAAGAAGATGAAGATGAGATGAGGTGGAAAGCCAGGAAAAATGGGATAGTCTCAACAATTTGCTGTGGATGAATGTGTGGAACTTAGGTAGAATAGGCTATTAAAAAAAGAAGTATAGATGAAGTACAAAAGATTAACATATATGTACACAGTTGAGATATGAAAGTATAAAGATAGATAGATAGATAGATATATGCTTTATTAACGCTGCAAGGGGAAATGGTTCCATTAGATTTGAGTTATCAACACCTCTTAAACATGCCATCACATAACACCACCCGGGAAATGGAATACATCTTTACAAGGTTTTTCCGACAGAAGATGTGACCAACAGCTTTCAAATTATCACGTAAAGTGTTATGAGTGGGCTTCCCAACCTGGGGGTCAAGAAGCCCCAGAGAGAGAGAGAGAGAGAGAGAGAGAGGATTAAAGCAGCATTAAGCTTTTTCCTCTTTGGCCACTTGAGGGCATAACCATACATTTAGCAGAGCATTACTCATGTGTTGACATGTTATGGCTTGATAATTATCTGTGGGCTTGTCAAGAAGAGCGAACCCTTGTTGTTACACAAACTTATTTGAGCCATTTCTATTATTTAAAAACTGGATCAGTGCACATTTAACATGATTACTTTGGTGTTTTATCATTGTCATCCTCTTCAGGCCGATAAATGCTTTAAATGGAAGAATCTGAGGAGAACATCCCTTTGGCTGATCTGCATATAACCGATGACAAGGGGTTGAAAGGTCAGGAACAACTGCGTTGTGTTAATGGATAATGCTAAGGACGGGAGGCCACAATAAAGCATATTGCCTCCGATCCTATTCAGCAGCTGGTGCATTAGGATAGAATATAAAAATATTTAATACTGCAGTGATGCTATTTTTTTCTTCTATTTTTCTATAAAGATGGATGAGTGAGCATCTCATCACTCCCAGTTATGATGTGAGGAGACATGACTGTCCAATAAATACAGTCCAAGGATGTGAATTACATCTGTCCTCATTGTAAGTGTCTCATTAAGCCGCGCTGTCTTGATTGAGGATACATCGTCGAAATTACAGGGGAAAACTGTTTGATGAAAATGTAGTGCACAAGACAAAAAGATAAATAATGTGAGCAACTTGAAGGTGAGCACAATCCATCAGTCGCCGGTGTAAATTAATGCAGTTCTTCCTCTCAGAAGAGGAATACGAAAGCCTAAAACCACACAAATCACATACTCAGCAGTGACAAAAGCTAATAATTTAAATTCCCCTCATTACTTCCCATTTGTAATGGTCAATAATTAAAATGTTCAATCACAGCAAAATGCAATATGACATTTAGGTGAGCGTTTGAAAATATGATGCAATACTAATCTTATACTGTACAGTAGTTGACGGTAAGTTTGAATTACATATACTGTACGCAGTGTTCAGTAAAGTTGGTGATAACTAGCTTAGCTTAGTGATTTCTCTCTCAAATAAGCTATGTATCAAAACTAATGATATAGCCGTTCAAAATGCCAGCGTGTCCGACCTTTTTTAAGTTACATGGAGATGTTGTCGATTTTAATTTAGATCATGCTGAATAATGGCAAACAAACGCGATCCAAGACAAAGACATAATTCAAGTGCCGCTCAAGAGCACAAGAGTACGTGTTGTTTTTCAATGACGTTCAATTTTTCCCGGAGTCCATTAGTGCAGCCATTTTTCTAGGAAGCACAACAAAGGCATCGGCGCTCAAAGACAACAGATTGCACTTAAGCGTGCTCAGTTTCGCAGCCGGAGGTGTAAATGAAGCTGCACTCGGTGGGGTCAAACAAAAGCATCAGGGACAAAAGGCTGCTCGTCTGGAACACATTTTGATTCAGTCTTTTGTCGTCGAGACTATTCTCATTCCATGTGTTATGCTGTTGGATGTTGCATCAGTTAGAGATATTATATGACATTGCACAAAACACACAACCTCATTAGTGAGGCAGTTCAGGGATCTTTTCTTTTAATTCTCTCTAAAAGGAATGTTGGAGACTACTAGCCAAATAACCTTTTAGAGAAGCCGCAGGGAGAATAATGTCGTCAATATCCAATGGCTCATTGCTCGTGGATGTGAGATAATGAGCATTTGGGGGTTCTCTTGTGTGCTCATTTACATTCTGTTTATTTGAAAGTCCATGGCTGAACGTGAGAGGATAAGAATGCTAGCTTCGTAAGGGGCAGTCGTCCTCGCCCTATAATTGATCCTTATCTGAAGCCACATGATTACAGTACAGTCCAGCAATGAGCTGAGTGATCTGAATCTTAATTTGATTCAATTGGGTGAAACTGCTCACCTGATAACCCCTCGTGACACATGTGCACTTCACTGTGTCAGGATGGGGCTTTAATTGGACACGTGGTTATCTCCCCAACAGCACTGTCTGTACTCTGGAATGTAATGTCATCTGTTGGATGATTTAGTCAGAACACAGTTTGGATTACTTTAGATAAATATAAAGAGAGCAAGCTCCCTACGACCCCATTCGAGAATAATCCTAAATTAAGAAAACACTGGCACGGAAAAAAGTAAATAGACATTATCACCATTTAGATCAATCTGAACAGAGCCAACATACATATTTGACTCATTTCATGCCCTGGTGTCAAGCCTGAGCTTCAAACTAAATGAGAAAAATGCATATTTAAAAAGCATGATGTAGGTGTCTAAAATCTGTCAGGCAGTACTGTAAATCCATTAGCCCTCCCATGGGGGAGACATCCACTGACAGATTCCTCTTCCTCCTGATAGATGCCACATTTACACATTTAGCAACAAGTCAGATCACATTTGATCAAGCTGCTCTTCGCTGTCATTTGTTTAGTCCCCGTCAGTCATCTGAATAATGTTTAGGGAGTAGGCGATGTAGTGATAGGATGTGCTGCTCACTTTCACACGATTGATGCATGTGAACTATTTCGAAGTTTAAGAAATATGTTTTTCTTTTTCTTTGAAGAACACAGGTTAGAATGAGGAACAAAGGGTAATGTTTCCACTCCAATTTCAATATTTGTGTTTCCATTTGGAGCTCAGTGAAGTTCATTTTGAACTAACATGGAGTCCAAATATGTGATCTAAAATGTAACAATCGTATTACCGTGTCATTTGTCAACTTAGATTCATGATATATACTCTTCTTTTATTTCATATTTCTCCGCCTTACATGATGAGAGCACGGTTAAACAAGAATATTAAGCCTGAGTGTGAATCAGATTAATGATTAATGTGAATCATTTTACACAACACCATGTTTGTTCAATAAGCCTTTCCTTCTCTCTCCTCCCCCAAAGACAGTGGAGTAAAGCTCTCTCTCTCTCTCTCTCTCGCTCTCTCTCTCTCACAAACTCTCTCACTCGCTCACTCAAACACACACAACAGTACCAAATGTCAGCAGTAAATGTATTAATTACTTTCCCGCAATCAATAGAACGCATTAAATGAAGTTTACCAAAGTTCAATACAGCATTGTTGACCTACGTGACCCTCACAGAGATGATTCACTTCCTGAGAAGAAACATAGAAATTGCTCCAGCTCTTTCTCTCGTTGTCCCTCTTTATTTGTTTTATGAATTTTAAAGTTCACTACAACTCAACAGTTTGACCCGTCCAGCAGGGGTCACTGTGGTCTTTAGAGAAGTCTCAATCACATTCTGCTGCATGCACACCCTTTGTGTGGCATCACAAGAAGCACCATATACAATCATACATAATACAGAGCCCATCTATTTTACATGAATTACATATGTACCTTGAAATCAAATAGCTCTATGAATCAGTAAGAGGGACATTAGCCTGGAAAGGGTTTAGGTGTGAGGAGGTGGTAACAGGGTCTTTACTGGAGTAATGCTGATGGGAATGATTTGGAGTGTTGTGAATAGATTGTGTACGGTGTTGACGCTCAGCCCGGTTTTATGCTGAAAGCAGATTTAATAATGAGCTTGTATGGACTTGACGACACTGTCTTTACTAGTAGGAATCGCACTACTGCGCCTCACAAAGCAGAACATATGCTGATTACCTGTATCACAAAGGCCTGGAAAGAATATGATCGCAACATTGCTTTTCAGTACATTTTCAAAATGAATTCATCACTTACATGCAGGCACGTGCACAGATATAGCCCAAGTGGTGCTCAAGCAACCAGCCCCTTTGCCCTGGATGAGAAAAGTGCCCTTTTTGCTGGAGAAACATTTTTTTTATTCATCCGTATTTAAGAATAAAAGTTACTCTCTCTGTCATCAAGTCCCCCCCAAATGTGTTTTATCATCCGGCGGGGCATTTATTTGCCCCCCCTCCTCCCCCCCGCCGCGCCCCTCCCTCCTCCACTTCCTCCTCCGCGCAGGTCTCCTCGCGCCACCAAACGGGTGCACCTCCTTTTCCTCTGACCTGCAGCACTAGGCACACAGGTCATGACGCCGGTGTTTGTCCCCTGACGTTGTTTTGTGATCAACCACAACATTAGCGCTGCTGAAAACATGACGTCACAACTGGTCCGACGTTTCCTAAAACAAATTTTTTTTAAACTCCGTGATTTCAAAGCCTCGTCCAGCTGTTTACTGACGTTAGTTATGTTTAGAGAATAGAGAGAGAGAAGAGAGAGAGGAGAGAGAGAATAGAGAGAGGCAGAGAGAGAAGAGAGAGAGGAGAGAGAGAGAGAAAGGGAGAGAGAGAATAGAGAGAGGAAGAGAAAGAAGAGAGAGAGAGAGAGAGAGAGAGAGAGAGAGAGAGAGAGAGGAGAGAGAGAAAAGAGAGAGAATTCTTATTCCTTTCTATTTAACTGGGGCTAGTCTAGGATTTGCGTGGCCAGACTGAAAAACAAATCATAAGGCCTCTCTTGTTCAGAGGGCCGGGCCAAATGTGGAGGCGGGCCGTATCCGGCCCGTGGGCCTTAGTTTGAGGACCACTGCTCTTGGCTGTTGATGTCTATCAATATCGCTCATTCTGAAAATGACGTAAGAAAGGCAATACGGATCCGTATCAGACCAGCGAGGAGGGAAATACGTGGCTGACATGACGACCCATTAGCCAATCAGAACGCTTGTACTATTGTTGCTATATAATAATTCATCTTTATTCATAAAGAAAATGTAAGCTTGTGGTCTAGATAGATAGATAGATAGATATATACTTTATTAATCCCCAAGGGAAAATTTGTCAAAAAATGGTCTGATGCTGCCCAGAGGAAACGCAGGTCGAGGATGTATTGCATCATCAGTGTAATGCTGCTAATGCTTCAACTCTGTCAGAATTTTTTTTTAGCATTGGGTGCCCTTTTTTGGGTTTGAGCACCTGCCCCCCAAAATGTCTGTGCACGTGCCTGCTTACATGTTCTGTGCAAGTGTTCAGAGAGTGTTCACCTCTCTTGTATTATCTGGAGAAAATGTAATTCAAGGTCATTTTACTTGAACTTTCCAAGACGAAGACAAACAAACAATCACATGAAAAGAAAAGGGTTAAGGCGGGAAACTCCTAATACTGTTGTGTGAATGGCGGCGTGCTACCCTTTCGAAGCTGAGGTTGTGACATTATTTGATGTTTATTGATTTTCGGTCCCTGTATGTGCAGGTGTGCACATACTTCATTTTTCCATCGGCTTGAATAGAACATTCATGGAAAGAGAGGACTTTAGTTAGCAGAATATTTCAGAGCATGTGTGAGAGAGTGTTTGGTTTTGTTTTTTATGGCCAATCTGCTGCCATATGTGTCCTGCAATACAAAGAGTTCCACAGAGAGTCCTCAGACAGCTGTATGCTCCACTGATAGCACTTATAAAAAACAAACAAGGACAAAAGCATGGAAGAGGTAGCAGCGTGCGTGTGTGTGTGGGGGGTGTGAGTGTGTGTGTGGGGTGATGTGTGTGTGCGTGTGTGTGCCCATGCTTGTATGGGTACAGAAACATGTGCATTTATGAAATGATTAACACATGTGTTTGCGGCACCAAATCCAAAGTTATTTGTCTCTGTGCTTCAGCTACAGAAGTATTGGAACATCTAATTCAGACGTAATCTGTGCAATTAGCACCAACTGCCAGTGTTGTACTACTGCTCATCCGACGCAAAAGGGCTTTGACTTTCTTTGGTTTTCTTCATCGCAGTTTTCTTTTTTTGTCCAGCTGTCTGTGTCTTGGCGGTGTGGAAAGGTTTACAAAATTAGAGATTGGGACGAGATACGTCAACACCTTCTAACTGATGACCTACTGTACAGGAACCTTGCCTTAAAGCCCTTTTCAGCCGGGTGAGCTGGTGCGATCAGGGAGCCTCGTCAAAGAGAGAAAGAGGTACAGACCAAGACAGAGATGGCTGAGGCCAAGGGGCATAGGAAAAGAAGGATGGAGGCAGAGATAGACAACATCAAACCAAAAGAAATCGATGTGGCCTGTTCTTGTCGTGTATCTCAGGCATGGGAATGATAAATTAATTGGCAAACGGCCCTCAAACATAAGCTTGTGTCTAATCCCCGGGTGCACTTCTGACCCCTAGTGAGTTAGGCTGTGAGACTCACAACTTGTGGTCTGAGACTGACTACATATTAAGTAACGCTGTAGTTACAAAACACGGGTTCAAGCTCTAAAAACGACATGAAAAGGAATAGGCTACATATCACATGTACCGCAATAATCTCAATAAAAGTCATTAAATGCAGAATATAATATGTTAATATAAGAGGATACAATAGCTGTATTAGATTTAAAGCTTTCTATTTCTGTTTTAAATAGTTTTCAGTTTAAAGAGTAGCTGCATCTTAAACCTCCTTTGTATGTAATAAGCTTAATGATATGACAGTACTGTGATTAACACCCCGAGCCCGTTCCCTCCTTTCTGCATTTAGCATTCAGTTGTTTACTTTGACAAATTTAGCATTGGCTAGTTAGCTAGCTCGTGTTAATGCTGCCATGTTTTCACACTAAAGTTACATAAAACAAGCCGAACAGCAGGCTGGTGGCTGACAGCAGCAGCGCTGGATCCCAGGGGGAGAGCAGACGGGAGTCCTCTCCCAGCAGTTGGGAGGCAGGTGGAGGGCCTTCAGATTGTTGGCTCTTTTTGTGGTTTGATAAACAGTAAATTCATCAAATTCAGTACCCGGTGCCATATTTCTATTTTCCAAGCGACTGGCCCTAGCTCCTCAGCTCTGGATGTCATGTTTGCAAATGCAGCTTTGAGAGTTTCTTCTTAAAGAAGTAGGCATAGTTTCATCTCTCAGCCACATGCACACTTTTTAGAACTTAGGTTAAAACCTTGGGGTGATGTTAGTCTTCAAATACAATGTGCCAAGAATAAAAGTACATGGATAATTTCAGTTTAGTCCAAGTCAACATACAAATCATAGTCAGAGTTAAGAAAAGGTCCATAATCAGACTCCAGAAATATTGATATTGCAGAAAATATCCTGCTTTGACTAAGCTGGGTCTTGACTTCAATTTAACATTAACAACTTGGCCTCCTCTTCTGCAATGCTGGCTGTCTCAGCTGAAATGAGAAAATACATATTTCCTCATACAATCTTTGTCCAGCTACCAAAACTCATGACATTGAACTGCATCGCAGACAAGAAAACATTCAGAAGATTTCCCGCTCCGGAATGTAAACATACACCACCAGATTCAATAATTGGTGCATTCCTAACACACAATATTTAAATTAAATGCACCCAAAGTGTAACTTTCATGTATCAAACACTTTGAAAACTAGTAGGCCTCTGTGGGCTTAGGATCTTTGTAGTTACGTTACAAACAGAAAACACAGATAGTGTGGTCATCTTGTCTGTTATAGTGGAGTGACACTTCTGCTGTCCATCCATAGAAACCTTTCACCCCACTTCTGAAAATGTTCTCTACTGTCAATATGTAAAATGATACTTGTACTTGTTTAGCGACTTTCTAGTCGTCCGACCACCTATTAACACTACATGTCATTCGCCATTTCATCAAGACTAACTAAATACATTCACACACTGCAGGCACAGCCTGGGGGAGCAAATGTTGGGCTAAGAGTGTTACCCATGGAAACATTAACATGGACTGGAGAAACCAGGGATCGAACCAACGGTCCTCTATACCCTCTTCCCCTGTGTATGCTCACTATGATTCTAGCAATCATTGTTATGCCAAAACTTGGCAACCATTATCTCTCCAAAACTCAGCCTTTCTGACGAGATGCAGTTTCTCCAAAGAAAATACTGCTGGATTTTTCAACTAAATATTATCTAAATAAATACTTTAGTAATACTGCTGCAGCACAAACTATGTATATGCTTTAATATTTATGTAAATAACATCATGTACCATCCAAACATAATATAATATTGGTGCGAATTGCACCATTTCTCATCATCCTCCATTTATATTAGGACTGTTAAGACGGCGAGGTCTACTGACACCTTCTTTAAGCCTCAGGAACGGACAACATTCTGCAAGGAGTTTGTATGAAGTGCAAGAGTGCTTTTTTTTTTTTTTACAGCCTGTGAGATGCTGTTGCTTCAAGTCATATTTACTATGGGATTTCAACCATCATACCATGCAATCCAACAGAAACGTACCCTTCATTCACATTTAATTTGAAAGCTGTGCAGATTTCATGGGGCTTGGAATCGAGGCTAGTGAGGGAGTGAGGGATTGAGGGAGTGAGAGAAAATGGAGGAAGAAACAGAGTTGCTGCTTGGAGGCTTCTGCTTTTATGCAAGTAAAGCTTTCCTTTCACCGGTGGGTGAGGGGTCCTGCAATGAGGCCGTGGTGGTGGGAGAGGTCCTCCATAGACCCTTCGTCGACCAGGCACGGGTTATGAAACCACAGCCTACCACACATAAATGATACATAATAAATGATACATAATAAATGATACATAATTTAACACAAGACATGATCACTACCTTTGAACATTTTCTTTTTCTGTCGGACAAACACATCGCAATTTGGAAATATTTAGTAAAGGTAGTAAAAGTATTTACTTTCCAGATGGAGGTTTTATTGTCATGTATGGAAATAAAAAGAATTACAGAAGAACAATCAAGTTTATTTTAAAGATAATTAAAACACTCAAAATCAACCCAATTTCTGTCAATATATCATCAACACAATACCACAATACTGTGTTGGTATTTATATGTGTATAAGAATATGGTACCACACGACAAGTGTTCTTAGTGTGGCAGGTAGATGTGTTAATACAATATTCCTTCAACCAATACACAGTCACAACAGAAACTCATTTGATATTTTACAGTCCAGTTTGTTTTTATTGGATGACAAAATAATTAATATACCCCCACGTAAAGCTTGTTAGCTCTGTCAGCACAGTTAGCTTCTAGCTGCTGGCTCAGCCAGCAACCGAGTCGAGAGCCGTGTGGAGGCGATACATGATGAATTCCCGGTTGAGCACCTTAAAGCATCAAAACAAGCCATTGTCTTGTGTTTGATCGGTAACCCATTGTATTTCACTCATGGGTATTAAAGTCAACCCAGTAATGTGTCAGTGTTATGTATTGTGTTTTTTGATGTGATGGAAAACTGATCTTAAACTATTTGAATTTTTCTGATGCGCCATACTTATTTTACTCATATACAGTCACACATACACACACACACACACACACACACACACCCACACACACACATGCTCAAGGATGAACACAAGTGATTTATTCACAGAGGTTGACACTAAAGGATTGACAATGTACATGAATATGTTATCTTTTTCTGTTGGGTCTTCCCATTTAAAGAGGGGAGCATGGAATGAGGAAGATTACCGACCAGGTTTCTTCTCCCTGTCAACCAAAACCAGGATTCTGCACTCCCACACGCCATTAACCAATCACAGCACTTCAGGTCATATCTAAGCATGAATTTGTATCAGGTCTAGAACAAGTCCTTGAATTTGAATAGAGTTTGTCATATCACCTTACTTCACTTGATTTATCCTCACACGGGTCATCCAGTTTTCTTTAAACATAAAGAAATGGAACAACAAACAAACCGCATTTAAAATCAAATTGACCCTTAACCCTTGTGTTGCCTTAGGGGTCATTTTGACCCGAACCAATATTACACCCTCCCCCCGCCTTAGGATTAATTTGACCCCATTCAATGTTTAATGTCGGTGTTCTTTCGGTAGTCAACAAACAAACATAAAGTGCCTCACACTTAAACTTGGAAAACAATATTAATTCTAATAATTTTCTGGAGGTTTTAATTGCTGGCGTCAAATTGAACCCAAAGGGTAAAATATGTTAGTAAATATAAAGGTAACAGGAGGGTGAAACATTGAATCAGGTCAAAATGACCCAAAGGCGGGGGGAGGGTGTAATATTGATTCGGGTCAAAATGACCCTAAGGCAACACAAGGGTTAAGAACTTGCCGAGCTCCTCCAACATGCTTAAGTCCCTTTAGAGCGCAAACTTATTTGTTTGTCTGTTTATATTTAGCAAGAAATAAAGCACAGAGGAGGGATGGGGCATGCAATTCTCCCCAGCAGTGCATCCAGCGTAATAGCTCAACATGATGGATTTATCTGTGCTAATAGCTATGTACCGAGGTACCGTATGTGATCGCTGACTGCAGCGAGCATGTGCACTGTACAGTATGTGTGTTTGTGATTGCAAGCCAGTGTCAGTGTGTTCTCTGCAAAAACAAAAACGCAATCCTTTTTCTCTGCCCCTCAGGAGGCAGGTTTCACATTTATTTGGCACTTGCAAGCGAACGGGAGACTAAATACCGTACTTTCTCTCACTTAACTAGACGAGTCTGTCAACGTGAGACCAACAAAAGAGCCAACATGTACGTAAATAGAAGTGACCGTTGTGCTTTAATGGTGCCCGTCAATTTAAAGTTTCAGAATATTCAATATTTATTCACCATTTCATAAATTATGTATGGCACACCATAATGTAGTTATAAGCACATACAAGGACATTTAAATTGTTTAATAATGTATACTATTTGTCAGAAATTATAACTTATCCTTTGAAAAAACATTTTATATTATTCACATCTGTGCAGCAGTTGCTCTCAATGTTTGAGTTGTACATCTATATGATGATAACATCATCCTGCACGGTTATTGACAAAGCATGGAAGTGAAAACATAATCTTTACATTACATCATTGTGTTGTGGTGTGCATCATATTGCATGTAATTGATTTCCTACATACTTATAGGATTTCGATCGTTCCTATAATTGCGCATGTTTTCTCTGCTGTTGCAATGCTCCATAACTTATTAGGCTTACAAGTATGTCTATCTTCAGAGTGTGTGTGAGGCGTTGGCACGCACCTCAATGGACACGTGCAGAGGCTGCAGTACAAGAACAATGGCGCAAGGTGTGTTAATCATGGACTTTATCCACGTTCACAGTATACATTTACCCAGGGGACCAGTGTCTCTTACCGCGTCCCCCTCTATAATAACCACAGTCTGCTTCAGATAAAGCACAGCATCTGTGAAACAGCAGGGTGACTGAGCACACAACACACACCACCATTACAAACGGACCAGATAAGACTGAGAATACGATGGTGGGATTAACCCATCAACCGGTGGAAATACTCAGCAGGGTTCAATGAATCAGGGTGCACTCAAAAAAACGATTCAAGCCCTTCTTAGAGGTGACACATTTAAATATTGTTTGATACATTTAAATAAATCAATTACAAAACGAAGATATTTATATTGAATGGGTGTAACACAAAATGTATGAATACTTTCATTTATTAGATTTATTTAGGTTACACTCACAAAAACGATTCAAGCCCTTCTTCGAGGTGACACATTTAAATATTGTTTGATACATTTAAATAAATCAATTAAAAAAATAGATGTTTATAGTTAATGGGTGTAACACAAAATGTATGAATACTTTCATTTATTAGATTTATTTAGGTTAGATGGTGTGCATATCAACTCAAAATGAATGTGTTTCATTGGGGACTATCCTTTGCGCATGCGCCAGCTGAAAATCAGTTGTTTACAAGGTGAAGACACTTTCAGGGCTGTACGGTGGTGTAGTGGCTAGCACTGTCGCCCCACAGCCAGAGGGCCGTGGGTTCAATTCCCAGTCGGGGCGTTCCTTCTGTGTGGAGTTTGCATATTTTGTTAGTTAGTTTATATTTTGAGTTGGACAAACATAAATTAATTTAATTTAATGAATATCGTTATTTTATTTTAGATGTATTTGATACAAATGAGTTGGACTAACTTAATTACATTTTATTGCACTGATGTGCTAAATTTGAGTTGGAGTTGCATATAATTATTGGATGGAAAACCTGCCAACAATTTAATTGAGTTCATCCAATGAGTCATTTCTTTGAGTGTGGTGGTACGGGAACGACACATGGCAGAGGGTATAGATCTACAGTGTGCAGATAGAGGGTAAATTAAGAAGAAACATTAAGCATGAATGGTTTTTTAATCCGTATATGTTTCTGATCTGTTTTCTTTAGCTATAATTGTTCCAGGCTGTTAATTCCTATGTTATTCAAGGGTCAATAAGCCCATGCAGGCAGCGCGGGAAAGAAAGAGAGTCAACAAGCTGAGGAGAGAGGTGCAACGCACAGTAAATCCTCTATCCTTTTATCCTCTTACAAACTCCATGTTTTCACTTCAGCTTGAAGCGTTGCAGCTCTCCTCTTTGTTTCATTCAGTGTTGATTGAGAAATGCATTAAAATGTCACTTCCCAATACAACGTTAATAGGAGGTGGTAAAGAAATTGTATCACAAAAATTACGTTCCCCCAGACCTAAAATGCAATTTGCAGTTACGTTTGACTGAAACGTATTTCTCTCCAAATTACGTTTGACTGAAACGTATTTCTCTCCAGATTACGTTTGTATTTGACAAATACGTCTCTGATCAACGTATCTTTGCCGTTTGTTATCTCTCTTTTCTACAATGCTGTTATGAATTGTAAAAAGCGTCCTCTAGTCTTATTTATTATTATGTTATATATGTTGTTTCGCCTGCGTATTCTGACAGCAATAAGCGTTGTCGGATCATATGAATTGGCGTGAAGACTTACTGCTGGTGACTCTCCTTTATTTTCTTTTTTAGGTGACAATACATTAATTAAAACTCGTAAACTATCACCACCTCATCACCACCTTAACAGAGTCAGTCCCATACGGGTCAAATCAACTATTAAACTTGTTATAAAATGCGCATCTGTCCGTAATCTATACCATAAAGTTCGCATTTAACCTAAAAAAAGTGCGCTTCCTTGTTACCTTTCAAAATAAAAGTCCGATTTGTCTGTTAAGCGGAAGTAGTATAAAACGTCTACATTTATTCAAACAATACAATATAAAAGGCATACATCAAAATCAATAAGGAAAATGCTGAACAGTCAAACAACTCAAAACAATAAACCCTTCATGGGGTTATTTACAGGCGTGTTTACTTCTCATCAAACAAAAAGAGCAGGTATCTGGAAAAATCTGGGAAATAATTTGGGAATTGTTAATAAAACATGATTTACCCTTCAACTTCCACTGATATGCATGCAAACTAATACATTGCTTCACACACACACACACACACACACACTGACAGAAACACATAGACACTCACATACGTACACACACACACACAGGCAGAGACACACACATACTCACACACACAAACACACACTCTCATACGCACACACTCTTACACACACACACACACACAGACAGACACACACTCACACACACAGAATGACAGACACACACAGACACACACACACACAGAATGACAGACACACACAGACACACACTCACACACAGACACACTCAGACACACACATACAGACACTCACATACATACAAACACAGGCAGAATCACACACACACACACACACACAAATACACACACACACGCATACTCTGCAGACTGACCTTTGACCTCCCAATTGTCTCTCAGATATAACCCTTCTGCTATATATTAAATATATTATATTTACCTAACTATAAGACTTTGAGGTCGTGGGAATCCTCCAAAAGATTCACAAGAGAAAATTGTCACCGTGCCAATAACCCTTGTACAATCCTTAAAACCAGTCTTTTAGTTAATTTTGCACACTTTCAATCAACTTAAAGATCTGGATTCTTTTCAGATTCAAAGAAGGGCATCTGAATATGATATACCCTACAGTTTTGGACCGATAGCACTGAGCTAAGGGCCCCAAAAACAGGTCTAAAGGGTCAAATTGGGCCTTATTCTCTTAAATTTGCATATTTTTTGACAAGTGCAAAAATGGCCATAATCTCCTAAATATTAGTCCTGGAAATCCCAAATTGAACACAGACACTCAGGACAGAGCCTACAATGAGGTGATGGGGTGACATTTCATCCGAAACACCCACAAGAGTTAATTGGCTGTCTGAAATCCAGGACTTGAAGAGGGTGTGTGGTTTAACAAATTTGAGACCCTGTTGTGAGTTTGGGCTGATTTTAGCTTTTTTTTCTTCTAAACATGTCAGAGCTTAGCTTTCTTTTGCAGGTTGTAGCCCCTCCCAAATGGGTCCCAACCATGTAGGCTGGCCACATATAGCACTTAGCATCCCTGATTGGGAAGGGTTTAAAAACCCGGAAAAAAACAAAATTCCTTCCTTCAAAGGTTAACAACTCCTCAAATGTTTGTACTATATGAACAATTTCAATTGTATTCCACCCCATTTGGGAGTGGCTACAACCTGGAAAAGAAAGCTAAGCTCTGACATGTTTACCCAATTTGACCCTTTAGACCTGTTTTTGGGGCCCTTAGCTCAGAGCTATCGGTCCAAAACTGTAGGGTATTCATATTCAGAGGCCCCTCTTTGAATCTGAAAAGAATCCAGATCTTTAAGTTGATTGAAAGTGTGCAAAATTAACTAAAAGACTGGTTTTAAGGATCGTACAAGGGTTATTGGCACGGTGACAATTTTCTCTTGTGAATCTTTTGGAGGGGATTCCCCCCATGACCTCAAAGTCTTATAGTTAGGTAAATATAATATATTTAATATATAGCAGTAGGGTTATATCTGAGAGACAATTGGGAGGTCAAAGGTCAGTCTGCAGAGTATGCGTGTGTGTGCATGTGTATTTGTGTGTGTGTGGGTGTGTGTGTGCGTGTGTGTGATTCTACCTGTGTTTGTATGTATGTGAGTGTCTGAGTGTGTGTCTGTGTGTGAGAGTGTGTGTCTGTGTGTGTCTGTCATTCTGTGTGTGTGTGTGAGTGTGTGTCTGTCTGTGTGTGTGTGTGTGTGCGTGTGTAAGAGTGTGTGCGTATGAGAGTGTGTGTCTGTGTGTGTGAGTATGTGTGTGTCTCTGCCTGTGTGTGTGTGTACTGTTAAGTTGTAATAGTTTATTTTGATAACATCTGCAGAGGTCTTATGTTTTAAATTAATACATATAGAAAGATATTATAATAGACAATATTAAGGAGAATATTGATATTGTTATTAATGTATTATGAAGCATAGGGGTAATGTTTACTCTATGCAAATGTAAATGGCAAGAATTAATGTATATTGCATGAGAGTGACTATGTTAGTATTATAGATTGACGAAGCCGGTTGAAATCCGTGAAGTGACTCAATAACAAGAGACTTTTATTGTGAAGGTGACTTTAACAAGACTGGATTCTTATTGTGAAAGCGTCGGAACCGGAAGTGACGTTTCGACCGGCGCAAGAGAGGATTATGAGACAGCGTGTTTGTAGAGGAAACGCTCTCTTTCTCAGGTAAGCTCGACGGAGGAGGCTGTGAGCTCCCAGGTGGAGCTGGCAGCCGGCGCCGGGACACGAGGAGAGAGCGCTTTGAATGTTTGATTCACTTTTCTTGCCATTAAATGTTGATAACTTAATCCATGCGCGTCCGGAAGCCTGTTTCTCCACCATCTGCAGAGTGCCCAGTTTTGAGAATACCTTACAGTACGTATGTGAGTGTCTATGTGTTTCTGTCAGTGTGTGTGTGTGTGTGTGTGTGTGTGAAGCGATGTATTAGTTTGCATGCATATCAGTGGAAGTTGAAGGGTAAATCATGTTTTATTAACAATTCCCAAATTATTTCCCAGATTTTTCCAGATACCTGCTCTTTTTGTTTGATGAGAAGTAAACACGCCCTGTAAATAACCCCATGAAGGGTTTATTGTTTTGAGTTGTTTGACTGTTCAGTATTTTCCTTATTGATTTTGATGTATGCCTTTTATATTGTATTGTTTGAATAAATATAGACGTTTTATACTACTTCCGCTTAACAGACAAATCGGAATTTTATTTTGAAAGGTAACAAGGAAGCGCACTTTTTTTTAGGTTAAAATGCGAACTTTATGGTATAGATTACGGACAGATGCGCATTTTATAACAAGTTTAATAGTTGATTTGACCGGTATGGACTGACTCTGTTAAGGTGGTGATGAGGTGGTGATAGTTTACGAGTTTTAATTAATGTATTGTCACCTAAAAAAAGAAAATAAAGGAGAGTCACCAGCAGTAAGTCTTCACGCCAATTCATATGATCCGACAACGCTTATTGTTGTCAGAATACGCAGGCGAAACAACATATATAACATAATAATAAATAAGACTAGAGGACGCTTTTTACAATTCATAACAGCATTGTAGAAAAGAGAGATAACAAACGGCAAAGATACGTTGATCAGAGACGTATTTGTTATTATAATACGTCAAATACAAACGTAATCTGGAGAGAAATACGTTTCAGTCAAACGTAATTTGGAGAGAAATACGTTTCAGTCAAACGTAACTGCAAATTGCATTTTAGGTCTGGGGGAACTTAATTTTTGTGATACAGGGTTGAAAGAAACATGACTGAAAATGACAGTACAATGGTGCGTTTACATTCAGAAGGAAACAATAAACTCACCGTGCCGTATTTGCCATAAGAGAGTTGCAATGTCCAGTAAATGTATGCCGAAGAATCTTAGATCCTGAACTTGAAAGAAAATGCAACACAGCAGTGAGCAGTAGGCAATACACAACAGCAATAAAATAAAGTATATATACATATACTCTTTTGAATTTGAAAGGCTGCTGTTTGATACAATTGAGCTGAACTCACTCTGCTGTACGGGAAGTCAGCTTCAGTTAATTTCGGTAGGGTCGTGAAGAGGTTGGTCGAGCTTCTCTAAAAACACGTTCCTTCTCTGGGGGTCGCTCTTGCAGGTAAGGCCGATGCCTCTCGGTGGTGTGAAAGCAGTTTGAATTTAACATTTCTTTTAAATTTTGTTTTAATTACAGTATATTTAATTAAATCAAAAATATGTACCCATTTATTGTAATTGCACTTGTGTTTCACTAATATTCTCATCCAAGCCTATTCATCTCATTGTCCCCAGTTCATCAGCACACTCTTTCCTCCTCTCCTGCCCTTCAGATTACAGTTATGTTTCATCAACTAGCCTCTGCCTCTAAAATGTTGGCATGTTAGTTTTACGAGCTCATTAGGTGGACAATAATGTTCCTACTGTCATTCCATTAGGGGGACATTTAGAACGGTGAACACAGTGTTTGGCCATGTAGAGAGACAATGGCAAGCACAAGGTGATCAGCAGATTTTCTGGATAAATGAGCAGACAGGAGAATTGGTCAGTAATTAATTATTGTATAGTTATGTTGAAAGAAGTAGGAGGAGGCGAGGGGGAAAATTGATTAAGAAGAGAAAACTAACCAAGTACACATGAGAGAATTGGAGTCTTGGAAAATACAGACAGGTGCAGACATAAACAATTAAAGGCTTTTAAACAACTGCAGAGAAATAATTGTATCTCACTGAATGTACAAGTGCTCTAGTGGGAAGACAATTTGGCTCAGTGGCATCATCCATTTCTTAAGAAGTGTCCTTTTAAGGCTGGTTCTCATGTTGAAACATTCTAGTTTCTGACATATTTTCTAGATATTTCATTTTGCCTTTTATTGACTTTGGTAGAGAAACATATCTGTGCGCATACACTCATGTAGACACACAGAGATGGAATTGCCGTGAGTCTTTTTCTACCCTTCACTTCTTAACCCTGTATTAATCTTTAAACCTGCAGGTTTTACTCCACAGTAAACTTTCGCATAAAAGTCCCGGTGAGTTTTCACAGGGTCCATGCACAATTTAAACATCTATGTTGCAAAGTTCCACCTCTAGTCCTGAGGAGGAGTGAGTGAACCTCCTAAATTATGCATCATACAATATCTAATACAAGAAATTATATGAAAGCTTGCTCTTCATTATTCGAAGGTATAAAAATAGATTTCTAACTACTTAATAGAGAACATTTGGCAGAGGCGATCCCTCGTAACTGTTCTTACGGTAAATCTGGTTTCCATAAAATTAATAAAAGAAAATACTAAATTACGCACGGACAGTTTTATACATCAGCAATGAATTAGAATTTTTAAAAGTTGATATATAATAGATTATGCTCACTAACATCTGCCTCGCAGTGTTCTGGCTGCTGTACTTCTGTGAGTCAGCGCTCAAATTGTGTCAGTTGTCAATCAACACCGGAGACACACGTTTCCATGGTAACAGTGGTCAGGCCAGTGATTGCTCTTTTAACAGTGAAATATCATTGTCACATGTTCACTGTTGGCTTGAAATGGAGTCTGTTAGAATTATTATTTTCTCACATGTTCATCTCATTGTAATTAGAAGGTTCTTGTTTTTCATAAAGGGAAATATGAAGAAAATAAGTCACCAAATAATATTAGTAATAATAATAAAGCCAATGCTTGACCTGAAAGGACAAATAATAATAATAATAATCATCATAATAATATTAATAATAATAATTCAAACTCATATAGCGCTTTTCTAAATACACAAAGACGCTTTATATGGGGACAAGAGACAGTGACAAACAGAACAAAACAAAAATGGAAAGCAGACAAAAACAAACAAACAGGACATTGGTAACAATAAGAAAGGAAAGCAAAGAAGAAGAACAGGATCATCTAAGATGATAATAAATAACACCATAATAATCATGAAATCCTTAGAATATCAAGTGCAGTTCACACTGCAGGGATGTTTTCAAGAGCAGCTGCCAAAGCGGCAGGAATCAGTTTGAGCAAAAGCCGTGAGTGATAGACGCCTGTCGATCGAAACACATCAGCTGCACCTGTTTGTGGTGTATTACAGCTCCCCTATCGGATTCAAGGTTTGCATGCCTCTCCTGCCCCATCGATGATTTAGATTTTAGAATGACCTGATTTAATTGTTCTACTCCTCCATCTTGGATGAGCCACACTGCACACGAGTGTGAGTGAATCAGCTACATTGAGGTGAGGTGAGGGGGAGTCAACTACTGAAAGAGACAGAGTCTAAGATGTAGTGAGCCAAGTGATTCCAACTCAATGCATGTACTTTTTTGTAAATTACAAAGATATATATCTGAAAAAAAATTTCAAGGTTCACGCACTTGCCTTGGCTTTTTTTTCTCCCTCTGCCCCTCTCTTCTTTACTCTCTCTCTCTCTCTCTCTTTCTCTCTCTCTCTCTCTAGTCCTGCTGACAAAGAGAGAACTAAAAAGTGCCAACCCGGTTCTCTCTAAGCTTGAACTCCGTGTGCAGGCGGAATATAGAGTTTAGCTTTTATTTTCTGTGTGACTTTTTGTTCAATGAGATTTGGAGAAGGTGACTTTTATCCCTTCGGGTGGAGAAAAGAGGATACTCTTATGCACTCACACAGAGCTCAGCAATTGGTTGTCTGAGAAAAATAAAAAGGGGGGAAATAAAATGAAAAGCTATTGCATATAGGACCCATTTGCTTAGTAACTGCTATCTTTGTATTTGACTCCTGGACTGCTTACTGGGACAAAAGCGGGCACTGGATATAATGAAATACAAAAATCTATTATGGGATATAAGTAATGGAGCCATGCACCAAGATATTTCAAAGCTTACTCTCTATGTTTAATTTCCTCTTCAGAGAATGCAATGACCCACAGTATTAACCTCCAAGCGGAGAGGGAAGATGCTTTCACTTCAACACAAAAAAAGAGAGAATAATCATCACTAGTTTGCGCAGTGACCGGGGAAAGAGCTTTGCGTTGAACTTTGAGGTTACTCTTTCTGACTACTTTTCCAGGAACACTGTTGTGAGTTCTGCTTATCAAGGTGCAAGCCCAGTGCCAAATGTTCAGCTTTGGCAGAGCTGATCAAAACCCTCACGTCCATCATGTCCGACAGAAATACCACATCCATTTCTAATGAGTCCAGAGAGGACATCTTCCTGAAAATCTGCCCTCGGGGTCATGGCGAAGGGGGGGGGCACAGGGATGCTTTAAAATTGTGATTAGTCCCACGGGTCAAAGAGAGGTGGTTTTTCAGTACACCTTGAGGTCTGGCTCAATATACTTTTCCCAAGTGAGGGTCCTGCTCTCCTTCATTTCCCCTTTTCTGCTGTCCACACAAGTTTATCTGCTCTAATTTCATCTTTCTCTTGCAGCACTGCTCTTTGATCTTTCTGGGCTTGTGTGTTTGAGAGGAATTTGGCAAACAGAGGACATTCGTGATTCACATCGTTCATTTCTACGTCTGTGGTTCTGAGAGAAAAATGTAAGTTAGTAAAAGCTAATGGACTATGCTGATATTTTAAAGTGAATTATAGTGCAGTGCTCTTTGTTCAGACATGATTTGCTGAACGTTTATGTTTATTTTCGGCAGCACTGCTTTAGAGTTGTGTCACTCGGTTCTGTTGCCTGTCAAAGAGATCACTACAGTTTGTTACAATTCTTACAAAATCTTTAAAAATATGGTATTATTCTTCTCTCATGTATTTTACCATAGGACTCTTGTCTTTGATGGTCTTGCTAGTGTTGGTCGTGTCAGATGTTAAAGCAGAGCCCGAGAAGTAAATAATAATGCTAGTATCAGCCATGTGATCCCGATCTGATCCCAAATGTAATGGGCCAGTAGTTTTTCTGTAATCCTGCTGACAAAGAGACAAAGAAACCAACAACCCCAAGCCCCCCAAAATAACCACCCTGGTTATTAATGGACAGTTGCTTCCTGCGAAAATATATTCCAGTGTATCGCTTTGATGCAATGATACATAACAAGCGACCCCATGTGTTTTACACATACACTGATGGTGTGTGATACCCTTGAGTGAAGGTATATTAATCCAACTAGCAGATACATTAGTATACAATTAGCTAAATCAATTGGTTATCTTCCAAAGTCGTTTGAGTATGAAATATGCATGTGATAATACTTTGTGTATTCACTGAAAATGCTTCCATGATGTGTCAGACTGAAACTTTGGACAACGACCACTTGATTAAGTTCACTTCATATTTACATCAGCTGAACTTCTAAATGGATTATTGCACAACACAATGAATGTGGATGTGGCCCATACTTCTTGCTGTGGTGTCACTTTCTGGGATAGAAATATCTTCACAGCCAGCATGAGAAAGTTCAAATGCCACTGGGACCACAAAGTCTTTCAATGTCCACATTGGCATGCACGTATTGTATTAAGAACTAAACAAATCCAATGCTAATATTCTATAGCTTTATTATATAATACTGTAGCAACCGATGTCTGCTCTAATATGATCGTGCTGAAGGTAGTTTAAAGTTACATAGTTAAATCCTTGAGTTTGATATTACGTATTCTTAGAGAACATTATGTCCATTATTTGTTCCTGTGTTTTTACTTTTACTTCCAAAATTCCCCAATATCGATTCTCTCAAGGCCTTTCGGGATCCTTGTTTTACCATCCTTCTCTAGATTAATAATTTAGCTACCTGCCCTTATGTGTAGGCATTCTCTCGTAGTTGATTGAATAGTGCTTCAAGGTGTGTATTTAGTATTTACAAAGATTATAATTCTTAAGACAAGGCAAGGCACATTCCACATGAAACCATTAAAAACATCAAAACATAATGCAAATGAAAAGATTTGAAAACCATAAAGAACATTCATTTAAACTTAAGGGCAACAACGAACCAAAAAGTCCTTCTCCTTTAAATTCAGATTCAAAGGAGCTGAGGGTCTCAGACCTGCAGCTTTGATGGACTTTGTTCCAGATATGTAAAGCATAACAACTGAACACTGCTCCTCCACGTTTAGTTCTGACTTGGAACAGAAAGTAGACCAGTCCACTAAATTCAGTCAGGAGACCATACTCTTGCAGGCCCGTCATTTATTTCTCATACATTTGCCAATACACTTTTCACGCATGCTCACTCATAATTCACTTGCTGTCATTGTTTGGGGCTGTCATTCATGAGACCAGCTGTTTAGATCAGCTGGTCTCTTCTATTTAATAAGCACAACTAAACGATTAGATCGTTGGCCTAATCATCTCGCTGCTGTCTCTTTTAAATATGTCTGTCTCTCTACCTCTAGTTCATTCACGTTGTTGTCACGCCCCTCCTCCCTTCTCCAGCCGGGTCTTTATAGATCCATCAGCTTCATCAACTCATCAGCCACCATCATCATCAGGTCTGGACTGCGCGGTGGGATCTACCTTGTTGCTGATCGGGGCAGTCGGTCCTCAATTAAAAATCTCCCTTTAGCGTCCAAGCACCAAAGACTCTGAGACTTTATCATCACATATCATCTGTTAACAATAAACATTTTCCTTTCTTTATCCAACTGGTCTCTCCTGATTGAAATGTATTTAGCCCTAAACCATTCAGTGCTATATAAACCAGCAGCAGGATTTTAAAGTCAATTCTTTGTTGGACAGGAAGCCATGGGCCCTCAGAACTAGAGTGATGTGATCCACTCTGGTCTTAGTGAGGACTCGAGCTGCAGCTTGATTTACTTTTTACACAGACCTGTGAACACACCGTGACAGTGATCAAGTCTACTGAAGATAAATGCATGGATAAGTTTTCCAACATTACATGTCAATCAGCCCGTTACAGTATTTTCCTATGCTTTCTAGCTTTCAAGTGGAATTGAACTCGGGAAGCAAAATGGTACCAGTAAGTGTAACCCATTAGAAGTTAATAAACTGTCCTGCAGAGAGTGAAACTATTTCAACTGAATTGAATGCAGCTGGTACAAGATAGCCCCTTGTATCTTCTGCGAGGAGGCTGCTCAGCACACTGCGCTAACAACAACAGTCGCATTAAATTACAAAGCAGCACGCTCCATGTTAACAGATGCCTCTGATAGGTTCTTGTCAAGATTATCCATGAGGCTGACTGTGTTTTTTGGTGGGTGAGAATTGAAGTTAACAAATGACAAAACAGGCAAAGCCAATCATGGTTCGAGCCCCCCGATACGGCACTGCACAGGCACGTCCTCCAGCTAGAGCTCTATGATGCATCTCCCTGGCTGTTTTCTGTTAACTCGGCGCTTTCAAGGACATCCATTCTACCGAGCTGCCTGATGTCGCAGCAAAGTCTTCCAAGTCAGCCCCCTCCCCCCACCTGCCTTTACAATCCGTCCACTGTGTACTGCAGGTACACAGCTTATATATTTGTTTATCTCTGAAGGAAGGGGGAAATAGCTGTTTGCTTTACAAAGAAAAAACTCCACCTTTTATTCATTGGTGCCATATCACCGGAGACATTGTGTAGGAAAGAGAGATGATCCATTCTATTGTCCCGTGTGTTCACACTTATGTTATGATTGTATGTGAGAAGATACCCGGCACATGGTTGAGCACATCTCAAATGCTGACCGGGCACTTTCCTTTTCAAAGTGATGACTTTTTTATGACTCATTCGCCAACCTCCGGCAATGAAGATTGCTCTCAGGCAAGGTGCTGTGTATCCTAGCCTATTCAATGGCAGTCAGGCCACTTTATCATTCTGATGGTTTGGTCAAGAGCCGACTGGTGGACTAAATGCTTTCTGTCTGACCAGCAAGCCAGTGAGCGATAACGAATACAGAGGTTTCATAGACAATGATACTCTATTTTGCCGAGAAGAAAATCTTACAGTGAAGACAGTTTGCGATCGGGATGTTTAGCACATATCAACATCATCCATCAACGACTTGCTTTTTCCCCCTGCAATGTTCAGCTGCAGCCTCAGCACCCGGCAACTGCAGCTTTCGGTCCAGGAACTTCAGTCTTAAGCTCTTTATTCAGTCATTCAGGATCGACGCACACAGATTAGTTGGTCACCACAGGCCAACGGAGCTCCCTTATGTCTGAAACAGTATTTTTTACTAAGTTAAGCATAATATAATATAATGTAAGAGGCAATGCCCCTGCAGACCTGATATTGTAACACAGGATAGTTCATCCATAACCCAGAATGTCCTTTATCTCTCACTCAGGTTACAATGTGCCATGGTCTCACAAAACGATCAATAAGTAAACAGCTCTCTTGAGATGCAGAGAAAACCCTTAAATATAGCTTGAATCCCTTTATTTGACAATTTTTAAACGTATTTTCTTTTTTAAACCATCCTTTATTTTCTGTGTGACTTTTTGTTCAATGAGATTTGGAGAAGGTGACTTTTATCCCTTCGGGTGGAGAAAAGAGGATACTCTTATGCACTCACACAGAGCTCAGCAATTGGTTGTCTGAGAAAAATAAAAAGGGGGGAAATAAAATGAAAAGCTATTGCATATAGGACCCATTTGCTTAGTAACTGCTATCTTTGTATTTGACTCCTGGACTGCTTACTGGGACAAAAGCGGGCACTGGATATAATGAAATACAAAAATCTATTATGGGATATAAGTAATGGAGCCATGCACCAAGATATTTCAAAGCTTACTCTCTATGTTTAATTTCCTCTTCAGAGAATGCAATGACCCACAGTATTAACCTCCAAGCGGAGAGGGAAGATGCTTTCACTTCAACACAAAAAAAGAGAGAATAATCATCACTAGTTTGCGCAGTGACCGGGGAAAGAGCTTTGCGTTGAACTTTGAGGTTACTCTTTCTGACTACTTTTCCAGGAACACTGTTGTGAGTTCTGCTTATCAAGGTGCAAGCCCAGTGCCAAATGTTCAGCTTTGGCAGAGCTGATCAAAACCCTCACGTCCATCATGTCCGACAGAAATACCACATCCATTTCTAATGAGTCCAGAGAGGACATCTTCCTGAAAATCTGCCCTCGGGGTCATGGCGAAGGGGGGGGGCACAGGGATGCTTTAAAATTGTGATTAGTCCCACGGGTCAAAGAGAGGTGGTTTTTCAGTACACCTTGAGGTCTGGCTCAATATACTTTTCCCAAGTGAGGGTCCTGCTCTCCTTCATTTCCCCTTTTCTGCTGTCCACACAAGTTTATCTGCTCTAATTTCATCTTTCTCTTGCAGAACTGCTCTTTGATCTTTCTGGGCTTGTGTGCTTGAGAGGAATTTGGCAAACAGAGGACATTCGTGATTCACATCGTTCATTTCTACGTCTGTGGTTCTGAGAGAAAAATGTAAGTTAGTAAAAGCTAAATGGACTATGCTGATATTTTAAAGTGAATTATAGTGCAGTGCTCTTTGTTCAGACATGATTTGCTGAACGTTTATGTTTATTTTCGGCACCACTGCTTTAGAGTTGTGTCACTCGGTTCTGTTGCCTGTCAAAGAGATCACTACAGTTTGTTACAATTCTTACAAAATCTTTAAAAATGGTGTATTATTATTCTTCTCTCATGTATTTTACCATAGGACTCTTGTCTTTGATGGTCTTGCTAGTGTTGGTCGTGTCAGATGTTAAAGGCGCAGAAAGCCGCAGAAGTAAATAATAATGCTAGTATCAGCCATGTGATCCCGATCTGATCCCAAATGGAATGGGCCAGTAGTTTTTCTGTAATCCTGCTGACAAAGAGACAAAGAAACCAACAACCCCAAGCCCCCCAAAATAACCACCCTGGTTATTAATGGACAGTTGCTTCCTGCGAAAATATAATTCCAGTGTATCGCTTTGATGCAATGATACATAACAAGCGACCCCATGTGTTTTACACATACACTGATGGTGTGTGATACCCTTGAGTGAAGGTATATTAATCCAACTAGCAGATACATTAGTATACAATTAGCTAAATCAATTGGTTATCTTCCAAAGTCGTTTGAGTATGAAATATGCATGTGATAATACTTTGTGTATTCACTGAAAATGCTTCCATGATGTGTCAGACTGAAACTTTGGACAACGACCACTTGATTAAGTTCACTTCATATTTACATCAGCTGAACTTCTAAATGGATTATTGCACAACACAATGAATGTGGATGTGGCCCATACTTCTTGCTGTGGTGTCACTTTCTGGGATAGAAATATCTTCACAGCCAGCATGAGAAAGTTCAAATGCCACTGGGACCACAAAGTCTTTCAATGTCCACATTGGCATGCACGTATTGTATTAAGAACTAAACAAATCCAATGCTAATATTCTATAGCTTTATTATATAATACTGTAGCAACCGTATGTCTGTCGAATATGATCGTGCTGAAGGTAGTTTAAAGTTACATAGTTAAATCCTTGAGTTTGATATTACGTATTCTTAGAGAACATTATGTCCATTATTTGTTCCTGTGTTTTTACTTTTACTTCCAAAATTCCCCAATATCGATTCTCTCAAGGCCTTTCGGGATCCTTGTTTTACCATCCTTCTCTAGATTAATAATTTAGCTACCTGCCCTTATGTGTAGGCATTCTCTCGTAGTTGATTGAATAGTGCTTCAAGGTGTGTATTTAGTATTTACAAAGATTATAATTCTTAAGACAAGGCAAGGCACATTCCACATGAAACCATTAAAAACATCAAAACATAATGCAAATGAAAAGATTTGAAAACCATAAAGAACATTCATTTAAACTTAAGGGCAACAACGAACCAAAAAGTCCTTCTCCTTTAAATTCAGATTCAAAGGAGCTGAGGGTCTCAGCAGACCTGCAGCTTTGATGGACTTTGTTCCAGATATGTAAAGCATAACAACTGAACACTGCTCCTCCACGTTTAGTTCTGACTTGGAACAGAAAGTAGACCAGTCCACTAAATTCAGTCAGGAGACCATACTCTTGCAGGCCCGTCATTTATTTCTCATACATTTGCCAATACACTTTTCACGCATGCTCACTCATAATTCACTTGCTGTCATTGTTTGGGGCTGTCATTCATGAGACCAGCTGTTTAGATCAGCTGGTCTCTTCTATTTAATAAGCACAACTAAACGATTAGATCGTTGGCCTAATCATCTCGCTGCTGTCTCTTTTAAATATGTCTGTCTCTCTACCTCTAGTTCATTCACGTTGTTGTCACGCACCCCTCCTCCCCTTCTCCAGCCGGTCTTTATAGATCCATCAGCTTCATCAACTCATCAGCCACCATCATCATCAGGTCTGGACTGCGCGGTGGGATCTACCTTGTTGCTGATCGGGGCAGTCGGTCCTCAATTAAAAATCTCCCTTTAGCGTCCAAGCACCAAAGACTCTGAGACTTTATCATCACATATCATCTGTTAACAATAAACATTTTCCTTTCTTTATCCAACTGGTCTCTCCTGATTGAAATGTATTTAGCCCTAAACCATTCAGTGCTATATAAACCAGCAGCAGGATTTTAAAGTCAATTCTTTGTTGGACAGGAAGCCATGGGCCCTCAGAACTAGAGTGATGTGATCCACTCCCCTGGTCTTAGTGAGGACTCGAGCTGCAGCTTTCTGATTTACTTTTTTACACAGACCTGTGAACACACCGTGACAGTGATCAAGTCTACTGAAGATAAATGCATGGATAAGTTTTTCCAACATTACATGTCAATCAGCCCGTTACAGTATTTTTCCTATGCTTTCTAGCTTTCAAGTGGAATTGAACTCGGGAAGCAAAATGGTACCAGTAAGTGTAACCCATTAGAAGTTAATAAACTGTCCTGCAGAGAGTGAAACTATTTCAACTGAATTGAATGCAGCTGGTACAAGATACCCCCTTGTATCTTCTGCGAGGAGGCTGCTCAGCACACTGCGCTAACAACAACAGTCGCATTAAATTACAAAGCAGCACGCTCCATGTTAACAGATGCCTCTGATAGGTTCTTGTCAAGATTATCCATGAGGCTGACTGTGTTTTTTGGTGGGGTGAGAATTGAAGTTAACAAATGACAAAACAGGCAAAGCCAATCATGGTTCGAGCCCCCCGATACGGCACTGCACAGGCACGTCCTCCAGCTAGAGCTCTATGATGCATCTCCCTGGCTGTTTTCTGTTAACTCGGCGCTTTCAAGGACATCCATTCTACCGAGCTGCCTGATGTCGCAGCAAAGTCTTCCAAGTCAGCCCCCTCCCCCCACCTGCCTTTACAATCCGTCCACTGTGTACTGCAGGTACACAGTTTATATATTTGTTTATCTCTGAAGGAAGGGGGAAATAGCTGTTTGCTTTACAAAGAAAAAACTCCACCTTTTATTCATTGGTGCCATATCACCGGAGACATTGTGTAGGAAAGAGAGATGATCCATTCTATTGTCCCGTGTGTTCACACTTATGTTATGATTGTATGTGAGAAGATACCCGGCACATGGTTGAGCACATCTCAAATGCTGACCGGGCACTTTCCTTTTCAAAGTGATGACTTTTTTATGACTCATTCGCCAACCTCCGGCAATGAAGATTGCTCTCAGGCAAGGTGCTGTGTATCCTAGCCTATTCAATGGCAGTCAGGCCACTTTATCATTCTGATGGTTTGGTCAAGAGCCGACTGGTGGACTAAATGCTTTCTGTCTGACCAGCAAGCCAGTGAGCGATAACGAATACAGAGGTTTCATAGACAATGATACTCTATTTTGCCGAGAAGAAAATCTTACAGTGAAGACAGTTTGCGATCGGGATGTTTAGCACATATCAACATCATCCATCAACGACTTTTTCCCCTGCAATGTTCAGCTGGCAGCCTCAGCACCGGCAACTGCAGCTTTCGTCCAGGAACTTCAGTCTTAAGCTCTTTATTCAGTCATTCAGGATCGGCCACAGATTAGTTGGTCACCACAGGCCAACGGAGCTCCCTTATGTCTGAAACAGTATTTTTTACTAAGTTAAGCATAATATAATATAATGTAAGAGGCAATGCCCCTGCAGACCTGATATTGTAACACAGGATAGTTCATCCATAACCCAGAATGTCCTTTATCTCTCACTCAGGTTACAATGTGCCATGGTCTCACAAAACGATCAATAAGTAAACAGCTCTCTTGAGATGCAGAGAAAACCCTTAAATATAGCTTGAATCCCTTTATTTGACAATTTTTAAACGTATTTTCTTTTTTTAAACCATCCTTTATTTTCTTAGTGTGTGTTTGTGTTACCAAGGAAAGTAGCTTAGTAGTAAAATGATATAACATTTAAATCTATACATTTGCCCAACCGGACTACATTGCTTCACAGTGTAGATGCAAATCAATAACCAGACATGAGATGCTCTCAGTTCTGTGGCATCGATCCAACTGGGTATTCAGCTGTTGATGTAGTTAAACTTACTGGAACTCTGAGGGTAACACCATTATTCATGGTCATATAGGTGCAACAGATCCATTCTACTATGTTGATACACATCCCACGCAGAACTATTTTAATACCATCCTTGAAGTCATTATAGTAGAAACAAAACATTAATAGCATGTTATTACACTGCGGTTCAACGCACACCCTGCAATGCTCTGTCTTTGGGAAAGCAAGCATCACACAATAATAATATGTTTTTCTTCTGCAGTAGGATGGAACAATGTCAAGTCATGTTGACAGCACTAGGATAAAACATTAGTTATGGACATGTAATGAGTCAAATAGTCAAATAGTCAAAAAGTTTCAGTTTATTTTTATCGTAGTAGTTATGAACACATGGTAAATTGATCATTATAAAATGTTGCAAGTGCTTTGATCTACAAAAAGCCAATACTTACCAAACAGTAGGTCATATAAATTACCCTTTTCCAAACAAAGTGCTTAATTTGCATTATTTAAACATAATTAGGCTATAATAATAATAATAATCTGAACATGGACCTGTTTGCATACAAAATTATCCATTTCAGTCTGGAGAGTGTTATTGCAGCAGTGTCTCAGTCCTAACATTCTTGAAAAGGTGAGATTTTACTTGTGTACTCTGAATAAACATTGAGAGCATTTGTGTTATGTATGATGTCCAAGAACTGAAGGAAAACAAGAATAAATATTGTTGAAGGTCACAGGCTTGTAACAATAATTTAATTGCTACTATTTCTATGAAGTCTCTAAATCAGTTTGATGTTTTAAATGTATTTGAATGTTTACATTTGCCAACTTATTTTAAGATCCAGGGACTTCAGCTCGATAATCGAGTAATTTGTCATTTGCACCTTTCACTGAAATGTAAAAAATGACCAGCATACCAGAAACTGTAGATGCAGGTGACAGTTGTTTGTCTTTCTTTCTTTGACCCTGTACACTTATTACATTTACCTCGTATTCAATTAGAAATTGTTCCTGCATCATGTCCTCCAGCAACCGATGATTTCAACAGCAAATTCTTAACTTCAAATTATGGAGGGAGGATAACAGTTTATCACCCCCATAATGAACTGCAGACAACAGTAGATGTTACAGAAGCAATTATGCCAGTCATTACGCAGGAGACATTTCTCCGGTCCATTCATCAAAGTTGTTGAAAGGAGAACAACAATCACAACACTAAAACTAGGCAATGCAGACAATACAGTACTGCTTGGAGTAAAAGGTGCAAATCAATACATTGGAATAAAAAACAAGAATAAGTCACAGGTGCAGCTGTCTCCACTTGTGTGGCTGACTCATTGAGACTTTGATGCAAATTAAGTCAGAACTGTCTTTTCATCTCATCCACCAGATGGGATCATCAGGTTGAAAGGAAATACACTTGTGGAGGTGTATTAAAACAAGAAGTGCTTAATTAAATGCAAAACGTGAAAGTAAATCAAAACTTGCTCTTTCCACCGGTTTTATATTCCAAAATGTTCTAAGTGACAAGGATGCCGCATTTTTATTTTCCAAATAAAGCATATGTTGTATATATGATGCATGACATTTAGTGACAATGTAGAATAAATAGATAACTAAAATAAAAATGTTAACACAGTTTGTTGTGTTGCGAAAATTGATTTATTTTATAACCGATAAATCTGCATATTTCATTGACACATTAATTAATCACTTAGACTGTACAATGCCACAAAGGTGACACATACATGTATTGTTTGAATTTGTCGGATATTACGTCTCAAAGAATTGGCCTATCTGCCGACAGCTTTGTGTGTTAACATTTTCTGTACAGTCGTTTTAGGGACTAAGTGTAATTATTTAACCAGGGTAGAGGGTATTAAATTACCAAATGAAATGAGACTGTGCCTAGACCTATACAAATGGCAATGCTTAAGATCAGGAACATGAGTTAGCTCCTCCTCGAGGCCTCCGAGGCAGTAGGGCCTGCTGTCACAGATGACTGGACTTGTAGAAAGAGGAGATGACCAACAGGGGGAGCACCGGGCAGTTCTATGTGGTGGGGATGGAAGAACGGAGTTGTCCATGTTGCAATATGAACGAGTGGTCGTTATAGTGCTGGAGAAGTTCAAAGCATTTGGTGAACCCATTGTTAATAGCAATGCGGAAATGGGAACATGTATATGGTTGCTTGACAGTCCTGGCATGAATAATGGAAAAAAGGCATGAGAATTCAATCAAACTGATGCTAGGACCCCAAGGACATCAGTAGTAGTGGGACTGGTCAGAGTTGAGTGGACGTCGGGGAAATGTTTTGGCTGCCTGATAGAGGAACATGCTTGTTGGCAACACGCTACGAAATGTTTGTGGATAGTAGTTTGCCTCTAACCAATTTGGAAGTAAGCCATGACTTCCTGTGTGCCCAGAAGAGGTTGACATTGTCAATGTAACACTGTGGGAAGTGCAGGCCGATGAGAGCAGATGTGCAGCGACAGAAGCTTGCTGTAAACGGCCCAATACCAAGACCTCCGGAGGGAAGAGGACTGGATATGCAGATTTCACTGACAGATCTTTTTGTTGAGCATGACGGGTGTATTAAGTCAGTTTTCATATTTCAAAGTGATCTTAAAGGATATTGTTTGTGGCAGCGTGGACAATGGCCATAATATTACTGCCATGAGTGGAAGGTTTAGCTATACAGGACTGTCTCAGAAAATTAGAATATTGTGATAAAGTTCTTTATTTTCTGTAATGCAATTAAAAAAACAAAAATGTCATGCATTCTGGATTCATTACAAATCAACTGAAATATTGCAAGCCTTTTATTCTTTTAATATTGCTGATTATGGCTTACAGTTTAAGAAAACTCTAAAATCTTATCTCATAAAATTTTAATATTTCCTCAGACCAAGTAAAAAAAAAGATTTATAACAGCTGAGTGTTTGTCAAGGCTCAGGAAACCCTTGCAGGTGTTTCGAGTTAATTAGACAATTCAAGTGATTTGTTTAATACCCTACTAGTATACTTTTTCATGATATTCTAATATTTAGAGATAGGATATTTGAGTTTTCTTAAGCTGTAAGCCATAATCAGCAATATTAAAAGAATAAAAGGCTTGCAATATTTCAGTTGATTTGTAATGAATCCAGAATGCATGACATTTTTGTTTTTTTAATTGCATTACAGAAAATAAAGAACTTCATCACAATATTCTAATTTTCTGAGACAGTCCTGTATTGCGTTTAGTGAATCCTGAGAAATAACAACTGTTTTTGACATTTCTGATAGTCATAAAAAAGCTGAGTTTTGAGCTGATGTTGGCATTGACATGTAGACAATGAACTAGCTTCCTGCAGGCGGACTGGCAAAGTGCAAGTTGCAGTTCACAGGGAGAAGCTGCTGGTCTAGAGACTCCACTTTTAGTTAGTCCATGGCGGCCGATGCAGGGCTCCTTGAGCAACATCCACATATTGGATAATACTGATACACTTAAGAATCAAAGAGAAATAACTTATTCACAACCAAACATCCAGGGACATCCGGTTTTAAAAGTTTATTAAAAAAGAAAGAAAGAAAGAAGAAAACCAACAAACAGTGGAAGTAATCCAGCATCAACCAGCTTCACAGCACTACAGGTCCATAAGGACAGTTGTCACTTCCCTGTGGGATTAATGTGAGTCAGATCATGTATAGGTCTCACTTCTACGTGTAACTGGACACCCATGTGCTGCTTTTCATATGCATTAGCCAACTGTGGCACATTAACTGTCCTATGTGGGATCGCTTGGAGCAGGCCTGTGTACTGCATCCAATCAGGGCATCTCTCTGTGCAAGCTCCATCTGTCACTACGGCATGCCACTGTGTACGTGACCCAGGCCAAGTGGGTGGGCTTTGGTGTGTTTTAAGTTCTTCGGCCCAGAGCCCGGGAGCTAGGAGGAGTTGAGGTTCTTGGCACAATAACCTTCAAGGGTGACAGAGAGGAAAGACTAACAGATGCCAAGGAAATCTCCATGTCATCTTATATTGTTCACTCCTTTTAATAAAGGAAGAAATAAAAAGAACGATCACATGTTTCCATCCATTATTAGTTACCGATTTGGTTGTCCTTTAGGGGTTCATATATTCTGCTCGAATTATGTTTATTGGTTTATCAGATTTAGCAAAACCCCAGATTATGTTCAATGCAATGTTTTCAGCATCTAACAAAGCATTGAATTTGGCAATAATCTACCAAAACTCAGTATTGGTTATTGATTTAAGGTTAGATTTAGGAAACTCAAACAGGTTAGGGAAGATCATGATTACAGTTAATAAAAAGGCAGATGTTTACAACATGCTCTCTCGTATCGTATTTTCCCCATTGGCATCGGAGGTAATTTGTGAGGTGTAACAGTGTACAGTATGGCTATAAATTCCATGGTTACTGCTGTAAATTAACATGATAAACCACTTGCAATGACATCATTTGAGTATGTCTTTTACTTGACCAAGGCAAACAGCATCTGGAAAACACAAATCCCTCTCTCCATAGTGTTCAAGCATGCTCAAACTGCCATCGGGTTGTGGCAAATCAATAACCAGATTGGAGTTTTTAAATCATACGTGTCCATTCTTTGCAGAGTGAATAGGGCTCAACAAACACATTTGCAGGCATTCTGTTGCTCTGAAATATCTGAAAACCACAGTATGTATCAAAGTATGACATTTGTGTACCAGCACACCGCTCATGTTTATCTTTCTGGATTTCATCTGCAGTCAGAACAACCCCCCGGGTTTGTCAGGTTTGGCTGCTCATAGGCATAGTTGATGAGCTTCTCTTCGCAGTAATGCTGAATCAACAGAAGCTGAAGTGTAACTTTAGGCCTGGTTCGATCTTTCAGAACCTTAAGGGAGAACACACTGCCCCCTTGTGTGTTAAGTTCAATTTAATAACTACATCTATATATTTTAGGTTTGGCCTGGAGTCAACAATACATTTGTGTCTGGACCACCATCTACATCACGAGCGATCCCCATTTCCCATGAAAGGGTTTCAGCTCTTTGTGTGTAAAAGTATAACCAAAACTCGGTGTGTCTTAGAAAAATATTGACACCAGAAGGGTAGAATGAGGAGAGGCTAACAATCCATCACATCTTTATAGGTTTGATTAGCCCAGTGGGGGAACATAGTTTAAGAAGAATATTATTCAATAATCCTGTCTTTTACATCTCTCCAGACAGAATACCATAACTATGGTTTTCATTGTTTCTTCCTGCTGTCTTCTAAAACTTAAATATAATATACATGTGCAATTGAGCAAGAATTTCTTCCAAATGAATTGTAGTCCCGTAGTCCCTCAACACAACTGCTTTGTTTGTTGCCATCATTCACTGAACCTTCCTGTCATGCAAGTGGTTAGTAACATAAAACGAGTTATATCTATGAACAGTAGATTGTGGCTAATATCTTTTGTAAATATTTTTTTTCATGTGTCTTTTTGCAATTTAAACACATTATCAGAATGTGACTTTACTGCCTGGTTATAGAATACATTATTTGGATTTTAGATATTTAGTTCAGCATTTTTCTATTGAAAGCTTTACATTTATATATCCTATATTCCATTAGTTCATCGTTTTATTTGTTAAGTATTTTGAGAATATGAAAAATCCTACAGAGGTGACAATTCATTTGGTTGTCAGCATATTTTCAACATATTTTCTTACAGGTCACTGATCTCACATTCAAGTAAACTTTCTCTCTTTAAATATATGAGTAAAGGTCCAGTCTGTGCTCGAAGATTAACATTTCTAACCACAAAGGGTTTTTATACGAGACTATTTTGACGTCACTCCTTTAGATGTACTACTGTGCTGTGTGTGGGAGATTTACTCCTGAGCTTTGTCTTGTGTGTGTGAATAATCAATGAGAACATAACCTTAAAAGCAGGTTGTCAGGGTTATATTGGAGGGCTGCTCACATTGAGAACAACGTTTTCATTTACAGATGAAAGAGCCAAATAAAAGACCATTTAAAATGTAAATTACTCACATTTGACACTCAGGGTTGTGAAAGAAATTGTACAAAATTAATTGATAAGCAGTTTAAATTAATATTCCTCCTACTGTAATTCAGGGTGAGCACAAGTGCACCAAACAAGTTCAGAGTTCATCTGATTTTAATACGGACATGCATATGAATACAATAATAAAGACAAATACAGTATATGCCATAACAACCCTTTCAGGAGCATTCATAAAGCTTCTTTTACCTCTTCCTCTGTGAACTGAATGTATGATTGACTGCATCAATTCCCCTCTGCAACTCAGGTTACATTTTTATTCAAATGCCACTAATCAGGCCTCCAAAAAATATCTAATTTCTTTTTTCTACTTCATTCCAGTTAAGTTTAAATGTCACTCTTTATTCAGAGTCTGTTATTAATTGTCTGACATTTCAAATACATCATAATTATGTTCGAAATGTAAAAGTCTATACATTATGAATATAATATTAAACAAGATGTTGAGTCGTGTGCATAAACTCACCTTGGTGGACAGGGTCAGCACTTGAAATAAAAATGTGCCTGAAAGCAGATACTGGTGTGATGAGTATAAATTATAAATACCAAAAACTGGTGATGCCATAACTGCTCCCTAAAACATGTCTTCCCAAAGAGCATGCATGTGATGATAGTTTAAATATTCTGTCTGAGATATTTTTGCAGTAAATACTTTTCCATCATTGTTCTTCTACATTCGTAATCAATATAATTCATTACATTATTACTACATGATTTCCAACCTATATGAAAGGATCGAGCCAGCAGCAGAAGGGCGGGGCTTCAGGGCTCTGCGGACTGAAGCGGTCACAATAACTGCATTTCTTTGTTGCTGCTATATTCAATTCAGTTTATTTTCAACAGCCCAATGTCAAAAATAACGAATGTGCCTCAGAGGGCTTTACAATCTGTACACATACGACATCCCTGTCCCAGGACCTCACATCGGATCTGGAAAAACTCCCAAAAAATACAAAAAACCCTTTTTATAGGGAAAAAAATGAAGAAACGTTCAGGAGAGCAACAGAGGAGGATCCCTCTCCAGGATGGACAGAAGCAAGATATGCCATGTGACCAGATGAACAGCGTTACAGAGTTACAACACATTTAATGAATATGACAAATGTATGAATAATTAGTAGTAGGCATGGACCACGATCCAGACCTCCACAATCCATGAAACAGAAGGAGGTAGAGAGGAGGGGAAGGGGTTGCATCAGCAGGGCCATGGCAGGAGGCCGGCCCACCAGGCAGGAGGCATCAGACACAGCCAGGTCCAATGGACCCTCTGAGACGTGAAGTCACAAAGACTCCGGGGAGGAAGCAGATGGATAAACCAACGTTGCAATGACTGTCTTTAATTTCCTTATAATCAAGGATAGATTGTACGCCCCGAACTAGCATTGCACTAGTTAGGTATAAAGACACAAGCAGTAGCAACGTCCAAAAATACCATGCCCTGCTGACTGAGTTGCAACAACGATAAATCGATAAATTCGATAAAAATCAATTATTAAAATAGTCGGCACGAATCGATAATGAAATTCATTATCGATATGTTGTGCAGCGCAATTATTACGCCATTCAATAAGTCGCAGAGATGTTTGAATATTAAAAAAGTTGAGTTGAGAGCGAAGCGGAGGTAGAGGACAGACCATAATGCTGCGTTGTGAAAGTTATACTGGCTCTAAGCAGCATGTAATATAAAACAATATTTCATGTTCTTATCATTTGAATTGTGTGTTTTTATGAAGAAAAACAAACACTATAGTTGACTATAACAAAGTAAACATAACACATTTATATTTCTTGATGATTTACACCATGGCTTGCATTTCAGAGGGGTTGAACATATTTTTGGGACGGTGGCAACAAAAAATATATATAAACTGAAGCCTTGTAGTGCAGCTCCAAAGGGATCGGTATCTGTTCATATGGTTCATCAACAATCGGCAATTACTATCGTTGGACAGAAAATGTGATCAGGGATCTCTAAAACACATGGTCCCTTTTTACTTTTTTTTACTGATCCAATGAAAACTGTGATCCGTGATTTGATTTGAACCATGAGTATAATGTTTTTATTTAGTTTGTACTCATATTGAAAAATTCTCAACAACTCCTAAAATACATCACATAAGTAATACTAAGTGGAGGCGTCACCTGTTATCCCAAAAATATAAAATGATTCCAAACATTCAGATGTATCTATCCCTGAGTTTCTTTCACCTAATTTTTCTACTTCAGCTCTGCTTTGTGTTTTTCCCATCTTTGATTTTTGCTGGCTCTGCTTCTTTTTGCAGTTAAGACGCCTAATAAATACACAAACTAGGAGGGCTCGACAGTAGAGAAATTGATAACCAATTCTTCATCTTTGGTTGTCTCTTATGGCAACAACTTTTTTACTTATAAAACGGAATAATTTTTTGCACTAGTGATTTAAAATTGTTGCTGTCATGGACCGGACCTTAAACAGACAATGCTGCACAAGACAATGCTGGACATTATATTACTCATGTGCCCACATGTATCTGTTTTAGAGGTTATGGTGAAGCAAAATAAATTGTTTGACTGTGGGGGTTTGTTCTGTTACTGTAATATTGCACTCTCCTGTTACCTAAGGGTCAATTTGACCCCATTCAATGTTTAACCCTCCTGTTACCTTAGGGTCAATTTGACCCCATTCAATGTTTAACCCTCCTGTTACCTTAGGGTCAATTTGACCCCATTCAATGTTTAATGTCGGTGTTCTTTCGGGTCAATTTGACCCCAGGCTGTTTTTCACTGTGTCAAACATATAAGAAATATCAACTTTTTTATATATTTAAAGGGCTATTTAGGTAGTCAACAAACAAACATAAAGTACCTCACACTTAAACTTGGAAAACAATATTAATTCTAATAATTTTCTGGAGGTTTTACCCTTGGGGTCAAATTGACCCCAAGGGTAAAATATGTCAGTAAATATAAAGGTAACAGGAAGGTTAAACATTGAATGGGGTCAAATTGACCCTAAGGTAACAGGAGGGTTAAAGTTACATTTTCATAATTTTGATATTAACAGAGAGTATCTTAATTACTCAAACTACAATGGCAATCATATTGCTGATGCCTGGTTGCAAGCCTGGCAAGCACTTTTAAAAGTAGTGTTGAGACAAACATATTTTATAATAACTGTTAAATCATTTCACCAAGGCTTGAGTGCAAAATGGACTAATGATGAAAAGTGCAAGGTTGTACAATAACTATCGCTAACTCTATTCAGAAAGAAAGCTGGCAACAACTAAATATTTAAGTATATCAAACACTTCTACAGTAGTTAAGATATTTGAATAGAACGATTTTGTCAAGAGTGAAAAGATAGACCATATATAATAATAATAATAATCATTCATCTTATATAGCGCTTCTCAAGACACCCAAAGTCGCTTTACAGTCCAGAGTCCAGTAGTCATACACACACAGTCATCCCGGTGGTGGTAAGCTACATCAGTAGCCACAGCTGCCCTGGGGCAGACTGACGGAAGCGAGGCAGCCAATCAGTGCCTACGGCCCCTCCGACCACCACCAACATTCATTGATATCCATACGATGCGGTGCATGTCTTTATGATGATATAAGGCAACACTTTATTTCTGAAGATTTGAAAAAGGAATGTTGTGAATAGGAGAAAATAAATAAAATACATGCTATGTTGGGGGCTTAAAATATAACAATCTTGATATCGTGGGATTTCATTATTCACAAAAACAATGTCAAAAAAATAGTTATTATAGTTATTTATGATAATTAATGACCAGTATTCTTTTCATAAGAACAAAATACAGTATCCCTGTTTTCTTTTTCCAAGCTAGCGAGTTCCTAATATTTGGCGTTTCCCTAAAAATGTTTTAAAAAGTTCATAATGTAATATAAATGCATATGGAATGATGTAATTGAAATTTAGAAGGAACTTTATGTTTGGCTTTGGCTTGAATCATCATTCAGAAAGCATGACTTTTTAACATGTGTATAACTCATAGCATCAGATTTGCAGGAGACATCGACCGGGCTTGCTGCGAGGCAGGGGCAGCTGTGTTTTATAATGCAGTTTGCATTCTCTATTCCCCATTAAATCCATTCCTCGGGACAGAGTTCAACTTGTGACCTCTCTATTAGCTCTCATGCACCCGGCCTGGTGATTAGAGGAACGTCAGGAAATTAAAGGCCAATTGCATTACCAGAGAAACAGATGGAGGTGGTGCTGAGGACCCACCATACAGGACAGGGAACCTGCTGATGCTCAGACTTTCCACCCTTACATCGACCAACATCAGGGATTTTGAGTAAAAATGTAAACATAAAGGTGGAGAATGTAACAGAAGTGGATGAGACAAAATATCAAGATGCAGGTTTCAGTGAGGAAAATGTTTGACCAGTCTTTCAAATGATGAATGAATCTCACTTCTCATTTCTTCCTGGTGTCCACACTTCATGTAGGAGGCAAACTATAAATTGTTATACCTAATATACATAAACATCTCCTGGTATATTTACTGCACATTGCATCCTTAACCCTCATCCTACCAACTGGGGTTCCATGCAGACCACAAAGGTATACTTGTTGTCATGTGACCACCATGCTTTGGACAGAGGTTCGGACCACCCCAGCTCATTTGCATACAAGGACATGTAAATGCCATAAATAAATGAATGAACACTTGTTGACATAAATAAATGAAGCAATGCATAAATGTAGAAATAGATTTATTTAATGATGTCTTGTTGAAGTATAACTTATATTTATTTATTCCTGTATTTATGTATTTATTGATACATTTATTTAAGCATTTATTTATTTATTCCTGTATGTATTCATATATTTTTTAATTTATTTAAGCATTTATTTATTTATACATTTGTTTAAGCATTTATTTATTTATTCCTATATTTATTCATGCATTTATTTATTTATAATTGAGGCATTTTCTATCCTCCATACAGATGGCACAGGTATAATAAAAGCATTTGAGCTTTGGAAGTTAGAGCCTGACTCATGTGCACCAATACTGAATGCGAAAATGCTTTTTATGACAGATTTAACATTGGCCTTCCCATGGCAAGGTTTAATTCATAAAAAACCCCACATCTAGCTATTCTACTGCATATATTTCTCTGCTCGACTGTGCTCTTAAAAAAAGCTACTACTTAGTTCCCCCTCAGACTCACAGGGAACAGAATATCGTTAGTTGTAGAGTTCTGTGCGTTTATATTTTAGAGAAACGAATAAGTATGTATTTTGTATACTCTTGGCCGCTGGAGATGTGGAAGTTGTGCTGGTGCTTTGACAGTGTGACAGGTTTATTGCTGGAGGATTGTCAGATGTCTCTTTTGCCAAATATTGTCCTCAGTATCTCCTCACAGATTTCCCCTGAGCCCACATCTTCACAAATACAAGGCTCACACAGGAGCACCACCAAGGTGACATTTATAAACAAAAATGCCAGGGATTAATATAATCATATAGCTTTTCCATTATTTTATATCTATGTATTTCCTTCTATAAGTATTTTTTAACGAGAAGCTGCCAACATTTAAGCAGCTTGACTGATGGAGGTGAAACAATGTCTAGCACCATACAGTATTTATTTTAAACTGTGTACTGAAGATTTATTCAGATTTCCATTTGAATGCAACAAACCGTAATCCAAATATTAAGTGAAGACACCACCTCTACATTAGATTACAACAGTAGACTTTCCCCCGCAGCAGCATAATTCTCCTCTTTCTATAAACTTGCTATCAGAGTATTTCATTTTGACTGCTTCGGAAAAAGGAGAATTTATTTTAAATGCGAACAGATTGTCGGCGTGGAGAGAACAGGCTGCTTGTTGCAAAGAAAAGACCGACAACTGAGAAAGGTCCACAATGAAGATCCCGACGCTTCATGAGTCAAGTTTATGCCAACTCTTGCTAATACTTTATAAAATCAAAACAATCAATACAAATTTAGAGTTATAAGGGCTTACTGTCGAGCAAACAGTACAGGTTTACATATTTGTAGTCCTGTCCAATATGTATCCACCTTTAAGCGGCATTTTATTCTCCGTAACTCCTGAGGGTAATATTTTGTCGACTTCTGAAGCTTGCTAGGTTCCAGTTTATCAAGTAACATTTGTCTGACTTCTTTTTAACGTAAGTCAGCTCATTTACAGTCAGTTTGGAGCTTATTTGCTGAAATGTGGTCACTAAGAGTGGTGAGACTGGGTCGTAAAGACAAAGTCATTCTGTATCATAGCCATTTGTTAAAGGAAAGATACTTAAACTCTCACATCAACTTTTGGTAGTCACCTCTTCTAAAGCTCCCGTTACTGGACCGTCAGCTGAGAGTAACATTGCCATTTTGTCCCACACTTTATGTTACTAAATAATCACTCTGTTTTAATTCAACGCAGGAAGAGAACTGAAGCAAGGCATATTTAGGAAGCAGCAATTCATATCTATCTTTTGAATATTAAACGGCACGCTGAGACTTTATAAATGTTGTCTTTTGTTAGTCTCCGTTCCTCCCCATTCCAGTTCATCTACCCTTCTTTTTATAATCTCTGGTGAGCCCAGAAGGACAGGCTTTAATAATGACGCTTGACCCAGGGTTTCAAGCAGCCACGCTCTCATATATGAGATATATAGATCATGCTTCCTCTCTTTCTCTATTTGTGATGAGGTAGTTGGCAAGTCGGAACTCCAATAGTGCCTAGAAATTTGATTGTGTTAACGCGATTGGGGTGAGGTCGGGGACTGCAAAGAACCATGGAAATCACCCCACGGGGATAAGTCATGGATCCAAAGTAAGTCAAACTGAAAAGAGCCCTTCTCTCCTTAACATGTCCCTGCTGTGATTTCAAGCCATTTTATGGAGTTTAAAGACATATCACAGGAGGCTGTTTACTGGTCTCTCTTTCCCCCTTCCTCTTACCCTTACTTTCCCCTCTGTGTGTGTGTGTGTGTGTGTGTGTGTGTGTGTGTGTGTGTGTGTGAGAGTGCATTTGTGTCCTCACCCAGGTGGATCTCTGCTGGGAATTTGGATTTGTGGTTATTCATATTTCAGCATTTTTCTGGCACATATTCTCATTGTATAGGGCCATTGTAATACAGTATTAAATCTCTATATGTCTGAGAGAACCATCTAATAGCCAATTTTATGCAAGAATGATAAAAAATAAAGTGGAGGGTCATTAGTAGAAAGACGAATAGTTTGATGTCACACCTCAGGGATCTTTGAGAAGTAGTGAACAGGGATAACTATCGGCAGTGGCAGAGCTGTATGACAGTGGCAAAGTCTTCTTGTAGCTTGGTGGTAAAGTAAACAAACCTACGACAAGGCAGTGACATGTCTCCCAGATTAATACACACAAACACACAAAGAAAATGGATCTTTTTTGTGTTGGATCCTCCCTGCACGGAGCTATGGACAGGGTTGACAGTTCAAATGTTTGCATCAAAGCACCGTGCCTGCCTAGATGACTGGTACACCCATTAGCCTCTTTACATATGTCAGCATTCCCAGGAGGAGCACACAGATCAAAGAAAAACACAGTTGAGGGTACTTAAAAAGGAGGTTCTTCTCAAACTAGACAAACGAAAGACAGGGGAGAATTAGCATTTAACAAGTAACGGCCACTAAATAAAAGCTTTCACATTTTCTAAAGGAGAAACATGTTTTGCTCCTCCACCCTTACCCCAAACTATCTTTCTGATACTGACAAAGCTGTCTTTTGGGCCAAATTGCTACTTGGCACACCAGTGAAGAGCTAATTAATTAATGTGTGATGGTATTGTCCAAGCATTGGGAAAAATATAAACTGTGTAGTTGCACGGGGGCCTATGACTTGGGTGTTGTGCTGCAAGAATACATGACTTAGAAGGTCAAATTCATAAAATCATACACTACCATTCAAAAGTTTGGGGTCACTTAGAAATGTCTTTATTTTTCAAAGAAAAGCACTGTTTTTTCAATAAAGATAACATTAAATTAATCAAAAATACACTCTATACATTGTTAATGTGGTAAATTAATATTCAAGGTGGAAGTGTCTGGTTTCTAATGAAATATCTCCATAGGTGTATAGAGGCCCATTTCCATCAACTATCACTCCAGTGTTCTAATGGTACATTGTGTTTGCTCATCACCTTATAAGACTAATGTCTGATTAGAAAACCTGTGCAATTATGCTAGCATAGCTGAAAACAGTTATGCTGGTGATATAAGCTATACAACTGGCCTTCCTTTGAGCTTGAAGTTTGTAGAACTAAATTAATACTTCAAATATTAATCATTATTTCTAACCTTGTCAATGTCTTGACTACATTTTATATTAATTTGATAAATAAAAGTGTGATTTTTCATGGAAGACACGAAATTGTCTGGGTGACCCCAAACTTTTGAACGGTAGTGTACATTAGTCTAATGCTTTTATTCCGTCAGTTGTGTGTAGATTTGAAGGTTTTTTTCAGTGAGTCAACAACGTCTTGTGATATGCTCAGTGATAATTATTTGCATGGTTGGACAAAATATCTTACAGACAATCAAAGCTTTGCAGGATTAAAAAGGGGGAAGACAAACATCTAAATACTTGGCTGGCTGTATATCCATAAAGAAAAGCTGTGGAGAGATCAATGCAAACCAAGTGTGGTTGACAGGAGCGTTTCTAGGATTCAAAGAAAGGGGGCGCTTACCCCAAGGGGAGTGGCATGTTCGCGCACTTAGCGAGCAGCAATTTATTTGGGGGCCCATTTGGGGCCGTGGATATTTATTGTTTCAGACAGTTCATAGATTGATTCAATGGGGACAACCTTTCTAGACCCGGCTCCTGAGAGGCAGAGGCTGAGGTGGGATGTATTGTCTGTGCAGAGCATCCAGGCGACAAGGGCTGGATTCACCATTGCCTGTTCCAAAAAGAAAATAGGTCCTGCATTGGTCAGTGCACAACCAAGAGGCACAATCACGATTTTGTATTTTTCTGGCATGCACTCCTTGCTAAAGCGTATGTGAAATAAGCTTTATCTCTCGAGTCCAGTCGAAGGCTCCACATGTGCTTTAAGATATACATTTCGTTATCAGACACAGATCCACTCTGGGGGCTTATATGTCACTGACATCTTTGAAAATATAGGACAAAAGGAAAGTGAAATACAATAATAAGTGGTCACTTGTGAAGCATGTGTGTCACACTGTGGGGCCTGGATTTAAGCGACAATCTGCTTCAACCTAATCATGATACAATCTTGATATATCTGAAAGCAGGACAGTCTGTCCCAAAAAGGCCTTAAACATCTGTGATTGTTCCAACATGTGTGAGTGCATTCACGTATGGATGTAGGAGCAAAGGTTGGTTAAAATAGAGTAATGTCTGGCTTTTTCAATCTCTACTTTGAAATGAAGACCAATTTTTTTCATCTTTTCAAAGGGCAGTGGCCATCACGATCAATGAAACAAAAATAGTTCTTTTTTAAAAGGGATTAAAGCCGTAAATGAGGACTTGGGAGGATCAAACCCATTATTGGATACAATTAAAATATATGAACACAGAATAAATATCAAAGAAAGTAATATTGATCCTGGTATCTGGAATCTTTATTCTAGGATGCGCTCATACCGTGAGCCGGTACGATACTGGGCTCATGTACTTATACTTGTACAATACCAAACTATCGCAATACAACTTTAGAATGTACCATGATGGCAACATGAGGTTAACCTCTTGTCAGTTCAGTCTAACAAGTCGGGTGCATGCACTAAATAGGCAGTCCACATTTCGGCTGTCAGGGAGAGTTAGGAGCCACAATGTTCTGTGCATTGTAATCGACACAGACAGACACTTTTAAGTAAGTCTCCACAGCATCAGCGGGTTTAGCTGCAAGCTGGTCAGCTGTGTGTCTGCCTGTTGTAAAGTGATATGCAGTCGAAAGAGAGCGCATGTGTAGGACGGCGAAAACAAAGTTATTAGTAACGTTATTGCTGTGAATTTAGCGGTGCAGTTTTTGTACAGTTGTACAAATTGACGTCTTGCTCGTCAGGCAGCGGCTGATAAAAGCCAAGGTGGTTAGCCCCAAAGTTAGCAACAACAATAGCTCAGGCGCACTTAAGGTGAGCTTACCTTTAAGTTGGACAAGCTATTCTTTAATTATTCTTCTGGTTTAACTTTCTCATTTTCTAATAATTATTTGTATTGTTAAGTTACAGAATTGGGTCGAATGGTTAACCAATCCCTACTGCAAACTATGCTCTGTTTGTACCAGAGAAACACAGTTTTATGTTAAAATAGAGGTTGTGAAGTCGTAAAGTGAGGAACAACAAATAAAATATGTTTTTAAAGTAATTTTTTCCCCTGTATTGTATTACAAGCACACAAATATTGTACTTGGTCTGAAAAAAGGTAGCAATTGTATTGCTATTCAGATAAAACTAGAGGTGGGTGTGGTTTGGACAAGTGTGTGTCTTTAATTTTCAATATACTTAATTAAAATGACATGCAGCTTGAACTAAGAGAGACAAAGCTTATTTTCTTGGTGGTGCTTGAATATTCTTTTGACCATAAAGCAATTATATTTGATGAAATTAGTTTTTAGAGGTCAATAAGTAAAATAATTCTTGAGCTTTTAGGTGTGCATTTTAACAGAAGATTATCTCAGTCATTCTACAATTGTGGTGGCAGGAGGTTTGAAAAGTCACCAATGACCAATGATCAGGTCAGTGCAGTACGGGTAGGAGTGGAGCAAGCAGATTATGGGCATCCTTTCTCAGCCCTGTACACAAACAAATTAAAGTGCCATATTAGTATAGAGATCTTACATGATGCAAATGTTGTTTTGTCTTTCATTTTAAATGGATATTGTGCACATCTAGAATGATAATAATGTATCTGAAAGAACATTGGAGATGTTTTAGATTTTAATAACGTTCAAATAAGAAAGAAAAAACATACAAACACCCTATTTTGTTTAAAGTGAGTAGGCATCTCTCAGTTATACAAAGAATAGCGTGAAATGCAGCTGCTGTCTGTTGACAGGATTTCAGAGCGTGGAGAATGGAAATAAGAAGTGCCATTGAAAGTAGCTGGTTCCTTCCTGCAGGAGATATTGGTGTCTTCTGCCTGCCTCTGATTACCTTGACAGACACATTTACACAATTCCATGTCGATGTATTCTCCATTTCGATTAACATGGCCATTTCTTTACAATTTCTTACAACAATTCATCTGTAAACAAATATATTGATTCATGCGGCAGCTTACTGAAGATGAGCCAGATTTTCTATCGGTCACACTTTATTTGTAAATTTCATTTCTTTCATTATTTTTTTTGATATACACTACCGTTCAAAAGTTTGGGGTCATCCAGACAATTTTGTGTCTTCCATGAAAACTCACTTTTATTTCTCAAATGAATTGAAAATTGAATAGAAAATATAGTCAAGACATTGACAAGGTTAGAAATAATGATTAATATTTGAAGTATTCATTTTGTTCTTCAAACTTCAAGCTCAAAGAAAGGCCAGTTGTATATCTTATATCACCAGCATAACTGTTTTCAGCTGTGCTAACATAATTGCACGGGTTTTCTAATCAGACATTAGTCTTCTAAGGCGATTAGCAAACACAATGTACCATTAGAACACTGGAGTGATAGTTTTTTAAATATTTTTTTATTTATTTATTTAGAGAATAAGGGACAGTGCATATTGATTGACAGTACAATGTACATGTAAATATGCCAGATTATAGCCGGGAGGCTAGTTTCCATCTGTAGTCCCTTGGCAGGTTGATGTAATTTAAGAATGCAAGCAGAGTGAAAGAGAAAGCACACATCACTTCACACATGACAGTACAGTAATACAAAAGAAGAAAAAAAGATTAATAAAAAGGTGCATGCAAGACATTTGGATACCGTGCGGATTAATTGATTGATGGAAATGGGCCTCTATACACCTATGGAGATATTTCATTAGAAACCAGACGTTTCCACCTAGAATAGTCATTTACCACATTCACAATGTATAGTGTGTATTTTTGATTAATGTTATCTTTATTGAAAAAACAGTGCTTTTCTTTGAAAAATAAAGACATTTCTAAGTGACCTCAAATTTTTGAAAGGTAGTGTATATATATATATATATATATTAGGGCTGTGAAACGATTAATATTTTTAATCGGGTTAATCACAGGTTTTTGTGGATTAATAATGATAAATCACATATTACCGATATTCTCGGTATATTTTGTGAGAACATAGAGATTTATGACAAAAGACGGATATATACATTTATACATTCTTCTATACAATGGTGCTGCAACTCAGCAGTTATTTAGCAGTTTTCTTCCATATGGAACATTAATACATCTTCATCCTAAACAGAATGTTTAACCCTCCTGTTACCTTTCGGGTCAATTTGACCCCATTCAATGTTTAATGTTGGTGTTCTTTGGGGTCAATTTGACCCCAGGCTGTTTTTCACTGTGTCAAACATATAAGAAATATCAACTTTTTTATTTATTTAAAGGGCTATTTAGGTAGTCAACAAACAAACATAAAGTACCTCACACTTAAACTTGGGAAGCAATATTAATTCTAATAATTTTCTGGAGGTTTTAATTGCTGGGGTCAAATTGACCCAGAGGGTAAAATATGTTAGTAAATGTAAAGGTAACAGGAGGGTTAAACAGAACATTTTTCTCTTGTTTGTCAACCATTAACTCCACCATGATACAATCTAAAGGCCTCTAGTCTTCCTCTAGCAGCTGCTGAGGCAAACTGACTGTGTGGGTTTTCTTCATGAACTGGGCCGTGATGAAAGGGACGGCGGGGACACCGCTGCAAAGCTGAAACCTCACTGGCCCGGACACGGACAGGTGGACAGATTGACAAGTGACTTTTTGTTTGCTCGGTCCCGATACGCACGCACGGAGCTCTGTGGCGCGCGAGACGGAGATCGATAAGTGTTAACGCAATGCGAAGAGACAGAAATGACATGCTGCTGTGGAGATACGATCAACAACAGACGTTTAGTTTAATAAAAGAACAAAGACGTGCTATAGAGAACATGTCAGGGGCGGGCCAATCTTTTAATGTCATGCGATCTACCGACACTACGCCGCGATCGACTGGCAGGTCGCGATCGACGTGTTGAGACCCCTGATCTACAGGAAGTAAAAGTCGTAACAAGGTTTCCGGAGGTGAACCTGCGGAAGGATCATTACCGATGAACAACACGACTGTCTGCATGAGAGCGGACATAGTTCAGATTGAAGTGGTGTATTGGAAGCTCATTTTGCAAGTGACTTTTTTTTCATCCCGACGACCAACAACAGACGGATTGGAAGCTCATTCTGCGCATGCGTTAAATGCGTTAAAAAACAACAACTAGTTAAACCTGTAATTGAATTAACTGAGTTAACGCGTTATTTTTCACAGCACTAATATATATATATATATACACTACCGTTCAAAAGTTTGGGATCACCCAGACAATTTTGTGTCTTCCATGAAAAATCACACTTTTATTTATCAAATGAATATAAAATATAGTCAAGACATTGACAAGGTTAGAAATAATGATTAATATTTGAAATATTAATTTTGTTCTACAAACTTCAAGCTCAAAGGAAGGCCAGTTGTATCGCTTATATCACCAGCATAACTGTTTTCAGCTGTGTTAACATAATTGCACGGGTTTTCTAATCAGACATTAGTCTTCTAAGGCGATTAGCAAACACAATGTACCATTAGAACACTGGAGTGATAGTTGCTGTAAAAGGGCCTCTATACACCTATGGAGATATTTCATTAGAAACCAGACACTTCCACCTAGAATAGTCATTTACCACATTAACAATGTAGAGAGTGTATTTCTGATTAATTTAATGTTATCTTTATTGAAAAAACAGTGCTTTTCTTTGAAAAATAAAGTCATTTCTAAGTGATCCCAAACTTTTGAACGGTAGTGTATATAGATACAAACTTTGTTTTCTAAAAGCATCTCAACACTGAGAACCTGAGACCAAATGATCCAGTACAATTGCATCACTTTCATCACACCTGCCACTACACTTTGTGACAGTGCGTCACATACTGCTGTTGGCTTGGGCAAAGAATGATAGCATGACTAATAGAGGTATTGGAGGAATAGGGAAGCAATATATTGTCATCTATGAATTTGTATTTTCTTAGAGGTGTTCCATGGGGTTAAATGACACATCTGAAAACATTCTCCTCATAAAGTATACATATACCTCATACCGTAACAAAGTATTCATGTGATCGCTTGATATTTCCCTCAGCCGAAATACATATCATCATAAAGACATGCACTGCATCGTATGGATGTGAATGAATGTTGGTGGTGGTCGGAGGGGCCGTAGGCGCTGATTGGCTGCCACGCTTCTGTCAGTCTGCCACAGGGCAGCTGTGGCTACTGATGTAGCTTACCACCACCGGGACGACTGTGTGTTTGTATGACTACTGGACTCTGCACTCTGTAAAGCGACTTCGGGTGTCTTGAGAAGCGCTATATAAAATAAATGATTATTATTATTATTATTATTATTATTATTATAACGTCTTCTTAACATATTTAAGCACAGAAATCAATGATTTATTGATCCAATATCCATTTGTAAATGTTAATTAATGTTGCACGCCACAGTGATGTCAGTGGGTTATAAGGGATGTCATGTTGTGTTGTCTACCTTCATTTGACTTACGTAAGTTGTTGATGTTTGTTAAAGTCATTTCATGTAGTGTTGTAGTAATAAAAGGGAATAACTTAAAAGCGAGAATCTCTGTTTTGTATTTAACTATGGGTTACAGCATTGATGGTTAAATAGAGTAAATAGTTCTGCACATGGCTCCACTGTTCATATTTGATCAACAAACTGGTTCAGAACCTATCTGGGACTCTCTGTGGTCATTCTGAATGAGAGATGGGCCTCAGCTTGACTGTGTGGCATTCATGGTCAGATGCTGAGATAGTAGGCCCTCGAGAGATCCAGGGCTAATTGGCCTGCTGGTTCGCTCCAAGGTCAATTGTGGGCCAGGTCTCCAAAAGGACAGGTCATCAGGGAACTCAGCGCAGAGCGAAGAGATGTGTTTGTGCTCCCTGGGGAGCCCTGGTGGCTATTGCACTCCTCCAGGCATCAGTGGAGTATTGATCTAATCTAATGGGAGGAATGTAGCATTTGTTTAGTATCCAGGTTTTAAAAAAGTACAGTTTTTGGGCGGGCTTAAAACCTTATTAAAATATCCCTTTAGTGTAGCACCTGTTTACATTGATTCTATTAGGAAACAAGGGATAACAGGAATAATTACCTTTTGGGAAGTGGGATAATCCTCAGTGATCATGTCAAGTCCTCATCCTCCAGACTCTCTCCTTTTAAAGTAAACACATACCAATTTCATTCTGCAATTTAAATACATTGTGATCAGACCTAATGCAACCAAAATAGATAATGATCTCTTAATTAGATAAGACTATTCTTAAACCATGTTTTTCACAGGTGTCATATTAGTATAGTGTGTATCTCTTGGGCAACATACGGTAACATGGTATGGCAAACAACATCATTCTAATTTCTATTTCTTTAATGGTTTCAGTGGGAACATCCTAAATAAAATCCTCTCTCTGCTTACCTTTTGGGATTAAGGAACCAACACGGCCAAGCCTCTTTTATTACATCCCAAAATCTGTGGAAGGAAAGGGGCCCCTGAGAGTTGAACAAATCAATGAGGATAAATGCTGGCCAAATGGCTGACCCACCCTATGAATTATAAAACAGAGGCCCTTTGTCATAAAAAGGTGCATGTGCCTCAATCAGTTCTTTAATGACAAGATGAGAATATATTAGTTAATCAAATGTTCTTTCATCATTAGTGTAAATCTGGTGCAGTTTCAAGTGGTTCATTACAAAATCAGAAACCATAGTTAAACCCAACTGAAACGGGAAATAATGCAAAACCGGAAGATATGTGAACCAATCAGCGATGCACTTTGTAGGGTACATATTTGTTTAATACTGAACAGTGATCATTCCATGTATTTGCCGTATTGTTTCATTCAGAGATTGTGTTCATGGTCAACCTGCACTATAAATTGTCAAAAGCAGTTAACGTAATGCTTTAAAAGACAATGGTAGAAATATGTTGTTTCACGGTTAAATACATATTATTTCCTAGTATTATTTGCTTACACACAGATCACAAATTGTCACAGTGTCAAGTTTCATGAAAAAAATGCAAATGTTACATAAATGTGGGTGTTTCCACAATAACACAACACAACACATATTCTGCAAAGGCTTTGATTAGCTCGGTAGTGTTTCAGCAAAGCAGCGGCAAATGAGCAAAACACCGGAGAAGTTATAATGAGAAATAGCGAGTTTGTTCAGCCATTTAGCTTTCACTGGAGATTTAAACTGTGCTTCAAACTTAAAACACTTGGCTCAATCAATGTTAGAGGTCCATAAATACAGTTTGATGTCTTCTCATTCGCCCTTTGGTTCTCCAAGCCTGCACCATAACCATCATATCACCAAAACACCCTTGTAGACTGTGCCTGGTTCCTGTCAAAAGAATATATATATTATGAAGGATCTTAAAACCACCAGCATAGTAAATTTGTTAGCTATTTGTTTTTTTGGCATTTCAAAATCGACTCAACTACTTATCTATACCACAGTCAGCTGTTCTGACTACATTACTAGTGCAGCCCTATTTGTGTCCCAACTAGAAATATGATATGGGTAGGACTATCCATTATGACTCCACAAGAGGGGACAATGACACTGCATTGGAAAAGTCGATGACGTCAAACTCTTAATTTGGCTTAAGAGTTGTTCAGACCAATATGTTGTTGACTGGATGAAAACAATGCTCTCTGTTTTGTGACACAGTATCAGTGTTACAAAGATACTTTGTTGTGTTCTAAAAGACCAGTTTTGTGTCTCTGGCAAACACATGCAGTTCAGTTGGATTGGAGACAGAAAATGACTCACAGTTGCAAATGAGGAACTGATTCTCTGTCTGTTTGTATTGTCCCTGAGATGAACTCACAGCAAGCCCATCCTTCCCTCCATTGTGTGCAGCAGGGAAGAGACTTGATTCACAAAATAATACTGCACCGAAATAAGCAGGTCAGAGCTCGAATGAATGACTTAACACAAAGTTAACTTCCTTTTCATTCGCAGATAGATATTACTGTAGTCATACAGCATTATTGTGATAACATTTATATAGGAGAAAAAGTGTAATAACTAAGAGTTACAAGTTCATGCAGGTCAGACAATAGAGTTTGCTTTCGGTGGTCGTATCAAATTCCTTATGTTAAATCTATAATTTCATGTAGTTATTATGTCATTGTTTTCCTTAAAGTACAAGCCTAGTTTCTGGTTTCTCGTCGGACCAGTTGGTGAAGCAGTTCATTGCCCACTTCGTTTGGCTGACAGTGTTTCCATTGTGCAACATTTCATAGTTGTTACTTTCTTTCTTATCTCTGGTAGCATGACATCTAACTGAAGTATCCTCTTTGGCTAACCACTCATCAAAAGTCATTCAACCCCAAAATATCAAAGTTCACACGAAACATGTTTGGTAACTGTCAAGCTTGAAATGACAACTAACGGTCGCGCAAAATCTACCGTTATTGTTATTTGGAGTGTGCACTGATATGGAATGCTCAGATACATGTAGACAGCTGTAGGACATTAGGGCTTAAAAACGTACACATCGTGACTCACTCTCAACCAATCAGAATGCTTGATTTCATCTACCCGTAAAATAATCAGCCATAATGTACACCATAGTCTTGTAAGGGTGAACAGGTTCCTCTTACCTCACACTTCTTGGTATGAAACCTTTGGGATTTGGAAGGTTTTTACTTTAAAATGTATTAGGTTTGTGAGAAGTGCTCCTGATCTTCAATAATGTGACCTTCAATTATTCAAAATGCAACCTTTAGTTTCAAACACTTAAAAACAAGATCATTCTTGTAATCACACTTCTGCATAAGTAAAAATATAAATAAAATTACCAAATCAATTATTTCCTCTCACCTTCATGAAACAAATTTCAAGTGGTTAACCTTTCTTTTGACACAAACTGAACTTTTGGGATCATTCAGACCCGAGCGAGGTCAGACCTCTTATGAGCATATACAACTCGGTTCAAACTATGTTTTACACCTGGTGTCTCTAAAACCCTAGACGAATCAATAAACAAATAGATACATTACTAATGTTCCTTCTGAGCATGACATAGTCCAATATTACACAAATACGATGAAGTTACAGTCATACTACAGACTAAAAAGCTACACAGTTTAATCTGTCAAATGCATAAAGGACAGCTGGGAAAAAACGTTGGCTGTGTGAATGTGTGAATTAACAGGCTTGAATTTCTCATTTAGATCTGACTATGATTACATTTGTGTGCCTTATTCTTTCAGCTGCAAACCCTGCTGTGTGAGACGGACTTGGAGTGCAAATGAAAAGTAAATAGGCTATAACAATTCAAAGCGGTAGGTTGACTTTCATATCTTCCAAGTAGGGCTGCACCAAATAGCTTGAAGCTACCCTCATAACCTTGACATTCATATTCGATAAAGATTTGGTTAGATCCCAAAAAGTTGCTCTGTGGTTGGGTGGATGGTCTTCATTTACACATGCTGTGCTTGATCAATGCTAAAACCAAAGTCCAATGAGCGTATGAAGTAAAAAGTTCTTGAGATTATCGTCAACAACAAAAAAGATGTATATTTGTATTTGAATAAGGATCTAATATTAAATGCTTTCCACACACCAGTGATGCTACTCCGAGAAAATAAAATACAATACAAGTGCCAGTGGGCGGGAGTATTAGGCTACATCAAACCTGAACGAAACATATTTTTTTTTTACAATAACATGTCTCTTCATTTTTCGTTGGAATAAAAAAACAGCACAAATAAATTTGCACTGTTACTATTCACTGTAACCTTGTACACAATTATGCAAATACGATGATGCTCGTCATCTAACAATGGCATCAATACAAGTACTGCTTGCATTTTTCGATAATGTATACTTAGATTTACTCAAGGCAATAAAGTCAAACAACAGCTACACTAACATGTAGGCCCTATATATTTAGATTTTTACCAACCTTTTTGCTCCAATATACTAAAAGGGGGATGCCAGGAAAAAGGATATTTCGGGAGCCTGTGTGCTTTCGTTTGAAGTTTGCTTGAGGACTCATCTACCCCCCCCAAAAAATGTCGTCATCTTTTCAGGTTTGAAAGCAGAGTTTAATTAAATAGGTGGCAGTTAAACCTGATAACCCACTGAGCTTTTTAGTCAAAGAGAATCCAATCTTTCAGCAACATGTTTGCAAGGGGACATGAATAAGTGGCATGATTATATAAATAAATAAACGAGACATATTCCATGCTGAATTAAACTTCTATCAGAAGCCTCAGTCCACAGCTTTTTTTATTGCAGCATACATTATGGCCATCACACATCTCTGGGATTACTGCTTTTATTTATTTATTTACGTTTTATAGAAAGTAGTCATCAATCCTCTGTGACAAACATACAGTGTAGTCAGCTCCCCTAAGGCTCCATGTTGAATAAAATATACCATATACATGTCCTCAACTGCTCTTGAAGGCAGTGACCGTTTTCAAGTGCTGCGGGTGGCGAAATCACTCTAAAATATACTTTTAGACATTCCGTAATGTTTCCATGGCTCAAGTTTTTCTCCTCTCTGTATGCATGACTCAACTGCTGGCATATTTACTTTCGGGCTAGAGAGTAATCTGCTTGAATGCTTCGAATGTTAACTTACCTTGTAATACAATACTCTATCAGCGAATCGATTCAATTTCAATTTCGGGGAAATTATTTTCTATAGCCCAAAATCACAAACACAGATTTGCCTCAGAGGGCTTTAGCAGAAGGCTAGAATCATGTTTTAGGTCAAAAGGAACACATCCTCCTGTTTAATGGAAGCACTTAACATCCTGCTGAGACAATGCTCCCTCTGTGAAGTGTGTTAGATTGCTGAAGCGACAGCTAGAGTGGCTCACTTCCTTGCCTGTGTAGTGGGGAACGCTCTCCAGAGAAGGAAGGGATAGGGTTTTAAACGCAGCCTTTAGACTGGCTCCGCCCCCAATCAGCGGCAGCATATAAAAAGCACCTGTTGTCTTTGCCTCACTCCCTTTTGGCCTGTCCTCGTCCTGTAGTGGCTCTTGGGTCCCCTGCTGCTGTTTTGCTGCCTATATTTTGCCTGTTTTGCTGCTGCTACTTTGCCTGTTTTTGTTTTACTTCTGTTTTGCATGGTTTGGCCATTATTAATGACTTCTCCATGTCTTGGCTTTTGATTGTTTTCTGTTAGATTATTTCCGTTTCCTGTAATAAACTTCTGGTTCATTTTACTAAACACGTCTCTGGCCAAATATCGGTAACACATCTGTGTCCTTCTCATTTATATATTTGGGTTAAAGGTATATGTCCTGGGGTGCAAGTCCCAAGGTGGGGTTGTTGGTTCCCTTCCATTTCCCCATTCCTTAAGGCCCCGCCACACATGCAACTTGACTATCACATTCTCCTTTGCAGCTCGCAAAGCCAAACAGAGCTGCAGAGCCAGATGGCCTGTTAGTTCAGTGTCTTCCAACATTTTAAAAAGTGTTACCTTTCAATATCATGTGAGCAAAAGCAAATTTGAACAAGACTAATTGTTTTGAAAGGTTTTATCGTTTGGCGGTTTTGAAAAGGTTAGAACCAAAACATACCCTACTTATCATTGTTTTGTCCCATCTTTTAAATAAACGACTCCATAAACCAATTTTGACTGCAACAGCAGAATTTTAACCAAACCTGCAACTGACTCCTAACGGCCTGCACTTATTCCACTTGTATACCGTATGTATACACTTGTGATATTTGCATTGTTAGCAGTGTTTTGATTTATTTCTTAATACTATTGGCTATTATTCTCTTTCAGGTAGCAAGAGAACAAGATAAATATATAATGCATACTCTATATCAATACATTTGGGACAAACATTTCAAAACCACAACAAAAAATTAACAAAGAATACATTGGTACTCCTGGAATAAAACAGCAGGCAGCCACTGCAGTGTTTTTTTCCAACACATTCCACAGAGGCATTTTACAATGACTTTGAGAACACTATGGAAGTGGTTTCAAAGTATTGAGCTGGGCACATAGTTATGCATCGTACATGACTGAAACCTATCGACTGGCCCACCACTTGTAACCTAGAGATGCCTTTCAGTGAGGTTGGTCAGGTTGGACAGTGGGAGCCTGAGAATGAGGATGCGGGCGCGCCCGCCATCCCACTCATCCTCCCTTGACTGTACAAATACATTTAACAAGGTTGACGTTGACATTACATAAAATACAGCTCTTACTTGCTTCCTCTACTTTTTTGCAATCAAATCTTACTTTTCTTTCTTCAACCAATTTCATGTTCACCTTAATCAAAATCAAATCGTCCCAGCGCAACACAGGACATAACATGTACCAAAACAAAACAAACCAACATTCGATAAACGAGTTGTACAAATAATATATTCAAACTGTCTTGTGTGGCCTGCCTGTCAAGATAGACTGACTTAGTGGTGCTTTTCCTTTAGCTAAGGTTGAGAGTTCACAATTAACACTTTCTGGTGCTAGGGTACACCTGTGCTACTTCTGCTAATTTCACTGATTTCCATGTCGTTAACCTTCGCCACCCTTCGCCTTATCCCCATTGGACACGAGGCTCTTTTCCGTGGTGCTCTCCAGCCATATATAAAGGTAAACTTGTGTAGTCTAGCTGCCTTTGCTGCAAGACCTCTGCTTCTTGACGAGTTGAAGTTGATGGCGGAGGCGCCAGGTCACACCATTCTCCCACCAGAACCTATAGCGATCGGGCCCTTTGAAACCTACAGAACCTGAGCAGTATTTCTGGTCTCTCTTGAACTTTCAGTTCTTACCTTTTTAGGCAGACACACATGACTATTATTTTTTAGATTGGGTTTGCTTTTGAAAAGGGAGGGGCATTCATAATGACTCCAATTGCGTCACTGTAGTGCTCTTGCGGGTCACCATAACTACGATACTCCAACCTAGATCGGTTTTCTGTTAGGCTTTGTGGGCAATTGTATCGGCGACAGAGACCAATCACACACTTTGCGGCGGAATTACTTTTTGACTATATGGTAGTATAGTTCAGCTTCTTGTTTCAGTGTGTTCGTCTAACGAACGCTTGCCACCGAGAATGAAGGAAGAATCACTTTGTGAATCTAGCAGGCGTGAACAGACTTTCTTTTACTTGGATCATCTTGCGTTGACACAGGTACAGTCGCTGATGTCTGTGGAGTATTACCATTGATGGTTTTTCCAACAGCGATCTTGCAGTTTGGTTGTGCTGTTTCTTTCCTTGCCATAACATGTTGTGTTATAGCTCTCCAGGTGTCGAGATCATCCCGCCTACTGCAGCTCTTGGATTGATCCAGGCTTTAAAACATCCGAGCACAGTCTCTCACTCTGAAAAATTGACACGCTTTTCGTAATGCGTTTTAAGATGTTATAGGGTTGCATGCAATACTAGCTTCCATTGACAGAACGTCACAATAAATAATTAAAAGCTTTGGAACCTTTGTGTTTGTGTTTGTATATTGGTGGCCCTTCATCTGGTCTAACCAGTCGGGTAGTTTGGCAGTTAGTTTTAATATAGCCATTAAGAACCTTTAAACTCATTGTGAGCAATATAGCGAAATCACAACTCACGAAAGTCCAAAAAATCTTAAATTAGTCGTCACTTTCCTAGCCAATAATTTGCATGTAGTTTGTCTTTGTCTGCTTGGCATCACAAAAGGCAAAGGCCGCGCCGTAACGTTCCAGAGCCCCAATATTTTTCTCTCAATTAGGGTCTGAAATGAAGACTTCAATGACTAAACTTGAGTGTCCCCTCACCTGAGATTGTAGGCTCTGAATGGAAAGCCTTTGCTGATATGGCCTCAGCCAGCCACTTAACAAACTCCTCCTCTGTCGTTTGAAGCACACTTCTTGAGCCACATCTCTTCTTAGTGGTTGTGGGTCCTGATACAGGATTCCACCTGGTCAATTGCTTCGAACCTGGGCAGCTCATACTATGTGGACTCACTCTTTCGTCCTGTTTCTTTAAGAAGAAGCTTTTTTTTCTCCTTTTCTATCCTCGTTCAGTCTCTTCTCTCCCTCGTTCACTCCTCGTTTCAGTCTCTTCTTCGCCTTTGAGGCGGCGAGATGCAGCTCTTGCTCGGCCATAATCCATACTCCGCAGCGGCTTTCTTGTCTTTTTAACGGAAAGCGTTAAGGCGAAAGTAGCCTTAATGAGAGTGAGAGTGCTTTGAGGGTCTGAATATCATGAGTCTTCAAACATCAACACGAACACAGCCCGGGACTGCTCCTCTGTGCCTGAATGCAACCGTCCCTGGAGGAGGTGCACTGTGAGCTGTTTACTTTGTTTCACTAACTAATGTTCAGTCCTGCTGATGTATTTTTGACATGCAGTGCTGCAGTAAATCAAGATATACAGAACATCCTGTACAACCAAAAAAGGTACATTCCCATTGGAAAATAGGCTCTGCCTTTTGTGTTGTTTCTTCTTCTCCCCATAACACAAAGTTTGAACAGCTCAGATTGTTCAGCTGACAGCTGGTCATGATACATGCTGAGGCAATGCACCCTTTATAAAAAATAAAAAAAATATTAAAATAAAATAAAAGTATGCTATTACTACAAGTTGTACTAAAGTGAATAATTAGGATGAACACGATTCATGGTCATAATGTGGCTTTGCTTAACCTGATGATAGTGTAGTAACGGATTTCTGTCCTCAGCCACTCGGCCGGGTGCGGGAGGAGATCCTGTTCTTGACGTGCTTTTAATAAGTGATTCCATGCCGTATTATGTTATTGGGTGAGGTTTCCGTTTAATTCCATTTTATACAATACAACTGTGTCTCTGTTGTTTGCGGCAAAAACTGTGCGATCTTCCCGTCACCCATGCATCATTACCCATGTCAGTTGCACCTGTGCCCCATATATCAATTACCTGCCACACTGCTCCACACTGCCACCAGTGGTCAACCTGAGATACGCCCCACACTCAAACATATGATACAGACTTGACTAATGGCTCCTACAAATAGTAATAACTTGAAAATTAATGATTTTGTGAACAGACACATCCCACAAAACAATGTATTAATACCAACACATAATAGGCATATTGTCCTTTTAGAATATCCTTTAAAAATGTGTTTAACCAATTAATGCACTGTGTTGACATTATTGATCCCAAAATATTAGCAAGTTATACTAATGACCAGGGAATGGATTTACTTAGGACAAGCTGATTAAGTCAACAAAATACAAAACTTGGTATATTTTGGTGACAATAAAAGAGATGACACATTGCATGTTTTTATTAGGCTCAGATGTCCAGGGTGGTTTCATCTTTTAAATGTCCATTCCTACCATTCCCACCTAGCTCCCTCCGGGCACGATTTAAAGGTTTTCGGCCCATCTACCCATGCTCAAAAGGACAGCTCCGTCATAAGTTGAATTTATTTGTCAGTTTCAGTGAGCCCAGCACAGTAATTGAGTCTGAGGAATGTGAGCTATAACCATTCCGCATGTTCCCCCATCCACCTAATCACCTGCCATCTATGTAACTGTCCATCTACTGTCCTCATGGGAATCCATTCCATCATTGCTGGTAATGGCTTTCAGGTGGTGCAGATAATGGCTTAACTGAGGTTGGATGAGTGAACATGTCTGGATGAGTGGCAGTTCTTAAACTATGCATACAACCATTTGTTTTTCAGGTTATTGAATTGGTTAGCCAAAAAGCCTTTATCTGTTCATAATTATATTAAACAATTATGACACTTTCAAGTCATAAAACTTTATGAACCTTTCGTATATTAAGACAAGCATAAAGTCTACAGATTCTGGTTCGCTAATTTAAAAGTAAACTGTTGGCAAAAACCACTGAGACCGCTGTCTTGGTTAAATTGTATAATGAAAGAGGACAGATTATAAACAGACCATTAACTTTTTCTCTCTTTTGTTCGTTTGTTTGTTTTGAAAATAGCTTTCTATTTTTGAAATCCCACTTCAACTGATACACATTTGAAGTTTTGACACAATACACTCTGTGTTGTGATTTTTGAAAGTATTGTTCAACCATACCATTTCCAAAAATATTTTAGTTTGAGTCATCCTACTTGGGGCTCATATAGAAAACTTGACTAAAATAAGGCCACGATGCCACCGTAAAACAATATTTCCTGGCAGCAGGTCCATTGCATTAGATCAGGTATGCAGCCTTTAGGCCGAGGACCAACTATAACATGCTGGTCATTCGTTTATAAAACCAGTTGTGCGTCTGGGATACAAAACCTTTGCCATCTATGCTGAAGGACAGCACTCAGAATCGCTTAAATTGACATAAACCCCAATTAGTCTTTCCTGCACGTCCATGATTATATTTCTTTAGGGGACCAGGCAAGGTATATACTCCAACTCTTCCATCCGGCATGACAATGGCAACAGTACAACAAGGTAATGCTCTTATATTACTCTCCTGTCCATATGACCAATATGTGGTCAATATTTATTCCTATGTCCAAACTGCTTTCTTAACTGTGTTGACTTCTCCCTTGTGGATCCAAAACCAGTAAAAGGCAGTTATGTTTCATTCTCTGCCTGACAGCTAGTGAAATTTTGTTTCTCTATTAGGGCTGTCATTCTGTCAAGTTCCGGGATAAACAGCAAAACAGATACTGGGTACATGCTGCAAATGCTGGACACAGACACATACATTGTGGCACAATTGACGTTTTTCCAAAGGACCAAATTGGCACTAGAAGAAAACTGGGAATAGTAATTGTATGAGTGAATACTGCATGTTTTAAGAAGGTATAGAATGAATGCCACTGCCTAGACATAGAGTGTATTCATTGCTCTGCACCTACCTAGAGTACGTGCATGCCTTTATCTAGTTACGCATATTTATAATGTTCTGTATGTATTTGCCGTAAGAACTGGACAACGTTATGTGACCAAAGGGTGGAATGGTGAAATTTAGGTGGCATGTTCATTATTTTGCTGCGTAATAAGTTAAATCATTATCATGTTTTCAATGGTTTCATGGCACTGAAAAAGGCCAATATAATGGTGAAAGGACTACTTTTCATCATTCACCCATTCATACACTGATGGGAGGAGCTACGGTTCCACCTGCACATAAGCAGTAACTAACATTAACACAGCGTAGGCACTTTTTTGGGGTTAGGTGTCTTGCCCAAGGACACATCGACATTGGGCCAGTGGAGCCGGGGATCGAACCGCTGATCCTCTGATTGAAGGACGAGCCCCTCTTCACTGGGCAGTAGTCGCTCCATGAGTGGGAATTAGGCAATGCAATTAGGCAATTCAATGTTGCAGAGTCTTTTTATATCACTAAAGATGCAGTCCACAGAGAGATTAATGGTCCATTAAAATAGGTATACCTCTCCTCAATATGCTTATGATGAATAAAATGCAAAGGTCAAATTGCATGGATGTATGTAATGTAAATGACGATTGTAATACAGTTACAAAAATAAAAGTGTATGCAAGCTTAATTCACAGTACAATACATATGCTGTACATCATTAAAAAAAATGGAAGAACGCTTATTACAAATAGGATGAGTGTTAAAAATGTAAAGATACACACTCATGTAAATATAGTGCGCTAAATTGACCAATTAGAGCAGACTTGGCTTTTTCGAAAGAGCAGTTTAAAGCGTTGAACAAAGCATTTTAGACCGATCGTAAATACAAACATGAGATTAATATGTTTCCTAAAATTCATTTTTACTAGAAGTAAGAGAAGAATTATTTATACAATTTGTATGATTGAGACTCACAAATTCTTAATATTCACCATGGAATAAGTTTGATAAGTTAACATTTCCTCAAATCTGCTTGAGAAGAAGAAGAATTCCAGCATCAGTTCAGCATTATTATTTTTCATCTAAAATATCAAAACTGATGACATGCTAAATAACTGGATACATATTTAAACTGCCTGTATCTTTGATGACAATAAATACTTATTAAAGTTGAGAGTACGGGGCCAACTGTGGGTTGGTGGTTAGCAGGTCCATCTTTCAATCAGGGGGTTTGCGGTTCAATCCCCGTCCTATAGTCGATGTGTCCTTGAGCACTGACACTTTTCATGTAATGTTTAAATTAACACGTTATTAAAACGGAGCTTTATTATGTCGATGTGATCATATTTAACATGGAACATTACATTTTCCATTTAAGGATTCAAAAGTTAGCCATAATTCAAATATTACTAGGTATATTCCATATCTCCAAAACACAAATAATGCCAATTTGTATAATATATAAATTGTAATATTATTATCATAATAATAATCTATCTATCTATCAAGAGCGTCTTAAACTAAGAGATTTGATTATCAAGAGTGTCTTAAACTAAGAGATTAATATTATTATCAAAATAATAATCTATCTATCTATCTATCAAGAGCATCTTAAACTAAGAGATAGGGCAACTGTGATGGGCCAAGAAAAGTTTTTTTGTACTGCAGGGGAATTGGTGTGGAGCCAAATGATTGTACGATAAGAAAGATGTTAGAATTACGACAGAGAAACGTAAACCTGATACATTGCCACAACATGGAGCACTTGAGAGGTTATTGCCTTGATGACTTTGCCAGCACTGTTCAGGATGAGTGTATATTTGTGCCGATTGGAAACCTGATTGTGTGGGAGAAAGTGGCATACATAAAAAAAATATTTCAGGGATGTTCCAACGAATAAAATCTCTTACTTCACTTTGTTGTAGCCTGCATGTTGAGGCCCCCCATCTGTGGCCTAAAAGCCCTAAGATTTAATAAAATATTTGATGTAGAATCACAGTAAGTGTCACATTATTATGTCTTGGCTGTGTGTCGCGTAACAACAGTTTACTCTTAGAGGAGGAATTTATAAATAATAAAAAATCCTTTATTAATCTCCCCAGGGAACGTTTTCTCTGCATTTGACCCATCCTTAGTTATTAAGGAGCAGTGGGCTGCAGTGAAGCCCCCAGGAACTGAGGGTTCAGTGTCATGCTCAAGAACACTTCAACATGCAACTATGGGGAGAGTGGGGATCGAACTGGGTAATTTGTGGTTCGGGGCAACCACTCTCCCCACTGAACCACAGCCGAACTTGATCCAATTAGTATATCATATAATCCTGATATACAATATATCTCACTGTAAAGCTAAATAATGTATGGTGTTGTGCTCTTCTCCTCCAGAAGAGGGCAATGAGGCTGTGTACTCCCTAACGTTGGGTCAAAGTGGTTAGATACTGTAAGGAAGAGTTGTACTGCTACTGCATATGCCCTGTTTGATCAAATATAGCAAAACCTCTTTTATTAAATACAGTCAAACTCTAGTGTAGGGGTCTCTGCTTGGAGGACATAATTCACAGGACTAGTAGGGTGGTTTAGGATAAAGTTGAAAGGGTTTCTTCAAGAGCTGCATGGTATCATAACCAGCGGGAAACAAAATGGCGTTGAGGGGTTAAAGGTGATGAGATGTCAGTGTCACGGAGGATTTATTTGTGGGAGTGGAATAAACGGCCACAGAGGTGTGCAGCCAAACAGATCAACCATGTCTGCTGCGTTCATTCCTGCACTCCTACACTAGCATGATTTCTGCAAGTGTATCAAATGTGTAAATAGATACACACTGCTTTCTCTAAACATACCTACAAAGTCTTTATAGTATAAATATGTGGTATTTACAAGAAACAACAATTTAGTGATCGCTCTTTACCCAACAATAAACTCGAACTGCAGAATTGAGACGTGTATCTCATGCATGTTTTCTGCAATCCAACCTTGCATACAAACATAATTAAGCAGGATTAGATGAAGCCCTTTCTCATTATCTCTTTAGAGTGTCTCGGGTTGAGAGGTTTTAATTGTGATTGACTGGCAGGACCTCGGTGGCCCCTCACAAGCATTTGATCTTCAAAGAGCCCCGTCCATGTCACAGCACAAAGAGCTGTTTCCTGGGTGCTGTCTTTATAAGAGACTGGCTCTTTTATACTCATCTATGTAGCAAGCTGTGTAAAGCAAGTTACATAAATCGATAATCATGCTCAACAAGTTTGTACACAAAACCTGAGAGTTTGTAAAACAGAAAGAGAACACAGCTAGTAAGAGCACAGAGTGGAAAGACTTGTGGGTGTTAGGAGTAGACATACTATATATCAGTTCAAATACAAAAGGCATCATTCTCTATACCAAACACCATCAGATCACAGGAAAACAAAGAAGTTCAAGTCTGAGGTGTCCTCTAAGAGAAAGAAGATCAGACGAGGCAAACTTGGACAACATGACCTCAGCCAAACTGCATCAGACCAAAAGACCTCAGATAAAACAAAAGATGGCAAAATGGGCCAGAGATAAACGATATCGGGACAGATGGCATCAGAACAAACAGCCTCGGGCTGAATCCAGTGAAATTCCCTGCTCGGACCCGTCAAGTGAAGACTCAGCTGCATGAGTAACATTCCTGATTTGGAAGCCTGTCTTTCCAAATAAAATTGCTGGTTGATAAATGCATTACAACAATCTTAGAAAAATGGGTTTCTATCTGATTCTATGTTTGAGTTTAAAAGCATTATTTTCGGCAAAAAAACAACATGAATACAAAATACCATAATAGACAATGCAACTCCTCAAATGATGACACGTGTGTTGAAAGGCAACCTATTTAGACGCTTCTAGGGTGGCCCGGTGTGATGGTATCAGACACTGAGGTGCACTGACAAAGCAAATAAAATTACTGAATTGCAAATTGTTATTTCTTAGACAACTTCTTTAGAAAAGTAATGGCATTACTGCTGCTGCCGAAAATATAATATTTGTTCTTTGTTCCAATTAAACGAAGCGTATGTTGCTTCTAACACAACACAGTCAAATGGAGTAGGGACATTGCTGCCTCACCTGAGGCGGTTTTGTCAGAAGCCGCCTATCCCGATGTTCAGTTGTACAGCACTTCACAATTGACTCTTTTTCCTGTAACCTGAAGCCTTTTGTCCTTTAGAATGATGCTGTCTGGAAACTGATGCTGAGATCTGGGAATGGTCTAAAATTCGTTCACTTGTGTTTTTAGCTTTTCTAGGTTGTTGATTGCTGTCAAAAGTAGGGATGATTTTACCTCTTCCATTTGATTCGTTGCTACCTCTCATCCACCTCAGTGTTCTGGCATCTTACTCATGGTTTTTTCCCCATTGGGCATTCTCTATGACATGACACGAGTATGAGTGTCAGCTTGAGTGCGTCTTTGTGAACAATATTGCAACTTGCGAACGAAACCCCATTTTTTTACACACAACATGAGGGTAGTAGTGAGCCGAGTTCATGCATTGCACCCAATTACACAGAGCACTCCAAACCACGTTCTGCACTCACAGTAAGTCATTGTTGATTGTCATTCTCCAGGCTTACTACAATGCCCTTCATAAATACATAATTGTTCTGATGTAGTTTTGAGTTGGAAAGAACACTTGCATAGCTGGTTCATGGCATATATCATTTGTTTGCCTACCCCTGGTCTTAAAAATTATATAAATGAAATTAAGTATCCATTCACTTCTATAGCCATATACTACCTTCTTATATTTTGGTAAAAAGTGTATAAAAGAGTAAAATGTTATCAGAAACCTACTTAGATTTCAGGTTACTATTTTTTTATATTCAAACATGAACACAATGCTACAGGGTATTGAAGAGACAAAGCATACAAGTGAACTGAGAAACCGTGGTGGAGGTGACATGCTACTGCAAACCAAAACATTTTCACGAGCAGAATTGTTTGGGGTATGTCAGCACAAATTGAAATGTCTGAAAATTATTTATCTAATGAAGCAGAAAGGGATACTATTCTGTTCAACCTCTGAACTGACAGCATCAGCTCTTTTTTGTAATACTGACTGCTTCATTCAAGCTTACACTTGGAAGAACAATCTATTCATGCAATTCGTTGGATCTCAGGCCTGACTACCTTGGCCAAGTGACTCACTTGCTGCTTGTCGGGGTTCCCGAATATCTCTGGAAACTCTGGAAACCAGTACAAAGGAAATCAATTTCATGGGCAGGAACAGAGGAGGACTTTTATTGAGTAAGATTGCTGACATCTCTCAGGCTCCAAACAACTCTGGATCAGAGGAACACATATGGGAGAATGCTGTTGAAAGAATATAGTTCAGCATTCAACGCCATTGAGCCCTCTGTGCTTTTCATCAAGCTCAGAGACTTAGGAGTCAACACTGCCGGCTGGGATTGTATCCTGGAGGGCAGGCCCCGGGTTGTGTGGATAGGCACCACCACATATCCCACCCTAACTCTCAACATCGAATCCCCTTACTGCTGCAGGCTCAGCCTTCTTTCTACCGTGGAGAGAGTTAGAATCTTTAGGTTCTTAGTGGTTCACATTATTGAGGGCCTTACCTGGACTCACCGCAAACACAAGATGATGAAGACTGCAAGACATCGGCTCTAATTTATCTGCAATCTGATGAGGTTCATGAATGGAAAGGAAATGATCAGGGTGAGCTTCATCCTTCAAGCCATTGCAGACATTTTCAAGCTCATCACTTGACACTGAAATTATTATTGTTTTGTTTTAAACTTGCTCCATTTCAAATGGAAACTTTGATGGCTCTTATTGAAGTAGTTTTGGGAACAAAGTAAGCAGCCCCAGTAAGGAACACCATAGGAGAGCATTCCTGTTTGTGTTTTCTATGGATTTAACACAAATTAGACCTATAAAGGGCTAAAAGCCACGGCTGTCACTCTGCACTCTGCTTTCATATGGCAGTGTTGTCGCAAAAGCATAGTCTCACTCACCCTCCAGTTCCCCCTCAGGTAAACAGTTCTAGCTCTGTCAGCATGAATGCCGTGGTTTGTAGCTACTGTTGTAAGCACCGTTATCTAAGAGCCGCTGGCTCAGGCATTGACATCCATCCATCCATCCATTCTCATCCGCTTATTCCGGGGTCGGGTCGCGGGGGCAGCAGACCCAGCAGGTTGACCCAGACTTCCCTCTCGCCCGTGACACTTTCCAGCTCATTCTGGGGGATCCCGAGGCGTTCCCAGGCCAGCCGGGAGATGTAATCTCTCCAGCGTGTCCTGGGTCTTCCCCGGGGCCTCCTCCCAGTAGGACGTGCCTGGAAAACCTCTCACGGGAGGCGTCCAGGAGGCATCCAAATCAGATGCCCGAACCACCTCAGCTGACTCCTTTCGATGCGAAGGAGTAGCGGCTCGACTCCAAGCTCCCTCCTGATGTCCGAGCTCCTTACCCTATCTCTAAGGCTGAGCCCGGCCACCCTACGGAGGAAACTCATTTCGGCCGCTTGTATTCGCGACCTCGTTCTTTCGGTCACTACCCAAAGTTCATGACCATAGGTGAGGATTGGAACGTAGACCGACCAGTAAATTGAGAGCTTCGCCTTTCGGCTCAGCTCTCTCTTCACCAAGACAGACCGGTACAGCGCCTGTTTTACTGCTGCAGCTGCACCGATCCGCCTGTCGATCTCCGCTCCATCTTACCCTCACTCGTGAACAAGACCCCGAGATACTTGAACTCCTTCGCTTGGGGCAGGCACTCTGTCCCCACCTGGAGGAGCAATCCACCGGTTTCCGGCAGAGCACCATGGCCTCAGATTTGGCGGTGCTGACTCTCATCCCTGCCGCTTCACACTCGGCAGCAAAACGCCCCAGTGAGTGCCGGAGGTCATGGTCTGAGGATGCTAACAGGACCACATCATCTGCAAAACAGAAGAGAGGCGATCCCAAGACCCCCAAACCTGACCTGCTCCACCCCCAGGCTGCGCCTAGATATCCTGTCCATGAAAATCACAAACAGGACCGGTGATAAAGGGCAGCCCTGGCGGAGACCAACACCCACCGGGAACGTGTCTGACTTACTGCCGAGGATGCGAACACAGCTCCTACTGCAGGCGTACAGAGACCGGATAGTCCGTAGCAGAGGGGACATGTTGGCCGGATTTAGGAGTTCCTCAAAGTATTCTTTCCACCGTCCGACGATGTCCCCTGTCCGGGTCAGCAGCTCCCCCCCCACGCTGAGAACAGCCTGGGGTAGACCCTGCTTTCCCTTCCTGAGCCGTCGGACGGTTTGCCAGAACCTCTTTGAGGCCGACCGAAAGTCCTTCTCCATGGCCTCCCCGAACTCCTCCCATGCCCGAGTTTTTGCTTCCGCGACCACCGCAGCTGCAGCCCTTCTGGCCTGCCGGTACCCGTCAGCTGCTTCAGGAGACCCTGGGCCAGCCAGGCCCGGTAGGCCTCCTTCTTCAGCTTGACGGCTTCCTGACCCCGGTGTCCACCACCGGGTTCTTGGGTTGCAGCGACAGGCACCGATGACCTTCCGACCACAGCTCCTGTCGGCCGCTTCCACAATAGAGGCTTTGAACATGGTCCACTCGGATTGCATGTCCCCAACCTCCCTCGGGATGTGTGAGAAGTTCATCCGGAGGTGGGAGTTGAAGACCTCCCGGACAGGGTCCTCGACCAGACGTTCCCAGTTCACCCGCACTACACGTTTGGGCTTGCCAAGTCTCTCTGGCCGACTCCTGCCATCTGATCCAACTCACCACCAGGTGGTGATCAGTTGACAGCTCTGCTCCTCTCTTCACCCGAGTGTCCAAGACATACGGCCGCAGATCAGATGATACGATTATAAAGTCGATCATCGATCTCCGGCCTAAGATGTTCTGGTACCAAGTACACTTATGAACCACCTTATGTTCGAACATGGTGTTCGTTATAGACAAGCAGTGGCTAGCACAGAAGTCCAATAACAGAACACCGCTCGGGTTCAGATCGGGCAAGCCGTTCCTCCCAATCACTCCCCGCCAGGTTTCTCTGTCATTGCCCACGTGAGCGTTGAAGTCTCCCAGGAGAACTATGGAGTCGGCAGGCGGTGCCCTCTCCAGGACCCCTCCCACCGACTCCAAGAAGGCCGGATACTCTGAACTGCGGTTTGGTGCATAAGCACAAACCACAGTCAGAGCTTTACTCCCCGCAACCCGTAGGCGCAGGGAGGCGACCCTCTCGTTCTCCGGGGCAAACTCCAACACGGCAGCGCTCAGCCGGGGGCTTGTGAGTATCCCCACTCCCGCCCGGCGCCTCTCACCCTGGGAAACTCCAGAAAAGAAGAGAGTCCAACCCTTCTCCAGGAGCTTGGTTCCAGAGCCAACGCTGTGCGTGGAGGTGAGCCCAACTAGATCTAGTTGGTACTGCTCCACCTCCCGCACCAGCTCCTCCTTCCCGCTAGCGGTGACGTTCCACGTCCCTAGAGCTAGTCTATGTCGCCGGCGATCGGCCCGCCCAGGTCCCCTGCCCAGCCTGCCGCCCGGTCTACATAGCACCCGACCCCGATGATTGTCCCTGCGGGTGGTGGGTCCACAGGGTTGCTGCTCGATGTCGTTTCTTCGGGCTGAGCCCGACCGGGCCCCATAGGCGAAGGCCGGGCCACCAGACGCTCGCCGACGAGCTCCCCTCCTGGGTCTGGCTCCGGGAGGGTGCCCCGGTTTCCCTTGTCCGGGCGAGGTAGCTGAAGCTCGAGTGCTGCTTTTCTGACATGTTGAGACCCAATCGAAGTGTTCCTAATCTCATATTATGATTTATGAACCATCAATTTGCTGTCTGAATTACTACTTTGGGGGTCAGGAACTACAAGACCTCACAACTACAATAACACTAAGTTCCTGTCTTGATTTTAGTCACAAGAGCAGTCAACTCAAAACAGAACATTGTTGACAGCTACAACTGAGTCAGTAGTGTGTTTCTTTTTGGGAACTTTAACATGTGTGACATCATCACACTGGATGCCAATTTGGGACAGTGTAATGTATGTCATACCACAGTACACAGAGCTCTCTACCTCAACAGATAATAACGGCTATTGAGGAAAAATATATTTTTCTCACAGAGAGGGGTGAATGAAATGGTGGTTTTAGTGGTCTCTACCCCAAAATAACCATTGTTGGTTAACACAATTTACACAAAATGACTAGTTTCTCTTTAGTGATATTTTGGGTAAAACTTAGGAAGATATCCAGTTAATTTTAATTGCTTGTACATTGTGCATATGAACAAAAAGCAGCCATTGTTTATCACTTCGTAAATGTTGTCCCTATCAGTTTATAGAGAATTTATTTTACATGAGTTGTAGCCATGGTAGATGATTTCCATTTTCATTGAAAATGTCATGCTTTTATCACACTTGCACACACACACACACACACACACACATATACAGGACTGTCTCAGAAAATTAGAATATTGTGATAAAGTTCTTTATTTTCTGTAATGCAATTAAAAAAACAAATATGTCATGCATTCTGGATTCATTACAAATCAACTGAAATATTGCAAGCCTTTTATTCTTTTAATATTGCTGATTATGGCTTACAGCTTAAGAAAACTCTAAAATCCTATCTCATAACATTTTAATATTTCCTCAGACCAAGTAAAAAAAAAGATTTATAACAGCTGAGTGTTTGTCAAGGCTCAGGAAACCCTTGCAGGTGTTTCGAGTTAATTAGACAATTCAAGTGATTTGTTTAATACCCTACTAGTATACTTTTTCATGATATTCTAATATTTAGAGATAGGATATTTGAGTTTTCTTAAGCTGTAAGCCATAATCAGCAATATTAAAAGAATAAAAGGCTTGCAATATTTCAGTTGATTTGTAAGTGAGGGATGGTGAGGATGGGCACCCCACCCTCAGCCCCCTGACTCAGGACGGAGGAGCCCTCCTCTCTCCCTCTCCCTCCTCTACTCCTGCTGGACTGCCACAGCTCAGCGTGCCATGCAGTCATCATCAGTTTGCTGGCGACAGTGGGGCTGATCACCTGATCACCGGGGACAGCATTTGAGAGGTTGGGGAGGAGGGGGTGGGGGGGGAGGTTGATCACAGGAGAGAAGCCTCACAAGAAAAAGACCAAAGAAAACCAAGGGACTGATCGGAAGAGAGAGGAGAAGAGAGATCACCCAGGAGAGGTTGCAGTAGAGAGTCAGTAGAGCAGCAGAGAGGGTCAGCATCAATCTCCTCGGACCTCATGGACACCACTCACACTCACGTGGACAAAACTCACGTCTCGCGCCTGTATTTCCTTAGGCAACTGGAATTGCGACAACAGCCCCATTCTACACATCCCCCATCACTCAGTACCACCACAGACACCATGACAGGTTGCAGTGTTCTGACAGGTTGCATCACCGCCTGGGCCCGGGAGGGGTGGTGGGTGTGCCCGAGGGCGTTGGTGTGAGGGTGTGAGCTTCCCTCCATCTCACACCTGGACATATGGGACGGCCCAAGCGGCGGACACTAGCGGATGATGAAAGACAATATACCCACCACCCACAACTGTTCACCTTCTAGTCAGGCGTACCGATACAGTATCCAGGGCAGGCGATACCGCAGTATCAGGCAGGCGAGGGTCAGAGGCTCGGCTGCTGAACTGAACTGCTGAACAAGGACTGACACCACACCAGAACATATTCACTATAATATCACTATTGAATATATATATACATTGTATATTATATATATTATATATATATTATATATATATATATTATATATATACATTATATATTAATATATATTATATATATATAAAAATTGTATTATATATTATATATTTTTATATATATATATTATATATATATATATATATTATATCTATTTATATATTTTATTTTTGTGTGTGGATATTGTTCTTTTTTGTCATTCTTATTCTTTTTTTTTTTCTTTTTAGTGTTGCGGGTTTTTGCACATTTTTAATCTTAACCCATTATACTTTGTATAAAGGGGGTGTAAAGGTAAAAATAAACAACTTGAATCCAGAATGCATGACACTTTTGTTTTTTTAATTGCATTACAGAAAATAAAGAACTTCATCACAATATTCTAATTTTCTGAGACAGTCCTGTATATATATATATATATGTATATATATATACGTATATATGTGTATATATATATTCATCACTACATATTATTTAATTCTCTATCAGAGCACTGTCATGAATCACATCTTAGTTTTATGATGTATACTTAAGTTTGTATGATCTATTTTTTTGAAATGGGAAACATCTGACCACAGAGTCCATAGTTTATCTGAGTTACTAATTGCTATTCAGTATCTAATTAAAACAGGAAGTACTTCCCTTGCGGCCTGTGCGATTGAAAAACAACCCTAGAGAAGCCGGTCGCTCGGAGCCACAATAATGTATCACCAAATGTTAGTAAGCCAATACATCCATTAATTCTCTCAGCAGCATTAGCATCTCCCTTGCTGACCTACGCAGAAATGCATTAGTCCCTGGCACGATGAATTCTCAGTGACTCTATGTATCTCTTCCCCCTCGTTCCCTGTGATCGGCGATGTGCACATTTACATAGTAAGCGTTGGTGATTATGTGAGTAATGTGAACTTTAGTGTTGGAGCCCCAGAGAGAAGTCCTGACAATAACAGAAAGCAATGTAAAACAAAAAAAGGTAGCGAGAGGTGGAGCTGGCCTTGGTTTATAATGAGTGAAATGACAATACGTCAGTGCTACCTTGGCTGCTAGTGTTGCAAACATGGAGAAGGTGTTATGCAAAGGCAATAGAGCATAACCCTGTATTACAGGTAGGATTAGATAAGTGTGGCGCTTCAGTTGACTGGCAGATTCAATTTGCTCGGCCATATTGCAGGTCTGTCTCAAGAATAAGGGTGTGGAGCGGGTGAGTCGTAACTACATTTGGCACAACGTCCAGGTGATACCTCTTATACACCACAGCTGGAGAAAAGAGGTTGAAGGCCATACAACCATAGCAAAAAACACAACTTCATCCAAGTCTTTAGAAATGAACATACAATATGCAGTGTCTTGGAACAATATTATAGTTTATTAACCTAATGCTTTTAATGCATTGTGTGTTTCTCAAGAGTCACTGGCATGTGGACAGTTTTTAATTCCAGTTGACATTCTAGCATGTGAGGAACTGGATTAAAGCTATTGCTCTGGATGGAAATATGATTTTTTAAATATCAAATATGTGGTCTGCTTCGGGACACTATTACTGGGTTGTAATGTGCTCGGTGAATCTGCAGTTATTTAGTAAAATAAGTTGGAACAGCTGCGATGTTTACATACATGCTTGTGCATGCTGAACTTAAAAGATGAAGAGGTAATCATATTATCGCACAGTCTGTCTCATCCTCCTTAGTGTTATCAAGATGAGTCGTGAGGGTGTCCTTCCACGTGATTTTCAGGGAAGGAAAGCTTTTGCTCCCTGGTAAATACATATTAGTTGATAAATCAATATGACTTAGCGAAACACAACAACAGTGAGCGAGTGTCAAATCTTCAATCTTTTATGATTATATTGAGCCCTCAATCAATCTACATATCAACCCAAGCAAACAATGCAAACAAACTATTTCTGTCAGTTTCTGGGCTATGAGGAGCGGATAGCATGACAGGGGAGTGTAACTAGCTATGCTGTAGAGAAAGCAAGAGTGTTTGGTACAAATTGATCATATTAATCAATATGTGTTCTTCTACAAACAAAGCTATGCAAATATGTAATATAGGTATGACTTCATTTATTTCTCTTTATATTGCTTTAGGTGTAATTTTATCCAGAGGTCAGAGCCAAAGAGCATCCACTGCACAATTTATAAAAATAAAAAAAAGTAAGCAAAGTCCTCCAAATTGGTCCAGACTGGTATATCTCAACAATCGTATCAATGTCTATGTATGGCATAATGCCATACATAGCATTAGACATGCATGATCCCTGAAGGATAAAGCCTTTTGACATATGGGTTTTTTCAACTAATGTCACAATGCTTTTGTTTCTAGTAAGATTTCTTGACTTTTGGATTGATTGCCATGCAGTTTTGTGCAGGCATTTATGTCCCCTTCAGAATGAAGTGTGATAATCATGTGGGAGCCATTACAAGGTCAAGTGTTTTATTTGTCCAGTCCTTTGGTTTATGACTAAGTACTTGCAAGACATCAGCTGTATATTATCATTACATTAGTACATACTGTTGTACATATAACTTTCACCCTTTCCGAGCAGAACCACAAAAACCAACGAGAAAGACAAGCCTTAGCAGCCCTTGAAGCTAACACCAGCTAACATACTACTGTGTTGACAGATATTAAAACTGACAGTGAAAATCTCACCTCCAGTTCTCACTGAAGTCTCATCTGTGTTGACCCTGCAACCATTTTTGCATCCAGACTCGTTTTGACTTCTGCTTAATTTTTTCACCCTGCAAAGCCTTACCACAGCAAGTTGTTGCACCCCGTCAGTGTCCATTTTGTTAATAGTTGCTTCCTCATGAGATAATGTGAGAGACACCACACGAGGTGGTGCGCGGATATTCTTTACAACAACCTGTAGTGTAGCATGCGCAATTATTTTTCAAATATTCTAGTATGTGCATATTGAGATATGAACATTTGTGAAGTGTCTCCTTGTGTGTGATGCAAACTGATTTCCTGTTAATTTTAACACCAACATTATTTAAATAGACATTGTGGTTGCAGAGATACACACTTTTTAGTTTGGGTATGGTTTATAAAAAAATTAATTCGGTTTTAAGAGGTTAAAACTCAGAAATTCTAAGTTTGGTTGTATTCATGTTTTCATAAGCTCCTACTGGAAGAAGTCCAAAGTGTCTTGCACTGTAAGATAATGAGAATTGTCGCTATAAAAGCAGGACTCATCAGATCTTCCAGCTACAAAATATTGTAAAGAAGATCAATTAAATGTAACTCAGTTTATTTTATATAGCATACACATTAGAAATTGGCCTCAGAGGGCTTTACAATCTGTACACATACAACGTCCCTGCCCTAGGACCTCACATCGGATCAGGAAAAACTCCCAAGAAATAGAAAAAAACCTTTCAGGGGGGAAAAAGGGAAGAAACCTTCAGGTGAGCAACTCAGAGCCACAATAACGCAAATAAGAAGTGCGTCAACATATTTAGTATACAACATCCTCCACAAACTTTTTGCAGGGTGTATCCTTAAAGTGATATGTTCTATAAAATGTACCATGGCCCAAACCTTAAATCATCATGACGTACTGCAGAGTGTCGAAAGGCAAACATTTATTTTAGAGCTGTGTTATCTGGTAACTGCAGTATCAGCAACATGCGCAAGTTACCAGAGATTTGCTACGCAATGTAAGTTATTACCTGTTTCAGAGCATTATAGTGGTAATGTAACCACTTCTGCACACTGCACTGCAACTCATTTCTTCAGGCATAGCCTCAGGTGGTGTCCAGTCATTTACAAATATTTCAGAAAAACCACCGGTTACCAAACAGATCATTATGGATAGATTCAGGGTAAAAGGTCTGTTGGTGCTCAGGGCATGCCCCGTGGCAAAGACTGGATATAATTGTCTCGCCCTGAATTGATATGTCTGAACTCTGACAGACTTGTGTATAGGAGACAACCCCAGTAGAATGGGGTGAAAGAAAACAGCAGGAGAGGAGAGGGAACATATCACAACAAAAATAGCCAATTATGACGCATACAATTTTACATATATTCATTGAATACAGTCTGCAAAGAAGAAATTAAACATAATATTGACCCTAAGAAACACATTATGACAGGAATAACAATGGTTTCAGATTTGAAATGTATTGTTGAAAGTCATTCATTATCACTAAATTATACTGCGATGTTTGAGATCCGGGGTGACATGGCTAAGGCCAATCATTAGCTGAAGAAAATTCGGGCTGGAGGAGTCAAGTCAAGTCATGAGCAGGCAGAATCCCTATAGGCGTGCATTATACAGCCATCTGTATCTGTACATCCATCTAAAGGAATGACATACAGGACGTCTGTGAAGGAGACATTTAATGCCTTGTCAAAACATTACCCCTGTGACTGTTCTCCCTAACTTTGACAGACTACCTTGTCAAGGCATGGAGCGCTTTATGTCTCCCATCTGCCTCGTCCTGCTGACAGGCGGCTGAGTCAGACAGTCTGGCCTCAGAATGGATGCGTAGCGCCGCACTCAAGCACACACACTCACTGACCCATTTACCTTTTATTTGTCCAAGTACACATTGCACAGCTCATGTGATACATCACTTTGGGCTTTATCAATTTATTTCCGTCCAAATTATGTCATGAGACAATGATTGTAGGGAAACGTTCACAGTCTTAATCAATTCTAAACTTCACGAGATATGACAAATTAGTTTGACTTCATATAAAAAGAGAACTCTGAGAACATGTTTTCTATTGCTGCTGAGTTTTGAAAATTAACACTTGTATGATGCGAATGTAGTGTAAACTTGCAATAACTGGAATAAACTGTGAACACAATATATTGTAATTTTATATGGATATAAATATTGGAAGCTGTCACGTCAGTCAGTCAGTAAGGGAAACAAGTTTTTCCCGAGTAAAAACATCTGCTGCTGTTACGTACTTACATTGTTACTGCGCATCGAGTAATACAGAGCCCCCCGTCCTGTTCCTGTTTTATTTTGTATTCAATTATATTGCATTTCAACTGCAGTAGCTATCATACTTTCCTCCAACGTGTGGCCATTATCACCTTTTATTGTATTTGAATTAGTTACGTCAATCTTTCATGTAAAGCAGAGGCTATCTCAGCAAAAGCCTGAACAATCCGTCCGTGCAATCCCATTTTCCCTTTTCATAGTGGACATTCATCTCACACCATGTAAGGTAGCAGAAAGCAGAAGGTGACACAGTCCCCTGGGAAATATGCCTCCTTCCCACCCCCACTCTCACTGACAGACTAAATTATTGTCAGTAGACAGACATCAGGAATATTCTGTGGGTTAGAAAATGTGCATGTAGCAGACATCTATCTTAATTAATACACTGTAATTACACCTCCAACGAAGAGCAGCACTCTACATATTCAAGTTACCACACATCTTCCTATTTTTAGCCATGTCTGTCAATTCTTTTTAGGTCTTTAGAGCGCTACTGGAAGTGTACGCGTAGGCCTCCGGCTCCATTCACTGAGCTAACAAACAAACACGGTCCAAGCAATTAACCCTGCTCTGTTTTGATTTGGTTAAAATAAATACAATACACAATTTGATTAATTATCTGAATAATGTATTGTCTTTTTCAGAGAAATATTCATAAGTTGAAATCACTTAGTTCCTGTAGGAAATAGGAAGATAAAGCTATATGAAAGCTAACCATAGATTAAGCTAATGTATTGCGCCATCACAAAAAAATGAGTGAAAACAGACGGATTATGTTTTTTTTTTTTTTTAAATCAACCTGTTATCGTGTGTTCGTCCATCAAACCAAATCTGCTGGAGAGGGCAGATGATTTAATTAAAGCTAATTAGCTGGAACTAGGTCAGAGAGACTCTGGAACATAATGTAACAGTGTGGAGTTGTTGGTATATGTCATGTCTTTAGCCACAGACATAATATTTTTTAATCCATTATTTGTTCACACCAAATATGTTATCATTTATATTTCCCTTTCATTCTCTCTTCATGGCTGAATCCCCAATTTCCATTTCTTTCATTTCCGTTTTTGTTGTGTAAAATCACATTTTACAAGACAACAAGGATTAAGTATTGTTTTTTTGATAAAACACTGGAAATAATAACAGTTTGCCTTTTTACCTCATCCAATAATTAATAAATGAATGAGAGTAGTACTCAATAGATTAATACATACAATTATGTATTTGTAGCCCTATACCTTTTACCCTCTGTTTTAAAATTAAAAAAAACGTGTGTTTTACTTCATGTTTTATGGCGAGGAAAAACTATCATTTTTGTCTTCTAATGAATTAGCACTGAAGTTAATGTATTTGTCTGAAAAGCAAATATGTTGAGGGGAAATAGTTGGAGGAAGTCACACATCTGATGGTCACAGCTGTTTGTTTAGTTTGCGTGTCAGAATGTCTCATTGTATAAATATTGGTGTTTGAATAGACAGGAACCATTTCAAACCATCTCTAAAGGACATGGCCTGTTAAGACAGTATGATCACATATGCTCCTAGTTATATTGTGATTATCAATATGTAGGATTTGGTGTGATACAATAACAGTTTTATATTTCACAGAGATTATACTAAATACACAACAGTTGTATTGATCTGCATTATCATGTTGAGGGACTTTTCCGGTAATACAGACAATAAGCCTGTGGATGGCTGTTAATGTCTTATAGGAGAAAATATGGTCCCTTTAATCACAGATGATTAGCAAATTTGAGTTTGGAGATTGAACCAATCTCCAAAGTTGCTATTGTTTGACTGAAGCGGGACATATTCATTGTATATGTTGTACATTAATAAATAATACAACATTAAAGGATTCCTGTTGATTTAATTTGTTTTTGAATAGGTCTTCATGTTTTAAATCTGTGTATATAGCTTGGACCAATACAAAATCACTATACTTACAGGAAATTAACTAGAATTATTATCTAAAATAGGGTTAAAGAAACCCCTCCATTTCTTCTGTACACCGGCACGCTCTCTAAGCAGTTCCAACGTATGCTCTCCAAATGCCAGGAACAAGTCTTGTCTCGCGTTTGAAGAACTTAACTTGTCAGTAAATATATTTTTAAGATATGATCTTTGACTTTTAGAACCACCCATTGTATCCTATTCGCTCGATCCCTCAACTTTTCTTCTTGCGCCACCATGGGATTCATATTTATTACGTTCTAAACACTGTGTTATTTATTATATTGCCATGTCTTTTAGAACAGACATATATGTCCCCAACAGGATACATTGTAATATTTGTGTTGTTGCTGATGTTGTGGCTGGATTTCTTCCTTTTTTGATCGGTGCTGACTAATCTCTTAACCTGATGCATTTAAACGTGTTTCTCTTTCCTATCTGACTGCTGGTGAGACGCCACAGGATACTCACACACTGGACCTCAGTAATAAAAACACCCACAGGACCAAGAGAGTTTGGTTTAGAGTTCACTTCATGTAGATTATACAGTATAATAATGCTCGTGATCATAACGATTATTATGTTCAGTGTGATACCACAGGAGCACCAGCTTACCAATCAACATGGCTACTAGAACCATATCATTTCATATGTCTGTTGCTGCTGAACTACTTCAGCAGAATGGCATATGTAGGTGAGAAATTGAGATAATAGCAGGCCTTGATATAGATCATGGGAGGAATTTTTGTTTAAAAAATGAGAATTTTTTTTATTTAAAGAGCTTTGTTGCGCTGACTGCTGGCCCTCAATGTTAAGTAGGAGATAATGCCACCGACAGGCTGAAGGACAGGAGCTCTCAGGACTGTCAACCTCAGAGCACAAGCAGGTCCACTGGGATGATGAACTAAAGCAATCTCTCTCCTCGTTGTCCTCTCCCTCTGATCCTCTCCTCATCCTACACCACCATTTACTTGCCTTCCTTATTTCCTTTCCTCTGTGTTTTATCATTCTCACTCACTCCTATCTCTTTGTCCTACCTTTAGTTTGAGGTTTTTTTCTTCATAAGCCTTTCTCTTTCACCCGCTTATCCTCCGCCTTCTGTATCTCTGCTGTCTCCCCACCATCAGCTTTGTATTCTAGCTGCCAGGAAATGAGAAAGGCACTCAATTACTGTGCTCATTTAAATGATTAATGTCAAGGTTGTGGTGTGTTCTGGTGGCCAACAGGCAACAGCTAACAGAGAGTGTGCTCCAGAGCAAATCTTCTGCTGTATGTCCCAACAAGACAGACACAGTTTGATATGGGTCTCACACTGATAACAAAGCCTTGGATGGAAATCACGGGCAGCGAAATGATAAGAGCAGTATTAATGATAGACCTGGCTGGCCCTGTGTACACAATGATAGCATGATTTGGGCTTCTAACAGCAGCAACCGGAACATATCAGATGAGAGGATGGCCTGGCACAGTCTCATTACAATGTAACCTTGTAAACCTTCCTCTCAGAGCTTTTATAAGACTTATACACACATGTAGCACTATCTGCTTATCACATAACCCTTGTGTGTGCATATACAGCTGTTGCTTTTTGCAGTTATAAAGTTTCAGGGTATATGAGTTTTGAGATGAATTAACATTCATGCATGGGCAATATTCCCTGACTGTTGTTAATTCTTCTTTGTGGATTGTGATTTTTTGTGTGAATGGCATTGCATCATATAGTCTGATTAGAAAAAGCTTACAAACTAAATATGTATGGATATGACGGTCAATTGTTTTTGTGGTTTTGGAATCTTTTCCCCTTGACATGGGATATAATCACATGCATGGGATATAGACATTTCCAAGCATCGTCTTTCAATCTGTTCTCGTCAATATGTTGTACAATAACAATGGATCAAATGCAGTGGCGGCTGGCCGATAGAGGGCCACGGGGCCCCACCTTATACAACAATTATAATAGTAATACAAATTGGCATTATTTGTGTTTTGGAATTATGGAAGATACCCAGTAATATTTGTAAAATAAGATATCTGCTCAAAATATATGCTTTTCCAGCATGTCCTCTCGGCATCTCTACTTGTCTCAGCTGCGCTTTGACCCAAAAGACACGGGTATAAAAAGCAGTTTAACCATTTACTGATTAAAGATATAAATAAGTGATGTATAATTTAGCCTATCAGCATCCTAAAATAGATTCAGCTTTGGCCCAACAGATACTTTTCAGCTGACACTGCACTTTCCCTCTAATCAACAGATAGTTTCAGCATATTTTGACATCCACAGAAGGCAAATGTCAGCAAAAGGGATTTAAAAAACCCAACAACTCTGCCATATTAACTGGAAAGGTAATAGGCTACTAATGTAATATACAGCTGTGGCAAAACAGTGGTAACATAATTCAAGTTCATATTGTTTGCTACTTTACACATATACTACATATAATGTGTGTTCACTGACTAGATTTTGTACACATGCAGGAGGTAGTGTGATCTTATTGTATGTTAAGGAGAGATGTGTAGAAGTGGGTTACAAAGGATTGGCATTGACAATGGAAACTGGAGGAAACATCTTGACATCCTAAAATCCATTGGGGTATGGCAGTTTGTTGTCCCCCAGCTTTTACGTATCTTTACATGAGTGAAGCCTTAACATTATTAGTTGTACACTTACAAAAATGTTGTCCAAAGAAACTAATGCGCTTCATTCTGTAAACATTTTGCAACTTTTAAATGCCTAATCAAAAGGTTTCTCTGATTTGCCTGAGACAACTAGGCATATGATAACTAAACATATGTTCTTCCCCTCACTAATACGTCTTCTGAAGCAATGATGACATTATGGTGATACATTGATGAACTATTTTGTCGCATAGAGAAGATACTACTGCTGTTTTGTGTGGGTGCACCACAACCACCCGTTATAATTACACTGATAACTCATCTAGAACCGATGCCAAAATCCTCCTTGGAACCAGGTTAGAACACATCATTACACACTCTCTCCCTCGAAAAACGAATCGCTTCAGACTTACACTGCCTGTCTGGGCTCTCTGCTCCAGCTGAGCATGCGCTATCATTTCTAAAAAGTCAACAGATGGTGAGTCTTTCTCCTTCACTTCCCTCATCTCACAGAGGGGTTTGTGGTCTTTCTACATATCTTAAGGATTCACCCACTACTTCTGTTTTTAAAATCAGGCACAGAACTTAGCTTACCTAATGGGTACTATCATCATTCTCCTCTTCCACTCTACATGACCTTGCTTTCCTCACCTCAACAACCCAAAACTATACAGGTACTTCGATGCCCCTCACCCTATTCACTGCACCACCTGACTCCAATGAAACGTTCAACTTCAAATTAAAATGTTGGATTATAGTGATTTGCCCAAATGTCTGCATGTTCCCTCTACCTATCTTTGCCTTTTGCAACTCGTGTCCTTGTCTGTAGCCTTCCAAATTAATGCATTTCACCATCCATCCATCCATTGATCCGCTTAATCCGAGGTCGGGTCGCGAGGGCAGCAGACCCAGCAGGCTGACCCAGACTTTCCTCTGCACCTGCAACCTTTCCATCTCATTCTGGGGGATCCCGAGGCGTTTCCAGGCCAGCTAGGAGATATAATCCCTCCAGCGTGTCCTGGGTCTTCCCCTGAGGTCTCTTTCCAGTTAGACGTGCCTGGAAAATCTCTAAAGGAAAGGGAGGCGTCCAGGAGGCATCCGAATTAGATGCCCGAACCACCTCAGCTGACTCATTTCGACGCAAAGGAGTAGCGGCAAGCCTCTATCTTTGTACTAAACATTGACCTCCAAAAGCACAGTTAAACAAATGCTCACATCTCAATTTTAATAAATACTAATATTTTACGCACCTATGTTTAATCATGTTCATCTTTAAAAAAACTATCCAAATGTAAAAAAGTATTTGTGATGTTCTTTTGTATTTATGTATAGGTTGTTAAATGTGTGCACACGGATAGCCTGATATGCATGGATCAAGTTACATTTGTGTGTGGAGTTTTGAGAGTAATTTCACGGTGTCAGGCTCCACCCAGATCAGAAAATGCATGCTGCGTTTAAAGTACTAGTGATAAACTGGGACAGCTAGGCTTTCGGCTAAATCATGTGTTTTAGGATAATACTTGTTTTTCTTTAAATAGAAAGAATACCATGTCACCCCATCGATTAGACCACATATTAACCAACTATACTCTCCACTGTAGGCTATAATTGTAAATATATAACTTGTGTGATATTTTATTAGTTTTTTTCAAAAGTTATGTTTTCTTGAGATGCATACAGATAACTAAAACTGGAGTCTGGAATGTCAAAAATAAACAGCAATTAATGGTTCCTGAAAGGAAACAGACATGACAGAGATGTGAGGCAATGATTACTGCTTTGAAGGAGGGCTTCTAAGAGCCCTCAGCTCCTTTCATGTATAATAGAGTAATAAAGCAGGCACTCTCTCAAGCAGGTACTGCATTTTATTAGCATTCCCCCTGGGCTAATCAGTCTGCCCTCAGGAATCATTTCCCCATGTTAACCCCAAAGAGTGCACAATAATACTTAGAGATGCTGTGATAAAAAAGGGTTAAAAGTCTTGAGATTATTTTTTTTAATGCTTTTACAGTTTCAACATCTTCAATCATTGTGAAGGCTATTTTTCATCCCTCTTCGTACTGCGAGTTAGTGTCTGTATTCTCATTATAAGCTATTTATTAGTATGTGTGTTTTCTTTAGATATGGGAGAAATACTGAACAATATTTGTAAGGCAAAATGTGATTACAAGACTGCCAGCTGATCTTGGTGCTACCTGCCAGGGGAAGTGGCACTTCCGACTTGTTCTGACTGGCCTAAGGGGTGTTGTTTTATTGATTGACTTGTGGGAAATACGCAACTGTAATCTGGCCAAGGTCTAAAATTACCACCTGCCAATGAAAGTAAAATCATGTCATTACCAGTCATCGGAAAAATACTTTTGTATTGTAAATACAACATTCATCCATACGTTTATGACTGTGGATGCTATCTGAATAAAGGGCTGCTGGCACAAGGGAACTCAGATAGAGCTCTAAACACTAAAATCATGGAGATGAGTAGAACGGTCATCTTGATGTAAGCAATCTTAAAATAGAGCTGAAATAAAAGGAATTACACCGATGGAAAAGTTAAATTGTGACACTTCTAACGTAATACTCGTTAAGTCATGTTGATGTACTTACTGATGATCTCAAAATAAAATATCAATGGTGATAGTGTTCCGAAATTCATGACCTGGTGCTAATGAAGCATCCTTATTGTCAATAACACATTAATATGTTCTTAACACATTTTTTAATTGCTCTTTGTACATCACCTGTCAACGATTCACATTTGCAGAAAAAGCCACAGATATGTTCCATTAGAAACATGAATTGCCGATATAATTTCACACCCTGTGTTTAATGCGTTATGGTAGTTTTGCTCTCAAAGGATTATGCTAACAGCTGCACTAACACATATTTCTCAATAATAATAAAATATATTAAGTTTACGCGGCGTTTCACATGGCAACAATTGAGCCAGCAGCCCGCAGCTAACGGTACTAATACAAACAAGGGCAACAAAGTTCAGCGTTTGCTTGAGAGGAACCAGAGAATGGGAGGGTATCAGCTGTTGGGAGCTTTTGCCATGAACCATCAAGTGGGGCATGCATTAACCGGAAAAGTAAACTAAACACAGAAACTTGGATTACAATTTACACAAAAGGAGTGACCTTCTCCGGTCAGATAGACATCACTCCACTGTATATTGACTAAGCAAATATTTGTTTGCTATATTTTTACTTTGAATATCAAATAGAGAACCTGTAACTGTTATGTACTGGTACAAAACATGGACCAAAATGCAGCACTCAAGGAACAGTTCATGTTTAGACGAAAAGAAAGGTTTATTAGTCCACAAACAGAACTCTGGCGAGGGAACGATCTGGCAAAAAAATGGAGGACGACCAGAGTTTAAATAGAGCAGAGTCTTAATTGCCGATTGGTCCCAGCTGCTCTAGTAATCACCACCCAGGAGAGGGAGGAGATGGCCACACCTCCTCTGCACAGGGAATACACAAAGGAGACAAAAAGGACAGGGAAGCAGAGGAAACAAGAAATGGGAACTTCAAAATAAAACAGGACACACAACACACAAACTCCTAGACCATGACAGTACTGATGGGTCAACTGACAAATGTGAATTGATAACGGCTGGCGAACCACCAGTCTCCGCAGTGTCACACAGTGTCATGTAGCATTTCATAATCTTTCATCTCATTGTTTTAGTTTTACGGGTTCCAAATGTTTGGGTTCCCCCTTGAAAAGTTTTGAGCAAAACAGTTCTGATACAAGCACTGTGCAGCAACAACAAACAAAGTTTGCTAGCGCGTACATCAAGTGTTTATCTTTTACTAGTGGAGACCAAAAACGCACATAACACCTTCCTATTATCTGCTAAATGTCTTTTGAGCAGCACATCATTTCATCAGTCTCTCTGGCTTGCACCTTAAAAAAAATCTCATTAACCTTAGTAACCCATGCACTTTGACCTTAATGGGGCTTTTGGGTCTTTTACATCGTGTAACACAGGGAGCCAACACTTTCTTGGCTTGCGAGCTACTTTTAAAATGACCAACTCAAAAAGATATATCTATATCTATTGATATATTCATACAGATAATGATTTATTTTCCACCATTTATTTGCGCCTGCATAAGACAACAAAAAACACACACACATACATATATATATATATATAGATATAGATATATATCATTATTAATACAATATTGGTGTATCTTGCATAACTACACAAACCATTATGGCACAATACAATTCTGCACATTTCTGGTCATTACATTTCACTCTGATGATTTGCACTGAATGGAATCAGCAAAGGTAGCAAAGTCCGGACAGTCGCTGCTGGTAGCCAGCTTCAGGCAGACTTCCAAATGGTCATCAGTCATGGTGGAGCGGTGTTTGGACTTAATATTGTTCATGTGGGAAAAGGCTGACCAACATAAATAAATCGAGTCAAATAATGCAGTGAAGAAGGTAGCACATTCCCTCATGTTTTGGTACCTTTCCTTCCAAAACTGTCCATGATCTCTGGACTACAGCTGAATGTCAGCCCTGTAGTGTCAACATCTCCTCCTCCACTTCAGACGAGTGATTCAACCTTAATGTCTTCCCGAAATGGGTAGCACATGATTGTAGCAACCGGCTCCAGTAAAGTAAAGTCTTGAAAGCATCTGTCAAACTCTGACAGATACTTGTCAAGCTGCTCCGTGTCACTGTCAAGTTGCGCACACGCCTTCCGGGTATGGAAGGCTAACTAATTAGCTAATTAGCTCTCTAGATGTTTGCTGTTGCGCATGTGGTTGACCGCGCATGTGTGGTGACCCGTGTCTCGGACTGGCTGCTCTGTATGTCAATCAAGTGGCAAATGCCATAGGGAGGATACTTTGTTTTAATCGTCATTTGATCTACCTACACTCCCTATTGACGTATTGGGCACCCCTAATGTAACATTACTTGTAGTGCAGATAGCTTTTGCTGGTTTCTACGTCACGATGACAGCCATATTTGGTTTGAAGCGCAAGCCCTCTGATTAAAATAGAGTTTATATTAATAAAGTAATTAACAGTCTATGTGTGAGGGTTCGGTTTCGGCTAGACCCAAGCTGCAGACAAGTGGAGTACACGGCTGGGTGAAGGTAATGGGTTTATTAAACAGAATGCACATGAGATGGTAGGACAGGAGGCGAGTGCAGGCAGAACTGTGAGGTGGCATGAGCTGAGGCGGCTGAGCAGGCGTGCAGGCATGGGAATCCTGGGCACAGGAAACAGTAGGAAGTCAAAACACAATTACGTATGAGAGTAATTTAAATCGTAGAGAGACCGAGAGTCTAAGTACCACTGGAAACGGTGAAGTAATCTGACAACTGGAGAGAGGGAAGCCGGGTGTTTCAACAGGAAGGAACTGATGATGTGATAGAAGACAGGTGCTGGAGATGACGTGCAGATGTGGAGAAGAGGCCAGGTGCCGGAAGCCACGCCCATGGCACACGCATACCAGGGAACGAACAGGGGACACAAGAGACGCAGGGAAAAAACAAAAAAGGACATGAGTCACGGCTGAACCGTGACAGCATGAGTGATTGACTGGCACCCTTTTTCACAAACATATGCATTCTTTGCAGTTAGTCTTGTTAGTTTTCAACACATTTTCACATGTCTGAATTATTAATCATCCACATTGGATGTCCATGTGTACTTGATGTCATGACTTCAATGTCATAAATTCATGAGTGTGCAGGGGGCCTGTATGCAGTGGGGCCCTTCACACTGAGCTAATGTGGGAAGAGGTGGTTTCCTCCATGATGAACTGCTTCAAAACTGATCCCATTATTTCCAGGCCTCTGCCTGGCAGCGGCTGTAAAAGACATAAAGTCTTGGTGCTTAATCCTGTTAGTGCTGCAAACCTGACACTGCTTATTGGTAGTGTGGTAGTGGTAGTGTGTGAACATTCAGGACCGAACTGTTTGCCCTCTAAATATACTGTATGTAATTAAATTATTACAGTCATACTTGCTGACGTTACATTGATATGGCATGTTTGCTGTAAGAAGAACAAAACATGGGTTGTGAAATAGGTTTTTAGGGCTTGTGTGGTATAAATTAAGTGTGTCTGTATGTATACATTGCAGTATAAACAATTCTAGCAATTTCAAAATAGTTATAACTGAAAAAAGCAAAAATGTGGGACACATTCATGATTGTCAATATCATCAAGCAGTGCATGTTTTGCATATCTATATCAGTTCTCCTTGATAGAGGGCGGGAGCTGATGACAAACTGATGACAAAGTTACTGTGCAGGTGAAGATGGATTGGCTTGTCAGCCTGGGGGATCAGAAGTAGCTATGGTATGTCAGGTCTGTGTCTGGACTGGGAACAGGGGACCACGCCTAGAGGAGGGACACCAATGGTTTAAGGGGGTAGCAGAGTGGAAATAGGACAGTCATATTCACTGTCGCATAGAGACCACACACAACGATGACTCGAATGGCTTCTCATCTGATGTTAGAGCTTGAAAGACAAAGCCGAGGTCAGTCGGCATTCACTTTGAAAACAGTATCAAGGTGCTGTAAAGTCAGACTGTAACTGTACAAACTTGTTTTGAAAATACAATACAATTCTGACAGAGCTTTGTTGATGAATTCAGATACGATGGAAAGAGATTGTTTGGTTCGAGGCAACAGGGAGATTCTTGACCAAAAGTGTTACTGCTGCCCACTCTGATACAGAAAATCACAACATCTCTCTTGAAGATAAGTGTCCTATTGCAGGGGATAATGGAGCAATCTGAATGGTAATGGGTACATTTGGAACAGTAAGTGAGGAGTTAGGCAAAGCTGAAATGGGCTGTCATGGTTTGGTAATTGTTCTGGAGAAACGCACAGTTGCTTCACATGGAAAGATGAATAGAGAATTCAAGAATCAGGGGACTCTCAAAGACCAAAGAGTTTTGTCTGAGGATTGTAGATACAACAAGGGTGTGAGACCTGAACATTTACCATGTGGTTTACCTCTAACTTTTATATCTTCCACCACAAATATTTCACATTTGTTTCATGACCCCAAATTTCTGAAAAGAGAAAAGCAAAAGACCATTTAGTGACGATATGAATTACATTGTGCACATTGAGATGGATATTAAATAATTTGGCGACTAAAACAGGTGCAGTGGGGAAATTATGCCATGGTTAGTTCAGGAATATTCCCCTACAGCAGGGGCTTCAAATTAATGTTCAGCTTGGGCCACATCAGCATTATGGTTGCCCTCAAAGGGCTGATTGTAACTGCAAGACTGTACAATTTTAACTACTCCTTAACATATTGTTAAATAACTGTTTCTGCATTTGATAATTGTGTATTCAAGTGGAAACATATACGCATTTATATACATTTAAAAATGTCTTTCTCTGTTATTGTAATATAAATCCTTTAAAATTAGGTATTAGAAACCACATTAATTTATTGAAGATCCCACTTATAATGAAAATAACAGACTTATATCATCAACTTGTATTACTTTAACTTTGTTTGAAGCTTTTTTGTCACCGTTAAGTACATAACTCTGGCACAACACATAATTATGAGCTACGAAGAACATGTGTGACAGATGTGGCATTACAGTAAACATACACCTGACAAACTGAATGCATATTTATCCATACAAAGTAGTATATGTAATTAGGTCAAAATAAAAATAAAGTTATGTCTCAGTTCACAATTGTATTGGCCAAGTTCCGGTTGAAGTAGATGAAGTGATGCTGCATGGCCTTGAACACACCCAGTATATCCGCACCATCCTCATTCAATGAGTATCTTCTGAAAGGCAACACAAAACAAAAAGGCAAGCATAGACATTTAATTTCACACATACTCTATACTTATTGTTGGTTGAAATACATTTTATCATATTTTTAATTCAGGCTATTAAAAATGCTTACCTATCTGTTTTCTGGCTGGAAGTTGGACATCGTTTTCCTGTGGTCAGTCCGTAAATGTCTGGTCCGTAAAACAGTGTAGAGGCTGTCGTCGGTGAGGCGTGATCTGTGCTTTGTCTCTTTTAGATGAATTATTGAAAACATCTGTTCACAAAGATAGGTGCTTCCAAATATGGACAGACTGTGCACAATACTCAGCCACCTTAATTCTGTATGGTACTGGGTTAAGGTTAGTGTAAGGCCAAGTAACTGATTGTCTCTTCGGCTAGCTATTTTGTTAGATGTCTAGCTCTTTAACTCTGTCTGCGATGGTGTTTCTTGACAAAATTACATTTAAGAAAAGTTTGTATCTGGTCAGGGTACACCTGCTCACATCTCTTTAGCCACATTAACGCTAGGTTTCACAGGAACACCATTGTTGGCTGTAGCTTTTGTAAATATATTCTGTTGTGTTGTAGTCTGCCTTTTAAATCAGAATCAGGTTTTATTGGCCAAGTAAGTTTGCACAAACAAGGAATTTGACTTGGTAAAGTGACTCTCTGTGTGCTTACACAAAATATACATTACAACACAATACAATACAAAACAAAAACAAAACAGTGCAGTACAAAACAAACAGTGCAAAACAGTGCAATGGTCTAAGAAATTTAAGAAAGTGACTTAAGAAAGTATATACAAGGCGGAATGGCTATATACAGTAGCTGTGAAACAGTAGTGCAAGAAGAAGTGGAGAGTGCGAGAAGTGCAGGGATAAATATATAAATATATATGCTACAGTGGGTTAGCTGTTTAGTAGTGAGATGGTGTAACATCCACACCTTCTGTGTAGTTTATGGCTCTGTTAGGTTGTCTGCGGCTGTGTCTACTACCGGACACTTGAGCACTTCGAGCACTGACTTTCAGTGCTTAGTGCGCCACACTGACAAAACCAGCAGAATTCAGTGCACTGAAAGTACCCGGATGGCGCACTGCAAACGGGCAAAAAATGCAGTGTAAACCGATGGACACTACTGGCCCTAAACGGCCGCCATCTTGGCTACGTAGCGGAAGAGGAGGAGCCCTTTCGCCAGCTTTTCATTTTATTTCTAAAACAATGGCGGACGAGATGGCTACGGTAGCACAAGCGGTAGACCACGAAGCTACAGACCGTAAATGGGGTGGACCGTAAATTCCACATGGGGTGGAGAAAGGGGTAAACAAGGGACACAAAGAGGGCAAGAAGTGCATTCATTTTGAAGGTTTCAGTTTCGCGGGTATCGCAAGCAGATTTGCGTACGTCACTCCCGGCTTAATTTCGCGGGTGCCGTGAACAGATTTGCGTCCGTCACTTCCGCCAAGTGGTTAACGTAAGTGTTCCATTTGATACAGCACTTATCAGCCACGGAGTGCACTACAGATGTCAGCGCACTGTATTGCAGTGTACTTCGTAAAGTGTCCGGTCGTAGACACAGCCTGCGTCTCTCGGTTCAGATACCTACCTCTCCCTCTCTTGTGTCCTTCTCTGTGATTGCAAGCCCCACCCTGATTGTTTCCACCTGTGCCTTGTTGCTGCCAACACTGTGTATTTAGTCTGGGTCATGTTCTGTGCCAGCTCTTCTCAGCCTGTTACCAGCGATTCCTCAGCATGGTTGTTCCAGTAAAGACATTTGGTGTTTATTAATATGCGTTCTTGTGCGTACTTTTCTGTACTTGTGTTCTCGTGGACTTGTGACACGTCATCTGTCGCACCCCGAGTACATGTTCCAATTCAAAGTCCGCTTCTCGCAAAGCACTGTCAAAATGCCCGGATGTGACTTGATCCTCCCACTTTCCGGAGGATGCATCGGAGGAGACTTGTGCGTACTCTGGCCAGCCGATATCCCAGAATGCATTTCAAACCAGCAACCAGAAACAATAGCGGAGGAGAAAATAAGCAGTCAGCGCGCTGTGTGGCCGCAGAGAACAGCCTGATCACGGCAGGACTTTTTTAATGACCGCTGGCTCTGATATCTCCGTACCGGTTAAACATGAGATATATTAATTGGGTTTTGGAGGATCTAACGAGCACAAAAAGGTTTAATATTTATTCACAGATAACGTTAAATCAGTTTGACTGAGGGTTAACATCCATAGCTTCATATTTTAATTACATTTAAAATGTAACTATAGTGGTGTGTTTTTACTTTAATACGAATTGTTTGCAATTACATGTGTAATATAACTATAAGTCAATAATTGCATATATATACAAATATATATGTACACATATATATGTAAGATATTTATTATACTGTATATATAAACTATATATTTCTAAACAATATATATATATATATTGTGTTTTCATTTTTTACACAAAATGTAATTATTTTTAAAGGATAATGAAAAAATCAGGGTTGTCTGTCATATTTTGTTTGACTAAAACATAATTGACTGTGAATAATTGGAGTAAACTCATGGGCAAGAACACCTGATGTGGTGACGTCATCAACAGCTGCTGCTCCAATTGCAGAAACACCGTCCTCCATCCTCCCGTCCTTTGGAGTCTGGACTCCCAAGACCAAACTCCCAAGTCCATATTTCAAAAGAACACAAGTCTGTACTCAGTGTACTTGTAATTGATAAACGATTATTGTTTTTGCACCGGTCTACTGAGTCCTGAGTCTGCATTTGCTCCGTGTTGTTTCAAGTCCTGAACACTTGGATCATTATATGTTTTGCTTGGAAGCTAAATTTAAGATTCTTAGCTTTGTGTTTGCTGTCAAAATGCCAGCGTAAATTAAATTGTACTCCTTCATCGACACTGCCTCACACCACAGAAGACATACAGTTTTTTCACCTTGAAGCAATTATCTTCCCTCTAGATCCACTCTTGTTGGACATTTTGGGATTATTTATCGATTTTGTCAACTCAATCATTTGTTGGAAAACCGCTTTATTTAAATTCTAATATGGAAACTGCTTTCTAGCTGCAGGATGCTGTTCACGGGTCACAAAATTGACATGCATTTTGGGAGATCTAGTTTTTGGTCACTGTAGATTTTAAAGCAGCATAGAGTTTAATTCTAAAACAATCATAGGCCATTCAAACTGACGCACCCTGAGGTTGAAACGTATGCCTTACAGAGTCCAGACAATGGTAAGGGTGAAGGGAGTTGGCTGAAGATCTGATGATGGGATGCACTGGTTTGCACTGCAATGACAACTGATAGCAGCAGATAAAACAGTTTCCAAGTAACCCAAAACAGAATGACTCTTAAGAAGGATGTTTTCCATATAATATGAATGTGCTCTTCAAGGGTGTTGTTAGGCCCGCATAGATTTAATGAATAAATTGTGCATCACTTTAAGAGTTACTTTAAGAAATATCTCCTTTTCTTTCGTAAAGAATGGCTCGTGACACTAGACAATGTGTTAGCCTTCCATGACGGAGGAGTTTTTCATGGTGCTTTGAAGGCGCAATTGTTTTCCGGGCAAATGCTTGTGTGTTGGAAAATTGTGTCACCAGCATATCTGACGTCTATATCGGTACCAAAGCAACCAATGCAGATTACTTGCAAGTAACAGTGCACACATTCTGTCACAAATATCTCATTTGAGAAACAAATTGGTTTTGCGTGCAGCATGACAGTCTCTTGCCTGTTTAACTGTTGAACATTGTTTGCATTGTTTGCCTACACCCTATGTCACAAGAACATTGTAATCTTGTTCCGCCTTTATCCTCTATCTGTCATGTCCTGGGGTCGTATATGAACACTGTAAACATGTGTCAAATTCTCTATGGGAAAAAAGCATGGCTTTGATAGACAAGTAAGTCGTGAACTTCAAAAGTTGAGGGGGGGGGGGAGGGGTATTGACAGTAGGCTACTGTGCAGGACTGATTGTGATTATAGTTTTGAGTGTGTGGCTGTCCGTTTTCACTGATGTGCTGGACACATTATCATTACTGTGTCATCACAATGAATTGGTTCACTGAAAGAGACACATTTGTATTCTGCAGCCCTAAACAACTAAAATTGTGTATTGTGCTATACACTAACATCAGATACATTACTGCATTGTCTCTTGTATGTTGGTTGGACATTATAGTATATTGGTATTTATAAAGGCCAAATTAACATAACATAAAGTAAAATATACCTCTCTGCTTTGGATTGAGTTTTCTTTTTAAGTGGGCTTAGACCCCTATCATTCTACTTTTTATAAAAATCTGACTTTTAGAAATACAACTTTTTATTAATATTTACATTTCAAAAATAACACATGCATCAAAACCAAGGTCACCTCTCACATTTTTTAACTGAAACCTCTTAAAGTGTGTTGTAATTAGTTGAATGTAAATTTGAATCACGAGCTGTAGTAAATGAGAAATAGTTACATTTAACAACGATAAGTGAATGAAGCAGCAGGATAATATTTGTTATGTGCAGTGTTGGACAAGTGACTCCGGAAGTATAATCATGTTTTATGAACTATAAAACTGTATTAGTTAAATTACTCTTTTTATTTGTTTATTTGTTTTGCATTGGTTTGTGGGAAAGGTTTCTGTCAACAAGCCAGAAAGCACTGAACACAGCTTAATTCAGACTGATTGGGACCGATGCCTACAGAGAACAGGGATCTCACGTGATGGAGCAGGTTATCGCTCAGCAGGAAAACCGTTCAACCTAATTACATATGCACATGAATGCTGAGATAGATCCTGTTTGATTACAATTGACAGCAAATCAAGCAGTTCATTACTAATTCACTGAAAGATGATGTGTAGTTATGACTACAAACTACAATAAATAGTTTAACTTGATAAACTAAATATATTTTTCATCTTAACCATTTTTGATAAAGACTCAAATGGTGGTTTTGATGTTATTATTGAAACGTAAATAATAATAAAAAAGTACAATGATGTAATAATGATATGGGTCTCAGCCCACTTGAAAAGAAAACTCAATCCAAAGCAGGATGGTATATTTTACTTTATGTCAGTGCAGGTCTGAATTTGGCCTTTTATAAATACTGATATACTATAATGTCCAACCAACATACAAGAGACAATGCAGTAATGTATCTGATGTTAGTGTATAGCACAATACACAATATTAGTTTTTTAGGGCTGCAGAATACAAATGTGTCTCTTTCAGTGAACCAATTCATTGTGATGACACAGTAATGATAATGTGTCCAGCACAACAGTGAAAACGGACAGCCACACACTCAAAACTATAATCACAATCAGTCCTGCACAGTACTGTCAATACCCCCCCCACCCCCTCAACTTTTGAAGTTCATGACTTACTTGTCTATCAAAGCCATGCGCACTTACTCATAATTATGATTTTCTTTTTTTTACCACAGCTACATTTTCATTAAATGTTTCTGTTACTGTGGCAATGGCTTCCATACAATACAGACAAGTAAGCTTGAAGAATTCACGAAGTTTCCAAAAGTTTTCCTAAATCATTTTTTTCCTTCAAACTTTTGAACATGCAACACGTTGTGTTTTCAACTTTTCAATCCACCTTTACCGGTTAGCAGGGGTATCAACCTGCTATGAAATGTAAAAGCATATAAAGCTAAACATATTTCATGTTGTGTTTGATACTTTAGTTTGACATTTCTTCTCATAAGCTGCTCTATTGTGCATGTTGTACATAAAGTACATGCCGCTGTACTTCCGTCTGTCCCTGATTTATAAAAGCAGGAAACGCTGAATTGCTCGGATCCGTAATTAATGCAATCAGGGAATACAGTGCATGTAATCTGAGGATGTTCTTTGTAACTAATCACATACACAGAGCTTCGCGTTTGGGTCCAGATGCAGTGTTTTGTCTCTCTCTCTTCAACCTAATTACTCTTTAATTTACAAATGGAGCATCGTAATCGTAAATAACACTTACCCATTATCGCTTTTAATACCTATGCCTTTTATATTGTATTGTTTGAATAAATATAGACGTTTTATACTACTTCCGCTTAACAGACAAATCAGACTTTTATTTTGAAAGGTAACAAGGAAGCGCACTTTTTTTTAGGTTAAAATGCGAACTTTATGGTATAGATTACGGACAGATGCGCATTTTATAACAAGTTTAATAGTTGATTTGACCCGTATGGGACTGACTCTGTTAAGGTGGTGATGAGGTGGTGATAGTTTACGAGTTTTAATTAATGTATTGTCACCTAAAAAAAGAAAATAAAGGAGAGTCACCAGCAGTAAGTCTTCACGCCAATTCATATGATCCGACAACGCTTATTGCTGTCAGAATACGCAGGCGAAACAACATATATAACATAATAATAAATAAGACTAGAGGACGCTTTTTACAATTCATAACAGCATTGTAGAAAAGAGAGATAACAAACGGCAAAGATACGTTGATCAGAGACGTATTTGTTATTATAATACGTCAAATACAAACGTAATCTGGAGAGAAATACGTTTCAGTCAAACGTAATTTGGAGAGAAATACGTTTCAGTCAAACGTAACTGCAAATTGCATTTTAGGTCTGGGGGAACGTAATTTTTGTGATACAGGGTTGGGTTGGCAGAGATTCTTGTTTTAATAAATATTACATATTTATGGATTTTGCTGCACCTCCATATTAATGAATACTAATGAAATGTTTTGTAAAATTAGTGTGTTTTTAAAAGGTGTTAGGACATGTGATGATTGATATGTTATCAATACCAAAGTGGAACGATTTGGAATGTGAAATTGGAAGAACGACCTTGGGGAGACCTGATTTAAGCACACAAAAGATGCTTGAAAGTTGGCCTCTGGATGCATCTCAGACACGGTTTGTACTAACCGGGTTACCCTGGTAGAAATAAACATCCTCTCAGGGTAGGACATGGCTTCCTGGACCCAGACAAATCACAATTTTAGCAGTTGGTATTGTACACCTGTATTACTTTCCACTGAATAGTTACATTTGGTTTCTTCATCTGATCAATTATTGTCCTTTCAGGCGACATCCAAAACCTGCGGCCCATCGATTAAAAAAGGTATCTTTTAAATACTTTTGTATTTTCCTTTCTTTACCCAATGGACACAACATTGTTCAGTCTTTATTCTCTGAGGTTTAATGTTAAAGCCAAGAGAGACATCCTCCAGTTGAGTGTTGTTTCATCACATTTGTTTCTAGACAATGTTGATAAACAGTGTTCCCGCGCTCTTATTATAGTTATCAAGCTCCTCTTTTATGGAACCAGCTTCCAATTTCAGTCCGGGAGGCAGACACAGTCACCTCGTTTAAGAGTCGACTTAAGACCTTCCTCTTTGACAGAGCTTATAGTTAGGGCTGAATCAAGTTTGCCCTGGTCCAGCCCCTTGATATGCTGCTATAGGCCTATAGCTGCCGGGGGACGTTTTAGGATGCACTGAGCACCTATCTCCTCTTTTTTTCTCTCCATCACACATTACTAACTCTGCTTTCTCCCCGGAGTCCTTTTGACTTCACGTTTCATGGGGTCATTGGACCCTATGAGACGGCATAGATCCTATCTGCCTGATGGATCATCGAGGTCTGGGTCATGGAGTTCCTGCTCCTGACTACGCCACTGTCCTGTTGAGACTCCGCCCACTGTTGAGACTCCGCCCACTCCTCCTCCCCACCGCCATCTGCCTGATGGATCGTGGAGGTCTCCATCGTGGAATATGCCTACTATGAACTATTCATACACTCTGTCATATTCATTGAATGTATTTAAACTCTAAATCTGTCCTTCTGTACACATGACATCTATTGCACCTGTCCATCCTGGAGAGGGATCCTCCTCTGTTGCTCTCCTGAAGGTTTCTTCCCTTTTTTTCCCCTGAAGGGTTATTTGGGAGTTTTTCCTGATCCGATGTGAGGTTTTGGGGCAGGGATGTCTATGTGTACAGATTGTAAAGCACTCCGAGACAAATTTGTAATTTGTGAAATTGGGCTATACAAATAAACTGAATTGAATTGAATTGAATCATTCTGTGTCCTCTAAAACAAAGGGGCAAAAAGAGCAAATGTTCAATGATAAAAAATACTAAAAGTGTATAAAAAGTAGTTGTATAAAACATTTTTATTCTCTACATGTCCTGGGAGTAGACCCCCAGGCAGACCCAGAACACGCTGCAGGGATTACATATTAGGTAGGGCAACGCCTCAGGATCTCCCAGGAAGATCTGGAAGAAGTGTCTGGGGAGATCCACGGATGGGATCTGCCTAGACTGTGACCTGGACCCAGAAAGAGAAGAAATTGTATTATGTATGTATTAATGCTCCATAAGATATCAGAATCAATCATTTGACATTAAGATGTGAAATAAACTTTTGGTAAAGACAATTAAACTTTAGAGTGATATTTACAACCATTTCCTAGCAAGCTGGTTACATATGAATACATCCCAATCTCAAGATTCATATGATACTGTTGGCTATCTGAGAAAAACTGAGCATGTAACAGAGCGTTCAACAGAAAGTAATTATAATGACAGTCAGATGATTCACTATTATTTCCAGAGGGTTTAAAGTAGGCCAAGTTAACCAAGAACTGAGATGGAGAATAATTCCAATGTATGGTGATCAATGAGAAACAGCATGTTGAGGTACTTGCAAATGTCAATTAGATCTGGTTAGTTGCCTCAGCACCTCTGCTAGGAACAAACTATTTTACATATGTACTACAGTGCTACTTTGTTTATTTGGGTTAATTAAGGTGTAAACGTCTGAGTGTAACACCTGCACTCTGGCAGCCTGCCAGCTGCTGTTAATCAAACACCAGCCTCCCAAGTCAGCTAAGATGAAAACCCTCCAAATACATTTTTCTCCCCTTTCGTAATAAAACACGATCAACAATATATTTTGAAAAAACATATTCATTCAACACTTCAAAAAAAAGGCATGACTAGTTTAGGTTATTTCAGTCATAGTTGTCACGACTCAAAAAACAGGACCCAAAAGCACGACTCCAAAGTTCAGGGCAATCAAAAGGGTTTATAAAAAACAGAAAATCACAGCTATGCTGGAAAAAGACTTGAACAAAGTAGGCTACAAAACAAAATCACAACTATGCTTGAAAAGTAATCCAGGACAAAAGACTACAGACAAGAGACAAGACGATCTGACACAAGACACAGGTAGACACAGGCTAAAAATACATGAGGAAATGGGGAACAGGTGGACACAATCAGGGGTGGAGCAGACAATCACACTTACAAGGAAACACCGGGACAGGAAATAAAGTTTCTGAAATGAGAGAGAACAGTTCCTACAAAATAAAAGCGGACATGGAAAACAAGACTTAAACCTAAAACTTAACACAACCGACGAGACATGACAATAGTTGATTGGGTGACACTTGTGGTTTCCAGAACACCGGAGGCAGTAAACACTGCTTGAGATGCTACACAAACCAACAAACGCACATTGCTTAATCAAGAAGTAAGTCAATAATTGGACATTTTCCATCAGGCTATGCAGCCGCAATCTGATGTCATGCTGTGCACAGCACAAGTAGTTTCCCACACAACAGCAGGGCACAGTGGAGTTGGTTACCTTGCCACGGAGTCGGAGGTGTGCAGTCTGTTGCCCGCAGCTCTTCATCTAACAGCTCAGTGTGACTTCTCCTTCTTGTTCCATTACTCTATGATATATTTGAAAGTGATCTGCTGTCAAAATATTAGCAAAATAAGTTACATTCGATGAATTTCTGATGAACAATTACAGTCACTAATCATTTGTGTAATTTTCTGTGTTTTTGCTCCACAAAAAAAGCTTTTCTATGTTTGCCAGTCGTATGTTTTTAATGTGAAGCAGCAGCAGTAAGGAATGTTCGCTTTGCATCAAAATATTACAATCGGGGTTTGATTTGTGTACACCTGTCGATCTATTGGAGTGCAATGTTTCAAGGTGAAATATTCAAAACTTTAATTCAGAACCAATAGGCATGAAGAACGAAGTAGGAGAATATGCAAATACATGTAGATATATTTAAGTAGCCTCTGTAGGAATCAAAGTACAGTGCATGCTTTCAAAACATTTTTTATTGACTCTAAATAGAATATAAAACAAAACAAAGCAATACTTCAGTTATACCATACAGTATGTGTTAGTGCCTTTATTTTAATATCTGCCAGTAGATGAACAAAAGCAATATAAACAAGTTAGCAAACATGTGTTCTATTTCTTGATATGCTGCAAACTAAAACAAATCTAGTTTTTTATTGCAAAGAAAGAAACTTGTGTTTTGCAGATATCACATCCCATTAAAGGCAAAGCAGGAACCTCTGACTTCTGATGGGCCACTTTTAATTCAGATAAACATCTGCATTGAACTATAAAGCTCAAATGAGAGCAGCTAAAGTATAATGAGACTGAAAACAAAAGAAAATGAAAGCAAAGAAAGATTAATGGCACAAACGATCTCTATTGAGTGTGATTATAAGATGGAAAGCTGATCTAAAATACAGCGCTCTCTGTGTTGTGCAGTGACAGGTTGGCACAAGCAGTTTGTAGAGAAAGTCGAGATATAATTCATAATTTATGTAATGCATAAATCATCTGCTTAAATTGTAAGATGACATATTGTAGCTTGTACTTTGATTTAAGGCAGTGGAGTCTGCCAATTGATACAACTTTAGCTTAATTTGGTGTGATGAACTCCAGCCTTACTCCCAGATCTTTCTCCCCAAATAAACTTGGCATACTGTAAGAATCCCTCTTGTTGACTTAAGTGCTAACGGAGGGGATGAGTAAATCAATAATGCAACTAAGTATCTATGATAATCAAATTCAAGCCACGACTTTGAGCCAGCGTCTTCTTTGAGAGGTAGCAAAGCCTACAACAAAAGCAAAAGGATATTTTCTTGTTATATTTCCGCTTGGCAGAATCTTTGTGAATGGAGAGCAGAGGAGCTGGGGATCTTTAAAGTAACTCAAAAGCAGGGATTGCAAAGCTGTATAAAGTCTTACTTCCATATGAATATGTAAAGCATGGCTTTATAAGTGATTATGTTACCAGGAAACATAATGAACTGATTATATGAATTGAGGATGTAGGTACTGTTTAATGAGCATGATATTAACTTGTTCTTGTTTACCTTGTTCTTGTCATGGTAAGTGTAGATAAATAAATGATGACCAGACATAATTAAATTTCATTAATGTATTGTTGGCCTTCATAGGTTTAGCAGTAAATTGGAACCACTCAATGGTATGTTGATGCCAACGTGTATGCATGAATTAGTCACATGGAAAAATTCCCTCAATGAATTTTGTTTATGAAAAATGTAAGGTCATAATTAACTTGACTGCACGCTATTGCCCTCACCTGACATGTAGAAAGGGTTGACAAAAGCTATTATGAATCCCTTCTCCATTATCATAAAGCATTTAGAATTCAGACACATGTTTCTTGAAATAAACCTAATAGTTTCTGACAAAGGAAAATAGCACTTGCATATAATTTTTTTTATACATGCATGCATATTGGAGAGCAGCCCTGAGGGTCAATGCCTGCTGCCATCTGCAGGTTTCTATGAGTTGGGGCCGGAGTAACAGAAGAGATCAAAAAACAACAGCGAGAATAACATAGTGAAAGGTCAAGGTTGCCTGTGTGGATGTTTCTGCAACACCACACCCTGTGGCTGCCAACGTGTTAGATCTCCCCATTTTCCACCTCCCCAGGTGAAGTACCAGTCAATGCTCCACTGATTTCTCTTTTATAACTGTTATTGTCACAGGCGAAACAGCCCATGTGAATTTCTCGGCTGTTTAATGAACATTGAAAAGAGGGACAAATGCTGTAGTTTTGGAATTGGGTATACAAGTGTACCACGAACGTCTCTCTGCTCTCACACTGCCTCCCAAGAGTCTACAAGTACAGCATTAGTTAAAGGCTTTTCATTGAAAGGCTGGTCATGAAAAGACATGAGAGAATCAGCAGAATCCATTAAAATACAGAGCAGTACTTAAGATGAAATGAAATCTCGACAGATCCATGGCCGGTTGAACCACTGTTTGTGAGGATAACTCTAAAACCTCGAGCTTCTCTATGACCCAAAGCATGAATGAACGTTCCCCTCTTGCGTTCTTTCTTTCTATAATCCAAAACATACATGTCTCATGAGGTTTATATATACATATAGAAATTAAAGTATATACTCTTGAACCCAAATCCTTTAGGTTAGGACAGCAAACATGCTCAATGTCATGCTGAGGTAGCAATGGGGGCTGACGTCAAGCATCCAACTTTGAAAAATGACGTTGAAACATTTATTGTGGTATGCATGTGAAAATAATATAGATGCATTTTTGTATCAGCAGGCAATGCTTGCTTTTGTTTGAGAGCTCCACTGAGATGATGAGTAAATGCCAGATTTGAGTAGCAGCAGCGTGACACTTCCTCCTTATGAATTATTACAATGAGTATATAATCAGGTTGTTTGATGGGAAATGTCCCATAACACCATGACAAATTAAATACGAGTAATACATTACAATATTTCTCGATAATACTTGATGACTGTCATATTCAGAAAATACAGTGGTTCAACTATAGATGTGTTCGGCAGTTGGTACAGTTTGATTGTGTTTTGTTTGAGTTCTGTGTTTTTGAAGTTTAGCAAAGTGTCCTTTTAGATGTAACTTGTATCGCTTGGGCTGCACGGTGGTGTAGTGGCTAGCACTGTCGCCTCACAGCAAGAGGGCCGTGGGTTCAATTCCCGGTCGAGGCGGTCCTTCTGTGTGGAGTTTGCATGTTCTCCCCGTGGCAGCGTGGGTTCCCTCCGGGTTCTCCGGCTTCCTCCCACAGTCCAAAGACATGCCGTCAGGTTAATTGATCTCTAAATTGCCCATAGGTGTGAATGTGAGAGTGAATGGTTGTATGTCTCTATATGTGCCCTCGATGGACTGGCGGCCTGTCCAGGGTGTCCCCTGCCTTCGCCCTATGTCAGCTGGGATCGGCTCCAGCGCCCCCGCGACCCTAATGAGGATTAGCGGTATTGATAATGGATGGATTGTATCGCTTAACCCTGAACACTGGTGCATGAGAAACGGCTCATCCTGACCTCTCAAACTCACCTAGCCCAAATAACAAGTGTATTTTATCAATTTTTTTAGGTCTAACTTGCTGGAGTGTCATCCAGTTCTGACCCAACTTCCTTTTAGACAACACCAACCATGCATGCACCAAGGCTCGGACCTTGGCCTTTACGAAATAATGTGTATAAAGACTCTATTAAACCTTTTCTCGTGGTCTCTGAACCATCTATGGGGAAAGAGCTCGATCTTTTTAGCTGAATTTTCCAAAGTGTCTGTTCAATACATGCTGAAAGACAGTTTTCACATCACATTTGTTTCTCCCAAGGAAATAAAAAGGTTGATTTCCACTCCACTCTGCAGGTATCAACTCGACACAATGTCTGCATTTACCAGACTATTTGTTTGACAGCTGTCCTTTACCGCATGCACTTAGTGGCTTCATTTCATGTCTGACGAATTAGGTTTAATTACTGTCAGGAATGAACTGACATTGTATTTCAGCTTTTAAGTTTCCAAGTTTCTTTAGGAATAAATGTGTGGGTACACACAGTTTAAATGTGTTCCATTTGGTCTATAGGAATACTAAGAGTAGAAGACTCTTAATTTAGAAAAGAATAATTGTTCCTGTACACATTTCAATCAGGAGAGACGTGTATTTAGAGTTTAACAATCATTTATTACAATAGCATATTGCAATAGTGCAAAGTCTTTTTGGCGATTGGACTCCATCCAGGATAAACCAGGGGTCGAGATGCTGATATCTGCGCAGGCAGAATCCCCCCATGGAGTCCAGACACAGGTGGTGGTGTAGAAGAAGCGTCGCCGTAATGCCGATTGGAGGAGCCCGGGGTGGAGAAGGGTCGACAGAGCTGAAACAACAACTGACAGCAGCAGAGGAGAACACATTTTAAAGTTTTACCAACAACGCTGTGATTGGCTTAACTGAGCTGCCTCTAAATGGTTGGTTCATTCATCGGGCCCGCCCCCAATCAGCTAATGGAGTAATCGCTGCAAGACTGAGACTGCTTGTGAATGAACCAGCTGTAACGAATGTCTTCCTGTCTGAACTTTCGCTGAGCTACATGTTTAAGGAATGTGCATAACAGAATAAATACAATGCCACAAAAGGTGAATAAATTGCAGAGGCTCACAGCAAAGTTAATGAACCGGCGATGCAAACAATTAAATTGTGATTTCTATTTTACAAACAGTATACCACTCCTATTCATTGTATTTTTTTTGCATTTTCTCTTTAAACCTTTTAGTGGCTCACTCTGTTTGATCCAACGCTGTGTGCATGCATATGTCTGTATGTGTGCAAGCTTTATATGAGAGTCAGTTGTGTGTGTGTGTGTGTGTGTGTGTGTGGTCACACATGGCTGTACTAAGGAACTGATGGGTGAGTCAGACCAGTCAGGCATGATTAGATGAAGTGAAGCACGGGTCAAGGTGAACATCTTCTATCAGGCGTGGTTGAAATTGCAGTGAAACCCTCAGCCTGCCTCTGCCTACATGAAGTAGACAGTGAGCTCCCTCCCCTAAAATGACCTTGGTTTCATCCATATGTCATGAGACAGAATGGCAGAGGAAGGAGGGCACGCCATTCTTACAATTACTAGTCAGCAAAATCAAACCACATTTTTACCCTGTTCTTACACTTCCCCAAGTGAAATTTAAATAACCATGTGAAGTGGTGGATTCACAATATTATACAAAGGTACAATATTAAAATTGAATATATGGGGATATTTGTGGTATGAGGTTGACATACATTTAAATATATGGGTAGCCTTTAAATCTTTTTTTATCATTCCAGATTCCTGCTTTGTGTTCGATTTGAAAATGAACAACAATTTGTGCGAGAAAATATGGAGTGCGATGCTTTTGTATGAGCGAGAGACAGGGAGAGAGAGAGACCCATGCACAAGGTCTTTGCAAAGCAGAAGCTGTCAACCAGGGATTAGCAGAACGAGCCAAACACTGACAATAGGCAGAAGCTTATATACTTTAGAAGACAGGATTTCTATTTTAATCCACTATAAATGAAGGGGGAAAAAAGCATGAAATACAATCGACACTAGTAGTCCTGAATAACCAAGCTCAGGCAGCTTATATTAAAAATGAAAAAGATGTGCTGAACAATGGAGCAAGGAAACGAAAAAACATGAGTCTGAAGAAAGTAAAAGAAAATGTGGTTTACATGCAATAATACTAAAAGAGAGAGAGAGAGAGAGAATTTTGTGATTACAGCACTTACAGGAATGGCTTTATTTTGCTACAATGGAGATTTACTGTTACACACAACCAGGCAGGTCTGATGGGCCAATACACAAATGCTGACTAAGGAACATCACTTCCAAAGAGTCTGGACTGACATCCATAAAACGTGTGCAGCAGACCAAATATCTCAAAATTCATTCTGGCAGTAATATTAGAACCCAAATCCAAGCCATGTAATGGAGTGACTCTTGAAACTACTGACAAAATAAAACTACTCAAGAGGCCGAGAATGAAAAAAGCCTGAAGTTATTTGATATTGCACATGCCCCAAACACTTTCCCTTTTCGATTAAAAAAAATCACAAGGCCAGCCTTCTTTTAACCCTGTATCATTTTCTTCAAATCCGGCCAAAGGCTCGATTAGTCTTTTGTTCTTAGATGATAATTTCATACCACGGCCATCTGCTCACTGGCATAGTAATTCAGAGATTTGCAACAATAACAAAAATGTTTGCTCGGGAATGAGAAAAAAAACAAAAGTGGAGAGGGAAATAGTAAATGAAGGAAAGTCAAGAATGAATCCATATCACATTATTTAGATGAAGACTACAGTATTTTTGTATTCAAATATCTGATAACAGTGCTTTTAATCAGTCATGTGATCGGCTCACTACCGCAGCAGCTACAATACACACAGCTGGGATTTCCTGCATCAGTCAACATTGAGACAGCTGAACCAGCGACTAGAAGTTAACAGTCCAAACCGCAAACAGTCCTAATAGCGCTAACAGTCCTAACAGCGCTAACAGTGCAAACAGTCCTAACAGCGCAAACAGTCCTAATAGCGCTAACAGTCCAAACAAACAGCGCAAACAGTCCTAACAGCGCTAACAGTCCTAACAGAGCTGATAATGTTAACCTGAGGAGGAACCGGAGGGAAGGCGTTCTGCGACAATGCCATCCCGCCCTCACTTTAAGGCTACTGATATTGGTAACCTAATTCTCTAAGCAATACAGAGCTCTTGTCAGCACTGACCTCACAATTATGGCTCATTATTAGTTTACATAAAACACCTGGGAGACGCTAACAGAGCATTGAGAGAATTGTATAATGTATCATGCAATTGGTTACATGTGCTCCGGGAGTACTCTTGCATTCTGCTACAGTAAACTGTGTGATATTTGGTGTGCATTGTAATGGTTGCATGCTCACGGGCCTCTTGTGGTTGCAGGGAATTACGCTTTCTAAAAATCACCATATATTGTTATTATGTATACTGCCACCAACTTTCTGCTGACTCCTCATTTACTATTCTTAACCAGCCACTGGCCGCTAGTGGCCACATGTGAGTTAATCGCCGACTGCCCCCATCTTCTAATCTGTGCCTATAATGAGGGCACACAGTTTGCGGTGTGTTTGGCAAACAGTTAATTAGTGCAAACTGCTGTGTACCTCTTGGCTGCTGCTCTCAGGGTAATTTTTATTGCTTGGACGATGTGTATGGCAACTTGTTAACAGCTAATGGAACTAAAAGTGGAAACACGCTTTTGTAACTTGTCGCAACTGAGCCGCTGCTAAGCAGGAAGACGACTTGTGAGGTTTTTGGCAAGATTGTATGAAGTGTATTATACGGCATTAGTCAGTCCAGTTGTTTGCTTACATAGCAGTTTTGAAATTTGAATAAGGTGTGTTTTATGACACCTTACGGCCCATTGTTCCAGCATTTGTGGGTTGTATTCATTCAAGCACACAATACATCAGTGGTCGTTTCAGACACACCTGATTGCACTTTCCAAGCTTAATTTTTTTGACTGCGTTACAATAACTTTCCCATTCCACCCTTTTACCCATAAATGAACACCTGAACTGCCTCCATCAAGAGAGGAGCAGGCTGCTGCTGAAGCTAGAAAACGCCAACCAGGCAATATAGTGGATTTTACCACCAGCTGGTCATCACAAATGATACAGAGCTAAGAATGAGTCAAGCTTATTCCACCAAAGGCAAGGGAAACGGATCAGGCATGTTAGGTCACATGAAGGCCATGTTTTCTACATTCACACCACGTAACACCATCAGTATCAGGATACCTCAATGTGGGAAAAAGTCACTTCATATTAAGTGCGATTATACTTTGTAAAAAAACAAGCTAGGTAGACCTGAGCATCATCGGGAAATATACACATGCATAAAACAATCCTATATCCGAAAGCCCTTTAAAAGAACCCTTTCAACTATCGGCAAGGCTTTATTGTTGGCTGTTGCTTTTAACTCAAATATTTTCTTGGTCATGATTCAACTTAAAAGCACAGACATACTGTTGTTCTCAGCATATCAAGTTCTATCAACCTCACTGTGATTGTGAAAGCACGTACTCATCCCTTGCCTATTTGCTTTGGAATGGTGCTCAAATGGTCCAGCATCAGTATGTTGGCAGATCAAGTTTGACATTTACTTTTAATTACGAATAATTCATGGGAATTGAAGGACATCTATCTGACAACAGGGATGACCAAGAAAGAGAGGGGTGCTGTGGCTAATAGCAACATTCAGAACTCGTCTGAGCGAATCCCTTTCGGCTTAACATCCACAGTCAACGGCATCAATATGAATTCTTATTGCATTTTGGCCTTCATTGTTATAATTACTGTTATAGTTATGAATTGTTCCCCGTAGCTATGTCTACGGTGTATGAATGTCACTTTGGATAAAAGCGTCAGCTAAATTTAATATACTGTAAAGTTACTAGATACTTTCTACTGTCCTCACAAAACAGCCGATAAACACTTTGCAATAGATAGATGCTCAAGAGATATTTTGATGCAGTGGCTTAACAAAAGCAACATTAAAAGATAGTGTCTGAGCAGCAAGTTAGTGCTTTTATTACAAGCACTATATTGTGACCTTTCTTACATTTTCTCCTAATCAAGAGTTTTTCTAGTCATTGACAGTCTAGTACAAAAATATTCGCAACAGCATACGTCAATATGTCAGATTTTCTTTCTCTTCTTACCTTCCTCCTGTGTTAGCTTTCTGTTACCATCTCTTATGTTAGCGGGTCGGTGCCGACCCGTGTCTTAAATCAGCTGTAAAATACACCAACAACAATGATCTATCATCCAATTTGTTTCTCATCTCTTGGTTACCTTGTTAGGCTTCCTTATCCATGAAAATATTGTTTTTAATATTTTTGGTGTGGGCTTCTGGGCCTTTTCTTTGTCAGTATATCATATTTCAATTTAAAAAATGGTAAAATGAACCTCAAGAGAATCATTTAAATAAATAAAGGGTTGTTGTGTTACTTGACTATTACTGAGGGGTATTAGAACACATCTCTGAAATAAATTTGTTATATTTATTTTTTTATTTTATAATATTATTAACGATAGTAACATTTATGGTGTTAGGGTCAATTTCGACCCATATATATTTACTTCAAGAAAAAGGCTAAAAAGTATTTTTTTCAGCAAAAGAACTTCAATACAAACACAAAATAAAAAGCAGAACAAGTCATAACACAAAATATAGATTTGCAAGGTCAAACAAACAACCAATCAAGCAAATCAAACCAATAGAAATCAATTACTAGTTCCAAAACAAACAAAAAAACTCAATCAGAGTAAAAGTCTCTGTGTGCAAGAACTTGCATGTGTATGTGTGTGTTTAGATGCATGTGTGGCAAAAAGTGACACTTTTTTTGTGTTCTTTGCAGAGATATTTCTTGCAGTTGAAGCACAATACGTGTGTCTTGCTTGGGCAGACCACCTCTTTCTTTTAGAATCAGGTGGCCTGAGTCGTAGCTGGTAAGGAAATTGTCACAAGTGATATTGTGACCCTGCAGTCCAGTAGTCATATCGAGGACCACACGTTTTCCTTGGTTTTTCTCAGGGATGCCACCCGCAGCTTTGCCTGTGTAAATCTGTAGATTCTGTAGAGAACAATGCAAAATGAGAATCCCCTAAAGCTCCCATGATTGTGGGAGGAGCTGGCTGAAACTGTGTTGGCTGACAGTGCACTTATGATTTCAGTTTTGGCTCTAATTATTGCTTTATAATCTTATTTTTATAACCGGGTCGAAACCGACCCTAACAACACAAAGGTCATAATTTCAACCAGAGCATTTTATAATTTAGTGAAACAAAATGTTTTTGTTTTATTTTGTTGAAATAGAGGTTCCTGACAAAGTCAAAAAGCCTTGATGAAAATAAACAAATGTATGTGGTTCTTTTTTGCATTTAAAACCTAAAACGGGTCGGTGCCGACCCTAACACAAGAGGAAGGGTAATTACTAAAATTCAGCAGGGCTGATTGCTACGCCTCAAAGCTGTGGCCTCTTTGAGGATTCTGCTGAACATAACCAAGCCTCACCTTGTGGCCTGGACTATCAGAGAGAGAGAGAGAGAGACATTGTAAGACTATTCAAAAATGCCCGATACTTTTTCCTTCTGCCTCCAACAGATCTGTCTTCTGCTTCATCATATGTGACAACATGAGAAGATATTTTCCTTTATTCTTGTTGTATTGATTTGTATAGAACATAAAACCTCTACTAGCTCCACAGGAAAATTACATGTTTTTACTCTATTACATTACCGGCACTGCAGTCCTCTGTCAAAGTCATTCATAACAGCGTTTAACACAAACAGCACAAAATTCTCTTTTTGGTTTCAATTCAAATGTCACTAATTATATTTCACAATGCCGAAGCACTTCACTCACAAAACGGAGATGTATTGACATCCTTGCAGGTTATGTTTATTGCTTTCAGTGACAACATTGACATGGTACTCTTATGCTAACATGAAGGTTTGCATACAGTTTCATCAACACGTTTCTTTCTTGGTTCCCGTCTAACTAACTTAACTCCTGCCGTCCCAGAACAGGTCAAACCTGCCTCCCCTCTGCTCTCCCAATCACAACCTTGTCCATCAACCTTGCGACCTTGAACTGCCACTGTTCGGTGCAGAAAGCAGTCTTGGGGTAGGCCTCCGGGGCGAGCAGCACCTGGTAATATCTACTGCGAAGGTCGAAGGAGAACCAAGAGGACCCCGAGAACCAGTCGAGAGACTCGTCAATGCAGTGGCAGTGGGTATGAATCATTTTTGGTTACTCCATTTACAGGCCTGTAATCAGCGCAGAGTCGCCAGCCGCATATCTTTTTCGGAACCATAACAGCTGCTGCTGCAGAGGCACGCACCTCGACCAGCATGCACACTGCCTCCAAATGATTGGCCAGAGAAAGGGAGGCGACCGACCGACTCCTCCAAATACAAAGTTTTACAGTACAGGGTCGCTGCAATACATTACGAGGGATGCACGTGAATGTACCAGCATGTATACAACGTTTATAAAGAGGCATAAACGGAGACATTCCTGTGTCTCAAAAAACAAACATTGAACTTTACCCTGCACAGTATCTGATGGAGTCTATGGGCACGGCTCATCGCTCATTTTAATGTTTGCATCATACTGTGTGTGGTTTGAAGTTAGAAGGAGGTCAGAAGGATAATTTTAAACAAACAGGCAGACAAAGGATCCTGAGAGATTTGTTCGAACAACTTTTTTCTTTGGTTACAGTGTTGATTGTTCAGTCACAATTTTGCTGTGGGCCTTCTGTTGAAAACTGTCTAACAGAGTTAACTGATACGTATGAACACTGGCAAAGTGATTCCCTGTTTTCAGTGTTGAATTAACACTGACAGTTTTGCTTGTTAAATTACGTTTTGACTCAAGGGCTTGAGTGTTTATTTAAATGTGACATTTCGTTATTTTCTATTCACAAAATTATCAAATTGTTGCCTTGTCTTTTTGGGGATTTCTGTGTAGACTTTGGAACGCTAATCTCAATTTTCCAGAAAGACTAGAAGAGACGATTGAAGGAAACAAAACAAGACTCAGGTTGCATCGGTGAGGCTTCAGATACATTATAAGATTACATTGCAATACTGTACTGGGTACCCCAGCATAATATGTATTGAGTATTGTAAATGCATCCTAAAATACGTAAACATGTTCAGGGATTATAAATACAATTGGGTTTTACACATATATTTCACAAGATGTAATATTTTTTCATGCATTTATTCTTTTGTACATTTTGAAAATGTCTCATGCTCTTTTTAAGTGGATCAAGATATCCTGCTCACCGCCCACTCGTGCTTGTCCGAGCTAAAAACAAACAAACCCTCCTCCGCTCTAAAGCCAGCATTAGCATTTACGGGTGCATATTCTGTCGACGAAGCACAGGTAGTTAGACAGCATAGATATCTAACAACATTTCAAACATGCTTCGTAAAAGAACAAATTGTGTGCTTTATTTATTTTATTCTTAGTTCAGATTTTTACAGTTTAATCCAAATGGGCTTCAGCTAAACAGAAAGATGTTACCCCTTATTGCAGGATTATTTGTGTTCCACACTCCAAATATCGCACATAATTCACATTTTCACTTTGACTTCCCTATAGCTTACCCTTAACATGTTTCAGTTTTGTACTTTAATAAATCCCTAATCTAATGAAACCGTTATTGTGGTGTATAAATAAAAAAATTATAAATAAAAACATCTAATTTGGTTAAGTCTTAACCCATTCGTCAGGCAGGAAATGTTGTTAAGTGGGAGCGAGAGGAGAGGTTTAAGCTAATTTCCTATTTTAATACATCTGCCAATAATGACACAATGTCAACTAGTTAACAATCTCCTGTTTACCTGGCCAAGATGTGTTTGGCTGTTTCATTAGAGCAAACTATGCAGGTATTTCTCTTCTGCAGAGACTGGTAGCATCTCATTACAGCCAGGGCTCCAAAGAGTGTGAAATTGAAATTCCCCTGAGGAGGGAAGGCACTGAGGAAGAGGCCAGATAAGTCCAAGATATTATTGGGTGAATAAAGACCCTATAGCTCTGGATTCATCATATAACAAGGTAGTTTATGCCCTCATTAAAAAAAAGAAAAGTGTGGCATTTAAAATCGATCTGTTTGGTGATTTTTTGCTCTCATCTCGTATCACTTATCCCCCCGAAATCTTTGGAATACAATGTCCTCAACATGAGCATAACTAAATACTCCAGTCACAATGGGCCTCATGCAAGAACCACAAACAGATGTATCCTTGGGAGGCTTGTACCAGTGATTTGGGAGAACTTGCCGCATTGACCAATTTTATCCTAATTAGAATTTTCTCTTAGGTACCTACGTAATTTACGAGGGGTCCAGACTTGTCGTAAGAGTCTTGTACATTTATTGGTGTCTCATGTATAACCATTTCTTCTTCTTTACAGTTCGATCCTAGGTGATACGGCATTACAACACATGTTCTCTTTCCCATTCCTTGCATTTAGCAGGTCCCTTAAATCCACTGCTGACGATGTTAAAAGTGACAGCCTGTCCTTTATGGATCTGTAAAAGCAGGACTTCAATACAGGATATATGGGGCAGCAGGTGTGACATGAAATGCTATTGTTGTTGAGTTAATTAATCTAATTTACAGTGTTCATTGAATTTCTTTCACACAGGTTTCATCCATCTTTTCCGGGCTGGTCACACAGTTATCTGAAGTTATGAGTGCTCGCTGAATCTGACGTGTCACATCGTACAAGCCCATAGAATAAAAAAAAAGAGAACGTTTACACAAGAATAGGAAGATGTTTTTGCTTCAGGTCCACTGTGTGTTGCCTTGTGTATAAAATGTTTGTTATGCAAATATATATCTCCAGTTCTGAACTATTCTTCATTGTACAACAGAGTGTTGGCACTTCAAAACACTGGTTTGAAATGTGAAACTCTGGCAGAACCACCTTGTTAATAACGGGTTCTGTTTGTTAAGACAACACCATCAGATATTAAAAGGACTTATGGATACCCAGCACGGTTTCTGAATACAAATCTTGCAGATTGGAAGATGTTTGGAGACTATCACTGGCCACCAATTAGCTCCAACCCCTGCTCCGCCTTCTCCGCCTTCTCCGGCTCAGGTAATTAGGGAATCACCTGTTCCACCACCTGAACCATATGCTGGAGTGTGATAGATAACTCGGTGGAGTTCCGGATTGTGGCAGCACAGTCCCGATGGGAGGACAAGGCTTTACGTGGAGTTTTTTTACATTATTTGTCTGAGTAACTCAAAGATGAACTCGCTTAACAGACACGCTGACAGCATGAACGGTGACCATTGCTTTGAGGCTCGGAAGGTGTTACATCATCGTTTTAAGAGCGGAACCACTTCCAAAAATAACTTCTTTTAAAAAGAAGTCTTAAGAGAATTAAAAGTACACATCACTTTTGGATTGTCTTTCTAACTTCATCATACAACAGCAACAGTCTCAAGCATTATAACTCAACATTAAAGTTTATTTAATTGCTTAAGGGTTTCACCAGGTGAGAATAAAGGGGTCTTGCAGGACTCCTTAATGCCTGAAATCTATATTTAAATGATGTTCACTGCTGAGGCTAACTCTAGAATATCTACAATTCATTTTTGCAACATATTTTAACAGAGTCAAGTGTGTATCTGGGAGTTGTACATGTTAAAAATGACAAATATTGAAAGACACTAAAGAGAACTGAAACACCCCATCTATCATGTTGGTTGTAGAACTAACTGTCCAGTGGAGCTAGACAAATGTGCCTTGGGGCTAACCTCACGCTGGCTGGAAATTATCTCTCGAGGGAACCAGAGACCTAAATGTCACTGACAGTCATGGGTCATGGATGCTGTCACGATAAGACAGAATGGAGGGCTGCCTCCTTCATCTCAACAACCGAACCCCAAGGTGTTTGCGTGGCATAGAGGGGTTCTTTCAGAATCGGGCCCTGCAATGAGTTTTGTTTTCACAAAGCTTGTCTTGTGTGAATAGCTCAGACCAAACAAACTTACTTCTGTGTGGGTAATGGGATGAAACAAAACGTCAGAAAATCATTCTTTTGACCACTGAACAACTGGAACTGAAGGGGTATCTTCTGGCTGCCTTAGATTGACATGTAGAAAGAGAATAGGAAGCCTGGTTCATAAAAAAAATTAAAAGAATGATACATTAGTGGACTGTATTTACTTCCGCTTGACACATTTTATTCAACATGTGTTATGTATTTATGTGACAAAAGGATAGGTGAAATTATTGTGTTGCGAAAAAAATACACAGCAGTGATGGATGTGGTGTTTGGATATTCTTATGTGTGGTGCGTCTGATTCCTTTGAGGAAGATCCGCAGCTTTCCCAGGATGCCTTCAATGTGCACATTCCATATTCATGCACTGCTGACCCATAAAAAAAGAATCCACAAATCTAAATGAACAAGTTAGTTGTGATAATCTCTGCCATATATCAAATGTAACCCTTGGCAGACGATGAGCGATAATGACTGAAACTAAAAGCAATCTAAAAACATAATAAATCAGTAATTAATTGTTGCTGAATGGAGCCAAAGCTATTTGTGTGTGTCATCTAAGAAGTAACCCTGAAACACAGATCAGTCATGAATACGTGTTGTGGCCATTACACTGATTTGTTTTTATCTATACTATATCCCATTCATGTGGGTAAATTATAATCATGCGACTACCATAGATCAAATTATGCTGATCATAATTAAATACTATTGATCATGTTGACATATTTCTGAAATGATTATGATGACAGATGACGATGATGCAATGATGATGTCAGGGGGCGTTAACTCTATATGTAGACATTACATTACATGACATTGCATGTCATTTAGCAGACGCTTTTAAAAAAGCAAAGCGACTTACAATAAGTGCATTCAACCTAGAGTACAAACTAAGAACAACAAGAATACAGAAAGTAACATTACTTCAAGATAGTTGAATTACAAAAGTACCATAATAAGAGCTATTTAAGTGCCACTGAAGTGCTAATCTGTGTTTTAATCCAGATATAGTTGTCACCCGAGTACAGCCAAGTGTGTTTGGCAAGAGAGCGGAAGGGCAAACCATTTTTGAGCCGGATTTAAGACAAAGCAAGGTTTTTCTGTTCAAGATGAGTTTCATTTATGTTTCTGTTGCTGTTATGTAATAAAAGACATTTTAGACATTAAGTAACAAACACACAGTCTTGTGCACTGTGGACTACATACAGTATAGTACATCATTTTTGGGAAATATTTTCTTTCATGCGAAGAGGTCTTCTTAATTAAATATGGCGCGAAAGCCAACAAGTGATGAGCTTATTTTAGCATAAAGACCCAAAGAGTATTTTCCTTGCTAAATGGAAGATTATCCTCACCACGAGGTGGCCAAGCAAAGAAAGACACTAGCTTGTCCAAGAAATGATTGCAGTTAGATAACTTCTCTTTTGAACCTTTAGATTTATGCACCGATGAAAAAAACTAAAACATAACATTTCAATTGGGAATGTCTTCTCGTCATAATGCTGAGCGAAGACAATCAACTGACAGCAACATAAGTAACATACATTAATAAATGGTACCGATCTTCTTGTTTCGCTATCAACAATTAAGCGAATGAGCGTATTTTTACTTTAATTTCCAAATATATAAGTGTCAAACTAATTGTGTAATTTGAATTAGCAGCAATACTATATCAATATAAACACCATTTTTAGTTATTTATATTTTACGTACTTTTCTATACATTTGTATTCATTTTCAATGAATGCGAAGACCTGTAGACTCGATTTAATACTGCACTCGTTCGGGTTAATGCTGCTAATTTTATCATCAAATGTTCCACTTGAAAGCTAAAAAAATATATCTACACAGTATGTTGTTCGAACCTGATATGTGTAAAATGGGCCACATTAAGATTATTCCAGCCACATTCAAGGCAGATACGACTACTTCATAAGGCCAGGGGAGAGAAATCATTCTTTTTGTATGTTGGAGGAGAGCTCTCGCTCTTCTCCGAGAAAGGACAGAGGAATGTAACTGGAACGAAGCAAGAGTCACAAAGGGTCACATCATGGATTAGTGAAAGAAAAACAATAAAGCATCTTTCTCCCACATACCTTAATACTGATTTAACCTTTGCCCTAATCTTAATCTGACTGCTCTGTTGATGATTAATTGATTCATTTTTTTAAAGATGAATTATTTGCTTCGAGTAACCTTCCTCTCTCCTCTTTGCCTCCACCCCTGCTTTGCAGTAAGGAATAAATACAGCATCTCTCTGAGACTCGCAACAGTCCCCTGTGTCTGCACAACAAGTGAAAAGACTGTTTAATTATAAAACTGAAAAAAGGAAGTATCCGTGTTTGATGATGTTCCGTGAACAGAATGCTGTATTATGTCATTTTTATCAAGAGTTAAAATAAAAACTACACCGCAGAAAATACACTTAATGATAATATACTTGAGTATATACATTTTAAATGATAATATGAGGGACATCAAGATATTTTCAAACCATATGTTTACTATACATACAACCTTTACATTTACGTCCACAAATGAGAGGGACAACAGTCAAACTGTTACCACAAAACTAATTAAGCCCTCAAACTCAGATCCCTGCAGTGAACTGGTAATTGTGACCACCCATCATGCAGTCAGTTGATTGAATCGAAGTGGTGAGGAGTGGATGTCCAAGGGAGAGGTTTAGAGATAGGATTACAAAGGATTATTAAAAAGAATACAACCCTTTTAAAAATCAATCCACTGACTTTAAAACAAATCAATAAATGAATTAATTGGACATCTGATCTGACAAGTGATTCATCCTCATACATTCTATACACACAGCATGGATACCCTTTCCATTGAACTTCGTTTGCAATATTCTTCCGCAACAATCTGTGGATGCTTGTTCAGCCTCTGTCTTTCATAATAAGCCCCTTACAAATCTCCATTCTTCTGAGATCAAGTTTAAAATAATGTTGTACACATAGCAATTGGGAAAATGTTAGAAGTGTCCGACTGAAAGCAAGCATCCTAAATTGTACATGGCTGTATGTGGCTGGTCTAATTCCAGACCCAACTGAGGAGCTGAGAAAATCCATCACTGATACTGTGAACCAACAGCAATGACATTATTGTCTTGCTGACACTGCACTTACTTATGTGTTGTGCTGACGGCGCCAGCAGCTGATTCCTAATAGAGCCTTCTTTCAATGTAGATTGTAACAATGTAGCTCAGAATGAGAAAAGGCAATAATTAGACAATAATTAATCATATTTATTTGATGTTTTATTAAATAACATTATTTAAATTAACCTTTTATTATATCAAAGTTCTTCTTACAAATTTGACTTCTCCTGTGCATTCAACACCATCCAACCACTGCTGCTGATCGAGAAGCTGCCGATGGTGGGGGTCAATGCGTCCACTGTCTCCTGGATCACTGACTACCTCACAGACAGACCACAGTATGTTCGACTGGGCCGTGTGCCGTCTGGGATGTTGGAGTCCAGTACAACTTGGAGTCATGCCATCTGCAGAAGTTATCTGATGACTCTGCAGTTGTTCGGGTGTATTAAGGATGGACAGGAAGTGGAGTACAGGGCAGTGATGGATGACTTTGTGGAGTGGGCCAGAAGAAATCACCTGCTTCTGGATGTGGCCAAGATCAGAGAGATGGTGGTCGACTTCAGGAAGAAGACAACCTCCACAACCGCTGAGAGTTCTGGGAGAGGATGTGGATATGATTGAGGAGTACAAGTTCCTGGGTGTCTCCATCAACAACAGACTGAACTAGAAGGCCAACATCAATGCTTTGCACAAGAAGGGGATACTGGGGGAGCAGCATTGGAGCCGGAGACATCAACCGACTCACTAAACTGGAGGAAGGCCGGCTCCATCATTGACTGCAAGACTTGATAGTGGAGAGGAGGACACAGAAGAAAGTATTGTCCATATTGGATAACCCTGACCACTATCTCCACCACCTACTGCAGGGACAGCGGAGCACGTTCTCCAACAGACCGCTTCAGCTTTGCTGTCACAAGGACAGATACAGGAGAACGTTCCTGCCAACTGCAATACAACTGTAAATAAATCACCTCTGGCCAGATCCTCCTCAAATGAACATCAATGAACCTAGCAGTGCTTTCACTATATACGTTAGATACACTGTATATACTTTCATTTTTATTTTATCTTTACATGTTCATTTGTTTTATTATTTAAATTCTTAAATATAAATGTAATATGTCGTGCCCTGCTATTTTATTGTATTGTATATATGTAAACATGGTTGCTGCTGCTTCACTAAATTTCAACCTGGGGATGAATAAAGTAATATCCTATCCTATTTTTGATATGCAGTCTTTCAGACATTTTGAAAAGGTGATATCACAGACATGGATTCCCTGTGAATGACTGTAGGGTACTGGGAACACTGTCTTCAATAATGTATGACCATCTAATAATGACCCCCATCAACCCAGTTCTTCAAAACCTCCACTGGTTCTTCATACAGCAAAGAATACATACCTTTACAACCTCGCCCATTCATAGTGATAACTTTACACAGCACATGATGAAGCATATTTAATCAGGCACTCTAGGTAGATGGAGTGGAAACAATTAGATCATTACGAGAGAGCAAAATAGAAACAGAGACAGAGGAAAAGAAGTATTAAGTTACATTTATCGGCCAAAGGTTGGTGTCGGAAAAAAAAGTATTGTTAAGATTGGTAGACTTGAGTATTGGACCAATTTTGACCTGATGTTGGCACTGAATAAAAATGCAAAAGGATTAAGACTGCTGGAAACTGAAATGGTTTTCCATCCAATTGGTGTGTCGGGTATCGCCTGCAGCACATCATCCACATCTTTCATCGTCATGTGGGAGGAGACTCTCCTTACAGTTTACCAATGTGCTCGTTTGTTTTCTTTGATGCGTTGTGTGTGTACGCCATGCTAGTTACATGAGTTTCAAACACTACCCAAGGGCACTTGACATGCATGTCAAAGTGCCATTTAAAATATTATCAACACCATGACAGATACCAGGAGTTTGTTTCAGGCCCCAGGGAGGCGAGAGTCAGTTCTGATGACTGTGATAAAAGTCAGTCTAATTTTTATTTCTATTTGTTTCTAGACACAGCGTCACTTTTTCCAGTTAGAGATTTAACTGTCACTTTACCCCTGGAATATTATTAGTTATTTTAGTGAAGCCTGAATGTACCAAACAATATTCACTTTTGAACTACTTTTAAACGTCTTTTCACCGGTAATCAGTCGTTGTTTTTGAAACGTCTATTGAACTGAAAATGCTCACTGGGATGTAACACTACACCGTTTGTATGTTGCTGTTAGCCAAAGAACAACATGTTAACCCTCTTGTTGTGTGTGAGCTATATTGCCGACAATGTGATGTGCAGTCTATATAGCTCCATATTTATGACACTATATAAAACATTAAATGTGTTTATATGTTGTGGCCCCACACAAACATTTTGCTGACCAGTCTAATATGACTTTGGAGAAATACGTTCATAAGAACCAATATCCTCTATCTTTCCACCTACCACTAAACAATTAATCAATAGTTTTAAACCAATTGGTGTTCGGTCTTAGAGTAGACATTCAGAACGATTATAACCCAGTTTTCAACTAGAAGTTAACGTTGAAATCCTTGTCTGTGCTCACTGGGATTGGTTTGGCAAAAGGGTCATAACAAGAATGTAATGGATTATAGCATGCTGAGCTTCAAAGTAACGACGGATGGCAGCGAGATACAGTTCTCCATGTGTAGCTCCTCTGTTTGACATAAGAAACTAATGGTGTGATACACTGGAACAACAGAGAAAGAGAGCCAAGGAGCTCCGAGACAGGGTCTAACTGAGTCAGCGATTCACTCCGGCTCCTACTGATGCATTTCACTGCAAAGACACCAGTCCCTAAATATAACTTGGAAATTCAGAGAGGGCATATGTTAGAGTAGCATAAAATGCTACTAATATGGATTGCATCTATTCACAAATGTGACATGGGAAAGTACAAGGGATATGTCCAAGATAAGGTTCCAAGACGAGGGGTTGCAATCGTGTCAGGACCAAATCGATGCACATCGGGGAATACATGGGCCAATCACTCACACGGTCAGTCATATTGAGCGGGTGGCAACAGGCCACAGGCTTATAACAGTTAAGCCACACATGAGAGAGAGTGCAAGTCATATCAAATATGAGCACATGGTTACCACTGTACATCACAGGTGTGGGATGCATTCAATGTGGGAGTTGTACGGTGGCTCTGAGAGCTCAAAGAAATATACAGAAACAGAAAACAAAAACATCTTGTTAGCATGTCACACAACAACCGGAATAGTTTTCCAGGGACAATGAAAAGTGCATGCACACGGCAGAGACGAAATTGTTGTTACCATGAATTTAGGATTTTCAAGTTATTGAAGTCTGCTATCAGTCAGTGGTGCTGGAAAATTATCTTAAATATTTACTTTACCATTGTGATTGCATGATCATTGACTCTAGAGCTAGAAAAGAAAATAATACCGTAATTATTTGTTGGAAACAAGTCAACATAAGTTACAGTTACATTCCATACTTTTATCGAAATAGAATTTAACCGATCACACCTCTAGCATTTTATCGATTATATCAAGTTTGTTAATTGCAAAGATGAATCAAGGCAGTCATTAATCGAATGAATCAAAGACTAAAGTAAAGACATTGTTTAAAGTTTTGAACTTCTGGATTCCAGGGTTAGTCCGTCTTATCAGATGGTGGATGAATTAAAGTAAACAAATTCATAATAAAAAATGAAATAAAATAAAATAAAATAAATCATAATATAAAAGGTCATCTGTGTTTGTGTTTTTATTAACCCAACACATCTGCAAATACCTGAATGCTGAGTATTTCAATGCATTCCATTGTATAGCCTGTTCGGTATTTTCATACCAGGCCTCTAACAGATTATGTCCAACAACTGGTTGCAAGGAACAAAAGGAAGATGCTTCAAAGCAAACAGATTAAGGTCATTTCTCGTGCTCCGCTGTGACTGTGAGTAAACTGTGTATCAGTTTTGCCAATATGCTGCACAGCTTTAAGAGAAAGCCATTTAATCATGGGACACCTGTAGGGGATTGAGAAAGGGCAGCTTCTGCATTGATTTTGACAGGAGCTGTGTTAGACATTTCCCTGCTAAGGCTCAGGTGTTCTAGCTGACAGAAGATGCTTATGCATTGCTTCATAGGCACATTTATTTGACAAGGTATTTTTTTAGAAATACATGCACAAAGCAACAGAAAACATGAGATATTTCAGTTGATGTTGTTTTTGTAATTTGATGTATAATGTTGATTATTTTCATATCCCATAAGTAACTTGTCAATTACTGCTTGGAATGATTTTTGCAAATTACTTGACAAAAAAAAAAGTCTGTCACACTTCTTATATTTCACTTTCTATTATCGCCTCAGAGGGCTTTACAATCTGTACACATAGGACTCCCCGGTCCCAGGACCTCATATCGGATCAGGAAAAACTCCCAAGATTTAGAAAAAAACCTTTTACAGGGAAAACATTGAAGAAACCTTCAGGAGAGCTACAGAGGAGGATCCCTCTCCAGGATGGACAGAAGCAATAGATGTCATGTGTGAAGAAGAAAGCGTTAGTTACATAAACACATTCAATGAATATGACACTGTATGAATTATTCGTAGTAGGCATGGACCTCGATCCAGACCACCATGATCCATCAGGCAGATGGAGGTAGAGAGGAGGAGTGGGCGGGGCACATCAGCAGGGCCATGACATCAGACCCAGCCAGGTCCAATGGACCCTCTGAAACTGAAACTGGACTCTGGGGAGGAAGCAGAGTTAATAATGTGCAATGGAGAGATGAAAATGCATCCATAAGGAGAGAGAAAAGAGGAGATGGGTGCTCAGTGCATCCTAAAACGTCCCCCAGCAGCTTATAAGCCTACAGAAGCATATGGGCTGGACCAGGGCAAACCTGATTCAGCCCTAACAATAAGCACTATCAAAGAGGAAAGTCTTTAGTCTACTCTTAAATGAGGTGACTGTGTCTGCCTCCCAGACTGAAGGTGGAAGCTGGTTCCATAAAAGAGGAGCTTGATAACTGAAGGCTCTGGCTCCCATCTGTAGTCCCGCATTTAGTGAGCACAGCTCTCTAGTGGGGCAATATGGTACAACAAGCTCCTTAAGGATATGATCGAGCATCACCAATCAAGATCAGTTCTGTTCTTCTTTCAGTTTTCCTCTGAAGATCACAAATCTATAAGTGCAAGCATGGCATAAGAGTTCAAGGAGCATGTGAGTAATGGACCAACATCCACCACAGCAAGAATGCACTCATGCCCTCTTTGGAGAGGACAGTATTGATAACTGTGGGGCTGGATCCTCTGAAGTCCACAATTCTAGACTGAATATGTCACAAAGGGCTGACAATTGTCCCATTTCAAAGGCTGCTCCAAATACAGCTGGAAAATATAGCCTTCTTTTTCGAGGACACAGTCAGTTTATCCTTTGAAGTCTTCAGTATCCCACAATCCATTCTCACTGATTGAATTATTTTACTATCAAACAAAGTTGCATGATACCTAACAAGCAGTGGCGGGCCGTCAGGGCCAGCAAGGCCTTCTCTGCTGGCCTAAACATCATCAGAATATATATTTTTTTCTAAATATATTTCCCCACAAATATGTATTCAATTATTTCCCAGAGTAAGAGTTATTCTCTTAATTTCATAGCGTTCCTCTTGGTTGCACTGCTGCCAGCGCCAGGTTGAGATTTGGAGGGCTGGTCTTTATGTTAGATCTTTTATCCAATCATATTCAGCCATCGTGTGTTGCCAGGGGGCTAACATCTGCCCTTAGGCCTTCAGAATCAACATTGAAGGCGCTGGTAGCTTCAAGTGAATGGGAATGACAATGTTGTGTCAACCAATCAGCTTTAGAGTTGGCTCCTCTAGGCCTTCTCGAAGGCCCCGGAAGCGGCACAGGAGCCAGCTAGCAGGCGGAGTGCTGCAGGTCTTTTGATTGGATTACCAATATTGAGAGGCGGGTCCTATGGGCAGGTAGATGCAAAACCTCAGAACTAGGAAACTGAATTTGATAAAGGAATTAATTCGCGGACTACAAAGCTGTTTTTTCAACCCACAATGGCGGAAGGAGGAGAAGATGTCGATTTGGTCGAGCATATACTTGAAATCTGCTTTGGGTGCGACAATGCCCTGTTTAGTGAACAAACGAGTGCAAGTGACTTTTCTTCTTCTTTTTCTCCGTCCCGATGCGTGCATTCTGCAGCGGGCGAGACGGAGAGCCGAGAGAAATGACATGCTGTTGTGTAGATCCGATCAACATCAGACGGCTGTTTAGTTTAATAAATGAACAAAGACGTGCTATAGAGAAAATGACGGGGGCGGGCCAAATTTTTTTTATGTCATGCGATCTACCAATACTACGCCGTGATCGACGTATTGAGCCCTGGTCAAGAGCCATGGCATCATAATGATAGTAATAAGAGGTGGATTAATTCGGGTGGGACTGTGTAGGACCTCACTGAAGGCCCAGGCCCCAGGCCCATGGCCCGCCACTGCTAACAAGCATGTTGTATTTGCCACATCCTTGCATTCATTTGGCAGTCTGTGATCCGTAAATACATAATTGTATGTAAACTAATGGAAAAAGCAGGATGTAAATAATGAAAGCAAGGCATACTTTGATTTGTTTTTGTTAAAAGCCTAGATATGCTGCTTATCTTACAGAACATAAATGTAGTCTTCCACGTGTCCCAACATGTGCACCAAAGCTGAGTTCACTTGACTCATATTCCTCCAGGCGCAGCAAAATGTCTCCAGCTGCATCTGATCCCTTCCAACCTCAATAGTTATCTTTACTGCCGCCTCAGACATTGACAAAGAATGATTGAATTGGTGAAAGTGCTACCAAAAAAGCCCCCTCAGGTTTATCACGCTTGAGAAAAAAACTAATAAATCCCCATCTGAGTTGTAGTGTGTAGTGCCAACCAGCAATGCAAGTACATTTTAACTGGCATCCATTTCCAAACCAATAATCTGTCCGTAGTTCTAATAAAAATATTTTTAAAAATTACCTTAATTTGTTGTGAAGGAACCAATTACAAACAATTAAAATGTTTTTTTCAACATGCTAACGACATTGGCTTTGGGTATGGCCATGTTGGTCACAATAATAATAACCCCTGTTCCCCTAACACTACCATGGGGTTGACATGTTAGGTTCAGAGTAACATTTCTATTTGAGAGATTGCCATGAAATCTTCAACATATATTCAATGGCCCAAAATGATACATTATGAATCATTAATGAACCTGAAATAATGTATTACAATTACATATATTGGAATAGTGCAAAGTCTTTGGTGAGTGGACTTCATCCTGAATTGAAAATACTAGTAATAGTAACTCAACATTAGAAGTAGGTATATATACTTAAATGAACATATTTTATATATTCCCACCACTGAAGGCTGAATGCCATATTGTGCAATCTAAAAAAAAATCAAGCAATATATATAGATATGTATAATAAAACATTAGGCTACTATATTAACAGTAAGGATCAGTTTTAGTGGGTGTTTATAGATATGCATTGTTATTGTACTTTTTTTTGCTTCTGATGATGAGGGAAGTGGAAGGAGGCGATGACGAGTAGAAAGAGGTGAGTATGAGAGGGTTGGCGGGAGTTAGTGGGTTGACTAGTTAGTGGGTGGGTGGGTTCTAATCCTCGCCTTCATCCGACTATCTTCACCTCCTTCCCAATCCCATCCCAACCCACCCACACACTAACTAACCAACCCACAGAAGAAGGTGAGTACGAGAGGGTGGTCTGGAGTGAGTGGGTGGGTGGGTAAGTTAGTGTGCTGGTGGGTTTCTTTTTTCCGCTTCCGACGCTGAGGAACGCGAAAGAAGATGACAACAAGCAGAAGGAGGCGAGGACGAGAGGTTATGTGGGAGCAGGTGGGTTGGATAGTTGGTTAGTTTCTTTTTTTCCCTTCTGATGACGAAGGAGGTGAGGACCAGCGGAAGGAGGCGAGGATGAGAGAGAGGGTGGTAAGTGGGTTGGATAGTTAGTGGATGGGTTCACTTTAGTCCTCTTATCCTTCCCATCCCAACGCATCCACCCACCCACTAACTAACCAACCCACAGAAGAAGGCGATGGTATGTGTGGTCGGCCTTGACTGAGTGCATTGGTGGGTCTGTTTGTTTATTTTTTTTCTTCTTCTGATTCTAGCTTTATCGTATTTTTGCCGTCGAAACAAAGCCAGCTGCGAGGTCTCAACTCGTAGCAAGCACCTCACTAAAGTCCCAGAAATATTGTGCCCTGAAAAGATGCTGGAGTTCAACAACGTGAGGACGTCCACTAACACAGTTGTGCGGCAGATCGAAGACTTGTTTGCTTCGTTAAACTGTCCGATAAAGCTTGTGCTTTTGAATTTTACTCGATGTGTGTGACGAGAGCACAATAACTTTTGCATTACTGTCAGATGCAATCTACAAGATGACTTAAATGGGACTTAAAGCTGTGTGGAGTTACAACCGATGGGGCTGCAATATGCGCCAAGGTGCGAGAGAGTGGAGGTGAGGCTGTTAAAATGCACTGTGTCATCCACCAAGAAGCCTTGTCTGCCAAGACCGTCCAGCTTGGCGGTGTGATGAACAGAGTTGTTATAAATGCGAAATCCTAATACAATTATTAATATCAATAGGATGATTAGCATGTATTAAAGCTAAATGTGAGCGTGTCTTTATGCAACAGTCCATCCAACCAAACTTGAGGAAAGCTGTTGATAAAAGCCTCCTTTATATAATCATTGTCTGTGAATGGTTTCCCTCGTTTGGCTATGCAATACAACATTTTATTATTGCTCTATTTTGCCTTATCTTTGGAGGCACACTGTTTTATAAGTGCTTAACCGATTTTTACACTGCCCTCAAGGACCAAGTCGTTTTTTTGTATGGTCTTTGTAAATGAAGATTGCACATAACATGTCAATGTACATTTATCATTATGATTTAATTTGCTGTAGCACAAAATAATATATTTAGCTACTTGCACGTTTTGGACCACACTGATGCAATATATAATAAAAGGTGACAAACAATACTGTTGTATAGTATTCATAATGTGCCACTGAAATTGGCTTTGTGTGCCCACGCTGGCATGTGTGTCATAGGCTGCCAACCCCTACTGTAGGATGTTGCCAATGCCAGACTAAGGATACAATTATGTTTTTTCATCTCCATAAAAAACCCAACATGAGTTGGTCAACATTCATTGATAAGTGATTGTGAAAGGCTATATTGCACATAATACTTGAAGACATTTTTCTGTCAGCTGACACTTTTAAGTCTGCCTGACATACAATGCAAAGTGGTCAGGGTTTCAACACTGGTGTAAGGAAAAGAGGCTATATCTTTGGCCACCCTCTTGTGAAGTGGTTCTAGCATGATGCCAGAAGGCACCTCCCGTTGAAGTTTGGCTGCTTCCCACAGCAGATACTGCCATTGGTGCTCCAGGCCTTGTTAAAGGGTCACTTTGAGTCTATTTGAGCCCATCAAGTCACTCTGAAAGCCTTGCCATTCAAGAAAGCTTTGCTGCTTTTCCTGACCTCAGCTGTGAGATTGTGTGAACCAACTGCCCTGTCTGTACAATGTGTACCAATTTACTTGTTTCTCTGTGGTGCCAGTAGTGGGGCTACCCAAAGAACAAATCCCTCCCTTCTTCTCAAGAATATAAGTTACATCGAAGGTTATACAGCTCGAGGACTTTTGCTTTCTACCTCATGTGGGAGATAGGAAGGAAGTTAGTTCTATTTTTGCCCCCACAGAACAGCTGTTGGTGTACTTCCCGATTATATGACAATTAGGAGCTATTCAAGAAAAACCTGGAGGGATGGCTCTGTGAGTGCATCTCTCAAAACTTTAGGCAGGCTGGAAGTGACCATCTCGTTTGGTCTGTGCACACTCCAGTTAGCATGGTCGTGTCAGAGGCTTTTTTCGGTGTGGTGATGAGATATGTACATTGGCGTTGTGGGTGATGACGCCTTGTCAATTCATACGGCCCTCTCTTTGGACATGATGGCATCCTCTTCGGGGTATGTGCTCTCTGGGACAATATAGGACTGTTCAAAAAGGTGTATTGTTTTTTTCACACTTAGATGACCTAGCTAATAAGGTGTAAATGTTATTTAACACCTGTCATTTTGACCCTTGCAGAGTTAGGTCATGGCTCTACCCAGGTCAGTTGTGTATTATTTGGGTTGGCTGTGGCTCCTTACTTCACCACTGTGACGGCCTAGGTCAGGAGTAGGTGGGCTGTGGCGACTAACCTGTACAAATTAACATTGGCTTTGTTTTTCAAAATAAATATGAACTCTCTTAATGTCTACGGATATAAAAATCATGCAAAAACTGTAGTTTTGTTTGCCGGCTATATGCAGTCAAAAGATAATTTACCCTGACTATATTTGCTGTATACTTATAAGTGGAAACAATTTGACCAAAAAAAATGTGTTAAGTCGAATCTGAACCTTACTCAATTTACCAGTCCATGTACATTGCGCCCCTTACCCGTGGTCATGAGCTTTGGGTAGTGACTGAAAACAAAAAACGGTTCCAAGTGTTATGACAAAGCGTCATATAAAGACGATGAACAGGAATGCAGTTCACCTCTCCAGTTCATCTCACGAGCTTTCAACCCGGCTATGCTGCACTTGCTGATCCTTGGGTGATTGGGTTATATGGCAGCTGTCTCCAATTTGGCCTCGGCTGCTGGTGATTGGCAATCAGTCAGCAGCCGAGGCCGCCCTCAAAAAAGCTCTCAGGTGAGAGTGGAGGGGAGGAGAGTGAGCAGAGGCGCAGTCTTGCGGTCTGCTGTGTGTTCTGTGATACCAATAAAATATGTAACCGAACGGAACCTCGTCGTTGTGGTCTGGTAATCCTTGGTGCTTTTGGGGGAAACCCACGGGTGATGGCCCGAGAGCTGTCACAGGTTATTAAGTAGTCTGTGTAATAGTAGGGTTGAAAAGCACTTTTTGTTAAAACTGGTTTTCTCCTTTTTACTGGTAGGGAGATAGATAAGATACCTGTAATGTATTGTGTTATTTTGTGTGAGCAACATTTAGTTTTTGGAGTAACAATTGATTATGAGTTAGTTGCTTTTCTTTCAGAAATAAAACATATTCCCCTAACTTCTGCCATTTTTACCTTGAACATTGTTGTTCTCTGAATATGTTTTACTTTTTGGACCATTCTCTGTTAATAGAAATGGTTGTGACGAAAATCCCAGACTCAAACAAGCCGTCGAGAACAAACAACCATATCACGTTCAGTCACTTTTTCGCACTTTTCTTAGCCATTCTAATATGTGGGTTAAATTTAAACTGATGGTCTGTCTATACATGGCATTAGTCTATTTGTCACAATTGTGACCGAACATCTCATAAAACCTACTTTTGGTTAAGGAAACATAACTTACTTGAAATGCAGGATTTGGGGAATATGGAAGATGATTAGGGCACCCACAGAATACCCACTTGCCTATGAGAAAACATTCACTTTTCATTAAAGCACTTACTTAGACCTTTTTGATGGACAGCAATACTTATCACGGCTGAACCAACGAAGGTATTTCAATTTTTAAGAAACTAAGCACTAAGTATTTCAAACTGTGAACCAATATGAATCTAAACCACTCAGTGAGCTCCATCCATATATGTTTCAAAAACTGGAACTGGTATACTGCAGGATGTTCTGTGGTTGCAGGGTGTTTTACATGAATACATGCTTAGTTTCTGCTCCTAATCACCTGAAGTGTCTTGTTTATTTCCATTACAATCACAGAGAAACATGCTGAAGGTAAAGCTTAGACCATCCATCTTATTACAAATCTATAGCTTTTAACATTAATAGGCTTAACTCAGTATAATCCAAATGTTTCATCTCTGCTTCCTAAAACATGCAAATCCTGTTGTCGACTGAATAAACCAGCAGGGTGAAGTGAGGACATTGTAAACATGGAATACATTTTTGTTTTTCAAAGGTATAGGATAGAGCAGTGGTCCCCAACCTTTTTTGAGCCACGGACCGGTTCCGTGTCAGAAATTATTTTCACGGACCGGCAATATAAATGACGTAATAAATATGACGTCATACAATTATACGAAGGGCATAAAGTGCCAAAACTACAACTCATCATTACGCCGAATTACGGTGTGAACACACCATAAGACTCCTGAACGCGGCTCAGACGTACACACGGGTGTATCCGGTCCTTTTTCAAAATAATAGATTTTTCCGACTGATTAAAAAAAAAAAAAAAGTAAACTTTGTTTATTCACTTTTTTTCCGCGGCCCGGTTCCAACCAAGCCGGACGGTACTGGTCATGCCCGGGGGTTGGGGACCCCTGGGATAGAGTGACTACCACATTCTACTATTTCGAGCAGAGTACAGACCTGCTGCCATTTCAAATGTCCTAAACTAGCTTTAATACAGATAAAGTCAAAATGTCCTTCATAAAGCTAAATAATGATGATGACCATCCTTGAACAACCATCTCCAGAGACTCACATCATCCTGTTTGTGACACTACCTTGAATTCAGGGAGAATATCAGGACCTTTCTTTGCTTCTTCACTTATTGACATGGTCCCAGCATTTCCCGGTGAGCTCATTGTAGTCGAGCTGTTTGCTCATCGATGAAGAGTTGTGAAGAAATGTATTAAAAAATGAAAAACAATGATGTATTTTGAGCCAGAGGCTCTTTATGACTTTGATTTACACGAGTAGCCTACTGTATTTTCTTTGTCCCCCAGAGTGTGACAGATGGATCCCGAGACCATGATAAAATAGAATGCATCAGTTCATTAGTTTTCCTTGGACAATGCCATGGACTCTACTGTAAACTATCAGTATACGATTCCCCAGTGAGCATCAATAACACCTGTATTCATTGCAAGGTATAATAAGTGCATTTTTAAAAGTGTTTCTAAGACTGAACATCTCGCCTGTGCCATGGCAGAATCACGGGTCATTTGCATTTTGATCGACAGCATACAATGTTCTCCACAAACTTTCAAATTAAATATTATTTACATACAGTAAAATACTTTCACTCACCTGTAGGTCTGCACAGCCTCTAACTTGACTTTGCACTGCAGCAAACAGGCAAACTAAAAGGGAAGCACTTATTTAAAAAACAGTTTGCCACCAGAAGGACATTAACCTATTATTTCTGTGCCTACTGATATCTACTTTAATTAATAAAATGCTGTATAAAGTGTCTTACATTCCTGTGTAAAGTGTTAAGAGAGACGACGTACGTGAACCGAATTCTGTCGCCTCGGGTGAGAGACGGAAAGAAAAGGCACGCCTGCAGTCTTCTCGGGTAGGGGAGACCGGGGGGGGAGAGGAGCGGGGAGAGGGGGGGTTGGAAACGGGAACGAGACGGGAGAGGAGAGATGGAGAGGAGGGGGGGGAAAGGTTTGAGGTGCGAGCCGGCTCACACCGGGTACTTTATTGAGGGGAAATAATCGTGCTCTAATGACAGACGTGTAGATAACTGTCTTTAAGAACACGTCGGCGGCGCCCAGGCGCAGCGCGTCACCGCGCGGCTGCTAACCTGTCACATTGGAGAGGACGCGGTCCACACGGGTCACGATGCCCGCCTCTCTGCTGACGAACGGCCCGGTCACGGTCTCCGCGCCAGACGCTCGAGGGGAACGGAAACTCGAGCGAGGCGAAGACCGAGTTAAGGGGGAGAGGAGGCGGAGATCAGTAACTCCCTCTATATGATTCCGCGATCGTTCGGGCCTGATGAATGACACGCGTGCACATAGACAGTGGTAGCTGTTATTCTCGGCACGCGGCACCCCGGATGATGTCAGATCGATCTCCGCGGAGAGAAATGCTGGGTATTCAATAATCTAGTCTCCTCCCAAACACGCTCGAGGTTACTAGGCTCGTAGAGCGGCTGGCGGGACACTTATTAATATTCTTATTCTTAGGACAAACTCTGCGACGAGGACTCGGTGTTACGAGTCCCTCTCTTGGTCCCCGAACCAACCACGGCTCGACGGAGAGACGGAGGTCTACCGGCTGCAGCGATATCTCTCTTTAGTACAAAATGTCAGTTACCAGTGTGTGAGGAATCAGTATGTGCCCTGAGTGACGTAGATCAGTGGGTGTAGCCGTGCAGATGTCGCTCAGACTCACCTCGGGGGCGGCGGGGGTCCGCTCTCGGGTCTCTGCCTTTGGTCTCCTCGGGTGGGTCGACGGGTGAAGAAATAGGACTCACAAAAAAGTAGGTCCACGAACCGAATGTAAAGTTTAAGACTGCAAGGCAGCCAAGTATTTTATTCAAAAAAGGAAGAAAGAAATAAACAAAGTACAATTATAAGTGATTTCCCTCTCGGGAGCCTGACGCAAAAGTCACAAGAACTTAAAAAACTCTTTTTCTTCAGCCTTTCAGAAAAGAAAGAAGAAAAATAGACAAAGTACGTCAGGCGCCCGTGAGTTCTTCACGGACGCCTGACGCAAACCACAACATATGAAAAAACCCTTTTTTCTCAAAAACTCTCCCAAAGACCTTTTTCTTTTCCCTGTTCGTCACCTTTATACCCTCGGCTCCTCCCACTTTTACCGGATATCCGTCCCTCTCTGGGGGTGCTGATGGGGGGTTCATCCCCCCCCCCCTCTCTTCCTGAGAGGTTCTGGGGAGACTCTCTGTCCCACATCAAAGAGGGGGACTGTTGTCTTAGCTGGTTTAGATGAGCTCGGTCACCTCCGTGTCTCCTCTTATCTCTCAAGCATTTAGGGTCCCCTCTTTATGACCCTTTCAGACCTGGTGAGACTTCCCGATGCCAGTGACATCAAACACACTCTAACCGGGGGTTAGGATACCGAACATATTGGGAGACATATATCACATTATCATATCAATGACCATTGATCTACAGGCAGGTTAACACACATGAATCCAGGCTCGTGTTTATTCACTTTCGTAGTAACATCCTCTCTGGCCCATTTGGTCAGGATTTGGGCTCCTGAACACACAATCAACCAGGTCTTCATCTGAATATCACAAGAGGTGCCATGGTCCTGTCGTGTCGAGCCGGTTGTAAACGCCTCCGCTGACCTCTCAGGACCCCTGTTCTGTCACACCTGGCCCTCTGCTTTTCGTCCCAGCGATGGCCTCGATGCTTTCATCTGATTTTACAGCCACTCTCCTTGTCGGCCGGCATGATGGATTCCTTGTTGCTTTCCTATTGTCGTAGTCTAATGGAACTGGGGTCCCCTTTGATCTGTTTTATTACCCACATTCCGCATTTACTTTTCCCGGCCTGGTCTATTCTCGCTAATCCCAGAAAAATTCGCATTTATTTGTCCCACTTCTAACAAAAGAATGTTAATTTAACTCTCCAAGCAGTTTACAAACACACAGGTTTAAACAAAGGCCCTGCCTCTGACCAGGCAGACAAACAATCATATGTTAGGATAATGTGGTGGCACCTGTGGATGCCAAATCAGATGTCATCAGGGGTGGTCCGTGCTTCCATGGCATGTAACAGTTTTTGGAAGCTTGTTGTGTCTGTATGTTTCAATTGTGTAGTGTCGGTTGTACGAAGTGTGTTATTACATGTATTGTGCAGTTTTAGCCTATTTTGCAACATCCAACCTGAATCTCATCGTTCACTGCTTTTGAGGTCATTTATAGTGATCCCTACTGACATAGCTTTAACACTATAGCAGGTGGCGGTATGACTGAGTTAATATTGGCATGCGGAAGACAACCATGTCAACTTTGGTACAGTTTTGACAACGTACAGTTGAGTTACAACAGCTTGATGTATGATCAAGAACCATTTAAATAGCCACATGCACCACGGCCACACCTTTCCATGCAACCTCAAGCTTTTGATAATTTTGAATTAATAAAGTCTTTAGATTATACTGACTACATTTAAAGTGGATCTGATGAATTACAGAGGAGGAATTAAATAATTGTGCCTAGAAAGACAACAAAAAAAGGATAAAGCACACAAAACACAAAATGGTCAACTTCTGGTACGGTTTTAGAGCATGGTCCCAAGAGACTTTATTAAAGTCTGAATCATGTGCCTACCACTTTTTGTATATCAATGTCATACGTACTTCAAAGGCTTTCTTTTTTTCAAGAAACTAATTTTAACAATCTTCACAATGAAGCATTATCAAGGTCTTAAAGCTTTTCTGAATTTGAAAAAAATGTGATTAACCTGTGAAGATGAGCGTATGAAAGTAGAATACATGTAACTTGTCGTGATAGTCTGGAGGGAATCCATCATGCTCTTGATCTTGTGGTCGTGACCACTCACGAGGACACCTTGAGAGGCGATAGCCTGACGGAGATGATCAGAGTCCGCTGAGTCCATATTTGGTCGGTTCGTACTATCACGACTTGACGGGGTGCCACGGAACGTAGGACTCAATTGCGGAAATGAGGAAGTCAGAATTCAGGAAAAAGTAACATCTTTTACTGGGCAACATTTAGAGACGAACCGACACAGACAAGAGGTCGACACAGACTAAATACAAAGGGGAATGAGGCACAGGTGGAAACAATGAGGGCGGGGTCTGCAATCACAGGAGGGCGGCACACAAGGAGGGAGGAGTCTGAAACGAGAGACAAGGTGAGTGACAGACAACACAACAGAAACAGACAGTGAACACAGAACTACCCAGAGGGTCTGGGTGTAACAATACATGCCACCAGCAGAAAAAAAAGCATCGGCATTATTTATTATTGACCAAGACCAGAGTACAGAGTTATCAAGCATCTCTTTTATGGAACCAGCTTCCACCTTCAGTCCAGGAGGCAGACACAGTCACCTCATTTAAGAGTAGATGAAGAACGTTCCTCTTTGATAGTGCTTATTGTTAGGGTTGAATCAGGTTTGCCCTGGTCCAGCCCTTTGATATGCTGCTATAGGCTGCTGGGGGACATTTTAGGATACACTGAGCACCTGTATCCTCTTCTTTCTCTACTTATGGATGAATTTACATCTCTCTATTGCACATTCTTAAATCTGCTTCCTCCACAGAGTCCTTGTGACTTTACGTCTCATAGGGTCCATTGGACCATGGCTGGGTCTGATGCCACGGCCCTACTGATGCTCCGCCCACTCCTCCTATCTACCTCCATCTGCCTGATGGATCATGGCGGTCTGGATCGACTACCAACTATTCATACACTCTGTCATACTCATTGAATGTGTTGTAACTCTGTCATGCTTCCTTCTGTACACATGACATATTTTTCATATGTCCATCCTGGAGAGGGATCCTCCTCTGTTGCTCTCCTAAAGCTTTCTTCCCTTTTTTCCCTGTGAAAGATTTATTTCGATTTTTGGGGAGTTTTTCCGGATCCGATGTGAGGTCCTGGGACAGGGATCTCGTATGTGTACAGATTGTAAAGCCCTCTGAGGCAAATGTGTAATGTGTGATAATGGGCTATACAAAATAAACTGAATTGAATTGAATTAAACCTGTTGCTTCACTGGCTCATATTCTAGCTTTACTGGTTCCCAAAGCAGAACACAGCCATTGTGTCAGGACTCACTGGGCATATGAGCTGAGCTTCTCAATCACCTGGCAGACACAGCTCTTTGCTCCACTTTACTTACAATGACCCCCATATATTTTACTAATATTGTTCTCAATAATAATAATAAACAACTGTGTTTAAGGTTATTGCCTGTGGAAGTGAGACAGAGGGAGAAGTACACAATTCAGTTAAACATGTAAATTGGATTAATAAAACAACATTAACTCTGGCTGTGGAAGAACAGACAGCTTGATGTGTTCTGAGAAACCTTTGAACTTTCGAACTCTGCCGCTGTTCCCTGGCGGAGACACTTGTTGAGTAGTATCTTTTGGTGTCAATATTCCAACCCTGTATCACAAAAATTACGTTCCCCCAGACCTAAAATGCAATTTGCAGTTACGTTTGACTGAAACGTATTTCTCTCCAAATTACGTTTGACTGAAACGTATTTCTCTCCAGATTACGTTTGTATTTGACGTATTATAATAACAAATACGTCTCTGATCAACGTATCTTTGCCGTTTGTTATCTCTCTTTTCTACAATGCTGTTATGAATTGTAAAAAGCGTCCTCTAGTCTTATTTATTATTATGTTATATATGTTGTTTCGCCTGCGTATTCTGACAGCAAAATGCGTTGTCGGATCATATGAATTGGCGTGAAGACTTACTGCTGGTGACTCTCCTTTATTTTCTTTTTTTAGGTGACAATACATTAATTAAAACTCGTAAACTATCACCACCTCATCACCACCTTAACAGAGTCAGTCCCATACGGGTCAAATCAACTATTAAACTTGTTATAAAATGCGCATCTGTCCGTAATCTATACCATAAAGTTCGCATTTTAACCTAAAAAAAAGTGCGCTTCCTTGTTACCTTTCAAAATAAAAGTCCGATTTGTCTGTTAAGCGGAAGTAGTATAAAACGTCTATATTTATTCAAACAATACAATATAAAAGGCATACATCAAAATCAATAAGGAAAATGCTGAACAGTCAAACAACTCAAAACAATAAACCCTTCATGGGGTTATTTACAGGGCGTGTTTACTTCTCATCAAACAAAAAGAGCAGGTATCTGGAAAAATCTGGGAAATAATTTGGGAATTGTTAATAAAACATGATTTACCCTTCAACTTCCACTGATATGCATGCAAACTAATACATCGCTTCACACACACACACACACACACACACACACACACACACACACACACACACACACACTGACAGAAACACATAGACACTCACATACGTACACACACACACACACAGGCAGAGACACACATACTCACACACAGACACACACTCTCATACGCACACACTCTTACACACACACACACACACAGACAGACACACACTCACACACACAGAATGACAGACACACACACACACACACACACAGAATGACAGACACACACAGACACACACTCACACACAGACACACTCAGACACACACATACAGACACTCACATACATACAAACACAGGCAGAATCACACACACCACACACACACACACACAAATACACACGCACACACGCATACTCTGCAGACTGACCTTTGACCTCCCAATTGTCTCTCAGATATAACCCTTCTGCTATATATTAAATATATTATATTTACCTAAATATAAGACTTTGAGGTCGTGGGGGGAATCCCCTCCAAAAGATTCACAAGAGAAAATTGTCACCGTGCCAATAACCCTTGTACGATCCTTAAAACCAGTCTTTTAGTTAATTTTGCACACTTTCAATTAACTTAAAGATCTGGATTCTTTTCAGATTCAAAGAAGGGCATCTGAATATGATATACCCTACAGTTTTTGACCGATAGCACTGAGCTAAGGGCCCCAAAAACAGGTCTAAAGGGTCAAATTGGGCCTTATTCTCTTAAATTTGCATATTTTTTGACAAGTGCAAAAATTGCCATAATCTCCTAAATATTAGTCCTGGAAATCCCAAATTGAACACAGACACTCAGGACAGAGCCTACAATGAGGTGATGGGGTGAAATTTCCTCCGAAACACCCACAAGAGTTAATTGGCTGTCTGAAATCCAAGACTTGAAGAGGGTGTGTCGTTTAACAAATCTGAGACCCTGTTGTGAGTTTGGGCTGATTTTAGCTTTTTTTTCTTCTAAACATGTCAGAGCTTAGCTTTCTTTTGCAGGTTGTAGCCACTCCCAAATGGGGCCCAAGCATGTAGGCTGGCAACATATAGCACTTAGCATCCCTGCTTGGGAAGGATTTAAAAACCCTGAAAAAAACAAAATTCCTTCCTTCAAAGGTTAACAACTCCTCAAATGTTTGTACTATATGAACAATTTCAATTGTATTCTACCCCATTTGGGAGTGGCTACAACCTGGAAAAGAAAGCTAAGCTCTGACATATTTACCCAATTTGACCCTTTGGACCTGTTTGTGGGGCCCTTAGCTCAGAGCTATCAGTCCAAAACTGTAGGGTATTCATATTCAGAGGCCCCTCTTTTAATCTGAAAAGAATCCAGATCTTTAAGTTGATTGAAAGTTTGCAAAATTAACTAAAAGACTGGTTTTAAGGATCGTACAAGGGTTATTGGCACGGTGACAATTTTCTCTTGTGAATCTTTTGGAGGGGATTCCCCTCACGACCTCAAAGTCTTATAGTTAGGTAAATATAATATATTTAATATATAGCAGTAGGGTTATATCTGAGAGACAATTGGGAGGTCAAAGGTCAGTCTGCAGAGTATGCGTGTGTGTGCATGTGTATTTGTGTGTGTGTGTGTGTGCGTGTGTGTGATTCTGCCTGTGTTTGTATGTATGTGAGTGTCTGAGTGTGTGTCTGTGTGTGAGTGTGTGTCTGTGTGTGTCTGTCATTCTGTGTGTGTGTGTGTGAGTGTGTGTCTGTCTGTGTGTGTGCGTGTGTAAGAGTGTGCGTATGAGAGTGTGTGTCTGTGTGTGTGAGTATGTGTGTGTCTCTGCCTGTGTGTGTGTGTACGTATGTGAGTGTCTATGTGTTTCTGTCAGTGTGTGTGTGTGTGTGTGTGTGTGAAGCGATGTATTAGTTTGCATGCATATCAGTGGAAGTTGAAGGGTAAATCATGTTTTATTAACAATTCCCAAATTATTTCCCAGATTTTTCCAGATACCTGCTCTTTTTGTTTGATGAGAAGTAAACACGCCCTGTAAATAACCCCATGAAGGGTTTATTGTTTTGAGTTGTTTGACTGTTCAGCATTTTCCTTATTGATTTTGATGTATGCCTTTTATATTGTATTGTTTGAATAAATATAGATGTTTTATGCTACTTCCGCTTAACAGACAAATCGGACTTTTATTTTGAAAGGTAACAAGGAAGCACACTTTTTTTTAGGTTAAAATGCGAACTTTATGGTATAGATTACGGACAGATGCGCATTTTATAACAAGTTTAATAGTTGATTTGACCCGTATGGGACTGACTCTGTTAAGGTGGTGATGAGGTGGTGATAGTTTACGAGTTTTAATTAATGTATTGTCACCTAAAAAAAGAAAATAAAGGAGAGTCACCAGCAGCAAGTCTTCACGCCAATTCATATGATCCGACAACGCTTATTGCTGTCAGAATACGCAGGCGAAACAACATATATAACATAATAATAAATAAGACTAGAGGACGCTTTTTACAATTCATAACAGCATTGTAGAAAAGAGAGATAACAAACGGCAAAGATACGTTGATCAGAGACGTATTTGTTATTATAATACGTCAAATACAAACGTAATCTGGAGAGAAATACGTTTCAGTCAAACGTAATTTGGAGAGAAATACGTTTCAGTCAAACGTAACTGCAAATTGCATTTTAGGTCTGGGGGAACGTAATTTTTGTGATACAGGGTTGCAATATTCTTCCTCTCTGGAACAGCCTGCTGGTTGACCTGAGTGCAGTTTAGAATTTACCAAAAAATATCTATCATCAAAGACTGTATTTCCTCGACAGTTTCTTTTCAGATTTATATTGCCTTCAATATCTTTTGATTCTTGTCTTTGAAAATCAAATTCGAATACATTATATTTCTATTGAATGTATGGACCCACCTGTACATTTTTACATTACAGTACTTTCCCCTGAGAGGTGCAATGAATTAAAGATTGATTTGATTAAAACAAGTTAAAACTAAATTCTGAACTAGGTAGTTGGATTCATAGAGTTAAAGGTTGCAAGGAGGTGCACATTTTAAATTGGGTTTGTGCATGACAAACTCTTAGTATTCCAAACAGGGTCAGTTGTTGCATCCTACTATCACAGTTTCCACGGGAACACAGACACAGAGCACTGCTGCAGCCGCCGCCGCCTCCGCCTCCAGAGATCGCCCACATAGAACAAAGCCCGGCCATTACCACAGTGTTTTCTGTATTTGTGAGTATATGAGGACGTATAAGAGACCGAGTTTACAGTATCAGACAGAGTTTACAGTATCTAGTTGTAAGGTTGCTTTACTGAATTGCTGGCAAGTTCAAACATGGTGAACACACCCCCAGGAAGTAAACTCTCCTTATAGGGAGGAGAAGCTGTACGATGGAGAGTGGGGCTTTTTTAGATACTGCAGAACTCCGGGAGAGCTGGAGGATGATCGTGGGTGCACTGTGAATTCTGCTCTACTTTGTTATCCTCCAAAAGACGTGTCCTGGTTGTAGGACAGAAGCTGCTGTTAGTCGTATCAATTGCCTGAAATTGCCGTAATGTCTTTAACTAACTGGGAAGTATGCTCTTCCCCCACTTTGCTCTTCTGTAGGCCAGCCGCCCTGCAGCAATGGGCCATAATTTAAAGTCATCTCATGGCCACGTATTACTTTTCAATATACCGTAGATTTAATCGAAACTGAAATCTCTCAGATGTTTTATCTTAGAGTAAAACAAAAAGATGATTTAGTGAATTTAACTGTCTGGGCTTTGTGGATTTTAAATTGACAAATAAATGTTGTTGGATAATTCTCAGGGACTTCTGGTCAACTTATTTGTTCATGTTTTTTTGGAATTGTATATCTATATGCAGTCACGGAACAGGGCATTTACCATGGCTGTTTCCTGGTTGTAAAGATGAATTAACCCACACAAAATGTTATCACATACACAAGTACACTTTATTCATCCTGACATTACTACAAGTTGATTATAATAAATCATGTGTTTTACATATCGATTTGATATAGTTTTGAAAAACATCTAAAATACCGGCAATGATTTTTATTGCTAATAATTCTCTTTTTTGCAGTTTAATTTTCTCCTAAGTACCATGATGGCTGCTACCTTATGAGCAGCTAACTCTGTAGCGTTGGATGATTTACTGCCACAAAGTAGAGTTTGCTGCCGGCATCTATCCTCCAGAGTTCACTCCAGATTGCATCCCTCTCAGGCCTTATCTGATGATATAGGCCTGGGAATCCGTCAGTGGTGTATAAAGTACCCAAAAGCAATACTTGAGTAAAAGTAAAGATACCGTACTGGAAAAGGACTCCTGGAAAAGTCACCTCTGAGAATACTAATTGAGTAAAAGTATTAAAGCATCTGACAATTACTGTACTTAAGTATCAAAAGTAATTATCTCATATTAAATGTACTTAAGTATTGAAATTAAAAGTAAAAGTAAATGCTGTTAATAAAAAAGCAGATTGTCAGAATTTGGAGAACAATCAAGTTTTTTCTTTTAAGTGCTGTGGTCACCATGACTAAGGACAAGGCTGTGATCCATCCAGGAGCAACAATGTTCAACGTAATATATTGTTCATATGAATACTTTTGCAATATATTTATCCAATCCATCGCTTCAACCATTACTTCTCTTTTACTAGCTACTTATTGGCCCAAATGGGATGTCATCAGTCTTGGGTCCAACTGTTTGTGTTGTGATATGACTTGATCATGTGATGATCACAGTGTTATGCCATTTGGCTAATTACCAAGTTAAACATTAGCTCATGAATGCTAATGATGGAAAGATTAATTAAAAGTTGCAATCATCTTGCTCAGGATTGGAACCCAATCACATGATGTTTTACAAATATTATTACAACCCTGAAGAATGTACGGCTATATCAATCAATGTGAGCATTGTCACAATGAATCTGAATCTGTATGACTATTGATGTAAAACTTGACAGCTGTGTATTTCAAATATATAGACTGAAATGGAAATCACGCCCTCAAAGATCTTTATTTTTTTCCCAAATTTGATGACTGGACACATTTTTAAATTAATCTTTTTATTAAAATGTGTTAATAATAGTCAGTAGAAATATAAACAAATTTAAAAAAATTACAGGTTTGAAAGAGTTATCTTTTTGATAAATGTTGGCATGACAGATAGTTCATAGTTAAAAAAGTGTGAATGTAGGGGAAAACAGTGGTACAACTGTACTTCAGCTTTGTAGCTTAAAGTATGAGACTGTCAATACAGTTATATCTCTATCACACATCTTATAGCACAGGATGAAAGCAAGAACCAGACAATACAGAAAAACAACAATAGTTTATTTAACCATATTTTGTGTAACTACAAACTCTGGTCTCTATAATCAATCTTCATATCTTTCAAAGGTCTTGAAAGAATGCTTACATGAAGATCAATCTCTTATTCATTGACAGCATGTTTCTCTTTTTCAATTTTAGAACAGGTTGTTGGCACATGTAAAATTAAAATGTATTTATTTTTTCATGTTTTATTCTGAAAATGTATTTTTATTAGGGCTGTCAATCGATTAAAAAAAATTAACTAATTAATCGCACAGTTTGAAATTGCGATTAATCGCAATTACAAGTTAAAAGTTAAAAGTTCATTCTTTTTAAAGACAAAACTTCACTCAGAGCTGTGTTTTCAAAGGGGCTCCTACATATACAGTGCCAGCGAGGTATTTAATATCGTGGATGATAAATTGTTTCTTCAGTGAAACATCAGATTAGTAAAAAAAAAAGAAGTATATTGAGACCCCATTGGTCCTGTCATCTTTAACATTGAACACAGCAGAACCAGTGGCCTTGATAACTGACTGACATTCAAATATGTCACGTTAACCCTCTGGAGGCTGGGGGCATTTTATACATTTTACAAACAAACAAAAATTCACCGTTTAACCTTTATAGTTGCCTTGGTCATTTTGACCCGAATCAATATTACCCTCCTGCCGCCTTAGGGTTAATTTGACCCCATTCAATGTTTAATGTCGGTGTTCTTTCGGTAGTCAACAAACAAACATAAAGTGCCTCACACTTAAACTTGGAAAACAATATTAATTCTAATAATTTTCTGGAGGTTTTAATTGCTGGCGTCAAATTGAACCCAAAGGGTAAAATATGTTAGTAAATATAAAGGTAACAGGAGGGTTAAACATTGAATCGGGTCAAAATGACCCAAAGGCGGGGGGAGGGTTAAATATTTAATCGGGTCAAAATGACCCGAAGGCAACCTAAGGGTTAAAAGTGTTTCTCTTCTTTTTAAACACAAAACTTCACACAGAGCTGTGTTTTCAAAGAAGCTCCTACATATAAAGTGCCAGCGAGGTATTTAATATCGTGGATGATAAATTGTTTCTTCAGTGAAACATCAGATTAGTAAAAAAAAAGAAGTATATTGAGACCCCATTGGTCCTGTCATCTTTAACACTGAACAGCAGAACCAGTGGCCTTGATAACTGACTGACATTCAAATATGTCACGTTAACCCTCTGGAGGCATTTTATACATTTTACAAAATAAATTAAATTCACCGTTTAAAGTTTTTGCATGTGACACCCCCACGTGTTATACATCAAACATTCCAGAACAATCTCAGCTCTGAAATGAGCCTCATTGTCCTCGCGCCGTGTCCTCTGGTTCTCTGACTGAAAGGCTGCTAAATGAGCCTAACCTGTGAGGTGGGAGGTCCTTTGTGATTTACTGAGTGTTCATTGGTTTTTTTCCCCCCGAAATGTTGACAGACAAACGGATTGACCAATCACGGTGAAGGTTTCGTGTGACGAGTTCTTTCCGCGCCGCGTGTCCCGACACGTCGCCCTCCGTTCCTCTGTGTATCAGAGGGGGAGACGGGAGGAGGAGCAGGAGGAAACCCGACTGATTCATCCACGAGTTAAAACTGATTTCTGCTCCTTATTTTCGCGGAGAAATGATTGTTTTAAAAACGGAAACAGTGTCAAACCGTACTGCTGCGGTAAAAAAAAAAAAAACTTGCGTTAATTGCGTTAAAATATTTTAGTGCGTTAACGCGGCCAAGTTAATCGCATAGATTAACGCGTTAACGCTGACAGCCCTAATTTTTATATAAATCTACCACTATAACAGCATTCCCTCTCAGAAAAAAAAAAATATATTGACCAAAAATATTTAGATATCTTACATACATGAGACAGCTTGACTAAAATGCAACACATTTACCATTTACATTTTCAGACGATTTACCTCCAACAAAAGGCAAAAGGGAGAATGGTTACACTCTCTTACGTAAACTGAGAAGAACTGTGACCATCCCATCACTAGGAACTTAAACACAGACAAAGCATACTCTCTTGTCATTCCATGGTTTACAAATGTGTCAAACTCCATAGAAGTGTAATTATGGGATACATTGTGTAAAGGGGTGACGGAAAAAAGTAGGATATCAATCAATAATCTTATTCAGTCTGGACTAAAATGATCGGGCAACAGTGAATTTAAAATGGATAAACTCACAACAACTCAAGAATGATCTTGATTATCAATATATCAGACATAGATTACTAACATATACAATCTATGGCATTATTGGATAACAATTCAAAAGAGTGAACCCAGATTAGGGCTTTAGATCTTTTTCTTGTTCAATTTGATTCTCTATTCATTTCCTAGTTAGAGTTACTGGGACTGCTACTGTCTCATTTATTTCCCCTTTTTGACAAATGCTGACACATTAAGTTATGGGAAGCAACGCATTTGTCCTTATGTCACAAATTGGTCTTTTATTACACTCCATCACACTCCATCTACTATTGGCTTTAAAGGTGGCTGTAAAAGGTTTATTTACGTAATTGTGTTTGTTTGTCGTTATACTGGAATGCGGGTAGTAAGGTCCTGCCAAACTTATATTTAGCTACTCTGCTTTGTTAGAAGTTCAAAGGCTATCTTATGTAGTTTAGAGTCATTTGTGATTTGATCAGTTGAAGAGCATGAGGTGGGTGCTGTAACATGCATATACTGTACCTATATGGACAGCTCGTAAGCTTGAAAGTGTTTTAATCAAATGGTGAAATGTGACTGTTTAGGACAAAAAGGAGAATAGAGATGGACAGCAGGTACTTGGATTATGTAACAGGGATAAGAACCAAACATTAATCCAAGCTGATCTGATCTTTGAAAAATGGCAAATCATATCATTTTCATAGATACACCTTTCAAGTTTATAGAGGAGTGTTTTTTAAACTATATATTGTGAATTTGGGGGTTCAAAGTAGTTTTTAATAAGCCATTCTGTAACACATTGATATAATGGAAACATAAAACTGAATGAAGCAAGACAGTGGCCTACAGAAACTGCCCTTATTTCCTCAAAATAAACGTGTAAGTGTTGGATTTGACAAATGTCTGCCTATCCTCTGCCTTTATGATAGTTGCTGACATTTCTATGGTGAGGACATTGAAATGGTGTCCAGGGTATGGCCGTCTGCAGAGCTGTGTTCCAAAAACCCATGAGCACATCAATTAAAATGGAAATTGTGTTGTTACAAAGGGAGAAGGAGAGAAGCAGGTGCAACCCAAACATCTGGTTGATGCCTGATCCCACACATTCACCCCTAAAGCCCCTTGCAGCATAATCCCCACTGCTCAGGGCCAAGTCCTGTGGTTGGCAAGGACAGGGTGTGAATCTGAAGTTGCCAGGCACTGCCCATGTGGAAGTGTGGCACATAGATGACAGGCAATGTGCTCAGACAGCTGTGTAAAGGGTTTAAGCTCTTTCTTCCACTCATCAGTCTGCTTCTGACAGCACTCAGTCCTGCAGTATTGCAGATGAGGTAAGGGGTCCCAGCATGAAAAAGGTTGGCTTCAAAGGAATCACCTTCATATGCCAGACTACAAAGCCCTGTAAGGTAAATGTGAAGTCATGATACATTGGAAACATTTGGAGGCAGTGGCCACATTAATCATCTACATTCTTCACAAGACTCTCCTACATTTTCATTCACAATTATGTAGATTCTAAAGTATCCATTAATGCTGCTCCTGTATCATGACCCTCAAAATCTAAATTGGTCTTAATGCAAATAATGGAATGTTCTCTATAATAATTAGAAGACATTCCAGAGAAGCTGGTAACTTAAGTCAAAACAAGTGGCGATTAGGGATCACATTTTGCATATACATTAGGAACACAAAAATAAATGTAATTTTTTTTCATAGTTAATCAATAGAATTCAATTTAGCTAAAATACACTTCTAATAGCGGACAACAGCAGAACGCAAGACATGTTCCCCTCATTTAGGATCTTCAGTCTTTTGATTGCAAAGCAAAGAGTGCCTAATATGTATGTGACGGATATAACAAAAACAGTGAATATGTAGAAAGTGTCCAATTAATCTCAGTTACAGATGGTCACGAAGATGTCATCACTTCATCCACAGCTGAAGAAGATAACTAATGTGCTCTAGGTTTTTCTGATACATGGGGGAAATTAGATTGGATCCAAAGGTGTTTTTCCTCAACAGATGTCTTCAAACTGAGTTTGAAAGCAAGAGTAAACCAATCCCATGAAATAAGAGGAAGGAGAAGAAAAAAAACATGAATTAGGTGCTGAAAAAATAATTGCAGAATACAGTTTTTTCTTGATTTAACCACAATAATTTTTTTCTTAAATAAATAACTTCTGTTTTGTAAAGACACTTTTAGAAACTGTAGACATACCCTAATTCCCAAAGTCATTGAATAAACATCAGCCACTGATTTGCCAAACACACAAGTCTGCTCCTCCATGTTTAGCCATAGTTCTCACAACCAATTGTCAGTAATGTCTTTATGTAATTCCACCAGTTCGTTCTCTCATAAAAAAAAAAAAAAAGAATTAGATTTGGGTCTCTTGTACATTGTCTTTTGAGCTGGCGCGAATTAACAAAGGTTCGTGCGCTGAACTGTGTATGGAGTTGATAGTGGAGGCATGGTTGTACACAGTCTTATAGGCGTTGTAGTGGTTGAGGTGCTCATGCTCAAGAGGAGGCAGGGTCAGGTGGCCTTCCATGCCCGGGCCTCCTGTTACACAGTCCTCGTCCACATTGATGATCTCTATGGTGCGTGTGGGCGCGTGGTGGTTCTGCTGGTGGTGCTGTTTGCGCATCTTGTAGAAAATGATCAGCATGACTGCTGCCATGAGTGTGATTGCAACAAAGCAGCCAATGATGATCTTGGTTGTCTTCATGACCTCATCCAAACCATTCAGTGAGCCTTCCCCACCCAGCTCGGTGACTGGGATTGTGTAAGTCTTCTCGGTGGTGCGAGTGTAGAGCAGAGTCCGGACTGTTGTTGTCGTTGTAGACGTGGGAGAAACAGACTCCCATGAACCAGCAGAAGATGTGGGGCCCGCCTTCTGTTGCACAGCAGTGGTGAAGACTTCATTATGTGGCGATTCTATGGTCTCCACTGTCACTGTGGTGAAGTAGCTGAAGCTGCTGTTCTCTGTCGAGGACACATTGAGCGTGGCAGATGCTGTTGTGTTTCCTGCAGAATTACTGACCATACATGTGTATGTACCTGTGTCCTGCATGGTAACATTGGTAAAGTTCAGAGTACCATTATTCAGCACGGAGATTCTGATCTTGTAAGCACCGTGTGTCATGACGGAACCATTGGGTGTAATCCAGCTTACCGAGGTCAAGGAGTTGGCTCTGCATTTCAACTCTGCAGCGCTTCCTTCTGTCACATTTAGGTCTACAGGAGGCTCCACAATAACAGGAGCATAACAGTGAAAGTAGTTCTGGTCCAGCTCGCCAATGTATTGTCCTTTATGGTGGGTTGGTGAGCTGCAGCGGGCACAGCAGCTGGTGTTAGCTGGTACCATCTCCTTTAGCCACCAGCTAAGCCAGAGGATGTCACAGTTACAATTCCACGGGTTGTGGTGCAAGTGCACCCTCTCCAGGTGATGTAAAGGGGTGAAGAGATCATGGGGCAAAAGGGTCAGGTTATTATGGGCTAGATTGAGCTCCACTAATGACTGCAGGTCATCAAAAGAGTTCCTTTCTATGGTCTGGATCTGGGCATGCATCATCCATAGCTTCTGCAAATGGATGAGCCCCTTAAAAGAGCCAGGTCGGATCACAGCTACCTGGTTCCCCGACATCTCCAGTTCATCCAGCTTCACCAGGGGAATAAGATTGGGAATTTCCTTCAGATTGCACATTCCCAGATTTAGGTAGCGCAGATTGCTCAGCCCTTCAAAGGCCCCCTCAGATATGTAGGAGAGACGTTTGAGCTCCCCAAGGTCCAACCGACGTAATGAGGGCACTCTGTTGAAAGCATAAGAGGGAATGCTCTCTATGGGGTTATTTCTTAACCAAAGCTCCTTTAGTTTGGACAGGTACTCAAATGCCCCGTTTGGGATCGTGGTGAGGCGGTTATCAAAAAGCTCCAAGGTATTGAGGGTGGCCAGCCCATTGAAGGCCCCCAGTTCAATTTTGCGTATGTGGTTTTTGCTCAGCTGAAGGATCTCCAGATGTCGTAGGTGCTTGAAGCTGTCCACCTTTATGACCTGAATCAGATTTTCTTGCAGATTCAGATAGCGGGTGTTGGTAGAGATGCCATCAGGGACATCCCGCAGGCCTCGGCGAGTGCAGATGACTTTGCTGAACTGGTTACTACAGGAGCAGGCAGAGGGGCATGTCTGAGCACGTACCAGCCCTGCCACCACCAGCAGCTGGAGGGCCAGAAGCAGCACAAAAAAAGGGTCGGACAAGGCCCGGTTCCACCTAGGACCTCGCATCATCTGCTGCTTCTGAGAGGAGGTCATCTTGTATAACATTCATAATTCATTGACTGTTTTTTCACTCTTTGGAATGAGGATTTGGGCTCGCTGGAATGAAATGAGAGACAGAAGAGATACATTAGATAATTGAACATTTGTAGGTTATCATATGTCACTTCCAATCATTAGCAGAAATAATCAACAGCAAATCCCCAAAAGTCAAATTTAAAGGTTTGTGTAGAAATTAATTATTTATCAATCACACATGCATACATCCTTACACACACACATACACACACACACACACACACACACACACACACACACTTGTGATAGAGTGCCTTCTATCTCAGTTTCTGGGTACACTGTCCTCTATGCATTCACAATCTCAGTCACAAAATAAAATCACAATGAATATGTCGACTTCTGTGCTGCATCTCTGCGGGAGGAGGAGGGGAAGGGAAGAAAACCAGCTCAGACCGCTGTGTTGTTTGAGTTTTATTTGAGACTCGAGAGACATAAATAATAAGGATGCTTGCCACCCACCAGTCCTTCGAGTCGAGACATCTGGGACTGTCTGATTACAACTCTCCGTTCCTCAAAGGCATGTATGTGACTGGAATGTCAAACAAGCAAGTCAAAATAGTACTGGGGAATGTGTTTGTGTAACTCTTTATGTATTATGCCAGATGAAACTGTGGAATTACAAACAATGTATTCTTTGATTAAGATTTACTCTGTGCAAGAGAGATGATGCTATGGCAAGTATGGAGTGTAACTAAATCATGTGTTTAATTGATTCAGTGTATTTTATCTTCCTATTTTGTACTTGGCAGTACCAGTATTCTTCAAAGTTGCTCATGTTTTTATGGTTGCACATAATGGTTAAAAAGTGTGCCATTCATACAATATAAATGACAAGGAAACACTGCAATGGGTGGAAGTAAAGCTAGAGCTAATTTGTAGAGGGATTCTAAGGGGATATCACAATCTAGTCTGACTAGAGATCCATTAGAATAAAGCTTGTTTCTCTACGAACATGCTAATTATATTAGATTCAGTGTTCAGGTATGACATTCCTGTATACATTTATAAATACATGTATCGGTTTCCCCCAATTTAATGTTAAAGACTTGTTTATAGCTTCAGTCTTAACTAACTGATACATACATAATAATTAAAGAAAATGCTGTGATAGACATGTCAACTGAAGATCATACTAGAGTGCATTAACTGTCACAACGACTTTCTGCTTGTTGTATAGCTGACTAAATTAATTCCAACATAATTTCTTTGCCATTGTGATAGAAAGCTGGATTTCGTTGGTGAAAATCAGGGAAACACGCGTCTGAAAGCAGTCACAGAGCCAACACAGATAAAGAGAAACATTTATAGCGCCTATAATTTACCTGACCGGAATCCTTCTAAGTGTGGGCGGAAACTGGAGCACGTTGAGAAAATGAATGTGAACATGAAGAAAACATGTGAACTTTATAAAGTTGGAGTTCCAACTTGTCAAATGACAGAAATCTGTTGTGAGCTATAAAAACAACAGCAAATCAGTTTGACTGTCACACAAATCAGTTTAAATCTAGAAACAAAGCAATCCTATGAGTTCTAAGAGACAAGGATTCTTCTGAGATGTGTTTGATGAATGAATTACAACAGCTGTCATATTGGAAAAAGGTTATTTTATAAACATTGTTATTCATTCTCACTGTAACGTAGTGACACTGACACTGAGTTCAAAACCAAATTTTGGAAAAATAACTACATTCTAATGACATTTTTTAAAGGATAATCGTTGCTCAAAATAGACCAGAATACTTTTTCAGTGTTGATCTTTCAAATTCAGCAAATAGAGACGTGTGAACATGAATCAAAAGTGAATTGGAAACATTAAGGGACTGTTAAGTGGACAGACATACACAAACACACTCACATAAACACACATACAAACACATACACACACACACACACACACACAACATGACAGCAGATTTCTAAACAAATCAAATACATGCGCTGTTCACATTATGTCTCTGCTTCTATGCAGTATGTTCACGACACAGCCTAATCGGACAGACAGCTCTTCACTACAGAACGGGCAGGCTATTACTCTGACTACTGATTAATTGCTTGTTAACTGATTCCATTTATTCTTCAATTACACAATTTAAATTCTGAATAGGAAAAGCCTGAGGGTGGAATAAGAATGTGTTTCCAAGCAGGGGTCTGGACACATTTGACAGGGATCAGACACCAGGCTGATAATCACTTTTCTTCATCGCAGCTTTAATTTTTTAGGGGGGAAAACCTTGCACTAAACAATTGACAATGGTACAGTCCAGGGTACAATGATTTCTTTTGCATGCATCTTCTAGTGACCTTCTATGAACTTAATTCTAATAACAGTGAATACACGCTTACCTATTACAGTACAATGTTTTTTCAAGGTGACATTTTCTTAAAAGTATGCACTGTTTGGATTTGTGAATAATTATCCCTCAGATAAGGAATTCCTGTATCTCATCCCACTATTTACTCATCAGTCTTTTCAAGAGATGAAATAATAGATGATAGTTGATTTACAAAGCAAAACAATGGTTCCTCAAACCGACAATGAAGGTAGCAAAATTGGATTTACGTAGCAGAGTGAAGGAATTAGAAAAAGAGATAAAGAAAATTAGATTAAGAAAAATAAGTATTCTCCAATTTTTGTTCTCACAGATTATGAACTGCCAACTGTCTCTTTGTGTGGTAGAGAACACAACAGCATGACCCAGATTAGCACAAGTGCAGACAATTGAAGAGCAAGATCTGCAACATTGCTGAATAATTTCTGGTTTATGAAACAGAAACCATTCACGCTGCATCCAACGATACAAATAAACTCTCTGCGTGTCCATACTGCAGCATCGATGACAAAAAGGGATTACATCTTGAAAATGTCATCAAAAGATGCCATGATGTCAATTCACATGCTCCATATACAGTACAATACATTAAATTACAGTAATCAGGACAATGTTGGAGCTATCATTCATATTACTTCATGACACATTATGGAGTTTCCCTAAAACGTAGTCTGACTTGTTATAAGTCACTAGGTTGCCAAATTCATCAATTAAAAAACGAGCAAACTGTTTACTGAGAACATACACATATTTAGTATTTAACAGGGTGGTATATGTGTGCTATTATGAAACAATATTCCCATCTTTATTCAAGAGCGTATTCTTTAAATCTGAGAGCATGACTATTGGATTTCCCTTCAGATTATGTATTTCTTTCTCTAAAAACCTTGTCCACACACTGCAATAGCCCAGGATGCTTGGGCTTGAATTTATATGTTCTACTCAAACTATATGCTTGCACTCACCGATATATTATTGCTTGCACAGATTTATTTTGTTCTAGCGTCAGCCCTTCTCTTTACACTTTGGCTGCATCTGTGTGCTCTTGAAACATCTGCTCTTAGATTTCTCTTCTGCATTTAGATTTGTACTCTGCATTTAGATCTTCTTTACGCAACAAAACTGTCAAAGATTCCCAACAAATAGAATGTCAATGACCAAAACTGAGGCGGTAACCACCACGGTGTGCCCATTCTTATAAATCCATGGACTGCACGTTAAGCTATCTACCTCGCTGTGGCTTCAATTTGGTCTTGTAGTTCACCTCCAAGCTGAAACTGAACACACTCCTGTTTAAAGTACTCTCAGTATTTTCAGGTTCATCTAGCATTGCTTGATGCTTAGTTAATGCAAGCTCTGTAGCTATGTAGCGCACAGCAACACTTTTGTGAGTGATGGTCTTGGTGCTGTGGAATATAAAGTGTGTGATTGTTAGTGGTATTTCTGTTGGCATGCTGCTGCGATCATAAACCATCTATAACGGGTCATGTTGCCTTTTGACTGGCGCCACTCCCCATCGGCACGAACATTTGTGGCAGCTACCTGTGCCAATGATTGTGACTTGCTCCACTGACCAGCACCATTGTCTGTTCCACTCCAGACAGACACTGTCAGGAGGCCGATGGAGCTATCATAGTAAAAGCAAAAGGATTGGACTGGTATATAGTAACACTCGTAAAGCGAACACACCCACAACAAAACAGGGATCATTTCATTTCATTGGTCCACATTGGTTTCGAAAGGGTTAATGCACAAAAGGTGAAATCAGAAAGCAGATGTTTCACGAGAACACAAAAGCAGCCTGAGTGTGAGAAGAAGAGCAGAAGCTGCAGCGTAGGAAACCTGTGAAGGCATCAGCTACTCTTGACTCCTTTTCCCCTAAAAACCCCAAACCCTGCCATCAGGTGACTTAAAGTTTACCAATGGGAATTAACTTTGCCAGCCATGGAAACAAGATACTCGTTGCATTCCTTGTCACAACTAATCAATACTCACACTGCATAAATATAGAGGCTGTCTTATTGATATTGGTCAGCTATCCTTGACATCGATATGGACTCACTGCATGTGTACAATGACCTCAACACCCGTCTAATATCATATAACATATACATGTTTGGATTTCTTCCCGATGAACAGAGCCTCACATTTAATATTCTGTAAATGATAAACATAATGCATCATATATATGTATTATTGTGTCTATTTTAATAAATGTATACAAATACTTAGAATAATTGTTCACAGAAGCAACAGTTTTGACACTGAAGAAACCATATAACATACCAATATACAGGTAACTGAGAGCATAAGGCTGGTATGTATCTGTGTAAAGTCAGCTGGTCTTATGTCTATGATTAGACTCTGTGCATTTGGGGGGAACCGCATCGTATTGCCTAAAGCAGTGACCCTCCCATCGTTTCACAAGTAGTGGACAGCTAGTCGTGTGTGCCTCTAGACTATTTATATTTTGTATGTATTTTATGCATGTATAAATCCCATGTTTCATTATACCTTCCTTTTATTTTTTCAATCAACCAGAAAAGACCGAATGAATTATTTATTAGTGCTACGAGAAATTCTTCTGGGGCTAAAGGCCCCTAAAATAGACTGAGTGGCGCCATTGACGGGCAAAAAGCACAGAGATGTTCTTCTGCTCGCTTTCAATGGTCAACAAACATTTCTTATCTTCAGTCAGTTGACAGACACATTCATGGCTTTATTTAAAAAGGTGTTCTGAGGCTTTCTACACTCATCTTATGAGTGTGAGCCCACTGTGTATGAACTTTAAGTGAGGAGTGACAGACAGAAGATTTGGCTTTCACACTGCATGACATCGAGACTGTGGAGTGAGAGATATGTGTGACGGAGGAAGGTTGGCATATATGCTATGGAGAGATAGAGAAAGAGAGAGATTGATGAGATATTAATCAAATTAGGTCACTTCTTGATAATGTCAACCATTTTGCAACAGCTCCCAATATAAACTAGAATCCTTTATGGATTCCGGTGGAGGAGAAATATTGTCCCATGGATGCAAGCCTCAAGCTCTTATCCTTCTCTCTAGCTTCACACCATAAACATGCAGAACATACTGTGACTAATGCAACGAGTGGATGAATGTAGTTATCATATGGGGATATGTTTGCATGCAGTCATATTTATAATATCATGTTTTGTCACTGATTATCTGAACCAGTTATAGCATTTTGCTGGGGTGAGAACAGGACACCCAGTGAGCCACTGTCAGGGACGGCTGTGTATCTGGTGAGACAGTTGAGTCAACATTCTGAAGATGAAAACAGTGCGTCACTCAGTATGAATCCAGCACTTTCTTACGATATTTGCAATCAAATATATTTTTATAAAATTATTGTTTTGTCTTATAGATGATGTTTATGCATACATTTCACTGACAGTTTGTCTTCACAAACAGCTAAATTGGCAAGAATAATTACTTCTATGAGGCTATGAAGACATTTCTATATTTCTCTTGTATTTAGTTTTTAGTATTTATGATAGCCATCTCTTTCATATATGAGTCTGTCATTAATGTATTTGTCTCTAATGCTTCATAACTCATACATTAAAATGAACGTGAATCACAGATTAAATACCCAATTAAACCAACATAGTGTGAAATTAAACTTTACTGGTGATCAGTATTGGTCTATGTACTATAATACTATTCATACATATGCAATAGAGAGATCATTATTGCTTTCTAGTAGCCAAGCCCAAATCATGTTATATTGTGAGCAACACAGCTCTGTTAAAATCAGAAGGATTCAGCTGGTAACAGCTAAGGTACGGAGCTTCTACTGGGTTACATTAAAATGTGTTCATGCTCTACTCAGGTGTTGAAATATAATCTTGTAAAATGTAGCTTTTGGTGAGAAATCTTGATAAATAAAGTTGTAGGATATATTTTCACAGCAATATGAAAGAGATATTAGAGAAGGAGTAGCTATAACCCATTTACAGTAACATCCTTACACTAGCTCTTAGCAGCTTAAAATACATATAATAATGTATTTCCTAATAATTTGAATTGTGAGTTGTTGTGCAAATAACCACTTTAGATGACTAGAACAAAGTCAAACTATAACATTTATAATTGCTGATGGTTTGCACAGACTTCAGAGTGGTTGATATTATTAATTAGGATAGTGGAGAATAAAAATAATAATCCAAAACTTTGTATACCAGCTGCTATAACATCAGTCAATATGATTTATCGATAATCAGCGGCAACAAAAAACGTATTTGATCCCCCTTTTTTTATGGTGACTCAAAACCTTGATACAATCCGAACCGTGAGTTGTTGTTTTTTATCTGTTGGATACCTGACACTGACCCGTTGTAGGCTACATGCAATTTATTTTGAAATACCTCCTGCTGCACTCTGACAACAACATAGCTAAGAATAAATTTCGGTGGATTTCAGTGATACATACTGTATGTTAAACTCTCTTCCCTCCCGCCCACATGCACGCACACACACACACACACACACACACACACACACACCACACCAACATAAACAATTATTATTTCATCTATTATTTCATCTGCAGATAACCTTTTGATCTCATTCACAGAGCACCAACCACTTACATAAATAACATCAACAAACTAACTTAGAAGGCTATATATTATCTGGAGATGGAACTGAATTTCCAATAATTAACCAGAGTATTGCAGCAGTTCTTTTGGTCAGCTTTAAGTGTAGTTTCCAACAAATCACTACATAAAGCTGCACTATGGAGCTCTATTTGATATTGTCATTAAAGTGGGAGAGGGTCACATGAGAGAAATGTTAGTCTTTTCTTTTCCACGTCTCTTTATTTTATGATAGTATACAATATAGTATAGGTTAGAGAGATGTGTGTGTGTGTGTAGTAAAGCTACATAAAATGTTTATTCTCATAAATGCTTATATCATTTTGTTAAGTTACATCTTTTATTTTAAGTTTAATTATGCCACTATTTGAATTTTTTATAGAGATTCAGGATGAGTGTCTGCATGCACAAGCTGTTCTACTAGTCTGTGTAAAACTGAGATGTATCATCTGGCAAATTCAAAAAGTTGTTCTGTTTTCCCCTATTTTCGCCGTCCAGTTGTTAGCCAACTATTATAATGTCTGACTATTAATGAGTTTTATAGCAGCCACGTCCACGAGTTGTAAGAGATTACTGTACCATTGTTTCATTGTTGGCTTCACTTTAAAACTCGATCATTGTTGCAGTTCATCTCATAATGACATTACATGTGAATCGTTTTTTTATATGTGTATATTGTACAGTTTTATCCATACAGAATTCATTGTGTATGGACACAGTGAAAATCCCATAATGAGTGTTTGTGTATACATTGTGTACAACTGTGTTCTTCTCTTCCACAGTTCAATATAGACCAAGCAACAGTGTCTGAGGCACCAACATTAAGGAATGTTGAGAGTAAAAGGAACATGGAGATTGTCTTACTGTTGATCTTTCTCAGTGTCTTTTGTTGTAACCAGCCAAGTGAAACAGACAAGCCTTGTACTTTGAATTGGCACTAACTAGCCAAATGAGACAAACTGGCAGCTGCTCCCTGCCCACTGCCTGACATGCTTCCACTCACAGCGTGTCTGCCTCATCTGTAACAAGATGGTGAAATTAATTTGATTCATCTAACAAACATCGATTTAATCATCAATCCATGCATGAAAATCTATTAGGAAGGTACTATACAAATGAAGCAGTCCCCATTTATAAGTATACCCTTGTTAGGTGATTTCAATTGTACTCACACTAATTAAGCATTCTAATCCCATATGTGTGTGTATTTTCTCCTGTTTCTTGGTGAACTCATTGGGCCTCCAGATTTGTGTAAATTGTATTATGGACCACAATTTGCTTAAAACTTGCCATATGTGAAGTGTTGTCACCTGGTATGAAAAGTGTTCTGTTTCTATTTAAGTTTCCCTGGTGCTTCTTTATGCAAATATATATTATCGTGCTGTTTTCAATGACGCATCTTTCTCTATTTTTGAATGAGGCCATTTTTGTGATGACGCTTTACTTACTTGAGTCAATGTTTCAGCTATATCTGCTATAAAGAGTGTTGTGTCGCCAGAGCCGGTGTATCATTACTGCAGGGCATCCCACTTGTTATTCAGGTGTGGGCCACTTCGATACAGAGCAGTTGGCCTCCCCCTCAGACAGAGGATGGCATCCCCCAAGGACACATCTTTCTGACAAATGAGCTGCAGTTATATCAATTGGCTTCTTCAGACAAAAGTGCCCGACCTGGAGCTCGTTTAGCATGTAAGGACACACACACATGCATACGTACACACACACACACACACACACACACACACACCGAAGTATTGATTGGCTTTTCTTTTTAAAATATGTAAATGTAAATGTTGACACACATACAGTATAGCCTATATTTTCTGTAATTGGAGTCAATAGAATCAGTCATGGTAATTACAAAGATATCAAATAAAACTATTTTAAGCTTATTTAGTACTTTCTGCACGGTATTTTGCTTCCTGAATTATACCAGATCCACAGATTTTCTTGAGCTACGTGCATCTGTGGTTTATGCGTTTAGAAGGTGAACACCTCGACAAGCTGTGTACATGAGAGCCTTTTAGTTTCTTAGTGTGCGGTCTGTTGGCTGTGGAGGTTTATGGGTGACAAGAGGTATTGACAAAATAATTCTTAACCTTGTGAGCATTTCAGAGAGGCTGTGGGCAGAAAATGGTTGTTACTCTTCAAGGACATGGGCTAAAGGAGTCTGTCTGTACTACTGCTGTCGCCCAGGTGTCTGGATGAGGTCAGGGTTAGCACGAATCACTTTGACTCCGACCGAGCCGAGCAGAGGTCATTCTGAGGCTGTGGACCAGGACATCCAGGCAGCGCAGTCTCCCTGATATTGAGTTTATGGCTTGAGAGGACAGGTAAGATAAGAGGGAGATTAGGAGCTACAATTGATGATAACTACAAACTAGAGGCAACACCGGAGGATAATAATAACAACAGCAGAAAAGAGGAAAATAAATGTCTCAAAATCTCACCATTCACACAACGGCATTTGTACGACCACTTCATACTACTTATATTTGTGATTAAAAAAACCTTTATATATTCATATATTATGCGTGATAATACTTAACAGTATATTAATGTAAGTGTACTCATTTTTCATACAGGCCCTGTTTATTAACCTGCTCTCTTTTCAACAATCTGCTTGATATTCTCACACTCACACACGCGCGCACACAACCACGCACATACACGGGCGCACACATACACGCACCAACACACACACGGACACACACACACACACACACACACACACACTATCCTCGTATGGGAAAGGAGAGTGACGTTGAATGTACGTATTGTCGTAATACATGTCATCAGTTGTAAATAAGTGTACATTACATAAAAAACGATCGGGTTATTTTTTTCTAATTCAATTATGCCAATATTAAAGCGAAGAACAGTGAAGCTCAGACTCAGAAAACAGAGGGTTCTCTGGGGAGTCGTTTTACAGAATGTGACAATCCTGTGATAGACTAGTACTAATTAGGATGTTTTTTATTCAACAACACATCACGACATCTGAATACAAACATTTGAAAACATGTATGACATGTTAAAGGGAATACGAAACATTAATTGATTCTTTTGTACCGATTAAATATTCCCATACAGAAGCACAAGCCCTTTGGCAGATTCAGATGGTGTATCAAATTAAATAAACAATACATTAAAGGGGCTTTGAAGTAAGTGAATCACAAAAGCTACTACTCACAACAGTCATTTCAAATAGGATAAATGCAATTATGCCTTTAATTAATGTTATTAAATTAATTGCATATGACTAAACTAATACACTATGAAAGATGCCAGACAGGCAGTGCCTGATTTGCTTCTGCATCAGCTGTAAAAAAATATTTACTGTGACAGAGATAATAGATGCAAAAATGATGACAACATATGGCCAACACAAGCAATCAGCATAATCAGCCTAGAGGAACAATGGTTGCAAGTAAAAGCTCCCAGACACTGTGACAGTAGTTCAATCCAAAAGTAGAACAGACGTGGAGTGGAAGTAACATGTACGAGTTGCAGCAGGGTCGTTCACACCAGAGGCGTATTTCTATTCGCTGTCCAAAAGCACTTCTTTGTGAACAAAACAACAACAATACAAAAATTAAAACGCCTGACCCAAAGGGGAAGTGTCTTGTGAAAATATCATTCTTACAGTGTGAGCAGAGGTACCAGCAGAAACACTGCTTAGAGTCATAATGTTCTTATTTTTCCACTTCGGTGACGACACATCACACTTTTTCTTCATCTCATCCACAGACCTACTTGTGCGTCAAAGCAGCCACATGCTATTTCTCATTCAGTGCACCGCTGTGATTAGGCCAAACCTACGAGGACCTAAGAGTCTCTCTCTGTCCTCGTTTGAACATCGATCATTTCCAAATTCGCCATTTCATATTTCACAAGGACAATTCTTGTTTTTAAATTATATTTGTTCTTCATTGTACTGGGCATTGCCGAAACTACAGCTGTAGGTTTATAGGCTGCACCACAGACTTTAAATTATAAATGCAATTGCAAATCTATTGACTCAATAATTAATCAACACAGTCATGACACATATTCAATACAATTCTACCAGTTATACTGTCCCATCAGTCAGTATTCTGGCCTTGAATAAATAATAACAAATATGATTCTGTCATAATGTCCTTTTTTCCTCAAAATATGTATTCTTCCCATTGATAACCAGCCAAAACACTCAAAAGCTCTACAAGCAGCCACATCACTAACACATAACAATATCCTTCAACTTCCTAGCTGACAAGTGACGACTGTTCACTATTTAGGTGGAAAGGGCTGACATTGTAAGATGCTGCTGCTATTTTATCTGAGCCCTCAATATCATTCAGCAAACATATGAGGATTTAAAAAGTATATAATGTAACATGGAAAATAGTCAATGGCTCAGTCATGAAACAGCCAAAATAAACTGCGGGAAAAAGTAGAAATAGTGTGCAGCTAATTCATTTACTTTCCCCAGTACATCCTTTTCATGATCACAGGGGGCTGAAGGCAAATCTCAGCATCGGGCAGAAGAGAGACAAGCGCGCCACTGATTTATAGTTTCCAATCCACCAAGAATTAGAAACCTTTGGACTGTGCTGTGTAGTTTGCCAAGGAAACAAGGGTGATTTATTTCAGCTGAAAAAGTGTTTCTTAAGGTGAATGATTAAAAAGCCAGATGTATCCAGACCAAAGTAGTTACTTTTGCCCTCTTCAGCTCTTTTTAAAATGGCAGAAATTATTTCATGAAAGGTATCATGCATGGATTTACCTTAAAATGAAAGTCAAGATTGACCAAATAAATATATGACGTACAAAGCACAGAACAAGCACAACACACAAACAATTGATTCAGCTATGGGTATTGTCTAATTCAGTTTTTACCTGCCAATTTAATCAAAGTTCCAAGGCGTTCTGGTCATCCTTTTATTGATGTCCAATCCACCGTAAAGTTGTCCCTGAAAGTACAAAAAGCAAAGTGTCAAAATACTTTAAAAACAGATACCATATGTCCAGTCTGTGGCTCTCTGAAATACATCCATGAATAATGCACTGTTTTGGAAAATGTATGATGTATCTACTCAACTATCAAAAAATGCAAATGATAAACCCCTAGGTTAAAGTACATCTAATTCAGAATTCTCTTTACTGTCTCTAAATAACCATTGAATCATCTTGTTAGTTTTCCTATCAACCGCTTCCTCAGCACTCTCTGCTGATGCTGATATTTTAGTGCCTTTGAGAACCTCTATCTAACAAGAGGAGCTTTACAGTGCGCTACTGTACGTCTAAAGAAGTCTTTCCCCAGGGACGAGGGGACAGTCAAAGCCATAATGCTTCCCAAACACACATGTGTGGTCTTCACATAAAAATACATGAACACATAACACAGAGGACAGACCCTGCTGAATAAATTATGGGGGACAAAAGCAAACGGAGATAAAGCTCTCCATCTCATCTGCCGTCCATTAGTGCAGAGCAGGAACTATGAGTACAAATAAGCGCCCTTGATCCACTGGAACATTATTGTGTGAGCCTATCATGACCCCGACCTTTGTTTTAAGAAAAAATGTTTGCTGTCTCTCACTGCCATGCCAGTGAGTCATGTTTTCACTTTACAGTTGCTTTCATTTAGATGATCAGCAGCCCATAAAACACAGCAAATATATCTTCAAACATATAATCTACTTCTGATGCTGTGATATCAGTCTTTGGCTACTCGGACAGTACTTGGTATGAGGATCAGTTCTTTGTTTGTTTTTCATGAGATTTGTAAACATGAAACAGAAGAATATCCCCAGACTTATACGTGTTGCCAGTCTCATGTCTCCAGTTTACAGCTCTAAGTTTTGCAACTAAGGTATGTGAAAATGTAATAAGAGTAATACATACAACTAAATTGCTCATAAGGGGCACAGCTATCACAATAGCAAGACCATGAAGCTCCAAGATTTGAGTTGAGAATGTGAGAATTACAAATCCTGCGATGGCGAAGGCGTGAACAGCCCTACTCAGTCTCTGATTGGCTCAATTGACTCTTTGCCTCTGTTGGTTGATTCGGTTTGGATTCAAACACGAGGATTAAGATGGGTTCAGGTTCGGTTAGGAGTATCAGGGTAAACCAATCAGAGGCATAAGAGGGCGGAGCGAGAGCAAAGGTGAACAGAACTGGGGCTGGAGCTCAGCTGAATAACTCTGTATTTCTTTCTGGCTGAACAGTGAATGTTCAGCCAGAAGAATGACAAATTATACACACAGAGAGCAATTATGGATATGGACTTTGCTGTTGTAATCATTATCATTGTTGTTGTCAACAACATATAATATTGTGCCCACGCAAAGACACACACACACAAACACACACACACACACACACATAATACACCCCTGGCTTTCCTATCATTGCATTGTTCAACACCTGTCTCAAGTCAGTGTTTCAGAATGTATGATTCATGTTCTCTCTAAGTAAGAATAAGAAACCAAACTCATACCAGTCTGGCCTGCCCAGTGGTCTGCTTTAATGGTGATATTGTGATATGCTTCTTTATATTCTTTGTACATACATGTCTGTACATACGTAGTGTTTGATTCTTCAGGGTGCGGAGTGCAAGACACAACGTTATGACCAGGGGGTAAAATAATAGTATGTGTTGCGCCACAAAACTAAATAGCAGTTTGCTCATGTGCAGGCGTGCCGTTTATCTTAGATACAATGACAGCAATTTAAAGCAGTTTTTATTGCAAATATTATCAGATTGCATCATTTTCCAGACATATGACATGCTACTGACACTGCCGCCGACAATGCAGACATGCAGCAGATTGATCCCTGTCTGGGTGGGGCAGATCTCAGTGGACTCACAGCCTTTCGAAACTCTCTTTACAACTACTTTGCAGCGATTGCATTTCGAGAAACGTTTATTACCACCTCATATTATGCATGGACATCAGCGCATTTTTGATCACCTCGTCACATCTTCAACATCAGTCAGTATAAAAAAAACGTCTTATTGTGTCTCAAAAGGTCTGGAGCACATCAGAGATCAGCTAAGCCATTTTTCCTTCACTATTCATCCGCCATGAAGTAACTGAGCTAATTACCCTTTCTGGAAGAGTAGTATAGTCCAACAAATCTATACTAATGTCAGTGCCTTATGCTCCAGATAACAGCATATTTTGACCCACAGGTCACATGACATCATCCACTGGAAATGACCAGAAATACATGTCAGGCTGAATCAATTGGCTGCACAGCCACTCGTTCAATTAAGATCTTGGGTGGGGGTGGTCAGTGTGGTTTGCAGTGTGGAGAGTACAGGCTCTCAAGGGAGCCGTAAGTGCTGAAAACAGCTCTGCTGCACCTGCCATTTGTCATTATCTAACAGTAAATCCATCTGTGTCTGGTAGAGAGGACCCTTGCCAGGCCAGATTACTAAGTGGCCAGACAGTAAGGGAAAAAGAAGGATAGATACATATGTACATACAAACGGGTCAAGTGCTGAAATATATACTATTGACTGCAGCATGGCTCTATTCCATCTGAGTTTGCTGGTAAAGGCAAAGAGATCATATCAATACATTTAATAAAGATCCATGAAATCTCTAAGGGTTGCTTTGATGTGATGCAAATGCCCACAGAGATTTCAAGCCATATTTCCTTTAAAAGTCTAAAGAAGATGATGGTGACAAGATAAAACAAATTAAAGGACTTTAAAGCAGGCATTAAGATTTTCAATTTTATAATTTTCTCAATTCCATGATCTGTGACTTAATTAAATTAGAATGTAGCTAAATCAGGACTTTAATATGATTGTAAGTAATACATGTCCCCGCTATGTACACCATTTGTCACTCGACAATATAAGAGCTTACAGGCTTTTTAAGCATATTCTGTTCATCTCTGTGTGCTTGTACATGTGTGTGTGTGTGTGTGTGTGTGTGTGTTTGTACAGGGATGCTTATGTCTGCCAGTATCATTAATACACTGTCAATAACAACTGACACTGACAATCTGACTTTCTTATAATGCATAAAAATATGCTGCCATAATAATCTGTGTAGCCAAAGTGATTTAGAAGCTGTGGACATGTTGCAATTGCTTGTAATTGGCAAACTAGAGCAAGATGAGGTCTATTTACTTTTAATAAGATAGCTTCACGTACTTCTTTGAGGAAGACACAACACATGGCTATCTCCAAGTCCAATCAAATTGGAATGGCTGTAGGGCTGAAGAATAACAGCAAAACATTATACATTATGAACTGCCGGTTGTAGCGTTGTGCCCAACCTACCACGCATGCCATACATTTGTTGTCAACACATACAATTTGTTTGAAGAAATGTTTTTACTGTCCACAGTTGGCACCGCAGTAAAAAAAAAAACTGCTGCAAAGAAACTCATTGGAGAGTGGAATTAATGCAATCAGGGGAGATATTGAATTAATATGTCTGATTAACTGCTTGAATTAGCATTTGGAGTCCAAAGAGAGTTCAAGCAGGAGAGAAGAGATGAGATATGTTCTGCAGGGCGAAAGAAAGGCTGACAGGGCTAAAGGAAGGAAAATGGAGAAGCAAAGACAAGAAGGAGAACAGGGTGAATGACTGATACGGAGAGTTTAACTGCACAGAGAACGTTTCTTTGGCGCTTGGTTTCACTCAGTCCAGTCGTGTGTCTTTGATTAAATATTCCATCTATTCATCTGCCAGTGAAATGGATCCATAGTCACCTTGCTGTCTTAGGTTTTCCCCAGCTGTCATGTTGTTCATGACGGGAGAAGTAATTGGTTTGGCCCAATCAAAAGTGTTACTTAGAAGGCATTGTGATCTGTTTTCATGAAGACGCTGTCATTAGAGAGGAGAGAACGACGCGAAGATGCTTACATGGAGAAGAAAATATCAGACATGGCACATGGAGGGAGATATTCAGAAGGAGGCAAATGGTGACACAACACTAACACTCAAAAGGCAAAGGGGAAAGTCAGGCAAAAGGTAGTTTGAGGAGAAGCAGGAAAGATGAAAGACACAGACGGCATGGTTCGCCCCAGAGAGAGAGGAGTAAATTACCAATATGAAATCTCTCCCTCGAAATGTCTAACTCTCTCATATGAAAGGCAGCCAGAAGCCTCTGAAGAAAAATGCATGTGAACGGATGCCATGCTACCACAGGATTATACAGGAGGCATATCACACTTAGCCAATAAGCATTTGCAATGCAGATGAGTGTGAATGACACATGGGATTGTGTAATATGAAGCTAAATGCATGTGTGGACTAAAATGCACCAAATAGGAGACACGATCACACCTAACACTTTTAAATAATAAGCATGTAGTGAGGTAATGCAATAGGGTATATAATAAATTGTAAATAAGTAAGGCTAAGAAAGGAAAGCTTGCAGCGGAGAAAAGAAAATACAAATTAAGAAGCAAGCGCAAATGGTATCGAGAAATCTTTTGTGTTTTTTAATTTATGAGCAAGGAAGGTCAGGGACGTACAGAGAGTGTGGAGGCAGTAATATATGTTATCTTATTCCCTGGTGTGAGGGAGTCACTGGGTGTTTATTTATCCAGGAAGAGATGTGAGCAGAAGCAGAAGTGCTTGTTATAATGAACCATAAAAAGAAAACAGCAAACTGAAACATTTCAGTTGCGTTCTCGTTTTCTTCAGATTTCACTAATCTCAGAACTGAAATAGATGCAGAAACCGACTTTTTGGTCCAGCCACATTATGCTGTTTTATGATGAAATGTCTGCTTCTAACTATGTTACAAAAAATAACTGAACATCTGGATCATTAAAGATAAACTTTGCAGATTTTTATTGTTGCAGTGTGGATGGTATTTGTCAATAAATGATGTTTGACTTCCTTCTGTGTTAACGGCCCCAGAGCTCCCTTCCCATTCGCCGGAGGGAGTCTGCCGGATGATGCAAAGTGCGTAAATTGGCTCCATCTTGAGGCCTTTTGCCAATGCCTTAGCGGGAAGCTCTGGGCGCCAGTAACCTGGAGACAACACGGGGTGAAACCGATCATCATTTATTTGCACATACCACCCACAATGCAACATTACAAAGCCGGTTTTGCTGTGTTTAGGCTGTAAGAACATGCAGACTAAACTGCATAAAACATGGAATAGTTTGTCGTGTTAGCACACGCATAGTCCCTTTAGTTTGTTATTTTGCTATCTTATCAACAATGGGTAAATATGTTCATGTTGGTTTGATGATCAAGACCAATATCCTGATAGCCGTAAAATGTACTATGAATATTCATGGTGTCCAAATAATGGTTTAAGTTGATTTTGATGACCGCTCTTCACCTTTTATCTAACACGACTGTTAGGTCAAACTTAGCTGTGGAGCACAGAGGGTGAAGCCACATTTTGTTGGTGACCATGTAACATTTCTTTAAGTGTTGTACGATTTAAAAAGCATAATTATGTGCATGAAGATGACCCATTGAGGTGGTTCCCCTTTGTTCTGCAGATGGTACTACAATCCCATTATGTTACTAACCACACAACAAATTGATTATGCTGATGTAATCTATTTTGAATAATTGTGATCTCCAAATCATGACTTCCTGAATACACAAAATGTAACTGACTCCCTAGAGGATGAACTCAATTGAATTTCGTGACCTCCTAACATTTCGTCTTGTGGCACGCGTATGTCTTAACTCTCAGAACTTATGAGGCGGACTGCAAAAAATGCTCAAGATATTTTTGGTTTCAAGGAGATACAGCTTTTTTCATTTTTATAACCCTTTCTCTCACATTATCATTTGGTGAAACTTTACAGTAGATCATTTGTTCCCTTCATTAAATATTTTTAAATAGCATGGCGTAATGAGCATTACACACTCTAGAGACAGCTGCAGGGCTTGAGATGCCAGTGTTTGTTTTATGTGTGCATTGGTGTTTTCCTTCTTGTCTATACCTTTGTCTATACAGTATTCATGCATGAACAAAGATGTTTTTTGCAATAAAAGCCACAATTTAGCTTTGAACTATCTTAGCTTTGTCTTAGCCTAAATGTGGGAATCTGGTTCACAAGCAAGCCGACCATAACACTCTCGTTTTGTTTCCACATACTGATCGATTCTTCAACCGGCTTTCTAAACAAACACTTGGACACATTTCATTGTGATGTGAGAAATGACACAAAAGACTTGTTATCAGGCTTCAGCTATGACCACGCAAGAGAGTGAGCATACAGCAGAGCAGCCCCCATTCCCAGTTGGATTCAACGCTCGGGATCCTAAGCAGATTTACATTGCGATATCAGCACTAAGCAGAGCTTCATTACAGGTAGGCTATCAGGAGTTGCAGTTGATAGTAGAGTTAAGAAAGGATGTAATATGAAAGCAGATTATAAAGCTGAGCATTATCATCCTAAAGGGAGGTAGTTGAATAGAGAAATAGAAGGAGTGAGGAAGACAGATAGTGGATGTCTGCATATTAGTGTGTGAATGGATGTCTCTTAGAGTTATGACACTAATGTTGACGACTATGCAGGCCATGAAAAGTGCATATGAGCAACATGTTTGTATGAGATGTTCGCAAAGGTAACATGCAAACTGACATGACATTTGACAACAAGCAAAGCAACTTTATTGCTGAATTGATAATGTTACAGCATCTACAATTATTTGTGTTTCCAAGTACAAAGTGGACAATCGAAACCCGGCAGAGGGACCTCCTCTCCTCGACAAAGCTTTTTGCTTGAAAGCCCATGTAGAAGCATCAGATAACAGGTTGCCCTCGTTATGCACAATGGGACGTGAGTCTCTCTCTTGACGAGGCCATCGGCCTTACAACGCTTTCCAGAACAATCTCGCGCCAGACTAGCCTTTAGCTTCAGGCACTGCCAGTCGCACAGGGGGAACATGCCTCATTGCAGAAGAAATAAGTGCAAGTTACTTATACCGTATTGTACCTTGGCTGATAACGTAGGCTTGATGCAGACAGTACGTAAAGGGTTGGATGTAGAATGATAAATCAAATATGGAGATAAGAGATAATACCACATCAATCAATCATGCTCAAGGATTAGCATGGGTACATGTCCAAACATGTATTGTGTATTGCCCTTTTAAAAGTTGTTTTCCAATGCAACATGAACATGCTGTGGTCATCTACATGTACAATATACATGGGCCGAGTAAACATGTGACAGAGTGTGTGCAAAAGAGGGAAGAGCAATAACTACATGGAAAGAGAAGATTGCTCTTGGGAAACCTCTCTTTCTCTCACAGAGGAGAGGGCGGTCGTCTGAAAAGGTTATTTATTTTTCATCTGGAGATGGAAACTGAAGAGCAGTGGGGAGAGCCCCGGCGGATTTACTGACTGGAGATGGACCCTCCTGGGGCTACTGTCTCTCTCTTTTCCCTCTTTCTTCCCATCCCTCTCACTTTGCATCTCCCACCTTTCTGATCTTCACCAGAGAGCTGCCATTATCTCTTTGGGAGATGTGGGAAGAGGAGAAGAAAAAGAGGAGCTGCTCATTTTTGATGCCATCTTCGCCTGCCTCAGTCAAACTCTATTCATCCCACACTCCGGTGGTCTGCAGAGCTCTGCTTGGTTTTGCTCAGCTGTAACTGTATCGAGCAAGATGAACCGAGTTGCTCTTCAGACTCCTCCCAGGCTTTCATCTCTACGTGGGAAGCAGTACTTCTTATCCCAGCCCTCCTCATTAACAACATTCCCATCACACACCAGAGTCATTTAAAAAAGCCACTTGTCCTCCCCCTACCTCTCTGGTGTTTTCCTTTCATCATTCCCTTTCTCTGTTCGGGTGAACCAGCGGTGTGAATTTCTTGGCTGACACCTTTACTCCACCAGGACCAGAATGAATTATTGGGAGGCAGAGAGGTAGGGCTACAAAATCTTCGTAAAGGTTGCCTCTCCATTGCCTCTTCCAGGCATTCTTGTGTTGTCATGGGAGCCCATGAAAGGCAGACTTCCTGCTCCCTATTTTTCTTAATGTTCAAAGGTGTCACATGCATCCTTGCATTTGGGTCATTTGGGAGGTGTCCCATTGCTGCAAAAAGTATGCAAGGGAGCTCATACTTTCAGACTGATATGAAGCAATCCCTTTACCTTTCTACCAGATGGAGGGAACCCGGCCTTGTCAATGCAGCAAGCACATAATTAAGATGACATTGTTGCAACAGTCCAGTAAAGTCTCTTCCTCGGCAGCAACGCTCCTGTAAGAACTCACCCCTGACGAGTGTGTGGTCCCCTAAGAGTTTGCCATGTCCACATGACATTCCTCCACATTCTGACTGCCATGCCACTACACAAACCCACTCTGCGATCTTATTTTGATGGATAGAAACAGGATGTATCAAAAGGAGGCGTAAAAAAATCTCATCATTTTAAATTTCTATGGAGGGAGAGAGACATGTGTGAAAAGGGATTGGGGGGGGGGAGGGCAGTGTAGGGGGGTATACAGAGGACCTGCTGCAAGAGTAGAGTAGGCTTTGTATAGACACTCTTCATTATTCCTCAAATAGAAACAAGCTCAGCCTCTGCTAATCTCCTTTACAACAGTAACGAGAAAATGGTCTCCGCTTCCGCTGCCTCTCAAAACCATGAGCTAACAATGGATGTAGAAGAAATCAAATTTGCACCCCCTCACGCGATAGCCTCCTTATTTTATTCGTCCTTACCTTTGCCTGTCCATCCCTTCAGCTTCCTCCCTCTCCTCTATCTTCCTCTGCTCTCCATCCTAGTTAACTTCACTGGTTAGAGCGGAATAATGCTGAGGATGCAGGACTAAGAAGAAACCAGCATCAATTAGACTCTAAAGTGGATGCAGAGCCACCACATGGGTCACTGGTCACTACACTCTAGTTCACAGTGTGCTCTCACACTGCACACGTGCTGGCTCGGGGCCACTGTTTTGATCTGTTCAGAGATTAAAATTTTGTCTTGCATGTAATGATCAAACCCATCTGGTCAGTTGTTACAGTATTTGTCCTTGTTATTGCAAACAGCCACAATTTACACACAACATGCATTGGAGAAGAACTCATAATGATTTTATAAAATGATATGTTAACATTTTCAAAGAAAATGTCGTAAATGTTTAACAATGCATTACAGCTATCATCTTCTTTATATGTTGTTCTTCTCACTTGATTAGCGTACACACTGCAACAAAAGAGATCAAAACACTTTGATAATTCAGCTGAGAACACTAGAGACACAGTGGGAAACAAATTAAACATGATAACTAAGACTGTGCTTCCTCCCATGTGGATTGGATGGATGGTGTAACGCCTGTCTGAAAGCGAGCGAGACACAGCGAGGGGAGAGAAAGCGTGAGACAGCAGCTGTGGTTTTCCTCTATTTCTTTTTTGGGAGGACTGCCAGGTCAGATGGTATGGCACGAAGTGACCCGTGTAAAATGTTACTGCCATTTGCCAAAGTTGTATCTCTCTATTCTGTGTGTGCAGTGTGAATTCTGACCTGTACTAATGTGGAAGGTTTGCATTGAATGCCAACCGGAGCCTTTTGTTTGAATCCACTCGTCGTTCCTGTTACTATGGGCTGCTCCTCTTAGTCGATATGTCAACTGATCCATTTGGTTTTAGTTTTCTTGTGTCCATTTATGGTTTTCTGAATACTTTTTTCATGCTGAATAACTTATTTCCACGACACTTATGACATCTCTGGTAAACACAATAATTGAAGTAGTGCTTTTGTGGGATTATTTCTGGAAAAAATGTCAGATCTGTTGATTAAATCAAATAATCTATGAGTCTATTAGTCAACTAAAAATGGATTTCTTTGGTCGACTCACCTTAAAATGTCAAAAGATGGTTGAGAAACCCCCAAAAGTAAACTGATGTAAGTCATCTCATAAGTAATACATGTGCATATTCCAGAGTTATCCTTTATTATTTGTAGCCTAACTAATGTTTTTTTGCATGTGATAACACACGATTATCAATGTGCATGCATATCAATGTATGCAACGGTCTGGGATTCTAAACTTAATTTAGATACTCTTATTAAAGTTATTAGCTTCATCAAGAGCACTTGGGGATATCAAGAACATCAATCAAATAAATTAAAGCGGGAGTGAGATGAGAGGATAAAGTAGGTCATCAGTTTAGTATTATAGTTGTTACATACTGATTTCACATGCAAATATTAAGAGATGCATTTTCATCAAATTTGTTTTAGGATGAGGGTGTAACACCCGGTTTCTCCTGTGTTCCGTGTCTCCTATGTTCTATGTCTCCTCTGTCTTCTCTGTCTTAATTGTTTAATTCCCTGCACCTGCCCTCAGCCACTCTTGTCTCGTTACTGTCTGATGTCGTACACCTGTTTCCCCCCCTATATATTGTGTCAGTCTTTCCCTTGTCTGCTGTCAGACACCCAGCTTTACTCTCTTGAGACCTGAATGACACCATTGGTCACCATTGGTCACCATTGGTCACCATTGGTCACCATTGGTCACCATTGGTCACCATTGGTCACCATTGGTCACCATTGGTCACCATTGGTCACCATTGGACTTGAGTAAGAACAGAGTGTGCTGTGATGTTTTTCTAGACGTGTTGATGTTGCAGCATGTGACTTATACACAACATAACAGGTCCTATCCTGTACAAATGTTAAACATCGGCTTCCTTTAACCATAAAGACAATAGTTTATTTTACCATGATCAAGTCATAGTTACCGACAATAATTATATTTATTTTCCTGATACTTTTTCTCAGTAATTTTCTGCATTTATTTATCGTGTTTTTCTTTCTTTTTTTGCTTAAGAAACCATCAATTAATTGTATAAAGTACCTAAAGTAGGCTGAAATAACTTTGTTTCTGTACAGTGGCCTAACTGGCTAGTAGGGATAATAATAGATGTTAAAAAATTAAAGCAGTGGTACAAAAACAGAAGATTCATAAAGTCAGCAACTGACTCATCTAGTTACACACAGGTTTGCTCAAATCAACACACATTAGCCACAATTATATACTCGTCATATCAGAGTAAATTAAATACACCCAGACCAGACCTGCAATGGTTGATTTGATTGTTTATGAAATCAACTTTTTATTCCTATAATCATTTATATTCAAATTATTCTATACAAAACAACAATGTCTAGCTCTGATGCCTTAAACGTGGCATCAGAGGCGAGTGATACTGTCAACTGATATCTTATCTTATAGCATCCACCAGCTATATTTTGACAATTTTTCAGATTTCTATTGTGATTGGGCAAGAAGTGTACCAGCCAAAATACATTTTTGTCACAAAGGATATCTGTATGACTCAATTTGGAACTATAGAGATATGAAGATCCTTAAAATTCCACCATCAGCCACTTAGACATTTAGATTACCTTTGAAAATGAGCTGCTTCAATGTCAATGTTTCAATGAGCAGGAAATGAATCAACCAATGCAGCCCTCCCCTTGCTTTTTCTAACTCACACACCGCCTCTAATTTCCTAATCGAAATAGGCAATGGAATTTTGGTGCATCATCATTCGTTGGTGTCTCTTGGTGATTTAGATAACCAGGATTTAATAATAGAAGAAGTGTGCGAATGTTCTCCCACAATAGAACGAGTCAGGCAGGGAGAGAGAGGGAGAGAGAGGATGAAATGAACCGAATAAGTACATTTCTGCTGCCACATGCCCGTCTTTCACCCTGCCGAGTCACAGGCATCTTGGCCTCTGCAGTTTTACAGATGTGGACATGTCTCAAGGGCTTGTGCATTCAGCAGCGTACAGAGCTTTGTTTCCGATTCGCTCATGAGACATGGTACTGTTCCAGTTTGGAGTCAAACACATCCCATTACGGAGGAGGCTGTAACGCTCTACAAGTGCTACAAGCTGTAGACAGCATCGTCAGATAGTGTGACTTCAGCCAGTAATTAATTATTACATACTGCATGTGTGAAGACACCCAACATTCACAGCCACACACATCATGCAACAAGTGACTGGTTGTGAAAAGCACATTCCAGAAGGCTTTCAGATCTCTGCACAGATATAAAGAATACACCACTCATTTGCATTTCTTGACCTTCTTTCAAAAGCCCAAGTGCTGTATATTGTAAGACGATGAATACAATTCAAGGAGTGTGTTTTTATATAGAAATACTGAGATCTTTATCAACCCTGAACTCTTGACAAATTACTAGCGGACGAATGACAGAGCTTCAGCTGGAGACAAAGAAAAAACCTGAATGAGAGACATGCTCTGTGTATGTGAGGGGGTGTGTGTGTTTGTGTGTGTGTCTGTGTGTCTGTGTGTGTGTTAGAGTGAGCAAGAGAAACCTCATGTTAGCAGTCACATCACATCACAGTTTGCAACCATATTGATTAAGAGAGTCACGATGCAGACTAATTTGGACATGGAGCCCACAGAACAATTACTAGCGAGGGATGATTTCATGTGAGTACATCATAAGACTTTAATGGTTGTTACATTTATGTATATCTCAATAATCAACAACAAAATGTTAATTTGTAATGCAGCTTTTTTATTATTGAATTCATGTCTGTTTTGTGCAGACACTGGCAAATCATGTGCCATATATGTGTGATTACAGGCATGGAATCATATATTTTCCGTGTGTGTCGTGTGTCGTGAGCGTGCGCGCATATCTTTGTGTGGGTCGAGTAGGGGAATTGAATGTCAGTATGTTGTGTATTGTATGTGTGTGGGTGTGTTTTATTCATCTCTTTATATTGAAGATGCATCCCAAAGCAAATTCTATTGGACACCCAGAGCTACTGAGGGACTGCGAGAGCCAAAGCCATCCATCAGAGCTGGACATATCCCCCATATGCAAACAAATGAATTAGAGCACTCGCCTCCCACCGGGTCCACGACACTACAGAGACAAATAAGGTGTTGTGTTAGGACAGTTGAAGGGGTGCCATATAATAAACTGGAGATTAGAAAACCCTCTTGTGGCGTCAAAGCGAAAGGACAGGCAAATATAAGGACACATGGCTGAGTGAATCGGTTCTGGGAAAATAAGAGGAGGCCAAGACAAACCGTTAAAACTCTTCACCTCCTTTGAAGTGTATGGTGCTGAAGACAGTGTCGTGGTGATCCTTCAAAAGGTCTGTAATCACTGGAAGTGGCTGCATTAGAATACCACCGCACACAGCTGTGTGCCGCTTTTTGCGTCACGGTGGTGCTGCCGTCCTCTAGGAATGATTAACCCAGAAGAGCTTAATATAGAAAGAGCGGAAGAAATAGATGGGAGAGAGGGATGAGAGGGAAAGAGAGAGAGATGAGGCCAAAGAGGACAGTATTGTATTCCATTGAGATTCTGCTCTTTACCTCGATACATCAAACCATATTCAGCAACATTTAGCAATCCGTAATTGTGCACTGTGATCAGTCAGAAGCACTGAAATATGTTGTGTATGAGGCTGTGGGTAGATCATGTGTAGAGGCAAATAAGTACATACTGAGAATAAAAGGGGCAGACTGCTTGTCATGTGTTGCTGCACTGTTCCTGTCTATGGATGCATTGTCCATGCAATCAGGCGAATTTAAGATATGCACTGAGTTCATTTTATTCTGTAGCTATTGTTACTGTTAGCCTCAGAAATTAGAGCAATGAACAAAGGAAAGTGAATATCCCGATTATAGCCAAGGATATAATCTACGAGGTGAAAACGGGTACAGTATTCATGATGCATGATAATGATCTCCAGAGGGGTGATATCACAATGACTGGGGATGGATTTACTGCATTGCCACCAGAGCGAGCAATCATGTCTGCAGCTATTCTGGCTAATTGTGACACGGTGGCAGTGGCAGCAGGGGTGGGCTGGGTTAGCATCCAACACAGAACACCAGCCAGGCCCGCTAGCTCGCATACAGCCATCAGCGCTAATCTCCCGCTATGTGCTAACAATAGCGCTGATGTGCTCGCTTTCTGGAGAAGCTTTGCTCTCCCCAAGCCTGCCTTGTTTGTGCCATGCCCCAGCAGCCAGCCGTCTTTAGCTCTTCCATTACCGAGGGAACAGTGAAGCTGAAATCAGCTGAGGTATTGTCGCTCTCTTGGAACGGCTGAATGATTGAAGGTTCCCAGATCCGGCATCACATGAACTTGGAAATGTGAAGGATGTGGATAAACAGTTATCTAAACCTCAGTGAAAGAGGAACATGTGCAGGATTGTGGAGATGGGAAAGGAAGATACCCCGGTGTTTAACATAGTGGACAGGATAAGAGAGAGAGAGAGACATAGGGAGAGGGATAAAATACCAGGAACACCCTTTAAAATAATGCAGGTCAGCAAAAAATTGTGATAGTGATACATGTGGAAAGGAATATTTCTTCAGCATTACCTTCCAGGGAAAGACAGCAGGACGTGCATGCATCAATATCTGCTTCATAATTAGTAGTTCTACTTGTATATGCCAAGTACCATATAGCCCTCTCCCATTTGCTCCTGAGCAGCTCCACCATGGAGGGAATACTGCCTCTCTAAAGGGTACCTCACCTGACAACAGCTAATGAATAATAGGTACGGCTCATTGTTTTCAGTTTTTACAGATGTTAATCAATATGTTTTTGTTCCTTCATCATCACAATGCTGCTTCCTGCCACCAGAATATGCTTTTATCAGGATAAGTACATAAAATGAAGTCATGTAATCTCAAAGGTTTATAGTAAGTATAATCTCCAACATAACCTATTTTGTTGGTGAATTGGGCTGCAATGTGTGTGCATTATGTAAAACACATATAATCTGTCTCATTATTCATATGGTAATAAATAAATAAATGCTCTGGTACTTTATTAAATGTAAATTGAAGCTTTAATTGATAACTGTTATGAGTGGCACATTGTTGCCCCACGTGCTACTTTACAGTTGAATGCTTTTACAACATGCGTCCTCATTTACCTTCAATAATGGAGTAAGACAGATAATGCTACTCCTCTGCTTGTGAATGCTAGCCAAGATATGATCTTTTTCTTCGTCCTATACTCCGACATCCAGTATTTACTCTCATATTTAGAAGCATATGTGGTCTAGCACATTTCTTCAGGTCTTTAAATCCTGCAACAGCCTTTGGGCATTGGGCTTACAACATGGTAAATTACTTTGAACCTCAGCTGCACAAAAAATTGGGAGCACCCCACCCACCCCGTTATGTCAAAGTGTAATCCTCTATTTCACACACTCCCTCAAGCTTTTATTGTATGTTCTCCGAATTTTTCTGCATCTTGAGTTTTTAAAAAACCTAAATGGGAATGGTACATGTCTGAGATGTGGTCTCTTCTGCAAATTTCTTCTAGCATTCCAGGAACTGAAACCAATCGTCGACATGTTTCATTGCATTATTGTGCCAGACGTTTTCTTCATTAGGAAGAGAGAAAGAGAAAAGGTTTCCCAAAACCCGCTAAGCTACATGACAGCCAAAGAAACAGGTTGAGAAAGTGGGACTGCAATGTCCCACATGACAGCAGGCTAGTCTCCAGCAGGTATCTGGCAAGCTGACATAAACTTGCTGGCTGAATTCATGAACAGGTCGAACACACCAAAAGCCACAGCAACCTTAATCTGTTCACAGGACGTTTGGAGCACACAGCACTCTTCGTGGAGCTTTACCAATGTTCAAGGTGAGGGAGGCATCACACTGAATCGCTGATACATTTCACAATCAAATGAAGTAGTTCATGTTGTGCTTGTAGCTAATTCTAATCATATTCTTTTCTTTTCTTTTAAATTTATTTAACCAGAAAATGCCTCATTGAGATTAAAAATCTCCTTTACAAGAGTGTCCTGGCCAAGACAGCAGCAGTAGCACGTCACACAAATTTCCATACAATACAACATAAAACAGTGACAGACAATATATAAAACGAAAAACTAAATCACAGCATGAATAAAACCAAAACTAAGACTCAAGCCAACACAACCCAGCTCACACAGGAGCACATACCTCCATCATAGAAAACATCTATAGCTAGATGAATTTCCCTCCAATATTTTCAATCTATTTTTAAAAACACCTAAGGAGACCGGTTCCCGGAGACCCAGGTCTGTCTGCAGCAAATTCCAAGCCGCAGGAGCAGCAAACTTAAAACCTCTTTTCCCCATTTCCAAACGGACGTGAGGGACGGAGAGCAAGAGGAGGCCTTGAGCAGAGGTCACAGAGCGAAGATGGTAGCTTCCAGGGTTTTTCAGCTGAATTAGCGTCCAAAGATACGATGGAAGTACGTGGAGAATAGCCTTATAAATAAGGACATGCCAATGATTTTGTCTCCGGATGGACAGAGGAGTCCAACCAACCCTCGCATACAGGGAGCAATGGTGAGTCAGAGCCTTAAGATTAGTGATGAACCTCAATGCTCCATGGTAGACAGTATCTAAGGAGTGGAGACATTGAGAAGATGAATGCATATATAAGACATCACCATAATCAATCACAGGCATAAAAGTAGCAGCAACAAGTCTCTTTTTAGCATTAAAAGAAAAGCAAGACTTATTTCGAAATAGAAACCCAGCCTCACTTTCAACTTCTTAACAAGTTGCTGAATATGAGGTTTAAAAGAGAGAGTCATCAATCAAGAATCCCAGGTATTTATATGATGATACAGACTCAATCACTTTGCCCTGAAATGAAATCATAGCTGGAAGGTTCAATGGCTTTGTTTTTGAGTTTGTAAACATCATCAACTTCGTTTTATCAGGATTCAACAATAATTTCAACTCATTAAAAGAGTGTTGCACAGTATCGAAGGCTGTTTGTAAGTGTAAGAGAGCCTGATGCTGTGTAGGAGCAGAGTAAATGACAGTATCGTCTGCATGAAAGTGAAAATTGGCATTTGGCACATTTTGACCGATACTGTTAATATAAATTGTGAATAAAAGTGGTCCAAGGACTGAACCCTGTGGCACACCTTTTATTATATCAAGAGAACTCGAGGTGATGCCTTCAGCCTGTACACACTGTGATCGGTTTGATAAATAATTTTCAAACCAACAGACAGTATGTTTTGACAGTCCAATAGTAAGAAGTCTCTGCTTCATTACTGCATGATCGACAGTGTCGAAAGCCTTGGACAAATCAATAAAAAGGGCTGCACAGTGTTGTTTATTGTCCAAAGATTCAATAAAATCATTTACTACCTTTAACGCTGCTGTGGTTGTACTATGTTTTTTTTCTAAAACCTGATTGATAGACAGATAAAATATTGTTTATGATTAAAAACTCCTTAAGTTGCTCACTCACAAGGGATTCTAGTGTCTTAGCTAAAACAGACAGTTTGGAGATAGGCCTGTAATTATTTAAAAGTGTGGGGTCTCCTCCTTTTAACAGGGGGAAAACAAAGGCAGACTTCCATATAAGGGGAATTTCGTTTGAAAGTAAGGAAAGATTAAAAATATATGTTAAAGGGGGTGCAATAAAATCAGCAGCTAACTTGAAAAAATATGGTTCTAGGTTATCCGGACCTGCCGGTTTTCTTGTGTCTAAAAGTTTAAGGGCTTTGTGCACTTCAGTAACAGTAACAGGCTTAAAACTGAAAGACTCACCAACAGTTTCCTGGCGACCCAAACAAGCAGAGGATTTCTCATGTGGATGGTTTAGAGTGTCAAACAGGGAACCAGAGGCAATGAAGTGCTCATTAAAACAGTCCAGCATTATGGCTTTGTCAGAGATGTCATTAGAGTCCTTGACAATGCAAGCGGGAAGCTCAATACCATTTATACTTGCAGATAAAGATTTTATTGTCCTCCAAAACAGTCTTGGATTGTTGAGGTTGTTTGACGTTTCACTTAAAAAATGCTCAGCTTTAGCTTTTTTAATTGCAACTGTACAAGCATTGCGCAGTTGCCTAAAAAGCAGCCAATCTGACTCCAGACCAGAACCCCTTGCCTTGGCCCAAGCCACATTCCGCTCATGTAGCATCTTGGATAAATCTGAACTGAACCATGGAGTATCACGGTCTTTTATCCTACACTTTTTGAAAGGAGCATGCTTGTCAACAATTCCAATAAAACCATCATAAAACAATTTCCATGCACTTTCAACATCACCAATGAGGTTAATTCGTTCCCAGTCAGAGAAAAAGAGATCATGAAGAAACCCTTGTTCCACAAAATGATTCATATTTCGCTTTATGATGATACGTGGCTTAGTTTTGGGAATTTGTGTACATCTAACTGTGGCAATACCACAATGATCGCTAATGTCATTTGCGAAAATACTGGCAGGAGAATATTTATGGGGGACATTAGTTATAATAAGATCGATCAAAGAAGATCTTTCAGGACATTTAAGATTCGGTCTAGTGGGCATGTCAACAATCTGGAAAAGATTTAGTGAATCACATTGTGCCCTAAAATGATCAGACACTGGTTTTAACCAGTTCCAATTGAAGTCACCAATCAAAACAATTTCATTAAAATGTAATCCTGATATGAGTTGCATTAAAGATGGAAGGACTTCAGTCAGTGCTGATGGTGTCCTATAGCAACCAACAACAGTAATATGAAGCCTTTTAGATACCTCGAGATCAAGAGCCAACATTTCAAATTGTTTGCTCACTGATTTAGAGAGTAGCACCTTTACATGAAACTTACTTTTTTTAAAATAGCAATTCCACCTCCCCTATTAGGTCGATCAGTTCTATAAACAGTATACCCATCAATATTGACATCCTTGTCCATAACAGATTTACTCAACCAAGATTCAGATATAACAATAACATCTGCATCAGTTGAGCTTGCCCAAATGCGGATAATATCAAGTTTGGCAATTAAGCTGCGTACATTCAAATGAATAAAACCTAGACCAGCCCTTGCTTTAAAATCAGCAGGAGTGTTAAAACATGAAGCTTCCTTGCTATTACATTTTGTAATATCAACAGGGCCAGGATTAGGCTGGACATTTCCTGAAATCAATAATAACAGAACAATCAAGAATCTCTGCTTTGTCAAATTGCCAGGCACCTCCTCACTTGATTTTTTCAAGTTAACAAAATCAACGAGTGAGACGTCAGAGCATTTAAAACATCTTTTCAGCACAGAAAGGCAGAGAAGACGGACCAACTTCACTGAATCAGAAAAGTCCGCCTGAAAGTGTCTCGGCTTCTGCCCGAAGGATTCATGGGGAAAATGCCAAATACAATATGCTGACCCGGTTCTTCAAAATTTAATTGTTCAGCCCACTCCCATAACTCAGTTATGTAAAATACCTTCATGATTTATTCACATTATTTTGTAAACTGCCATTTGTGGCCACAACTCAGCAAAATGTTTACGTTCACAATCATTTGAATTGAATTGAGATTGCAATGCCAAACCTGAATCTAAGATACATTTACACACACACACACACACACACACACACACACACACACACACACACACACACATGCACACATGCACACACACACTTCAGTATTCTGATCAGACCATCAGGAAGATTTTGAAGTTAATTGTCTTTTCCAAGGACAAATTGAGCTGTGGACAGGATGAGTCGGGGATCAAACCGCAAACCTTGTGATCAGTAGACAACCCGCTCAACCTTTTCTAAATATATACAAACCCATATATAACAACTTATGGAGAAAAATGTTCACCTTTACATAAACATTCTTAGACAGTAAAGCTTGTATGTGCTGCTTTTTTCCTCCTTTGTGCACCATTGTGCTATTGATGCACAACACGTCTCCTCTTTGTATGTCGATATTTCCAATAGATGTGCCATGGTGATACTTTAAAGAAATTAATATGTCCATGAGCCAATGGTTATAAGGTTATATTTCCCAACAAATGGTTGCATATCCAAAACTATACCAAAAACCAAACATGTGGGACTTTATCATTGAAGCAGACAAAACAATACAGTTCTTGTTAGGATGTTCCAACATTGCTCCATCGGTTAATTTAAACAGGATCCAGTTCACAGAAGCTGTAATCACGATGCAGCCGATCCTTTGATGTCGGAAGAACAAATGAGAAAAAAAAACGGCAGAACGCTCTAAAGGAGATTGTTCCCCTATTTCACCACAGAGAACACGGATCTCCCCAAAGTCAGTGAATGTCTTTTCCCTCACGATGATGAAATTGTCCATTGTCAGGTCAAATAAGACAACTCTTAGCTTTTTGGGGGGATAAGAAAAGATAAACCTTGACACGTTTCCTGTTTGCTTAACCATCCAATGAAGTCTATTTGCATTTTTGACATTTATGGGTGTGCTCCCTACACTTGCCGTATAATTTATATGACTTATCCAGCTCATTTACAGATTGATAGCTGCCATTCTTAACGGCTATAATGAATGCCTTATCACTGCATACAAGTTCCCGTGCTAGAGTTGACATTTTGCCAGGAAGTCCACAGAGTCACTTTCATTCTACATTAAAGTCTAATTTGAGCATAACACCCTCTGTTTTTTGTATGTGTTCATGTCATTATTGAAATACTTTTACTCAAGCAAACACAACTTGCTATTAAGGTCAATCTTTCGAAACTGAACTGAATGTTTGAAACAAAAAAAAGAATTCCAAATAGAGAAGAGTCCCAGGGAGAGTCAGGAACAAGGTGAAGTGTGTGGCTGGTTATGCTCAATTCACACAGCGATAAGAAGATGGTGAGGCAGACGTCCCTAACTTCTACATCTCACAACCGGGACATGCCACTCATTTATCCTTCAAAAGACCTTGTCCTTTCTTGTCAGTCAACCACTCATGTCCATTTTGATCAAAAACAGGACTAACTTGTTTCTGTTCTGCCTCCACACTGAAGTGGTTTAGCCGTCTTGGACACCTCACATTCACAGGACATCTTGTACCTACAAAAACTCCACATTGTAATTCAAGTATCGCAAGAAGAAGTGTGCCTTAAAGCAGAGATGTATGCAATATGATGGCCAGGACATGATAGTGTCTTTACATTATAAAGAAACACATAGAGATGCATGCTAATGAATGCAGAAACAATCTGACTCTCTTTTATGTTCCGATTAGTGTTGTGCAAATGCCGGTGGGGGAGAAAGAGGAAGGATTGTGTGTGCCAATGACTGTCGGGGTCCCAGCTGTTTCATCAGGCACTTTTAACCTGTTCACACTGCCATAAAAAATTACTCCCAAATTGCTTTGTCATCCACTGTGAATACAGCATATTCAGGATTTGCTTTTTAACACATGATTGAACATGAACCATCAGATTCTGATCTCTTTTCCAACTTGATGTGAACCACAGAGAGATGATTACCTCACAATGCTTGTCTGCACATCCAATGCTGATTTAAATCAACACACACTTTTTCATATCCATGGCACTGGGAAAAAGACACGAGAAACTGCTGAAACAGCTTTTCAGGAACACAAAACGATAAATTAAAGATGAGCTGAACACGGTGATCAACTTTTGTTTCCCACTCAAGCACACATCTACAACAACATACACATTATATTGCTATCTCTCTCTAGAACACACACTCACAGACTTAAAGCGATGCATCAGGCAGTCCCACAGAGAAAAGCCAGTCCTCACAACTTATAAATATTACAATGAGCTGGATCTGGGTCATTAACATGACACAGTACGTTACACTGGAGCCCAATTAGCAGTCAACATAGAGCCTAGAATGTTCCCCTGTTACTAAATATAATCACTATATTACTGCAAACTATCAAACCCCACAATCATATTCAAGAAATATCAAGTGTACCAATAGCTCGACTAGATGAGGAGGTCACAGCTGCTTGAGAGTGTTCACTCATCAACAATCAGAAAAAGTACACCTGATCAACTGAATTCCACACTGCATGAAATCCTCTACAAACAAACTAATTATTATGTAGTTGTGTGAAGTCTGCCTCATTTGTTCAATGCCCCCGCAGCCAGCGAGCCATCAAGCAAACAACCACCCGATGGGGTACGCCACAATGACTGCACACATTTCCTTATATATCTACAAATATAAGACATCCAGCAACTGAATACAATATAACATTGAACTAGAAAAAAAAGCAGACTTTTTAACTTGGAATAAGCGATACAATTAAAAAAGTTCAAGCTATAAGAGATTTGATTGTTTTAACTATTTTAAGAGTTGTTGGTTTGACGTCCTAGGGAGAATCTGAAAAGTTAAAAGTAAGATATGAATTTCTCCACTCTTTCCCAGAGGTTCAAAGTAACCCAGCCAGATCTCACATGTGCAGTCACCCTAATCAAGGAAAGCGACTATTTGTATTTATCTAACTCATCTTGAAAATCTTTGTACAGTTTTCATTTTAATTAAAAAACTATGTGACCAATAAAATTAAACAAAAATACTTGTTAAGACATATATTTTTCCTGTAATAGCTTTTCAGTGTTTTTTATTCAAACACATCACCTCTCACATTAAATTTCTTAAATGGTAGTCAAGACTAAGATGAGACATTTCAGTGCTAGTATTGCACAGTCAGCATAATATCTGGATTTTAAACCTTAGTATAATGTAACATGATTCTATTTGCTGAGATTGATTTTGTACATACATTTGATTCAATGCATGTCACCGTATGTTTGATATTACATATTACATTAAATGACACATGTCCATTGAAACATATCAGCCAATGGTTAAACTATATAAATTTGTTTACTAAAAGGAAATTAAATATGACATGGCCTTGAATGTAATCTGACTATTTTCTCTCCTCAGTAACAAACGGACAGCAGCCAAATGCTGAGTAGCCTGGCACGGGCTGAAGGACGCTAGCCATTGGGCTGCAGGCACACACACACATACATGCATGCGCACGTGCACACACACACACACACACACACTCTTGAGCCCTGACAAGTTACCTGTTTGGAAATATGTGAGGTGGCATCTGCTCAGGATTCATTCTTGTTGTGTATGAAGGAGATTAACCCATTAAGTGTGTATGCATGAGCTCCCTCAATTCACCCATGCCTTTCTGCAGCTGGCATTTCAAAGCTCAAAGAATGTCTTTTCTCTCTCACTCTCGCACAGGCAGTAGAGCAGCGGCCCGACAGCAGCCGTCACAAGGCCTTGACCTGAGCAGTGAAATGGACCGGTAACTCGGCAGACTCCATAGAGACAACTGGGATTAAATCAAGTGTAAGTCTGTCCTTTTCAGATCAAAACTATCATAGTGGGGCCGCCTTGCCTACATGCAGGTGCCGGGATGAGTGACACATTAAGGTCAGAGGCCAAAACGATGAGCGGGGAAGCGGGGAAAAAATATACATACCGACGCTCACATCAATACACATAGATAAATAAACACACCATGGTCACATGCCTGCACACATACACACACACACTCATGATTGGAAACAGAAGAAAAAATGGTGAACAGAGTGTGAAGTCTGTCCCGAAATTGTATTCTGTTGAGTTTCTTTAAATTGTATTCTGTTGTGTTTCTGTAAGATCTTTGTCTATGTGTGAAATATAGAACAGCAGGTTGGTATCCTGGTGTTTGTGTGCACTGGTGTGACTTTATAGGTGTGAAAATCTGTGGTCATGGATAAAAGGTTGTTTTTCTTCCTCTCAGAATGATCAAATATATAATGCCCTCTGAGAATGTGTGACTGCTAGCTGGGGTGTGACCACGCTGTGTTGGTTTGTGAAGCGTTGACTGATGACCAGATACCCTGCCGTGATGCTGAGCTGAGCTACCATCTGATTGCCAGCCTGATTGGGTTCATGAGTTAAAAAGCAGATCTGGATGACAGACGGCCAGATCCCAGACACTCGTTCTACACCCCTGGGTCGGCAGAAGGCACCGGTTCGGGAGGGCGCTCACATTTGACACACACACACACACAGACAGACAGACAGACAGACACACACACACACACACACACACACACACACACACACAGAGAAACACTGCTGAAACAAAAATCTTCAGGAAAGATCTAATTAATTATGAGCTTGATGTTTTTCGTAAACTGTACCTCTTGTGATCCGGACAACACTTTGGATTTTGGACATTTCATGTACTCTTAAACACATCTCATGTTAGACTGGATGTGAGGGTGATTTTATTAAATCTATGAATTTATCTTAGTTTTTTCATCAAAGCAGAACTTTTTCATTAAAAAAAATATATACATCCGTGGGGACATTTATTTTTCCAGAAAACGAGCCGCCGACTGTTCAGTAGACACAGCATGATAAGACCATGGTACTTGTCTTCAGTGCAGCCTCACCCAGGGTCAAACCTGGATGAAGGCTACTGAAATGCATTGGCTGTTGATATTACAGCTTTTGTGAAATGTTCTTAAAGAGCAGCTGCATTTTTCATTTCATTTCATGTTTTTTTTTGTTTTTTGCTCAATTTGATTTACACACACAGCAACGGCTGCGAGGTTGCTGCTGAGTGTTTGCTTTCTTCCAGGTGTCGTGTATTTTGGGTCTTCAATGACCACTCTCAGACTAAGAAAGTGGCTTTTGTTTGATATAATGCAGGCTGCATTTGAAGAAAATGCACATTGTTTAACCTAGATCCTAGAGGAACTTAGGAAAAACACAATTTACTGTTGGACATTTATAATGTTTTTTTGCTCAAGGCTGGTGTCCATTTACAACATCTGTTTTAGCGAGGAGCTCAGAAGTTGCCTTGAGATTCAATAGCCATGGCTCTGTCGCTATGCGACCACTAAAAGGCATCTCTCCAATTCAAAAGCTTCTTGACAGCATCGTGCCCACTCAACTCAGAAATCCAGTGTAAAAAACAAATTAGAAGACAGCCTGACTTTTTTATAGTTTTTCTTGTTTTTCTTAGGCGAATTCAAATATATTACCTCCATCAGGCCCAATCTGAAAAAAAGAAGGGCAGTGAGAAATAACTCGGAACCCTTTCCCAGCCCACTTAACCTTTATAAAAGAGCAGCAGGAATTCATTCATTTAAAAAGAAGCTGCCCAAGGCTGGAAGAATGACTCCTCCATACACAACAAGAATGAATGCTGAGAAGATGCCACTTCACATAAATAAACTTAAGGCAGCTTGTCAGGACTCAATACTTTTTTTAAACATTCATTCGATGGGAAGTGTGTGTGTGTGTGTGTGTTTGTGTGTGTGTGTGAATAGAGGGAGAGACAGTGAGTGTGAGAGAGGGAGAGAGAGTGTGCTTTTGAGTGTGTGTGCTACTCTCATGCAAGCTGTTATTAACAGAGCCTTCACATCATTCCTACTTTGGGGGCTGTCGCTCTCATTTTAGCACCATTTGACATTTCAGTGAGGTCAAGAAAAGAGCGACTGGCAGCAGGGAGGAAGGTGAGGATTACTAAATTGAAAAGACACCATGATCACGACTGGCAAGGTGAGTGATGTAAGGCGAGGGTTGAGTAATGTTGCACCCTGAATTCAGGTCAGTGCTCTTAGCTGGATTTTACGACAGAAGCGAGGAAACAGAGATATAATGATGGAAGAGTTGTACAAATACCTTTGTTCAGCCCTGAGTCAGAGCAGCAAAACATAGTTGAAGCTGTAATGGTTCAAAATAGCAAAAACACAAGCAAACATCTGAAAATGTTGCCATGCTGAACACAGGTAACTCTAATCCACTCCGGTTCCCACTGTCAGACAGGCAGTAGAGAGTGACAGAAAAAAGGTAGCAACGCTCCCTGGCCTCTAGAATGACCGAATGGCACTTTTATGATGTCTCCCAGATTATTCCCTGAGATGGATGGGCTGAGCTGGAACACCAATTGATTAATCCATCGACTGGCAGAATGTGCCACGGTCGTCTCCCTGCTCAGCTGTTCTTTCCCTGGACAAAACATTCAGCCAGACATGCTGGAGAGGATAAGTAATGAGTGGGACTACTGCACACTCTTCATGTCTGTCTCTGAAGATGTTTGCTGGTGTCAGGTTACAGTATGTTGTATTATACAAGCATGCACAACATACAGTACCAGCTTCAGATGATCACCCACAGGGGTATAGCTGGATGAAAACAACTCCTGTTTCCTCTATAATGACTATATGGGGATGTTATGTTGACGGTGATATTGCGATGGCAAAACTGCCAGATGTTTTACAACCAACCTATCAGAACACAACACACTCTTCAAAGCAGTGCATCACCTAACAGCTGGAAAGTTTTAACAAATCTAAGATGTTTCTTCTTTTTTTTAGCACATTTACAATAGCAACATTAACAACGCGTCAGTGACTGTCGCGTTTGAGCTTACATGCTGTCAGGTTAGTGTCTACCAAACGTCAATTCCTGTTGACTCTCTTCCTGCCTAAAATATGCACAATTATTCCCCATGAGACTGAGCTTCTGTATAAACGCAGCAATCATCAGCAGTGATGCACTTTGAAAAAGCTTCAAATCACATAACTGGAGCTTCTGCCCTGTCCTTAAAATCCACTGAGAGCTGACCAATTATAATAATTATATGGGTTTTTATGAACACATTAGGACTTTTTTTATTTTTTTATTGTATATGCCAATTTCAGCCAGCTAGATTTGAAACATTTGTCCCAGTCCTGAAACACTTGTTTAAGGGATTTTAATTTATCACTGGAAATAAGGACACATTCATGCGTACAGTAACCTTTACTAATTACAATAGAAATACCCTGCAGGCTTTTAATGGAAGTTGACTTCAGCCCACTGAATATTTTAATATGGTTTCATAAACAAAATGTATATACATATCATATCCAATCCCAATGTATATTGTCAGTGCTGTGAATTTGGTCATTGTAATCCATTACTTGGATGCTGTTAGCTTGGTCCCTATAAAAAGCCTTCCTTCCCTCCAGTGTTCGGGCTCTATCTGGACAACTTCAGACCCCCTGCATCGCACTGCTGGTCTCAAATACCAAAAGCAAGGGAGTGGATAACAGATCACTGTAACAACTCCCTTTCTCATTGAATGACACTCCCTGAGAGATGTTATACCCAGAGAAGATGAAAAATGTAGCGGTAGCTCCATTATTGATACAAGTCCCCGGCAATGAAAGAAAAGAATGCTAATAGTGTCCTAAACTGGGCTTTACAGAGATTAATCCGATTTAAGAAATTTACATTTTATTATATGGCACAAAGTGCTGGCCCTGATCTAAACTGAGTCACAGACTGAGGAGGGGCAACATGACAAAGGAAGTGTGGGAAGGGAACGCCGGTATACAGTCTGTCGCTTTGCAAGATCCTGGCACCTCATTGCAGCAGTGCCCTTTTCCAGCTGACAAGTTCATTAACTTACTGACAGAGCTGCTTGGAATGATTTTCTATAGATAAGTCAGACAACAATGGCTGGATAAATTGTACATTCACCGGATATCTCTGGTAGCAACATTATCATCTGAGGATGGGCTTTGTGTGAGCAACAGGAAGTCCCTATTGGTCCCTCTGCTGCACCTGCTCTCAGGCTGTTTCCCTTCCACGGCGTTGAATGACTAGAGAGACCCACTGGAGACACGGCGGTTGTCACTCTAGCAAAGTCAAATAAACAAACACTGATCACGATACAGTTTCCCAGTCAATTAGTCTATTTAAAAGTCCTTATCTCATGGTGGCTTGATCTTCATGTTGCCTATGAAATCTCAAACATACAGACCACATTCATCGTTACGGAAATCTCCAGTGGGAGGAGAAGGTTTGAGCAGTGTTGAATGGGGAGGGAGCAATATTCTTTGAAATCACAGCTTTTCTCAGTCTCTTTGACAAAATTTTTTTTAAACAGTCTCCACATTCTCAAAACTGGAAATGCAATTGGGAAACTACAACTCTAGTGCATGCCTGCCAAAGCTAGTAAGTCAACCAACATATTTAATTAATTATTCAAAACTTAATAATAGTTATTATGTTAGTCAATTGGTCATTTTTTATCAGGGCAGTCAACCCTAGGAATATGTCTTTGACACCAAATGTTGCTCTACATTTTGTTGACATTGACTGCTTACTGTACAACACAATGATGTCATCTTTGTCTCGCTAAAAGCTTTCATGTATTGCACAGAGTTTTTCAGATTTAGATTTTAGCAGTAGGTAAAGGTTAACTGAGAAAGGTCAACTGTTGAATACTGTACTACCCACAAATGTATATGCACAGTTAGTTGTATACGGTGAATGTATTTGTTTCACAATGTTTCACATGTACAGCAAACCAAAAAATCATATTTGATCTTTAAGGTAGAGCCACAGACAGTGAAAAGAAAAGAAAATGGGACAAAATGACATTAACGCAAAAAAACAGCAACAATGAAGTAACTGCAGTAGTTCATGAAAAGAAAAAAATGTCACCATTGCATATATATTTATGGAGTATGTCAGACATTTTAAGAATTTAATGGATTATTTTGGATTATGGCTTGAAAGACGAAAGAATGTTTAGAAGTTGTGAAAAACATAACAATTTCACTGAGAATCAACTCATCGGTTTTGAAGCAATATGTAAGTGGTTATTGTGCAATATGTTGACAATTGCACTTACTTTTTTGCACATGTATTCCAAGAGCAAGAGCAATTAGTTTGAATGAATGTCTAATTAAAATATGTTCAATGAACTAATTGTTTAGAGATTCAAAAATTGTTGAAATGTTTTCATCAAGACTCGAGCCAAAGCGAGTAGGAAGACTATTATATGAATCATTCTACACCAGTTGCCAACAAACAACTGCAATTTTAAGAAGATGTGGGGGGGATTTATCATCTTAAACCCTCTGACAGAGCAAAAACACAACATCAGCAGTCTAATTTGTCTCCCCAAGGTGATGTCACTCCATCATATGGAGGGCTTTTCTTTCAGCGGGTGAATAATGTCCGCCATGTTTCTCACTTTCACAGGTGAGAGATGCAATTCATTCTTTGTCTGAGGAGTGACAGCCACCTCTATTTATGCTTTGACCACCAACAACCGTTCATAACCAACATGACAGACACATATATATATATATATATATATATATATATATATATATATATATATATGTGTGTGTTGTGTATGCGCCTGCTACTGAGTTCAAAAGCACTGATATGAAACATGAAATGTGTGTTTCCACTAACCTTTGTTAAGCTCATCCTAAAATACTAGATATAGATAGATAGATAGATAGATAGATAACATATGTCTCTTTATCTAATGCATACAATGATGTTTTGCAATATAACTGCACTCAAGTTGTAACTTCTTGTACATCACAGGCTTGAACCTCGGATGTGTCATCTGTTGCTTTCTTGCGGCTACTGCAGAAAGGATTATATTCAGTAGACTGTGAGGCCTCAGTTTTTCAGGCCATGAACTTCAACAGCCTTGTCTTTTCTAGCTTACAGAGGCAGAGCGAAGATGGCAGATTTTTATTTCAGCAGCATGTAAGGTCAGCTCCCTCCCAGGCTTCCACTGAGGCAGTGAACAAGCGCCTTTTGTGTCAACCATGCGAAGCAAAAGAACGGATGCAAGGTTCAGTTTGACGGTTCAGGCATCAGCGATTCTAAAGATTTAACCCTCGAATTTCAACTTTCAATACAATATGTGTATTTATACATACCATGCATTATTTCTCAAAGGTCAAAAGTATAGACATAAATAGACGTGGATGTTTAGACACTGTGCAGGCTGAGAGCATGCACCATGGGCAGATGGTGGATGGGTGCTTTGCTTTAAACGCGTTCATTAACATTAACATTTTGCGTATTTTCTTCACTACCCTCTACAATTATTTGGCTTTCTCTGATTTGGAGAACAGATAAACTATTTCCTTCCTACTGTTCATACCGTCTTAGTTGTAATGCCGGCGCTCCAAGGGCGCGCAGAGAACCCACACGAGCGCGCGCATCTTCTCCTATATCTTTAAAATCAGCACACGATTAGAGATCTTTTCGTAAGAGGCCGCAGTATCAGTGAGGGCAATGTTGTGCCATGAATTAGTTCATAGGCTACCGCTACAGTCATTAAAAGAAGGTGGACAACTGGCACATGTGGACATCCAACAGGAAGAATATGCGGACGGGTTGTGTTTAAGGAATGAGTGAGGCAGTAAACATCTCTTTTTTGTTTGTTACACCACAAACAATAACTTACTTGTTTACAAAGACGTCGAGGTCTGCAGGATCTTTGATTTAGGAGATCGGTCCCTCTCCCGCTCCCTCCCCAAAAGCTGCATCGAAAAAACATCCGCAATTCTCAGACGATTTTGCCGGATCCGAGGTGATATTTTCTTGTCAGAAACATTGTGTTCCTCTCTCAAAACGACGTGGTATGTAATCCACACATCAGTCTGGATGGAAATGCTTTTCCCTCTCACGGTGAAAATTCATCCGATATTTGCCTTTCTTTTTTTCAGGACGCGCATAACACGGAGGCACCCACAAGTGCCATTGTTGAAACTCCTCTCCCGAACTGGTCCCAGGATAATGTTCTCCAAATAATGAGTTGAGGAGGAGTTAGGTGAATGCGCATTAAAAATGTTATTTCCTCTGAAATCTAAATTAAATGTTTTAAAAGTAACCTCTACCCAACATGAAGAGCACGGAGAACATCATGTGGTCAATTTCCAGGTAGATCCATCCTGGAAAGCACGTCATTTGACTGGATGACAGACCATCATCCACACATACAGGGGAAGAGGTGGGGTTATGTTAACGTCCCGCTCGCTCTCGTTTTCAAACGTAACTTTTCTTCAAGTCCCTATTACTTCTTCGTCATCAACCCTGCTGAGTCTGATTAGATTTCAACCCCACAACCCAGTGCGGAATTCAAGATTAGATTTCAACATTTCTATTCCCAATCCTGGTAGGCTAACATCGATGAGCGCAGTCCCGCGGTTTAGTGACTGAATAGATATCCTCGGCATTAGTGACTTGATAAAGTTGTCGAGATTACACAATACGTCTCTCTTCTCTTCAGGCTGCTCCGTTCTCCATTTACGAGAGGAAGAATGCGTTAATATGGGTTGCAACATCGAGAGAAAAAGAAATCCATCGGGTATCCTTAAGAAGCCTTCAATCCCCCATCAGCGACGGCTTCAAGTGTGAAGAACCTTCGTTGCACACAGAGGGCTCAATTCTCCGCGCCGGGTCTGTCTGGACGGGAGTTAGAGTTCATCACTTCTGCGCGCTCGTTCCATCTGTCTGTGCGTTTCATCAATTCGAGCCTCGCATTTCCATCGATGTGACACACACCGTGGGTAAGAAACGACTAACGGGTTATATCATCCACAGAGTGCTCTCCTCGTTCAGGTCCCGTCTCCTTTTCTCTCAGCTGCAGTGTGTTATTAGCTGCTTCAAATGTGCTCACAAATTACCCCGTGACAACACGCGCACGCAGGCTGCATCCATCTGTGCGCTTCGCAGTGCCTCAATGCGCCCGGCATTTACGTATCCAAATAAAACGCACCGCGCAGCATGGAGGACGGACACTGGATTGATAAATGCGCGAGGGGGGCATCGTGTAGGAAACCTCCCACGAAGCTGTTCAAGTGAGACTGTGCGCCGCTGCTGTCAGCTGCAGGACTGGAGCTGCGAGGGCAGGAACATATTGTTTCCCCTCTCTTTCAGTTTTTATTTTTGCTCTGTTTGAACTTCTAAAGCGTCGACAGTGTGCACACTGCATGCAAGCAGTCAGTGCGCCAACCACTGCCATTAATTAGTTGATTCTTGACCTTTGTCCTTCTCTTTCATTGTTCTGTCTTAATAGGGACAACTGAGTGCGCGCACCCATGTGTGTGTGCCCATGTGTGTAGGTGTGTGTGTGTGTGAGAGAGAGAGGGGGAAAGAAAGAGAGAGGATAAGATGGACGGGAGATGGATAAAGAGAGAGAGATTCCTCCCATGTGTTTCGTGCAAATGGGACACGACTGCCACCTACCGACTCCCCTCGCCTGTGAGCTGTGTGATACTGGCCTCGGGCTGATTGTCGCATACGATTCCTCTCCCATGACAGACTGCGTTTTATTTATGTAGGATTATATATACTATATATATTAGTATTTTAAAATGCTGTAGGGTACAAAAGGAGAAATAGGCTCTCTTGATCGTTTGTGGGGAAGATTATCGTAACCACATGAGGCGAGTACTGACAAGTTAGAATATTCAGAAGACAGTTTAATATGTGTTCGAATCTTTCTCAGGCTTCAGCACTTTAGACCCCATTTATAAAGGCTGACTCTGTTATGAATTCTGAAATGCACGTTGCAGATTTATTTAGCATGGCAGCTGACACAAGGAGACTTAAGCTCTTTAGAAAGAATAGTGCTCGTGAAACGTTTATCTTAGGCAACCTGCTGTAAGGCACCCGATTCTGCTAAACTCAGTCATATTACACAATATGTATAGTGGAGCTTAAGGACATGCAGATGGGAGAATTAAAACATGTCCAACTGGGAAGTGGAGGCATTCGCAGACCATGTCATAGATGTGAGGAAACGTTTGAATGCCAGACCAGGAGTCTGTCCATCGTGCTGTCAACATCTGATCTCATTTCCCTCTGTGCTGAAGGCGTTGCATCATTCATCTGTCTTCATAACTGTCGACCTGCCTGTCTGTGTCTATGACATATGGTAGTAAAGAGCACCGCCCTCTCGCTATTCAGTCGAAGGAGACATCCTTAAATAACTACATTTTTGAACTACATTCTACTCGCCTCACATTTTCTTTGGCTCTGGCCAATTGAGGAAGTAAAAACTATTAACGCGCAAAGCCACGTTGCTCTCCGAGAAAGCCGAGCAGTGTGTTGGTTTCAAACCCTTTGAAACTATAGCATTCACATGGTCCACTTTTGGGTGTTCTCTTTCTTAATGTGTCTAATGTTGCTACACATCTGTCTTGCATAATCATTTTGATTTAAAGCTTTTCTAGTCAGTGGTTGGATCTCTGGTGGGCGCTTCTTACTGTAGGCATATTTGCTGTGTGGGAACCATCACTGGCGGCCATACTCTTTATCTTGATGTAGCTTTTGAGACCACAGAATATTTGCTGGTGGAAACACGTACTTTTTAAAAGCGAAGCTTCGGCGGAAATCTGCGACATTGTTGTCCAACAACATCGATCGCTTTAAACACAGCATTCATGTGTGAGTAAAATGCATTTTTCTATATCCTCTCTGCAGACAAGAAACGTTAATGTTGTCTTTTGAGCACTATTGAAGGTTCACACTAAAGATCATTCTGTCCTTGGAGAATGCTAAAGAGGTTTGCTGCCATTGTAAACAATGTGACCTTGTTCCCTGAAAGGGAAAGACAAATACAAGACTCACGGGGCCAGTTATTCCTAGACTCGAAGGGCAGGGGAAAAAAATCTTACTTAGGGGAATTTTCTTGAGTAGAGATTATTGGTAATGCTTTCAGCATCCTTGTACAAATAAAGATTGCTTGACATTAACAATGTGAATTACAGACATAGTGGTGGTGTAGGCTTTTAAATAAACAATTTTATCACCGTTGCTCCTTATCATCACAAAAAGCAGGAACGTGGCATTCAGACGGCTTAATGCACACATCTCTTTCTTTCCCCGATAGTGTTATGTTGGCAGAGGCTGAATAATACATGTGTTGAGATCCAATTATATAATGTAATAATCATGTTGAGTATGCCATGTATGTCTTATCTAGTGATCAAAAGGAATAGACATACCACACTTAAGTCAAGACTACTCAGTGTCGCTATTTGCTCTGTCAAGATTCAGTTTGACCTGACAGATAAAGGAAATGGGGAGACATTTACAAGAAGCATAATGGTTTATCCAAACATAAACGGTTAAAGAAAATCAGCACAAAGCTCCATGTAATATACCTTTTATCAGAATGCTGATGACAACGATGCCAAATTGAAATGTGTAATTCAATACTTCTCCTTCTGACTGATTTTCCGCGTGAGAAGCGGTTCTGTGGTACCACAGCTGCCCATTTAAAGAAGGCTCTGTATTAATTAATAATGTTTGTTATTTAGTTTGAGATTTTGCATTTATTATTCATAATGTTGTTTTTGGAGGGTATGAGACATCACTATAGATATCCCGCCGGGCTCAGGGGCATTACGATAATATAGTCAGGTGTGTTGTGAGAAGTAAGATGGAGAAGCGAGTCAGTTGGCCTGTGAATGTGTCACACGTTGCTCGTTTCCACTCTGCTCCATCAGTCATAGTGCCACCTCGGGTTGTGTATTGTACTGGAGGAAGCTCCCAGTCTACTGTTTGATATCCCTCTTTGCTTTTCCCAGTCTCCAGGTACTCACTGGGAATAATATATCAACCACTGAATTAGTTTAGAGTCAATGTGAAAAATTGCACAATCACCTCAGCGACGACGTCTCTGAGATGCAAAGCAATTCATTACATTTCATGGACATGATAATTAGGTGCATCAATGTGTTTGCCATCCTATTTAATCTCCACTTTGATCCACACTAATCTCCAACTGGCTTCCATTGGCCCAGAGGGGTTGTGACTTCTGAATGAATTCTTAGTTTCCATTCAAGACCACTTTTGGCTTGGGTTCTCGATTCATCACTGTATCTGGGGTAAATTAAAATATTTCGAAGCATGCTTCACTGTAATAACACTCTCTAAGCTGCTTCAACTGCAAAATATAATGGTGAAGGAGACTGGATGACTGGCTTGGAAATTGGATTTTTGCTGCAGCAGTATCAAGAGATGAAAAGGCCCACACTCACTGAAGGTTAAATATCAGTTGAATATTATGATATAATCAGTAAATGACTTATGTTATCATGGAGCATCATCCTCTGCCCGTGGTGTCCCTTAACATGTAAACCCAACATAGCATAAGCAACACATGAAAAATCAAGCATATACATGGTATCCTTTCCTGGATGCCATCTGCAATTCACAGATCTTTTCCGCCATGTTAAGGCTATTTCAGATAAAAAAAGTAAAAAGAAAAAAAAATTACACTCTGTGATTAATATTCCTATGATTATCATCTGCTATTATTATCATCTACTTCGGATTTCAGATTTTCAAACAGTCATTAAAAAAGTAAATTATAAAGTAGTTTATGCTCCATTGAATTGAAAATGCATTTTTCCATCGCAGACATGCGTCTTAGTACCGTAATGTTAATGTCGTAGTAATGAGACTGCCAGGCCAGGCCAGACTGCCGGTGAAGCAGAATAAAAAGCATGGCCACTAGTAGCTTTTACGTCAGTGCAGTGTGTGTGTGTGTGTGTGTGTGTGTGTGACTGCGTGTGTGTTTGTCCTCTATTGTTTCATTAAGGAGATGTGTTGGAATGGTGGAGCCTTGTAAAACACACTCCGTTTAGCTTTAAAGGCCCATCTACCTGTTTGTTTTATATGATGGTGCTTTACTTTACTTTAAGCGAACAAAAAGAGGAACCAAGAGTAGTTAGACAATCATGAAGTCTGAGGAACTCCTGTCTCCGGTGTTCACCGACATCTTCAACACCTCCCTGGAGACATGCCACGTTCCAGCCTGCTTCAAGGCCTCCACCATCATCCCCGTCCCCAAAAAACCCAAGATCACAGGACTCAATGACTACAGGCCCGTCGCCCTGACCTCTGTGGTCATGAAGTCCTTTGAACGCTTGGTCCTGTCACACCTCAAGACCATCACCGACCCACTCCTGGACCCCCTGCAGTTCGCCTACAGAGCCAACAGGTCTGCAGACGATGCAGTCAACATGGCCCTTCACTACATCCTCCAGCATCTGGACTCCCGAGGAACCTCGCCAGGATCCTGTTTGTGGACTTCAGCTCTGCCTTCAATTCCATCATCCGTCCCTGTTGCAGGACAAGCTCTCCCAGCTGCACGTGCCCGACTCCACCTGCAGGTGGATCACAGACTTCCTGACCGACAGGAAGCAGCACGTGAGGCTGGGGAAACACGTCTCAGGCTCCCGGACCACCAGCACGGGTTCCCCCAAGGCTGTGTTCTCTCCCCTCTGCTGTTCTCCCTGTACACCAACAGCTGCACCTCCAGTCACCAGTCCGTCAAGCTCCTAAAGTTCGCGGATGACACCACCCTCATTGGACTCATCTCTGGCGGCGACGAGACCGCCTACAGGTGGGAGACTGACCACCTGGTGACCTGGTGCAGCCAGAACAACCTGGAGCTCAACGCTCTGAAGACAGTGGAGATGGTTGTGGATTTCAGGAGGAATGCAGCCCCACCCGCCCTCTCATCCTGTGTGACTCCCCGTCGGCTGTGGAGTCCTACCGCTTCCTGGGCTCCATCATCTCCCAGGACCTCAAGTGGGAGCTGAACATCGGCTCCATCTCCAAGAAGGCCCAGCAGAGGATGTTCTTCCTGAGGCAGCTGAGGAAATTCAACCTGCCAGGAAGATGATGGTACAGTTCTACGGCCACCGTTGAGTCCATCATCTGCTCCTCCAACACCACCTGGCACCCTGCAGCCACAGCCAAAGACAAGCGCAGGCTGCAGAGCATCATCCGCTCGGCCGAGAGGGTTATCGGCTGCAATCTGCCTTCCTCCAGGTCCTGTTCACTTCCAGGTCACTGAAGCGGGCCAGAAAGATTGTCGCCGACCCTCCCACCCTGGACACTCCCTGTTCGAGTCCCCCCTCGGGAGGAGGCTGCGATCCATCATGACCACGACCTCCCGCCACACCAATAGCTTTTTCCGGGGCGGTCGGGCTCATCAATGGACCCCGGGACTGACTGACTGTCACCCCCAGGACTACCACCTCTTCTTCCACCTTCCTCTCTCCTCCTTCTTCCCGCTCCTTCCTCTTCCTCCTCCTCCCTCTTCCTCCCACTCCTCCTCCCTCCTTGCGTTGATTGTTGTTTGTCATGTCCAAATGTTGCACCTTCCACCAAAAAAAATTCCTCGTTTGTTTGTGAAAACATTCATTCTTTGGCAATAAACCTGTTTCTGATTCTGATTCTGATTCTGATGATGATCGGGGCTGCACAAAAATAGCAACTCATGATTAAGTAATTCTAAGTTATGAATGACTGGTGACTAGTATGTGCCACTCAGTGTCTGCTTCAGAGTAAATCTGGATACATATGAACTGATCATTACCTGATGATTACTTAACATATTACCTCCTAGTCTGTTCTTTATATCATATATTATTAGCTCATTCCTGATTTATTTTTAACTCATTAATTCCTCACATTTCTATCTTCCATATTATACGGCGTTACCAGTATTTCTGAAGGCTTCTGTTGCAACTGAGCACCACCTTGCAGTGGCAATCTTGCTCATCCATTCAAGCATACTTCCAACGAGTAAGGTACATATTTGCAGAGAGTGCCCTCTCCCACTGCGCCAGTGTCCTTGAGTGGTATATTCAAATTTGCAATCCTGCTCGGTTCAATACAACACATAGGATAGAAATTTCATGAATAGCCGATGTCAGCTTGTTTCAGAATAAGCACAAAAGCAAAAAAACAGAAAAATCTGAAATAAAAATTATTTTCAAATACACCACCAAAGAACTGATCAACATCCGCTTTTAGCAGACACTCTTACGTAATATTATATAACAAGCATTAAGTATTTGTAAAGGAGCGGCGTTTGTTTGACCTTCCAGGCCAGCCTGAATGGACTCTCTCTCACTTGTTAAACAGGTACCACATACATTGTAAGGCACCCACCTGCCACTTAAAGTGTCCGGGCTTGCCTAACATTGTCATCAATGGAAAAATTGGCTCCTGAGACAAACTGTTCTCAAAACTACAACAGAGAACTGAATTGGTCTCAATAGCCAATGTTGTAACATTTGGGTCTGTGGGGATTGGTTCTCTTGTGGCGTCATCTCCATTGGCCATTTGAAGAAATGAAGTTGTTGTCACTTTCATGTTGGCTTCATTTCTCAGCACTTCTCTTTGATTTAAACAAATAATTGAACAAATTGGTGTAATTTGTGCTGTTGGTTGAGTATACATTCTCGGAGACATGTTAAACCTCTCCACACAATCTGATATTTGTAGGATTTTTAGGGGAGAGGACAATTTGTCAGACCTTAGAGCTGAGAACCAGTGAGTCTGATTTTCCCAGCTGCTCCTGAACGCATCATCTCACTCTTCCGGTAAGCTCTGGTTGCCAGCTCAACAGCGAGCATGACTTCTTCTTCTCTCTCCCTCCCCTCTTGCTCAGTGTGTCTCATGTATAGTTATCCCCCTGCCTCCCTTAATGATAACGATACATGCAACAAGTGTAGTTTATTTGCTAGGTTGGAGGCAGGTCTAAGTGGGTTAGATGCACGGCTCCGCTATCGAGCTCAGACAGCTATGCTGGATAGCCCGCCCTCTCGCGTAGTCGGCGCGGAGCTACTGTCAGCCGTTAGCTGTGCCCGGCGGTAACCGTGCAGCCCGATGGTTGGGTAGCTGTTCGCAGGAGTAGTAAGTCTCCTCAGAAGCCCGCTGTGCACCAACCACTTCACGTTTGAACCAGTTTTCCTGCTCAGCGACACCCGCTGAGGAACACACCCTGGTTATCGGGAGCTCTATAGTCAGGAACGTGAAAATAGCGATGCCACGGACCAGAGTCGTGTGCCTCCCGGGGTCCAGAGCGGGCGGCGTGGAGTCTTGTTTGAAGCTGCTGGCTAAGGATAAGCGGAGATACAGTCAGATTGTAATACACGCGGTGGTAATGGCGCCCGAGCCGTCGGTCGGAAGTCACTAAAATTAATGTGGAATCGGTGTGTGCTTATGCCAAGACGTTGTCGGACACCGTAATTTTCTCTGGCCCTCTCCCAAATTTGCAGACAGACGAATTGTATAGCCGAATGTCGTCTTTCAACCGCTGGCTGTCGGTGGTGCCCAGCGAATAATGTGGGCTACGTAGACAACTGGAAGACTTTCTGGGAAAACCTGATCTGATGAGGATAGACGGCATTCATCCCACGTTGACGGACGGAGCGTCTCATTTCTGCGAATATGACCAAGTTGATCACGGACTTAATCTATGACAACCCAGGGTTCAGATCAGGAACCGGGAGCAGAGTTGTAGTTTAACACCCTTCTCTGCTCTTCCATTCGAGCAGTTACCCACCCTTGACTTTAGAGTAGAGACTGTGTCTGTCCCACGGCCACTTCAATTAAATAAATCAAAAGTAAGCAGAAGAGGAGTACACAATAACCTTATACAAGTTAACACAATTATTTCAGCAGTGCAACAAAATAGGTCTATTAAATGTGGTCTCCTAAATATTCGATCTCTGTCATCTAAAGCTGTGTTACTGAATGATTTAATATCAGATAATCACATTGATTTATGTTGCCTAACTGAAACCTGGCTGAGCCATGAAGAATATGTCTGCCTGAATGAATCGACTCCTCCAAGTCATATTAATACTCACATTCCTCGAGGCACCGGTCGAGGAGGTGGAGTAGCAGCCATCTTTGAATCGAGCCTATTAATTAATCCTCAACCAAAATTACACTACACCTCATTTGAAAGCCTTGTTCTTAGTCTTTCACATCCAACCTGGAAAACACTACAGCCAATTCGATTTGTGATTCTGTACCGCCACCAGGTCCATATTCAGAGTTTATATCTGAATTCTCAGAATTTATATCAAGTTTGGTTCTTAAAACCGATAAAGTTATTATTGTTGGAGATTTTAATATCCATGTGGATGTTGATAATGATTGCCTTAGTGCTGCATTCATCTCCTTGTTGGACTCGATTGGCTTCTGTCAGAGAGTACAGAAACCCACTCACAGCTTTGGCCACACGCTTGATCTTGTTCTTACTTATGGCGTTGACATTGAGCATTTGAACGTCTTCCCACAGAATCCTCTTCTGTCAGACCACAACCTCATAACTTTTGAATTTATACTACGAGTGTACTCCGTTAGTCAAAAGTTTCTACACTAGATGTCTAACTGATAGTGCTGTAGCTAAATTTAAAGCGATTCCTTCTGTATTTGATTCGATACCACGTCTCAATATAACAGAGGACTCCTGGTCTAACTTTAGTCCGTCCCAGATTGATCATCTTGTTGACAGTGCCATAGGCTCTCTGAGAATGACACTGGACTCGATAGCCCTCTGAAGAAGAAGACAGTGAGGAAGAGGAGGTTTGCTCCTGGTATAACCCTCAGACCCGCAAACTGAAGCAAGCGTCACAAGCTTGAACGCATATGGCGTTCAACTAATCTCAAGAATCCCGCTTAGTTTGGCGAGATAGTCTTAAAACATATAAGAAGGCCCTCCGTAATGCCAGAGCAGCCTATTACTCATCAATAATAGAAAAATAAAACAACCCCAGGTTTCTCTTCAGCACTGTAGCCAGGCTGACAGAGAGTCACAGCTCTGTGGAGCCGAGCATTCCTATAAACCTTAGTGGTAATGACTTTATGAACTTCTTTAATGAAAAGATTTTAACTATTAGGGACAAGATTAATAATCTCTTGCCCATAACCAGTGCCAATCTGTCCTCAAGTGGAATGGCCTTGGAAACCGCTGTATGCCCTGGTGTATATTTGGAGGTATTTTCTCCTATCAACCGTGACCAATTATTTTCAACGGTTTCTACTTCGAACACGTCTACCTGTCTCTTGGACCCCATCCCGACGAGGCTGCTTAAAGACGTTTTGCCTTTAATTGGCGGCTCTCTATTAGATATTATCAATGTGTCTCTGCTAACAGGCCACGTACCACACTCCTTCAAGGTGGCTGTTATTAAACCTCTCCTGAAGAAGCCCACTCTGGATCCAGAGGTATTGGCTAACTACAGACCGATCTCTAACCTCCCCTTCCTCTCCAAGATCCTTGAGAAAGTGGTCGCAAATCAGTTGTGCGACTTTCTACATCATAATAGTTTATTTGAGAAATTTCAATCAGGATTTAGAAAACACCACAGCACCGAGACGGCACTGGTGAAAATTACAAATGACCTCTTAATGGCAGCAGATAAAGGACTCCTCTGTCCTGGTCTTGTTAGACCTTAGTGCTGCATTCGACACCATTGACCATGACATCCTGTTACAGAGACTGGAGCAGTCGATTGGCATTTCAGGCACGGCACTAATTTGGTTTAAATCCTATTTATCAGATCGATCTCAGTTTGTATTTGTAAACGATGACGCCTCGATAACCACCAACGTTAATCACGGAGTTCCACAAGGTTCTGTGCTTGGACCAATTTTATTTACCTTATACATGCTTCCTTTGGGCAATATTATCAGGAAACACTCCATAAACTTTCATTGTTATGCAGATGACACTCAACTATATTTATCGATAAAACCAGAGGAGAGCAACCAACTCTGTAAAATTCAAGCATGTCTTAAAGACATAAAAACATGGATGACCTGCAACTTGATGTTAAACTCAGACAAAACCGAAGTAATTTTAATCAGCCCTGAGCACCTCAGAGATCAATTATCTGGTGATGTGGATTCTGTAGACGGCATTGCCCTGGCATCCAACACCACTGTAAAGAATCTTGGCGTTATCTTTGATCGACTTGTCCTTTAACTCCCACGTAAAGCAAATCTCAAGGACTGCATTCTTTCATCTACGTAATATTTCAAAATCAGGCACATCTTGTCTCAAAAGATGCAGAAAATTGGTTCACGCTGTTCGTTTCGAGACTGGATTACTGCAACTCCTTATTAGCAGGCTGCTCTAATAAATCTCTTAGGTCCTCCAGTTGATCCAGAATGCTGCAGCTCGTGTTCTCACTAAAACTAAGAACAGAGATCACATCACTCCTGCACTAGCTGCTCTGCACTGGCTCCCAGTAAAATCAAGAATCACTTTTAAAATTCTTCTCTTAACCTACAAAGCCTTGATTGGTGATGCTCCATCATATCTTAAGGAGCTTGTCGTACCATATTGCCCCACTAGAGAGCTACGCTCACTAAATGCGGACTACTTGTAGTTCCTAGAGTCTTAAAGAGTAGAATGGGAGCCAGAGCCTTTAGTTATCAAGCTCCTCTTTTATGGAACCAGCTTCCAATTTCAGTCCGGGAGGCAGACACAGACACCTCGTTAAGAGTAGACTTAAGACCTTCCTCTTTGACAGAGCTTATAGTTAGGGCTGAATCAGGTTTGCCCTGGTCCAGCCCCTTGATATGCTGCTATAGGCTTATAGCTGCCGGGGACGTTTTAGGATGCACTGAGTACCTATCTCCTTTTTTCTCTCCTTAAGGATGAATTTTCATCTCTCAATCACACGTTACTAACTCTGCTTTCTCCCGGAAGTCCTTGACTTTACGCCTCATGGGGTCATCGGACCCTATGAGACGGCATAGATCCATCTGCCTGATGGATCGTCTGGTGGAATTCCTGCTCATGACTACGCCACTGTCCTGTTGAGACTCCGCACTCCTCCTCCCCACCGCCATCTGCCTGATGGATCGTGGAGGTCTCCATCGTGGAATATGCCTACTATGAACTATTCATACACTCTGTCATATTCATTGAATGTATTTTAACTCTAAATCTGTCCTTCTGTACACATTACATCTATTGCATCTGTCCATCCTAGGAGGGATCCTCCTCTGTTGCTCTCCTGCAGGCTTCTTCCTTTTTCCCCTGAAGGGTTATTTGGGAGTTTTTCCTGGTCCGATGTGAGGTTTTGGGGCAGGGATGTCTATGTGTACAGATTGTAAAGCACTCCGAGACAAATTTGTAATTTGTGAAATTGGGCTATACAAATAAACTGAATTGAATTGAATTGAATCAACGTGTCCCTTTGGCCACAAAGTTGAAGATTAAAGATGTGAAAATATGCCAGCAGTTGCACATTCCTCAACTATAATAAAACGCATATTGTATAAAAATATCCTCCCATGCTACACATTGTAAATTAAGTAAGTATAGAGCACTTAAGATATTTGCATGCTGGAGCTGAGCCGGAGCCGTCCCCAACGCTTTTATTTAAGGAATTAAGCTTGATTTTACTAGTCATTAGCGGTTTCCTCAATCTTTAATCACTCTTTTAATATCCCCCAATAAATATTTGTAATGTCCTCTTCTCAAAATGTACTGTTCCCTCCCCTCCACATTATATTGTTTTATCTGCTGTTCACCCATGTATTACAGTGTAACATATCACATCCAAACAGTTGCCTTAAACACAAGGAGTTTACAAAAGAATATCACTCTTTTATTATTGCGAAAAAACCCGGAAAAATACCCTCAGTGATTTATTCTCTGTAGAAATGTACCGCCACAATAAAATAAGATGTTTCAAGTCAAGCAGGAAACACACAGACTATGCATATGTGAGTAATATATATATATATATTAGGGCTGTCAATCGATTAAAAAAAATTAACTAATTAATCGCACATTTTAATTAATCATGATTAATCGCGATTAATCGCGATTAATCGGTTAATTAAAAGTTAAAAGTTCATTCTTTTTAAAGACAAAACTTCACACAGAGCTGTGTTTTCAAAGAGGCTCCTACATATACAGTGCCAGCGAGGTATTTAATATCGTGGATGATAAATTGTTTCTTCAGTGAAACATCAGATTAGTAAAAAAAATAATATATTGAGACCCCACTGGTCCTGTCATCTTTAACATTGAACAGCAGCAGAACCAGTGGCCTTGGTATAACTGACTGACATTCAAATATGTCACGTTAACCCTCTGGAGGCTGGGGGCATTTTATACATTTTACAAAATAAATTAAATTCACCGTTTAAAGTCTTTTGCATGTGACACACCCCCACGTGTTATACATCAAACATTTCAGAACAATCTCAGCTCTGAAATGAGGCTCATTGTCCTCGCGCCGTGTGCTCTGGTTGTCTGACTGACAGGCTGCTAAATGAGCCTAACCTGTGAGGTGGGAGGTCCTTTGTGATTTACTCAGTGTTCATTGGTTTGACCAATCACGTTGAAGGTTTCGTGTGTCGCGTTCTTTCCGCGCCGCGTCACCCGACACGTCGCCCCTTCGTTCCTCTGTGTCTCAGAGGGGGAGACGGGAGGAAGGAGGAGCAGGAGGAAACCCGACTGATTCATCCACGAGTTAAACTGATTTCTGCTCCTTATTTTCGCGGAGAAATGATTGTTTTAAAAACGGAAACAGTCTCAAACCGTACTGCCGCGGTTTAAAAAAAAAAAAAAATGCGTTAATTGCGTTAAAATATTTTAGTGCGTTAACGCGGCCAAATTAATCGCATAGATTAACGCGTTAACGCTGACAGCCCTAATATATATATATATATATATATATAAATGGCTGAGTATTTATTTGATGTAGTTATAGTTCAATATTAAGTTGAATTAAATACATGCACTGCAGCAGGATGTTCCCCACGCAGAGCACATCCTGAGCTGCGGCAATTCAGACATACAGCTGAGTATGTGTCTCTTCCTTTTGATACTTTCCGTATGCTGTTCATATTTTGACAACTCCCATACTCCTGCTAGAATTGTCTATTAATGCACAGCCATTAAAGGCTTACTAAGGTTGCTACTGAGAACATCTTGACTGACAATCAGAGGATGAAGATTTAAGCACAACATAAACCTTGTAATCCTATATCATAACAGGTTTAGACTTGGTATAACCGCAGTTTCAGCTTGTTTATCTCCTTGGCCGTGTCTCTGGTAATGCAGAAAAAAAAGAAAAAAAGAGAAGTGCTCCAGACAATGGCGTACCTATTCACATGTGAGACAGGGAGCAGATTTGGAGCATCTGGATTTGATGGCCGATCCTCTCTATCTAATCCGCCGTGTGGTTTTATTTCTGTTCAGACACAGAGGGGATTGAGTGGGCCATCCGTTCACATCCTGCCTGCCATGGGGCAGATAAACAGAGCAAAACAGAGTAAATGGCCACATAATCAATAAGAAGCATGCATTTCATTTGCTATGTCTGCATTTTGTCAGCTGGCAAAAATAGACGGCTCACATTTAGCTGGGATGGAGGTTGAGTAGTAAGTGTATCTTCAGGCTGGTGTCACAGAAATGATCAAACGCTCGCTGGCATCAGAGGTCCTGATGAGTTGTGGATAGTAAGGAACATGTGATGTTTACAGCGGCTTCACTTTGGCTGTGTGATGCGATCCATACATGCACTGCATGAGATACTAAAACACGGCTGATCATGCTCCATATCCTGAAATGACATACGTTCAGTAACCCTTTACCTTAGGTCCTTTTATGTAGCATTCATAAGAAGTACATGAGTTTAATGCACAGTTAATAACACACCACAATGTAGGTACATGCAGACATAAGCACATGTTTAAGGGTTTGTTATGTCAGTGCATTGATACATGTGGAGCTCCAGACTACTGGACCACTTGGATCATGGATAAGTACATTCTTTACATCAGCTTTCTGATAGATTACTATTGTATCTGTTGTATTAGGTCTCCTAGATTGTAAGTCTGTACTATCTTTTCCTCTATGAATTGTTTGAGCTTGGACCTTGCTTTTATTCAAGTGACTGAGAGCTGAAGGAAACCGGCTAGGTTTAAAATGTTTGACCTCTTTTCCAATTCGGGACTGAGCTCTATTTTACTTTCTTTCTACCTTTGAGGTAAATATAGTTTTTTCTTTAATCAGTTTTGGCAAGAGTCGGAGATTCTTGTAAAACTTAAACTTCACTGATTACAGGTTTGAGCTACTATTGTCTTGAGCCCACTTAGTTTCGATTGCTGGGCATTCCACTAACGACCTGCTGGGGGCCGGTCGACACAGCTGTAGCTAACCATCATCAACTAGGTTGTAAACCAGGTAGGGTTTTTAAGCATCAGTTTTTAAGCGTCAGCTTTTGCGTCGTACGAAGACTCGGAAGATCAAGACATAGGATTCTTTTGTTGGAGTAAAGCCTGGGAGGTCTTTTGTTGGAGTTGTTGCAGTTGGATGAGTAGACTACTGTTCTGTGAATATGTGTCCAGCTTCAATACCTGTGCATGTATCAACTCGTTGATAATATAGACATCGGACTCGTTCACACATTTACCAAAATCCTTTCCTTTGTTATCTATCCCACCCGTTCCACACCCAACACCTTGTCACAGGGGGACTCTGGAACTGCCAGTCATCTAACTGCAAGGCAGACTTCATTTTTGGCTTTGCTATCAAGCCGTCGCTTGACTTCCTGGCTCTCACTAAGACTTTGATCAAACCGGACAACACATCTACCCCTGCTGCTCTCTCCTCTCGCCTCCTCTTTCAGCCACACACCCAGGCGTATGTGGTACAGATTAATTTATCTCCCCCAAATGGACTTATTCTCTCTACGCGCTTCCACTTTTTACCCTACTGTCTTTGGAGTTTCATGCTGTGACAATTACTCATCTGGTTCAATTAAACATTGTTGTGCTTTACCATCCACCTGGTTCTTTGGGAGATTTCTTGGGAGAATTAGATGTCCTCCTATTGAACTATTAATTATGCCCCCCTGTTCATCCATCTGGGTGACTTTTACATCCAGACAGAGAAGTAATCTGACCTGTTACTCTCACTGTCTTCCTTTGCTCTCTCACTCTTTCCCCTCCTACTCACAAAGCCGGCATCACCGCGACTATATTTTCACCAGGAACTGCTCTACATCTAGCCTCATTGTAAGTCCACTTCATGTCTCTGATCACTTCTTTATCTCTTACTCTCTCTCACTCTCTGGAACTGTCGACCCTCCCACAGCATCAGACTCTATCTGTCTGCCGCAACATTCGCTCCCTCTCTCCCTCCTCTTTGTCCTCCTCTGTTTTATCAGCCCTCCCTTCAACTGACTCTTTCTCACTCATGCATCCTAACTTTGTCACATACACTCTTCTTTCTACTCTGTCCTCTTACGACACGACAGGTCAGCAAGTCCTCCCCGGCTCCGTGGTTGTCTGACTTGGTGCGCACCGAGGGAGCCACTATGCAAGCATCGGAAAGGAAATTGTGAAAATCTAAACACGCTGGCGACCAGCTCAACCATCAATCTCTACTTCATTCTTTCTCAGCCTCAATTTCTGTAGCCAAAAGTGCTTTCTACCAAACCAAAATGCATCCTCTTTTTCTAACCCCAAAAAACTCTATATTTTCCAACCTCCTGTGTCTACTTGCTAGGGCCATCCGATCTCTGCAACTCATCCAGAATGCAGCAGCTTGAATGCTCTTCAACCTCCCTAAATTCACCCACACTACTCCACACCCTTCACTGGTTACCAGTGGCTGCCCGCATCCGCTTCAAAACATTGGTACTTGCATACTGTTAATATTAATCTGATTTATTGAAGGGACCGTAATGTCTAGGTTCCGGCAAAGCATCAGAAGAGACGGCACTTTGCCTGTGTGAGAGATGAGATATTGTGTCTGCAGCTCAAGGGCAGCTACATGCTGATGCCTGTTCACATTCCACACTGTTTATTTTATTTACACATACCAGAAGAGGGCAACAGGGACAGCCCTCAGCCCTCCGGGGGGAGGGATGGGGATGGATGGCACCTGTGATCTGCATAAAAGATGGAATCTGATGTGCTAAGAGAGTGTGGAGGTGTGGCTTCAGGCTGTGTGTTGAGGAGTTGAGGAGAGCTTTTTTTGTTTTTTTTTTTGAATCACGAATAAACGTCTTCTTAAAAGAGAGAGAACTGTAGAAGAGATTCCAGGCTGTTCAATTCTCCAGTGTTATTCTCCTGAATTACGTTACACATACCGTGCTGCGAACAGATGGGGTCCAGTCTATATCCTGGACATGGTCAAACCGTACACCGTTAACTCCGCTCGGCATCTGCCAATCGGCTTGTAGCGCCGTTACTGCGAGTCAAATATTTAACAAAATCAAGACTCTGCTGTCCTGGCTCCTCGATGGTGGAGTGAGCTTCTCATTGACATCAGGACAGCAGAAAGTATCTTTTCGCTGCAAATTAAAAATACATATTTTTCGACGATACATTGAATAAAAATACGAAATAAAAGAATTAACAGATTAGCACTTCAGTGCACTTACTTATCGCATTTTGTAGTTTGACTATCTTGAAGAAATTGTTCTTTCTTGATTCTGATTTTGTACTCATGGTTGAATGCACTTATTGTTAGTCGCGTAAAGCGTCAGCTAGATGAAATGTAATGTATTTTACTTACCATTTATTATAAATACTTAACTGGCAAACTTTAAATTAAGGAAGACCGATAAATGCTAGATACCTACAATTTCTTGCAGAAGTAATATGCAACTTTAAAAGGGGATAACGACTCCAGTCAAAGCTTTATTTGGGAACTGCAAGGTATCACCTTGAAAGGTTGAAAATAATGGAACACCATTAGGTTTACTCCTGATTACCTTAATCATCTTTCCCATATGAAAGGTCATTTTGCAGTCTGGGTAACTACAGACAATAAGAATCAATGACTGGTAAATGAGGACATTCATAAGAGCTGCTCGTGCTAATGTCTAATAGACAAGCTAACACTATCTAAAAAAGATTAACAATATGAAGAAAATAATCTGGAGCCAGACGTGACATGGCATGACAAACTGTTGATTGTAAATTAATTCACCACCTCTGCTCTTGATGTCGAACAGATGGAGACTTGTACCTTATAATTCTAGTCAATGTGCAGGAAAAGTTTGTTTTCTTCTTTTTAAGTAGACAACCTTTGCTATGTTGTGGAGTGAATTGTTTTTATTTTCATGAAACCCTTTTGTTTTATTGCATTTTTTTCTTCTTTTTTTTCTGAACAATTTAAGGAATCCTCTCTCACACAAACACACACACTGTACTATTACTATTTGGCACCCATTACAATCTAATTAAATTGAACTTATCTGTTATTGTTCTGTCATCAAAACATTGTCTTTATCTCGCACCAGACGGGCACAAGGTATATATATATATACTAATGATATCCTTTCTGCCATCCAATATATTCAAAGCATCCTGCACAACATGTCCACACGAAATAAAAAACAGATGAAATCCTGCATTTCAGATGAGTGTGCCTTTCATTGTGAATATACATTACTTCTGCAAAAGGACAATCAATGTGATGAACTGGAGTCAATAGTTAATGGATTCAGTCAGAAATGTGGTGGGCAGTTTGTAAAGTGTTCCCGATGAAATGCGTTTAGGCATTTCTCTGTTAGCTTCAGCTTACGAGCTGCTCAACAGCACCAGGGAAAGAAAAAACAAACACTTGAGCTCTGCCAGTTACAGTACAAATAATAATACACAACATCAACATACTATAACTCTGTTTGGATCAGGAAAAAAGTGGAGTGGGTTAACAGATTCCATGGACAAAAATATGCCAAAAATATATTCACAAGTGAGATGTCATGTCAGCCCACACAAACTCAAAGAGAAAAGCAAAACTTTGAGTGGCTAAGATATAAACATTAAAGGTATAAACAACATGATTGTACATTTTCTCTCAACTCTTGTAGCCCAACAGTATCTGACATAGTGAAACACATAATCCTGTTCTCTGTGGTTTGAGTACTAGTTCATTCATAAGGCTCTGCATTCTATAACAAACAACACCACAGACTGAAGGCAAGTTTCTGCTCTATATTTAATCTAAGTGGAGGAGCTCAGACTGACCCTGTGCAAAGCCAACAGACACCAGTGATACGCTTTTTCTCCAAACTCTCTGCCAGCCATTTAAGCCATGCCCTTTGTGATAATCCCTTCCAGACTCACTACTGACTGACATGCAGAAAAGTACCTATCCTAACTTAAGTTCCCAAACTGTGCCCTGCTGATAATGTTCTGGAAGTCAAATGCCAACTGATCTACAAGTAAATGAAGTGTAACCCAAGTGATTGTACTCTTCCATAATCTGCTTTAATTGAATATCTGACACATAATATAAATTGTGACACTTTACATTATGGACATTATTTAAATATTACATCAGGACCACATGATGCCAAAGTCCAAAATGCTTCATATATGCTTTCACAGTACCCCACATTTACACAGAATAAAGACGGTGGATTTTGCTTCACTTGCAAACAAATTGCTTTAAAGGACCTCTTTATGGCCGTTATTGACAGGAGGGACGAATTCAATGATACCGTTTTATTATAGAGCCAATGTTTTGGATTTGTATGCCTTTTTCAATCATGCATAAAGACATATTTAATCACTGTATATCTGCACCCATGCACTACATTTAACCCAATAACAACATAGACAACATCTGTCTTAATCCAACACAATAGCTGCAATCAACCCGTTTAAATTATATTATTTGAATAATCATAGTTTACAGTAAACCAATTTCCAATTGATCTGAGTTTGCGTGGCTTGTTTTATGATTGATTTAACAACCTGAATAACATTTATTAGACAGCAGCAGCAACACCAAATTGAAGCCACAACAATAAGGGAGATTAATGGCCATTACTGTTTGTTTTTATAGACTTTACGTGTCTTTGACTGCAAGTAAAGGCAGATATATTTGCAGCTACTTGTATAGAAAATTACCTCTTTACTCTTTACCACCACTAACCCACAGAGTGAAGTGTGGAAGAGATTCATGCTTCGACTGAAAACATAGTTGTACTCTTCTGAGTAGTAATGGGTGCAGATCTCTCACTATATAACTATCAGCAAACAGTGTCTTGCTCACAGAAACATGTCAAACAACAATGCAACATGGTTTCATTTGATCAAACGCAACAGATCAAAGCTAATTTGTTTTCTTTCTAATGCTCAATTCTGTTCTTTTCAGACATCACTGAAAGGTGATTTAGAGGAAATATTTGAGTCTGTTTGCTGCAATTAAAATATAATATCCATGGTCAGCTATGCTCTGAACCAGAGGCGCCAGAACTGCAACACTGAAAGGCTCAAACAAAGAAGCTGTTGGTGAGGTATATTTCTATCAATATTGGATAACCCAGACCACCCTCTCCACCATCTACTGACTAAAACAAGAGAACATTCCTGATACAGGAGAACATTCCTGATACAGAAGAACATTCCAAAAACAAGACAATATTCATGATACAGGAGAACATTCCTTCCCACTGCTATTAGACTGTACAATAAATCACTTCTGGCCAGATCCTTCACAAATGAACATCAATAAACCTAGCACTGCTTTCACTTCATACTTTAGATACACTGTATACACTTTCATTTTTATTTTATTCTTACATTTTAATTTCCTTTATTATTTAAATTCTTAAATGTAATATGTCCTGCCCTGCTATTTTATTGTATTGTATGTATGTAAACATGTGTGCTGCTGCTTCACTAATGTTCCATGAATGGAGTACTATCCTATCCTGTCCTAGTTTCTGAAAAACTTGTGCATTACATGTGTAGGTCTAACATCCTGAAAATATAAAGCTGAACCCTCAACATTCTTTTCAAAATTCCCTTTGGACTATATGTGTCAGGACATTTTTTTTGATATCTTTCTTTGTCACCGTCTGCAGACAGATGGTCTGGTGACTCCAGAGTTAGGTGTGCAATGAATCATAAAAAAGCCATCACCATGTCTAGAGCCCAGCCGTGTAGCACCTCCAGAAACATTATCACACGTTCTATTTTAGAGCTGTTTACTTGTGAAGTATACGTGCTATCCAAGCCGGTTCACTTCAGCTAGTCAATAACAGCCAAGGACTTAACGCTTTCATGTACCTAATACATTATTCACTATTTGCCAAAAACCACAGAATAAAGACACATTAACCATGACATGTTACGGTATTTTGTCAAATGAAGCTATGGTAAAACCCTGCAAAGACAGTCTTGTATAACCTAATTAGTTCCCACGTTTGTTTGATGCATTAGGTAAAACAAATAAATGACTGTTAATATGTATTCATCTCTTATGTCTTTGCAGTGGCCCGGCACTCAGCTCTGTGGCGTTTGAGATATTACTGACACACCCAGCTTGAATGGGCTACCTCTGCAGTCTGCCAAAACTATTCCAGTTACTGTAAATAGCTTTTGTTTAATTATTTATTTATTTAATTGATAACACTTTCCTAATCTTAGGTGCAATTGTAATTATAGTCACACATGAAGAAAAACCCAGTAAACTTAAAAAGCAAAGGCTTAGAGATATACATCATATCCCTCAAGTACTATTACTTCGAATTCTAAGAAAGGATGCAGTTTTGGTACATCGGAGCTGTTTCGTCAGAGGTATTTTCAAGATAAATCAGTTTGTAAAACCAGCACATGTGTACACACATGTGGTGAGCAGACGATAGATGACAATAGAAAAATATTCCACCATGGACAGTGTTGATGACAGAAACCAACATTGTAATTCAAATCTCAAAACATTATAAATTATTGCTATTTGTTGGTTTGTTTCACACTGAAAATAATTGCCCTGAGTACTAATGCTGTTTTACACACAATACGTGTTCCAATTGAAAGGCATACATTGCTGAAGAACTAATAATGGATCTACTTATTGCATATTACCACTGCATTTACTTTTTTTGTATTGTCTGCTAAATCCATTTTCTTCCTCCATACATTATAATGTTTATTGTTTACCTCAATGTGGTTGGACAAGAACGGCAGGAATTAGAATGAGAGGATATTATCTGCTGCTGATCTTTTGTGTTTTACATTTGACCCTGCTGACAAAACTTATGTATCACCATAACACTAAGAAGCATAACAGCTGAAACTACATTAATGAGTGCTTTGCACTAATGTAGTTTCATATTTAAAAAAATCCAGTCAAAAATGTCAAAAGTAATTTTTTCCCAACATTCCAGGGCTATAAAATTCAACCACATGCTCGCAGGGGGAATATTAATAAACATAAATAGTCGCAGGCAGACAGTAGGTGAGTCAACCTCTTTCTCCCTCTGCCCCTCATTCTGACTCACTCTCTCTCTCTCACTAGAACACACACCCCAACACACACACACACACACACACACACAAACACACACGATCACACACACACTTACACACACAAGCTTCAATAAACGGTGTATACTTAGGAGAAGCAGATTTTTTTTTAACAAGCTGTTGTCCCAGCTGCAGCCCTGCAGGGCTTTTATATAAAGTGAAGCAATAAACTCAGATTTGCCAAGTCACAAGATGAATTACTTTGCAACTGAAGCCCAGTGACCCGACCGGCAGCCAGCAATCCAACATAGCCTCAGTAATCTCCAATGTGTATGGGTAATAGTATTATTTGAGTTAAGTGAGTGTGGTCTAGTTGATGTATATGAATAAGACTTACATTAGAACAACTTATCAGCAGGTTAATTTGTTTTCCCAAGTAATACACACTGCATCAGGGTTTTCAATTCTCACTTGTGTGGTCCAATAATTATTGTGGTCCACCCAGTAAGAACACTGTAACATTGCAATGTGTGGCCTAGTTTTTATTCTATGCCTGGTGGGAGCTCCATGTAGACTACCATTATATGTAAATCTATTACGACATCAAACATATGTAAATGTATTAGTCTAACTAGAGGTCAAGTGACCTTGCATAAGGTCCTAAGCCCCATGTGTAGTTTCAAACTGAGTCCAAGTGAAGCCAAAAATAAAAGTCAAAAATTTCAATTATTTTTTATTTTAATCACAAATTTAATAAAGTTTTAATTTCACACTCAGATTTCACCACTCAGACCAACTGCACTTGTGTGTAAGTGTGTCTGTGTGTTGTCGTGTTAGTAGCTAGATACCGAGTGCAGCAATGTGCCCTGAAATTGGCATCAATCTTAATGTCGTGGTTCGTATAGCGCTTTCATTTGCACCTGCTATAGACAGGTCGGTACATTACTTTCTGAACTTCTACAAGGATTGTAGCCAACTCGCAAAACACCCCTGTCCCTGACCATTAAAGTAAAATAAATAATCATCTATCTTAAACGGGCACTAACATTATTATTTTTTTAACCTGACCTGAATGACTAAACCTGTGGGCTAAATGTATATGTGGAGCTGAGGGGAACTGGAAGGTACACCTCTCACATCTGACACATTGGGAAGAAATATGTTTTGAATACAATTTGCATTAATATGAAAGCCAAATTCTACCAGTGAAATAAAACATACATTTACATTTTATTGAAATGAGAAGCCGAAAAAAGACCTAAAGACGAGTCCAATTCATGAGCTGGAAAGTACTCTATGTATATTTCTTTCATCTCATTATTTATTTTTCTTCATTAAGGATTTTAACTACCAAGAGCTACCTTTCTTTTTATCACAATTTACTGAAATCTTTTTAGTTTCTATCACTGGCACAAGGGGACTTCAATGCCTTGATTCTGTGGTTCTCAAACTGTGGGGCGCCAAGGCATTAAAGGTGGGGCGCGAGGGGAAATGCACATTTTTATTGAGAACTTCACATATTACAAAGTAGCCTACACAGACAAAAAACTAAGTCATTAATAAATAAAAAGTGAAAATGCCTGTACTTTCGTGTAAATGTTTAAATTACGCCGTTAACAGGTTACGTTGCGCATGCGCGACAGTCGAGATTCTTGGCGATTTGCCAAGAATCTCCGTGAGTACGGCGTTCCTGTTGTTGCCTTCAAAACAAGAGCTCAACATTGAGCATGAATTGAGAGTAGCCGTATCAAGCCAGCAACCCCGTTTTAAAAAGAGGTGTAGTGGAAAGCTTATTGCAGCATTTAATAATAATGATAACACGTGATGACTCACTCATATCTGCACTCGTTTTGTAACAGGTCCGTCTTTCAACCAACGGATCGTCGGTTTGATCCCCGACTAGCCACTGCGGTCAAATCAGCCGACACTCGGATCCGGATGGTCAGCTCAACCTCCATTTCTTCTGTGTGTGCTACTGATGTGATGTTGACGGTAAACATTCAATCGGGAGGTTTTGATAAATAAAGATAAAGTTAAGCGGAGGATTCACGACACAACATCCGGTTTTAACAAAGTTAGAACAATAACAAATTTCAAACAACATCCGTTTTAAATCATAATGTCGAAAATAATACACAACAATTAACTGATTAAACATTTTTATAATAATTGAGATCGTAGATTGCTATGGAATTATAGCTTAAATTTTGCTAACATTACCAAGTTTTTTAAAACTCCCAAGAGGAGAATAAAAAGAAGTCCTAATTAAAAATTTTCTAATCATTTCTTTAATGTTTGAAGTGCTTTATTTTTTTTCCTCATAAGCTAAAGCTGACTGATATGTAGTTGTGTTATAATGCACATGTGTTCATGATCCATCTCAATGTTCCCACGACATCAATTTCTGGGATTATTCTGAATTCAAACACAAAAATTCCTAAATGTTTCAAAAATCGGTCAATTTGTTTCCTCTGAAGTGCTTTAAATATGTTTTTCAGTTGTTTGAAATGCTTTGTGTTCAGGACAATCTTAAGCCCCAGCATTGACTTCCATTAACCTAGATGTCCCAAATTCCTGGGTATCATCACAATCCCAATTAAAAATTAGAAATATTTATGTTTAAAAATTTCAAATTAAATGTTAAAAATGTTTTTTTCAATTATGTCATAATCCTGACTTTGATTTTCCTAGAATGCCCAATTCAGACTCCGGACCAGCATGAAATAGACATCCAGAGACCCCCAAAATCCTAGATTATTAGGGAAATCTTTCATCCCAATTGGGAAATATTTCAAATTCATGTTTGAAGTGCTTTATCCAAGAATTTGTTCATTTTCAGTGTTGAAAGTCAGCAATATTGTTTTCATAACAACCAAGCATTTATTCTGGGAAAATCACAAATCTACGGTCCCAATTATTTATAAAGAATTAAACAAATCTGATGTTTCAAGAAAAATATTTCATATAAAAGTCTAAAATGTTTCAAGAAATCGTCATTTCTTTTAATGTTTTTGACTTTTTTAAATATGTTTTCCATCATTGACTGATGCAGCTGTGGAATCAGACAACTTACGGTCCCAATTGGGAGATATTCAAAATCAGACATTCAAAATTGGTCCCAATTGGGTCAAAAAATTCAAAAAAGTGCTTTAAATATGTTCTTCCTCAATTAAAATATGTTTGAAGTATTCCGCCTCCTCAGCATAAGACACTTCCACAGTTGACTGATACCAGACTTCATCCATAATCCCAATTTCCTAATATCACAAATCCAATTAAATTATTGAAATTTAAAAGTCTAAATATGTTTCAAAATCGAAATATTTCAGATTCGTTTTTAATATTTATTATTTTTGTATACACCCAGCACAATTGACCGAACCCAATTTCCAGATTCAGCCTGGCAGACAAATCACAGATCCATAAATCGGTCAATCATCAGATTAATTGAAGTCCTCATTATTATATTTCAATTAATAGTCAAAATGTTTATTCCTCAGTCCATTTCTTTCATGTTTGAAGTGCTTAAATATGTTTTCCCCACAATTGACTGCATCAGCTGATGCAGCTGTGTTCAGGACAAATTCAACAACTCCCAATCATTAGGAGATACAATTCAATAAATTATTTTTTATTTTAAAATATTTAAATATTTACAATGTTTGAGGTAATTTGTAATGTTTTTACAAAATTATATATTATTACTTTAAAATCTAAATATAAATAATACATTGTTCACACACACACACACACACGCACAACTAATACATTGTTTCACACACACACACACACACACACACACACATATACACATACACACTCACACTGACACACACACACACACACATCACCACACACACATCACCACACACACACATACACACACTCACACACACACACATAAAGACACACACACACATACACACACACCACAGACACAGACATGACACACACACACACACACACACACACACACACACACACACAGACACACCACATACCTCACACAACACGACACACTCTCACACCACACACACTTACACATACCACATGCACATGACACCTGACCTTCACTCCTTGACCTCCTACTCCCATAATTGTCATATACTATATTTTTATATTTATATTAAAATATTTACCTAAATATAATACTTTGAGAATCACAATACAAAACACCAAACTTTTTTTACAAAAAAAAAAATTAATGTGTAATATATTTATCTATGTTTTTAACAATTTTTCAATTTTCTTAATCATTCATATTAAAGAATCAACAATTCATGGGGATTCTTTTCTTAAAGGCCTATAGTTGAATATGACAGTTATGATGGGTTTGGACGATGGTGAAAAACCCAAAGAAGTACCAAAAAAAGGGGCTCAGAGCGGCTTTGTGTAGCTTTTCAGCTTTGTTTTTCAGGTTCATAGCCACTCCCAAATGGGTAGAATACAACATTTATTGTTCATATGTTCTTGATTTTGGGAAGTTGTGACCTCAAGGAAGGAATTTTGTTTTTTTTTTGTTTTCGGCCCTTTGTTATGGGATGTGCTAAGTGCTAATGTTTTGGTTAAGCATTTTAAAGGCCCCATTTGGGAGGCAAATGCCTGCAAAGAAAGCACATGCAGGCATGTTTAAAGAAATAAAAAGATTAAATCAGCCCAAGCTCATTCATTCAGTTCTTAACCTCTCACACCTCTCTGGATGACCTGGACAGTTAGCACCCAGAGGAGCCTCTGGAGGAAATTTCACCCCATCACCTCATTGTAGGCCCTGTGACCCCTGTCTTAATGTTGTTTTTGGGTTTTACGGAATATTTATTTTTTATGGCCCATTTTAACCTCAATTTCAAAAGATTGGAAAAAAGAGAAAATTTACCAGACTGTTTTGAATTTTTTAAAAGTATAATAATTGGAAACCTGTGGACGGTTTTTATTCAGAATTCATTGGATTTGAACGAAAGAGGTCTCTTTGTATTGATGATTGAAATGTCTTGAAAGTTACTAGAATGGTTTTTTGATAAATCAAAGAATTGTTAACTAATATTAAGTCTCTCTCTATATGAAGCGTGGTGGGTGTCTGGAGGGTTCTATCTAGAAATCATTGTATGGTATATTATATATAAAGGTTATAATTTATATATTTGTATATGTGGGAGGATGTGTGTGAGTCTGGTCTGGGTTGTGTGAGTATGCGTACGTGTGTGTGTGTGTGTGTGTGAGATTCTGCCTGTGTGTGTGTGTGTGTGTGTGCCTGTGTGTGGTGTGTGTGTGTGTGTGTGTGTCTGTGTAGTGTAGTGTGTGTGTTGTGTATGTGTGTGTGTGTAGTGTGTGTCTGTGTGTTGTGTGTCTGTGTGTGTGTGTGTGTGTGTGTGTTTATTATACTGTGTGTGTGTAGTGTGTGTGTTGTCTAGTGTGTGTGTGTGTGTGTGTGTGTTTATGTGAGTGTTTCGGTGTTTCTGTTAGTGTGTGTGTGTGTGTGTGATTAATAATTTGTTGTTTTATTAAAGAAATTGAAGCGGAAAACATCCTTCCAATTAACAAAACATATATTTTAAAGATTTTTTATATAAACATATATAAAGCACAGAATAGGAACCCCAAATTAGAAGATAGGGATGATGGAAATTCACTATTTCCAGATAATGCTGGTTGGGATGAGGTAGATTTGATTTGCATATTTTGAAATATTAGGAAAATACAAGGGAAAAACATATCAAACACATCAAGCTTAAAAGAAATGACCGATTTTTGAAACTCAAACGTTAAAAATAATGAAAGTTTTCCAGTATTGTCCACTTTTTTTCTGATTCCCAGGATAATGGAAGTGAATTTGACATATTCATCAACTGCTCAGTCTCCCAGTAAGACATATTCAGTTAAACATATGTCAAAGCACTTCAAACATTAAAAAAAACCTATATTTGCTAAAAACATTTAAGTTTATCTAAAGAAATATCTCCATTAAATTACTGAATTGAATATGATTTCAATTGGGACATTGATGTCAGGATTTACTACATAATACAACTTTCCTGATCAAAAGAAATGGCTTAAGCATAATTAATTATAAAACAAATGGACGAATCTATTTAAACCGACATTACTTCAATATTTATTTTTTTTACCAATTTAGACCTTTTTTGGGATAATTCAAAGTTTTAATGTTAGGGTTTAATCACTAAATTCTTTTTAATAACATAAAGATTGTCGAAATCTAATAAATCAGTTAAATAAAAACTTAAATTGTTTTTTGTAGTTATCGACATGTTATTACATTTTTCGACATCTTTTTTTGTAATTCTTTGTTGTTTCACATCACCGGATTGTCACGTGAATTAGGTCGGCTGAGTTGACCGCAGTGACTAACCCGAGTCGATATGTCCTTGAGCAAGACACTTAACCTGGAATTGCTCCCCGTAGCAGCTACAATGGTGTATGATCGTAAGCTGCTTTGGATAAATGGATAAATAGCGTCAGCTAAATGAGAGGATATATACAATTTTTTTAAACAAACCATATCCCCAGGAAGAGAGACTGATTGACTCCACTGAAGCTGGATATTAATGACACACTTCCTGCTGCTCCCTCCTAAAAGGGAGTCAGAGAAAAAAGACCCAAACAGGAAATTAAGAAGGCTGTCACACCCCCAGCCATTAGAACAGCCAATGGACTAATGGCCATACCCTTAGCCATGAGTAACTCATTCCTCTGTTCCTTCGTTATCCCTCTTACTCACATTTTTACTGTTTTGACAGCTGTTCAGATCTGAAAATAATGTGTTGGGTAGAATGGACTTATCTTCTGGTTAAGCATTTAAACATGTATACATAGTGAAATAAGCAAATTGGCAGAAATGCCTGTCTTCACAAACTACTCTATCTCCAATTGCATTGTACAAAAGGATCCAATGTCCCATTGCCGTTTCCTTGGTTCCCAGGTAGCATGACTGTAATCTTTCTTTAAAAGTAGTGAGCACAATGTACAGATTGCTCCACCGCTATCAAGGAATTGACAAGGAAATCCTTGAAACAAGTTGATTTGTTTTGGAAGCAGTTATCTTTGCTTGTTTGAACAAAATAATTATCATCAATAATATTCGGACCCCTCTGTCAGACTGAATTATGTCTTGAGGTAGTTGTCTTTGCAGTGCAATGATAGATGGATGAATCAACTATAAAAGAAGAAAGGATGGAGGTCCGCTGGCTGATTAGATGTGTCTCTTGTACATTGTTGTTACTCAATAATCCATCCAACATCACCATGTGTGTCAGCATGTAGCCTTTGAAACCACAGGGAGTCCCTTCCTTTTCAAATATTGACATGGCAACACTGGTGCTCTGAGTATTTCATTGTGTGTGTGTGTGTGTGTTTGACATCAATACTTAGTTGTCCATCTCTATATCCCTCAATTTGGTGTGCATACTTGCTTGGAGTATGTGTAATGAATTGGAGCTTCTACAGTGTGCTGACATAATGTAAAATATACTATTTTCTTTGAAAACCTAAACAACACATCTGTGGCTTTGAGTTCTGGGTTTTTTCTCATGGTTTTTACTACCTTATAATTGTGATTGTCCACAAAAAATAGAACAGCAGCGACCAATCTGTTGCTGATTTTCTATTTTAAATGACTTTGTAACAACAAGTTTTCTGTGAATGGTGGAAGTAATTTGAGCAATTTAGACCGCCTACACATTTGAGCGGCATGGTACAACATAACAATACACTCACGTTTATGAGTCCAAAAGAAACTAAAATAAAACAATAAGTTGAAGTGTTACATAAAATTAGAAATGTCCTGGCCAAATCAAGCTTAAGCTAAATACTCCTTTTGCTTGCAAGAAATTTATACAGAACATATTTATTTTTTAAACAATGTGATACTCTGTGTTACTCTTGCACATTTAAAGAAGCTTCAGATTTGGTTTGTGATCTTGAAAACAGTTGCATGATTCAGCCTATTGATCAGCTCTGCATAGGAGTGCCATGTTGGTCAGGGTTTCGTCTTGCTCATGATGGCTACATAAGTGCATATGGCTCTCACCATATCTCATCTTGGCATTGAGCTTTCCAAGATTAGATCATGTGCTGTGTACAAGCTAGAAAAATCGATTTGTTAGGCAGTAATAAATAATCTCTTGAAACTGACTATAGGTCTACAGGTAAATATCGTAATAAAAAAAACAGACAAAAATGATTTACCTTGAAGCTTCAGAAAAAGGATAAACAGCTTTCTTTACTGAAGAATACAAGAGAAGCAAGCTGGACTTGCATTCATAACACTTTCATCTCCCATAATAATATTGCCCTTTCGAGAAAATGACCTCCATGTTTCAAATGTGACAAGCAGGTTTGCAGCTAATGCATGGATTATTCTCTCTTTCATTATTACCTCCATCTCACTCACAAAAGAACCATACTGGATTTGTGTCGACAGCAATACTTCTCTCGCTCTCTCAAAAAAGAAATAAAGGAGAATAATTAGCTTTCTGCGTTTGAAAAAAAGTCAATTTATCGTGTCATACAGTATGTAGTCAAGGTACAATCAGAATTCTAACTATGCAAAGACATGTTAGGATTACTAATGTGCATTTAATTTAATACCTCATAAATTATGATAAATTAAGACATCATAAAACACAGTAACACTGTTAACATTAGATGAAAGTATTACAGCAATTTTGCAATTGAAAACAATTTAAAACCCCAAAAATATTCTCTGATTAGCAGTAAATTGGCAGCAGCCTGAGATATGATGACAACATGACCCATCGGATGTCGCACATGTCCACAGGATGGAAACGTGTTGTTGCCAGGTTTTATCTGAAGTGGCGGTATGGATCGTTGGTGGTATTCTCCTTGGATCCAAGTAGTAGCACCTGTTTCAAGGATTACTTAAAAGTGTAGGTGTATGTGTGAGATGAACTTGTGTTTGGCTGTTGGTTGGGGTCATTTAACTGCCTGTGTGTATACAGTAGCTGCCATGGATTACATTGGAAACCAATGCAGAGATGTTGTATCAAAATAGTAATTTATAACTGTAGTTTAATGATGGTAAGGACTGTTTTAGCAAAGTTTGAAATCATGAGTTTTGGTTTGTTAAATGACAGGATTTTAAAGGGTTGTTAATGGCATATAATACTATATGCAATGTACTATGTGTTCTTAAGGGATACTGAAAGCCCTTTAGCATTTAACCTGAATATTATAGGACAAAAATCCTAACTTGGTTATTTGAGTCCAATTATTTTGCAGTTATCATGAATAGTTATCCTTCATAGCTCTTAACTTTTTAAAGCATGATTCTTCTTGGATTCCTTCAAATATTTTCTCTTTGGATAACAGAAATGGCTTGAATGGTAAATTAACTGCATTTATATCGTGCATTTCACAAAAGCAATCAAACTCTGTAAGGTGGATCTGCCATGCAAGGGTTCAGAACTTGGGTTCGGTGTCACTTTGACCTGCGGACAGGAGGAGCCAGGGATCCAACTACCAACAGGATGACCCACTCTAACACACCTGCCCCTGTGGCTCTGGAGGTCTTAAGGATGGCGGTGCTCACCATATTGGCTTCTCAAAGGTCATAGTTACATTTCTTGTATCGGCAGGTTGTGTCTTAAGTTCTCTCACCCTACAATCAAATCCATTCAAAACATATTCTTATTCCACTCTATTTGATTTTTGCCTTTGAGTCTATCTTTTAACAATAGCTGTCCCATGAAGACTCAGCTGTTAAAGCCAAGGACAAGTTATAAAAGGTCAATTGTTTGTCTTAACTCAAGGACTGCTGCAGCGCGTTTACACTCATACAGTAAAAATAAATAAAGAGAATGCACAGATAAGTTAAAATATGTAGCCCTTCATGAGCATTAATATCAATTAAACCTGAACAACATTAAGTTTAATTTCATAAGATTATTATGTAATATTAGCTCATCCAAGGAACAATACTGCTAATTCCTAAATCAATGGTTGATGATGGTTTGAGCTCAATTGGAATATTTCATGTGACAACTAAAATGGAATACATTTTTTTTTTTTCATCCAACAGATGATGCAACTCTTCACAGAACGAAGCTTCTATATAACCTTTGTAGCATGAAATAATTAACTGAATGAGTCATACATCAACACAATTCCGAGGCACATTCAGCCTTTTAAATATATACACATTTATATGTATGGGTATTTCTTTCACTAAGGAGGACGAGGTGTGGGCAGCTCTCTTCCGCATCGTGTGTATGCCAGGAAACAACATTTGGAGTAGGTGCTAGTTGTAGGACTGATATAAAACTGTACACTGCCATCAATTGAGAGAAATGAGGGATAAGTGTGACCCCGGAACCACATCAGTACAGAGACATGAACAACGTGAGTGTCTCTGTAATCGCACGGTTTAGCCAGTAAGTTATGCAATTGTGACATTAAAATCAGGAAGTATTTTTCATTATTAATATGTATACATAAGGAAGCCTTGTTTGATACACTGTTCATTCAGAAAGGCCAAGAACAATGATGTGCTGGAGTTGCTAATGTTTTTGAGACATAAATGCAGCACATCAACGGCTGTGACTTTTGCAACTGTTCCAGTATATCATGCATTTAGTTGTGCAAGACACGTCGGGGAGCTCGCCAGCTTGTCACAACAATATGAAGAGGGAAAACTGTTTATTTGCAGTCCATCATGTGAAACTACGACAACATGCATGGATCTTTTTCTTTCATTTCTGCAGAAGAAGAGTTTTTTTAATTAATCTTTTTTTCTTCTGTACTGAGAAATCAAATGCTGCTCTTGAAAACAGCAAACTGCACCCCAGCAAATTCAGTAAAATGACACTAAGGATGTCAATGAAGCAACTCAATTACAAAATTCTATAGCTTGTAATTCTACACCTATCATGGATAATACTTTTACATATTTTCATTTGTCCTGATTGAACCGTTCCAGAACTGCATGTTTTATTAAAAATACATATTATTTATTATTTCATCTTATTTAATTTGGTTTCTTTCTTCTCATAAATTACAAAGGAAGAAGGCTTGCATGCTGGGAAATGCTATTTTGTCCAATTCCACAAGTGAAGCTGTATCAGCCCTTTCTGACCCCCTTCTGACCCCATCCCTTACTCAGCTGTGTGTATGGTACTCTATTATAATAATAATAATAATACATAACATTTCTATTGCGCTTTTCATAGTACTCAAAGACGCTTGATAGTTCTGAAATCCCAAACACCAGTACCAAGAGCTTTATTATGGTAACCAGTCCATGTCGGCCAATCTGGCGATTCCTCTGAGACAAAAAACAAGTAAACAGCTGTTTGTCGCCACTTATCACTGTGCCACTACCAAGGGAGGCATTAAACACCCACAGACATCGCTGTCTTATTTTCTCACTATGTGCTTAATGTGAGCTTTGCTGGCTGTTTGCAGAAGAAAGTGCACCTTTTTTCAGTGATTTCTCACATTTGATAAAAGAGTACAAGCGATTTGTCGGAGAGGATTGGCTCACATGCACAATCTCAAGCTCATGTCTGGTAGCGAAACAAAATAATTGATGTAATCATGGAGAGGGATGCATGGACGCTGCCAATTACTGGACACAGTTACTTGAGCCTATTATCAATGTTACGAACACTCTGGCCACTAGCAGGACATCAAGAGATTGAAGCGATGTAACCATCCACATTTAAAAATGTCTGATACATGAGGCTTTCTTGGATTTTCAAGAACACAGTGGAGACATCAGCCTGTAAATGTCAAAACAAATCCTGGGAAGCATAGAGAGTAACAGATTTGATCTGAGAATGTGTCAGGGTAGGTAAACAAACGTGCAGCTAACCAGTGTGCAGGCCAGGATCATGGTGATGGGAAATCTGGTCAAATATGCACACTGCAGTACACACCTGACAATGAGGGACTAATTGTAAAAAAAAAATGGGCAGTGAAGTACAATGACAGTGATGTACAATGATGTACAATGCCAGTACAACGCATGTTTTATATATATATTGCCAGTACAACGCATGTTTTATATATATATATTGTGTGTACTATATTCTATTTATATATATATATAATATATTTAATACTTTCTTTTTTTTGTGTGTATAGTATTGTATAGTCTATTCTTATTCTTTTTTTTTTTTTTTAGTCTGCTCGGTGTTTTGCACATTAAAATTTCACCATTTTTATACTACTTGTGTAAAGGGTGAAAAAGACAATAAAAACTTGAAACTTGAAACTTGAAAGATGATATTATTGAGGCTGTTTGTATTTTTTTTAGCCAGTGTTAGAAGATGGTCACTTCTTTCTAGTATAATTTCATCTGAAGCATGGGAGCCTTACCCTGAAATGTCTTTGCCCCAGAAGGTACCCCTCAAGATATGATGCCCTTGTTGCCTTTAGTGTTTGGATCCCTGTCTTCTCCTAGTGTGTGCTGCCCTATTTCCCCCTCCTGTATTTTTTTTTTATTGTGGGCCCATGTGTTTAATGTTTTGTTTTTTGTCAGTATACAGCTTCCACCCCCTGTTTCCGCCCATTACCACGTCCCTCTCGTTTGGCTCAGCTGGTGCTTGTTCCAATGATTACCTACCGGCAGGTGATTTAAGGACCTCAACACCACACACTCTAACATTTAGGTACCGGGTATGTACAGTAGATTTCATGAAAGTTAAAACTAGAATCACTGTTGTCTGCAAGCAGAGGGAGTAAAGGGACAAAACTACTGCCCTTTAAAACAAACATACTGGAAAAGTTCCCCAGGACTCATAGTGCCTCTTGGACCGCTATAGCAGAGATTTATCCTAGAGTTTTCCCAAAGCAAGTCCTTGCAATCATAGCCTGCTTTTAGCCTTAAATAACCAAATGTAAAGGATCTGGCCAATATAGTTATTGTGGACCACAGATTTATGGCGGCATTATGGAGTGATATTTGCACAGCATTGCTGTTATAACTCACCAAACTATACAGTGTTCATTCTCCAGTCTAAAGGCAGTGGAGTGGCTATGCTCTCAATAGAAAACATCGCAGTGTGAAATTTGAACTTGAGCACTGTGGTTAATTGCTTTTTTGAGCAAAAGGCCATGGGCTAACTTTTCTTGAGGAACCTTTCCTCAAATTAACCAAGTCATTTTGTTGTCTAAACCTAACCATCACAATTTCACAACACTAACCACATGGTACAACTTTAAGTGCGACTGTTTTACAAGGTTAACCATGTGCGAACCGTTAATGTTAACAAACTATGTAAAATGCTGCCCTGTCGTCATTATAGTAATATTCTGATGAAGCAGCAAAGAATGACATTGGCCAAGAACAGTGACAGGAAAGCAAAGTGACACAATTACTATTCTTTGATTTTAGTAGTTTTACAATGTTATATCCTGAGAGATTACTTGAGAGACGGACTAAAGGCAGAAGAATGTTCAAGGTGCCACATCAGAGCACAACGGTGTGTAATGCTGCTCCGACCACCAAGCCGAGTAGAAAAGCTTGCTACCACCGAGAGAGGGCGGGACAGAAATCATCCTACTCATAGAAACAATGGCACACACTCATAGATAATCTTTGCTCACATTTGTTTGTATACAGGCAGAAAGTGGAAGAGGTTGTTGTCTGAGCGTAATTAAGAAATATCACTTTTCGGCCAATTGCTTGACCTTTATGAAACAGCTTTGCTCATGTCTTTCCTCTGTACCATTTTTTCAACAGGTTTTTCAGTTACTACCCATGGGTGTAGCACCCAACTCTGTGTTTGTTCCCAATTGTGTCCGCTGTGCACGAGGAGGTATGACTGCAGCTGGCTGTTACTGTGTTATTAAGTTACCTTTCTCTTGCTGATGCTCCTGGCCTGTTTCTGGACCAGAGAAGGTTGTTCTAGCAATAACTGTAAAAACAACATGGAGCCGTTCTTTGATTGGCTCACCAGAGCAGGACTCTCGGTTGTCATTTCTCATTTGGGAAAGGGAGGATGCTCATGCCCACAGACGGAACATTATTTGATTGCAACAGCCCTGGTGTGCTCCAAGCAGGACCAAATGCCCATCTTGAAGGTGACTGCAGGATGCGTGCCTGAGATGCAGCTGGAATAGAAGCCAGACACATCTTTTTCTTAAAAATAATAAGTAACAATATTAATCTTATACTGTAAAGTAAGCGACAGGGCCATTTTCATTTCCAAATTTTAAATATAATGATACTAATAGAATTTATTTGTTTTGCGCTTAGGTACTCAAGGCACTTGAGATTGTGTCCCCCTCCTTGACACTTTGCTCATATTCTGCATTAATGTGAAAAAGGGACGAGATGTGGAAGCATTCTGTTGTCCGTTAGTCCCATGTGGGTGTCTCCTGAGTGTCCTAGCTAGTCTGTTTATAGTTCCCTGCAGTATTTTCCCTTGTTTGTTTCTATGGTTTTTGACTCTGCATTACTATCGTTTTGAGGATTTTTGCCTGTACCCTGTCGGACTTGTTGCCTTCATGGACAGACCCCCTGTGTAAGTAAAAAGACCTGGCCTTTTGCCTCCCCTCGTCTCAAGTTTCTTCCTCTGAGACTTTGCTTTTCCCAAGAACTGTGACACTGATATGTAGTGGAGTGAAAATTAAATATTTATCTCTGAGATGTAAAGGAATGACAAAGTCACCTTTATACTGCCACCTAGTGTCTGTGTCGGGAACGATAGCCGGCCAATCCAAAGACGAGGATTATAACCAATCAAATTTAGTGATATAATGATTACTGGGTTCGCCCACTTAGGGTCAAAAATAAAGAACAGAATAACAGTTTTGCGAGCAGAATAGCAGTGATAAAAGTCGAGCACGAGAGGACGGCCCTCGCGCTCAAGGCATAGAGTTCTCCTCGCAGGCTGCAATTTTGCCCACGCTATCCAAGATATTCGCCGCGGAGTGACAAAAGTAAATACTTGCATAAGTAATAGTGCAGATTTTGACATCAATTTGCCTTCAAAGTTTTGTACCTCAAATTTCTAATCTGACTTTAACATATGGAAAGACAAGTAAATCATGGTCCCGGATATCTGCTGGCTACACCGCTGACATATAGACCCTTTCCCCGAGAGGCTTATTCGTGATCTGACCAATAGCCAAAGGGTTCCGAGAATGTTTGGCATGTTACCCGGAGTTTGATCTCACCGCACCATCTTGAGCACATGCCAATTTCTTGATGTAACTCAAAGAGTGAGGATTAAGCAACGGTGAGGCTTGCAAGAGGAGCTATAAGCAAGTACACTGGCACTAATGACATATGCAAGTATATTTTTTAAAGACAGCTCATCAGAGTCTGGGAAACTATTTCGAGCCCGATAGTGTCTCACATATTTATCATTACCCACAAATAAACGTAAGATATTACATCTTCATAATTATGATCCATATCCATGTGTTTCTGGGGAAGACATACTGTGAAACACTGCTACAAAGGACGACTAACACAACTTTGATCAATCAGTCTCATTGAAATTATGTCACTTGTTCTTTATTTTCTCATATAGAGTGCAAGCTGAACAGATGGTATCTGGGAGTAACATATTCTCATTAGGTGGTCTCGAATCTGCACATCTGAAAGGGAAAATTAGAGAAAGGGGGGAAGGGAGAGATGGGTAAAATCGTCAGTTTTGGCACAGATCAACTCTCTGACCTTCTGTCCAGTCTGCTGGCCGACAGGCAGGAATGAAAAGATGGAGCAGGGATGGAGAACTGACAGCCTCTCAGATCTGAGTCGGCCTAATCAGTAATCACTGATATGTTGCTTTCACCTTTTAAAGGGCTTTAGTTGCCAAATTAAATCAATAAGCAGCAGTATTCTTCATACACATGTAAAGGTTGGGTCTCTGCGAACAACATTTATAATAATCATGAGGATCATACCACTGCAGAGTGTGTGTGTATATATTTCACTGTAAGGTGAGTGAAATACAGCACTGTGCCTGTATAATACCACCCAGTAATTCAAAGTAAATCTATGAAATTATTACCGATATTTTTATGTCCATAAAATAAACACACCTTGCATCCAACAAATTGAAAAACAAAATTTCACTGAAAATAGAAACAGACAAAATTGAAATGAATCCTTTGTGTTTTTGCTTATGGGTTTGAGCGTGCTGTACATTTTCCAGAGGAAAACAATACCTGGCAGCTAAACAGTATGGCATGCACCTTGACGTATGTGTCAACATGGGGAAACAGCTGTCTGCTCCAATCACTGTCTGATTTAAAATTCATTGAATTACATCATGTTAAGTTGGTACCTCGTGCAGTGACAAGAAGCTACGATCGTAGAATGTTTGCTGCGACTGCATCATTGGCATATAGGTCATGCCTGCTCTCAGTGGGAGTTTGACTCTGCCAAGGTTGTGCTCTTTCATAAGTAGTTTTTCGAGCATCAATCAGGAACTGGAAATTGTTCCGTCTTGCCATGGCCAGATTGTATCTCTGCTTCTTGCAGATGAAGTAGTTCTGTTGGCTTCAGAAGCCAAGAAATATCCGAGCACGTTGTGGCACTTTCTAGAGTATCAAGCAGTTGGGATGAGTAGCAGGACTGCTTAGTTCAAGGGCAAAGTTGTGTGTCGTGAAAATGGGCTTTCTATTATCTGTTTGCTCTCGTGAAGGTTCACTCCCCGGCTCCGCTAGTCCATGTTGATGTGTCCTCTGGCCAGACTCCTAACCCCCATTTGGTGTATTAATGTGTGTGTGATCGTTAGTCACTCATGATGGACTGGGGGCACATTAGCCACTGACATCAGTGTATGAATGGGGGGGAAATGGAAATAAAAAGTATTGTTAAAGCATTTTGAGTGAGCAGAAGACTAGAAAAGCGCTCTTCAAGTAGAGGTCCATTTACTTCCTAGCCAAACCACAGTAGCATTGAAAGAGCCCAGAATAGAGGCACAACTCACATGATTCCCACACAATCTCTATTATCTTGGCCTTCAATACCACTGCAAGCGCAAGCTTGTTCTCATAGAGAATGCAGGTTGAAGAACATGGACACAGGCTCCTGAAGTTGTTTCCCGATACTGGTTGTGCACATTTATGAATATCAGCAATGTGAGGAGCTCAAACATCTTGAAATACATTAGAGAAGATATTCTTTACATTTGCATTGAAAACAGTTAGTTGTTGTTAACATGGCATTGATTAGGATGCCTTCCAGGCATGTCCTTCTGTTGTAATATGGACTGAATACGATCACCTGGTGTGCAGAGGATGTTATTGGCTGCAGCCTTTTCATTACATGCCTTTGATTCAGGAAATGTACATATATGATGAGGATGTATCCTTCTCAATTTACAATCTGTGATGGCATTCCCTCAGGGTTTTAAATATATGAAGATAAATGCAACCACAGCTGGTCACATATTTTAAAAATAATAAAGCAATTAGGGTTTATAGTGCTTAAGCAGCATTTCAAAATAAAGACTGACCCCGACTATATCACCCACCTACATAAAAAAAAAACAGTTCCCTGGGTTTGTTTCTTTTCTAGAGCCCACAGTCTCAGGAGAGAAGTGTTGTGGCTTAATGCCTGAGGAGCTGCCACTGGGAAAGTGGCCTTGCAAAGCCCTTGTAAGTCTGACTCATAGTGTGTCACATGCATAAGCCACAACAGAAGCCACAAACCACAGGTTCTCTCAGGTAAAAATCTGTAATTTAGAAGCTTTAGTGCCGGCGGGCCAAAGTATAAACAATTGTCCTAACTGTAGGGAAAAAGCAGAGCCCATAAAATCTCTGACCCCTTTCACTGTAAAGGGGACAAGGGAACTGCATGTTGTTATTCCTCTGTAGCAGCCATGTTTAAAACAACCAAAAGTGACATGACAAACTCATAGCAGAACACTGATGCTGTACACTAAAATTGCTTTCGAAATAATATAATTTAAACTACACAATTCTGTAGTTGTACTGCAGCCTCCGCAAGATTTGGCTCACTTCGGCTTTAATTAACGCAAAAACTCTTATGCTGCACCAAACACCGTTGCGAATATTCGCAACAGACGCAAATTGTCAATGGGGGACCTAATCCATGTACAATCTACTTTTACTTAGTCTTCTTTAGATTGCTTTCTCTGGTCTGTTTTCTATTTTCTGCTGTAAATACTTCTTCTACAACTTGAAGATGTGATAACATAACCTCCTTTTCTTTTCAACTTCCCCTCGGCACTGGTTTCGAAACTCAGAAAGCGATTTTACATATTCTAGAGATTATTTTTAATGCATCATTTAATGTATCTGGCTGCAAAATATAATAGACCCATAATCCAAAACTGCGGAATTGTTTAAATCTCAGAAAATGCAAGAAAATGAAAAAGAAAATGGTATGGTATTGTAAATCCCTGTCTACCTATTTTTCATATAACACTACTATGACTAATATTAAAATAATAAAATATACACATAATTATAATGTTTTCTAGAGAGATCTATAACTGCCCATTCTTTTTAGCTTGTCTGATAAAAGAAATATAGCAAAGGAAGCTGAGAAATGTTGCTTCCACCTTAATAGCATAATTATGATGGTTCTGATCGACACTTTGGTTTGGGTTTTTTGTGTTCATGACTTTTATATCTCTAACCTCCATGGATGATACAAGATGAAATACATTGAGATATATTTGTTTTAATGGGAAAGTATTTTCCTTTAGTTGTTTTTTTAGGACATGCTTTCTGCTTTCAAGTTAATCAGTGCATTGTATGTTGCATCACAGAAGAAAGACCACGAATTATGAATCTGCATTACATGTCTGCATCTTGTAGCCAAGGCATAATGAGAACATAATTGTGGCAGCCTGCAAATTATTTTCATTAAAATTACCTAAAGTATTATAAATCATGACTTAATTTGTAGGCAGATGAGATTATATATTTTAAAATAATTGACAACACTTCTAATAATTTAATGGATTCACAGAAGAGGAAAACCTTCCTTTGATGTATCCTGTGGATTCGTATTTTGTCTTCCCATATTTCAGACCTTAAACTATCATAATTACAATACCACTTTATAACTTTAAAGATATCCAGAGCCAAAGGATGTTCACCATTGGCTCCACACAGCACTAGTCACATAAGATAGTCATACCTATAAGCTCCATGTCAGCTCCATGGGTTACCTTCTTGCGTAAATATCCCTGAAATATGTCTCAGACAACCTAATCTTAAAATGTAAGCCCCGCACTGCTGAGTCTATGCAAGTATTAACTTGTGTTGGGAGGCTTGCGGAAAGGGTGGCAGTTGCTTTTGCTGACCACAACCTGCTACGGTATTATTTATGTATTTACTTGTCAAGTCATCATGTGTTGACTGGTATTTTGACAACCTTATTTGGAGCATGACAAGTTTAATTTAAATAGATATGGGACAGGAATGCAAACAGTGGTCAAATTTCACTGACTGCACAAACCTAATCCGATGGTGTCAGCGTCATATACAAATATGTTAACGGTGCACTTTTTGATTTTTTTCTAACAAGGAGTCATATACAGCATGCACGTATGTCGATAAGAGAGTGTGTGCCAGTTGAGATTTAACATCATTGTTATATTATTTGTGCTAAAATGATGGAAAAGTCAGTTTTACAGGGCATATTGTTGCACACTTGGACACATATAACATCCTGGTGTGCATGGGTTTAAGAACAGTTTTTACTCTAAGCACAGGAATACATCAGTAACGTAACTGCATGCTGCAGGCTGTAGGCTGTTTTAGTCTATTACTAGTTAATACAACGTAGTGTTTTCCCTTAAACATATACTTTGAACATATCTGCTTATATACACGACCACTCCAACTACTTCATTGTCCCTGGCGACATTCTGCACATTCACACAGCTCTTATTCTCACAGGTTACAGGTGGTTACTACACTGTTTCTGACCTAAGTGCCTGCATGAGCTTTAGTCATCGTAGCCAGCATTAACCTCTTACACAGTTGAAGCCTCGATTGCAGATACACACGTGCCAGGAAAATAAATGAAACAATTAGCAATCAATAAAAATAAGAAATATGAAAGTATTGGGGGGGGTCAATGTCCAGTTCCTGATACTGTGTCCATTGTTAATGAGGGCCCCACATTATGTTAGATAACATATAAATATACTAGATCAAAAAGAAATGTGCACAGTTTTTAGAAAACAATATATGCTTATTTGAGTGAGGTGCAAGTTAGCAAGTGCATTGTTTTGTTCTAGACACCTGGAGGATGTATGTGAACCCATTCTAGGAATACAGCAAGCAGTAGAATTCCATGGATAATTACTCCCTGTGAGAGGGCGAGCAGAGCCATGGCCTGTATGGAGGTTTCTTTATTGCTTTTTCCCCACTGAGCACTTTGCCATCACTTTGTGCAGTACCCACCTTTTAATGTAGCACTTCGGGTTGTTCTGGTTTTTGCTAAAGGTGGTAACTCAGCAGAACAAACTGACAGTGTGGCTGAAACAAAGTTGCATACAACTTAAAGAACAACAGTCACATTTTGATAATGCTTTTCTACCAGTATTTCCAGTACACTTTATTTTCGAGTTCCAATGAAATACGTTACATTTTAACCCAATTTGTGTTCTGGATTTAGAAACTTTGAGAATCAATTTTGTTCTTTTTGTTGAATGTTTTTGACAGCCTTAAGCTAAATGTATCTTGTTTCCTGTTTTGTAAATTAGCCTAAGTGTTGGATCTGTATGTGTGTTTGCTATATATATATATGTACAATGCTAATGAGGAGTAGGCTAAGCTGAAACATAGTATCTGTATGACCTGTATGCTTGATATGTGGAGAGAAATTAGCAAACACAATTAGCAAACAACAAATGATTTAATGTTGAAAGACTCTTCCAGAACAAGCACACAGCATTAGCTAAGAATTCTCTAGCAGAAGAAAAGTGTTGTGCACCGACAGATATGCTAGAGAGGTTCATGTCATTTATGTTCGCTTTCTCTCTCAGGCTTTCTGATGATGTTTTCAGCTCACATCCACCCTGTCTCCTCCCTATGTCATCAGTGTCAGCCCCGCCCCTGACCTGTGTCTTGTTACCATGTGCTTAAATTCCCTGTCCCCCAGTGTCTTGTCAGTCTGTCAGGTCGTCTCTTTGCCATGATCAGGTCGGGTCGGGTTATGTTGTGAGTTTTGATCCCTCACTATCACTACTTGGCTTTTTGTTCACTGCAGTTCAAAAAAATAAATATAAAATAAATATCTCCTCTCTCTCAATTGAGCAATTGGCGGTCCTACCCTAGACAGTGAAGATCAGCGACAGAACATCGTGGCACACATTACCCCATGTACCCACGAGCGCTTCCTTGCCTTTTTGTATCTGCGGCGGGTTTCAATTTGATCACGGACTGGACAAGGAAAAAGCGACAAAATAGGGCTCAGGAGGAAAGAGCCAGGCGGGGTTGAGGGGGAATTATCTACACACATGCAACACAAATGGCTACCCAAATGAATAATTTTTTTTTCATCACAGACTGCTCCTCCGGTGGGCTCATCCACAGCTGTCATTTGCCTGTCAATACTCAGCCTGAGGAGCAGCTTCAATGTTTCCTCCCCCGCAGACTGGCTCTTCTACAGAGATTTTCCGGACTCTTCTTGGTGAGAGCCTTTCTGGTCTGGTACAGTGTGATCTATTTTCAACAGCTTTTTATTTTTTAAGTGGCATGTGGCGTTTTGTGTGTCACATTTAATATGAGGAGGAAGAGCTGCAGCCTGGGCTACTGCGTCAGCGAGGCACGAACAGAGACTCTATATTGTTTATTTAGGCCATTGGATATATGAGGCGACCACTCACCGCCATCGCCTGCTGCGTCTGACTCAGAAGACTGTTTCGTTCGTTCAGTCAGGACAGTCAGGTGGTTGTTTATACATCGATTAGACAGCAGCAGCAGCGGACGGGCGATGGAATGTTCAGGCTGTTCCCTTCGCCTTCAGGACTTTCCGGAACGCGATAAAGGAAGCTATGGCTCCTGACACCACGATCATCTGGATCATCCGGAGGATCAAGCCATCGGATCCGGAGAGGGCGTCGTCGCTCGAGGAGAGCTACGGCGGGAGCACCAGAGCAGCATCAGCTTCCAGCATTCGCCACCTCAGGAGAATTTCCGGACGATGTTTCCAGCTGTCACCACCAGACCGGGAACTTGTGTGACTCACTTCCTTCACAGGGAAGCCCAGAACCTTGAAGAGGAGGCAGGATCGTCTGGCTCCTGCCGAGTGTTGATGCTGTCTGCGCGGTCAGGAGGATCACTTCATGCCTTCATTTCCAAGATCGCACTCTCCGAGTCAAAGGAAGGCGAGGATTCCCTGTTTCTTCCTTACTTCCTGGTGACTTTGTAGACCGACCTGTTACTCAACCTTTTAAGACAGTGGGCATCAGGGGCAGCTATAGACTCAAAATAGACTGGGGGGGGGCCAACGAACAGGCTAGAAAGGGGACTAGTCAAACAGCTCTGTTAGTGCCAGTGCCTTAGGCGGCGCTTGTTACCCCTGAGTTGCCATTGCAGTGAGTGTTCCTGATTACCCATTGCCAGCCGACATACGCATATAATATTTCATAATTTGAGTGGATATTTTATTTCCGATTATTTTGGAGTGCCTTTGGCGCACCCTTGGGTTCCTCTTGACAACATAGACTGGGATCCACCTGAAGTTATGGGAACAGAGAGGAAAAGGGCAGGTATAGGCCACCTGGTAAATACGCAACACACTCCATAAACTTCATTACCAGTCACCCTGACTATCTTATCTGTCACTAAAGCCTACCTTCCTGTTACCTTGCCTTCTGTTTACTGTTACCAAAAGTGAAAGCCTTGTCGCTACCTCCTCACCGAGTTTCCCTCAGATTTCTTTAGACTTTGAATTTGATCTGGATCTCCCCTTCCAGATTTGAGAGACCAAGAACAGCGAAATGAGAGATCTCATCTCTTCCGGATTCATCTCCTCTCCACTACGATCAGGTCTGATCACTTCGATTTTTCTCCAGTCCAGGCGGGATTCTTTGTGGGAAAAGCTTGCGGTCTGATGAGACCTTGCATAGACTACAGAACACTAAATGACATTCTGATGCTCATCTATTTTTGAAAACTCAAACGCATATCACTTGCAAGTGCTTTTAAGGCCAAGAAATCTCTACTGTAATTTTAACCAATATGGTCCAAGGAAGAACACTCACAGGGAGACACTGGTGAGGGGGACAACATGCCTTTTGGGGTGTTTATACACCGCTGGTCATCTTTTCACTGTTTTGTGAATGGTATTCTATTTCATTCTTTTTTGAATTTTTTTTTTTGTCTTGAATATTTCAGTTTTTGTTCTTTCAAGTTTTAAATCTCATGTTAACCATGTAGCCCAAGTTTGCAGAGACTACTGGATAATCAGCTATATGTCAAGGGCAGAGAAATGCCAGTTCACATCAGAAGAGGTGTCTCTCTACATAGTACAGAGTCAGTGCAGTATCAGAGTCTGTCTCGTGCAATATCAATGTAACTCACCTCCAACAAAGATTCCAGAGGTTCTGCAGTAAGCCAGTTACTGGAAATTAACTTCTAAGTTCAGTTCAAGGTTCACTTCTAGGAAGTTTATTCTCTACTCAGTTCGACCTCTAAGGGTTCCCTTCAAGTGTTCTTCTCCCTGCTCTCAGCTTTCAAACTTCCCAGAGATAGATTCCCTTTAACTTATAATTAGCACAAACTTCTCAGAGATAGATTCACCTCATGGATCTTGCAGTGGTCCAGAAAGATGAGAGTGCATCAGTTGCGAAGACAACATGAAGTTGAACGTGGCGATACTGAATTGTGAGTTGACAGCGGAAGAGTTAGCTGGCATCAAACAAATTTTGACGGGAAGTGAAGCAGGGAAAGGGAAAATAGGACGTTTAGGAAGAGGATGAGCACAAGCTGAGTCTGGACAATGGACAAGAATCTAGAATACATCAGAGGACACTAGCTTCTTTAGGATCAAGGCCAGGTGGACACTTTGGCCCCGAGGCTAAGCGTCTCAACTCCGTTTGTCTGTGTCACCTTTTCTTTCACAGATGGTCTTTCTTCTCCCTTTTCTTCCCCACCGCTCAGAATCGAGCCCCCGATCTTTTGTCTCGTCTAAACGATTGCGGGCAAACTAGAGCCATCCCCTAGCCAGCGGAGACCGGGAACAATCTGGCGCGTGTCCAGAGGTCACCTCACACGTTATTTCCTGTTGGGCTCACTCCGTGCGCACCCAAGGTCATCCTCTGGGTTCACTTGTCTGTTCACTCTTCTGGGCCGGAGTAGCAAAGAAAATGTTTCTCATCTGTAACGGAGTAGCAAAATGGCGGTTCAGACGATCAAGTTGGTTTGTATCTGTGGCCAAGAATGGCCGATATGGCCGGTATGTAGCGGCTTATCCGGTGTGTCTACCGAAGGATTTTGTGACAGGATTTCCCTCATCAGCAAGACTACGGTTCATGGTTTCCAGCCTCCACTTTTCCCTAACAAGAAGAGGTGATGGTTCCCCATCGGGCACATGCCATGATCAGGCGTTGTCGCAGAGTTGGGCTGGTGCTCGCCAGTCAGGCTGTTATGGACGCGTTCATCGGAACGCTCCTCCCTCCAGTCCAGGCAAAAAGGTTTCTTCACCAAAGACCAGACACCCATGTGTCGCTCAAAGAACTAAGAAACTGGCTCCGAGATTTGTCCAGTAGATATGCTAGAGAGGTTCATGTCATTTATGTTCGCTTTCTCATTCCAGGCTTCCTGATTGTTTTCACCTGTCATCACACCTGTCTCCTATGCTCATCAGTGTCAGACCCGCCCTTGATTGGTCCCACCTGTGTCTTGTTACCATGTGCTTAAATTCCCCTGTCTCCCAGTGTTCCTTGTCAGTTCGTCTGGTCTTTTGCCATGATCAGGTCGGGTTATGTTGTGCTCTTGAAAAGTTTTTGATCCCTCACTACGTGAGCTTTCATTTTTGTTCACTGCAGAACCGAAAAATAAAGTACTTACAAATACTTTATCTCTGTCTCCCGGGTCGAGCAATTGGGTCCTACTTCCTAAGCGTCTGAGATCGTAACAAAAAGTTAAAAAAAGAGCAATTTTTCAACGACTGTAGCAAACACAGCAACATATATCTACTTTAATGAAGTGGATCAAGCCTCCAAACTCAATTACTGTTGCTAGTTCTGTGGCAGTTCGTAAGATAGTGAGGCCTCTGTTAGTAAAAACTGCTCCGTGTTCGGTGCTCTAATCTAAAACTCCAGCGTCATGTGGACACTTAATGTAAACGTAGCAAAAGGTATATGCGTTTTAAAATGGAAACATAGTAGTGTGGACATGGCTTATTTATTTCAGTTATTTTATTTCAATAACAAGTTAATGCATTCAAACCATCCTTAGCATTCTAGGCGCAGTGGGCGGCTGTGAAGCGTCTGAGGAGCAACGTGGGCTTCAGGGACACTTCAACATGCAGAGTTTGTGAGCAACATGCTACCATGTGGTTACAGGACGACTACTATAACCCATGAGCCATACACATGGGGATGCCTAAAGGACTGCATAGTTGTGTCTTTAATGGAGCTTAGTGTAGGCCAGGGATGCTCAATACGTCGATCGCGACCTGCCAGTCGATCGCGGCGTAGTATGGTAGATCGCCCCCTGTCACTTTCTCTATTGCCCCACATTACAGCAGCAGCACGTCATTTCTGTCTCTACGTGTCGCGTTAACAGTCCTCTGCCCGCCGTCTCGTGCGTCGCAGAGCTCCGACACCGGTTTGCGTGCATCGGGACAGAGCAAAGTAAAAGTCACTAGCACAACCCCCACCCCCCCTCGCCTTGACTTGGTCACATAATAAGTAGCTCGCATGCTGAAAAAGTGTGAGCACCCCTGGTGTAGGCCTTCACATGCCGGCGTATTTATTTATCCTCTTCATAAAATTTTGATATTATAATAACAGGTAAAAAAAAGATTTACTGTTAAGAATTTTTTATTCTTGATCTAAAAATTCCATAATTACAAAAAACTATAGATTTGTAAATATAATATAATATATATAAAATCTTATACGCTGTGATATCAAATCGCATTTGCGGCTCGAGGCACATTTTATTCGATGGAAAATAGCACCACAACCTGCTTTAAGAGCTTTTTTGAAGACGAAAGCCTGGTCTAGCATACAGCAAATTAAATCACCCACAGGTCCAGGCCCTCACACCAGCCAGCAATGCTCCGCCGCTGCTTCTGTTCATCCCTACTGAGACACCCCATCCTCTGCAGACACTGATGGTGATTATATCTCGTCTGAATAACCGGTACTGCATTTGACCCATCCTTAGTTATGAAGGAGCAGTGGGCTGCAGTGCAGCGACCGGGGAGCAACTGGGGGTTCAGTGTCTTGCTCAAGGACACTTCGACATGCAAACTATGGGGAGAGCGGGGGTCGAACAGGCTACCTTGTGGTTGCGGGACGACCCATGAGCTGATGTAAAAGTCTAGTCAAAGAGCAGGAAGCTTCTACCGCCGTTGCTACATTACAAGGGGTTGCTACCTAGCTGCCAGGATGCTGAATGGTCCATACTGATTTAATTTAAATGAAGCACATGATGAAGACCAACAGCCGCACCATGGTGGCCTATATCAACAGGCAAGGCACATATTGGTGTGCTGTTCTGTTGGGGATGGCAAAGAGCCTGTTGTTAAGAGCCTCAGAGCACCTGTTGTTCCTGAAGGCCCTCCATATTCTGGGACTGAAGAACAGAAGGGCCGACCCCATGTCAAGAAGTAAGTAGAATCTATTTGCCAACCAACATAACACCCAGTGCCTGCTATGGTTCTCCCTGGTAAAGTAGGACATTACCCCGTGGGGGTCGACGCGTTTTCACACCAACATGTACAATGTTTTCACCAACCTAAGACCAAGTGGTCAAGTTTGCTGGAAAGGAAGATGGAAAAGCCTCTCCTACCATGGTCCGTACACACTCCACTTGCAGCGTGGCAGGATGTGGCTTTGCTAGGTAGGGTGCTGATGTATTGTAGTGTGATTGGATCGATGTTATGTCCTAGAAGTGGATGCATCATCAGGCTCCACACACTGAACCCATAGAATCCCAAAGAGGCCGTTCCTGTGTGAGTTAGAATGAAGGTGATATACAGATTGTAACCTTACTTCTAAGAAGCACAGACAGAGCCTTCTACAAAGCAGATTACGTGCCTCCTATCTCGCTTACTCAAGAGGGTGTAGTCCTGCAGAGAGTGGACTGAGCTGCCTTACATAATATGGGGTCCAAACGTATCATGGTTGGTACGTCCTGGTTAGTCTGTGCCACTTTCTTTCCTGCACATCTTCAGTGGGCAATTGCATGCTTGTGATTGGAAGAGAGTATCACCTAGAATTCAGAAGAGGGTTACTTCTGTGGTAGCGTTACACTATCATAACCTTCATTATGAAGTCATTATTGATTTGCACACATAATAAAGATGTACACACAATGCTTTTACCAAATTAGTTTGCTTCAATAAACAGACAACCAAGGTTTCTATAAATATAGGGCTGTACAGACCTAATGAGGAAAAAGGAAATTAACCAGCATGACTCCTACATGACAAATTTGATTAGCAAAAGTTTGCAGCCTCATATTTTATTTTATTTCATCTACGATTTCAACAGTTTGACATGTAATGATACCATTCCATTATTCAAACTATTTAGGGTCGTGGGGGTGCTGGTGACAATCCAAGCTGACAGTGGGCGAAGTCAGGGTTCACCCTGGATAGGTCACCATATTATCACATGTAGAGATGGAAAACCATTCACACTTACATTAACACATAGGAGCCACTTTAGAGTCTCCAATGAACCCAAGCTTTATGTGTTTGGACTGTGGGACGAAGCTGGAGAACCCGTACGGAAACCACGCTGCCACGGGGAGAACGTCCAAACTCCACACAGAAGGACCACCCAGGATCGGGGGATCGATAGTACTATCTTCAAATACATGTTTCTGTATCATCCTTATAACAACTCACTGTACCCTGTAGTACTGCAGCTTAATAATTATATGTCAATAAGATCATAGCAAAGCAAAATCTATAGTGGTCTGTACCACACACAATGATTATGCAGCGTATTGCCATTAAATGTCTCTTGTCAATTCCTCCTCAATCAGATATCCATATATTATAGATTTTAAACCTTTACTTATATGGTATGTGCTCCATCCTTTTGAGTGACATTGACCCTGACACACATGTGTTGATGTAAGAAAAAGGATATATTTAGCACGTCCAAAATATCATTAATGTTTTCGCACTCCAAATATAAAGAAACATCCATCACTTTACATACTGTCTGTCACCAAACTTTTGAGAAAAATAACTTTTTTCAAATGAATCATCATCATTAAACAAATTAATGTTGACATGTTAACACAAACACACACACGCACACACTATATTGCTCATTCTGTGACTTCCATACATCAATGCATGGTAAAGGCAATCACATGGACCTGGATGCTATTCTTCACATGCACACTCATCATTTGAGAATGTTGGTTTTATTCAAGCACAGACATATGTGCACACACTTATGCCAATATACATGTCCATGTGCACACCCAACAACCAAAAGTACGGCCATAGCCACTCATCAATTTACAATATAATTGTAAGTTATTTTAGATAAAGAAGCTGCATGTGAGCATCCAAGCAACAGACTAACAGCTATATCAATGTGTTTCTTTGACCCATTAATTGTCTCAATGTGCTCACAGCCATCACACAAATTCATGCGTTGTGTGTGTTTCTGTGTATACACTGTGTTTGTGGGGAGAAAAGCATACACAAGTCACTGAGCCTATTGTTTTGCCTCCGTCATTATGTTGCTCATTTCTTTTTGTGGGTGTGTAGAGGGCGAGATGTGAGGCTACACCAACTGCGCACATTTACAGGTTGATTTGGGATGAATATAAGGAAACTGTGCACCGCAGCCGTATGCAATGTTTTATAAATCATAATGAGTTTTGCCATACATGCATTTACTCCTTTGAACGGACACACGTATTTAGTGTGGATCTTATTACTAATTTGTAATTACGACCCCTGGACCGTGCCTTTGTTACTTTTCATAATTTCCTGGAGACGTAGCGGTAAACAGGCACATGGCTTTTTTTAGGATTGTGGTGGACAGGTTGCCTGCGAGAATCTCATCATGCCTTTAAAAGCTTCAAAAATTATTTAGCGTTGGAATTCGACGATACAAATTAAAAATTCTGAAGTGAAGATTTAAATCGAAAAAAAGAATTAATAGAAAAAAACCTTTTTAGAAATGGCTTTTGAGAAAGGACTGATTTTGATAGAGCAGACTATAAAGCACCTCATATAACTGGAAGTTAACATTTCAATCTTCCAAATGTTATCTGTTCCCTCCAACATTGCACTCCAATATTCTGAATATAAATCCATACAAATTCATGCAACCTTTAAAATCAACCTGGAATAAATGTATAACCTGCCCAGCCAAAATCGAACTGTGGTGCATTGGACTAGTAACCATGTTTTCATATTTATATTATCAACAACAAGAAAGGACTAACATCAAATACAATCTTATGATGGGCTGCCTGTTTTCTGCCTGCAGATATGCAGTTCCAGTGAAGATAAGTACCCCTGTGAGACTGCAGCTCCCAGAGTAATTTGAGCAAACAAGCAATTTAAGCAAAGATGTTGATAACTTGGTGAAACTGCTTAGAGTGGATACGACAATCTCTGCTGTTTCATTTTCAGCTCAAATGAAACCATCAGCAAAATATGTTTATTTCCTTCATGAAATGCATTATTGTAAAATACTTTTATTTCCCAGAATTGATTTTGTGATATGTGTTAACAGTGTAGCGAGATCGAAGCAATCCCTTTGAGAGTGAGTATTTCAGAGACATGCCAGTCTCAGAACTAGTCCTTCATCACAGAACTGGTCCTTCACACACACACACACACACACACACACACATGCATAATCTCTCTCTCCCCCCTTTCTCCTTTTTTGAGAAATGTCAAGAACCTGACCAGATCTAGTCACACTTGGACAGGAACTGACTTTAAGTGTTTTAAGTTTCTCTTCAGTAGGACTGAATTAAACTCTATATGTCTTAAAGAATATTCAATAATTGATATTCTATATCTACAAATTGATGCTTGTGTGATCATGGTCCATAGTGACGGGACGTTTTAGGATACACTCTCCTCTTCTCTCCCTACTTATGGATGAATTGTCATCTCTCCATTGCATATTATTAACTCTGCCCGGAGTCCTTGTGACTTCACGTCTCATAGGGTCCATTGGACCTGGCTGGGTCTGATGCCACGGCCCTGCTGATGTGCCCCGCCCACTCCTCCTCTCTACCTCCATCTGGCTGATGGATCATGGAGGTCTGGATCGTGGTCCATGCCGACTACTACCAACTATTCATAGAATCTGTCATACTCATTGAATGTGTTGTAACTCTCAGTCATGCTTCCTTCTCTATATATGACATATTTTGCATCTGGCCATCCTGGAGAGGGATCCTCCTCTGTAGCTCTCCTCAAGGATTCTTCCCTCTTTTTCTTTGTGAAAGGTTTTTTGGGAGTTTTTCCCGATCCGATGTGAGGTCCTGGGAAAAGGATGTTGTATGTGTACAGATTGTAAAGCCCTTTGAGGCAAATTTGTAATTTGTGATGCTGGGCTGTATAAATAAACATAATTGAATTGAAGTATGTGACCTAGGCACTGAAGATAGTCATTTAATTAATTTTATAAAGAAGAAGTATGTCAATAATAAGAGACTTAGTTAAACAAGTATTCAGAGCATCATCTTACTCAAACTCTCTGACAGACGCCGACTATGGATCAGGACCTGAAGTGCATAGCTAAATCGTGAGCCTGCTTCCCATAACCCATAACTTGTAACCCATAACAACAGTATATCGACTTCAAAGACCTTTTCCAGTCTCACTTGGTGGGCATCTGAGGCCAGCAGAGAACCACCGTTTCCCGGCTCCTTTAACCGGCAACCATCGCTTTCTAAAGAGATCATCCTCCACTGAAGAGCCTTGAGTCGACCCCAATTGGAACAGAAGCAACCAGCTGAACCCAATGCAAGGTCATCCGTAGGAAACGTCTTCTAATATGATCAAGAGTTGGTGTCGGATAGCGCTCTGAATTATTAATATTTACATACATAGGTTAGAGTAGCGTCTGTAATCACATACTCCCTTCATTATCCCAAATCATTTCCATTTGCAATTTGAAAACTAAATGTATTCATTGGTATCCCTGTTCAATTATTAACCCCTTTATTCTTTCATTTGATTGTATTATATTTTCGTCAAAGTTGTGAACTAAAGATCGATGAACTCAGAACTTGCTACTGTGATATTGAGACTGATTGATTGGTTATCAAATTGTTGAATTCCATTTGTATACTATCCTCCAGAATGTACAAGTGCAATATTTAAATTATAAGGTAGTCATAACTGCTTCAATGAATAGAAGAACTGAGATCATACATATATTAGGTGGATTTAAAACAATGTAAAACCCTGCTGGTACTCCTGAGAAAATTAAGCTGGATAACCAATGTGAGAATAGTAATCCATATCCAACGGGAAAAGAATATTTCAGACAGTGATGGCAATGGAAATTAGTAAATCTTCCACATTGAGGAGTCTACTGGGGTAGTACTGAGACTGCCTATTAAGAAAGGAGATCAGTTATATTGAGAACATCTAATATCAGAACAATACCTCATCTGCTGATTTAGAAATACAATTAACCTTGGTCACAAATAATTAAATACAGCTCATATGTCCCCAGCACAAATCCAACCCGGCCATAACTCCGTAGAGATCTATAGCATTATAATACCAAATCGTGTCTGGGATTTGCAGCTCATACTCAGAGGGCTTCCAGAGTAGCTTAAGTATTTGGGACTGGGAATATGTTCGCCCGTGACACCTTGAAGACTATTACAGCAGTGTAAATACTGAAAAGAGTATAGTTCCTGCAGGTTTTTATTTGCCTCTATTCTCAACAAATACACCCCTTTGTTATTAAAAAAGTATAGCAAACATGCAATGGAAATAGGTGTACATTAAGAATACTCATTTGTTGAACCACAACAAGGATCACTGTTTCATCTACGATACATTAGGAAGGGGCTTTTATAAATGCTCATCTTAATGGGAACAAAGAGATGGGTGTTCTTCCTGCCTTTGCACAGCCTTCTAAACACCTGGGTCCTGCAGAGTACAGCAGAGCCTTTGATCTGGGCTCCAGAGAGCCTTTCTTTTTCAGAATTATGGATTAGCATCAAAATGAACAGGGGAAGCCACTTGGATCGCTAAGTTTGCTATATATGGAACGAGTAGAGAGAGACCACAATAAAACCATTTCATATAATTGTTTTACTGTTATGGAGTTGCAATAACGGGTGAAAACTTGAGAAGTGAAGTTATCCATTTACATCCAAGTGGTGGGTCACAATGGGGGGACCGGATCTTTTAGATGTTGCATCATCCTCAGTCAAGGAGACAGCAGAGACACACAGAGCTATTCCACAAAATCCTTATTCTTAAAAAAACATTTTAATCTCCTGCAGAAGGATGAATTAAATTAAGACTATCCTTTATTGTGTGACAAAAAATAATCAATCCTTTCAGATTATTATTATTATTCCTTGATAAATCAACTCTGATTACCAAATTCAGACACTGAATGCATGTATTCATGTATTTATCCTATAAGCTGCATTAGGCGACAATAAGGCCAAATAGCCTTTAGTAGATAGATTACATGAGGTGAAATTATCTTTCACAACCAAACGACTTCCCCAGATCACAGCAGCTACTCCTCTCAAAACAGACATCACATAAGCCATTAACAAGACCCTTAAAGTGCTGAAGGGCTCACAGAAAAGCAATTTCTTTATGGACATCATCAACATCACTAACTCTGTGTTTTACATTTTACTCTGGTCTCTTCTCATTTGAGGAAATGGTATCACAGGAAAAACACCCATGTTACAAGGCTGATAATTTGCACTTAGTTTTTTTGTTTTTTGCATGTTCGCAGAATTGGGAGATGTTTGACATTAATGTCTCTGTCATTGTGCAATATCTTGTAGCCTATATGATAGGATAAGGTTGTTGAAAAAGCTTTTCTTACTCTGATGAGAACCAATCAGACATCAATCAGATGCCTCCAAGGCCTGGATGACCTCATGCCTACATGGGAGAGTAAACCAAAGACAGAGCAGCAGCATAAAGATGCTCAGTATAATAATACAAGTTTTTGAACGCTGCAGTCTTCAAACAATAGGACAGACAGCACAATTAACTTATGGGATTAATATCAGACTGTTCCTGAAGTTCATGCACAACCATGGGACTTCTCGCAAAAGTTAATAGATAAAACCTTAAAAAGAAAAAGATTTGAAGTAAAACTACTTTAAAGTGAAAATTGATTCAGGTAGCAATGACCAGTTTTGCTTTGGTCTTTAGTTTCATTCTCATAATGTTGCTATAATGTCGCGTGTCGCAAAAACATTCTTTAATGCACATTTTACAATTGGCATAATCTAACTATGATGTGGCATTGGCCAGCCAATTTGGCCTGATCCTTGTTTTTGTGAAAATCTGATTGGCCCATTAATTTTCATGGTGAATGTGACAATTTGTTCCTGCTCTCCTCGGCTTGCATAGCCGGTCTTGTCAGTGGTGACGGGCTTGAACAAACTTTGGAAGTAGATCTCAGCAAGACATCCAAGAAGATATCAAAGGCATTCTCTTTCTACAACAAAATGTTTTTGCTCACGTCGTCCGGTCATCAGGGCACTAGTGTAAGGCAAAATATATGCTTTAGTGTTGCTACAATCACACTCCTTCCATTTAGTTTATTGTGCTCCTGTTAAGAAACAATACTACTACATACATTTTTATTTATATAATTATTGGAAAATTATTGCTAGTTTGTCAGTAACTCAAGATTCACTCCTTGAGTATGGATTGTCTGGGTCGCGGTGCTACTTACCCTTGCCTATCTGGAAATAAATAACTACATTAGGAAAGCACTGTTGAAATATTTGGGTTTCTATCATGTAAACTGTGATTAAATGTAAACTTCACAAACACAGAAGTACTGTAAAGAAGCACTGAGCTAGTTTCCACTAGGTTGCTGAGGTTCAGTCAGGGCAGTGCATTTTTATCAAAGGAGATTGTGTGCATGTGAGAGTGTGTGTGTGAGTGTGTGCAACAAAGGGACATGTATATCTTCCAAGGTTTGTATGAATTAAACTTTTATGAAGCATTTATGAATTTCATCCACTCCCCAGAGACCACCAGAATAACACAAGACATCTAAAGTTATTATAACCAGACGGCACCCGAGGGGCTCCAGCAGTCACCTTCACCAGACAACTCTACTACATTTGTCTTGTTTAATTTAAAGCATGTGCAACTGCTTAGCATGTTAGTGGGTTCTGTTTTCTAGCTGTCTACCTGTATTCATGTTGAATATTCGTAGATCAAAGTATTAGTAGCGAAATGTGCTACTTGCTACACAACATAAAAATGATGGTGGAAAAACTTTTTAATGGCCACAGATCTGAATTTTCTCAGCATGTTTATTATGGAAAGGATGGCCTCTGCGCGAGGTGACAGTTCCGAAAGACATACACATTTTCTTTCATTTTTTTCCTGTTTTCTTTTCTAAACGTAATGCTGACATTGTACTTCATCCTCAAGTTAGACATGTTTATTTATCTAATGATAAAAGGTTATCAGACAATCCTAAAGATGGCTGTTTCAGATGTCTTCTCTGACGGACAGCCATGAGCAAGACAATGATCCTGAAAGACACATATACACACGTTCTTTCATTTTCTTTTATGAACATCAATATATACTAATATTGAAATCGCAGTAAAATTAAAGACTCATTTCTTTATTATTTCAACACAATTAACAATAAAAACCAACCATTATTCTGAACACACTGAGTTACCATAGTTACACACTAATGCTTTTAAGGGAATATGGCGAACTGTTACTGTGTCAGTGTTAGAGGAAAACAACACAGAAGGCACATCACATAACTGCAGATTGTGAATTATGTCCGTCTAGATTGTTGGGTTGACGTACGTCTGGAATACACTGCTCAGCTTGCTGCTCTTACGAACAGGCCCTGGGCGAGCGGGTGAGAATGGATGGATGTCCATATATTATAGTCTGTTACAATACAAGATCAGTTTGCACTCAAAAGCTCACAACAGTGTTTTATGGTGGTGTCTATGGTGTGATGAGGGGGATCCAACCTTTCAGAGAGAAGCAATGAGGTTCCTTGACACAAAAATATAACACATTCTTCTCTGGGTTTTTTCTCAGAGATTTGTGAGTTTTATCTCAGAGGATTTCTGACCGTTTTTTCTCTCACTAATTCATTATTTTAGAGAATACATTTCAATCGTAAAATGTCTATGACCACCTTGCCGTCTCTACATTTTGTGTTGGTTCAATGACCCGAATACGCCATTGTTCTATCATAATGTCATACCAGTGATTTCATTTTCTGTCAAATATTTGACTTTGCCTGACATACAGTATACTGTGTGTCCTATACGTACCATTGTGAGATCATTTATAATTTCCCAAACTATGTTTTGCAAGGCAAAGTAGAGTATTTACATTTGTTCTTGAGTTCACTTTCACTCTGAATGGACATGTATATTTTCCTCAAATTCCATCGATACATTTGCGTGTAATTTTTGTTATGGAGCAGGAAAGACATAACTAGTGGCACAATATGCTTTCTCCTTTCCTGCATCATGATGTCTTCAGCAGAATCAATGTAGAACTATTTCACCAACAAAAATACTATGATTGATGTGTATTTTACTCAACATGAGCACACTGTGCAGAGAAACACCACCAGATACTGAGTGCATAAACTAAATATTTCTCTTTTGCTCATATTGATTAATGGCGACTGTTGTCCTTTTTAGAGTTGTGCAATAATGTTTGAAACATATAAAACAATGTGACAACTGTCACCAACGTGTCCATGGGAATAGGCTGTCTCTGGGGTTATTCTATTCATACGATGGATTTATTGGGTATGCATGTTTACTCTAAAAGTTCACCAAACAAACATGATCAACTCTACATGGGCACACAGCATTCAGATAAATACCGAACATGATCAAATGTAGTGACTGAATTCTAAAACCATCCAAATTAACGTACCAGAATTATAAGTGATGAGACCATCCTTGAGAGAGAGACAGAAGTTTCAACTCAAGCCCTCTATGATAGACACTAAGGTTATGAATACAGAGGCTAGAGATGTTGGAGTCCTACATAAGCTCCACAGAGCTTGAGATGTGTTTGTGTCCTATGTAGTTTGTCTTTGTTATTTCAGACGCTGAAGGACGTGGCGACCTTTCTGCTATATATCTATGTCTTCTGCCTGGAGGATGATAGGTGTCGCCGTCGGTGACCAGTTATGGATGGAAGATCCAATTCAGATCCTTACGTACTAATTCCATAGCGTGAAACTCTCCACTACAAGTAAATGTAATGCCTTTAAAATCTTAGTGAAGTAAAGTTATGTAAATATTATGTTCTTCAATTATGCAGTGGAATTTTCCCTGTAACTGTTTTACTAGTATATGTGATATTATTGTACTAATAGTTCTGTATATGTTGCATTTTACAGCTGAAGATGTTCATTGTTGGGCTAATTTTTATTCATTTATATAGTGTTGAATAGCATAATATACTGCACAGTAATGGCTTCACATTCAATAAGTTTCATATATGTCATACACAGTATATCATCATATGTTTAACCAATTTTCTCTAAAAAGTAGAAAAACATTGCCAATTTTTTCGGCTTTGTGATTATGCATTTTCCGGCTGATCCAAGAGGCTTATTATTTTATCTGAGCAAAGTAAAATTCAATTCAAATTCAACACCAACACAACTGAAGATACATGGTTTACAAAAAATAAGGTAATCTGAAAAGTAACTAAAGCTGTCAGATAAATGTTCGAAAAACTATAGTTTTTAAAGACGACCAATAACACATACACACATACAATTATGACTTGTAAAACAAAGTGCAAAAGAAAAAAATCTGTGGGCCTTGGAAAAGACAAGACACATTGAAATATATAATGATTTTAACTTGTGAGGCTATTCTAGATCTGTCATTTACAGTATATTAAATCTGATATCTCCAACTTGAGTAGTTCTCAGAATTTCCTCTGAAATGTTTCAAGATGCTGCCAACTGAAATGAATCCAAAACAAATCACAGTCACATCTTAACGGTTATATATAAGCTCTGTGAAAGAGAGGTTAAGTGAATACATTCTGCCTGGTTTGGCTGAAAAGCAATACCAAATTGAGAGGGATTTTATTTTCGCGCAGTTTATAAATGAATAGGTGAGATATTGTATTTCATTATATTTTATTGTGAAATGTTTTACTATGTTCATAAAACAAACGGTTGCATACATCTATATATGAAATATGAAGGGTTTGTATATTTATTTCTCAAGTGCTTATTGCTCATAGTTAACAAATGTATGTGCAATAACGTATGCAGCACTTTGGTATGCTGTTGAAACACAGAGGATTCATTTTAAAGTATGATGTTTTATGATGGGATGTATTTGAATTTATTTAGGAAATAAACAGCAGTGAGTGAATACTCAAATTAAAATGGCAGTGCAATGTAAAACTCAGATGTGTATATCACTCCTCACATACTAGAGACATGGACGAAGTAAGATCAGAGAAGTACTTTGATTCAAATACAAACCAAGACTTTGAGATGGAGAGCCCTTTTTATCGTGATGTTTACATTTTTCAACAGTACCTTTAAGGCAACATCACAAGTGTTCTTGTAAAGAACAAAACAGTTATTCATTCAGTGTTACTGGCCAAAACACATTGTGTGTATCCTTGAACTCTAACAAATACATGGCATGCATTGCCTTCCTCGTAAATCATTTACAAAGCGTGCTATACATCCTACATTGTTGAAATGCATGTTCACCAGCTGAGAATCTTCTTTCTTCACTGCCTCTGCTGGTCTATTGTTGTCTATATTGGAGATCAGCGTAATCGTGTAAAACCATTGTCATCTGCACTGTGTATTGTGTCACCCACATACTTGCATGTGTGTCCTTGTGTGCATTCACACGATACGCAAAATGGAAACCGACTGATAGAAAAACTGTTTCATAGCTGCTCAAGATCAAAAGACTCACATTCCAATTCATGTCCTTTGGCGTTTACAGTGAGTTCATTCACAATTACTTCTTAGAGTTTTAGAGTGATCTCTGATTGATGCTTCATTTGAAAATCGGTTGTGAAGAGAGAGGTGATAAAAAATCACGTACAAGAATTAGACTGATGAATAAAGTATAGTACAACATGTTAATAAATGAATCAAAAGTTTCCGGAAATGTAATGTTTTATTTGTATTTTTGCAGTCGCAATGTAAAACCAAAGAGTAGAGAGGAACAACAGAAATATGTTTGGGTTGTGTTGACATAAATAACCCAGAGACTGGTAACTTACTGTGTGTTGCATGCTTCTCACGTCTGCCCTAAATTCAGGTCTGTAAAAAGGAAAGGATAAGACACTGAGGAACCACAAAAAAGGCACCCGCTATAATTCTGCTATAACAGATGTTCAACAATGTGCCATTATTTCCATATAGTATGAAGATAATCTTAAAGACATTGTTTCGCATGGTGGTCCCACGAGTAAAACCCCGAGAAATGATCAGAATTGCAATCAATTTAAATATATCCCTTCAGAGATTTATTTGTAAACAATACTATCCAGACTTTTGCACATTGATAAATTAGATTTGAATACAATTACAGATGACATCTTAGTCAGTCCTGCTCTTCAGGGCAAAATTACACTCTTCATTGAAACTGCCCTTGAAACTCCAGTGAAGCCTACACCATAGGATCACTGCCAGGATCAATTCATCCATCTTCTAGGTATTACCTTAAGATGTTCTGTGTGCAGCAACATACCAGTATCCAATCAAATCCAATTAACACTGGTGGCCTCTCCAGAAAACTGCATTGTGGGGGGATTACACAGCTATTTGTGTTAGTCTGATTAATGGCTGCAGTAATTAATGCTGAAGGGGTCTGTCTGACTGCCTCAGTGTAGAGGAGCATACAGCAACGAGCCAGCTGCAGCGAACAGAGCTAACACTCACACACATGCACACACAAACTAGCACACACACCAAACACCTGGATCCTCTCACATGCACATATGTTGCACGTAATATGAGGCTTTTTTAAAATTCTGCCACTGATAATTATGGAGAATTAAAATACGTGATGCAAAAGGCCAGTTCCAAATGCGCTGACTTTGTAGTCGGACAAAAAAAATCTAAAAGTTAGATGCACAACTTAGAGGTCTGTCACCAAATTCTATAGAAATTATTCTTATATTTACATTTTGTTGTATAATAAGGCCTCACATGTTTCGAATTCTTTAATACCTGAAGTAACTCAAGGCAGTCAGAGAGAGTGGAGGAGGCACACTGAAGGAAAGAGTATAAACAGCTGTGGAATGACAGTTGCAGAACTGAGCTAAACTGAGAACCGTCATCCGTCCAAATTTACAGCATGTTATTGATTTCCTGTTTCGTATGGTCAAGAGTGAAAACTTTGTCTCACACACATATCTTATCCAAAAGGTCAGAATATACAAAAGAAATTGCTCCAAAAAGTCAAGTTATGTACCATACCAAATGTGACGTATATTTAAGATAAATGATACAAAAAAGATTTAAGAATCTGAAGACAGTGCTTCAAAATAGCATACAAGTAATATCATTCATTTATATAATTATATTGCAAGTTATGTTACTTTCACTGTCACAACTATACAGTTCAGGACACAGGAACATCAACAACAGACACACCAGAGATTCGTCAAGCACACGTACTGTAATGTATAATTGAAGTGTACCAATCCTAATAATTTATAAAGCAATCTACTAGCAGCATCCACTTTCAGAGATAACAATCCTGAGCATCACCATCAAATAATTATTACAGGTGGTTGAAGGCCTTAAACCTAATTTCCTGGATGAGACATGCAAATGTGAATGCTCTTACTTTGCTTCACTCAGTGTGCATCTATCAGTCTAATTCAACATCAAATGTTCTTTATCAAGGAATGCTATCTCATATTTCAAAGGCTGTGGTTGATATGACATGACTCCAGCCTGATAAGATCACACACACACCTAGTGCTGCTTGGAGAGCCCTTTGTATTGCCTTTGGATTGCTTTACTGAAATATGAGGTTTAATCTCCCAGTTTTTCACCTGCCTTTCCAAAATCCTTGTCTTTTTTTCTCATACTGCTGTGTAGAAATGTTCTGTGAATTGTAGCACAAAGGAGATTTTGAAACGCCTTTCAAACCATTTGTCACAAGTGCTTTGACTTTATGGAAGTTTTTAATTTGTCCTTTTGTCCTTTCATTTTTCTATTACGCATGTCTTTGAATGAATCCTTGTGCATGTGCGTTTACGCGTACATGAAATGAAATGATACAAACTACTATCAGTGTATTCAGTTTGACTTTGTAGGTTAGCCACCACCAGAGAGAAATTCACAATTCATGAGGTGCATATAGTCAATTCTCAATATTCTCTGAAGGCCATTTGAAAGGGAAGTGAAATGGCTCATGAATGATGAATACAAAACGGTTGCAAAAATAAAATGTTAATCAATGCAGTAGATGTTTCTTGAACTGATGTAAAATGTAATACATACAATGTTTCTGTAGTATTGTGTAATTCCACGTTTCAACTAGGAATCGACATATTGGCACATTTTGGGGTTGTTGTGGCCATACATAGGAAAAGCAATTGCTGAATGAAATTAGGGGCTTTATGAAACATGACTTATCAAATCAACGATTTTGAAACATTTATTATTTAACATTTATGAATTAAAATTAATTAAAAAAGGCAAAAAAATACAGCCATACATGACTTTCGTAGTTTTACAGCTGCATGTGCAAAGGACGGAAAGGGTGCATTTGATAACAGGCTGGGATACAAAAAATGTATAATAATAACGGTTCTTTGTAGGGCTGTTTGTTAGTGGTTGACAACAAAGAAGGCAAAGCCATTGTATGCATATATCATTCAAGAAAGGGTTATTATTCCTTCATAAATATTTGCATCCACTCACCAAAACATCAAACCAAAGTAGGTTGGCAAAAAAACTTGCTTTGCCTCCGAAACATCTTGAAGTCAGCATCAAGAATCTGTAATGTGTGGAATGCTAAATAAATCTGCTTCTGCCCTGCTGGTCCACTTCACGGAACTACAAAAACAGGGGATATGAAGTCTGGTATTCATGAAGGGGTTCATTATTTGTATCCAATATGTCATGAGTTAAAAAGAAATTCCACAAAGGTTTATACTTACTGAAATGTAAATATAATGATCTTTTATAGAATAATTAATATATATGCAAGAATGAATTAGAAGTGTTGGCAAATATTAGATGTAGGCTATGCAATAACTATATTGTTAGTTATTCCCTTTGTGAATGGATGACATTTACATCCAAACATAATGTGTGAAGAAAAGCTTGCATAAGCATTAGAACAAATTACATATTTAAAGAGCTAACATGTCACAACCAAATGAAACACTTTTTACAGTCAAATTGATTTCATGCAATTGAAATCCCATAGATATTAGGCCAACTGTGGCCACAGTAAGCAGAGATGCAATCAAGGTAGTGATAGTTTGTTGTTGGTCCGGCAGTAAAACATATGTTTAAAGACATGCAGTGTAAACTATTGATGTCCCAGGCCTTTGAGAATAACCAATATTTAGTTTCACTCGATTTCCAGCTCCATATGCCAATCTACTGTAATTATTAAGGCTGTCTTGTCTTCACAAGCACCTTGGAATACAAATTAACTGGAATCTGATGCGAAAGTCATGTGGAAACCAGATCCCTGCATCATAGATCCGACACAAACTGTATTCATGCACTCAGAAACATAGACACACAAGGAAAGACAACACACAAACATAGTATGTATAGAAATGGGTTCTTCCTAGTGCATGCATATAGCTTAATGATGATATGGCACAAGGCAGAGAGCAAATCTGTTCAGTTTGACATGTTTTATTATTCCAGCATTACGCAACCATTGCTAAATGTCATGTAAATGCTTCAATGAATTTCAATTTACCATCAAGCCACTAAGCCCCAATTTGTACTTTGAGTTGATAAAGTGAAATTGAAGGATGACAAAAACTGTCACGGAAGAGACTGCATGCACCATTTTCCTGAGAGTAGTTTTATCCAACCATGAATGCAGGATGTCACCGGCATTACGGGAAAAAAGTAATTTGTCAGCTGTATCAAGACAGTGAGTAATTAATGTAGAAAAGGCAGTATTGTGATTAGCCTTGCTGAACAAGTACAAGACAGGAAGTGTCTGTGGTGATTCAACTTTCACAGCAGTTCAGGAAACAATGGTTACTATATTGTAACCCTAGTTCTATAAGCACAGACAGAACCATCTACTGGATTTTATGGGCAATACTCTCCTCTAACCATGAGCACATTTCCACTGAATATGTGTAGCTGGCCAATCAGTAATCAGGATGTGCTTACCCTAATACGAGAAAATCCCACAGTATATCAGGCAGCAGCAGTGAGCCCTCGGTAGATGGTTTCACCTGTGCTTATTGAAGTAGGGTTCAAATATTATCCATTTCGATCTAACTCCACCTTATCCGGATCATTAAGAAGCACGGAGACATGACAGTGTATCAAGTGCAGAGCGGGCTGTCAGGTGCAACATAGCCAACACACACACACCCTTTTCACTAGTCGTGGGCCGAGTGTTGGCATGGTAAGTTGAGCGCATGGCTTCCGTTTCTCCAGTGGGCAAGGATGGGCGGGCGGGCTTGTGATTGGAGGAAAACATGAACCGTAAAGTTCAGTAGAGGGCGGAGTCTGTATAAATTAGAACACACTTTTCAACTCAAACCTCTAAGCTTATTTAGGTATTGACTGACTCTACGTAAGCTCTACTGCAATTACATATGATGTATGTGAGGCCTCTGAAGTAAGAAATGAAGTAAAACAAGATGCATTGTAGTGCTAGGACAGTGGTCTAAAAATAACATGCAGCAAGTAACAACCGAGTTTGGATTCTGGCCACGGATATTCATTGCATAACAACTGCTAAACCAAATAATTTACTATAGATCTCCAAAAGAAAGAAAGGTTAAACCTAACCATAACCCGTTCACCCTAAACTAGTCGCCAGTCTATCGCAGCTGAGATAAATGCCAACATCAAATGCTGAAATTCCAAACATTTATTTTTGGCAAATAATGTTTGACATATTCACCATTTATTTAAGCATTTTAACATGTTTATTAATTACAACAAGTACAGGCATGAGGGCAGCTGAGGTAGATTGGAAAGTCATTAGTTTTGAATTAACCAAGTAATGGACAAATATACATGTTGACATGATAATGGGGCTAGAAAAGTGAAAGTGTCCATATAAAATGTAATGCCAAACAATCCAATAAGAGACATTTCCGTCTCTACCTAAGTGATGGACACCCTAACTGTCCGACAGAGTGAAATCCCAATGTTCACACTGATAGAATGTGGTAGCATCTAGAAATTCCTGTATAAATCTGAATTATAAACAATATAGTCGGACACGATAAGTAACGAGGAAACATACATGGAACAACTGAATAATTTATCTGGGAACAGACAACTTTCTTTGTGATACACATGGAACTATAACTGCATGCTGATGCATCAGCAATTTAATAACAATAATAAAGGACTGATGAAAAGTATCTTTGTAGGTTCAGTAAGTAAATATATCAGCAGGTTAACTTACGGTCTACTAGTATTAGTATTAGTGCTGGCGTTTGAACCTTTCACTGTCTTTCATTAGACCTGACAAGCCTTGCAATACAATCAGTGCCAGCTGGCCACTGCCTGCTTACCTGCCTGTTCATTTAACTGTCATTTGATCCCAGATACTAAATGATTACAATGAGATGAATGCCGGTAACAGCAGTAAGAGGAACAATTAGTTCATTTAGCAAATTATATTTCTGGCGCGGCTAAATGTGAGTGGTAAATGATATGAAGCGTGTTTGTAGAAATACTGTCGACACGCAACAGATAAATACTTTTTTTTAAAAACTTGCATCAGTGATTGAAATCTATAGGTTAATTTTAGAATTGTTATTATTTTTTATTGTTTAACTAAAACAAAAAGATGATAGTCTGAAGCCTTAAATATAATGTTTTATGTTTCTAGCACCTGCATATGTAATGTTATTGTCGCAGCACAATCTTGAATATACTAAAGTCACCGTTTTTTAAGGGCACTCAATAAAAAGAAAAACACAAATTGTACATAAATTGCAAATGCCTTCCAGCTTTGTACTTCATTCACCCATTCACACTTATGGTGGGGGGAACCTGGAGCCATTTGGGGTTAGGTGTCTTGCCCGAGGACACATCGACATGGACCAGCGGAGCCGGGGATCGAACCGCCGATCCTCTGATTAAAGGACAACTGAGTCACAATCAAATTTAAAGATACTTGTTCCTGTGTGTGTGTGTGTGTGTGTGTGTGTGTGTGTCTGTCTGTCTGTCTGTCTGTAATGTTGATGGTTGTGGCTTACATGTAATGTTAAATTATGAAACCAAGTGTAAAAGTTCTAAAATAATACAATGATTCATGAAGGTTGTAGTCATGGTATGGTAATGATTCATATTGGAACACAATGGGGTGTAAGCAACAGATTTAGCCACAACTGCAGTGTTAAACATGTGAGTCTGAATGTGTAGTTTTAGGGCCATTCCCGTGAGATTACCAGCAAGGTTGTGGTCGTTTTACACCTTGTCCACAAATAGTTAAAAAAACAACTTTGAACCTCCAATATCTATTTTTATGATCGAGAATTGTATGCGGAAGAAAATTTGCGTTTTAGATAACTGTGAATTACCACAATGTCGGCTTGGTTGGCCAGAACTTTTATCCGTCTGGATCAGCATCAGGATGTTAGCCCTGCTTCTCTGAACTAGCGGGGACTGATTTGTTTCCTGATTGCTGTACACAGTACATCACCGCTATCATAGATGAGGTGTCGGCAAATACTACTGGTCTACATCTGGACAAATCCCATTCTGCTGCTCCACAGAGGAGTGGTCAAGCCTGCGGAGCCTGAAAGAGTAAGAGAGCTGTGTGATGCTCATAGATCTAGGGTTACAGTGTTTAACCTTTCTTTTGATTTAATTTGCTGTCACACTGGCTCTAGAATACAAAAGTGGCATGCCAACTCACGAGCACGTTGCCATGCAAGTAACAAAAAGGAAAGCGTATGCTCGGATAGCAGGTTAAATGTTATGCTATGAACAATAAGAAAAATCATGGAGGACAGAGCTAGTTAATCTTAGTGTGACTGAGGTATTGTTTAGAGACTATGTGCACATTAATATTCATCTCTCAATCTCACTCAGGGAATGGTGGAAGACATTGTGGTGAAGAGAATGTTGATGGGAGCAAAAGGGTTATTTTCTGCCAAAGGCATGAGTTCTTTCCAAAATAAATTTCATCTCATATACATGCGTAAATCTCATCATCCCCTTTCCCTCTCTTGGCGGGAAAAGCCGTACGGAAAGACAGCTGAGATAAATCAGTGTGTGGGACCCGACGAAGCCTGTGTGGGCTGGGACAGAGATGGAGCCACTGCAAGCGGCCTCTGGCTTTCATATTGTGCAGTGCCAGTGGAGGCGTGTAAATCTGTAGCTGACATCTCATTCTCTGCAGCCGCAATTCTTCCAGAACCTCTGAGATATCTCTGTCAAAGTCACCTCTGAGCACTTGTGATAGGATTCAAGTCTAACAAAATCCACAGTAAGTTAAAGAGATACAGTAACAGATTTTACCGATGGACAGAAATTGCTGCCACGAGTTGCAACATGACAGTTGTCTCCTACTACCATGGTAGATGTAATGAATTAAGCCAAGTTTAAATTAAATAGTTAAATAAACCTCAGGAGGAAATTAATTGCATCTTGTGGAAGTACCAACCCCAAAAAACACCCTGTAAAAATACTTTCCTCTGAAGGTAAATTAATCAATGATGAAAATGATGTCGTACATTAGAAGGGATTGTCACCACCAAATCCCTGAATCCTAATGAAGTCATTAATCAAGCTAAGAGGTCACATCTCTCCAATCAAAGCTATGTTTTAGTGATTGTTTATTGAAGCTTTTGCAAAATATTCCAGCCCTATGATCAATTAGGTCTCACAGGCAAAGGCCAAAGCCCTATTGCTGCAATTAACTATAAGAGATTTGTTTATAGATTGGAAAGTAATTAAAGGCTGGAGGTCATTGGTTTGTACACAATGGGACAGGACACCACACATACTGTAGGATTATCATGGTACAGAATATGGACCAGGAAAGAATGGCTTGAACAGCTTTTATTTTGTCAGCAGGAGAAGACATAAGACCCTTATATCTATCTCCATCCCTCCATCATTTATTATTGCTTTACGGAACTGCTTTTTCGGGCCAAGAGAGGACTGAGGGCTATCCAAGCATGAACTAGGTAAAAAGGGGGGGGGGGGAACATTATGACCAGGTTGACAGTATATCGCAGGGCTATAATTATAACAAACAAACATATACACTGTTATTTATCATCTATGGGCTACTTGGAGTCTCCATTTAACCTGATCTGCATGTTTTTTGGACAGCTAATGATATATTATTTGTACACCCCATCCATCAGTAGATTAAAAAAAACTCTCGCAGTACTTAGAGCCATCAAGAATGGCAGCAACTTGGGGAAACAAGGATGTCTGAGGGCTTCTTACCTCCTGAGGAAGAGATCTACAGATGTTACTGGTTTCATGTCATGGTTTTGCCACAGCGGTAAGTTTCATTCACTATTAACCTAACAAGACACGGATATCTCATATTTTGGCAATTGTTTTCAGCAAGTTAAATCTTCAGCAGTTGCTTCACTTCCTGTAGCTTCAACCAGCAACATGACAGACAGCGCCACTGTTTTATTTCAACCTACATTACGGTCAAAGCCAGTATATAGTAAATTCCTGTTATCAGGATTCAAGCACTCTGCAGCCACTCTACATCTATAGTCATCAAGTGTATCGGCCACTTGTATTACTGCTACATCAATCTGGTAACGCAGCAAAAATCCTGTCAAACAAAATCAGTGACATCTGTATCACAGGAACAGTTAAGGAGAAGCCATATGGCATACGTCACCACGCTGTTGTGCTAAACATCATGCCTCTTTTTCTCCCACTTTTTATCTGAACACACTGAGGAAAAAATGAGCAAAAGTGCCGTAACTCTGGATCTTCTTTCTAGCAGTATCGCGATATCTCTGTGTCAAAGGGGCTAATGATAAGGGTACCTTTAAATTATTCAATTACAAAAGGGAGGAGATCAGACTGGCTTTTTGGCCATACAGCGTTTAGCTTCCTCAGTTCTATGTATGCTTTTCTTGTTCTTAGTCAATATTATGAACAATTAAGAACAAATATGTATTCAAGTGTGTGAAAATGACAGAAAAAGTAAAACAAATGAATTGTTATACTTTATTTATAATTGTTGAGTCTCTGACCTTCAAAATAACCTCTCTGACCGGTTCAACTAATATCAAAAGGTGATACAAAATATATGTAACATCGCACAACATTTAGACTACACCTACAATCCATTCATATTTTGTATCTTCTGAAATCAGCTTATTGGAAGCCATTCGTCCTCTGGAAGAAATCAAAGCTTGGATGATTTACAGTGAAGTTGGGAAGATAATTGTTTATTTGCTGAAGTTTTGGGGCTTTTGTTAAAACACAGTGCTGGCTAGGTTGTTCAGTACCTGTTCTCCTGAGGATACCTACCAAAATGAGGTCAACTCTCCACAGACTTCAACTTGAGACAGGGGGTGAGAGCTACCTTTGGCTCCAATGGACAAGCCTACCTGTAATTGAATTGGCCTTCGACACAAGGGATAGGCTGTGATCTGTTTATTTCTTTTAGGCCATAACCCAGACAATTTATCTTGCACTGCAGTTTTTTTTCAAGCAAGAAAATGCTGCCAGTGCTTTTGTGGAATGAGCAGATTGTCAGCATCATCAAAATAACAAATAGTGATTATCTTTTTTAGACTTCATGTAACCGGACATTGTTCTTCATTTAATGCCCTGAGTCATACATTGCATGACTGTGGGTTACTTAATCATTTGAATTGCCTTTTGAAATGGTTGCATCCTTTTGTATCAAATGGTTCTATATGATTGAATGTAAGTACTGTCTCCTCCTCCATAAATCATATTCTAGGTAACACACTGTACAAATGCTCAAGGGTCCTCGTGAGTTTTGAGATATTCTGAATGACTGGTATGTTGCCGATGAGACGGACCATGTGTTAGTAAATGTGTTGCATTCCCTGTTAAGGTCATATAAGCTTCAGATTGCTCTCATAAGTCCTGACGTAGAAGAGTAGTATTGGTAGTTTCCCTTTCAGTCATAAGGCGAACACCATCTATGGTTTCTCCATTTGTTATTGTTGCTGTACAACAGGTGAGCATCCTGGTCCCCTAAATAGTCCACAAACATGTGAGCTGGGTAAATTGCTGGTAGGTGTGAGTGTAAATGTACCTATAGGTATGAGTGTGAATATGTCTGGCCACATATGAACCTATTCTTTCATTTGCCTGGATAGACTGCTGCAACCAACATGACCCTGAAGTAACAATTAAGTGCAGAAAGGTGATGGATGGTTGGAATCTCAAGGATTATTGCTTCGAACAAAACACAAGCAATATGTTTTTTCCCTTCTTTACAATGTTTTCCATTTATCTATTATGCTCTCTATTAGAAAGGAGATTACACAAATGTGACTTTCATGAAGAGATATGTTGGTGATATGTATCTATTGATTTCAGTTTCCAACACTTCTTGCATCGTTTTTAACCTCTCATAATTAAAAAAAAGTAGGCACACATTACTAAAAAGATTGAGACAGAATCACGCATACAGCTGGAAGAAAAAATAAAATAAAAGTAATTGTGAAAGACAAATGGCAAGTCTCTCTTGCTGTTTGTCTTTCACAATTACTTTGATTTTATGATTACAAACAATATTGCTGTCTGAGAATGAGCTTGTTGGAAGATTTTCTGTCAGATTAGCTGTCATGATAAGTCACGGATGTCACCGAGAGAGAGGACCCAAATGCCGACATTACTGCAAAAAACAATCTTTAATCAAACAAAGCAGAACGGCCGACAAAAACGCAGACCAAGCAGTACGAAGCCACCCTGGGAATAAGACAAACAGGGTTTAAATACACAGGCAAGGTGAAAAGATTGGACAACGAGACACAGGTGAACACAATGAGGGCGGGACCAGCAATCACACAGAAGGAAACAATCAGGGCCAGGGCAGACAATCACAGGGAGACAGACGACACAAGGACTTCAAACAAAGACACAAAACAAGACACAAACTCCAGATCCTAACAGTAGCTCTGGAAATTGTACAATTACTGACTGAAACTTCAATACTGTTTTAAATCAAAAGGGACTTCTCAATATATGAGGTGATATTATTTTAAGTAAACCAATTTTATATTTAAAATCTTGACTGAATGAAGACTTTACTAGGATGAGAAACTGTGCACAAGGATACATGAAGTAGGTATATTATATATATATATATATATATATATATATATATATAATATATATATGAAGCACAACCTGGAACCAATCTGAGAAAACCTGAAGCAGTACATACACTAAAATAAAACACCCTAGTATTTCTCAAGGTCGGAGATGAACAGAACTGTGTGCAACAGCATTGTATATGCTTATTTTATATGCGGTACATCCCACCCTATTGCCTCATGAAGGGAGGCAGAGTTTATGGACTTTAAGAAATGCCTAAGAAGAGCTCGTTGACTCGAATCTCAATACTTATTTTATGTACATTATATTATACAAAAGTTTGTACATACATACATGCCATTTGGTCTCTGCATTTAAGCAATACTTAGGGGCAGTGGGCTGCTGTGAAGCGCACCCCATAAGCTACAGATGAGCTACAGATGAGCTACAGCTGCCCCTCCTGCATTCACTCTCAAAATACCTAAAAAAGTGAAAAATAGAAGCTCATAAAAATTCGGAAGTGTAAAATCGTTTGTGTCATAACCCTCAACCCTAACCTCAAAGTGGCAGAAGTGTATACACATATTTTCAAATGGATTAGCTTCACTGAAGATAATTGTATTATAGAATTGGAAGGCAAATTAAATTAAAACATGTATTATTGTGCATGTATGACAAAGGTCTGCGTCACATATATTAAAATGCAATACAATTTCAAACACAGTTTGAGAATGCTTAATGCAAACACGACTTTTCAGAACACGTACTGTGGAACTGAATTTCTATGAGCCTGTTGGTTGTATCCTGAACTGCAATCAGCACTGGAGGAGTGCCGTCATTGGTGTCCCAAAAAGTAACAAACCACTGTGGTGACACATAATCAATTCGGGCAGATATTTATCACTGACACTTACTATTATAATCACTTTTATTTGAAGAAATAGCGGAAACTTGCAATGTTCTCTCTTAATATATCCTCTTTGGTGGACTAAGAAAATGTCATGGTTTTGGATGTAATGCCTATCAATTACATTTATGGTCAGGGGTGAAATCAAGACTCCATCTTAAGGGTTGTTATCCTAACTTTACAAAACTGAAGATGTGTAATGCAAAAGACACATGGTATTATACTTTTTTGTGATTTAGGAAATAGTTCTAACTGCACTGCCGTCTGTTCTTAGTTTTACAATGTTTAGCAGAGAAAGATGCGATAAGCAAACACAGAAACAGGTGAGAAGCCTTATATCCATGTGGGAGGCAAGACTCATCTAATCCTGCCATTGTTGGCTATTCGTGCTTATCGCAGAGATGGCAAACAAAGCCACAATCGTATCTCGATGCAAATGAAAGTTATTGCAATGCATACAGTAACTCTCACTGCTATGCTGGGCCTTCCTGAAGTTTGGTGTGTGTGTGTAGTCTGTCTCTAGTGAATCTGTCAATGTCCGGTGCAAGTACAATACGATGCACTTAAAACAAATACCTTTTTGCATTATTGAGCAAAACAGACGTGGCAAAGTTTTAGACAGAAGGGTGATGTCAACGGTAAATTATAACAATCTATAATTCGAAAGAATCAATTAGTCATGTTGAGGAAGAGCATTATGAAACACTACTGGGCAGTGTGAACAATTTAAAAACGTTATGGACACAGACAATATAAATAATTATAATTTTTAAAATTATCGAATGGTCACGAGAGGTTTCATACACTGGCAGAAGTAAAGAGGAGGACACAGGGAGTACTACTGTGATGATACATGCTTTGGCAATCACAAGGAGTGAGCCATGGCTCATCTAAGAATGCTAACATGTTACACCTGTGTTAGTTTCTGTTTGTGTAATTACACAAGGGCTTAGCCAATGTCAATGATGGGAAGATAAGATTGAAATTAATCATGGCAATATCAGCTCTTCTGTCTGAAGCAGAGAAAGTAGAAAGAAATACATCAGATACATCTCGTTAAATAGAAATTATGTTATGAACATGTTCATGAAGCAGGTGTGTGTGTGGTTGTGTTTGTCCCACTTAAGTGAGAGACACATCAATGTATCGCTTTGATGTTTTGTGACCTACAGGACTGTCTCAGAAAATTAGAATATTGTGATGAAGTTCTTTATTTTCTGTAATGCAATTAAAAAAAAAAATGTGTCAATTCTGGATTCATTACAAATCAAAAATAATATTGCTTTTATTTTATTTTATTGTGATTTATTTATGACACAACAAAAGAAATCTCAATAATATATCTAGTATATAGAATATCATGAAAAAATATATTAAACAAAGTATAACAAAGAATCAATTAAAGGTAACTCACGAAACACACCTACACTTCCTTGAAGGACAAACTGAGTCTCAACTGTATAAATCTTTTTTTTTTTTTACTTGGTCTGAAATATAAAATTTTTTATGAGATAGGATTTAGTTTTTTTTAATAATAAGCACATAATCAAGCAATAAAAAAAGAATAAAAAGCAATTAATTTTTGATTTTGTAATGAATCCAAGAATGCATGACATTTTTGTTTTTAAATTTTAAGAAGTGTATGTCACACTTCTATGTTCGGACACTTTTGTTTGAATGCTCACATTGTCTTGCAAACCTATAATGGGAAATTGTCTATATATTTGAGGGATATAAAGTAGTGCTGTCAGCGTTAACGCGTTAATCTATGCGATTAATTTGGCCGCGTTAACGCACTAAAATATTTTAACGCAATTAACGCAACTTTGTTTACTTCCGGTGTTTGTTGAAGTTTTTACACTGTTTCCGTTTTTAAAACAATTATTTCTCCGCGAAAATAAGGAGCAGAAATCAATTTAAACTCGTGGATGAATCAGTCGGGTTTCCTCCTGCTCCTCCTTCCTCCCGTCTCCCCTCTGATACACAGAGGAACGGAGGGGCGACGTGTCGGGTGACGCGGCGCGGAAAGAACTTGTCACACGAAACCTTCAACGTGATTTGTCAATCCGTTTGTCTGTCATCATTTTGCGAAAAAAACAACCAATGAACACTCAGTAAATCACAAAGGACCTCCCACCTCACAGGTGAGGCTCTATAGCAGCCTGTCAGTCAGAGAACCAGAGAACACGGCACCAGGACAACTGAGCCTCATTGAATAGAGCTGAGATTGTTCTGGAATGTTTGATGTATAACACGTGGGGGTATGTGTCATATGAAAACGCCTTTAAAAGGTGAATTTACATTTTTAGTATTTTCAACTTTATGTTCATACTGCACAGCCATGGCCACGGAGAGACAGACAGCAATGCAATGGATGCGACTATATCTCAAAGTTGTTATCAAATGTATGATACTGAACATTTTAAATAAGTATACAATTATTATAAATTATGCATTATATATTAATATCATAATATTATTGATATGAAAACATTCATCAAAACGTCTGAGAGAATCTTTGCAGCATAAACCTTTTCTACTGTCCATCCATATTCTCAGTAAGGTTCACAAGAACTGCTCGATACAATTCGCTGTGTCTCTTGTTCCAACTGAGTACAGGTGCCTTAAAGGGTACCTGTAGTGCAAAACAACAACGTGCTACATCCATTCGGCGCATCAAATAAATCATATTTACCCCGCCGCTATTGTCAACAAGTCACGCATAGCCCGAGGATTTACATTTTGTCATTCACATTCCGAGTCCGTGAACGCTTCAGGGCGCAGCCATTTGCTAGTTATTTACTCATGTCAGAGGTCACTATGGCGTAGAGTCGTTGAAAGGAAAATTCAGCCAATCCGAGGAGCTTCTACACGCGTTGCTTCTTGGGATAGATCGGTGGCCTCAAGAATTACACAATCTATATCAGGGGTGCTCAATGCTCAATCGGCGACCTGCCAGTCTCGCGCGAGTCGGTAGATCGATGTACATTAAAAAATTAAAAATTGGCCCCCCTGTCACTTTCTCTATAGCGCCACATTACAGCAGCATGTCATTTCTGTCTACTCGTTAACAGTCCTAACAGTCCTCTGCCCGCGTCTCGTGCTCTCCCGACACCGGTTTGCGCGCAGCGCCGGGATGGGCGGAAAAGAAAAAGTCTCTAGCACCCCGAACATGTCGGCGAACATTGCATCAATGAAAGACATCTCAGCGCTGGCTTATGCGCGATGTAGCTATCAAGCTCACGATTTGTCTAATGACACTATATCATCTACATAAGTTCGTGTTCTTTACAACAAATGCATTCTGTTGTTTACTGTTTTTGTGGCACACATTTCCTTGTACTGCACCCGTTGCGGCATCACGTCCGCACGGTGAAGCATCTGGCCGGGTCGCTTCCATCAACATCATATCAGAATCATCGCTATCGCTGTCACTGCTAATTCACTAAATGGGATAGTCTGCTTTTAAAGTTCAAACAAGTCCAGTTGCTGAATCAGACAATCTTTCATCGTCCATATTATCAATCTCTCAGCATTTGTTTAGCGGCGCTGACGTTGTTTATATTGGTATCTGAACACATCCGCTGGTGGGCATCCGCTGTGGCTGGCTGTCGCATCTACGATTTGACGTCACACCACCGCGACATATTCAAGCCAGTGCAATGTCGCATGAGGACTCGGAGTTGAGAACTTTGCCTAAACTACGTATTGTTATTGAATACTGGACCGTCAGTGCATGAATAACCTTTAGAAACACATTATCTTTTGATCTGGCTACATATTCGCTTTCACTACAGGTACCCTTTAACAATCGTGTGCTCTGTGCCTTTATCCCCCCACCAGCTGCGGCTTATCCTTCTCCAAGGACAATCTATGTCCACTGCGCCACATAGTCCCTTCAAACATCTGCTGAGTTGCTCAATAGTCCCAAAAAGAGCAAAGAGTGAAATGATTCATAGATTTTTTTGTTTCTTTGAGTTAAGTCTTTCTTTTTTCTCACAGGTTGAAGCAGTAATACACTGGAGGGAGAATTGCTGGTGGAAAGGAGTGAGTGAGCCAACACTAAATGCTCACATGTCTCTATGAGCCAGACCAGGATCACTCAGAACTGCCTGAATTCCCTCCGACCTCTGGAATAAAAGTGCATGCATAAGAGGACATGACATGTTGGTGTTGGAGAATGTGGCGTAGCAGCGCTGCTTCGGGGAATAGATTGGAGCCTCAAGGTCTGTTTCACTATGCTGCATATTTTTGTTGATGTACATTTGCCCTTGTTGACCAGTAGAGACAACCATTGAGTGTGTGTTCGCTATTTAACAAAGTCACAAATACTTCCATATTGAATTAAGTAAGTATAAGTATATACTAACTTTAACACCATTCTGTGAAATACAGGTCTTGGTTATTAGAACATCTTCCATGATGTGTGATTAAGATGAACACACAAATACAAACATACTGAACTCTGTCAAAAATCGGTGCTGACACAAGCTGGACATTGTGTGTCACATAGGCCATTATAAGAAGCTGATAAAGAAAATAGCATCTGATCTTTTTTTACCTCATGCAACACTGTACATCATTCTTAGTTTACCAGTGTTCCCTTGTCCTCTACATCATAAACAAATAACAATGGGCCTTTCATATCATAAACATTTCAAATAAATGCAGTGCGTTTTGTGACTTGTGTGGACAGATGTTTGGATATGCAAGCCTATGGGGGGGAGGGGGGGGTCCATAAGCATTCCACCATGATAAATCAGACAGCAAGAGGAGGGAGTTGAAGAAGTCACCAATTACAATGACTCAAGGCTAAAAATCCAACAACATTTTTTTTTTACCACAGCTAAATATTATTTAGTCTGTGACGTCTAACGTTACTAGGAAGAGGATCTTTCTCAGGATGAGATGGTGCTTTTTTAAACTCAAGCTTTCACCATGAGTGTTTGCAGCAGTCTGGAGGCAGTGACGTACTGTTCTCACTTAATGTTATGCTCTCTGGCGCTCCGGGGAGCCGAGGGGGAATACAGCCTGCCAGTCACTGCGTCCATCAAAAGCCATTTGTCAACTTTTTAAGTGCACATCGGTACACAGAGCTGAGTGGCTCTAACTCGCTGCCCCCTTGCCAAGTGTAGACACACTGCATCAAGTGGAAAATGGACTGGAAGTGTACGGCGATGCAGACGCTGTCAATATATGTGTTGTTGGTAAACTGAATGATTGATGTATGTTGTGACTGGTGGTGCTGAAGTTGTGGCTGATTATTCAGTGACTGAGTAAAATACGGTGTTTTAACAAACGTAATTGAGTTTTGGTTAGATTTGTCATAATAAAATGTGGCAGGTCAAGCTGAGAGCTAAAGTTCATCAGGTGAACTATCGTCTACTAGTCTCTGGGTCAGGCTGTTTACCAGCTCCAGACTGTATTTTGACAGCTGCAGGTCTAATTGTTTTTACAAATAAACTAATGAAAACCAAATTCAGAATTTTCTCCGGTTTGCTCCAAGATCTCAGATAATGTTGGTATTCACATCTAAGGAGAGGATCCAAGAAAAAGAGTATAATCTCACAAGTATTGAGGTAATTTGGTGGATGATTGAGAGTACAAATTTGAGAACTTACTGAACAGCATTGGTATATATATTCATTTACAAAACCATAAAGGATACAGTCAAGTGTAATCCACATAGCTGTTAGTGTATGTCTTTCGCTGATGTGCCTTGTGTCTTCTGGATGGCAGCTCTACCAGGTGTCCAGAATTTGCCTTCAACTTGGTAAAACAGCTTCCTCTTGTTTTGCTGCCTTGTCATGGTGTAATGTTGAGAACACAGTGCAGCTCAATGTTTTTGTCTTTGTGGGAGAGTTCGCAGATCTGATAAGCAAATTTGAAACTGAAGAGGGCAATTACTCTTCCGAAACTGGATTTATCATTTATCTGTTCCCCCTTGTCTGTTTGTAATTGGCTCTATTTTTAAATGTCCCTTGTGTATTTTTGTCATGCTTGCAATGCTTATCATTGTGTAATCGTGTAATTGTGTGCTATCTTGGCCACCTTCAAAAATATATTTTATTCTCAAGGGACTTCCAAGTAAAAAAACAAAAAAAAACTAGAATGGTGCAATCAGAAAGCAGATCTCTACCAGGCGTGTCTGCAACAACCATTGCTGTATTGTGTGACTAAATATAATACAATACATGATTAGCTAACCCCTTGTCTAGACCCCAACTGACTGTAATGTGACTTATTACACACATTCAAACTCAAAATCAAACAACATGTAATCCAGGAAATTGGCTCAAAATCTTTGTATAGGACACATCATTTATTCTTGATAAAATCTAAATTATACTCACCAAGTTGCCGGCCTCCATAAGAGCAGGTACATTACGGTGAGGTAGTTTCGTTAGCTGAAAAAGGTTAGCTAAAATCACCAGCCAAAAACAGTGTAGCGCCCGGAAGTATGTGGCAGTGTGTGTAATGGTAATTCTGTTAGTTGTGAAATAAACACACTGCAAACTTGTATCCCCTGCTGTAAAAGCAGAGTAGTGGTTGGTTATCAGATATGTAATCAGCTATGTTTTCACTACATGTTGGACCGATTGCATGATTCTCCTGGTGGATGAAATAGATACTCTCATGTGATCTTTGTACGCTTTTTCAAGGCAATATTGCTGACATATTTAAAAAATATTTTATTTGACTATCATTGTGTCTTTCCTTTGAAAGTTTCAAAATGGAGGAATATAATATAGTCTACAACCTTGCAGAAAGATGCTCATTGCCAACCAGTTTCTCTTTGTAGATTCCTATTATTTGATTAACTAAATGAGAAAAAGAAAAGAGGATAACTACAAAGTCAACATACAAAATAAAGAACGTGTATGTTCATTTCTTAATGGAAAAGTCAAAGAAGAAAGAGAATGCCAATAAAATTTGTATATATGCTGAGTCGAATAGCCAGCATCAGTATTTCTGGATGAATCTCCAAGCAGTGCCATCTTTTGGATGGTTTTATGTAGAGCTGCACTGCACTGCCAACATCTTCCAAATCAAAGTAGCATGCACACACTTCATTCTGGCGACAGGTGCTGCATCAGCCACACAGGGTGTCTGGGGATTGTGTGGGAATATCTAAGCCCTCCTGATGCAGTTTATAATGGTAGTTTGCAATAAAATGTGATGCACCAAGAAGCATAATCAAAGACAGATTATTCTGTGTTTTGGGATTTTCAAATCCATGAGAGGGTTGAGGATAACATTTTGGGAATTGGAAAGGTGACATTCCATGATCAGAAAGTACGAGGTTGCCAGCTTTTGTCTGAAATTCCTCTATTTTATTGTGAGTCGGATCGTAAACATTTGTAATTAACACATTCATGAAAAAGAAAAATTAAAAAAACTTGTCATTTCAGGTAGGCTATTTATTTATTATGCAAACTTCACAAGAGGTACCAAGAGGGACGTTCTTCATCACATTATTAAATGCAGTGTGCTTGGCAAAAATGACAAATAAATGAAGAGCCGGTGAACTAACTTCGGGAAAGCGAGGAGCAATGATTAATGAAGACATGTAGGAAAAGGTCTTTTGTTGGAGATTGTTGCTTCCAGTAATTCAAACAGGGAGTATAACTCCGAGGCAAGGTGTGTTCATAGGGCTAACATCTCCTGCTGAACACTGTTTGGGTTCTGCAGTTTCCACTCCGGGCTTAACAAATCCCAAATACAAATCAACAAGTATTTCATATGTGCATACAGACACACAGACACAGCCTTTCCATCACTGCCAAAACTACAATTGAAATGAGAAAACATAATACTAATTTGAGAAAAAAATGATGTAATGATTTATGACAAGGACTGACAATGCATGTCCCTGACTACATGTCAGGTATTAGGCCTAACAAATAGGACGATAACTAGCCCTGACTTTTAACAAATACATAACACAAAATACACATTCATAGTGGCCCACACAAAAAACTGGTGTCTCCCTAACATAAGCCATCTAACATGAATATAACTTTTAACTTGTCCAAATTATGCAGTTAGCCTACTGCTTCACAATCTAGTTGTGCCTGTGCGCACCAGATGGTAGAAGGCGTGTTGAGCATGTGCATTGTGTGGAGTGAGATCATATCATTGCTATGGCTTGTGAATGTTTAACCATCCTGTTACCTTTCGGGTCAATTTGATCCCATTCAATGTTTAATGTCGGTGTTCCTTGGGGTCAATTTGACCGCAGGCTGTTTTTCACTGTGTCAAACATATAAGAAATATCAACTTTTTTAGATATTTAAAGGGCTATTTAGGTAGTCAACAAACAAACATAAAGTACCTCACGCTTAAACTTGGGAAACAATATTAATTCTAATAATTTTCTGGAGGTTTTAATTGCTGGGGTCAAATTGACCCCGAGGGTAAAATATGTTAGTAAATGTAAAGGTAACAGCAGGGTTAAGTGTACAGGAAGGCTACTATAAATATATGCATATACAAAGCACTACATTTTTATAATTCAACATTTTAAAACTAGGTTACCTGAATGACAGGGAACCAGCTACGTAACCAAAGCGACCATTGTGTTTCAGCATGTTTGCCCTATTTCCACCGGACGTTCTACCTTGATGGACACCAGACTAAACATATGGGAACATATATGTGTACAACAACAAGGCAATGGTACTTTATGTGCAGAAAACACAATATAATTAGTATATTTTAAATTGCTAAAACAGACTAATGGATGTAACCTTTACCAACCATGTACTGTAAAGGGTTAAGGACACTTTGACTAACAGCTTCAGATTGTTCAAATTAATTTACCATATAATTGTTATAGTTACTCAGTTCAAAAAGAAGGTGGTTGTAATCATTTAATGAAAATCTCAGAGCCTCTCTTGGAGTCATCAAGCATGAATTTGCCCTTTTCAGAACAGCCTACTATACAAATACAATTAAAAGACTGATTTAGTATTCTGTAAAAAAAAAAAAAATGTTCAACTGCTTGTGTGCACCATAATATGTCTGAATGTTATTATGTTATTATATACTCTGACCTCATGTAATCATAACCCTCTGCCTCTCTGGTATCCAACCAAAGGAAATCCACTGGAGAGACCATAATCTCTAATCCCTGCATATCAGTGTGTTCTACAAAACCTTGTTATTGAACACCTGGAGATAAGGGTGAAGCCGTCCTTGAAGGGTTTACCTCTACTTCCTCTTAAATTAGCTCATTAACGTATGCCACTGTACACACACTACGTGTTTAATAAATTGGACAGCATTCATCATGCAGCAAGTTCATGCATCATTAGCATCCTTGCTCCCAATAGGGATTACACTTCTAAACCTTGCAGTGTTAGGGCTTTGCTCCATCAACACACACCACACAAACACACACACACACACACACGCACACTCACTCACAAGCAGACTCACATCGATAAAGAATATAAACTGGGTGTACACTCATGACCTCATGTATCTTCAAAAGATATAAGACTTAGTCCATCATATTATTATGATCTGCTTAAGTATTCTCTCTTAGCACAAAGCTGCACACTCAACATTTCAAATAGATTTGCCAGAGATTAGACCACGGAAGGTGGATGTATGACGTTGTGAAAGTAGGATTATAGATGTATTCACATTTTGCACAAAAAACTTCTGAGATATGCTAATGATGTATGATGGATTTCATGAGGAATCGTTGTCTTTATCTAAAAAACTACGTATATGTTATAATCTAGGTGGATAGTTTTGTATGTGCCCATTCAGACTCTATATCAAGGCATGCTACACCTAATCAGAATTGGCCTGTCTTCCAAATGGGATTCATGATGGACATATGGTTTGCTCAATGTTTGCAGGATACAATCATTCAACAGTTAAAAAAAAAGAAGACAAAAAAGGGGAACAAGAGAAGAATACCAGTTAACTGAGAGAAGCAATTACAAGAAGCAATAAAGGCGTAGAAGTGCATTCAACGGAAGCAATTTTTGGTATCCCGCTCCCTTTGGCAGTCCACTTGTTCTCACTTGCAGACCAAATCAGGGGGAGGGGGGGGAGCGGTTACAGTCTCTGAGGTCTCATCCCTTCCCCTTCTCACTGCTTGCCATTTCTCATTCCAATACTGCATTGTTGATACAGTTGTGGACAGAACATTGCAAAACAAAGGGAAGGAATTTAGACTAACTAGATACTGCTGAGAGAGCACAACAGGGTCACAAGAAGGTCTGATGGATGGTGGCCGACTTTGAAATAGAACCGAGGCTATCTTTCTTAGAAGAGGCCCAGTGGATCTGGTAATGGTCCACATATCATAAATGAGAGGGAATGTGGCAGAGTTCACTCCCTTAGTACAAGTTCAGAGAGACGTGTATATAAGCACAATAATAAAGGAAGACAACAATGATGCTGACACAGTTATACTTGGGTGTGGGCTGATTATGTAATGTTTCCACTCATCCTGTGCAGTTAAGTACACCGCCGTTAAACGTCCTGTCATCCTATGTTTTGAATATTCAGTTAACTGGCATAAAATGCATTATTAATGCACTTAATTTGAGCCCCACAGTAACATTAAAAGTTTTTAAGATGATTTTTGCATATTGGTCACAATCGGTATGGCAGGATCCTGTGACTGAAATATATTTATTCTCATTTATAATCATTTAAAAAAGAGCTGGAAAATAAAGAATACATTTGGCTGAGCTTCGCAGTCACCCTGTAATGACTTTGTTTTCAGGGTTTGATCCATCCTGCTTGTCCTATGAACCCGCAGTGACTTTGCATGCACTCTGTGAGCAACTTTCTTAGAAAACATGGTGAACCATCATGGAAGGCAATATTCAGATTTATTAATACATTCATGGCTGAAAAGTATCCACAACAACAGGTTGGGGCTGCACTGAACATTATATTCATTAATAATTCATCTGTGAATTTGTTTTCATTTTTTTACATTCCTTTATTTCTGAGTATATAAAATATAAAAAAAGAAGCAAAAGGGAACAACTGCCCAAAAGGTATTACATTTATGATAACATAAAAAGAACAAACTGTTGCACCCCAGTGGGATGACAGTTGCGTAAGAGAATACCTCGGCGATAACTTCCGCACACTGTCTTCTTCACTTGAATTCAGAGACATTTACTGATACTCTAGTAACCTGATGACTGTCTGCTGACTGAAATTGTGTCACTAAATATCTCTGAATGCCGAGACAGTGTGCAGAAGCTTTTTTTATTCTATAATTTACCTTGACATAAAAGAGACATGCAGTAATTTGCTGCATTTGAGAAGGTGACACCAGTCAATGTTTGTTGTTTTTTGCTTGAGTAATAATTTAAATGATTAGTTAATTATCTAAATTGTTGTTAATTTCTTATCAATTGACTGAACAATAATTAACTTATTGTTTCAACACTGCAACAAGTGTATCTAGGTGCCAGACAGAAGGTGGCTGTGAATACAGAGGGACGGCAGTATAGACACATAATTAATATTACATTCAGTAGCTACCAACATAGTGCTCATAATTTATTCCACACTGTAGTGGGTAATTACCAGGTTACCACAGAAAGCATAGGTGATCAAATGTAAAACAACACAAATTGGCTATGTATTGTGAGATCTGGGATTTGATTACATCAGGAGACTTGCCGAGCACATTGTTTGTTTGCTGATTTCATGTTTAGATTATAGTTTGCCTAATCACTGAATGAAAACAGAAAAATATGAAATATTGTGGTGAGTACAGCATTATCCTTTCAACATGCCCTCAGGCTGTTTTTGTGAGAGACGGATGTTTCTTTATTTGCACTTTCCCTTTGGAAATATTCATCAGAAGTGCCGGTTGCTTTCACTTCATAACCTCTTCTTCTATCTAGCTCTCCGTATCTTTCCCTCTCTTTCTAATGGCTTAAGTCTTCCCTGGGGGAAAGATAGCCAGGGATGATACTTCTGTAGATGGGTTTAGAGTAGCTGAAGGTCTTTCTTGTCATGGGAACAATATAAAAATGATAAAGCTGGATTTTCCAAGGCTTTCTTCATGTATTTCATTTTGTCAAAGCCAGATGACTGCTTTCTGCTGGAATATGGTCATGGTCTGGTTTTGAATCATATGCACACGCTGTCTCTCAGAGTTATCTTGTTCTTTATTGCCTCTTCTGTTAGTACTTCTTGCCTTAGCTGAATGCCCATATGAAAATCACAACTAAAGTCTCTTGAAGTACCTTTAACAAGCGTGCAATTTTATCCTAGAGGTGCACATATGTCTCATTGTATTATGAAAAATAGCAATGAAAATTACAATGTGTCAGCTTTTTTTATTTTTTTCACAACTTGAAAATATGATACATGGTATTGCAGTCTCGTACTCAAATACATAATGACAGCGAAGGGGTACGCTTGCATGTCTCACTGCAATGTAATCCCTACTCAAAATTGGGAGAAATTATGATGATTTACCCAGCAAGTCTGTCATAAGCATATTCCATTTCATGATGTACACCTAGATCGGATCGTCTTGCAATTAATTACTTCCTGATGACATACTCTCAGCAAGAAAAGGTTATAATAAGCAGCTTTATGAAATGAAGATGGGTCAGGTTTTTAATTTCAGATGGCAACCAACAGGGCAGTAATTGAGTAAGCACATATGATAGCTATATGCAGCAGTGATCCACGGCACTAACTGAATCTGAGACACTCACACACACGACAACTGGACAATACATTCGAAATTCCCCTTTCTCAAATGCCACACGACATGGATCAACCATATCATGTATATAATTTACAATATGCATATGTATTTAGCTATCTTTAAAGGAAAAACATATCGTTACATCTGACATTTACTGGAAGATTATCCCTGATCATTGTTAGTATTAAATGTGAAGTAACAAAGTCGTTATTAATTCATGAAAACACGCTATTCCTCTTAAATACAAATAGGGTACTTTATAAGTAAAGTAAAATACCCTTATTCACCTAAATACGTGTGGTTGCTGCTACAGCCTTACTTAGACTTAAGTACAGTACTGCAGTGAAGTCTTGGGGTCAGTGTGTATTATTATAGGTTTACATAAGAGAACACTTATGATGCTAAATATATATTTTGATCCTGATATTGTTGTATTTCTACCAAGGTTTCTGCTTCTGTATTGTAAACCAGGCAGCCCGCTGAGCATATACAATGCCTCCTAGGTCGGTCTTAGCATCAGGAAACTGCTTCTGTCAAAAAAAGATACAATCATTTATTTAAATCTTGTTCTGGAAAAATATTATTTAAGTAATTCTCTAAAAAAGTTCAGACATATATGACACATTTTAGTTTATAAATCATCTAAAAAATCACACATTGCAGACTTGCAAAACCTTGGCAGAAACCCTGATTAGATAGAGCAACTAAATGAAACTGTTCATATCGAGTTTAAAAACATTAATCTTTCATGATGAGGGAGGGTGAAAGATGTATCGATTTTCTTCTAGATTTGAAGAAAATTAACAATCGTAATAATTATTTATAAATATCTATGGTAACACAAATTATAATACAGTAATTATTGTGCTAAATGAAATCATGTGATAAGTAAAAAGCATATTTTATCTTTATGTTTTCTAATTTTACAACATTTTCAACACATATTTCTCCCTTGTATATTATCAGTATTTTCTTGGCCATTTGGTTTAAATCGTTGCCATCTGTATGCGATCAACTTGATCGCATACAACTTACCAGACTCATTCACACCATCTGACAGTTATCACATTAAGATAAACCATTCATTAATGCAGAGAAGAAACAATGCCAAAACACAGTAGTACTGACACATGTACCAAACAAGTGCTATAACGGCATCGTCTGAAGACAACTATGGTAACTCATGAGGTCTCTATCCACCACCTTTGACACAAGGGATTTTGTAAGCACGTTTTTGTCGATGTGTGCAATTAATTTGCTGCTTGTGTTTGAATAATGAACAGATCAAACAGTTATTCTTGCCAGACAAGGTCACTGTTACTAATGTATTTTGCGACTAATACAAATTAATCCAAGATTTAAAAAAACTGGATGAGAAATTACTATTTCTAATAAGTTCACTTTAGTCATTATCCATTTCTATAGCCTATTTAGAAAAGAATGCTTTGTTGGCAAGGGAATTGCCATGGATGTGCTGTACTTCTGGTAAGCGCCATGCTGGATAAGAAGCATTGAGGGTAATAATGATGAATCTGCTCATTTGAAATAGTGGTTACCTTGTTAGTGCATTCAGACATCTTCAGCATGTTGCTGTGTATTACACATTGCAACGCAAAAGGTTGTACTAAATCAAAATAAAATATTGAACCAAGATATTTGGAATATTTTTAACCTGTCTATTCTTAGATGTTTTTAAAGCATAAACATACACAATGCTCCACTGTGGAAGACACTTAATTTCCCATCTGCATGCCTTTGTGCACGATGTGTAGAGATTTATGCTTTTACACTTAAAATATTCCCTTCCCTTGTGGTAATTTCAGTGGTTGCTTTCACAAGGAATCCCATTTGCTACTGAGAAGACAACAAGGACAGAAAGTGACTTAGACAATGACAAATAGAAGACAACTGATTCGAGATGAAACGGGGGAGAGCAGGCACGTGCACAGATAGAGCCCTAGTGGTGCTCAAGCACCAGCCCCTTTGCCCTGGATGAGAAAAGTGCCCTTTTTGCTGGAGACACATTTTTTCATTCATCAGTATTTAAGAATAAAAATGAGTCTCTCGGTCATCAAGTCCCCCCAAATGTGTTTTAATATCCGACGGGGCATTTATTTGAGTTTGTGTGAGAATTTCGCCCCGACCTGCTCCGCAGCGCTCACGAGCCCCGAGAAAAGAGAGGAGAGAAGAGAGAGAAGAGAGGGAGAGAGAGAGAGAGAGAGAGAGAGAGAAGAGAGAGAGGAGAGAGAGAAAGAGAGAGAGAGAGAGAGAGAGAGAGAGAGAAGAGAGAGGAGAGAGAGAGAGAGAAAAGAGAGAGAAGAGAGAGGAGAGAGAGAGAGAGAAGAGAGAGAGAGAGAGTTCTTATTCCGTTTTATTCAACAGGGGCTAGTCTAGGATTTGCGTGGCCAGACTGACAAAAAAAATCATACGGCCTCTCTTGTTCAGAGGGCCGGGCCAAATGTGGAGGCGGGCCATATCCGGCCCGCGGGCCTTAGTTTGAGGACCACTGATCTTGGCTGTTGATGTCTATCAATATCGCTCATTTTGAAAATGACATAAGAGGGCAATACGGATCCGTATCAGACCAGCGAGGAGGGCAATACGTGGCTGGCATGACGACCCATTAGCCAATCAGAACGCTTGTACTGTTGTTGCTATATAATAATTCCTCTTTATTCATAAAGAAAATGTAAGCTAGCGGTCTGATGCTGCCAGAGGAAACGCAGGTCGAGGACAGCGTCATCAGTGTAATGCTGCTTATGCTTCAACTCTGTCAGAATTTTTTTTTTTGGCATTGGGTGCCCTTTTTTTGGATTTGAGCACCTGCCCCCCAAAATGTCTGTGCACGTGCCTGGGGGAGAGTCTTATTGGACAAGAACATTGAAAGCGGCACAGTAACAGAGCACCGCCTCTGGGCCTATTCCATGTCACTGGTTTGGCAGCGGCTCCAGAATCAGAATCAGAAATCAGAATCAGAAACAGGTTTATTGCCAAAGAATGAATGTTTTCACAAACAAACGAGGAATTTTTTTTGGTGGAAGGTGCAACATTTGGACATGACAAACAACAATCAACGCAAGGAGGGAGGAGGAGTGGGAGGAAGAGGGAGGAGGAGGAAGAGGAAGGAGCGGGAAGAAGGAGGAGAGAGGAAGGTGGAAGAAGAGGTGGTAGTCCTGGGGGTGACAGTCAGTCAGTCCCGGGGTCCATTGATGAGCCCGACCGCCGTCGGGAAAAAGCCACCACCACACCTGTTTCTCCACAACAGAAAAAGAGCCCCCTATCCTTGCCCACACAGCCGTAATCTTCCAAATGCTGCTTAAGCATTTGAAGTTTTGCACATCAGTCTCAGGGCCCCGTCCTGCCATGATTAATGGTCCCAATCTATCATGGCACCATGTGGCGTGCAGGCCTTCCTCCGCCAGACAGCTTTGCTTTAGAATAATGGGCTCACTCCATCCCATTCCCGACCATGCAATGATTGTGCATCTTTGTGATCTATCTGTCATGCCCCTCTTTCAAAATGGACAACAGGGGACAGAACAAGTGGGAGCAATCGGGACTATTGAGGCATTAATGCATGCCAGTTTCGTACAGTATGTAACAGAATGCTTCTTATTGGGGCTAGGTGTACTCGCTGATTGTATACCGCTTTTAATACGATGTCATCATTCATCCATTCACACAATGATGGCAGGGCTAGCTACCATGCAAGGTGCCACCTGGACATCATGCCATACCTAACCATTCATACTCATTCCCAATATGGGGTTAAGTGTCTTACCCATCGACACATTGCTATGGACTAGTGTAGCCGGGGATATTTTAATTGTAGGAGGACTCTGCTCAATCCCTGAGCCCACAAAGAAACAAAGGATTACTTTTTCACAGATGAGGCTGTCTCTCTTATTCGGTCAAATATGGGATCATGAAGCCTTGGAGACATTTGGTCTGCCACCAATAACGTTGGCAGGGAAAGCAAAGACACTAATGGCGACTCCAGGTTCTGATATATGGTCACTTTTCGTGCTGTGCTTGCTTTTCTAATAAAATTAAACACAATTATACAATGTGCTCCATTGTATGCCCAAATTCACTGTCTCATGAACACAAAGGGTGTCTGAATGGCTCATATCCAAAGAGCTGGCAACATAATGCAAGAATACCATCACAGTAGGTTAAAGGCACTTCCCTCTGTTTAGAAATTCCTTGTTTTTATCAATATTTGCAACATAATTAGCTGCAATTATCTGTCTCTTACCAAAGCAATTACATGCCACATGATCAAGCCACTTATATGGGCACACTAGTATTCTGTGGAGTCAAGAGCTCTTAATGCTTTTTTAACAAGCCATTCATCACTGCCATATGAACTTTCCTCAGCCTTGATGGAACTTGTGTGAGGCACACAGGAGAACAACAACTCTTGGTCCAATGCAAAACATACAAACCAGGCAGAATTCCTCACTGATGATCATACCACATGGGGAAATAGTAAATAGAAGGACGTTGAATTGCCCTGAAATACTTCATACTTTACGGCAGGGATCTTTTCATTTATAAAGTATTTAGGACAATCTTGAATGTGGTTAAGTATATATTTCGCAATTAATTAATTCTCAACAGCATTTTTTTATTGCTTTTTTAGCTTGAATATAGTGAACCATAAACAGGTAGGCGCTAGGCTCACACAGCCTATTCCTTTCTGAGCATTCACAATAACAGACTTGGTGTGTTATAAAAGAGAACTTAGAAATACTGTTATTATTTCATTACAGATCTTTTTCTTTTTCTTTAATAAGATGAAATTATAGGTAGATGGGTTGTTGACAATTGAGTCAGATTTTTTACAATTCTTGAATTAATTAATAAACGCTTAATTGCAAACAAGTATGAATGCATTTTGGAAGACATGGCCAAACACTGTGCATATCTCTATAGCCATACTCTATGGGCACACTACATGGTGAATTTGTATAGGGATTGCAATAGGGATAGAGAATAACCATACAAATGTATGAATGGAAAAAAAGAGAATGATTATGAAAGTATGTTAATATGGTATTACTCAGAATTTTTTATTTTGGTGCCACACTGCCTCAATAAAAAGCCAAACACAACATTTGCTCACTAAAGTAGTGGAGAAATTGTAAAGCTCGAAAACAACATTTTCCTAAAATGCCGATTTAAAAGAGAGTACCTTTTATATAAATTCATGTTTTTTTGTGTACAATTTGAAAATTAATTCAATTATTATAATGAATACCACTGCACAATTTTTGAGTGACGCTTCTGTTGGAAACTATATCCTAAAGTATTCCACTTACTCTTACTCTCAACACTTACAGTATGTAGCCCACCCCAAAGCACAGGACACACTTCTCTCTATCAAAGCTCTTTTTTCATGATTTTTGCAAAAAACTAATAAAGTGTGTTTGTTTAAAGTTCTCCCACCAATACCAGTACAAATTATTGTACCCAAGCCAACATCTATAAGGCCACAGCTTGGTTGGCCTATTAGTATTCCTAGATATATGGTGACAATTAGGGATGCACCGATCTGTTCGGCGCCGATCCATATCGGCCGATATTCCCATTATCGGTTTTGATCGGCGTTCTCAAAATGGCCGATCAAATTTGGCCGATCAGATGACATAAAATCTGCGAGAACTATGAGAGACGTTTCAATCGCAGCGAACCGCAACGGAGTAAATGCGCCCGGCGAGGGCCGGCAGAGTGCAGAGGTCCACAAGGGGATCCTCACGCACCGAGCGGCGTCCCCGTCCCCCGAGTTGAATCTCCGTGGTCAACTCAGCCGACACTCACATGTCTGAGCCCCGAAAGACTGATGTTCACGGTAAACGCATTCGATCGGGAGCGCGCGAGGGTTTTGATAAAGTTAGCGGAAGGATTTACGTGACACAACATCCGGTTTTGCAGAGTTAGCGGAAAGAACCACGTGAAACAACATCCGTTTATCAAAATAAGATGTCGACAAATCATACACTAACATATACAAGTAAACAATGAACTGATTTTGTATCTTGATAGATCGTTTCTGAGATTTAGCTTAAATTATGCGAACATTAAAACATTTTTACTGTACCAAGGAAGAGTTTATAAAAATAAAGGTCAGACTTTTGTATGTTAAATAAAGTCCTGTATATGGATTTCCCCAAGAGTTCCAGGAAATGAATGATGCAGATGTGTTCCATACATATCTAAAAACCCCTGCACTGGCAATCAATTAATTTTAATGTATCAACTAGGACATTTTTCAAAGTAACAGTCCTAAATGTTTAAAGAAATCTGTAATTTCTTTAATGTTTGAGGTGCTTTATATATGTATTTCCTCATAGTCCGAGGCAATAATGCTACACAATAAATAGAATGCTTCAATCGACACCGTGATCGGTGATCGGTATTATAGGATCGGCAGATACTGATTTCAGTGATAGGTGATCGGCACCAAAAAACCTGATCGGTGCATCTCTAGTGACAATATGTACACACTATTTTAATACCATTGTTTTCTTTAGACACTGTAATGATACAAACACATTACATGGCTGTACCATAAAACAATTAGGGTCACAAGTTGGGCAACACAATAGTATATAAGTGGCCGTTTACTTTTTGACATAACAGACATGTTCTACTGCGTACCTCTGTATAATAACTTATATTACCACGACCACTAAACTGTGCACTGTTAGACTATAGCCTTACATACCAATTTAGGAGAGCTGAATGAACATCATTAGTTACCATAGAAACGTGGAAGAAATGGAAGGAGAATATTGTCGGCAGATGCTGAATATTGTTTTCAAGCTTTAAAATCTTTTCTGTGATACATTCTGTCCTCACATAATTTTGTTATTGAGCAAGCACCAACATTTATTGTTTCAGTACCTTGATAATACTTATAATAATAATAATAATAATCATTTATTTTATATAGCGCTTCTCTAGACACTCAAAGTCGCTTTAGAGTCCAGAGTCCAGTACTCACACACACACAGTCATCCCGGTGGTGGTAAGCTACATCAGTAGCCACAGCTGCCCTGGGGCAGACTGACGGAAGTGTGGCAGCCAATCAGCGCCTACGGCCCCTCCGACCACCACCAACATTCATTCACATCCATACGACCGGGGTGAGGCTGCAGTACTTATACATTTAAACTGGGAAAAAGGGACAATGGTACAAAACAAAGGTAGGCAATTTATTGAATCATTATAAAAACACCCTGTATCTAATTCAATAAACTAACAACTGAGGTTTTCTTCCCATATCACACATATCATTTTACGGATTTAAAGTTAAGCCGGGCAGACAATGTACAGATGTTAACAAAATCTAGTCTTGAATTGATCACACTCACTAATACTAGTACTTTGGATTTAAGCTACTCTTTTTTAATGATTTCTTCCCCTTATTTCATTATATAAATGTGCAGCGTATTGCTGTTTTTCCCCTCTATATAAGCAATTATCTTGTTTGAATAAAGCTCATTGGAATTGCCCGAGGCTGGTCAATTGATTCCTACCGTATGAGCAAACGCAGGTCTTGGCAAGGCAGAAAGGCAGCTATAAATGTGTAGATTGACTTAATACGATGTAAGATTAATAAAAGAGTACAGCGTCTGCTCAACTTTGCAAGATAACTTTGTCTCAAGCATCTGTAGTTTATCTCTCCGATATCTTCAATGGGGCTGTCAGCATTGGGGGAACTGTCCATGGGGCTGGCCATAATTCCATTAGAAAGTGCAGAGCCGGGCCTTTGACCATGCTTCTGTGATTGTTGGAGCAATGCGTGGCCGTGTTTTCTATTAGTAGGAAACTGAGTGCTCTTTGGGTCCTGTGGAACGGATTCCTGAGTTGTCGGCTTATTTTTTCCAAACTCTTTTGCAGCAGTTTAGTGGGAGGGTAAAGCAGTTTAGCCAGATTGGAGCATTTGGCTTTTACACCTTAATTATCATGTTGTATATTTATGAGGCATCCATCAACCTCTGTTATCACTCAATGCATGAGTCAGGATCACAACACCTGCTGTCAGCATTAGTTTTCTGAGGTGACTGCTGCCTTGTTCACCGGGCGGGACAGACAAGGAGGCAGAATTGGACAGCAGAGTGTTTTATCCTCACATTATTCTATTTGGGATGTCAGAGGATTATGTGAAAAATAAATACAGGTCAAAAAGTCAGATCATTATATTTCAACTGGAAGAATATAGGATTGGTTTCATGGATAGAGCCAAACTTTAAGCAAACTGTTATCACTTGAACTTGAGGTATTTCCTACTGTCCTATTGTCAATATATCTCTCTGTGGCTCTGACTGCAGTACAAAAGACAAGAAGTGGAGGATCTCGATAACACCGACTTAAAGTTGATTTTCTCTCCATAGAAGGACTCCTAAATGTCTGTTCCTTCGTAACTGAAAGCTAGGATGGAGGAGGAGGAGGAAAGGTGTGGGTGAATGTGAAGTGAAAATAAACTGCATTATTCCACTCGTAGATCCTTTCCACCTTTTGTGGTGAGTATAAGGTCTGTCACTCCAACAACCTTGAGCCACTTTAATTAATGACTTGAAAGAAGTTCCTTTATACAGGTTTAAAGGAATTCAGAGAAGCAATGTATGTTTTTTGCACAGGCCAGAAAATACTTTTTGTCTTGTCAATGATTGAAATCATGATTGTGATGACACTCTTAATAAAAATATGTTGTCAAAACTATTGATACTCATACATTGAATTAATCGGATGTTCTTAAGCTCTTCATTCATTGTTGTTCCTGCCAAGAATGGTTCAATAGTTTCCTGTCCACAGAGGATTACATATCTACACAGGCAAGTGTACGCCTCGTATCATCTGTACCTACAGGATAATAATACACTTGCATCGGGAGGCACGAAAGAGTGGGGAACATCAAAGGGAGAGCAGGCTAGCTTCACACAACCCGACATGTTTCAAACGCATGCATAATACAACACCAAAGGCCGGAGAAAAGGATTGTCGGAGAATGTTCAGGGTCGGGTCCAACACAAAACAGCATTAGAAGGCACAGCATCGTTTAGTCATGTCCTTCACTGTGTGTGTGTGTGTGTGTTTCATATTATAGTATACATATTACTGTTAAAAAAAAGTCTTTATTTCATTCTCCTTCAATTGCTCCTTGATTTAATATAAGTGCGTAATACAGTAGTTGCTTCAATTACCCAAATGACAGTGACCTGGGAAGACATTTCAGTAGCCGGAGCTATTAAGCACTTTAATTCCTCCAATGGGCAAAGCAAAATGACATGTTTATATGAATTTTGTGTAGTGGCTAGCACTGTCGCCTCAAAGCAAGAGGGCCGTGGGTTCAATTCCCGGTCGGGGTGGTCCTTCTGTGTGGAGTTTGCATGTTCTCCCCGTGGCAGCGTGGGTTCCCTCAGGGTTCTCCTGCTTCCTCCCACAGTCCAAAGACATGCCGTCAGGTTAATTGATGTCTAAATTGCCCATAGGTGTGAATGTGAGAGTGAATGGTTGTATGTCTCTATGTGAGCCCTGGATGGACTGGCAGCCAGTCCAGGGTGTCCCCTGCCTTTGCCCTATGTCAGCTGGGATCGGCTCCAGCGCCCCGCGACCCTAATGAGGATAGAAGCGGTATTGATAATGGATATATGAATTTTACACATTTTAAAGGCAAGACCCGCCTGCGGAGTAGTTAAGCGCCAGGACTTGCCAGGCACTCATGCTCACCGAGGAACCACTAGTCAGATTTGTCCAGATCTGCTCTGACCAATAAGCTCTCCTGATCCTCTAACAGTAAGCAATCGTCTCTGCTTTGTAGTGCGGTTCTGGAGTAGCATTCATTTGACTTACAGAAACCCTATGGTATAATTTATGTGACCGTCAACAACAGGGAGTGATAGGACAAATTGGTGGGAAAAAGAAAAGGGTAAATAAAGGTCACCAGGGTGCTTTCAGTTCTATTGGAACAGTTATCCACCAAGAACCACCCAAAAGGATATATATATATATATATATTTTGTTGGCTACAATTTTAATGAGATTTTAATACAACGACAGGCTAACAAACACAAAAGAGACTGGGCATCAGAAGGCCAACCAAACAATTGAACTTGGAAGGCTCTGCTGTTTTGTCTAATGTTGGCATTCTTATTTATAGCCATATTCTTTAATTTCAGTTAGCCTCTGAATACACAGATATATTCCATACTCCCAGTTAATTAACCGTGAGATAATGCCTCTTCCACGAAGGGGAGATTGTGGGGAGAAACTATGAAATGAAAAGAATAAATCCAACACGGATTACGATATTGTTCACGCAAATTGGCTAAATTGCTTCAGGCAGTTTATGAGACAGCGAGTTTGGCCTAAATAGGTATCCAACAGAGAATTCACAATTGGCATTGTCTTCTTTAACAATCAGTTTAGAATTAGTTGTTGCAGTTGGGTGTCACGGCTGATGTCAGTAATGTATATAGTATGGTTCGCTCGATTCTTCTGTTGTTCGAGTTCGCCATAGAATCTTTTTCAGAAGCAAAAGTAGAACAAGATCAGAAGAGAGAGAAGTATATATATTAGGGCTGTCAGCGTTAACGCGTTAATCTATGCGATTAATGTGGCCGTGATAACGCACTAAAATATTTTTAACGCAATTAACGCACATTTTTATTTTTATTTATTTTTTAAACTTTTAAAAAAAAATATACTTTATTAATCCAGTGTCAAACCGCGGCAGTGCGGTTTGACACTGTTTCCGTTTTTAAAACAATTATTTCTCCGCGAAATCAGTCGGGTTTCCTCCTCCGCTCCTTCCTCCCGTCTCCCCCTCTGATACACAGAGGAACAGAGGGGCGACGGGTTGGGTGACGCGGCGCGGAAAGAACTCGTCACACGAAACCTTCAACGTGATTGGTCAATCCGTTTGTCTGTCAACATTTAGCGAAAAAACAACCAATGAACACTCAGTAAGTCACAAGGACCTCCCACCAAACATGTAAGGCTCATTAGCAGCCTGTCAGTCAGCGAAGCAGAGAACACAGCGCGAGGACAATGTGCCTCAATATATAGAGCTGAGATTGTTCTGGAATGTTTGATGTATAACACATGGGGATGTGTAATATGCAAAAGTCTTTAAAAGGTGAATTTACATTTTTTTGTAAAATGTATAAAATGCCCCCAGCCTCCAGAGGGTTAACGTGACATATGTGAATGTCAGTCAGTTACCAAGGCCACTGGTTCTGCTGTTCAGTGTTAAAGATGACAGGACCAATGGGGTCTCAATATATATTTTTTTTTACTAATCTGGATGTTTCACTGAAGAAACAATTCATCATCCACGATATTAAATACCTCGCTGGCACTTTATAGATAGGAGCCTCTTTCAAAACACAGCTCTGTGTGAAGTTTGGTCTTTAAAAAAGAATACAAAGGGATTACTCGTTCATTTAGAAGATTTAGTCTTTAGAAGAAAAAAAACCTTTTAATCGCGATTAATCGCGATTAATGATTTTCAAAATGTGCGATTAATTAGTTAATTTTTTTTAATCGATTGACAGCCCTAATATATATATATATCTCGTCCTGAAAAAGTGTGAACTGGTGATACTCGTGTGCGTTCCTGGTTTATTGGTGTGCGATTGGCACCAATCCAGATGCATTACATTTTATTAATCATCCTTGCTCCTGATACTGCGAGACATACAGCACAGGAGAAGTGACATAAGCATATTCAAGCTAATAAGGCCCTGATTTACTTGCTTTTTTTGTATTTACTGCTCAAGTTGCAGTGAATCTTATCTGACTACAGCTCTGAGGTTGACCACCCTCATGCAATTTAACATCATATTGACGGCTCCTTAGTATAATTTCTATCAAATAGTTGGTCTTACCATAGTGTTAGATCTTTGTTGTCTATTGTGGGTGTGTAACAATGAATAATGCATAGGATGTACAATAATGGATTCATAACAGGGATATCTCCAGCATCCTAACAGAAAACAGTACTTTCTTAAGTTATTGTGTGTTATCCACAACATTACAAATTTCAGAAGTATAAAACAGTGATTCATTAAACCAAAAACATTTGAGCCTCTTTGCTTTCTGTTTGGCTCTTCAAAGGAACATTTCTATGATGTTAATCTTGTCATACTTGCTGTAGAGCAGGGGTGCTCAATACGTCGATTCAGCCAATCCGGAGCCACTTCTACACGCGTTGCTTCTTGGGATAGATCGGTGGCCTCAAGAATTACACAATCTATATCAGGGGTGCTCAATACGTCGATCGCGGCGACCTGCCAGTCGATCGCGGCGTAGTATTGGTAGATCACATGACATAATAAAAAATTGGCCCGCCCCCCTGTCACTTTCTCTATAGCGCCACATTACAGCAGAAGCATGTCATTTCTGTCTCTACGTGTCGCGTTAACAGTCCTCTGCCCCCGTCTCGTGCGCCGCGGAGCTCCCGACACCGGTTTGCGCGCATCGGGACGGACGGAGCAAAGAAAAAGTCACTAGCACCCCCCCCCCCGTCAACAACTCTTCTCGGCTCGCGCGCGGCAGGTGAGCACACTTACTAGCCCCCAACGTTGGTCGATCGCCCTGACTTGGTCACATAATAAGTAGCTCGCATGCTGAAAAAGTGTGCGCACCCCTGCTGTAGAGTATTGAGGTTAGTGAAAGTTATCAGCATGTTTTTTTACTAGGTTGACCTGCAAAACACTGCCGGCCAAATGCATTTGCACATCCATGAAGGTGACCTCTGAACAGCAGGGGTTGCGTTGGCAAAGCTTTCAAAGCAGTTTAACTTGAAAATCAAATGATTCTGCTTTATTCTCATTGAGTTCTTCTCTCAAATCGTAACTTTAGAGATACAGTTGTGGGTAATGTTGGAATAATTATGTGTTTTGCATTTGGTTTCCCATAGAATAATGTTCTGTCAGAGCCAAGGCAACATGAGGGCTGAAGACTGTAAACTAACCAGAAACTAATCACCGGCCATGATTTGAATTGCTAATGAGAAAGACCTTTATAGGACATTCACTGGAATCTGGAATCAGATGTTCACCTTTCTTATCAAATGCAATTATATCTGTCATAAGAGCATTTCAATAGCTTACATCTTCGATGTGCATTGGTATCATTAATTTCATTTCACAGTGTACTGTTGATGACTCTTTTGTAATTGCTAATGTTTGCCTCCTCTGCCCTATTCACAAAAACAATGCTCTAATAGTGCATTTACTGTATGTATGGGAATTAAAGAGTGGCGCCACACTCTATCCCTCTATCCGTCACTATTTATAGCCCAAACAATTAAGCTGAGAAGACCTTCATTAGCCTGCTGCTATTCAGCAGGACCCTGAGTCGCCTTGCCAGCCAGCCAAACAGGTGTTCCTTAATAATCACTGCCTAATTGCCAGCAACACTGGTTTGCGAGTTCCTCACATATGTTTCAAGCTGTTGGCCGTCCTTTGCTGAGAAATGAATGACTTTCTAAGCCTCATTACAATATCTTACAGTACACAGGTGACTGTTGGTTGGCAGGTTGACCCTCATATAAGACAAACTGGCAATGCCTGTGACATTCATCCATTGTATCAATACACCATATATCACAGTATGTATTTTCATCACACGTTGTCAACAGCATTATAATATTAAGTTATTGTCATTGCTGTAGGAGTACAGGAACATCTATCTTTTGCTCTTGGAAAATGGCCTGTGTTTGCTTCCCCTTGGAGGATGACAATACACTATTGTATATGAGGATGTTACTGCTGTGCTGGAATGCTGAGGTAAGGGATTCCTATGTGGCAATTTAAGGACTAATTCAGAATGAAGAAAATTAATTCCAACTACACATACATGGCCTTATTTAACCCTCCTGTTGCCTTAGGGTCAATTTGACCCCATTTAATGTTTAACCCTCCTGTTACCTTTATATTTACTGACATATTTTACACTTAGGGTCAATTTGACCCCAGCAATTAAAACCTCCAGAAAATTATTAGAATTAATATTGTTTTCCAAGTTTAAGTGTGAGGTACTTTATGTTTGTTTGTTGACTACCTAAATAGCCCTTTAAATATATAAAAAAGTTGATATTTCTTATATGTTTGACACAGTGAAAAACAGCCTGGGGTCAAATTGACCCGAAAGAACACCGACATTAAACATTGAATGAGGTCAAATTGACACTCAGGTAACAGGAGGGTTAAACATTGAATGGGGTCAAATTGACCCTCAGGTAACAGGAGGGTTAAACATTGAATGGGGTCAAATTGACCCTAAGGTAACAGGAGGGTTAACATTGCAGGTGAGAAAATGTACTTTATTTCTTGAGAGTGAATGTGCCAAAAGCCAGGAGAGGACAGGCTGCCAGAGGCTTTGTAAATACTGTGGTGGCATGACACCATTCGTCTCATTAAGGTCCGTTTGTTATCGCACACAGCATTGATACAATACTGTCACTTTGGGTTGTAGATTGAGGGATTGTTTTTGGTCTGGTAATCCTTATTTTCCATCTGACCATAACTACGCATGCATGCATTGTGGTACATACAGGACTGTCTCAGAAAATTAGAATATTGTGATGAAGTTCTTTATTTTCTGTAATGCAATTAAAAAAACAAAAATGTCATGCATTCTGGATTCATTACAAATCAACTGAAATATTGCAAGCCTTTTATTCTGATTTATTGCCGATTATGGCTTACAGTTTAAGAAAACTCAAATATTCTATCTCTAAATATTAGAATATCATGAAAAAGTATACTAGTAGGGTATTAAACAAATCACTTGAATTGTCTAATTAACTCGAAACACCTGCAAGGGTTTCCTGAGCCTTGACAAACACTCAGCTGTTATAAATCTTTTTTTTTACTTGGTCTGAGGAAATATTAAAATTTTATGAGATAGGATTTTAGAGTTTTCTTAAGCTGTAAGCCATAATCAGCAATATTAAAAGAATAAAAGGCTTGCAATATTTCAGTTGATTTGTAATGAATCCAGAATGCATGACATTTTTGTTTTTTTAATTGCATTACAGAAAATAAAGAACTTTATCACAATATTCTAATTTTCTGAGACAGTCCTGTATATAAAAGCCTAAAAAATGCAAAAAGTATTATTTTTTTTATAAAAAAGACTGAAATTAATGAAAAAGCTTGTCTTACAGGTAGAGAGTTGTACCAATTTACAAGGGCATCTTCTTTATGACCACCACACACACACACACACCTACACACACACCTACACACACACACACACACACACACACACACACACACACACACACACACACACACACACACACACACACACACACACACACACTGTGTTGCCTTTAAGGCTTTTAAAATTATTTATTATTATTAATATATCCTGAGATACATCTATTTCCTGGTTACTCAGATACTAAAACAATGTTTATTTAGCAAGACTGATTTGACCTGGATTACTTCCTCACCCAAATAAATGAGACAGGGAAACTCAGCAGAATGAGGAAAACAACGTCATTGCGACATTAAGGCCGTAAATCACTCTTGTTTTTAAGCCTGCCTAAAGCCAAGGAAAAAGTGAAACTATAGCTAGAATGTACAAGTATGCCGACTGTAAACACATGTTGGTTGCCCATGAAAACAAAATACATTAACACACATGTGACACACTTTAAAATGCATAAATCCAAAAAGAAAGACATGAGTGAACTAGTTATTTTATTTTTCAAAATCAGCACATCTGCATTTGTGTCAAACTAAATAAGGGGGATTTTAAACACATGGGTGTTATTCCCATAATTGTATCAATTCTGTGGGTTTAATTTACTTCCCATATACGCTGTACATGTTAAGGGTAAGCAAGGATCTTGACTCTGCTCCTTTCTCATTACAAAACCGTCTGCTGCTTTTAAAGAGGATGAGAGGAGGTAATGTGATTGAACACTACGAAAGCCTGACAAAACTATTTGCTGATAATGTATTCCTCCCACTAACAATGTATTCATCCCCCGTTCTACAGATTGTAGTCATTGCAAGATTGTGCTCAACTCTGGTAACTAAAATTAAGTGGTGACATTCACTTTCAAGTTCTCTCTGAGTAGTACTCTTACTAATGGCCCATTGTAATAATAATAATAATAATTTTCTTTGAGAATATCTTTATTGGAATTTGTTTTCCACGCCTCAGAAAATTCCATTATTGAGCCACAACCTGCTTTTCAAATACGATTCAATAAACAATATTGCTACAATTGTCTCCCTTTTGTATTACAGATTTTTAAAATATAGATGAATACGCAGCATGTCTGTAGTTAAGACACTTCAAATCAGTAAAACATAGTTCTTCTTAAAAAATGGATAATATTGTGGCTTTACTTTAAAATAATACAATTGACATATGCAAGCCCCAATAAATGTGTTTTCTGCTAAATCAACAGTATAATGTATGCCATTGGGAATTCTGATGATATACAATACTTTCCTTGTTTTGTTTATACTGGCTGACTTAACACACTTGTCAAGTAAGCTTGTATTGCAAAGTAAGCTACACTTCAATGTGTTCTGGACTTTCTTTTTTTCAAAGCTTGCTTAAGTGCCTATGTGTGTATCACCTACTGTCAAGATAAACACAAGTTTTAGGTTTGAGTATCTGATGATAGTTTCTTCACCTCCCCACATTTTGTATTTCTTCAGCTTTTAAAAATATTTTTTATCAGAAAAATATGAGCCAGTACCAGTATTAAGTAATATCTTGCACTATGACAGAGTGACATTTCCATTCATTCAGTCACTATCTACCTGTGACATTACACATATTTAAATAGAGTTGTCAGTCTGCAGTCTCTGTGTAATTATGATGAAATACCAATTAGGGAAGACCTGACCTGTGCTGACATGCCCACCCTCTCAAATGTCTGCTCCAGATGGCAGCAGGGACAAAGGATGAATGGGGAGGAGACACATATCAGGCGTGTCTGCATTAGCATATAAGGGACCTGTCGCGATAAGTTTAGATTCTAAACATGTATAATTTGGTTTTGATTTCAAATTAGAAACCATGCCAATTTGCCAAAAGAGTCTGTCTGTCGAAGTGAAGCAAGTTAAGGTAATCACAATCACCATGGGATGGAATTTCAGAGGGTCTTATCTTAGTGTAGCGATGCTATTTTTCCTTATCTGATGCGAGGGTCCAAGGACAGAGGATGTTATATGTTGTCGATAGATTATAAGCCCCCCCTGAGGTAAATGTGTGATTTGTAAAGGCTATATAAACAAAATAAAAATTCAGTCTAAACCAAAGTTGCAGACAAATGATCGACTGAATGATAGATTGACATTACCATCCTTAGAATCAGGCCACTGGCATGTCTAAAAGGTGTCTATAAACTTTCAGAGAGACATATCAGAGCAACAATTTTACATATGTTTAATTGTGTCACCTTTTGCACTGACAAGAGGTATTCAAAGCGTTCATGGTAAACTCCCCAAAACTTCTCTCCACCTGTTCCACTCTCCAACTGGCAAACTGACGATATATATATATATATATATATACAGGACTGTCTCAGAAAATTAGAATATTGTGATGAAGTTCTTTATTTTCTGTAATGCAATTAAAAAAACAAAAATGTCATGCATTCTGGATTCATTACAAATCAACTGAAATATTGCAAGCCTTTTATTCTTTTAATATTGCTGATTATGGCTTACAGCTTAAGAAAACTCTAAAATCCTATCTCATAAAATTTTAATATTTCCTCAGACCAAGTAAAAAAAAAGATTTATAACAGCTGAGTGTTTGTCAAGGCTCAGTAAACCCTTGCAGGTGTTTCGAGTTAATTAGACAATTCAAGTGATTTGTTTAATACCCTACTAGTATACTTTTTCATGATATTCTAATATTTAGAGATAGGATATTTGAGTTTTCTTAAGCTGTAAGCCATAATCAGCAATAAATCAGAATAAAAGGCTTGCAATATTTCAGTTGATTTGTAATGAATCCAGAATGCATGACATTTTTGTTTTTTGAATTGCATTACAGAAAATAAAGAACTTCATCACAATATTCTAATTTTCTGAGACAGTCCTGTATATATATATATTCCAAAAATATGATAGTGGCCTGACTTATTTACAAGATATTGGACCAATCATGTTCTTTTGGCCTTTATTGGAAGACATACTCAGCAACTGGATTGTTATTATAACTAATACAATTATAAGTAAATAAATAAATAAGGCTGGAGTTTAAAGAATTCATAAAATTGTTTCATTTTGTTTTTATCTGTTTTTAAATACAATTAAAACTTTGCTAAACTATTGACACAGGTTGATTAATACATATTTACTTGATTGAAAAGAGAATACATTATTTATGATAGGTTTGTCTGAAAGTAAGAAATATAATTTTATCTGTTATTGCAGCAAGTGTATTTGAAATACTGTGCTACGGCCTCTCTCGGTTGCTAGAGGTGCACAGGCCGTAACATACAAAGATGGGATACAGCTAAGTGGGGAACAAAGGAAGCGAACAATAAGGTGAACTACTTTAAGCAAATAAGGAACATTTATTCGCAGAGTTTAGGGCTTAACAAAGGTAAACTAAAACAGAAGCAAAAAGGCGTCAGGGTCTCCAAGGTCAACACAATAAAACAAAACCCCAATGCTAACTAGAAAATAAAAGGTCACACTGAACTACGATAGTGAAATGAAAAACAATACTGAGCTCCCTGTTTTACCACAAAACAGGAGAAAAGTCACGGGACGTATCATACTTGTTTTGAAGTTGTCAGTGTTGTAACATGAGGGAACATCAGTAGATGTAGGTAAACCCAGCTGGGTGCACTCGAGAGGTCCACTAGTCCCCTGTTTACCACTTTATTTTGTATGCTGTTTCTATTGTTTTCCTTGTTCAATATTATATGAATTGATACTGAGAATAAGGTTTTTTTGGTTTGGGATTTGTGCTGGATTAGGCTTTAAAAGAATGGCTGACAGTCTATTGTTCAATGGTGGCATGCTCACTTCCCCATGCTGGTTTAGTGCAGTTTTGTTTTGTTATATGAAAAATATAATTTGCAATCCTGTACTATTTTCCATCCTGTGTAGAATATGCAGTTGGAGACATACTAGCTGATGGCTAAACAATACAAACTGAGAGTAACAACCCATGTGCGCCAAGTATAACATTATGCTGAGCTGCCGCAATCACTCATGTATGCAATTCAGGCAGACATGGTGTTATTTACCAGAATGACATGCAACACACAACCTTCAATGATTAATGATTAATGGCATGAGACAATGAATCAATTTCTGCCCACTTTTTCAAGTGGTCCCATCTTGATGGAAGGACTTTATCAATCGGTCTAATTGAAGTGTGTTTGCTCTGTTTTCATGATGCATATCATGTCATTATAAATGGAAAAATACTTTTTATAATATCTTAATCAGCAGCAATTACCAGCCTTTCATCATCACCTCACTGCTTCAAGAATCACAAGTGACATCAATGGTTATGCACACATAGTTCATCACTACATGGTCTCATAGGGGTACGGCACTCGTCCAGCTTCTCAGAGGCCTTCATTGCCTATGAACAGATGATTGTGTAATCTAAATGTGTGTGCCATGCACCCTCTTATCTCAACAGGCATGTGGGTGATAGAGAAGTGTGATCGCAATAAATAGGAAATGCCCACCACCAGTACTCCGGTCCTCTGGACACAGGCCACCTGTGGTTGTTGTACTGGATTCTCAGTCTAGTACTTCACCGTTTCAGTAATGTGCAATTACAGTTGATGCAGTGAGTCAGGTTAGACAACAGGGAAAAAGATACAAGGACCTCTGATTGACGTTAAGTGGCTTGGACATGGATCACATGCCTTTTTTATGAACCAATAAGACAGAATAGAGGTAACATTTTTCAGCTGAGACGCTGTTCATCTCTCCAAGGCACAAGTCATTTAATTTGTAACCCAAGCAGTTAATCTCTCACACAGAGGTCGAAGCATTCACACTGCAACTGTTCAAACTATTTCACCTTCACATCCCGCACCAATACATGTCATACTGTTGTGTGTGCTCCACCATGCATAGAACTCTGACAGAAAAACTAAACGTCTGCTTCTTCTACATATCTAGACATAGCTGTTCAGCACAAGCTCTCAGGCCCAACGTAATGAATGCTGCTGATGTCCATAATCCGTAAATCATATCATTCCTGACAGGTAACATGATTACTGATGATGAGGGGAACCGTAGCTTAGCAACATAATTACAACAAGTTGATTTTGGTAGAGAAGCCTTTCCATGCATCAGTTAGCCTTTCAATGTTATGTTAGTGTAAGACATCATTTCCTGCAAGCTGAGCTGCAAGGATATTTAAAAAGAAAAAGTAGAATAAAAACAATGCAATCCAGTGTGAGTGGGTAATACATGACTGGGTTGTAATAGATAACATCACTTTCCACATTGTTTGTCATTCATATATCAGGTAAGATATTCAGCAGTTTAAGAGAAAGTGTGTGTATGAAAGTTTGAAAGTGTTATTACTCACCGGTGCTTTTTACATCCTAGTCCTGTTCTTCCCACTGCAGGATTGCACAACAATCACTAACAGTGGAACTGAAGCAAAAGATAATTTTGTTTCCGTTCTCTTCCAGAAGCAAATGTACTTAGTCTTTGCTTCCTCTTCACATTGACAAAACGCCAAAACTCAATAGGCATACAGATAAAGGACAAAAAGAGAAAAGCTGAGGCCTATTTGGAGCAAAAGTTCTCATATGAACTCCTCAATTCTAAAGATCGCAGAGGACTACTCAGGAGATTTGCATAGTGTGCAGAATGCCTCTTGAGTCTTCTGCTGGTACCAACATCTGACCTGGAGAAACTGGTGCTGATTCTCATTCAAGCCACGCATTCCCTTGGCATGAATACCCCTCCAAATCAAGGAGGAGGAAAAAATAATAGATGAAATAGTATCAGGAGGAAAAAGGAACTGATATGCTGCGAGGCAAAGCCAAACAAAGTATTCCAGGAATCATGTTGCTGGTGGCATTGTAGAGGTGTTGGTGTGTATTCCCTGTGCCTCCGCCTCGTATCCAGCTGTGTTGGAGGCTCTGAATGATAGAGCTGTGCTGTTGCAGCCGCCGCTGCTGCGTCCTTCCTGCTACAGCAGCAGTCTCTACTCAAATAAATGCCTGGTCTGTCACAGTTCTCTGCTGCAACGCATTAGATTCATCCTTCCTCTCTCATACACCCCCTCTCTCTTTATGCCCTCCTCCCTCCTTGCTCACTCTTCTTCACTCACTCAGTCACACGTGAGGAGACGGAGTGGGAGCTTAGAATACAAATAGGCTGTATTCCTTAAAGATGTGATTGTGCTACTTGAATTTGATGATTTTTTTAAGCCAAAGTGAAAAAGGTGGATGGATGGATTAGATGTGATCTCTAGATCTCCGTCTCGCTGTCTTTGATCTGCCTTACCACCAATGGACTGGGTGTTTGCTGCTCTGGACTGCAGATTATATCTATCAAGATGAAACAGAGAAAACTAAATTAAGAGGTGTGTTTTGGTTGAGAAATACTGGTTTGATTTTCTGTCTGTCCATAGTGCCACTAGTTTTGGAATTGTGGCATCTCTGTTCCTACTAAAATAAATCTCAACACAGTCCGAACCACAAAACAAACCTGAAAGCCACATACAATCAATATTTAATTTGGGAAATGGACTTGAGAACTATGGGAGGAGTATATGATATATTTTGTGGCAAACTAATAATGTGATGAATATCTTTGTAATAACACAACTCTTTATCGATAATATCAAACAATACTATATACAAATATAGTATATTTTATTTTTAAAGTGTGTTTTTATTTTTATTTTTATAGACGTTTAGTTAATCAAATGACAACAATGACTGCCAAATCTGGAGACAACTATGACTAATAACATTTGTCTATTAATCAAACCTACCCATAATTCTTTCATATTAGATGAAGGCGTATTTACCCTACTGTGATGTGCCTGCTGGAAGTATCGATATTTGAAAATGGCATCATATTCAGCCACAGAAATAACAAAGCAAAGGTGGTTTCATAATTTTTACTGTCTATTTTGAGAAAAAGTTCTCGGGAGCTGACGCTCCTAAAGATGAATCTTAAAGGTGGGAGAAGATAGTCATGGTTGTGACACTCGTTCATTTCACGGCATTGACCAAGATATCCAATAACAGGTGTAATTTACACACCGACGGGCAAATTCACAAACAAATAGATTGCAGTGTCTAATAGCTCCATAACAGCTATCTGCCTCATCCCAAGGTCCTCTTCACAAAAAACACTGCACTAATGATATTACAGCACAAATAAGCCTTTAATGTTTAGCGGCTGGGTGATAATTATCCCTTTTTTGCACAGGGGAAAACTGTAGACAAAGTAACACAGTATAGAAAATGGCAAAGGGAAAATAAAAAAAAGACATTTTCAGATTGCGGGTGTTCAGTTTTTTCTTTTCTTTTTTTGTGGCCTCAAAAGCCTTGCAATCCTTTTGCACATGCATTTACCCCATCATCATATGATAGGCAGAGTTGATCAAATAATCTAAATGCACAGTTAAGGGCTAACACATTGCATACTGATGTGCGGCATACTTTATGTCAAGTGAAATGCATCAGTGCCAAGCGAAACAAAATCCAATATTACATGTCATGTCAACTATCTCTTGCCTTGTCATGGCAGGAAAAGTACACGCTTGACAAAAAACATGAAGGATGAATGCTTATTTAAAATGACGATGTCAGTAAGTGATACCCCTCTGTATTACAGGTGAAAGAGTCTGGGAGAAAGGAAAGAAAGTAGGACACTCCCTGAGAAGTTCACTACACAGCCTGGGAATAAGTACCAAATTTAATACACACTGTAGTGTTTGAGTCACTCCAGTTACATGTTATCTGATTGCTCTCCCTGCCAGCTGATTCTGTTGGGCTTTTTTTGCCTTATGCTTCCATTTTGCAGTGGGTAGGCAGGATGACTGACAATCGAGTAGTGCCCGTTACTTTACCTTGCTGGATCTGCTTTTAAGCCCAAGTCCTGCCTTACTGTATCACAAACAAATGGATACATTCTCATTGTAGAGTTGAAATGTTGAACAACCATCTAAGTAACAACTATCTGACAGGTTGTGTGCTAAGGAAAGGTTGTGATTTAAGATTGCTCATGAGATCTAGTATTTTATATCTAGATCTATTGATTTATAAAATGGTCCTTTTATTACATTACATTACATGTCATTTAGCAGACACTTTTATCCAAAGCGACTTACAATAAGTGCATCAACCAAGAGTACAAACTAAGAACAACAAGAATACAGAAAGTAACATTTCTTCAAGATAGTCAAACTACAAAATAAGTAAGAGCCATTTAAGTGCCACTGAAGTGCTAATCTGTGTTTTAATCCAGATATAGTCGGAAAAGATGTGTTTTTAGTTTCCGGCGGAAGATGTAGAGACTTTTTGCTGTCCTGATGTCAGTGGGGAGCTCGTTCCACCACTGAGGAGCCAGGACAGCAAACAGTCTGGATTTGGAGTGATTAGCTCGAAGTGCAGGAGTCACAAGTCGGTTGGCTGTTGCCGAGCGGAGCGAACGTGCCGGGGTGTACGGATTGACCATATCCCGAATGTAGACGGGGCCCGATCTGTTCGTACCACGGTACGCAAGAACCAATGTTTTGAAGCGGATGCGAGCAGCCACCGGTAACCAGTGAAGAGAACCAGTCCTGCTGCTGTCCAGCTGCAAACTACCATCAAACAAAAATCCTGTACAACAGTTTGTCTTTGATCCTGCATTTACTAAACTTCGATTCCCTACCTACATTACATTCCCTACTTTTATGAAATATAGAGAATAAGCATAACATTTACATAATAAATAGACATGTTCTGTTTTCTTCTTTATTTTCTATGTTAACAACGTTGTAACAGTTTAGCGCCACACCTTCCTTTTGTTACTTGTATTCATCCTGTCTGCCTGTTTTACTAACTGTCATGTCATTCCAGATCCGGCTTCCCACCTAATCAGTCCAACTTCCTTCACCTGTTCCTTCACCTGCCTCTGATCAATCCCACCTAATCAATCCCTCATTGCCTTCACCTGGTCCTCATGCCCGTCTCACCTGTTGCCCATTCCCTCGTTAGTGCCTGTCTTCTTCGGTCTCCTCACTTGCCCTTCTCCTCTGCCAGATTGTTTTGTGTTTTTCCTGACTAAGCCCACCAGCATTACAAATTGTATTTATCTGTTTCTGCCTGTTTTGTTCCTGCTGGTACTCGGAGTAGAGATCATTATTTACAGTGCTGTCTCCTGAGTCGTGCTCCTGGGTGCATACTAATCGCCCCGTGACAAATGTGTTACAATTCTAATTGTTTGCTCCTTTGACTAGCCAAGTCTGCAAATGCAACAAGTTAAACAGTAAAAGATGTGAGTGGCTCTCAGGTCAAATGCTACCATGTGTGGTATATTATACAAGGCAGCTCCTGGGTAATGGCTGGAACAAGCTTAACATTTTAGCCCTTAGCCGTTTTCTTCACAAAAATTGCGAAGATTTGCATACCCACACTAAAACCAGTGTATCTCCTCAACCACACGAGCTATTTGAATAATTTTAGTGACATAATAAAGAAAACACTTGTGAGATTATTGCTAAAATGTGTATATAGCAGTATATGTGTTACTGGTTAAGTATTATTGATTTTCAGGAAGAGTATCTCTTTGCAGTAAAATAAACATATTGCGTTCAACAATATGTTAACAGTATCTCTACAAAGATCGACTTTGATAATATAGAGCAGAACAATTTATTAAAGGTTTTTTTAGTACAGACGGTTCAGGCGAATCTCCAAATCGTACATTTTGGGTTTGTGTGTGCTATTGCAGTTTAGTGCAGTTAATGGTGTTTAATACATCCACATACAGCAGTAACATACACTAAATAAACCCAAATAATGCTCTGCTTTCAAATCATCATGCAATATTTGCGCATGTGTCATATTTTTTCATAACTCAGTTAACTATGCCTGGCTTGGAATGTAGACAAGCAGGCGGTAGCAGCAGAGGGTGTTGTGGTCAAGTTGGACAGTTTTCAGTTGCCTTCAAATAATAGAAAAAGTCAAAGAAAAAATAACTTACTGTTAGTTCCGATCTGGAGGCTGCTTGTAGTTTATAGACATCCTTCGGATTTATTCATGCGTTTGTAAATATGTATTTTTTTACTACAGTGTTCAATAGTACTGTTTTCAAACCTCCAAAGGCGTAGTATATTTTCATTCCTGTTTGAATCATCAGAATTCCGTGGTACTATGAACATTTTCATTCAAACTAATTTCCTTTACCCTTTAGTTTAAACTATCAAAATGTGCATACATGTTCTGCTACTTTTAGACCTCTACATTTATTACTCGTTACTTTGCATAATAGAGACTAATAATGCATATTATACATTCAGATGTAATATTATTGATTAAGATAAGGCTTTATTCATGCAAGAGTATCTTAACTGAAGTAAACATTTAAACATATGGCATATGCTTGTAACAAAGTATAACTCGCGATTTTGTATTTATTGTAATCTCACTATTCTTATATCTCCAAGACCACTGGCAACAAAGCAAATATTGTAGGCTACATACTTAGACTTAGCCAACAGTATTTCTGGTTATTTGTAACCATAAATAGTGTTTTTTTCCAATAGAAAACTTTGCTTGAATAAAAATGAAATCACTTAAATTATGCAAAATATGCTAAAAGTTAGTCTAGGTCAGTAATGATGATACATTATATGACAAACAACAACAATTATGAAATAATGCACTGTCAAAAACAATTTTAATCTATGGATTTATAGAGGCCAATTTATATCAAGCACAGCATCTCTCGTTTCCCCAATCTGAAACACAGGTAGCAGCACAAATCTCTGCCTGACTGACTGACATCTCTCAGTGGATGTCTGCACACCACCTGAAAATCAACCCTGAAAAAACGGAACTACTTTTCCTTCCAGGGAAAGGCTCTCCCACCCACGACCCGACTACCACTTTCAACAACTCTCTGCTAGCCCCAACCCTGACTGCCAGGAACCTCGGGGTGAAAGTCGACAGTCAACTCTCCCTGACTGCCGACATTTCCACCTCCTCGTTGTGTTTTCTCACCGCAATCCTGTGTCCGTCATCCAGCTGGTAGTGACGTTCACTTTGCCCAATATGGCTGCTTGACCGAGTTATCCATGTGTGTCCTGGTGATGTTTTCTGTTTTCTTCCGATAATGTGTTTCATGTCCCTTACTCCCATAACTGTCCATGCAGGATCTGTCCACGTTGATTTAAAAAGCAAGCATGGAAAACAAAATACGACATTAGCAATATAGCATCCAGCTAGCCAGACCATCCGTGTGCAGCGGTCTCTGCTGAAGCTTCGTAGGCCTATGCGCTGCTTCCCTATTAAGACACTGTTGTCTTATTGTGAGGTCCGGTTGGTCTGGTTCCAGCTGTTTTACATGGATCATGTATTTTCTCCGCCAAAGTTCTTCTCTCAAACGGGTCTTGGAGGAGGGCCGGGTCTTTTTGCACTCGCCATGGTCATGTTGTTAAAATGGCGACTAGCGAAGTTTCGCGAGACATCCCTAACGAGATTCCCAAAATCTTTTGGGCAAGATGACTTCAGCCCCAAGCTGAACCTATTTTAGGCGCCGATTGGTTAAATTGTTTATTACTTATTTATATCTTTAATCTGTGATTGACTAAACTCCTTTTTAGACCCGTCTCCTGTGGGCACAAACGATTCTGCCCCAGCTCAGATGTTACAACCAGACAGGCGGAGAGAGGCAGATGACGTGCAGGAAGTGCAGGAAAAGCATATATTTTGCCAAGATATCCTATTAAAAAAATATTACTTGGTATATTCCATATCTCCATAACACAAATATTTACAATTTGTTTAATATAAAAAAATTAAACAAATCTTTTTCTTGTGTGGTTTAAGGTGGGGCCAGGCCCCGTGGCCCTCTATGGGCCAGCCGCCATTGGCTAAATAACATGTAATGTAAAGCATGTGTATAAAACGATATAAATTAGTCAGAGACATAGAACAGCCTTCATTTGCATTGACAAACTAAGATTAACCAGGTAGGGATATATAAATAACTATTTAATTACTTTTTTTTAAATATAATTATTTGGCTACATAACCTGCCAATTTATTTACATTCTGTACTGTTTATATAGTTGCATGAAATGCATAATTGCACCACCCGCACACTAATCTAGGATGGGCTAACGTGCCAACATTATCATGGTGAATATGGCAAAGATTTCAGCCGCGACTTCTGAGTCACTAGATTTTGTGATGTGTGTCTATCCATGGTTTTACTGGAAATCTATGTCACATATGTGAGTATAGAGCGACTGACCCCCAACGCAGCCGCTGTAATCACCAGGACCCCCAACGCAGCCGCTGTAATCACCAGGACAGGTCTGACGTTTCTAGCGAGTATTCAAATTCGTATTACTCTTCGCATGTGAACAAACCTTTCTTTTCTAGATATAACATAGAGTTTTATCCTTGTTATTATTTGACAATATTAAACATTACAGACAAGTTTACATTACAGGCAAACAAATAAGATATAATAAAAAATCATTATTTATTCGTTTTCCTGTAATGTATTAATCTTCCATGCTTCAAGAAGGATAAGAAAGACCTCCATCTGCTAACTCTCCTTCTTTTCTTTCTTTCTTTGTAAGTCCTAACCATTTCACATTTACAACATCCATCATTCCATATGTATATTAACTTCAGAATGATTTATTGAGTTTACAATTATGCAACTATGGTCTTTTAGTAGAAATTAAAACTTTCTTGAGATTGCAATTGTTTGAAGTTGCCCTTGGAAATATAATAATATAATATAATGTAAATGTCAGCTTTATATCATTGAACCACATCTGTTACAGTTTGACATTTATTCCTGAACCCAACCTGGACCCACATTTATCAGAACCCCTACTATGAATCATAGATGATCTTTGACTGGCTAAAAATAATTCCAGCTTCCTTTTGAGAATCTATGGCATCTGAATGTTATAGTACTGAGAGCAGGCGTGTAAATGTACATGTACATCTCTCCAGGTTTGTGTTTGCTATCGTACATTTGTTCTCAGTTTATTAAAAGTTTGATATAAATCGATTGTTTGTATCTCTACAATGCTGCATATTGATGCAGGACTTATTTTTAGTTTTTGCCAGAGTTATCTATCAAAATCAAACAAGGATTCTGATCACCAACAAAATCCAATTGTCCCTAGGCACAAGGCCTGCCTGTCCACTAATGTGTATCGAAAAAAAGAGCACACACAGAGACAGTGCTATGGATTAGATCAGTATCTCCTTAGGTTAAAAATCTAGTAATGTAACAAATTTACTGTTGGATTTTGTGATGCAGTGTCTATACCTTGAGAGTGACTATACACACTACAAATGAAGGCCTATTATTCAGCAGTTGGTGGGTGAAATTAAATAAATGTTGTCCTATTAAGGGTGGTGTGCTGGCAATCAAATATTTGTTCATGGTTGAGGCTCCAAAGCCATTATTAGCTCGGTTTTGATCTAGATTTAATGCACATTTTCATCAAATTGAAAGATCATTGGCCAAGCTTCAAATGGTGGAAGCAAATGGCGTAAGAAATTATGGAAATATGTAATTTCTGTTTGTTTCCTGTTTTCATTTGAGGAACATAAAGCCTCCTTATGTTTCACAACGTTATGTTCTGCCGTTTTCATCTCTGCAGTGTTTCGGAAGCTTCAATGGACATTTAAGTCACATGCTTTATTTATCCATGTTATGATGTATTTGCTCAGTCTATTTCTACTGCTCTTTGTCAAATTGAGCTTTTATTGTTTTTAATGCTCATATTGAATATGCACATGAAAATTGGTGAATGAAAAAAGAATACTGATTCATGTGGATGCCTTTTAACTGCCTTTTGTGTTTTCACTTACGCTTGCAAATGGTGGAAATGTGGCCTACTAAAACCACTGCTGGAGAAGCAAGATAATTCAAGTCAGAAGAGAGCAGCTCAGGGAACCATATCCAGACTCATTCTGCCAGTAGAGGAGGAATACCGATCAAGCCAAATGTATATGCAGAACCAGATGTGTTGAGATCATTAACATCACAATGCTGCTGGCATTTGACAAGATCTTGCAATCTAGACAAATTCCCCTCATTACTTCCCATTTTTAATGGTCAATGTTGGGGGTTATGCCTAGGATAGGATTGTTGAGCTTTCCAGTGATTCAGTGCTCTCAGCACTGTACTGTGTCTCTTTAGTATTATTACAGTCAAATACTCAACAACTTGAATAAATAAGAATAATTCATCATTAAGTAATGCTTTTGTTGTCTCATTAGCTTTCACACATTTAGAGATACACAAAAGACATGTCCTTCCTGATGTTGTTCAAACAAATGCCTAAAGACCCTGGATGTACAGCCATAAAGACTCTTGCACTGCTTCAGCATGACAATGTAATAGTCACATAGTTTGGCCTACAATTGACAGGGAGAGAATGCACTGAGTGAAACAAGGCCCTCAGTGGGGATTTGCCAGCAGGCCTGTCCCTTCAAATGGCAAGTGATGATAACCTCTTCTGTAAAGGGATTAACAACCAGGCAGCTGTATGGATAGATACGGTCTGGTGGTGTGTTTGGACTAGAGAGCCGTAGAGGTCAGAGTCTATCTAAACGGCAGATGGTTTGTCTGCATAGAAACACTCTTTACCTGTAACGAAGGCCAGTTGTAGGAAACTACATGAATGCACTGGAATCTGATTCAAATCTTACACAAGTGTGAATCCTCAGCACACAAACATCAATATAAAGTAGGAAATATTGCACAATAATATTAATACTGGGGAAAGCAAGGGCGACAGTTTATATGCATGTAGATAGACAGTTATTATTGTGATATGGCAGATCATTATGTTAGGGAAAGACCAACAATACAGCTGGATTTTAGAAAGTTATGATCCACTGAGCTCCATATGATAACCTATGCATAACCTATTATGCATTTGAAAAGGCATGTTTCATATTTGGTATTGTGTTCCTATGACTGAAAATTCCTTTATCTTTTTAATTTATTGTTGACTTTACTTTTCACTGTTTTCTGTGATTTCAAGGTGATAAAACAATAAAAAATGTTTGTCTGCAATGTGTTCATGAAATGTTTCCATACTTATTTCCTCTGAAATGCTTTTCTTTTTGATAGCTCACTAGGGTGAGACATCACTTAAAAAAAAGTGAGGTTGTTGTGCGTTTTGTAGTCTGTTACTGGATTGCACATTGCTGATAATTCTCTTGAGGTGTCACAAACAGTCGTGTAATGATAACCTGATACGGAATATAGACAATCAAAGTCGACAATTAAGTGTTTGTAATATGCCATTAATTAATCATTCAATTTCTAATCTTGAGAAGTAAGCAAAGGGCATCAGCAGAATATTTTCCCTCGAGTTACCAAAAGCTTACTGAATCAAAACAACATCTAATCCTTGCGAAAGACGTTGAGGGTCTGTTGAGTGTGACAGCATAACGCTGCCTTCTGATGTACACTACCATTACTGAGACAGAGGAAACTGCACATTATGATGCCGGATTGTGAACATCTCCATATGCCTCTGCTCTTCAAAACAGAGAGAGGGAAGGCAACATGTAGAAACTTCTGTGCAGAAGTGATGGGGAGGGAAATGTCCCTAAACTTAAATCTCACATCATTATGATACTAACACTGAGACTTGGCTTTGCCAAGTCATATATTTACATGACACAGAGGCCTGTGGTCCTCTTCGACTCTGTCTGTATCATCTGTCTCTATTTATTTACATTTGCACTAATGAGGCTCTTGTGTGTGCCTAATCTTCTGGCTAGCATTTGCATGGCAGGACATTACTCGGACTGATTTTGGTATTTTTTTTCACTCCAAAAAGGTTGGAGAGTTGTTGGCTAGATGTGTGTCTGCTTTGTTGTTGTGCATACTTTCATTGCATTGCCTTATTGCTGTTTTAGCGCAATATTTTTTCATTTCTGAAATATGAACTGAATATTCTGTCACTTGTTCCCAGAAAAGAATAAATAATATACGTTTTAACAGTTCTAACAAGATTTCTTCAGGACCAAATTTAATAACATGAATCTGTGAGTTGTAAAACTACCTAAAACAACAACGGAAAATACTCCTTTTCTTAAAACTGGATGGAGGTGCAAACACTCATGCACTTGGATGAGCAAAATGGATGACCAAAGCCAGAATTTCTCTCTACTTCTACTTTGTCTCAAGTATTTTGATTATGAATGTGATAAGATTCCCATGTACCATATTTGAGTATTTTTACTTGCACAGTCATGTTGCAAAAGTGTGAATAGATAATCGCTCACATGATTGAATAATTCTTCAATAATACTCCTGCTTACAAGTGGGAAAAAATTGCTGCGCTCGGAAAAGGTGTTTGAGCTTTTACTTTTAGAGATAAATGTATTGTTGTTTGTTAGAGCTCAGGTACTCCCTCCCCTCCCCTCTGATGATTCATTGTGTGAATTTAAGTGTGAGTGTTACAGCTTTACCATTATGATCGGCAGAAAACCAGAGGTTGTGCACCTATTTAGTTAAATCTCTGTTGTGTTCCCAAATATTTGATTAATTAATAAAAGGTACCCATGCGGTGTGACCCATGCATAATTACTCATAGTGCATCCTTCAAATGAGACACTGCATTTGGAACGCACATGTTAATCCTGCTGCTGCATGATGACAGATATTTAATCAGCTGAAAGAGAACAACCTCATACATCCTGCACCATGTTGTGCATTATAATAAGAAGCACCCATTAATCTAAGCCAGCACTGATTCTGCCATAAAGAGGCAGTCGGTAGTTCTAATCCAATACAATTTTTATAAAATGTAGCAAATTTCTGCAAACTGTTGGCTGAAATAAAATCGAGTTTTAGTAGCCCGAGCTCTAGAAATGGAAAATAAACAAAGTGTATTTCCAATCAGCAACAAGGGCAGAGGTGGTTTGTGCTTGTGTGTGTGTGTGTGTTTGTGTGAGTGTAAGTGTGTATGCATGTGTGTGTGTGTGTCTGTGCACACTTAAGTATTCTAAGCAACGCATGAGTGTATATAGTTGAAGTGTTTATGTGTAGATTACTACCAATCCCCCTATGAAGTGGCAAGCATTAAGGAAATAGGAAGGGCTTTCATTTCACTCAGGTATGAAAGTAAAATGCTTAAACCAAAGTATCACACAGCGAGCAGTTTGTGAGCAGTCTGGATTAGGTGTATTCTTGCCTTCAGCAAGGACAGATACTCTCAGAGCAACAGATTACAGATCTGTTGTGCCAATAGTGACTGTCTACAATTACTGGTGCGAAGGTCTCGGTCGTGCATTGTGGGTGTCAAATATACTTTTATATTCAAATCTTATATTTTGTGGGATTAGTTGTTCTGAAAGCAGGAAAGTAAGCCCGATCTTAGTTTAATTCCCTCCTGTGTTCGTACCTAATGCAATTCACTGTAATTGACAGTTAAATCATTTTAGACATTTGTATTTGGAGAGGGAGGCCACACAGATGTTTCACTAACATCCAATCAAGTTTATCAAGGTAAGAAAATGACTTAAAACCAGCAAGGCACTTGGAGAGCACACTGAGGACAGAATGTTCATGGCTCAGACGACTACGGCCGAGCTTTTAACTGCCTGGATGTCGGAAGGTTTGACCGCCTAATGACCTCTGAGTTTAGTAACAATCAACTCATAATGCAAACCCCTGGAGTGTGGCTTTAGGAAATGATGTGTGTGTGTGTGTCAATGGACAAACTCAGGAATAAGTCATTCTGTAATCGAACAACGTAGACGCAGGATAGATGAGCAGGAAAAACACTTGTGATAGCGGAATGGGTATCTCATGAATTTTCAACATGACATCTCTCTCCCAGTGTCTGTAACCTCATGTAAAGGCTCTTTCATCACTCATGTCAAACTCACCTACTGATAACCACAAGAGTATAAGCACTTCTCTTCTTGCTTTAAATCATCTTTTGTTAGCTTGTGGTGAAAGACCCCGAGCGTTAGTTTTAGATATGTCTGTTTCAGGAGAAAGTGAGTTTTTATGAGCCACTGAATAACCTTTACCATGATAAGACTTTGAGGAAAGAAAACAGTGCCATTGGTGGCAGTTTGTTATCCTCAAACCAGGATACAGTAGCCACAGTGATTTAAAGAATAGCTATGTTCTAAAAGCAACGGAAATAGAAAGTGCAGCTACATTTCAACTTGATTTTCTTGTCACCTTAATAAATTCGGTGGAAGTCATCAGAGGACTGTTCTCACGGAAGCATAAGTGAGTTCAACAGTGAGCGACTGCAGAACATCCTCTTTCATCACATGAGCAACTGGCATTCAGAGATAGTAGAACCGGTGCATCACCTCCAACCTGGGGAACAGCGTCAAAGTCGTAAACTCTCTTACTTGAGTGTTGAGCTTGAAGGAACGGTGACAACCACCGGGTGAACATTCTCTAACATGACTGCACTGCTCTGTCATGACTCATAACTGTGCAATATTTATATGCATGTGGGATTACATCAATGGGGAAGAGAGAGGGAGAATTAGATGCAGTGTTTCAATTGTGTCTGCAAAACACCATCATAATGTGAAATATGAATGAAACGCACACATGTGAGAAATTGAGTACATGAATATTCATGCACTGGATAACTCTAACAAGTGCAGTGAGTCTCACGTGTCTTTTCATCGTCTACAGCCGTGCATTCAGTTCTCTTTGTATGCCAACTGCATTTGCCTGATTGCCTTTTCTGTTTGTGAATGGTTTGTTTGGAGAAAGGCCCTGGCATGGGGTATAAGGCATCACTTAATCCTCAGGCAAATAGAAAGAAAGGATAAGAAACAATGTGAAGACATGGCAGAAAAGGCTTCTCAATGGTGAACATAGCAGCATTCTCTGGCACAGCATGCTGAATGGATTTTCCGGTTATACTTTATGCCTCAGTTACTGCCAAAAGCCAACCCACTAAATTGACAGAATGTGTCATTTAGATGTGACCTTTATTGAAGATGTATCCTATTCTGGGAGAAAGCGGACCTTGTTTGGTTGAATGTGGGTCCATTCAGCGGCAGAACAAGATAAACAATGTCACTTTTCTTTTTGTTTGTTCGTCTTACATTTCAGTTTTTGTCTGAATTTAAATAGAGTGCTTTATGCGTTGGTTGACTTTAACTATCCATGTAAGCACAGCAAGCAACCCAAGGAAAAAAGAAAAAGTCCAGTCAATTTCTACACACAGGGAATCAGGAGCTGAAATCAAATGCATCTGTGTGAGTGGGGAAGCTGTACTTGTGAGTGATTGCTGAGCTGTAATCACATCTACCCTGTTGTATGTCTGCATGTTACAACTGCACCACTGGAGCAGTGACTTTCACTTTCCTTTTTCTACTATTGTGTTTTTCTATAAACCTCCATAAACCGTTGGTACCACTCAATTTTTCAAAGTGACTTAAAAAAATGTGACTAATGGCTCTATGTTATGGTTCATAAATCATTTTCCGATGTTTAATTTTCCGAAGGTTTTGGGTTGCGAGGTTGTGTGGCTGATGTATATCAGCCATTTAGAGGGTAGACACATGATCCCTGTTGTGTGCATAGTCCCATTACAACTTAATAACAGTTCTAACGGCTTTATTACCAAATACAAAGATAAACACCAATCAGTGTTTAACTGTGTGCAGTTATTACCTCTGCCAATTATTTTGGTTTTCAGTTCAGTTAGATTTGTTAGAACAGGATAATGGAAGAACTGATGGATCAATTTGTATGAAACTTAGAGGAAGGTGAAGCATGGGCAAATGAGGAACCTCTACAATTTAGAAGCAGATCCGAATCACGAGGCAAAAATATTTTTCACTTTTCTTCGCGTTTTCTAATTTAAAAACGCTTTTTCATGGAGTGTACTCTTTATTATGTCTGAACCCTGTCCATCAGATTCCAAATAAATGTATTTTCCGACTGTAGAACGTGCAAAGGAATTTAACATAATACAGCGCAGTACAACCGCTTATTGTTAAAAGATCAAAATGAAGATGAAAAATTAAAGAGAAATAAATATATGGATTCTATACAGTTAGGAATATGATTAATTATGCTACAAATCCTGACAAGTAGAGCACATATTGCACTACCCATATTCGAGGTTTGTCTTACATTCATTACTATCACTTACTGTTATTGCATACAGACTGAAAAAGATGCTTGCAATATGTCCACATCTGTGATGTATGTGGGCTAGATTTGACTCTGATGCATTTAGTGTTCACTCTGTTATTTCATCATTTTGAACGTTGCTGTTTAGTTAATGAGCAGTTCCAAAGCTACCCATATTCAGATAGAGAGCCTCCAGCGGTATCTGCCTCCTCTGCCCTTGACGTTCATGTTCTGCATATTTAATCATCCACTCACCCCTTACTTTGCCTTAGCTCCAGACATGCCTATTCTCTTACTGTCAAGAGCATCTCTGCGAGGGAATTTTACACGTTCAAAGATCAAAGCGGAGAATCTCAATGGAGATAAAGAAAGAGAGGAAATGAAAGCAAAGATAAATAGAGTTTGAAATCCCCTCCAGTCTTCATATTAAGATGTTTGTTATCACTTTGTTTGTGTTTTATTGCAACCTTACTTTTTACTAAACTTCCTGAGGTGCTATACCCTGCAGCACTGTTTGGACTGCTTAAATAACCTGACAACACTTAGTCCTGACGGAGCGTCAACACATATTTACCCACATCCCACAAAAGATCATATCATGCACAATCAAAATGTAAGTCTGTTCAATATGGTGGCATTATTAGTTTGTTACCTCCTGCTAAATTATAGTGAATTTAACTAAAATTGTAGATGCCATTTTCAACAAACATATGGAGTAAATATAGTATTTTATACCTGCTCATAATTGTAATTGCATGAGAATATACATTTATTAAAAAAGCTGTTTCTTTAGAAAAAGATTGGTCTGTATGTGTATTTTTGTGTAAGTGGTAAACAGAACTGCAATATTTCTGGAAACCTGTAGATGATCAATAATTCCACACTTCCTCACTGTAGTATTTGTCTCCTACGGTGGTTGTTTGTGTTTGACTAGCGCTGCATAGCAGATGGTGCTGAGGAATGGGCAGAGAACAGTTGGTCTTAATTAACCTTTCTGTTCTGTAGTGTCATTAAAGTCAATCGGGTGCTATCACCAGAGATGAGCTCGGGCTGAAGAGAGAACGGGTCAGGGTGCAAACGGAGGACTGAACATTGTGAGAAGATTGTGAGTGTCGGACAAGTAGACAAGTGAACAGTGATACAGAGAAGAGAGGTTTGGAGGTCAGCGCAGAGGAAGGGGGATATGTGGGGTAAGTATCCTTTGACCCAGCAGGACAAACTTTTGACCTGGATTTTTATGAACTAAAGTTGTTTCTATAGAACAAGACAGAGGAAACAGATTAGAAAAAACAACTGCGCAAGAAGCTTCCAAAATGCCATGGTCTTGTTCTTTCTTATATCACTATAAAGTAGGGAAGACAATGTTCATAGTTTTTTCTTAAAATGGGAGATTGCAGTGTTTGTCAGCTTCTTCAGCCAAATCCCGGGGCAACAACAAAGATTAGAATGTGCACATCATAGTTCTTGCTTCTCAGAAATCTAGTTTGTACATTTGACAAAAAAGCTTTCCGTAGAGAAACTAAAATAGACACAGTTAAATCTGTATGAAAAAAACAGTAATGTATTGAGGTTGTACTCTCTGGATTTGAAGATCTATATATATATATATATACTTCATCTTTCATTTTTTCTTTTTAATTTATATATTATATCATTCAATTAGGGTTAACTTTCAATATTTTTTTAATGTGATACACTGAGTTGTGTAGCAACAGGAAGGAATTCTATGAGCATATACATAAAGAATAATCAAATAAAATGTAAAACCTTGCTATAAGTATGAAAATGTACATATATGATATTACACTACATATCCCATGACATAAATTCCATCAAAAGTATAGCGTAATCAGATTTAGTTCATAACATTGAACAGGTTAAAGCTATTCCAATTCCACTGCTGGCAGATATAGACGTGCTGCCTCCAGTGTTCCCTCAATGTGGCAATAGAGAAAGATTGATCTGCAAGACACTAAACAATTAATTCATGTATTGATTTTCTGCTTTGGATTAGTATAGCTGCAGTCTTTTAGAAAAGTGATGTCTCAGGCCTGGAGCAAATTTTGTTCACTGATGAGTCGGACTGAAAGGACAAGAAGGTCAGGGAGTGATAAACAGAGCCAGAATGAGTGAACATATGTTGAAGTAAGGCGAGTGTGCTCCCAACTGATCTGACCGTCTGGAAACGCGAGATGGAAAGTATTGGCATTTTCATCAGCGTCGTCTACACCTGAGAAATGAAGTGCATTGATCTTAATAACCAATAATAATAAAACCTAATGTATCGCTCAGTTGAAAAGAAGCCTATATTGCCTCGTGCAGGAGCACCTGTAGCACTGGTGGTGCTACATCACGACAGGCCTGTAAGCAGCATTTTTTAATGGGCTCTTCTGCATAAGACTGGCTGTCGATAACATTGTTTTCCATAGTCTGTGTTCCATATACATAGATTAATTACTCCTCTGCAGAGATGACCCATGCACACTGGTACTGGTTACCAACATTGTAATATGCTTTACATGCACCACATAACTCAACATTTCTGATTGATTGATTTTTATTGTGTATCATGCCTCATTGTAGCTCAGGCCAAATGCACGCAGAAGAGATTACTCATGTTCAGTGATCAACGCACTTCTTTGCTCATTACACACCTCTTTCCTAACAAGGAAAGCCTAACAGCAAGCATACTCTCTAAATCCTGACATGTACGAAGATCGATGATAATGACCAGCCTTTACGTGGCTGTAAAGTGCCCTCTCCTTCTGGCAAGTCATTAAGAGTGCATCATCGGGGTCTTCCTTCACACCTGGAAAAGCAGGTGTGGGGCCTCGACCTCATAATGGAGTACAAGGTGAACTCAAATAGTAGAAAACTCCCTGTTTGGGAAATCCATGATGCAGAGGTAAGATGGAAAGTCATTTTAGGGGTAAAACATGTACGTTTGCTAGACTGCAGCTTGACATCTTATCCGTTTGATCGAAACTATTGAGGTTATATGTACTTTGTCCGACATATAATGACTCAGTTTAAGAAACAGTTTAACAAGATGGTGTCACACTGTAGATCATGAAATGAATCAAGGGCATAGATAAGAGTTAGTTGCTCTGAAACCGGACAGTCCCATGAGGACCGATCAGTGCTGTGATGGGAACTAGGTTTACGTGAGGAGACATTTTAATGGCTGGTGATTCTCAAGTGTCTATTTGACATTGGTTGTGGTCCTAATGAACAAAACTCAATACTTATGCAAAGTACTAATCAAGTAGTTTCAAAATTCCCCATGCCAGTTTTGCTTAAGTGCTTTTTTGGCAGATGTTGACTGTGTGTAGGTAGGTAGGTGGGTGTCTGAGTGTTTCAGAGACAAAGAATGACAGAAAACAGTTGACACCTCATTTTAAAAGTTTCATTACACAAGCCTCAGAAAATGTTCCTCACGTGACACTAGTATTGAACAAATACTCTCAGTGCTCCACTATCCTGACATGAATATAAAACAGCAGGTACGGGTCTGTTACCTCAAGCTAGCCATTTGCCATGGCATCCGTGAGAGTAATGGGAGAAGACAAGAGGGGTTGGGGATGTGACACTCATTGCATGCACCTCTGGCCTGAAGAGGTATTTGAAAGTGAACTGATTTAGGCGACTAACTAAGGCGAGCGACCGTCCGTCACAACAGCGGCAAAGTAAATTTAAGAGAAATGCGCCCTTATAGATAGTGTATTGGTCCTGACTGCAGGCAGTCAGCATCCATTTCTGCTAATGGTGAGGCACATAAACCAAGGTGCCTGCTTTGGGTCACGCTTGTCTCCTTTTCCCCTGCTCTGCACTCTTTCAGTGTGCTAAACCACTTTGAAATTATTATTTTTATTGACAGTCTTATGCTCATGAATTGACCTGGAATACTCGACTCCTGGCTGCTGAAAGACTTCCAATCACTCACTCTATTTAAAAAAGGGCATGTTATCTTTGTATTCTCTTCAGAGCTACTTTGACTGTTTTAAATTGATCTTCATATTTGATTTATGGTGATATGTGACTAAATCTGATCTTATTCCACAGTATTGAAACACGACCCTGGGTTTAAGTCATAAGTTCATATTTCATCTTCTCTTGCTGTAACTTTGGTCATTGCGACAGTGTTGATAGGCCATTATTAGTGAGTGATGGAGTGATTGCTAATGAGAAGGATAGACTGTGCAGCCAAGCCAGAGTTGATGAAGTGTGATAGATAAAGGAAGAAATTGTCCTGCTAATGTGTAATTGAGTTTGAAAAGACATCATCATTTTGAGGTAAGGGGATGATTATAGATGAACCCCTATTATTGTATTATTGCAGCAGCTTTTTAGATAAGAGAATGTTCATGTGTTCTATGTCACAGCCCGTTACGCTTAATAAGGTGCTTGAAGAGACAGGCCATTTTTCTGTATTCAAATTAAATAAATTATACCCTGAATGGGACAGACAATTTGATAGCTCTATGTTGATGATTAGCAACACATATATCTATGTCTCAAACTGTGCCTCTCATTCTCTTCTAACGGTTTTAAATATGCATGCATTTGCTCATATTGTCATCTAGGCACACACATAAAAACAAGACGGAGCTTAAAGGCATGATATATTTATTTAAAGTAGTCGCTCATGCACATACACAAACACACAATGTTTATGTTGCATTTGTAGTTAAATCACACAAGTAGTGATCTCACCATTTTCTTTCTTCATAAACAGCCACTTAGCTTGATTACCCTCGACTCACTCCTCCTCTCCACTCGCAGACCTGTCAAAGCATTTTCCACAACAGCATCCTGCTCCTCCATTGTGACACTGACTGGAAGATTGAATGTATAGATCACAGATTCCCATGCCAGACCACCTGAGTGGCAATGAGTTGGGATAGCATCACCTCCCTATCTGGGCCACGCCACAGTACACTCGGGTTCCAGACCAGCAGGAGAAGATTAGTCAGCGAGCAAGGCATTAATCTGCTGTGACACACTGACTCTCCCCTTGGAGGACGTCCGGCGCTGGGAAGTCGTCCAACAACAGTGCCCATTGCTGCTAGACTAATGCAGGGTGTCAGAGGAGCTGGCATGGATGGAGGGACAGAGTATGGAGGGATGGAGGTGAGCGGACTGACGGAGGGGGGATGCTGAGCAGCTAAGATGCTGGATCAGCAGAAGAGAGGGATATGGGCAAGAATAAGAGAGATGGAATGTGGCATAGCGCTGATAAGGGCTATAAGTTAGTTTGAAAATAAGCTGAGTTAAGCTTCAAGAGAGAGTGAAATCTCCATTAGCTGTTGACATTTTTAAGGAAATGACTGCTATCTTTACAGGGATCAGAATCTTATCATAGAAGTATTACAGTTTAGGATTTAATCTTCAATTCAGTTTATTTTTGTATAGCCCAGAATCACAAATTACAAATTGGCCTCAGAAGGACCTCACATCGGATCAGTTATAGGCAGGTATCAGTAAAGCACCCATGCTTAACTCTTCTCTTAAAAGGATCTATTATAAGTCCCATAAATGACAGATCTTACCATACATAAATTGACAGACAACAACTAAATAAAATGTACTGCATTTTCTTCTTTTATGATCTTGTAAAAAGTTTTCCGAAGCACAATTTGACATTGTGGAAAGGGTAGTGCTCGTAGTGATGAACTTAAGGACAATTATCTTTTCAATATGCTGCTCCCCTCACCTTCATAGAGCAGAACGTTTCAGATCATTCTTTAGCTTCGTGCTAAATGTCTGCTCGGAAACATGCGATATTAAGAAAGAAAAATTATGATAAATATTGTGTTCACAACTTAATTGCAGGTTTAAACCAGTGCTTGTTTGGCAGCTGTACACAGAGCAGTGACCACAATCAGACCTTTAGTGTGTGGGTAAAGCCCAAAATGAGACAGTTTCTCATAAACAGACCGTGTTTAATCTAATTAAAGTTTGTTTGCATGCTTATAATTCAGATGTTGTGAAAAATTGAAGAACAACAAGATTCACAGTTCGTACTTTAAGACGGTTATAAAACGCAACATCAAATCATATAAAGTGCATCGTATTTTTATTTTATGCTTTTAATTGTAGATGGAATTAGCACACAAGTCTTTCAAGCAGTACATGAATCAGTTCTGTTCCCTACAGGCGATCATCACATGGCCTTTACAAGAATCACACCAAAGGATCCTCAGTGCATCCTCATCAAAGAGCTCAACTGAAGGCACTGCTTGGATTGTGAATGGACACAGTACCATTTAACTGCCACTAATATGCTGCCAGTCAGCAAGATCTATCATATCAAAACATGACCTATTGTAGAGGATAACACACACACACACACACACACACACACACACACACACACACACACACCTACAATCTGGATACAACATAAGAATAGATAGATTTCAAGTTTAAACTACCATGGAACAATTTGTAAATATGTGGATTGTTGAATAAACTCAAATACTCAAATTCTCATTCTATGAACTATTTAAGTCGCTGTTGAATAAGCAATGATGGTATCCTGATCAAAGCATATGAGCCTTTGCATGCAAGTGGTGTAACGGAGCCCTGTTGAGCCGTGGTCGGTTTCGATTCCCCATCACAATTATCCGTGCATGTGAACCGTGGATCAATGCATTGTATCATCGTTAATCATCACAGTATAAAATATTGTTTTGCTTACGATTGTTATTTGTCAATATTCAGTAAAATTGCATCGGCCTTTATGGTTTTGTAGTCGACTCTCATCCATGTTTAAATTGACTCTGGTAATGATGGCAGTATCGCCAATGGACATTAAGATGCGTTCAGGTTCTGTTCAGTGATCCGTTGCACCACTAAAACTTTGATAAGTAGAGAAAGGAAGCTGAACTCTCTCCCCATCCTCCCACTCCGTCCTCTTTCAGACTCACATGTCTGAATGCTGCTAGCACAATTTATGTTGTCTATATGTTTACATGTTTCTTACTATTTTTGCACTTGATGTTGTCTATGCACTTTATGTTGTCTATATGTTCACATGTTTTTTACTATTTTTGCACTCTATGTTGTCTATATGTTGCACAATTCACTTTATGTTGGACAGAAGAGAAACGCAATTTCGATCTTCTGTATGTTTGCACATATGGAAAATTGACAAATAAACTGACTTTGAAATGCCCACAGACGAAAGCATTCATGGAATTTCACTTGCTCCTTTAATATTAAGGACAGAATGCTTGTGACAGAAATAAATCCCCCTTATACTTAGTGTAGATGCAGAGGTGTGCAATATGAGATTATAATAAAAGTCTGTTCAAAAGTCCAAAACCAGTTGTAGTGTATTAATGAAATGCTATACTAAGTGTTGGGATAAATCAAATAGTGCTTGTCTCTGGAGCCCTTTTTTCCACCAGTGCCCAGTTTGTCTCTAAGGGATGCTGAGCATAAACATCAAAGCAAAATTACATTAATCTAACACTCTGATGTTGAACTTTGTTTAAGAACTTTAAGAACTGTTCCTATGCATGCTAATAGATCCACCCTCTGGTTTACATAATCAGTATCCTGTACTGGTGCTGCGACACCGGGGGAGGGTTTGAGAGTAATGGGCCAATGCATATGCCATCCAGGAGATCAGGTGCAGTAAAGTCATGGTTGCTGCACTCCCCCAGGGCTTGGAAGACAAAGGCTGAAGACCCGCCCCACAAATGTCAGAGAGAGCACCTGCTGCCGTGAATAACTACAAAGATAACAGAGGCAGGACACACGCTCACCTGCTGGGAGGGCACGCACATGCCAGTGCTTCATGGAGGAGTCGAGACATTCTGGGAAACAGAAAAGACGCACAAACACACACAGCATGATGGTTAATTAACACAAGAAACATGGCTTTAATTGTTCTAAATAATGTTTTTAAGTTTTTCAAATGTTCACAATTACACCTTATATTTAGACAGTACCATTACAGTAAAATACAATACCGAAATTGGACATGTTTCTTGTAACATGGTATTTTTCTAGAATATTTCCTCAAAGGTTTACCCAAAAAAAAACTTAGAATTGGAGGTTGTTAAATTTATTGCACAATTACTGAACTCATTTGTTAATGCTTGGTTCTGAAACGATCCAGAGATTTCAGAGCACCCGCTGAGAGAGCTTGTTCTTGAGAGTCAAGTTACTGAACAAAAAATTTGAATAAGTCCATGATAATGAAGGAAAAAAATAGAAATCCAATTATAACTTTAGTTTGGTTCCAACTAAATTAAAGGATATACAATCTGCTAAGAAGTCTCTGATTCCCTATTGGTAAAATGTGACTTCGAGCTCTTGGAGCTAAGTATAGCCGTTTGGAAATTCGGACAACATGGACAATGTAGAAACATGACATTTACCACTTTGTGTTAAATACAGAGCAATGTGATCTACTATTGCATGAAAGAACATGGTAGGTTTCAGTAATAGCTAAAGTTCAAAACATCACAATCATAAAAACAGGAATGTTGACGTATGTCCAGCACTTTAACCCCACAAGTCAGTATTTTTTAAAGGGCAATACACTTTTTTCTAACTGTTCCTCTACCGCACAGTTATGAGAAGCTGTGAATGCCATAAAAAAAATGACTCCGTCATTACTGAACCTCTTACACAAACATAAACATCTCTTACATACTGCATTTATGCTCACACATGCACATAAAACCTCGAACACACTCATAAAGTGCCTAAAATATCCTGTGTAAGCCGAATGTGCAATTAAGTAATGTTTGTGGGCTGTTTTTCAGTATTGTGTTGGGTCAAATTATCTAATGTGGTATTTTAAAACTAAGTATTTTATTTCAGATTTCCTACAGAAAACCATGTGCTCAGTTGGACAGACCGTGGGCCACGACCTTGACAACTTCCACATGTGCATGGTGACATTGATGCTTTTCCTCCTCATGAAGTCAAACCTGCATCAGGCTACTAAACAATGGCCAGTAACAGAAGAACATTCCAGTATGTCTAAATACTTCCTTCTTCCCTATTTAAGAGTTTCCGTCATCACTGGAAAGGTTTGTTTCCTTGTATATCTGCCGGGCAAAAGTGTTGGGTATAGGTTGATGCTTACACAAGGATGATATTAAAATAAAGCATTTCTCCAACACTATAGCCCAAAGTGAGTTATTACTTTGACGGACAAGATAAGCTCTATCACTGGACGCAACAAATATGCAACATATCTGTGCAATACACAAAAAGACTGCATGGGTGGTTGGCACTTTGTGGTGAGAACAAACTTTGCAAATACAGCGTGATGGTGAAGACAGATAGGGGTGTAGAGGGCAAGAGCGGCACCATAAATCAACATCTGAACTGCCACATTTAGTTTGGAGTGATGTCTCCTCAGCCTCCCAAAGGCGCTGGTTGGGGACTTCATAGCACTTCTCCTGCTCCATGACAGTGGACATGATTGCATGTTTCACAACAACATTTCTGGGTAAAAACATTATTTCATTTCTCTCTGTCAAGTTGTTCTTTCTTCTTTTAGGGCCGACATTGACTCATACTGACTTTTTGGACTCAATAACCAGAGCACAAATTAAGTATGTCAACATTCTTTTTGAGTTGAACTACTTTATTTTCCACAAGAAAATCAAATATCCCAATTCAATAATTTCAATAAATGTATGCAACATTTATTTAACATAATATTTACCATGCTTTTGGATAATTGTGTTAAAGCAATGGGTTAGCAAATGATATTTGTACTCAAACTGGTATTCTTCAACAAAATCCTTGTTTATCATTCACTTATTATAACCTTGAAGGTGATTGGGAAAAGTGTGCAAATTGTCTCCAAACATATGACAAGAAAAAAGTATTAAACATTCAGAAACCATTTAAACTACTCATGTATGAATACATTTGTATACTTTGTCTGTACAAACTTTAGTTTTTTAAAAACTATACATAGAGACAACTATTTTGTGACAACACAAACCTTTTGAGGGTGTTGCAACGCCAACCAGTTTGTCTACAAAGCTCACGTGTGTTGCTAGGACAGCTACCGTATGTGTCTCTCACTACCAACTACCAGCAAGCAATATACAACACAACAAAAAAATGATGTACAGTATGTGGGTCATTATCCACAATATGATGAATAAATCAAATGTGAGTTTTATCAGAATCAGTATTTCGTTCCACATTTGAAACATTCATATCTTTGCTCATCACCACCTGTCATGTTTCTATTTCCACACTGAAGACTTAGAGTATGCATTTTGAATGAAGCATTTTTTTAAATAAACATTGTATAACTCTCTTTTTGGGAGACAGAATGGTGTCAGTACTGTCTGTGTCTAAATCCCAGCTGTGAATTATGGTCTGTGGTACAGGATTCTGTGAAATGATTGACATCGCCAGCTTGGGGTATGCCAACTCATCTTTAACTTAAATTACGTTGCGGATTATCTGCAACGTGAAGAGTAACGAACACACTGAGCCGCTTTTTAAGAGATTGGGCATTCTGAGATTTACTGATCTACATTTCTGTCAAACAGGAATTTTTATGTACAGATTTATGAATAATAATCTGCCACACAATCTGTTACGTATGTTCACCAGGAACACAAATGTCCACGACCACAACACGCGGCTGTGTGGTGGCATTCATATAAATAAACATACAGTCGACATTGTATTTAAAAGCTTCATCTGTAGAGGTCCAAAGCTCTGGAGACAAATTCCGGACGAGGTCAAATCGGCATCCACCACCAAGGCATTTGGTTCTCGACTTAAACGCCATCTCACTTCACTTTAAAAGTTATTATTGATATACAGCCTGGCGGCACAGTACAATAGAGGAAAAATATTTAAAATAAAATTTATTTACAGAATTTGATGTTCATGATATTATTATTTTTTTCTAAGTTATCAGTAGTTCACATTTGTCTTTTATTATTATTTTTACTATGTCTCTTTCTTTTGTTTTTTTTGTCTTCTTTTTCCTGTTCTGGTTTTCTTTTCTTTCCTTTTTATTTTTTATTTTTATTTTTTATTTAAATTTATTTAAATTTATTTATTTTTCCTTCTTTTTTCTTCTTCTTCTTTTTTTTGTTTGTTGCTTGTACGACATTTTATGTTTTCATCCATATGTGTGTGTACTGTCTGTGTGCCTGTAGTAGTTGGGAGTATGTACTTATGGAAAAATAAATTACTTACTTACTTACTGTATTTCTTTTATGTTTTGTATCTAAATCGTAATAGCCAGAATAAAAGGTTTGTCAGTTCATCGTGCCAACCTCATTTATTTGTGTTTAAAAATCAATTTAAAGCAACAGAGTGCATTTGGTGAATGTGCCCAAGCTCTTTGTCATGAGGAAATAGCAGCAGCTTGTTTCATGTATTTAGGATTATGATGATGTGAGTGGTAATTACGATCATGGTAATGATAATGAAACTTGGAAGCCTCCAAAGTAAAACAAAGTGAGGGAGGAAAAATAGGCTGTAAATTAATTGATTTTTAAATGATCAACTGCTGACTATGGAGATATTAGATATGCTGAAGAGTGATTAGCTTTGTTTGATCAACACAAAATTGCACCAGTTTGAAATGGGTGCTGTATCACCCCAGTCGTCTACACTCTACTCTCTTGAATTGTCAGAGGTTTCAGCTTCCTTTCTCTGTTATAATGCTGGTTTCCATGTTCTTTAGGAGAATGAAAGGCTATGTCAAGCATTCATATTATTGTGTTCACATGTTCAGCTGGTGACCAAACAGAATATGGTCAGTCATTGAGGTTGACTAGTGCTAGGCCTTCTGGACCCAACGCTGTGTTTTGTTGTCTGCAGATCGACTCATTAAATACTAATTTTAATTATACTTTTACACCAGGAAAACCAACCAGGAAGTAATGGCTGTTTTTAGTCTGTGATTTGAATCTCATATTTTTTAACTGTACAAATCCTTCATTTGAATGTTTCTATTATTCAGAGACAGGCAGATTGAGATATTCACCATCAAGCAAGGAACATGGTGATTGTTTTTTAAGCCTCTTTTATCAGCCAGCTATATTGACCCTTTTCGAAGCCAAGCCCCACACTGCCACTCCATAGCGTCGGAGTTACTATAAAGCCCACATTGCCACGAGCTGCACGGCAATTAAAAAATAAAATAAATTAAATTTCAGAAAAACAGAGAGCAAGGTCTATAAAATGCGTTTGAAGGATATATGGGATGTCAAATAGAATCAGGAGAGGCTCAAAGGTTAAAGATAGAGGCTAAAGCTGCAGATCACAGTGTGAAAGTGAATCACCACAACACTTGGCAAACAAGACAGACAATGTTTTAGAAATGCATATCTCCTTCAAACCTCTCCTAACATCACTTTAACACATTTTCAAAATCAGCCTGAAAACTGGGAAAATCTGAAAAATATGTTTTAGAGTCGATCAGAGCCATATTGTCAGAACCTTTTTCCTTTAATTTGCCCATTTTGATGGCTATACTCTGGCGGCCTACCAAAATGTATTTTGTTCCCCCACAGTATCATAACGAACCAACAGTATCTTTGAACTTAACGTGTGGGCTGGCTAGCCTTCTCTGTGGGCATTTCCTCTGCAGTGCTACATAGTGACTGGTTCTAGTTTGACTCGGAGAATGAAATGGAAAGTGGATCACATCTCCGTTCCAGCTTTACAACACCCCTTACCTGGACCTCTGCCTCCCAGGGCTGTGAGCTATAGTACTTGCTGTGCCCTCTCTCCGTGCGGGGAGTGACGGAGCCACCTGTTCCCGGCACGACTGTCAAGCAGGGCGGTTAGGGTACAGTATTTGCAGCAATGTCGATAATCCACGGTTTCCCATGCATGCTTTATAAGAATGTTCCTTTTGCTCTTAAATGGCAACATATTGCTACATTTAACTTTAAACGCACTGAGAAGGTCCAACGTCTCACACAATCCTGTGGCACACTACTGTCACGTCTGCCTGAGTAATTATGTGCAAAGTAATTGCGATTAAAAATGCTTTTGCAGTTCAGTGTTTTCCTTTTTTTTCTGACATGAGTTAAGAACCTTAAAGGCACCGTCACATAGGGAAACACCTCAGCACACTGTTACGTTTGTGTGTGTGTGTTATATGCTATGCAACGTGGAGCAGTTGATGCGTGTTGCACTTAATACAATCTGCGATATTATGTGGACTTCAAATGAGGCCTCTTTTTTATGTAAACCTGTTCAACATAATAATGACTATTTCAAATCATAGGATACCGACACTAACATTGACAGCATAGAGCTGCTGGACAATACTCTTTGGGGACGGAATGGCCCCAACATCACCATGGCTCATTTACAGTATGTAGTTGTAATGAAGTAATTTGAGAATACCTTTGTGTGTTTCGGTTAAGACAGCTGATGAAAACTGTTAACTCAGCCCACCCTATGTCACTCTTCCCCATCATGTCTATTGGCCAGGATACTAGCTGATCACTGACATCTTTGGGGCCCAGTAGCATAGCACACAGACGTGTAACGCATAACATTTCGAATGTTGATCATTTTCAGGTTTTGTATGTACAAGCGCTGTTTGAATTGTATTGGTTTTTGTTCCAGTTAATATGGATCACTCAGTGGGCATTTATTGCCCCAGATGAAAGGGGCAATAAATGCAATGGAAATGCTTCAGTCAATCTTGAACACACATCAGGAAAAAACACAACCAACATGGCGGCAATGTGTGCCGTTAAGGGGAGATTCCAGGAGTTTAGCAGATCACCAGTGTGTCAGACTTGAGGAGATACAGGGGGATCAGTGGAATACCCACATCATTGGGGAAATAAAGAAAGTGGTGCAGGCAGCAGATTTATCCACACCTGGCCAGGAGGGGATTAAACCCCCACTCAATGTGATTTTTGTCATCCAATCGTGCCAGAACGCTGTCAATTCAAAACACTTTGAGATTGGAGCATGTGGAGATATTGTATATCCTGTATACATATTAAGATTGATAACAGTGTATGTAATATTGTAGCAGTTTTTGAGAGGTCTCAACACAATGTATTAGTATATATTTCCAGCTTTGTTGTAGAATTACACATGCTGATATTCGTTACCTTTTAAGCACAAAGCTTTTTTTAGGCCTATGCTCCAAAAATTGTATACCCAAACAAAAAAGGCTGTATCTCTGCAACCACTAGGGCTATTTTAATCATTTTTACATTTGTACCTTTTTAAACATGTTTTTCTTTTGTTCAGATGTGTACATATCAGGCTATATGTTACATATGAGAGTGTTACTATAGAGTTAATGAACTATGTGTGACTGGACACATTCTATTCGAACAGATGTAGCTGGTTGACCAGAGGGGTCAACTCCTTTCTTTTTAGAGATCAGTGTCTTCCATGTCGATATTCTGTCCAACTCCATATATGGACTTATGATTCATATGTCTGTGCTCACCATCTCTCGCTGAGATGTAAATAACTGACCCCTAGGTTAAAACCTAAATTTAAGATGGTTAACATTCATAAATGAACATAAGGATGTATGTTTCTCCCCCACTTCTCTGTGGCATAGGGTATAAAGATCGTGTGGTTTCTACAGAGAGTTGAATACATTCTGCAGTCAAGCAAACTGTGCTCTTCCTCCCATGATTCATGTCAAATCAGATCTTCAATGGAGAGAGAGCAAAGGGAAGAGAAGAGGAAAACCTGGGCGGAAGCAATTTGATACCAGCCGTGTGAGCCATTAGCCTAATGTTGCTGTTTCAAAATAAGAGCTTTTAAGTAACAAAATAAATGGGGACTTTTATTGTGAAGAATATATGGACACATGTGTCGACACAGCTACATTTTGATGTGGTGCATCTTAATACAGAAGTCATAATATAAAGAAAGTGTGTCCATTGCCAGAGCCTAAGCTGCCATTCAGTCACAAGGTTAACAGGGAATAAACCTCCGGACAGTTTTTTATTCACCCGAGAATTTCTTTAGAGGAGCACTTGTGTGGAATTTTTTGCTGCAGTCTTGTTGTGCCTGTTTTGATTATTGTCAACTTCACCAACAGAATGGAGTACCAAAGTGAGGGAAAGATACAAGAAACAAGTTAGAAACTATTCTTTATTATAACTTAAGCACATGTTGTGATTACTCAATGGGTAGAATTAAATATGAATCACCATTACATTGACAACATTGGACAAACCTGGTTCCTATTTCTAAAATACTAGTCTCTTCAAGTATGCATATTGTAATCGTGCCAATGAAACCATCTGCCAGTTTAGTAATATACACATCTGTTGATATGTCACATTCTGCCTGTTTGGCAACATGGCCTGAAGCCTTCCTTCTCTCCATTCCTTCCCTGTCACTTTTGCCATCCATCTCTCACATGTCTTGGTTTCCTGAGGCATTGAACTCACCAAAACACAGGCGTCTCTTCCTTACAGCTGGTGTATTGAATTACTGCCGTTTGGACATCATGGGGACAATGTATCTCTTGTCAACGAAGGATTTGAGTTGGATGAAAAAAAACATTCTGCTTTGCAGTAAAAAATAACCGATTTTTGTATTACATTGTCTTGTATTCCCTCATACAATTATTTAATGTCTGTATTTTTAAAAGGTTCTTTTGAAAGGTTTCACTTCGGAGCCGAATTGGAATAGTCAACCGACTTTTAATTGTGAGTTTAAACATGTTACTCATCACATTTTAAGATTGCATGGAGGAAGCTGAGCAATCCAGATGTGTCTGCATTGCCTTTGGTTGCCATTTTCCATCTTAGTAACACTGTTATTTTCTTCTTCAATTTAACTACACACATTTTTAAGCCTTTGCCATTTTTCTTATAATGGAAAATAGGACTTGGTGATATAAAGAAAATCTAATATCTATACATTTTTTACCAATAACCTTGATGTTGTGACGATATTGTAGGGTTGACTGTTACCTTCATTAAAATATTTAAATTGTTTAATAAT